>NC_079496.1:72139113-73387806 GCF_030052815.1 Hevea brasiliensis | reverse complement strand
CAGCCCGAGGCACCGCGGTGTCCTGTGCCAACGACTAGTTATCCAGTTTAGTCAGCCTGTCGTAGGTTACTTGGGCAGTGTAATTTATTGAAATAAATTAAGACTATTAGTAATTAAAAATATTAGAAATGAAATAAATGAGTTAATAAGACTTCAAAAGAATTAGTTAGAATTATGAAATGATCCAAACCACATAAAAATTGTTAAGTAAAGTGATAAAAGAGTTGCAAAAATAGGTATAACTTAACTAAATGTTTTAAATGTACCTTCTATTGCCATATGAATATAAACTGAGTATTTTTATTAATTCTGTATATTGTACATTATCTCTGTGAATTTAGGAATTAAACGCTTCCAAAGTGGAACAAATTAGAACAAAAGATAATTAATATTAGACACATTGTATTAAATTAAATTGATTCTTAAATATTCAAATTATGCTTCTTTCTTTCTTTATTTGTATATTTTATTTTCTTGTTATATTATTGCACCACTAAGCAGCAATGCTTAGCGCGATGGATTTGTTTCCTCGCGCAGGTACTTTGACTAAGATTTTTGGAGTCCAGATCTGCAGAAGTGTCTGAAGTATTCAAGGTTGTCACCTCCTCAGCAATGCATGTAGATAGGGCCCATGTAGATCCTATTTGGTATTTTGTATAAAATGCTAGATATTGTATTATGATGTAAATTATGAAATTTTATAATTATTTTGTAAATTATGTAAATTAAGGAAATTTGAAAATTTTGCTTATGTGATTTGAGCATGAATGAGATTGTATCGATTTGAAGACAGATTTGAAACATATAGATAATGCATGGAAATGAATATGAAATTGAGATATATGAATGAGATGTGAATGATGAGATGGCTATGAAAATAATTGATGAGATTTTTATTGTAAAATATTATTGAAATTTTCAAACAGGTGAATAGTAAAACACATCAAACGATAATAAAATAGGGGAAACTCCGTTAGTTTCTCCGTCGAAAAATAATCGATATTAATTATAATGATAACAAAATTTTTAAAGAAATAAAGTAAGGTAAGTTAGGGTGCTCCAGCACCGAATGTAGCACGCCTTGCTCGGCTACACTGTAGTAGGGTGAGGGGTGTTACACATCTATTCCAAGAGATTAGCAAACAATCTCTTGAATTAAAAATACTAGAAATCATTTCTAGTGTCCTGTTTACATCTTTAATCTCTTAAAAGGCAGAACTTGATTTTCTGAATAATAAAAAAAGCTTTAAAAGCTAATCAAGGGCTGCAATAGGTGTTCTTGGTGTGGACAAGCTAGAGGAACAACATCTGGTGTTCTGAAGACGAATTTCAAAGGCGCAAATACACTGCAGTGCATCAAGAGATTGGTGTGTTTGTTCTTGATTTAATCTAGGGTTCTAAAATTAATTTGATTAATTCTAAAATCTTAAATGGCAAATACAGATCCAAAAACATATTAAAAGTGTTTTAATATGTTGTTTATCATTGAAATCAAATAGATAAAAATAAATCTTGCATGAAGCATGTGACCTTATATGAAAATTTTTTGAATTCAATGGTATAAACTTGTGTTTTTCACGCTTTCGCTCCTTCAGTTGGTATCAGAGCCACTATTTTTGCCATTTAGATTTTTGATTATATGATTTAATTGTGTTTTTTGATGATGAGATGATTTATCCATTGCTGGTTGCAATGGATGTGTGGCGGCATGCAAGAGAACACCTAATGGTGCGCAAGGTTTATGGCTTCATGGGTGGCTAAAGGTTTGGCTTTTTAATTTGCAATTGTTGTATGATCAAAAAGCTCATCCTATGTCTAATTAAATTGTTTAATTCGAATTTCAATCACACAATTAAATTATGATTCAAATTAGAATTTCAAAAATTGTTTGAATGTGATTCAAATCTGAATTTTAAAAGTTGTTTGAATGTGATTCAAATCTGAATAGTTGTTTGAATCATATTTAAATCTGATTTTTTTAAAGTTGTTTAAATAATATTCAGATCTGAATTTTTAAAAATTGTTTGAATATGATTCAAATCTGATTTTTTAAAAATTATTTGAATGTGATTCAAATCTGAATTTTTAAGGTTGTTTGAATGTGATTCAAATCTGAATTTTTAAATTTGTTTCAATGAGATTCAAATCTGAATTTTTAAATTTATTTGAATCATATTCAAATTTGGATTTTTAAATTGAATATGAGATGTTCAATTTAATTTAAGTATGTATGTTTTATTTAATTGTTAAATAGTGATATGCATGATGGATGATCATGGACTATAAAAGACCAATGTGATTGGATTTATTTCTTTTATGTTTCTTTGGGATTGTTAATTAATTAATTAATTTTAATTTATTTTAGGCATGTATTATTAAGTTTGTAATAATTTTTGGGTTATAATTTCATTTATTTAAGTTCTTGTAAATTCACCTTGGTATGCCAAGGATTACTATGTAATATTGGATTGCAAGAAGTTCAAGGAGGTCAAGAGCATTGGTGGGACTAGTGAGAGGAATTCAAGATCAAGTGTTGATTATGTACTCCTTCAATAACTCTAGTTAAATGAATGAATGAAATGCACCTAGGAATGCCCTGATTCAATTCTTGGTGGCTCAGAATTGAATCCCTTAGAAAGTCCATGATCATACCATATTTACTGCTCATCCATGAATGCATGAGATGTATGGGAATGTATGCAATTATATGATATATGTATGCTAAATGGATAATGTGCAAAGTAAGACCTTAATAGTAATTAGGATGGCCATAAAATCTTCCAAACAAATGATTAAGTTAGAAATGCTATAATTAAAGTAATTATAACATGGGCCCTTCATTGGAGCAATTATTTTAAGAAATTTTAAATAGTTGCATAAGATGCAATTAATTTAAGAGAATAAATTGTTAAGCATGAGATGTAGTAAATATGTAAATGGTTTGGTGGCCAATATTGGATGTACCTGAGGACATTAAAATTATTTCCATAATTACTGGCTCAATGGGATCAACTTAACTAATGCAAAATAAGTCAATAATGGATGTACCTGAGATTTTGATCATTAGAGGCTAGGTAAAGGATTGAACCTCACATGAGATGTGATGGGCAAGGAGTTGCTCACTTATAGTTTATTGTAATTCCAATAACGAATGTACCTGAGGATGATCAATAGAATTATAAGAATTCAATCACCCACTAGAAATCCATCCAACTAGGATTTCCGTTTTCTACTTTGGAAGTGTAGGATTCGCTAAGTTAGTGGGAGGACCAATTTGATTAAAAGACCATAGTTATTTTTTTTAAATACTTGATATAATTACTAATTAGTCTGGTTATTTTCTGCAGTTTATTTTCTGATAATAATGAGTACAGAACAACCACCACCATCCAATATCCTTGCAAGCATACTAGATCGCAATAGGTTGACAGGACCTAATCTCTCTGATTGGCTAAGAAATTTGAAACTTGTCTTGAACCTTGAACATATAGGATATGTTATAGATTCAAATGTTCCTGGTCCCTTACCTCCAGAGGCCACTCCAGAGGAACATGAAACTTTGGACAAGTGGAAGGAACATGATATGAGAGCTAAGTGTTACATGCTTCCATGAGTAATGAGTTACAGAAGCAGCATGAGAACATGCAGAGTGCGAGTGAGATCCTCCTTCACCTACAAGAGTTGTATGGTGAGCACAGTAGGAATGTTAGGTATGAGATATCTAGGCAGCTATTCCGTATGAGGATGTCTAAGGGACAGAATATTGGGGATCAAGTCCACAAGATGATTCAGCTGATTAAGCAGTTGGGACATCTTGGCTTCAACATGGCTTTCTAACTACATATGGATTTGATCCTTCAGTCCCTTCCTAAGTCTTTTGGGAATTTTGTGACAAATTTCCATATGACTAAACAGGAATACACCTTAGCTGGTTTACTCAACATGCTGGTTATTGCCCAAAAGAATATGTTGGGCAATAAAGGAAAAGAGGTAGCTTTGATTGCATCTTCTTCTGCTGGAAAGTCTAACAAGAAGAAGGGCAATAAGAAAAAGAAACCTCAGATTCCTGGTCCTTCTAAGAAAATAGCTAAACAAAAAGGGAAGACTAAAGCTGATGGAGGCAAAGGAAAGTGTTTCCTTTGCGGAAATATGGTATTTGGAACAGGCGCGGAGTATCTTGCTTCTCTGAAGGATAAGAAGGATACACCTTCGGATGGTATATCTATATCTTGTTATTTAGAGTCGATGATACTCATAGTTCATCTACAGCTTGGGTTTTAGATACTGGTGCCAGTTCTCACATTTCTAATGATATGCAGGAACTAGCAAATAGTAGCAGCTTGCGTTCTCAAGATGTTAGAGTCCGGACTGGCAATGGTTCAACTGTTGAAGCTTTAGCTATAGGATCTAAATCTTTTTACATGTTTGGACATGTTTTGTGTTTGGATAATATTTTATATGTACCTGATGCTTTTAAGAACATCATTTCTATATCTAGTTTGACTAGAAATGGCTATGAATTTCAATTCACAGATGATGTTTGGAATATTTATTTTGGAAATAAATATGTTGGTTCAGGTTATATGAATGAAGGTCTTTATTATTTAGATAATGATGACAAACACAAAATGAATGCAAGTGATCTAAATGAATGCAATGCCATGGTGAAAACTAACTCAAGTTCAAAACATATTTGGCACTTAAGGTTATGTCATGCTACAGAAGATAGGATTGCAAAATTGGACAAAATGGGGATTCTATCCTCATTGGTCTCTAAGCCTACTCCAACTTGTGAATCTTGCCTTCAGGGCAAAATGACTAGATCACCCTTTGTTGGACAAGGGCTAAGGGCTGAAAATATTTTGGAGCTAATACATAGTGATGTATGTGGTCCATTTAAAGAAATGGCTAGAGGCGGTTTTCATTACTTTATTACCTTTACTGATGATAAATCAAGGTTTGGGTATTTGTATTTGATGAAATACAAACATGAATCTTTTGAAAAGTTCAAAGAATTTAAATCTGAAGTAGAATATTAAAGCTCTTCGATCAGATCGTGGAGGTGAATATTTGAGTACTGCATTTGATGAATACTTGAGAGAGCATAGCATTGTTTCCTAACTGACTCCTCCAGGAACGCCACAACTGAATGGTGTATCTGAAAGGAGAAATCGTACCCTATTGGATTTGGTACGAAGTATGATGAGCTATACAAATATGCCAATCTCCTTTTAGGGATTTGCATTAAAATCAACTTTGTATATTCTGAATAGGATTCCATCAAAATTAGTTTCTTCCACACCTTATGAGATATGGCATGGAAGAAAACCAAGTCTTAAGCATGTTAAGATTTGGGGTTGTCCAGCTTATATCAAAAAGCTGAACACTAATAAATTGGAAACCAGATAAGAAAATGGTCGATTTGTTGGATATCTAAAAGATAGTTTTAGATATTATTTTTATTTGCCTACATCACAAAAGGTTGTGGTGAGTAGAGATGCCACATTTCTTAAACAACAGTTTGTTCAAGAAGGAGGCAAAGGAAGGCAAATTGTGACACCCCATACCTGTGTACAGTATATCCGAGTAAGCAATGTCACACGGTGTACCGGCACACTCTATTTTACCTTAATTAATTTTTATCATGGTTTTGAATATAACTTGTGAAATATTATTTATTTAAGTCATTTATTGAAATTATAATTTATTTGAGGTTCCGAAAATTTTATAGAAAATCAGTGAGTCTGGCTAAAAATGGAAAAGCAGTTCTTGACTGTGAAAAACACTTCCAATATTCATATCTCATCACTCTCAAACTCCAATATCAGAATCTCAACATTTTTCAATTTCATTTCTCAATCATTCATCTCGTGTGATATCATGTATAATCACAGATAAACATTCACTTTTCCATTCACAAACACAATTTTCATTATTTACATGAAAATCAAAATACATTACATAAGTTTCATTTACACAAAGGAAAATAAAAATCAATTACAAAATACCAAAATGAAGCCTAGTGTCCTACCAATGCACTGTAGGTGGTGAGGTAACACGGACACTATATAGAGCTGCAGGATGGACTCACTCAGTCTGCGGTCTACTAGGCTCACGATCAGTATCTCCAGAACCTACGCGTGGCAAAAGCAACGCGCTAAGCAATGATGCTTAGTGGTGCAATAATAAAATAAAAGAAAATAGCAGAAAATAAATATGTATTGAATGTACATGTCTTATTTGTTTTGTATTTGTATATCCATTCATTTCGTTAACTTTATCCACTTTCATTCATTTGGTTGCCCAAGTAACCTATACTGGACGACTGGACTGGATAAACGGGTAAACTGGCACTGGGTATCAAGTACCTCGGGCCGTCACACCATCGGTCACATATGTATCTCCCGGTGTGCAACAGAACAGCTAACAAGCTGTAAATAATATTAGGCACGAGGCCAAGTCTCAACACAATATCAAAATGGCTAAAAGCCATAAAATCACAGAATGGCATAATGCCATGTGCAGTACTGCTAATTGAACCCTATTAGCATGCCAAACTATCCAAACCAATCTTGTTAGGTATACTAGGGCATTTGATACTTTAAAATTCTTCAATTTGTGAATTTCAAGTTTTGGTGTCACTATTCACTTCATTAGTCAACAAAAATGTTGACTTTTGGATAGAAAATAGGTGCATTGGTTTTAACACTCCCAATGTACCACATTGTGCATTTAAAACTTGTTGGAATTAATCACCAAATCCATTTCCAAGCTTAGCACTAAGGGGCAGAATTTTTAGTTTTTGTACCATAAGTTTACTGTTCCATTAGGGACTGTTACATTAGAAATTTGAGGAAATGGTAAACATGAAAGTTGTTCCTTACTTTGTCTAGTTGAATTTCTTTTTTTGAATCACTCCATTTGGAGTTTTGTAGCTCGAGATATGGTCCAAAAACCATAGCTGGCCGGATTTCCAATCTGCAGAATTTACCAAATCTACAGTACAATAAACAGTGACTGCCACTGCCCTATTGAATAGGTTATGGTCATAATTTGGGGCAGGTTTCTTCATGAAAGTTGTTTGTCTATAGCTCATCTTGTTGCTGTAAAAATTTCAGGTCAAATGGACCATTCTACAGTGAGTTATGGTCAAATGAACAGTTACTGTTCATTTGGTCATTCTGCAGAATTTGCTTGCAGGGTGTCCGGATTGGGGCCAACTTTTGGTCCACTTGCTTTGGTCTTTTGAGCATGGTTTCTTCAGCAAAATTGTGCCATTATAAGTCTAGTTTCATTTCCAATTGGCCAAACACCAATTGAACCTACACAGCCAAAGATATGGCAGTCCAAACAGGCTGGACTCACAGCCTCCCTGCTGCTATCACTAGGCAGCCTACCCATTTCAGTTTGCCATGCTATAGCTCACTCCAAATTATGGTCAACTTACCCCAAATGGTCACTAATTGACCATTAGAATGTACTTTAACAATTTCATAAGCCAAGTCCAATTTTCACTCCCAAACCCTAGCTCAAATTCAAGGTTTACACCAATTACCCTAGTTAGCACACCAATTCATTATACATGTGTATATATACCTTAAACATCATCTTTAGTCCACTCTAAGTCCATCAAAACAATCACTCTTATCCCTTCCTTAGGGCTGCCAAAATTCAAGGAGTACATATACATAAATTTCATTCATTTAATTCACAATTCCTTACTTATTTTAAGTCCTTAATATGGAATAAAAGAAGTATAAATATAAATAGGCACTAACCTCTTGTAGGGCAGAATTTTCCAAGTTTAATCTTCACTTTCTTTCCTTTTCTAGGCTGCCAAACACTTCCCAAGAGGTATAGACAAGTTTTTAGTGAATGGAGTAGGAAGATTTATGGTGAAAAGAAGAGAGAAATGGAGCTTGCTTGAGCTTTTAATGGAGGTTGGGTCTAGGGCATGGGTTTCGGCTGCACTTGGGGAAGAAGAAGGCAGGTGCATTTTTAATTCCTTTGGTCCATTTTTGGTCTCTTTTATTGGTTAATTAATTGGTTGTTTACTTATGATTGGTGGGAACTTCAAATGACATCATAATGATGTCATAAATGAGCCTTTTTCCTCATTTTCTTTTCTTTTCCTCTCTACTCATTTTCAATTTAATTTTTAGTAATATTTATTCACATTTTAGACCATAATAATTATTTACTTAACTGGACAAGTCGGCCAAAAATTGCCTCTGAAGGAGAAATGACCAAAATGCCCTCCGTTTGGCTTAACGGGTCAAAATTATGCATGTCGATTGAAAAATTTTTCTAAATATTTTCTTGGCATTCTAATGCCATAGGAACCTCAATGACCCTTCTCTGAAGTCCCAAAAATTATTTTATGAATTTTTCCCAGGTCTAGGGCTCTAGTTGTGAGAACTTAACTTCCCTCAGGTTACCCATCGCTTGGGCACCGGCTCATTTTGACTTAGTTGTATTTTATTTCTAAAATTTTTAGTAAATTTTTCTTATTAATATTTGAGTTAATTATGGTTCCTGACTTTAGTTTAAATATTTTTCCAGACGTTCTAGTATGTCAGGACCACAGTCAGGAGCAGTAGAATGTCTGAGTTGCTCCGGGAGGGTGTTACAACTCTTCCCCTCTAATTTAAATTTCGTCCTCGAAATTTACCTGATGCAAACAGTTGAGAGAACTTTTGCCTCATCGTCTCTTCACTTTCCCAAGTTGCCTCCTCGGTGTTGTGGTGCCTCCAAAGCACTTTCACCAGTGGAATATGCTTGTTCCTCAATTTTTTTACTTCCCGAGCCAGGATCCGTAGAGGTTCTTCTTCATATGTCAAATCCGGTTGTATTTCAATTTCTTCCCTAGAGATGACATGTGAAGGATCTGAGCGGTATCTTCTGAGCATGGACACGTGGAACACATTGTGGATCTTGTCCAGCTTTGGTGGTAAAGCTAGCCTATAGGCCACTGGACCCACACGTTCAATGATTTCATATGGGCCAATGAACCTAGGGCTCAACTTACCTTTTCTTCCAAACCTCAATACCTTCTTCCACGGTGATACCTTGAGGAACACTTTGTCGCCAACCACATATTCTATTTCTTTTCTCTTCAGGTCGGCATAAGATTTACATGCATGCGAGGCAACCTTGATTGGCTTTGATTAGTTTTACTTTCTCCTCGATCTATTTCACGAGTGGCCCCACCGGTTGTCTTCACCCAATTCAGTCCAGCTGCTGAGTTCTACATTTCCTCCCATACGATTGCTTCATATGGGACCATTTGGATACTAGCTTGGTAGCTATTGTTGTATGCAAATTCTGCCAGTGGGAGGTATCTATCCCAACTTCCCTCAAACTCAATGACACAACTCCTCAGCATATCCTCAAGGACCTGACATATATTTCATGTTATTGTTATCATTTTAGTTCAATAGTTGTATTAATTCAATTGATTCAATTGTTTACCTGGATTACTCTTTCTGATTGCCCATCCGTCTGAGGATGGAAAGCTGTGCTGAAGTGGAGTTGTGTACCCAAGGACTCATGCAACTTCTTCCAAAATCTCGATGTAAACCTTGGGTCTCGATCAGATATGATAGAAAGTGGAATTCCATGCAGCCTAACTATCTCACTGATATACAATTCTGCTAACTTCTCCAGTGAGTAGTCAGTCCTAACTGGCAGAAAGTGTGCTGACTTTGTCAATCTATCAACTATCACCCATACTGCATCATGTTTCTTCTGGGTGAGAGGTAAACTACTTACAAAATCCATGGTGACCCGATCCCATTTCCATTCAGGTATGCGTATAGGCTGTAGCAATCCTGATGGAACTTGATGTTCTACCTTGACTTTTTGACATGTCAAGCATTTAGTCACATAGTCAGCTATGTCCTTCTTCATAGCAGGCCACCAATATTGAAGCTTCAGATCATGATACATCTTTGTACTTCCTGGGTGCATAGCATATACACTGGTGTGTGCCTCTTTTAGAATACTGGCCTTTAATTCCCCATCATCCGTACACACAGTCTTCCTTTGTAATCTGAGCACCCATCTGCTTTCACCCCATAGTCGATTGCTTTTCCTTACGAGATTTTGCTCATAATAGCCATTAGCTTCTCATCTACCTTACGCCCATTTAAAATCTGCATGAGTTTGGCCTCACTTGCAACTCAGCAAAAATAGCTCCATCTCGAATCAAAGTTAGACGGGCATTCAATAATCTCAAAGCTGTGATGGACTTTCTGCTCAAAGCATCAGCAACTACATTTGCCTTCCCGGGATGATAGTCAATCACACAATCATAGTCCTTCAGAACTCAATCCATCGCCTCTGTCTAAGGTTGAGCTCCTTACGAGTTGGCAAATATTTGGACTTTTGTGGTCCTGTAAATGTTGCACTTTTCACCATACAAGTAATGCCTCCATATCTTGATCACGAAGATAATTGTTGCAAGCTTTAGATCATGGGTAGGGTAATTACATTTCATGTGGCCTTGGTATGCGGAAGCATAAGCGACCACCTTTCCTCTTGCATCAATACACATCCTAACCCATTATGAGAGGCATCACTTGTAGACCACAAAGTCCTTTCCTAACCTTGGTGTGTTATCTGGTGCCTCTGTCAACAAAGCCATCAACTTCTCAAAATTGGTCTGACACTTGTTGTTACAGTCAAAACTGAAATTCTTGTGTAACAACTTGTTCATTATAGCAGCTATTAAGGAAAAACACTTCAAAAATCTTATGTAATACCCAGCTAGCCCCAAGAAGCTTCTGACCTCAGTTGTATTTCTGGGAGGCTTCCATTCCATCACTGCTTCTATTTTCTTGGGATCCACCCTAATCCCATCAGCTAACACTATGTGTCCAAGGAATGCAATCTCATTCAACCAAAAGTCACACTTGGATAACTTAGCATACAGCTTATTTTCTCTCAGGGTTTGCAGAACAATCCTCAAATGTTCATCATGTTCTTCCCTGGTCTTGGAATACACCAAAATATCATCAATAAAGACCACTACGAACCGATCTAGGTATGGATGAAAGATACGGTTCATAAGGTCCATAAATGCCGCTGGTGCATTTGTTAGGCCAAAGGGCATCACCAGAAACTCAAAATGCCCATACCGGGTCCTGAATGCAGTCTTGGGCACATCTACATCCTTCACTCTTAACTGATGATACCCTGATCTGAGATCAATCTTAGAAAATACTCCTGCTCCCTTCAACTGATCAAACAGATCATCAATTCTAGGCAACGGATATTTGTTATTCACATTCACTTTGTTCAACTGCCGATAATCGATACATAGCCTCAAAGTCCCATCCTTTTTCTTTACAAACAGCATGGAGCTCCCCATGGTGACACACTGGGGCGTATGAACCCCTTATCAAGCAACTCTTACAACTGAGTTTTCAACTCCCTCAATTCCGTGGGTGCCATCCTATAAGGAGCAATGGAAATGGGTGCTTTGTGCCGGCGGTGTCTCAATAGCAAATTCAACTTCCCTTTCGGTGGCAAACCAGCAACTCTTCAGAAATACCTGCAGAAGTCTCTTCGTGGGTATATCACTCAGGTTTGGCTTAGCCTGCCTAGTATCCACCACATGTGCTAGGTAGGCTTCACAGCCTTTTCTCATCATTCTTCTTGCAACTGTGGCTGAGATAACGTTAGACAAGAAAACTGTCCTTTCCCCCACAACAATGATCTCATTACCTTCAGAAGTTTTTAAAGAAATTCTCTTCAATTTGCAATCAACTATTGCCTGATGACGTGACAACCAGTCCATTCCCAAAATCACGTCAAACTCATGGAAGGGCAACTCAATTAGGTCTACCAAGAATTCATACCCTGAATCCTTAACGCAACCCTTGTATACTTTGTTCACCACTACATGTGGCCCAATGGATTAGTGACCGAATGTCTTGGTCACTCTCCCTACTAGTATCCCCTTTCTACGGGTAAGTTGATGCAGATGTATGAATGGGTGGATCCTGGATCCACAAATGCATGCACAGGTGTATTGTAGAGGGAGAACGTACCCCTGATGACGTCCGGGGCATCTTGCTCCTCCTGAGCTCTTAGAGCATAAGCTCCAGCAGTGGTTTGTTATCGGCCTCTGCTGGCTCGAGATCTGAGCCTCTGTGATGGTCCCAACTGCGTCAGTTGCGATTTCCTACCCCTTTGTAGTGCGGGAGCAGTGCATGCGCTTGTGTTGGAGCATTGTAGTAGTTCTGCGTGGGCGGTTCTTCAACGATGCTCTGTTGACCCACACCTTAGCGAGCACCAGTCACTCTCCAACACTCCCCCTTATGCCATTTCAAGCGGTGTGGACATGCGAGAAGATCTTTGGGGCTGGTCCCTAAACCCCATCCACGAGAGCGCCCACCGATGGTGTGGGTGACCTCTCCTAGGGTAAATCGTGGCACAGGCCCTGAGACTGACCATGACCTTGTGGTTGACTTGAACTGTGCGGTGGACCCCTTGAACCTCTTCCTGCGGATGCGAAGGCTGACCGACACAGGCCCCTCTTCTGTTGTCTTTCCCTTCTAGTCTGCTCACTGATTCTTACTTTTTCAACCTTTATTGCAGCTTCCACTAACTTAGTGAAGTCGTTAATTCCCAAGGCAGTGATCATGATTTTTATGTTGTCATTTAATCCCTCTTCAAATCTCTTACACCTTTCGGCCTCATTGGGGACTATCTCCCTTCCATAGCGGCTCAATCGGACGAATTCCTTTTCATACTCGGCCACTGTTAGCTGTCTCTGCCTCAGGTTAATGAACTCCCTTCTTTTCTCTTCCAGGTATACACTACCCACATATTTCTTCTTGAATTCTGAGAGAAAGAAGTCCCAAGTTACTATTTCTGGCTGTACTTCACTGGACACAGTATCCCACCATTCATAAGCATCATCTTGCAACAGAGATATGGCAGCTTCCAAGTTTTGCTCTGGGGTGCAGTGGAGTTGTTTTAAAACTCTGCCTGTTCTGTTCAACCAGTTTTCGGCTGCAACAGAATCATCTTCTCTCTTGCCAAAGAAGTCCACTGCTCCAAACTTTCTCAATTTTTCCAGGTGTGATTTTGGTTGTGGAGGTGGTGGTGGTGGTGGAGCTGGCATTACCCCGGCCATTTGTCTGAAGAATTCGGCCATTTGCTGGAACATGGCCTATGGAGGCTGAGCAGGCTCTGCTTGAGCTAGCGGAGCAGGTTCTCCCATACCCCCAGTCTCAGCTGCTGCAGGTGGAGCATGACTCTCCACTTCCTCCTCGACTGCCCTCTGAGATGTAGGGTCCATATCCTATTCAAAATAAGAAAGACAAACAGATCTGCATTAGTGTCACCTCGACTCTTACAAATGCAATGCATGGTATGGACTCAATCTAGGCCCAGAAACGCCTAAACAGCGCTCTGATCCCACTAAATGTGACACCCCATACCTGTATGCGGTATATCCGAGTAAGCAATGTCACACGGTGTACCGGCACACTCTATTTTACCTTAATTAATTTTTATCATGGTTATGAATATAAGTTGTGAAATATTATTTATTTAAGTCATTTTTTGAAATTATAATTTATTTGAGGTTCCAAAAATTTTATAGAAAATCCGGCGGAGTACCGGCTAAAAATGGAGAAAATAGTTCTTCGGAACCTGTGAAAAACACTTCCAATATTCATATCTCATCACTCTCAAACTCCAATATCAGAATCTCAATATTTTTCAATTTCATTTCTCAATCATTCATCTCGTGTGATATCATGTATAATCACAGATAAAAATTCACTTTTCCATTCACAAACACAATTTTCATTATTTACATGAAAATCAAAATACATTACATAAGTTTCATTTACACAAATGAAAATAAAAATCAATTACAAAATACCAAAATGAAGCCTAGTGTCCTACCAATGCACTATAGGTGGTGAGGTGACACGGACACTATGCAGAGCTACAGGATGGACTCACTTAGTCTGCGGTCTACTGGGCTCACGATCAGTATCTCCAGAACCTACGTGTGGCAAAAGCAACGTGCTAAGCAATGATGCTTAGTGGTGCAATAATAAAATAAAAGAAAATAGCAGAAAATAAATATGTATTGAATGTACATGTCTTATTTGTTTTGTATTTGTATATCCATTCATTTCGTTAACTTTATCCACTTTCATTCATTTGTTGCCCAAGTAACCTATCTTTGGACGATATTTGGATAAACGTAACCGCACCTTGGTATCAAGTACCTCGCCGTCACACCATCGGTCACATATGTATCTCCGTGTGCAAATGAGCGAATAACAAGTCAAATAATATTAGGCACGAGGCCAAGTCTCAACACAATATCAAAATGGCTAAAAGCCATAAAATCGTAGAATGGCATAATGCCATGTGCGATCGCTAATCGAACCCTATTGGCATGCCAAACTATCCAAACCAATCTTGTTAGGTATACTAGGGCATTTGATACTTTAAAATTCTTCAATTTGTGAATTTCAAGTTTTGGTGTCACTATTCACTTCATTAGTCAACAAAAATGTTGACTTTTGGATAGAAAATAGGTGCATTGGTTTTAACACTCCCAATGTACCACATTTTGCATTTAAAACTTATTGGAATTAATCACCAAATCCATTTTCAAGCTTAGCACTAAGGGGCAGAATTTTCAGTTTTTATACCATAAGTTTACTGTTCCATTAGGGACTGTTACATTGGAAATTTGAGGAAATGGTAAACATGAAAGTTGTTCCTTATTTTGTATAGTTGAATATCTTTTTTTGAATCACTCCATTTGGAGTTTTGTAGCTCTAGATATGGTCCAAGAACCACATCTGGCCGGATTTCCAATCTGCAGAATTTACCAAATCTATAGTACAATGAACAGTGACTGCCACTGCCTTGTTGAATAGGTTCTGGTCATAATTTGGGGTAGGTTTCTTCATGAAAGTTGTTTGTCTATATCTCATCTTATTGCTGTAAAAATTTCAGGTCAAATGGACCATTCTACAGTGAGTTATGGCCAATGAACAGTTACTATTCATTTGGTCATTCTGCAGAATTTGCTTGTAGGGTGTCCGGATTGGGGCCAACTTTTGGTCCACTTGCTTTGGTCTTTTGAGCATGGTTTCTTCAGCAAAATTGTGCCATTATAAGTCTAGTTTCATTTCCAATTGGCCAAACACCAATTGAACCTACACAGCCAAAGATATGGCAGTCCAAACAGGCTGGACTCACAGCCTCCCTGCTGCTATCACTAGGCAGCCTACCCATTTCAGTTTGCCATGCTATAGCTCACTCCAAATTATGGTCAACTTACGCCAAATGGTCACTAATTGACCATTAGAATGTACTTTAACAATTTCAAAGCCAAGTCCAATTTTCACTCCCAAACCCTAGCTCAAATTCAAGGTTTACACCAATTACCCTAGTTAGCACACCAATTCATTATACATGTGTATATATACCTTAAACATCATCTTTAGTCCACTCTAAGTCCATCAAAACAATCACTCTTATCCCTTCCTTAGGGCTGCCGAAATTCAAGGAGTACATATACATAAATTTCATTCATTTAATTCACAATTCCTTACTTATTTTAAGTCCTTAATATGGAATAAAAGAAGTATAAATATAAATAGGCACTAACCTCTTGTAGGGCAGAATTTTCCAAGTTTAATCTTCACTTTCTTTCCTTTTCTAGGCTGCCAAACACTTCCCAAGAGGTATAGACAAGTTTTTAGTGAATAGAGTAGGAAGATTTATGGTGAAAAGAAGAGAGAAATGGAGCTTGCTTGAGGTTTTAATGGAGGTTGGGTCTAGGGCATGAATTTCGGCTGCATTTGGGGAAGAAGAAGGCAGCTGTATTTTTTTAATTCCTTAGGTCACATTTGTCTCTTTTTATTAGTTAATTAGTTGGTTGTTTAATTGTGATTGGAGGGAACTTCAAATGACATCATAATGATGTCATAAATGAGCTTTTTTTCTCATTTTCTATTCTTTTCTTCTCTACTTATTTTCAATTTAATTTTTAGCAATATTTATTCACATTTTATGTCATAATAATTATTTACTCAACTGGACAAGTCGGCCAAAAATCGTCTCTGAAGGCGAAATGACCAAAATGCCCTCCGTTCGGCTTAACGGGTCAAAATTGTCTGTACCGATTGAAAATTTTTTCTAAATATTTTCTTGGCATTCTAATGCCATATGAACCTCAATGACCCTTCTCTGAAGTCCCAAAAATTATTTTATGAATTTTTCCCCGGGTCTAGGGCTCCTAGTTGTGAGAACCGCAACTTCCCTCTGGGTTACCCATCGCTTGGGCATCGGCTCTTAGTTGTATTTTATTTCTAAAATTTTTACTAAATTTTTCTTATTAATATTTGAGTTAATTATGGTTCCTGACTTTAGTTTAAATATTTTTCCGGACGTTCTAGCTGTCCGGACCGACACCGGTCACCGGAACAGTAGAATGTACAGAGTTGCTACCGGGAGGGTGTTACACAAATAGAGTTGGAATTAGAGAATTCTGACCAACCAATAGATCAGATGGATATAGATCCATCTAGTCAACCTACACCCATTGATGAAACATCTACAGTTGTTCCTCGTACAACAACCAGGGTATCTCACCCACCAGTGAGATATGGTTTCCTTCATGAAGAAGAACAAGAGTTGTCTACTCATGAAGAAGTAGATCATGAAGATGATCCACTTACCTATGAAGAAGCTACATCAAATATAGACTCTTCAAAATGGATTGATGCTATGAAATCTAAAATTGATTCCATGTATAAGAATCAAGTTTGGGATCTTGTTGACCCACCTGAAGGTATTGTACCTATAGGGAACAAATGGGTTTTCAAGAAGAAAATTTATTCTGATGGAAAGGTAGAGACCTATAAGGCAAGGCTAGTAGCAAAAGGGTTTCGCCAAAGACAAGGAATCGACTTTGAGTAGACTTTCTTGCCTGTTGCCATGCTTAAATCAATTAGGATTCTATTAGCAATAGCTGCATACTATGATTATGAGATTTGGCAGATAGATGTCAAAACAGCTTTTCTCAATTGATACATTGAGGAAAACATTTTCATGGAACAACCTAGGGGTTTTGAATCCCAAGATGGTTCCAAGGTATGCAAGCTAAAGCGATCCATTTATGGGTTAAAGCAAGCTTCGAGGAGTTGGAACGTCCGTTTCGATGAAGCCATTAAATCATTTGGTTTTATCAAAAATAAGGATGAGCCATGTGTATATAAGAAGGTTACTGACAGTGCTATCACTTTCCTTGTCTTATATGTGGATGACATACTGTTGATGGGTAATGACACAGGTATGTTGACAACTATAAAGGTATGGTTGTCACATACATTCTCCTTGAAAGACTTATGGGAGGCAACCTATATTCTTGGGATTCGCATCTATAGAGATAGAGCGAAAAGAATAATTGGTTTATCCCAAAGTATATACTTGGAAAAGGTGTTAAAGAGGTTTAACATGCTTGATTCCAAGAGAGGATTGTTACCAGTGAGACATGGTATCCATCTTTCTAAAGAGATATCTCCAAAGACACCTGAAGAAAGAGATAAGATGGCCAGGATTCCATATGCTTCAGCTATTGGAAGTTTAATGTATGCAATATTGTGTACTAGGTCGGATATCGCATATGCTATTAGTTTGATTAGCAGGTATCAATCTAATCCAGGTTTGGAACACTGGGCAGCTGTCAAGAATATATTTAAGTACTTGAGAAGAACTAAGGATTTATTCTTGATCTATGAAGGTGGAGACTTGCAATTGGATGGTTATACTGATTCTAATTTCCAATCAGATATCGATGATAGAAAGTCTACCTTTGGATTTGTGTTCATTTGTAATGGAGGTGCAGTCAGTTGGAAGAGTTCCAAATAGAGCACGAGTGCAGATTCCACTACCGAGGCTGAGTATATTACTACATCAGATGCTGCAAAGGAAGCTGTTTGGATAAAGAAGTTCATGACAGAACTTACAGTAGTTCCTACCATTGAGTCAGTAGTTCCACTACATTGTGACAACAATGGAGCAATCATACAGGCTAAGGAACCAAGGTCTCACCAGAAATCCAAACATATAGAAAGGCGCTACCACATTATCAGAGAAATAGTTGGACGAGGCAATGTAGCCATGCAGAAAATAGCATCAGCTGAAAATCCAGCTGATCCATTCATTAAGCTGATGTCACAGACACAGCTAGACCGACATCTTGAGAAGATGGGTCTAAGATATTGTAATGAATGGCTCTAGTGCTAGTAGGAGATTGTTAGTAGTATGCTCTAGAGCGTATCATTTAGTATGTATCTTGTACATGTTTTTATTAATAAAAGGCATTTCCACTTTTCCGTTTATATAAGATATTTATGTGTGATAGAAAAGGTCCATTGATATTTTGTTAGAAATTCTATTCTTAAGTTGTTAAGAATATGAGTGACAGTATTTCTAGTACAAAGTATCATAAATAGGTTCACAATCGATGATACTTCATAATAAGGACATGACTTATCCAGAAAGATTGTATTCATGTTTGTTTCCAAGTTATTTATATGAGATATATATAAGATGGAATGGTGAGTCTCATGCCATATGATAAACATGATAGGCGCTTATAAATGATAAGTAGGCCGAACCAGTGATACTTATGACAAGCACATGAAGTTTACTCTTGTTAATGTTTTGTCATAAATCATATCAGTGCATATAATCTTTAGACCTGAGATAGCACAGTTATCTTGTATATAGGTAGTTTGAGTTTGATACTGCTTTCATAGTTGTACTGTGTATGGGTATATGGGCATGTGTTGGCTCCTACTAGTAATATATGGAGGTAGGTATTGATCAAGATGGAATCTGTTCCTCTAAGTAAATAGAGATAAAATCCTATGTTCATTTAATTGTTCTTGATGTTTCAAGTTCCTGGCCAGAACAGATAGATTTAATTAGAAAAGAGTTTCTGATGAGAAAATCTTTTTAATCAAGAACTGGAATTAAAAGAGAACATAATATTCATAGGAAATGGAGTTTGACATAAGCCATGACTCCAGCTTGAGTTGGGATTTTGTAACAGAGAGATTCCAGTGCATGGTAACATATGATTATAGGTTCATTTAAGGTAAACCTTATTACTAATTGGGTGGCCATGACATGCTATGCTAGGTGTTAACCATGGTCTATGAGGTGCATAAAATGATTTAGAGAAATCATTTATGGTAAGAAAGAGTTCTGATGATATTAAGAGTTGATATCATATCTCATTGCCAATTAGTGATGAGCCTAGTAAGTCACACACATACACAAGTTATCACCTAATTAAATATGACTTAATTAATTAATTAAAGAGTTTAATTGATTAATTAAATAGGTTTGGTTTGCAATTAGATTGCAAAGTCCCTAGCATGACTTGAAACCAAATCTAGATTATTGGATGTATAGTATAAGTTAAATTTATATTTAAAGTGTTTAAATATGAATTTAATTAATTAGAAATTAATTAATAGAGATTAATTAATTAATTTATATTTGATATAAATTGATTAGAAGAAGAGAAATAATTATTTTGGGTTAAGAACTCAAAATTAAGACACATAGGCATTTTGGTCATTTCACAGGGTGACATGTGGCACCATGAGATGGTGACACATGAAATTACACATATGCTTGCCAAATGTCTTTTAATGTTGTAAGATGATTAAAATTAAGATTAAATATAGGTTTGACACTTGGCACAGTGTGATTGGATAACCATAACTGACTCATTTCCAGATTCTGGTTCCTTAACTAGGCTGCTTTTGGACTTAAATTTTACCTAATTAATGGAACAGGTTGCAGTAACATTTAGGCATAGTGATCTTCATAAAAACTGTTGCCCTATGCCTTATGGTCACTCGGAATTTTTAATTACAAAATTTCAAGTTTTTTGGAATTACTTATGACCAAATAACTGACTAGGACTCATATACCCTGTGCCAACAGGTGTTCAGTTCAGGTCAGTGACTTTAGGTCACTTTTCTAGGTTCTTTCATTCATAATTTGAGGTAGGCTTGTAGAACAAAGTTGTAGCCCTGTTTCTCAGGTTTCTGGAAAGGTATAGCTCATCCCAATTGGATTTTTCTAGTGAGAGATATGACTAAAAGACTGTTCTAGGGTCAAGTAAAGTTTGGTCAGATTATAGGTTTTGATGTAGTAAATTTTTCTAAGTATTTGACCTAGTTCTCTTGATTTATGGGTGTTGGTAAAAATACCAATTTTTTAGGTCTATGTCTTGTGCAAATTTTGCCACTGGTTTCATTACATTTGAGTTCTTGTAGACCAAGTTATGGCCATTTTTCCGAAACTGGTCGAGTGAGTTTGTATCCAGCGGTTTCTAGGGAACCTAATTCTAGGCAGTTTTGTAACCCAAATTAGGCTAGCAATTTGGTTTAGTTTTTGGCATTTCTAGGTTCAGTGGTCTTTATGAAAATTGTATCCCTATATCTAAGCTTTCCAATGGTATCAAATTCAAGTCATTTGGACCAGTATAGAGGGAGTTATGACCAAATGAATATGTACTGTTCATTTGGTCATTTTCTAGGTTTTGTGCAGGGTTATCCGGATTTGGGCAGTGTTTAGATCAAGATTTGGACAGAATTTAGGCATGGTTTCTTCATGAAAAATCAGAATTTTGGGTCTAGTTTCACCTCCAATTGGCCTCATACCAATTGGAGTCACGTATTTTCAGCTATGGTTCAACAAACACACTGGACTCATTGAGTCCCAACTTGCAGAAAATGGCACTCCCAAATATTAAATCTCCTCCAACTAATTTGCATATATAGCACTTCAATTTGGCAACAAATAGTCTCAACCAAGTCAATCTCAATAATTACACAACAATCCTCAAATCATGTACACAAACCCTAGTTTCAAAGTTTCAAACTCAATGAATTCACTCCCTTTCACTTCTCAAACATATACTTATATCAATCATCACCTTTAAACTCATTTACATCATTTGAACACATCAAAGCCCAACAAATTTCATGGCTTCTGAAAATAGGGACATCATGGGTTCATGGATTTCTTTTAAATTTCTTAAAATTTCTACTTATCTCAAGCCATTTTCAAGGATCAAAAGAAAAGTGAGGGAAGAAAAGCACTAACCTCTTATGACCCAACTTCAAACTTCCACTTTTCTTCTTCTTATAGGTATCTAAAGCTTCCTTATGGAGTGGAGAGTATTTTTACTGAAGGGTGCTAAAGGTTTTAGTAAGGAAAAGGGGTGGAAATCAAGCTTAAAGCTTGAATAACAATGGTGAATTTGAGGACAAACCAGCCAACCAAAGAGAGAGAAGAGGGAGTGGAGAAGAAGATAAGTTAGGTGGCTTTTGTCTTTTGTGGTATTTATACATTCTAGATATGTTGTACTCTAATTTTTTTTTTTTTTAATTTCATAAGTCTCTTTTCTTTTCTCTTCTTTGCTTTTTCTTTTCTCTTCTTTTTTTTTTCTTTTTCTTTTCTCTTCTTCTTCTTTTCTTTTCTAATTCAATTTATAAAGTTTATAATTTATGTTAATGATTCTATTCTCTCAAATTTTTAATTTGACATTTTGGTCAAAATTCACCTCTGGGGTGAAATGACCAAAATGCCCTTTATATTGCTCATCGGGTTATTTTTATTATTTTTATACCAATTAATAAATTCTCTAAATTTTATTTTATTTTCTCTAAATTTTTCCTATATTTTCTTAATATTTATTCCATTAATTTATTGCTTCTAAGTATAGTTTAAGTGTAGTTCCAGACATTCTAACTATTTGAACAGACATTAATCGTCGGAATAGTAAAATGTACGGACTACCTATGGTGAGGGCATTACAATTCTTCCCCTCTAAATAGAAATTTCATCCTCAAAATTTACCTGATATGAAGAGCTAAGGGAACTGCTGCCTCATCGTCTCCTCGCTCTCCCATGTCGCTTCTTCTATGTTATGGTGTCTCCGTAAGACTTTCACTTGTGGGATCCTCTTGTTTCTGAGTTCTTTCACTTCCCGTGCTAAGATTCTGACTGGCTTTTCTTCATATGTCAAATCAGATTATATAATTATCTCCTCTGCTTAAATGACATGTGAAGGATCTGATCTGTATCTCCTGAGCATCGACACATGGAATACATTGTGAATCTTGTCCAGCTCAGGTGGTAAGACTAGCCTGTAGGCTACTGGACCCACACGTTCAATGACATCGTATGGACCAATAAACCTAGTGCTTAACTTACCCTTCTTACCAAATCTTAGTACTTTCTTCCTAGGTGATACCTTGAGAAACACTTTATCACCAACCTCATACTCTATATCCTTTCTCCTCAAGTTGGCATATGACTTTTGTCTGTCTGAGGCAACTTTTAAATTGTCTCTGATGAGTTTCAATTTTTCCTCAATCTGCCTCACCAAATCTGGGCCCATTACCTTTTCTTCACCCATTTTTGTCCAGCATAAGGGAGTCCTACATCTCCTCCCATACAATGCTTCATATGGAGCCATTTTTATGCTGGTTTGGTAGCTGTTGTTGTAAGCAAACTCTACCAAAGGAAGATACTTCTCCCAACTTCCTTCAAAATCAATGATGCAGCTTCATAACATATCCTGCAATATGTATCATATCATATCATTCATGTTATTACTATCAGGTCATTATTATCATTCCTTTAACAATTACAGTAATTCATTAAGTTTTAAGGGTTACCTGAATCACCCTTTCTGACTGTCCATCCGTCTATGGATGAAAAGCCATACTAAAGTGCAGTTGAGTGCCAAAAAACTCCTGTAGCCTCTTCCAAAATCTTGAAGTAAATCTCGGGTCTCGGTCAGATATGATAGATGTTGGCACTCCATGTGTAACACCCCCGATGCATAGCCTGGTATATTTCACTGTTCCGGTGACCGGTGTCGGTCCGGACAATTAATGGGACTAGGGCCACACTTAAGACAATTTGAGAAGCCATAAACACAAATAATTAGTAATGTTTAATTAGTTAACTATAAATAAGAAAAACAGAACATAAGAAGTTAAACGAGCCGAGAGTCACAGCGATGAGTGACCTTCTGAACGATCACAAGTCATTTTAAACTCAAATTTCGTACCGTAAAAAGTGACGCTGCAGTCCTTAGGACCCTTATAAACACAGTGGAAAAGAGAAAATCACAAAAAAGAACTGTTAAGCCAATCAAATAATTAGGTCAGGGAGCTGAAAGAAATATTGGATTATTTGCAAATCGGGATGAACAGGCGAGGGGCAATTCGGTCAATTGACCCCGAGAGCTGACTCCTGACCTAACTGTCCAATAAAATCGGAGAAAAGAAAATTTCAGAATCGAGAATTAAATTAAAGAACTAATAGAAAAAAAAAGGAAAAGATGGAAAAGTCAAAGTTGATGACATCATTAATGATGTCACAAACAAATTTATTAAATTATTTATTAAATTAGATTTTTGGTCTTCTTTAAGTGATAAAGATGAAAGAAAATAAAAAAAAAAACAAAAAAAAGTCTTCTTCCTTCCTTTGGTTGTCGCCCCCATTTCCCTCTCCCTCACCATGATTAAAACCTCCATTGAAGCCATCTAAATCTTCCCTTAAACCCTAAATCTTTTCATGAAATCTTAACATCCCATAACTAAAACTTGTATTTGAACTTTGATAAGAAGATTGGGAGCAAATAAATCAAGCAAAGTTGAAGAATTAGATAGACAAATTCTGCTCACTTAAGGTAAGCTAATCCAACTTCTCTTTTTAGTATATATGATGGATTTAGGGTAGAAATGAATGAGATTATATGGAGAAATTGAAAAATATTGAATGTTTAGGAAGAGAGGAAATTTTGGCCAGCATTGTGAAGAGTGTAATTTGCATGGCCTGATTGGCTTGGATAGGAATATGAACCTTAATGAGTTAAGTAATGATAGTTAAAGGCATTGAAATGGTTAAATGCAAGAGTTAGTGAGATTAGGGTTTCAATGCTAGGGTTTATGAACCAAAATTTGGAGAAATGCATAAATGGCATGTTTGACCTATTGTGAAATGAAATAATGGTCAATTATGACCAAATAAGTTGTGTGGGAATTGTTGGAATGAAAACCAAATTTGTAGGTAAACCCACTTTGAAGGACCAAAACTCAAATTTTACAAGTCCAATTGATATGCCACCAATTGGGGATGAAAATAGACATAAAATAGCACAATTTTCATTAAGGAACCATGGCCAAAAACTGACTAAAACTTGGTGAAACAATTGACCAAAGTGAAATGAGAGCAGGCTGCCACTGCACCAAACTGACCAAACATTTGGTCATAACTCGAGTTAGACAAGTCAAATTGACCTGAAATTTGGCAAGAGGTTAGAGGAGATATAGATCTAAAACTTCCATGAAGAACATCACCCCAAATTATGCCATTAACCCATTCAAATTATTGAGCAAAGTTGAGTTATCAAACCTGCAACTCTGCAGATTTTCATGTGAGCAGTAATGTTTGGATGGCTATAACTCTCTCTAGGAAACTCGGATTTAGGCGATTCTTGAACCGATGGAAACCTAAGACATAGTAGAACATTTCATATGAAGAAAGTTAGACCAAATTATGAACTTAACTTGATCAAATTACTGACCAAATTTGGATCAAAATCTGCCAAAACCCAAGATACCAGTATGAACAGTGCTCGTGAACAGTAAACTTATTTTGGCCATAACTTGAGCTACAAAACTCCGATTGAGGTGATCCAAAAGTGAGAATACACTTAAGACAATAAGGAACATTTTCTATGAAGGAAGTTTTGTCAAATTCCAACAGTAGATCGACCAATGGAACAGTGCAACTTTGGAGCACCAAAACCGAAAATTGGCAATTTTGCCAAAATGACCTACGCTTTAAAAAAATGACCAAAACCAACAAGTTTGGTGACCATAATGTGGTATGTGGGTGAAGTTGGAGTTCCCATACCTATTAATCCTTAAAAAGTCAATAATTTGACTTGAATAGTGTAGTGAATAGTAACCCAAAACACAAAAACTTTGAGAACATCGAATTTAACGCAATAGAGCTAGTTAAAGTGAAGTTAAATTTATTTTTGGACTTATGTTAATTTATGGTACTGAAACACTATGAAATTGTGTGTTTCAGCTGAAAAAGACTTGGAAGCTCGGAGAGACTGAGTCAAGGCGTAGAGGCGACTCTAGTCAGGTTTGTGCATAATAAATTTATGTAATTGTTTTCCAATTGAAAATTTGAGTTGATATACTTTATGAAATCACTGCGTTATTTATGAATTGTGTTGCCACTTTGTGAATACAAAAATGACTTTGAAAATTGTTTGGGATCTCTCATAAATTATTGAAAATAATTATTTTAAATTGATTTTGGATTCACACTTAGCATGACAGTATCACATTTCCTCCTTCATTTATGGGGTTGAAATCGTTTATTTTCCTCCCTCTCTGGTTTGCTAGTTGAGGTTATAGATCGGATGAGTACTCATTAGCTAGCTAGCCACCTCCCTCATTGATTTCGATTAATGGGGTTGTAGATTGCTTTGTCGTGGTGTGCAACACGGCATTGATCGGAAATTTTGTGTCATGGCTTAAGCTGTGTATGATTTTGGCAACACTGTGTTTATGAAATTGTTTGACTAAACTGTGTTTAATATATTATTTGACAAAATGAGTTGTTATGAGCTTTGATATTTGTGAAATGTGATTGTGAAGTATTCAAATTATGTTTCGTCAATAAATGATTTATGTATCGCATTTTAAATTTTTATTGTGCACCACTGAGTATGTTTATACTCAGCGATAGTTTAATTTACTGTCGCAGATAAGAGCAAGGAGAAAGCGAGAGTGTCATGGATTGACAAGAACTTCTTGATCCCTTTTGTACGGGTATTGTTTTATACCCTTATGGTTATTTTGATGTAAATATTGTAATGTCATAAGTATCAATGTACATTGAGCAGTTGTAAATAAATTGTAATAATATTATTTTGGGTTTGCTTCTGTAAATTTAATATTTATAAATATGAATTTTTTGCTTTATGCCTTGTTAATGAAGTATTAAAAATTTTGTGATGACCAAATTTGATTAAATTGTGGAAATTGTCTTGAAGTGATTTGAATTGGGTTGATTTGAGTTTCATTGGAGATTGGGAGTTGTGAAATATTTTGGAAGTGCTTTTTACAGGTCTTTAAAGAATTGGTTTCTCAAAATACAGAGGGAACTCTGTCAAAATTTTTATAAAATTTGCGACAAAATTTAAATGGACAAAAATTTTTACTAGTCCTTAAGCTTTGAATAAATGGTTTTTAATTCTCACTAAAATGCTCACCACTTCCAAAATATAAGAAAATTGTTTTAAAATCCCTTATAGGGTACTTAATGAGTTATCGGTAGGTGAAGTTCGGTAGTTCATTAAGTATTCTACGGGATCATGTTATGCCTTACGGAGGGGTAAGGTGTGACACCATGTAGCCGAACTATCTCATCTATGTAAATCTCTGCTAACCTCTCTAGTGAGTAGTCGGCTCTAGCTGGTAGGAAGTGAGCTGACTTGGTCAAACTATCCACAATCACCCATATAGTATCATGCTTCTTGTGTGTCAATGGTAGCCCAGTGACAAAATCCATGGTCATGCAGTCCCATTTCCACTCTGCTGTGGATATAGGTTGGAACTACCTTGATGGAACTTGATGCTCAGCCTTAACATGCTGGCATGTCAAACATCTGGTCAGAAAATCATCAATCTATT
Organism: Hevea brasiliensis; assembly: GCF_030052815.1. Taxonomy (NCBI): domain Eukaryota; kingdom Viridiplantae; phylum Streptophyta; class Magnoliopsida; order Malpighiales; family Euphorbiaceae; genus Hevea; species Hevea brasiliensis. Next base: position 73,360,996 of record NC_079496.1, on the reverse strand, counting down.
TGTTCATTCCAGGCCACCTATAATGTGTTTTCAGGTCTTGGTACTTCCTGGGTGCATAGCATGGAAGCTACTGTGCGCCTTCTTTAAGATATTCTTCTTCAGTTCCTCATCTCTTGGTACACAGATTCTACCTTTATAATATTGGCACCCATCTCCTTTCAACTCATAGTCAGTCTCCTTCCCCTCTCGAGTTCTGCCCATAGCAATTAGGAATTTTTCATCCCTTAGCTGTGCTTCTTGTATTTGCTATAACAAGCTTGGCTTTACAAGCAACTCAGCCAAAATTTCTCCATTTTGTGCTAAAGACAACTGAGCATTCAATGCTCTCAAAGCCATCATGGACTTCCTGCTTAGTGTGTCAGCCACTACATTTACCTTCCCCAGATGATAGTCGATCACACAGTCATAATCTTTAAGGAATTCAATCCATCTCCTCTATCTCAGATTGAGTTCCTTCTAGGTTGGCAAACACTTCAGACTCTTGTGATCCGTATAGATGTAGCATTTCTCACCATATAGGTAATGCCTCCATATCTTCAATGCCAATATTATTGCCGCCAATTCCAGATCATGAGTTGGGTAGTTCTTTTCATGTGGCCTTAGCTGTCTGGAAGCATAGGCAACTGCTTTCCCTTCCTGCATCAGAACACACCCATGGCCATTGTGAGAGGCATCACTGTAGCTCACATAGTCTTTCTCTGACTCTAGTTGTGTCAACATTGGAGCTTTTGTAAGCATAGCCTTTACCTTCTCGAAACTGATTTGACATTTATAATTCCAGTCAAACTTTGCATTCTTGCGTAGCAGTTTAGTCAGTGGGGCTGCTATAAGGGAGAATCCCTTCACAAATCTCCTGTAGTATCCAGCTAACACCAAAAAGCTTCTGACCTCTGTTACTGTAAGACCCTCCCTGTAGCAACTCCGTACATTCTACTGTTCTGATGACCGGTGTCAGTCCGGACAGCTAGAACTGTAACATCCTTACTTTAGCTAGTCCGTACAATTTACTGTTCCGGTGACCAGTGTCGGCCCGGACAGCTAGAACGTCTAGAAAAATATTTAAACTAAAGTGAGGAACCATAATTAACTCAAATATTAATAAGAAAAATTTAAGAAAAATTTTAGAAATAAAATACAACCAAGTTAAATGAGCCGGTGTCCTAGCGATGGGTAACCTAGTGAGAAGTTGCGGTTCTCACAACTAGGGGCCTTAAACCTCGGGGAAAAATTATAAAATAATTTCTGGGACTCCAGAGAAGGGTTATTGAGGTTCTTATGGCATTAGAATGCTAAGAAAATACTTAGAAAAAATTTTCAATCGGTACACACAATTTTGGCCCGTTAAGCCAAACGGAGGGCATTTTGGTCATTTCGCCTTCAGAGGTGATTTTTGGCCGACATGTCCAGTTAAGTAAATAATTATTATGACATAAAATGTGAATAAATATTACTAAAAATTGAATTGAAAATGAGTAGAAAAGAAAAGAAAAAAAATGAATTAAATGGGAATTTATGACATCACATTATGTCATTAGTGTGCCTTCACCCAACCCAATGTTGACACATGGCATAACTATATTTAAAAGAGACAAATGGGCTGAAAAATGAGAGAAAATCTAGATTTCTCATTTCTTCTTTCTTCCTTGCCGTAAACCATTCCTTCCCTAACCTCCATGGACAAGCTTTTTCAAGCTTGATTTTTCCTAGCTTCCACACCATAAAAGCCCTAGTTGTCTTCACAAAAAATTCACCCCACACCTTCAGGAAGCTTTGGGAAATAAAATTTTGAAGAAAAATTAAAGTTTTGGTTGGCTTGGATTTGAGCTAAAAGAGGTTAGTGACTTAAACTTATGTTTCTCTTCAAATTTATGTTAAGTAAGTATAAATGAGTGTAAATTACAAAGAAAAATTGTTGAATACCAATTGTATGTAAACCCTAAATTTTTGGAAGCCATGGTTAGGGTTTGTTTATGATGATTTAATGAAGTTAAAAGGTTATTATGGGTGCCCTTAATGTGCATTTTGTAAGTGGATTGAAGAAATGCAATGAAAATGCATGAATGGTAATGTTTGAGTTAGGGTTTGGGGTGGAGAAATGGGACTTTGACCTTGTGATGATGAAAATTGGTATTAATGGTCAATTAGTGACTATTTAGTTCTATTTAAACCAAAAATGAAGTGTGTTGAGTGATGGGATTTAGGTTTAGTGTGGCTGCCCTAGGTGACCTGCAGAATTGGACATGAGTCCAGCAGGTTTGGGCAGCTATAACTTGAATTGTAGATGTTCAATTGGTGTTTGGCCAATTGGACATGAAACTAGACACATAATGGCACAACCTTGGTGAAGAAACCATGCCCATAAGACCAAACCAAGTGGGCCAAAAGCTTGCCCCAATCCGGGTGACCTGCAGTCTGTTTCTGCAGAATGACCAAATAAACAGTGTTTGGTCATTTCGCCATAAGTCAGTGTAGAGTGGTCCAATTGACCTGAAATTTTACCCACAACAAGTTGAGATATAGACCAACAACTTTAATGAAGAAACCTAACCCAAATTATGACCAGAACCTATCCACCAAGTGAGTTGAAGTTACTGTTCACTGCACTGTAGATATGGTCAGTCCAGAAAAATTTCAATCCGGCCAGTTGCGGTTTTTGGACCATAACTTGAGCTAAAAAACTCCAAATGGAGTGATTTAAAAAAGGAAACTAAACTAGACAAAATAAGGAACAACTTTCATGCTTATCATTTTTCCAAATTCCCACTGCAACAGTAACTAATGGAACAGTAATCCCAAAGCTTGAAAACTGAAAATTCTGTCCAATTCACATTAAGCTTAGAGATGGTATTGGCAACCAATACCAACAAGTTTGAAATGCAAAATGTGGTATGTTGATGATATTTAAACTAATTTACCTATTGCCAATGTAAAAGTCAATATTTTGGTTGACCAATGAAATGAATAGTAATCATAAAAATTCAATTTCAAAGAATTACATAAATAAAAAGTGTTAAATGTCCTAGTAGGCCTAATGTGATTGGTTTGGATAGGTTGGCATGCCAATAGGGTTCTGTTAGCAGTACTGCATATGGCTTTATGCCATTCTATATTTCATGGCTTTCCATGCCATTCTGTGACATAATAGCCTTTGGCGATGATATTGAGTTGTTATGCTCGAGTTTTATCCCCGATAATTATTACAGCTTATTAGCTGTTCTGTTGCACAACGGGAGACACTATATGACCGATGGTGTGATGGTCCGAGGTACTTAGTACCCAGTACCAGTTTACCCATTTATCTAGTCCAGTCAACTAGTATAGGTTACTCGGGCAATATTAATAAATCTTACCAAACTTTAATCGAATAATATTGCAATAAATATTTGAAATTTAGTCTACCAAAAATGTAAACATACATTTTGCATACATGTTATTATTTTATTTTATTTTATTTTATATTGTCACCACTAAGCAAGATTTCTTAGCGAGTCGCTTTTACCACGCGCAGGTACTGGAGACATAGCTGGGGAGTCCAGCAGACCTCATACAGGGTGAGTTTTCAGATCTGCACTCAGAGTTCAAAGTCACCTCACAAATTGCAGTGCATTGGTAGGACATTGGGCTACCTAAGTCTTTTGTATTTGTAAACTTTTGTTATTTATATTATAAACTCATGTAATCATATTTTTGCTGTAATTACCTATGAGCTATGTTCAGAAATAAATATGAGTATTTCTCATTGAATTGGGTGTGATATGAGATGAATGTGAATTTTGAGATACTGAATTGATTTGAGAAATTGTTGAAAAATGTTGGTGGTTGACTGAGATTGAGATTATAATTATATTGGAAGTGTTTTTAAACAGGTTCAAAAGAACTGTTTTCCAATTTATAAGCAGCACTCACGGATTTTATATAAAATTTGCGGAAAAATTTAGATTTATCAAAAATTATAAATAAATGAATAAAAAGGGATTAATTGAAATTGAAACATGAATTGGTGTTCCGACACACTGAGTGGCATAACTTGCTCGGCTACACTGTAGACGGGTAAGGGGTGTCACATTTAGTGGTATCAGAGCACGGTTTAGGCGTTTCTGGGCCTAGATTGAGTCCATACCATGCATTGCATTTGAAAGAGTTGAGGTGACACTAATGCAGATCTGTTGTCTTTGTTAAATAGGATATGGACCCTTCATCTCAGAGGGCAGTTGAGGAGGAGGTGGAGAGTCATGCTCCACCTGCAGTAGCTGAGACTGGGGGTAGGGGAGAACCTGCTCCACCAGCTCCATCAGAGCCTGCTCAACCTCCACAGGCTGTGTTCCAGCAAATGGCCGAATTCTTCAAACAAATGGCTGGGGTAATGCCACCACCACCACCACCTCCACAACCGAAATCACACCTGGAAAGATTGAGAAAATTTGGAGCAGTGGACTTCTTTGGCATGGGAGAAGATGATTCTATTGTAGCAGAAAATTGGTTGAGCAGAACAGGTAGAGTTTTAAAACAATTGCACTGCACTCTAGAGCAAAACCTAAAAGCTGCCATATCGCTATTACAAGACGATACATATGAATGGTGGGATACGGTGTCTAGTGAAGTGCAACCAGAAGTAATAACTTGGGACTTCTTCCTCTCAGAATTCAAGAAGGAATATGTGGGTAGTGTATACCTAGAAGAGAGAAGAAGAGAGTTCATTAACCTGAGGCAGAGACAGCTGACAGTGGCCGAGTATGAAAAGGAATTTTTCAGATTAAGCCGCTAGGGAAGGGAGATAGTCCTTAATGAGGCCGAAAGGTGTAAGAGATTTGAAGAGGGATTAAATGACAACATAAAGATCATGATTACTGCCTTGAGAATCACAGACTTTACCAAGTTAGTGAAAGCTGCAATAAAAGTTGAAAAGGTTAGAATAAGTGAGCAGACCAGAAGAGAGAGACAGCAGAAGAGGGGCTCGGGTCAATCTAGTTCATCTCCTGCACCTGGAAAGAAGTTTAAAGGTCCACCTGCACAGAGTTCAGGTCAACCACAAGGTCGTGGTCACTCGGGGCCCGTGCCACGCTTACCCCTAGGAGAGGTCAGTCCACACCATCAGTGGACAGCTTTCCAGGGATGGGATTCAGGGGACCAACCCCAGCATCTTCTGCATGTCCACATTGTCTGAAATGGCATAAGGGGGAGTGTTGGAGAGTGACTGGTGCCTGCTTAAGGTGTGGGTCGACAGAGCATCAGCTGAGGAACTATCCACGCAGAACTACTACAGCTGCTCCAACACAAGCAGATAGACCTGCTCCTGCACCACAAAGAGGTAAGAAATCTGGCAAATCTGAGACAGTGGGACCATCACAGAGGCTTGCATCTGAGCCAGCAGAGAGGCCTGAGGGCAGACCACCTGCCAGAGCCTATGCCATGAGAGCTCAGGAGGAGCAAGATGCCCCGGATGTCATCAGGGGTACGTTCTCCCTCTACAATACATCTGTGCATGCATTGGTGGATCCAGGATCCACTCATTCATACATCTGCATCAACCTACCCGTAGAAAGGGGGATACTAGTAGGGGAGAGTGACCAAGACATTCTGGTCACTAATCCGTTGGGCCACAGTGTAGTGGTGAACAAAGTGTACAAGGGTTGCCCGTTAAGGATTCAGGGGTATGAATTCTCAACAGATCTAATTGAGTTGCCCTTCCACGAGTTTGACGTGATTTTGGGAATGGACTGGTTATCACGTCATCAGGCAATAGTTGATTGTAAATTGAAGAGAATTTCTCTGAAAACTTCTGAGGGTAATGAGATCACTGTTGTGGGTGAAAGGACAGATTTCCTGTCCAATGTTATCTCAGTCACAGTTGCAAGAAGAATGATGAGAAAAGGCTGTGAAGCTTACCTAGCACACGTGGTTGATACTAGGCAAGTTAAGCCAAACCTGAGTGATATACCCACAGTAAGAGACTTCCCAGATGTATTTCCTGAAGAGTTGCCTGGTTTACCACCAGAAAGGGAAGTCGAGTTTGCTATTGAGGTAATGCCGGGTACAGCACCCATTTCCATTGCTCCTTATAGGATGGCACCCACTGAATTGAGGGAGTTGAAAACTCAGTTGCAAGAGTTGCTTGATAAGGGGTTTATACGCCCCAATGTGTCACCATGGGGAGCTCCAGTGCTGTTTGTGAATACTTTGAGGCTATGCATCGATTACTGACAGTTGAATAAAGTAACTGTGAAGAATAAATATCCGTTGCCTAGAATTGATGATCTGTTTGATCAGTTGAAGGGAGCAGGAGTATTTTCTAAGATTGATCTCAGATCAGGGTATCATCAGTTGAGGGTGAGGGATGTAAATGTGCCAAATACTGCATTCAGGACTTGGTATGGGCATTATGAGTTTCTGGTGATGCCCTTTGGCCTAACAAATGCACCAGCAGCATTCATGGACCTTATGAACCTTATCTTCCATCCATACCTACATCGGTTCGTAGTGGTCTTTATTGATGATATTTTGGTGTATTCCAATACCAGGGAAGAACATGATGAACATTTGAGGATTGTTCTGCAAACCCTGAGAGAAAAGAAGCTGTATGCTAAGTTGTCCAAGTGTGACTTCTGGTTGAATGAGATTGCATTCCTTGGACACATAGTGTCAGCTGATGGGATTAGAGTGGATCCCAAGAAAATAGAAGCAATGATGGAATGGAAGCCTCCCAGGAATACAACTGAGGTCAGAAGTTTCTTGGGGCTAGCTTGGTATTACAGAAGATTTGTGAAGGGATTTTCCTTAATAGCTGCTCCAATGACCAAGTTGTTACACAAGAATGTCAGATTTGACTGGAATAACAAGTGTCAGACCAGTTTTGAGAAGTTGAAGGCTATGTTGACAGAGGCACCAGCAGCACAGAGCTGTCGTGAAAGGACTTTGTGGTCTACAGTGATGCCTCTCATAATGGGTTAGGGTGTGTATTAATGCAAGAAGAGAAGGTGGTCGCTTATGCTTCCAGGCAGCTAAGGCCACATGAACAGAATTACCCTACCCATGATCTAGAGCTTGCAGCAATTATCTTCACACTGAAGATATGGAGGCACTACTTGTATGGTAAAAAGTGCTACATTTACATAGACCACAAAAGCTTGAAATACTTGCCAACCCAAAAAGAGCTCAACCTTAGACAGAGGCGATGGATTGAGTTCCTGAAGGACTATGATTGTGTAATTGACTACCATCCTGGGAAGGCAAATGTAGTTGCTGATGCTTTAAGCAGAAAATCCATCACAGCTTTGAGATCATTGAATGCCCGTCTATCTTTGGTTCGAGATGGAGCTATTTTGGCTGAGTTGCAAGTGAGGCCAAACCTGCTACGACAGATTTTAGATGGGCAAAAGGCAGATGAAAAGTTAATGGCTATTATGAGCCAAATCTCAGGGGGAAAAGTAACTGACTATGAGGTAAAAGCAGATGGGTGTCTGTACTACAAAGGAAGAGTATGTGTACCAGATAATGGGGAATTAAAAGCCAGTATTCTGAAAGAGGTACATACCAGTGTTCATGCTATGCACCCAGGAAGTACAAAGATGTATCATGATTTGAAGCTTCAGTATTGGTGGCCTGGTATGAAGAAGGACATAGCTGACTATGTGACTAAATGCTTGACATGTCAGCAAGTCAAGGCAGAATATCAAGTTCCATCAGGTTTGCTACAGCTTATACGCATACCTGAATGGAAATGGGATCTGGTCACCATGGATTTTGTGAGTGGTCTACCTCTCACCCAGAAGAAACATGATGCAGTATGGGTGATAGTAGATAAATTAACGAAGTCAGCACACTTTCTGCCAGTTAGGACTGACTACTCACTGGAGAAGTTAGCAGAATTGTATATCAGTGAGATAGTTAGATTGCATGGAATTCCACTTTCCATTATATCTGATCGAGACCCAAGGTTTACAACGAGATTCTGGAAGAAGTTGCATGAGTCCTTGGGTACACAACTCCACTTCAGCACAGCTTTCCATCCTCAGACGGATGGGAAATCAGAAAGAGTAATCCAGGTAAACAATTGAAACCAATTAAACTATTACACATATTGAACTGAAATGGTAATAATAACATGAAATATATGTCAGGTCCTTGAGGATATGCTGAGGAGTTATGTCATTGAGTTGGAGGGAAGTTGGGATAGATACCTCCCACTGGCAGAATTTGCATACAACAATAGCTACTAAGCTAGCATCCAAATGGCCCTGTATGAAGCATTGTATGGGAGAAAATGTATAACTCCAGTGTGCTGGACTGAATTGAGCGAGGATAAACTAATAGGGTCAGACGTGGTGAAACAGATTGAGGAGAAGGTAAAACGAATCAAAGCCAATCTGAAGGTTGCCTCATACAGACATAAATCCTATGCCGACTTAAAGAGAAAAGAAATAGAATATGTGGTTAACGATAAAGTGTTTCTCAAAGTCTCACCGTGGAAGAAGGTACTGAGGTTTGGAAGAAAAGGTAAGTTAAGCCCTAGGTTCATTGGCCCATATGAAGTCATTGAACGTGTGGGTCCAGTGGCCTATAGGCTAGCTTTACCACCAGAGCTGAACAAGATCCACAATGTGTTCCACGTATCTAGGCTAAGAAGATACCGCTCAGATCCTTCACATGTCATCTCCATGGAAAAAATTGAAGTACAACCAGATTTTACATATGAAGAAGAACCCATACGGATCCTAGCTTGGGAAGTGAAAGAGTTGAGGAATAAGCAGATTCCACTGGTGAAAGTGCTTTGGAGGCACCACAACATCGAGGAGGCAACTTGGGAAAGTGAAGAGATGATGAGGCAACAGTTCCCTCAACTGTTTGCATCAGATAAATTTCGAGGACAAAATTTAAACTAGAGGGGAAGAGTTGTAACATCCTCACTTTAGCTAGTCCGCATGTTCTTTATTGCTCGTGACGATGTTGGCCGGACAGCTAGAACGTCCGGAAAAATATTTAAACAAAAGTGAGGAACCATAATTAACTCAAATATTAATAAGAAAAATTTAAGAAAAATTTTAAAAATAAAATACAACCAAGTTAAATGAACCGGTGCCCTAGCGATGGGTAACCTAGTGAGAAGTTGCGGTTCTCGCAACTAGGAGCCCTAAACCCAGGGGAAAAATTATAAAATAGTTTCTGGGACTCCAGAGAAGGGTTATTGAGGTTCTTATGGCATTAGAATGCTAAGAAAATACTTAGAAAAAATTTTCAATCGGTACAGACAATTTTAGCCCGTTAAGCCAAACGGAGGGCATTTTGGTCATTTCGCCTTCAGAGGTGATTTTTGGCCGACTTGTCCAGTTAAGTAAATAATTATTATGACATAAAATGTGAATAAATATTACTAAAAATTGAATTGAAAATGAGCAGAAAAGAAAAGAAAAAAAATGAATTAAATGGGAATTTATGACATCACATGATGTCATTAGTGTGCCTTCACCCAACCCAATGTTGACACATGGCATAACTATATTTAAAAGAGACAAATGGGCTGGAAAATGAGAGAAAAACCAGATTTCTCATTTCTTCTTTCTTCCTTGTCGTAAACCATTCCTTCCCTAACCTCCATGGACAAGCTTTTTCAAGCTTGATTTTCCCTAGCTTCACACCATAAAAGCCCTAGTTGTCTTCACAAAAAATTCACCCCACACCTTGAGGAAGCTTTGGGCAGCAAAATTTTGAAGAAAAATTAAAGTTTTGGTTGGCTTGGATTTGAGCTAAAAGAGGTTAGTGACTTAAACTTATGTTTCTCTTCAAATTTATGTTGAGTGAGTATAAATGAGTGTAAATTACAAAGAAAAATTGTTGAATACCAATTGTATGTAAACCCTAAATTTTTTGTAGCCATGGTTAGGGTTTGTTTATGATGATTTAATGAAGTTAAAAGGTTATTATGGGTGCCCTTAATGTGCATTTTGTAAGTGGATTGAAGAAATGCAATGAAAATGCATGAATGGTAATGTTTGAGTTAGGGTTTCGGGTGGAGAAATGGGACTTTCACCTTGTGATGATGAAAATTGGTATTAATGGTCAATTAGTGACCATTTAGTTCTGTTTAAACCAAAAATGAAGTGTGTTGAGTGATGGGATTTAGGTTTAGTGTGGCTGCCCTAGGTGACCTGCAGAATTGGACATGAGTCCAGCAGGTTTGGGCAGCCATAACTTGAATTTTAGAGGTTCAATTGGTGTTTGGACAATTGGAAATGAAACTAGACACATAATGGCACAACTTTGGTAGAGAAACCATGCCCATAAGACCAAACAAAGTGGACCAAAAGCTTGCCCCAATCCGGGTGACCTGCAGTCTGTTTCTGCAGAATGACCAAATGAACAGTATTTGATCATTTGGCCATAACTCAGTGTAGAATGGTCCAATTGACGTGAAATTTTATCCAAAACAAGCTGAGATATAGACCAACAACTTTCATGAAGAAACCTAACTCAAATTATGACCAGAACCTATCCAACAAGGAGTTGAAGTCACTGTTCACTGCAATGTAGATATGGTCAGTCTAGAAAAATTTCAATCCGGCCAGTTGCGGTTTTTGGACCATAACTTGAGCTACAAAACTCCAAATGGAGTGATTCAAAAAAGGAAACTTAACTAGACAAAATAAGGAACAACTTTTATGTTTATCATTTTTCCAAATTCCCACTGCAACAGTAACTAATGGAATAGTAATCCCAAAGCTTGAAAACTGAAAATTCTGTCCAATTCACATTAAGCATAGAGATGGTATTGGCAACCAATACCAACAAGTTTAAAATGCAAAATGTGGTATGTTGATGATATTTAAACTAATTTACCTATTGCCAATGCAAAAGTCAACATTTTGGTTGACCAATGAAATGAATAGTAATCATAAAAATTCAATTTCAAAGAATTACATAAATAAAAAGTGTTAAATGCCCTACTAGGCCTAATGTGATTGGTTTGGATAGGTTGCCATACCAATAGGGTTCTGTTAGCAGTACTGCATATGGCTTCATGCCATTCTGTATTTCATGGCTTTCCGTGCCATTCTGTGACATAATAGCCTTTGGCTATGATATTGAGTTGTTATGCTCGGGTTTAATCCCCGATAATTATTACAGCTTATTAGCTGTTCTGTTGAACACCGGGAGACACTATGTGACCGATGGTGTGATGGTTCGAAGTACTTAGTACCCAATACCAGTTTACCCGTTTATCCAGTCCAGTCAACTAGTATAGATTACTCGGGCAATATTAATAAATCTTACCAAACTTTAATCGAATAATATTGCAATAAATATTTGAAATTAAGTCTACCAAAAATGTAAACATACATTCTGCATACATGTTATTATTTTATTTTATTTTTTATTGTCACCACTAAGCAAAATTGCTTAGCGCGTCGCTTTTGCCACGCGCAGGTTCTAGAGACATAGCTGGGGAGTCCAGCAGACCTCATACAGGGTGAGTTTTCAGATCTGCACTTAGAGTTCAAAGTCACCTCACAAATTGCAGTGCATTGGTAGGACATTGGGCTACCTAAGTCTTTTGTATTTGTAAACTTTTGTTATGTATATTATAAACTCATGTAATCATATTTTTGCTGTAATTACCTATGAGCTGTGTTCAGAAATAAATATGAGTATTTCTCATTGAATTGGGTGTGATATGAGATGAATGTGAATTTTGAGATACTGAATTGATTTGAGAAATTGTTGAAAAATGTTGGTGGTTGACTGAGATTGAGATTATAATTATATTGGAAGTGTTTTTAAACAGGTTCAGAAGAACTGTTTTCCAATTTATAGCCGGCACTCTGCCGGATTTTCTATAAAATTTGCGAAAAAATTTAGATTTATCAAAAATTATAAATAAATGAATAAAAAGGGGTTAATTGAAATTGAAACATGAATTGGTATTTCGACACACTGAGTGGCATAACTTGCTCGGCTACACTGTAGACGGGTAAGGGGTGTCACAAGAACGTCGAAAAAAATATTTAAACTAAAGTGAGGAATCATAATTAACTCAAATATTAATAAGAAAAATTTAGAAAAAATTTTAGAAATAAAATACAACCAAGTTAAACGAGCCGATGCCCTAGCGATAAGTAACCCAGTGGGAAGTTACGGTTCTTGCACCTAGGAGCCCTAGACCTGAGGAAAAATTCATAAAATAATTTTTGGTACTCCAGAGTGAAGGAACGGAAGCGTGAAAAACACAAGTTTATACCATTGAATTCAAAATGTTTTCACCTAGGGTCACATGCATCATGCAAGATTTATTTTTATCTATTTGATTTCAATGATAAACAACATATTAAAACTCTTTTAATATGTTTTTGGATCTGTATTTGCCATTTAAGATTTTAAAATTAATCAGATTAATTTTAGAACCCTAGATTAAATCAAGAACGATTACACTAACCTCTTGATGCACTGCAGCGTGTCTGCGCCTTTGAGATTCGTCTTCAGGATACCAGATGTTGTCCCTCTAGCTTGTCCACACCAAGAACACCTATGGCAGCCCTTGAATAGCTTCTCAAGCTTTTTCTATTAATTAGAAAATCAAGTTCTGCCTTTTAAGAGATTAAAGATGTAAACAGGACACTAGAAACAATTTCTAGTGTTCTTAATTCAAGAGATTGATGGCTAATCTCTTTGAATTGATGAGAGATGAAGAAGAAGAGAAGAAAACCCTCAAAGTGGCGTGACAAAGGAGTGTGGCTGCTGGTTGTATTTTATTTTCTCATAACAACACTTAAATAGCTAGGTTAACACATTAAACCCTTGCCACATGTCACCCTTTGATTAGCTCTAGGTTTAAGTGACCCAATCACATTGTGCCAAGTGTCAAACCTATATTTAATCTTGATTTTAATCATCTTACATGATTAAAAAACATTTGGCAAGCTTATGTGTTATGCCATATGTCACCATCTCATGGTGCCACGTGTCACACTGTGAAATGACCAAAATGCCCCTGTGTCTTAATTTTGAGTTCTTAACCCAAAATAATTATTTTCTTCTTCTAATTAATTTATATCAAATATAAATTAATTAATTAATCTCTATTAATTAATTTCTCATTAATTAAATTCATATTTAAACACTTTAAATATAAATTTAATTTATACTACACATCCAATAATCTAGATTTGGTTTCAAGACATGCTAGGGACTTTGCAATCTAATTGCAAACCAAACCTATTTAATTAATCAATTAAACTCTTTAATGAATTAATTAAATCATATTTAATTAGGTGATAACTTGTGTATGTGTGTGACTTACTAGGCTCATCACTAATTGGCAATGAGACATGATATCAACTCTTAATATCATCAGAACTCTTTCTTACCATAAATGATTTCTCTAAATCATTTTATGAACCTCATAGACCATGGTTAACACCTAGCATAGCATGCCATGGCCACCCAATTAGGAATAAGGTTTACCTTAAATGAACCTATAATCATATGTTACCATGCACTAGAATCTCTCTGTTACAAAATCCCAACTCAAGCTGGAGTCATGGTTTATGTCAAACTCCATTTGCTATGAATATTATGTTCTCTTTTAATTCCAGTTCTTGATTAAAAAGATTTTCTCATCAGAAACTCTTTTCTGAATAAATCTATCTGTCCTGGCCAGGAACTTGAAACATCAAGAACAATTAAATGAACATAGGATTTTATCTCTATTTACTTAGAGGAACAGATTCCATCTTGATCAACACCTACCTCCATATATAACTAGTAGGAGCTAACACATGCCCATATACCCATACACAGTATAAGCATGAAAGCATGAAAGCAGTATCAAACTCAAACTACCTATATACAAGATAACTGTGCTATCTCAGGTCTAAAGATTATATGCACTGATATGATTTATGATAAAACATTGACAAGAGTAAACTCCATGTGCTTGTCATAAGTGTCACTGGTTCGGCCTACTTATCATTTATAAGTGCCTATCATGTTTGTCATATGGCATGAGACTCACCATTCCATCTTATTTATATCTCATATAAATAACTTGGGAACAAACATGAATACAATCTTTCTGGATAAGTCATGTCCTTATTATGAAGTATCCTCGATTGTGAACCTATTTAAGATACTTTGTGCTAGAAATATTGTCACTCATATTCTTAACAACTTAAGAATAATATTTCTAACAAAATATCAATGGACCTTTTCTATTACACATAAATATATTATGTAAACGGAAAAGTGAAAATGCCTTTTATTAATAAAAATATATACAAGATACATACTAAATGATATGCTCTAGGGCATACTACTAACACAGAGAAGATTCATAGAGGTTTCTATGGCATTAGAATGCCAATAAAAGGCTTAAAAATGTTTTTCGATCGGTACAGACGATTTTGGCTCAATAAGCCAAACGGAGGTCATTTTGGTCATTTCGTCTTCAGAGATGATTTTTGGCCGACTTGTCTAGTCAAGTAAATAATTATTATGATCTAAAATATGAATAAATATTGGTAAAAATTTAATTAGAAATGAGTTAAAGAAAGAAGAAAGAAAAATCAAATAAAAAGGCATTTATGACAGAAGCTTGATGTAATTAAAACCCCTTAGCCAATCAAAATTTAACAAATACATTTATAAGACATTAAATAAGAGAAAAGAAGTCAAAATAGGAAAAAGTAATCTGCTTACTTTCAACTTCTTCCCCGAATCTCCATGGCCATTTTTCTTCATCAAATTTTCAAGCTTTAAGCTTGCATTTTCTCTTTATCTATCCACCAAAATCCCTAAGCCCCTTTACTAAAATTTATCCCCACATCAAGAGGAATATTTTGATTATTAAAAAGTAAGGAAATTCCAAAGTTTCTACAAGTGCAAGAAGTGGTTAAAGTGAGGTTAGTGCCAGTTAATCTTAATTATTTTGTGTATACATCATGGAGAACATGAATTGAGAGTGAAATTTAGCGAATTTAAATAAATTTTGCATGGCTGAATTTTTACAAATTTCAGCAGCCATGGATTTATTAGGGTCTTGATGATTTTTTTTTTGGATTAAATGAGTATATAAGCTGCCCTTGATATGAACTTAACATTTAGTACATTAAATTATATGTTAATGGAAGAATAGAGAAATTAAGAATTTAAGGTTTTGAGCAAAATGAGGTTTGCCTCTTCTAATGGTGTGGGAACATTTTAATGGTCAAATAGTGACCATTTGGTAAGCTTTAAATTGAATATGAAGTGAATTGAGTCATTGAATGTTAGAAAGGGTAGGCTGCCTTGTGTGCTATACTCCGGACTCTTGGAGTCTAGTGTATTTGGAGAGCCTTAACTGAACTTGTGTAGCTTTAATTGGTGCAAGGCCAATTGGAGGTGAAACTAGATACATAATGCCACAATTTTGGTCAAGAAACCCTGCCCAGAAAATCAAACCAAGTTGACTTAAAAATTGCCCTAATATGGGTGACTTGCATTCTACCTGGGCAAAATGACCAAATGAATAGTGTTTATTCATTTGATCATAACTCAGTGTATAAAGGTCCAATTGACCTGACAATTTAACAGCAAAAAGCTGAGATATAGACCTACAACTTTCATGAAGAAACTAACCCAAATTTTCACCATAACATGTTCAAAAAGTGACCTACAATCACTGCATAAAACACTGTAGATTTGATTAGTCCAGAAAATCTGGAAAGTTTGCAATCCGGCCAGTTATGGTGTTTAGGCCATAACTTGACTTACAAAACTCCAAATATGGTGATTTGAAAAAAGAAATATAAGTAGACACAATAAGAAACAACTTTCATTGATAACTTTGCCAAATTCTCACTGTAAAAATGACTAATGGAACAGTAAACACAAGGCTTGAAATCTGAAAATTTTTAACAACTAACACTACGCTTAGAAATGTATTGGCAACCAATACTAACAACTTTAGAATGCAAAATATGGTATGTTGGGAGTATTAGAACCAATGTACCTATTGTCTATGTAAAAGTCAACATTTTAGTTGACTAATGAAATGAATAGTAACACCTAAACCTAAATTTCAAAAACTGAAAAATTTAAAAGTATAACGTGCCCTAGTACACCTAGCAAGATTGGTTTGGATAGGTTGGCATGCCAATAGGGTTGAGTTAGCAGTACTGCACATGGCATTATGCCATTCTGTCATTTTATGGCTTTTAGCTATTCTGACATTGTGATGATACTTGACCTTGTGCCTAATATTTATTACAGCTCATTAGTTGTTCTGTTGCACACCGGGAGATACATATGTGACCAATGGTGTGACGGTTCGAGGTACTTGATACCTAGTGCCAGTTTACCCGTTTATCCAGTCCAGTCATCCAGTATAGGTTACTTGGGCGACTAAAAATGAAAGTGGATAAATTTAATGAAATTATGAATATAACAAGTACAAAATAAATAAGATTATCAATAATGATTGAAAAATTGTTTGCATAAGACATCAAAACATGCACTGCATATTTATTTTCTGTTATTTCTTTTTATTTTATTATTGACACTACTAAGCATTATTGCTTAGCGCATTGCTTTTTGCCATGCGTATGTTCTGAAGAGACCGACCGAGAGCCCAGTAGACAACAGACTGGGTGAGACCTTCTGCAGCTCTGCATAGTGTCCGTGTCACCTCACCATCATCAGTGCATTGGTAGGACACTAGGTTTTATTTTGGTATTTTGTAATTAACTTTTATTTTCTCATGTGTAATTAAGACTTATGTAATATATTTTGGGTATTTATGTAAATAATGAAAATTGTGTTTATGAATGAAAAAGTGAATATTTATTTATGACACTTATATGAATATCATATGAAATGAATGAATGAGAAATGGGAGAAATATTGAGATTTTATTGATGAAATGGAGTTGGGATTGATTAAAAATTTTCGAAAGTATTTTTCATAGGTTCCAAAGAACTGTTTTATCCATTTTTAGCCGGTACTCTGCCAGATTTTCTATAAAATTTTCCATCTGTATTTTGAATAAACCAGTTCTTCAAAAACCTGTAAAAAGCACTTCAAATATATTTCTCAATCTCAAACTCCAATATTTAATCAACACAATATGTTTCTCAACTCAAATCCACAATAATTTTTCAGCATTTTCAAAGGCTGAGATAAAAGAAATATATATCACAATATTTACAAACCAAAATAATTTATAATTTATTTTACAACTTCAATGTACAATTTTAATTTACAACTGCTAAAAACCAAGAATATTATATACATACAGTGAACATACATTACAATACAAAATACAAAATACGGTATACTCAATATACCCGATGATCTCTCAGTGTAGTACTAGCAGTCTAGCCTGCTGCCCTATCAGTCTGTCTACCTGCTACAGCAATGAAAAGCTATCGCTGAGCTAATGTCTCAGTGATGCACAACATTAATCAAATACAACTTTAAATTACAAATCATAAGTCATATAAATAGTAGATACTTAAAATCATAATTAAATTCAAAAGACAGTGAATGTCAATGAGAATTTAAACTCCATTTCACAATATTACAATAAATATCAATAAATCATATACACAGCTTAAACATGTTCCAAAGTCCAATTCATTCCAAAAGCTGATGGCTAATGAGAAATTCAATTCATCCCAAAAGCCGATGGCTAATGAGGAATAACATAGCTAGCTAGCAATAATATGAGTACTCATTCTATTCGTCCTCAACAGGCACACACCTCAACACTTCAGCCAGAAAGGGAATTCAATTCATCCCACTAGACAAGCTAGCGAGGAATTCAATCAATATACATGATAGTTGTGGTTTCAAACCATTTACAATGCTTTTTAATCAATAAGTATCCATCAAATATCATTCAAACAATTTCTCACAATTTAAAACAATAATATACAAATAGTCATAATTTATTTCAATTGAAAAATTCAAAAGAAATAATTGTTGCACACAAACCTCTGATAATTGTCTCTTGGCTCTGACTCAGTGTTTCCTTCCCCTTCGCTGAGTCTTTGCTAACTGAACACACAATTTGAAGTGTTTCAGTACTCATTTAAATTGTCTCTAAGAATAAAGCTTAATAATTAACTTATTGAATTCTATTATTTCCTTAGTCAACCTAAGATGTTGACCCTCAATGCAGTCTAGGTGAATTAGGTTTTAATGTTACCAATGTGTCATATTTAATATCCTTTTAGTGTTGGTACATGTTGCCCAATTCATTTTCATGTATATTGCATTTTATTGCAATTTATCAGATTCCAGTACACTAATTTAACCTAGCAGAACGACCTAGTTCCTCAGTTTTCAGGTTTTGGTCCAAACTACAAATTTGTAGGTCTATGTCTTATTGCACGTCGGGCAAAATTTCAGGTCATTCTAAGTTGTGTAGACCAAGTTATGGTCAATTTACCAATGCTGGACAGAATGTACCAAAATGGTACCTTTAGGTCACTTTTGGTTCGGCCAATTTTTGGACCTGAACTTGTGCAAGCTATTTGGCTTGGTTCTAGCCATTTCTGGGCTTTGGTGTCTTCATAAGAATTGTAGATATATGTCTAAAAAATTAATGGTAAAAATTTCAGGTTAATTGGACCTGTTTTGATTGAGTTATGGCCAAAACATTAACTGCTGCCCAAATGGTCAATTTTTAGGGTTTCAAAGCACAAATCCAGATTTGGTCATTTTTCAAGTCACCTTTTAGGCAGAATTTTGGAAAGCTTCCTTCATGAAAGTTGGAACATTTTGTGCCTAGTTTCGCCTCCAATTGGTCTCATACCAATTGGAGCCACACACTTAAGGTTCTAAGCCAAAACATACACTGCCCTATTGTACATTGTTCACCCTTTACCAATTATACGTCCTATGCTTACCAAGTCACTCTTCCATGTCATTTCTAGTTTGTACCATAACATAAATACATTTAGCAACTCATTTTTGGTCATTTTGACAGCTTATAACCACACTCAATATGCACTCTGTAACACAGAATTTTTCAAGTCCAATTACAAATAATTTAACCACATGACAACTCATTTACATGTCCAAATTCTAACCTTTATACACATAAACATGCTGCCATAACAAGTACCATAATTCAACAATATAATTCCATAAACCAAACCATGAAACAACACATTTTGATCTACACTTCAAAGTTGTCGATTTGTACATCTCTTTCAATTAGTTTCCAAGCTTCCAAAATCATACCTTACACATGGAATTCAAGTACCATACTATCAAACCTATAAATCATCATTCAAACTACTATTTACATGCAAGTATAAAATGTTCTTATTGAAGTCCCATGGCTGCCAAAATGTACATCTCCCTTAAAACATCAAACTTCAAAAATTCTTCACAAATGAACTACCCACAACATCCATTCAAGGTTTAATGAAACAAGAATAAAAAATACATGCTTACCACTTTTGAAATTCTTCAAAACCTCACCAAAACTTAATTTTCTTGCTGCCTATCTATTGCCCAAGTTGTGTAGAACAACTTTAGTGAAGGAATCAAATGGAAAAATGGGCTTACTTCATGCTTGCATGGAGCTTGTAAAATGCGGCCATGGAGGATTTCCTTCACCAATTTTCGGCTGGTTTTCACAAGATGAGGAAGATGAAGTTATTTCAACCATAATATGTGTAGTGGTCCACTTAAGTGGATTTAGTGGAGCACCATAACACATTTTAATGTTTCTTTATTCTAAAGTTTCCAAATTATCACATTTAACTCCTATCTTTTGCTATTTAAATTACATACCACCAATTTAATTTTTCATGACATTTTCCAAGTGTACCATCATTTATTTTTAATGGACATTTAGGCCAAAAGACAACTCGGGGTGTCAAATGACCACAATGCCCCTGTTCGAGTTTCATTTCTGATTTTTCAGTAACACTGAGTTTTATCATTTTCTTGATTTCTCGTTTTTCTTTGTACTAATTAATTAATTTTTTTTGATATTTCTAATGATATTTATACTTCAATAGATGTTTATTTAAGTCCTAAAAGTATTTTCCAGGGTTCCCCGCGGTCCAGGGCTAGTCAATGGTCCACGTCGCAACTTCCCGGTGTGGTCACCCATTGCTAGGGTTCTCGGCTCGTTTAACTTGGTTACATTTCATTGCTATTATTTTTCATTTGTTTTTCTTATATTTTCTTTTCTTGTATTTCATTATTTTATGTCTCCTCACCCATATCTAAGTGTAGTTCTAGGCATCTTAGCTGTCCGGACAACACTGGTCACCAGAACAGTAGAACGCACTACCGAACATAGGGGTGTTACAATTCTTCCTCTCTTAAAATAAATTTCGTCTGAAAATTTTACCTGGCATCAGTTTCTGAACAGCTGTGGGTGTCGTCTCCTCATGTCCTCTTCACGTTCCCAAGTAGCTTCTTGGCCTGAATGATGGTTCCACAGCACTTTAACCAGGTGTATCTGTTTATTCCTCAGCTGCTTCACCTCATATGCCAGAATTTCTATGGGTTCTTCGTCATATGAGAGGTCTGGATTTATCTCAATTTCTTCAACTGATAATACATGAGATGAAACAAGGATTTGTACCTCCTTAACATGGACATATGGAAGACACTGTGTATCCTTTTTAGCTCTGGAGGTAATGCTAACCGATATGCTAAAGAACCCACTCTTTCTAGAACCTCATATAGTCCGATGAAACAAGGATTCAGTTTCCCCTTTCTGCCAAATCTCATAATCCTCTTCCAAGGAGAAACTTTGAGGAATACCTTATCACCCACTGCATATTCAATATCTCTTCTCTTTAGATCAACATAGGACTTCTGACGGTCTGATGCAGCCTTGAGTTGATCTCTGATCAATTTGGTCTTTTCCTCTGTCTGCTGAACAATTTCTAGCCCAATCATCTTTCTTTCACCTACTTCATCCCAACATAGGAGAGTTCTGCACTTCCTGCTATACAAAGCTTCATATGGAGGCATCCCAATGCTTGATTGGTAGCTGTTGTTATATGCAAACTCAATCAAAGGCAAGTGTGTATCCCAACTACCTTCAAACTCAATCACACAAGCCCGTAGCATATCCTCCAATATCTAAATTACCCTCTCTGACTGGCCATCTGTCTATGGGTGGAATGTCGTGCTGAAGTTCAATCTAGTTCCTAGGGCTCTCTGAAGACTACCCTAGAATCTAGAAGTGAACCTAGGATTTCTGTCAGATACAATCGATACTGGCACTCCATGCAGTCTTATAATCTCATTTATGTACAATCTGGCCAATCTCTACAGGCTATAGTCCATTCGGACTGGCAAAAAGTGAGTAGACTTAGTTAGTCTATCAACTATAACCCATACTGCATCATGACTATTCTGTGTCCTTGAAAGTCCCATCACAAAATCCATAGTTATCCTTTCCCATTTCCACTGTGGTACTGGCAATGGATGTAACAAACCAGTTGGAACTTGATGTTCTGCCTTTACTTGCTGACAAGTTAGGCATTTGGAAATAAATTCAGTTATATCCCTCTTCATACCCATCCACAAGTAATGCTCTTTCAGCCCTCTGTACATTTTAGTTCCACCAGGGTGCATAGCAAAAGGAGACTCATATGCTTCCTTCATAATGATCCGTCTCAATTCAACATTATTAGGAACACACATTCTACCCTGATGTCGCAATAAACCATCATCTCTCATAGAGAATTCAGGTTTTTTGCCTTGCTGGACTTCTTTCAATAACTTTTGATATTTATCATCACTCTGAGCAGCCATTCTGATCTGATCAATCAACACTGGCTGTACATGCCATGCAACTACTGTCTGTCCCTCATCATTAATCTCTAAACTGGCATGCGGTGCTTTCCACTCATGTACAATGGACAAAGGAGAAACTCTAAGACTTACCATAGTCTTGCCACTTAAGGTGTCAGCCACCACATTTGCTTTCCCTGGCTGATAGTCTATTAAGCAATCATAGTCTTTAATCAGTTCTAACCATCTCCTTTGCCTCAAATTCAATTCCTTCTGGGTACCTAAGTACTTCAAGCTCTTGTGATCAATGTAAGTGTAGCATTTCTCCCCATACAAATAGTGTCTCCAGATCTTCAGAGCAAAAACAATAGTTGCTAGCTCCAAATCATGTGTCGGATAGTTCCTCTCATGCAGTTTCAGCTGGCGTGATGCATAAGCAATGACATTCCGATCTTGCATCAGTTCATAGCCTAACCCATTGTGAGAAGCATCACAATAAACTGTGTATTCTTTACCCGGTGTAGGTAAAGTAAGGATTGGAGCTTCATTAAAAAACCTCTTCAGGTCATTAAAACTCTGCTGGCATTTCTCAGTCCACTGAAATTTTACATCTTTCCGAAGTAGCTTGGTCAGTGGAGAAGCTAACATAGAAAACCCTTTCACAAACCGGCGGTAATATCCAGCTAAACCCAGAAAATTGTGATTTTTTGTGATATTCCCGGGCAGTTTCCAATTAAGGATAGCTTCTACCTTGGTGGAATCTACCTTGATCCCTTCAGTTGAGACAACATGTCCTAAAAAGGAGATTTCTTTCAGCCAAAATTCACATTTCGACAATTTGGCGTATAGTTGTTTCTCCCTTAGAGTCTGCAGTACAATCCAAAGATGTCTTGTAACACCCCTAAGTTCGGTAGTGCGTTCTACTGTTCCGGTGACCAGTGTTGTCCGGACAGCTAGGATGCCTAGAACTACACTTCGTTATGAGTGACGAGACATAAAATAATGAAATACAAGAAGAGAAAACACAAGAAAAACAAAGAAAAAAACAATAGCAAAGAAATGTAGCCAAGTTAAGCGAGCCGAGAACCCTAGCAATGGGTGACCGCACCGGGAAGTTACGGCGTGGACCGTTGACTAGCCCTGGACTACGGGGAACCCTGGAAAATATTTTTAGGACTTAAAGAGATATCAATTGAAGTATAAATATCATTAGAAATATCAAAGAAAAATTAAAGTATTAGTACAAGGAAAAGTGAGAAATCGAAAAACAGACAAAACCCGGTGTTACCGAAAAATCGGGAATGTAACCCGAACAGGGGCATTATGGTCATTTGACATCCCGAATTGTCTTTTGACCTAAATGTCCATTAAAAATAAATAATATTACACTTGGAAAATATATTCTAAAATAAATAGCAAAAATTATGGGTTTAATGTGGGATAAATGAAAGTTAAACTTATTATATGATTTAATTTGAGTAAGTGGACCACTATAGAATAAATTAAGAACAAAATGGGTAGGTGTAAGTTCATTAAACAATATGCAAATCTCATTTTCTCCAAATCCTCCATCCATGCCGAAATGAAGAATGGGAATCCTCCATTGCCGTTTTGCTCCAAGCTCCATTAACTCCTTCATTTCACCTCTAAACACCTAGGTAGCTTCATTAAAAATTATCCCCACTTCACAAGGAAGAAATAGATACCAAAATCAAGAAGTTTAGTGAAGGTTTAACAAGTCCTAACAATAAGTAAGTTTGTATTTTTGAATATTGGTTTGTTAAACTTTATATACATGTTATGGGTGTGTGCTTTGTGAAGGAATTTTTAAGCTTTGAGGAGTTCTTGATATATCCAGTTTGGACAGCCATGGAGTTGTATATTTGATGATTTACTCTTACATTTATTTGATGGGAAATTATGTTGAGTAGGGTGATTAATGTCCTAGTAAGTTTTTTCCATGTATATGTGGTGATTGTGCATTTGGAATTGAAGTGGAAGAAACTATGGGGAATTTTGGCAAGGTGAAGTATTTCGACAGCCTTGGGACTCTTTAATGAGTGTTTATATTCATGAAGATATTGGGTGAATTGTGACATTGAGGATTGATGAAAATGTATGTAAATTGGTTGTGGAAATTGTATGTAATAATGAGTAGTGTTTATGTGAGTATATTGTTGTATTTGGACTTTATGAATTAGAGTTTCATTTGGTGTGTTGAGGATATTTATATTCTGTCCAAAATGACTTTAAGGTAAGGTGGTATATGGTTTTGGTAATGTACCAAATCAGACTTGGTAATAGAAGTGGACTTGTAGCAAGGTAAATGTGTAATTGATACATGTATAAGCAATGTAATTAAGGACAGCCTACATTTTAGCCCATAACTTTAAATGTGTAACACCAATTGGTATGAGACCAATTGGACGTGAAACTAGGCACAAAATTTTCCAACTTTCAGGAAGGAAACATACAAAAATTCTACTTGCAAGGTAACTTGAAAAGTGACCAAATCCGGATTAAGTACAATTGAGACCTGAAAATTGACCATTTGGGCAGCAGTTAGTGTTTTGGCCATAACTCACTCAAAACAGGTCCAATTGACCTGAAATTTTAACCATGATTATTTAAGACCCATACCTACAAGTATTATGAAGACACCAAAGCCCAGAAATGACCATAAGCAAGTCAAACAGCTTGCACAAGTTCGGGTCCAAAAACTGGCCGAACCAAAGTTGACCAAAATTGACCTAAAATGACCAAATTTGATACCATTTGACCAGCAATAGTAAAATGACCATAACTTGGCCTACATAACTCAGAATGACCTAAAATTTTTCACAGCGTTCCGTAAGACATAGATTTACAAGTTTGTAGTTTTGACCGAAACTCGAAAACCGAGGGAACTAGGTCTTCCGGCTAGGTCAAACTAGTATCCTGGAATCCAGCAAATTGCAAGAAAATGCAGTATACACGGAAATGAACTTGGTAACATGTACCAACCCTAAAATAATATCGAATGTGACATATTGATAACATTAAAACCTAATTTACCTAGAATGCATCGAGGGTCGACATATTAGATTGACTAAGCAAATATTTGAATTCAGTGAATTACTTATCAAACATTATCGTTAGAGACAGTTTAAATAAGTGCTGAAACACTTCAAATTGTGTTTCTCAGTTAGCAAAGACTCAGGGAAAGGGAAGGAAATACTGAGTCAAGACCAGGAGACAGTTATCAGAGGTTTGTGCACAATAACTATTTCTTTGAATTTTTCAATTGAAATGAATTATGACTATTTATACATTATTGTTTTAAATTGTGGAAATGTGTTTGAATGGATATTTATCGCTTGAAAAGCACTGTAAATGGTTTGAAATTGTGAGAAATTATTTGAATGATATTGATGGATACTTATTGGTTGAAAAGCATTGGAAATGGTTTGAAACCACAGCTATCATGTACATTGATTGTATTCCTCGCTAGCTTGTCTAGTGACACGAATTGAATTCCCTCTCTGGCTGAAGTGTTGAGGTGTGTGCCTGTTGAGGACGAATTGGATGAGTACTCATATTTTTGCTAGCTTGCTATGTTATTCCTCATTAGTCATCGACTTTTGGGACGAATTGAACTTTGGAACATGATTAAGTTGTGTGTGATTTATTGATTTGTATTATGAGATTGTGAAATGGAGTTAAATCCTTATTGACATTTACTGTCTTTTGAAGTTAACTATGTTTTGATCTCTGAGATTTATTGTGATATTGTGTTAAATTCCTTCTGACACTCATTGTCTTGAAATTAACTATGATTTTACATATCCATCATTTATTTAACTTATGAATTGTGATTTAAAGTTGTATTTGGTTAAAGTTGTGCACCACTGAGACATTGTCTCAGCGATAGCTTTTTATTGCTGTCGCAGGTTGACAGAC
Organism: Hevea brasiliensis; assembly: GCF_030052815.1. NCBI lineage: Eukaryota > Viridiplantae > Streptophyta > Magnoliopsida > Malpighiales > Euphorbiaceae > Hevea > Hevea brasiliensis. The sequence continues at coordinate 73,335,319 of NC_079496.1, read as the reverse complement.
AGACAGGGCAGCAGACTAGGCTGCTAGTACACCCAGCGAGAGATATTTCGGGTATAACGAGTATACCATATTTTGCATTTTGTACTGTAATGTATGACCACTGTATGTATATATTGTTTTTGGTTTTGAGCAGTTGTAAATTAAAATTGTACATTGAAGTTCTAAAGTAAATTATGAGTTATTTTGACTTGTAAAAAAAAAAATTGTATTATATTTCTTGTATCTCAGTCTTTGAAAAATTACTGTGGATTTGAGTTGAGAAATATGTTGTGTTGAGATTTGGAAATATATTAAAGTGCTTTTTACAGGTTTTCTGAAGAACTGTTTTATCCAAAATACAGATGGCACTCTGCCAAAATTTTTACAGAGAATTTCTAATAGTCCAAATGAGTTAGCCGTTTCACTTCAGTTCACAAAAGTTTTTAACACTTGTAAATAGTGCTCACCACTGTAAAAGAAGCAAGAAAAGTTTTAAAATCCCTTGTAGTGTATTTAATGGGTTATCAGTAGACGGAGTTGGTAATTCATTAGGTATACTATGGGATCATGTTATGCCTTACAGAGGGGTAGGGTGTGACATGTTTTAGTGGTATCAGAGCTAGGTTTTTAAATTCCGTTTTCACATGTTACTTGAATATTCTTTCTTCATAGTACAACTGCTCAATATCATTGTTTGATACATACAGTACATTACATTATAAATATGAACTAACGGGAGGGAATCTCCTTGTGTTATTTGTTCAGGAGATCTAGAATCCTTGCATTGACTATGGAAGAGGGTGATCGTTCAGTCGATCAATCTATTGAGGCTAAGGTGCAAGGGGATGCCCCAAGCCTACACAATATCAGTGGTACAGCCAGACCACTGCAGCGATTTCTGCCTCGATTCGCTCAGATGGCTGCAATGTTCCAACAAATGGCTGGTAATGTGCCTACTCAAGTCCCAATACAGACACCAGTGGTACAACCACAGTCTCCAACTAGACAGTATGACAAATTGATGAAGTATGGGGCTACAGAGTTCAAGGGGACAGTAGATCCTCTAGAAGCTGAACAATGGTTAAAGAGGATGGATAGGGTATTCAAGAAATTGCATTGCACAGAGGAGCTCAGATTTGAATACTCTGTATCTTTGCTATAGAGGGATGCTTATGACTGGTGGAAAACCATTCCCCACAGTCTGGTAGAACCTGCAGTGTTAACATGGAATGACTTTCTCAGGGAATTCAGGCAAAAGTATGTCCCTGATGCTTATGTAGACCAAAAGCTACAAGAGTTCCTAAGTTTGAAACAGGGAAGCAGATCAGTGGCTGAGTATGAAAGAGAATTTTCCCGCCTAAGCCATTATGCAGTGAGTCTACTTTCTACAAGCAGAGAGAGATGCAAGAGGTTTGAAACTGGATTGAAGCCCAGTATCAGATTACAAGTGGTCGGGTTCAAACACACTAACTTCTCTGAACTTGTTTCTCAAGCCCTAGAGTTGGAAAGAATTGAGTCTGAAGAAGCTCCTGAGAAAAAGAAATCAGAGAAAACAGAGAAAGAGGGAAAACCAGTAGAATAGAGTTCCAGTGGTCCTACTGGAAAGAGGAAGAATCATGGGGGACATGGCAGAGGTGGCAAGAAATCTGGTAGGGGAAGATATTCGTGATGAAGCCTCCCTATCCTGGTCACAGAGTACAGAGGTTCCTACCCTCCCGCCAATGTGAGACATGTGGAAGAAATCATGGTGGGATCTGCACAAGGCTATTGGAGCTGTTATAACTGTGGAGGCACAGACACTTTGCCAAGGATCGCACCAGAGTCGCAGAGTTGGACCACCTCCTACTATCGCAGAAGGGCCGATTCGAGCCCTGTCACTAGAAGTTCACAACCACCCACAGAGGTAGAGGCAGGGTAGAGGTAGCCAAAGCAGCCAAGGCACAGTGAAACATTCAGAGCAAGACAGTGCTCCGGTCAGAGTCTATGCAATGAGACAGAGGGAAGAGGCCAAGACATCTGATGTTGTGGCTGGTACCTTCTCAACTTTTAATCAAGATGTGTTTGTGTTATTTGATCCGGGTTCTACCCATTCCTATGTGAGTGCTAGCATCATTGATTGCATTGCTGTTCCATGTACAAAAATGGACTTTGATGTGCTAGTAACAAGTCCGCTAGGACAGGAGGTCAGGGTTAATAGAATATATAGAGATTGTCCTTTGGTGATCCAAGGACACACTTTTCTGTTTGATTTCATTGAAATGCCCTTCAGAGATTATGATTTCATCTTGGGCATGGATTGGTTAGCTAGGCATCACGCCATGATTGATCAGAGGTCAAGACAGTCACTTTTGGTCTCCCTCAGTACAATGATGTGGTAATACATGGGGAGAGGCAGTTATTGCCATCAAACATCATTTCGGCTGCACTAGCCAGAAAAATGATCAGAAAGGGGTGTGAAGCCTACTTGGCACATGTGGTAGACACCCAAGTGGGGAGTCCACCATTGAAGGACATCCCTACAGTATATGACTTTCCAGATGTGTATCCTGATGAATTGCCAGGATTACCTTCGGAAAGAGAAGTGCAGTTTGAAATTAATGTTATGCCTGGTGTGGAACCAAACTCCATAACGCCATACAGAATGGCACCAGCAGAATTGAAAGAGTTGAAGATACAACTGCAAGAATTACTTGAAAAGGGCTTCATCCGCCCTAGTGTGTCACCTTGGGGAGCACCAGTGTTGTTTGTTAAGAAGAAGGATGGTACTCTCCGCTTATGTATAGATTACCGGTAGTTGAATAAGGTGACAATAAAGAATAGATATCCATTGCCTCGCATTGATGATCTGTTTGATTAGTTGAAAGGTGCAGCTGTATTCTCCAAAATTGATTTGCGATCTGGTTATTATCAGTTGAAGGTGCAAGAGCAGAGTATTCAAAAAACTGCTTTCAGAACTCGGTATGGCCACTATGAGTTTCTAGTAATGCCATTCGGGTTAACAAATGCTCCAGCTGCTTTTATGGATCTGATGAACACTATCTTCAGACCATATATTGATCAATTTGTGGTGGTATTTATTGATGACATTTTGATATATTCAAGGAATGCAGAGGAGCATGACAGACATCTGCGGATTGTACTGCAGACTTTAAGGGAGAAATAGCTATACGCCAAATTGTCGAAATGTGAATTTTGGCTGAAAGAAATCTCCTTTTTGGGACATGTTGCGTCAGCTGAAGGGATCAAGGTAGATTCCAGCAAGGTAGAAGCTATCCTTAATTGGAAGCCGCCCAGGAATATCACAGAAGTTCTCAGTTTTCTGGGTTTAGCTAGATATTACCGCCGGTTTGTGAAGGGGTTTTCTATGTTATCTTCTCCACTGACCAAACTCCTTCGGAAAGATGTAAAATTTCAGTGGACAGATAAATGTCAGCAAAGTTTTGATGAGTTGAAGAGGTGTTTGACTGAAGCTCCAGTTCTCACTTTACCTACACCGGGTAAAGAATACACAGTTTATAGTGATGCTTCTCACAATGGGTTAGGCTGTGTACTGATGCAAGATTGGAATGTCATTGCTTATGCATCACGCCAGCTGAAACCGCATGAGAGGAACTATCCAACACATGATCTGGAGCTAGCATTTATTGTTTTTGCTCTGAAGATCTGAAGACACTATTTGTATGGGGAGAAATGCTACATTTACACAGATCACAAGAGCTTGAAGTACTTAGGCACCCAGAAGGAATTGAATTTGAGGCAGAGGAGATGGTTAGAACTCATCAAAGATTTTGATTGCTTAATAGACTATTAGCCAGAGAAAGCAAATGTAGTGGCTGACGCCTTAAGTCGCAAGACTATGGCAAGTCTCAGAGTTTCTCCTTTGTCCATGGTATATGAATTGAAAGCACAGCATGCCAGTTTAGAGATTAATGATAAGGGACAGACAATAGTTGCATGGCATGTATAGCCAGTGTTGATTGATCAGATCAGAATGGCTGCTCAGAGTGATGAAAAATATCAGAAGCTACTGAAAGAAGCCCAGCAGGGCAAGAAAGCTGAATTCTCTGTGAGAGATGATGGTTTATTGCTACATCAGGGCAGAATGTGCGTTCCTAATGATGCTGAATTGAGACAGATCATTATGAAGGAAGCACATGAGTCTCCATTTGCTATGCACCCTGGTGGAACTAAAATGTACAGAGGGCTGAAAGAGCATTACTGGTGGATAGGTATGAAGAGAGATATAGCTGAATTTGTTTCCAAATGCCTAACTTGTCAGCAAGTAAAGGCAGAACATCAAGTTGCAGCTGGTTTGTTACATCCTTTGTCAGTACCAGAGTGGAAATGGGAACGAATAACTATGGATTTTGTTACAGGACTTCCAAGGACACAGAGTAGTCATGATGCAGTATGGGTTATAGTTGATAGATTAACCAAGTCTGCTCACTTTTTGCCAGTTCGGATGGACTATAGCCTGGAAAGATTGGCCAGATTGTACATATATGAGATTGTAAAATTGCATGGAGTGCCAGTATCAATTGTATCTGACAGAGATCCTAGGTTCACTTCTAGATTCTGGGGTAGTCTTCAGAGAGCCTTAGGAACTAGATTGAACTTCAGCACAACATTCCACCCACAGACAGATGGCCAGTCTGAGAGGGTTATTCAGATATTGGAGGATATGCTACGGGCTTGTGTGATTGAGTTTGAAGGTAGTTGGGATACACACTTGCCTTTGATTGAGTTTGCTTATTACAACAGCTACCAATCAAGCATTGGGATACCTCCATATGAAGCATTGTATGGCAGGAAGTGCAGAACTCCCTTATGTTGGGATGAAGTAGGTGAAAGGAAGATGATTGGACTAGAAATTGTTCAGCAGACATAGGAAAAGATCAGATTGATTAGAGATAGACTCAAGGCTGCATCAGACAGTCAGAAGTCCTATGTTGATTTGAAAAGAAGAGATATTGAATATGCAGTGGGTGATAAGGTATTCCTCAAAGTTTCTCCTTGGAAGAGGATTATGAGATTTGGCAGAAAGGGGAAACTGAGTCCTCGTTTCATCGGACCATATGAGATTCTGGAAAGAGTGGGTCCTTTGGCATATTGGTTGGCATTACCTCCAGAGCTAGCAAGGATACACAGTGTCTTCCATGTGTCCATGTTAAGGAGGTACAGATCTGACCTATCTCATGTACTATCAGTTGAAGAGATTGAGGTAAATTCAGACCTCTCATATGAGGAAGAACCCATAAAAATTCTGGCATATAAGGTGAAGCAGCTGAGGAACAAACAGATACACCTGGTTAAAGTGCTGTGGAACCATCATTCAGGCCAGGAAGCTACTTAGGAACGTGAAGAGGATATGAGGAGACAGCACCCACAGCTGTTCAGAGACTAATGCCAGGTAAAATTTCGAGACGAAATTTATTTAAGGGGGGGGGGGGGGGAGAATTGTAACACCCCTAAGTTCAGTAGTGCGTTCTACTATTCCGGTGACCGGTGTTGTCCGGACAGCTAGGATGCCTAGAACTACAATTCGTTATGAGTGAGGAGACATAAAATAATGAAATACAAGAAGAGAAAACACAAGAAAAACAAAGAAAAAAATAATAGCAAAGAAATGTAGCCAAGTTAAGCGAGCCGAGAACCCTAGCGATGGGTGACCGCACTGGGAAGTTACGGCGTGGACCGTTGACTAGCCCTGGACTGCGGGGAACCCTAGAAAATATTTTTAGGACTTAAAGAGACATCAATTGAAGTATAAATATCATTAGAAATATCAAAGAAAAATTAAAGTATTAGTACAAGGAAAAGTGAGAAATCAAAAAACAGATAAAACCCGGTGTTACCGAAAAATCGGGAATGTAACCCGAACAGGGGCATTATGGTCATTTGACATCCCGAATTGTCTTTTGACCTAAATGTCCATTAAAAATAAATAATATTACACTTGGAAAATATAATGAAAAATTAAATTGGTGGTACCTAAAGTAAATAGCAAAAATTATGGGTTTAATGTGGGATAAATGAAAGTTAAACTTATTATATGGTTTAATTTCAGTAAGTGGACCACTATAGAATAAATTAAGAACAAAATGGGCAGGTGTAAGTTCATTAAACAATCTGCAAATCTCATTTTCTCCAAATCCTCCATCCATGCCAAAATGAAGAATGGGAATCCTCCATTGCCGTTTTGCTCCAAGCTCCATTAACTCCTTCATTTCACCTCTAAACACCTAGGTAGCTTCATTAAAAATTATCCCCACTTCACAAGGAAGAAATAGATACCAAAATCAAGAAGTTTAGTGAAGGTTTAACAAGTCCTAACAATAAGTAAGTTTGTATTTTTGAATATTGGTTTGTTAAACTTTGTATACATGTTATGGGTGTGTGCTTTGTGAAGGAATTTTTAAGCTTTGAGGAGTTCTTGATATATCCAGTTTGGACAGCCATGGAGTTGTATATTTGATGATTTACTCTTACATTTATTTGATGGGAAATTATGTTGAGTAGGGTGATTAATGTCCTAGTAAGTTATTTCCATGTATATGTGGTGATTGTGCATTTGGAATTGAAGTGGAAGAAACTATGGGGAATTTTGGCAATGTGAAGTATTTCGGCAGCCTTGGGACTCTTTAATGAGTGTTTTAATTCATGAAGATATTGGGTGAATTGTGACATTGAGGATTGATGAAAATGTATGTAAATTGGTTGTGGAAATTGTATGTAATAATGAGTAGTGTTTATGTGAGTATATTGTTGTATTTGGACTTTATGAATTAGAGTTTCATTTGGTGTGTTGAGGATATTTATATTCTGTCCAAAATGACTTTAAGGTAAGGCGGTATATGGTTTTGGTACTGTACCAAATCAGACTTGGTAATAGAAGTGGACTTGTAGCAAAGTAAATGTGTAATTGATACATGTATAAGCAATGTAATTAAGGACAGCCTACATTTTAGCCCATAACTTTAAATGTGTAACTCCAATTGGTATAAGACCAATTGGAGGTGAAACTAGGCACAAAATGTGCCAACTTTCAGGAAGGAAACATACAAAAATTCTGCATGCAAGGTAACTTGAAAAATGACCAAATCCGGATTAAGTACAATTGAGACCTGAAAATTGACCAATTGGGCAGCAGTTAGTGTTTAGGCCAAAACTCACTCAAAACAGGTCCAATTGACCTGAAATTTTAACCATGATTAGTTAAGACCCATACCTACAAGTCTTATGAAGACACTAAAGCCCAGAAATTACCATAAGAAAGTCAAATAGCTTGCACAAGTTCGGGTCCAAAAACTGGCCGAACCAAAGTTGACCAAAATTGACCTAAAATGACCAAATTTGATACCATTTGACCAGCAATAGTAAAATGACCATAAGTTGGCCTACATAGCTCAGAATGACCTAAAATTTTTCTCTGCATTCCGTAAGACATAGATTTACAAGTTTGTAGTTTTGACCGAAACCTGAAAACCGAGGGAACTAGGTCTTTCGGCTAGGTCAAACTAGTATCCCGGAATCCAGCAAATTGCAAGAAAATGCAGTATACACGGAAATGAACTTGGTAACATGTACCAACCCTAAAATACTATCGAATGTGACATATTGATAACATTAAAACCTAATTTACCTAGAATGCATCGAGGGTCGACATATTAGGTTGACTAAGCAAATATTTGAATTCAGTGAATTACTTATCAAACATTATCGTTAGAGACAGTTTAAATAAGTACTGAAACACTTCAAATTGTGTTTCTCAGTTAGCAAAGACTCAGGGAAAGGGAAGGAAATACTGAGTCAAGACCAGGAGACAGTTATCAGAGGTTTGTGCACAACAACTATTTCTTTGAATTTTTCAATTGAAATGAATTATGACTATTTGTACATTATTGTTTTAAATTGTGGAAATGTGTTTGAATGGATATTTATCACTTGAAAAGCACTGTAAATGGTTTGAAATTGTGAGAAATTGTTTGAATGATATTGATGGATACTTATTGATTGAAAAGCATTGGAAATGGTTTGAAACCACAGCTATCATGTATATTGATTGTATTCCTCGATAGCTTGTCTAGTGGGACAAATTGAATTCCCTCTCTCGCTGAAGTGTTGAGGTGTGTGCCTGTTGAGGACGAATTGGATGAGTACTCATATTTTTGCTAGCTAGCTATGTTATTCCTCATTAGTCATCGACTTTTGGGATGAATTGAACTTTGGAACATGATTAAGCTGTGTGTGATTTATTGATTTGTATTATGAGATTGTGAAATGGAGTTAAATCCTTATTGACATTTACTGTCTTTTGAAGTTAACTATGTTTTGATCTCTGAGATTTATTGTGATATTGTGTTAAATTCCTTCTGACACTCATGTCTTGAAATTAACTATGATTTTACATATCCATCATTTATTTAACTTATGAATTGTGATTTAAAGTTGTATTTGGTTAATGTTGTGCACCACTGAGACATTGTCTCAGCGATAGCTTTTTATTGCTGTCGCAGGTAGACAGACAGACAAGGCAGCAGACTAGGCTGCTAGTACACCCAGCGAGAGATATTTCGGGTATAACGAGTATACCATATTTTGCATTTTGTACTGTAATGTATGACCACTGTATGTATATATTGTTTTTGGTTTTGAGCAGTTCTAAATTAAAATTGTACATTGAAGTTGTAAAGTAAATTATGAGTTATTTTGACTTGTAAAAAAAAAAATTTGTATTATATTTCTTGTATCTCAGTCTTTGAAAAATTACTGTGGATTTGAGTTGAGAAATATGTTGGAGTTGAGATTTGGAAATATATTGAAGTGCTTTTTACAGGTTTTCTGAAGAACTGTTTTATCCAAAATACAGATGGCACTATGCCAAAATTTTTACAGAAAATTTCTAATATTCCAAATGAGTTAGCCGTTTCACTTTAGTTCACAAAAGTTTTTAACACTTGTAAATAGTGCTCATCACTGTAAAAGAAGCAAGAAAAGTTTTTAAAATCCCTTGTAGTGTATTTAATGGGTTATCAGTAGACAGAGTTGGTAATTCATTAGGTATACTATGGGATCATGTTATGCCTTACAGAGGGGTAGGGTGTGACATGTCTGTCATGCTCCTCTGCATTCCTCGAATATATCAAAATATCATCAATAAATACCACCACAAATTGGTCCAGATATGGTCTAAAAATAGTGTTCATCAGATCCATAAAAGCAGCTAAAGCATTTGTTAACCCGAATGGCATTACTAGAAACTCATAGTGGCCATACCAAGTTTTGAAAGCAATTTTTGGAATACTCTGCTCTTGCACTTTCAATTGATAATAACCAGATCACAAATCAATTTTGGAGAATACGGCTGCACCCTTCAACTGATCAAACAGATCATCAATGCGAGGCAATGGATATCTGTTCTTTATTGTCACCTTATTCAATTGTCGGTAGTGAATACATAAATGAAGAGTGCCATCTTTCTTCTTAACAAACAATACTGGCGCTCCCCAAGGTGACACACTAGGGCGGATGAAGCCCTTTTCAAGTAGTTCTTACAACTGTACCTTCAACTCCTTCAACTCTGCTGGTGCCATTCTGTATGGTGTTATGGAGATTGGATCCACACCAGGCAGAACATTAATTTCAAACTGCACCTCTCTTTCTGGAGGTAATCCTGGCAATTCATTAGGAAACACATCTGGAAAGTCATATACTGTAGGGATGTCCCTCAATGCTGGACTCCCCACTAGGGTTTCTACCACATGTGCCAAGTAGGCTTTAGACCCCTTTCTGGTCATTTTTCTGGCTAGTGCAGCCGAAATGATGTTTGATGGCAATAGCTGCCTCTCCCCGTATATTACCAGTTCACTGTACTGAAGGAAACCAAAAGTGACTGTCTTCAGTCTACAGTCAATCATGGCGTGATGCCTGGCTAACCAATCCATGCCCAAGATGATATCATAATCTCTGAAGGGCATTTCAATGAGATCAGACATAAAAGTGTGTCCTTGGATCACCAAAGGACAATCCCTATACATTCTATTAACCCTGACCTCTTGTCTTAGCGGACTTGTTACTAGCACCTCAAAGTCCATTTTTATACATGGAACAGCAATGCAATCAATGATGCTGGCACTCATATAAGAATGGTTAGAACCCGGATCAAATAACACAAACACATATTGATTAAAAGTTGAGAAGGTACCAACCACAATATCAGACGTCTCAGCCTCTTCTCTTTGTCTCATTGCATAGACTCTGACTAGAGCACTACCTTGCTCTGATTGATTCACTGTGCCTTGGCTACCTGCTGGACTACCTCTACCCCTGCCTCTACCTCTGCTAAGTGGTTGTGAACCTCTGGTGACAGGACTCTGAACTGACCCTTCTGCTGTAGTAGGAGGTGGCCCAACTCTATGGGTACTAGTGCAGTCCTTGGCAAAGTGTCCTGTGCCTCCACAGTTATAACAGGCTCCTATGGCCTTGTAGCTCACCCCACCATGATTTCCTCCACAAGTTTCACATTGGTGGGGAGGGTAGGAACTTCTGGTACTCTGCTGACCAGATAGAGGAGGTTTCTGTCCCAAATATCTTCCCCTACCAGACTTCTTACCACCTCTGCTGTGTCCCCCATGGTTCTTCCTCTTTCCAATAGGACCACTGGAACTCTGTTTTACTGACTTTTCCTCTTTTTCTATCTTCTCTGATTTCTTTTTCTCTGGGACTGCTTCAGATTCAATTCTTTCTAACTCTAGTGCTTGAGAAATAAGTTCATAGAACTTAGTATGTTTGAATCTGACCACTTATAATCTGATACTTGGCTTCAAGCCGGTTTCAAACCTCTTGCATCTCTCCCTAGTAGTAGAAAGTAGACTTACTGCATAATGGCTCAGGCGGGAAAATTCCCTTTCATATTCAGCCACTGATCTACTCCCTTGTTTCAGACTTAGGAACTCTCGCAGCTTCTGGTCCACATAAGCATCAGGGACATATTTTTTTCTGAACTCCCGTAGAAAATCATTCCATGTTAGCACTGAAGGTTCTACCAGACTATGGGGAATGCTTTTCCACCAGTCATATGCACCCCCCTGTAGCAGAGACACTGAATATTCAAACCTGAACTCCTCTGTACAATGTAGCTTCTTGAATACCCTATCCATTCTCTCTAACCACTGTTCTGCCTCTAGAGGATCTACTGTCCCCTTGAACTCTGTAGCCCCATATTTCATCAATTTGTCATACTGCCTAGCTGAAGACTATGGTTGTACCATTGGTGTCTATAGTGGGACTTGAGTAGGCACATTACCAGCCATCTGTTGAAACATTGCAGCCATCTGCTGAGCGAACTGAGTAGGAAAGTGCGGTACTGAGGGGGCTGGTGCTGCTGATCCACTGACATTGTGTAGGGATGGGGCATCCCCTTGTACCTCAGCCTATATAGATTGATCGACTGAACGATCACCCTCTTCCATAGTCAATTCGAGGATCTTAGACCTCCTAAACAAATAACACCAGGAGATTTTCTCTTGTTAGTGCATATTTATAATGTAATGTACTGTATGTATCAAACAATGACATTGAGCAGTTGTACTATGAATAAAGAATATTTAAATTACAGGTGAAAATAGAATTTAAAAACTAGCTCTGATACCACTTAATCTTGTCACACCCTACCCCTCTGTAAGGCATAACATGATCCCGTAGTATACCTAATGAATTACCAACTTCGTCTACTGAAAACCTATTAAATACACTTTAAGGGATTTTAAAACTTTTCTTACTTCATTTTAGAGTGGCGAGCACAATTTACAGGTGTTAAAAAATTTTTTGAACTAAAGTGGAACAGCTAACACATTTGAATTATTAGTAATTTCTGTAAAAATTTTGGCGGAGTGCCATCTGTATTTTGAATAAACCAGTTCTTCAAAAACCTATAAAAAGTACTTCAAATATATTTCTCAATCTCAAGCTCCAACATTTAATCAACACAATATGTTTCTCAACTCAAATCCACAAAAATTTTTCAGTATTTTCAATGGCTGAGATAAAAGAAATATATATCACAATATTTACAAACCAAAATAATTTACAATTTATTTTACAACTTCAATGTGCAATTTTAATTTATAACTGCTCAAAACCAAGAACACTCTATACATACAGTGAACATATATTACAATACAAAATGCAAAATATGGTATACTCAATATACCCGATGATCTCATGATGTAGTACTAGCTTTCTAGTTTGTCGCCTCGCTCTATCTACTGCGATAAAGAATGAAAAGCTATCATTAAGCCAATGTCTCAGTGGTGCACAACATTAACCAAATACAACTTTAAATCACAAATCATAAGTCATATAAATAGTAGATACTTAAAACCATAATTAAATTCAAAAGACAGTGAATGTCAATAAGAATTTAAACTCTATTTCACAATATCACAATAAATATCAATAAATCATACACACAGCTTAATCATGTTCCAAAGTCTAATTCATCCCAAAAGCCGATAGCTAATGAGGAAATCAATTCATCCCAAAAGCCGATGGCTAATGAGGAATAACATAGCTAGCTAGCAATAATATGAGTACTTATTCTATTCGTCCTCAACAGGCACACACCTCAACACTTCAGCCAGAGAGGGAATTCAATTCATCCCACTAGACAAGCTAGCGAGGAATTCAATCAATATACATGATAGCTGTGGTTTCAAACCATTTATAATGCTTTTCAATCAATAAGTATCCATCAAATATCATTCAAACAATTTCTCACAATTTAAAACAATAATATACAACTAGTCATAATTTATTTCAATTGAAAAATTCAAAAGAAATAACTGTTGTGCACAAACCTCTGATAACTGTCTCTTGATTTTAACTCAGTGTTTCCTTCCCTTTCTTTGAGTCTTTTCTAACTAAACACACAATTTTAAGTGTTTCAGTACTCATTTAAACTGTCTCTAAGAATAAAGCTTAATAATTAACTTATTGAATTCTATTATTTCCTTAGTCAACGTAAGATGTTGACCCTCGATGCAGTCTAGGTGAATTAGGTTTTAATGTTACTAATGTGTCATATTTAATAGCCTTTTAGTGTTGGTACATGTTATCCATTTCATGTTCATGTATATTGCATTTTATTGCAATTTATCGGATTTCGGTATACTAATTTGACCTAGTCGGACGACCTAGTTCCCTTGGTTTTCATGTTTTGGTCAAACTACATGTAACACCCTCCCGGTAGCAACTCAGACATTCTCATCGGCTACGGTGTCGGTCCCATACCTAGAACTTCTGGAAAAATATTTAAACAAAAGTGAGGAACCATAATTAACTCAAATATTACTAAGAAAAATTTAGTAAAAATTTTAGAAATAAAATACAACCAAGTCAAATGAGCCGGTGCCCAAGCGATGGGTAATCAGAGGTAAGTTGCGGTTCTCGCAATGAGGAGCCCTAGACCCGGAAAAAAATACATAAAATAATTTTTGGGACACCAGAGAAGGGTCATTGAGGTTCCTATGGCATTAGAATGCCAAGAAAATATTTAGAAAAATTTTTCAATCGGTACAGACAATTTTGACCCGTTAAGCCAAACGGAGGGTATTTTGGTCATTTCGCCTTCAGAGACGATTTTTGGCCGACTTGTCCAGTTGAGTAAATAATTATTATGACATAAAATATGAATTAATGTTGATGAAAAATTAAGTTGAAGTTAGTAGCAAAGAAAAGATAAGAAAATACAATAAAATGCCAATTATGACATATTATGAGGTCATTTAAAATTGTCCACCAATCACAATTAAGTAACCATTTGACTAATTAATAAAAGAGATAAATAAAGACCAAGGAAGACCAAAAACAAGCAGCCATCTTCTTCTTCAAAACGTGATCCTCTCCTCCATAATCCTCCATGGAAGTTTTCTTTAATTACTTCCATTTTCCCATGAATTTGCACTATAAAACCCTAAGTCCCTTCACTAAAAGCTTGTCTCTACCTCTTGGGAAGTGTTTGGCAGCCTAGAAAGTGAAGGAAAGTGAAGTTTTGAGTTGGGAAAAATCTGCCTACAAGAGGTTAGTGCTTACTTTTACAAATATTTCTTTATTTCTATGTTAGGGACTTGAACTTAGTATGAAATTGTAAATTAAATGGACTAAACTCATGTGTATCTATACCATGAATTTCGGCTGCCCTAAGGAAGGAATAGGATTGATTTTTTTAATGGACTTAGAGTGGACTAAATATGATGTTTAAGGTATTTATATACATGGATAATGAGTTAGTGTATTAACTAGGGTAACTAGTGTGAATCACAATGGGAAACTAGGGTTTTGGAGAGTGAAATTTGGTTTTGGCTTATGAAGTGGTAAGTGAACCTTATAAGGGTCAATTAGTGACCATTTGAGGTAAGTTCACCATAATTTGAAGAGATTTAGAGTGATGCAAACTGAATTGGCAAGCTGCCTAGGGTAACCAGTAGGGAGGCTGTGATTCCAACCCACTTGGACTGCCATATCTTGGGCTGTGTTGGTCCAATTGGTGTTTGGACAATTGGACATGAAACTAGGCTTGTAATGGCACATTTCTGCTGAAGAAACCATGCCTAAAAGACCAAAGCAAGAGGACCAAAAGTTTGCCCCATTTCGGATACCCTGCAACCAGCACCTGCAGAAATGACCATATGAACAGTAACTGTTCATTTGGCCATAACTCATTGTAGATATGGTCAATTGACCTGAAATTTTTACAGAAACAAGATATGATATAGACAAACAACTTTCATGAAGAACATCACCCAAAATTATGCCATTAACCCATTCAAATTATTGAGCAAAGTTAAGTTATCAAACCTGCAACTCTGCAGATTTTCACTTGAGCAGTAATGTTTGGATGGCTATAACTCTCTCTAGAAAACTCGGATTTAGGCGATTCTTGAACCGATGGAAACCTAAGGCATAGTAGAACATTTCATATGAAGAAAGTTAGACCAAATTATGAACTTAACTTGGTCAAGTTACTGACCAAAATTGGACCAAAATCTGCTAGAACCCAAAATCTCAGCATGAACAGTGCACGTGAATAGTAAACTTATTTTGGCTATAACTTGAGCTACAAAACTCCGATTGAGGTGATCCAAAATGAGAATACACTTAAGATAATAAGGAACATTTTCTATGAAGGAAGTTTTGTCAAATTCCAACAGTAAATCGACCAATGGAACAGTGCAACTTCGGAGCACTAAAATCGCAAATTGGCAATTTTGCCAAAATGACCTAAGCTTTGAGAAAGTGACCAAAACCAACAAGTTTTAAATGCAAAATGTGGTACATTGGCAGTGTTAAAACCAATGCACCTAAGTCTATGCAAAAGTCAACATTTTAGTTGACTAATGAAGTGAATAGTGACATCAAAACTTGAAATTCAAAATTGTGAAACTTAAAAATGCAAAATGCCCTAGTAGGCCTAATGTGATTGGTTTGGATAGTTTGGCATGCCAATAGGGTATTGTTTTAGCAATACTGCGAAAGGCTTTATGCCTGTATTCATGGCTTTATGCCCGTATTCATGGCTTTTATGCCCGTATGCATGGCTTTTATGCCCGATTATGTGATATCATGGCTTTTTAGCCATACTGACTGCATACATGGTTGACGTTCTGCGTCCCATGGTATGATGGCCCGAGGCACCGCGGTGTCCAGTGCCAACGACCCGTTATCCAGTCCAGTCGTCTAGTATAGGTTACTTGGGCATGGAAAAGTATAACTGTGATTGAACTGATTATTAAAGAAAATACGAAAACTAAGTATCAGGAATGATTACAAAAATACAAAGAAGCTCAAGATCATGAAGAAAATAATTAACGAAATGCATGAAGAAGTTAATATCATAAAACATGATTAGCCCTCGACTAAACAATAAGTTAATAATTATTCATCTCTTATGAATACAATAGCAAGGAAATTATTATTTTTATTTGCATATTATATTTTCTTGTATTATTGGCACCACTAAGCTTTATGCTTAGCGCGTCGCTTTTGCAATGCGTAGGTACTGAAGATTTGGACAGAGGGCCCGGTAGACCACAGATTGGGTAAGGCCATTCACAGTTCTGCATAGTATCCGTGTCACCTCACCATCCACAGTGCATTGGTAGGACACTAGGTCCCATTTTGTATTTTGAGATTTTTGTAAATTTTGTAATTAAACTCTTATTTTATCATGTGTATTTGAAACAAATGTAATATAATTTTGTATTAATGTAAGTACTTGTAAATTGTGATTATAAATCACATGTGAGAATTTATTTATGATTTGAGTCTAATGATGATGTGAAATGAATGAATGACAAATAGAGGAATTGTTAAGAAAATTGTGTTTGTGAAAGGAAAAGTGAATACATAACTGTGACTTGTACATGATCATTACATGAGATGAATGATTGAGAAATGAATGGTGAAAAATGTTGAGATTTTGGTATTGAAGTTTGAGAGTGATGAGATGATTGAATATGATCATAGGAAGTGTTTTTCACAGGTTCCGAAGAACGGTTTTCTCCATTTTTAGCCTGTATTCTGCCGGATTTTCTATAAAATTCTCGGAAATTCAAATAAATTATAATTTCGATAAATGGCTTAAATAAATTATATTTCACAAGTTATATTCAAAAGGAAGAATAAAAATGAATTAAGATAAAATAGAGTGCTCGGCACACTGAGTGGCATAACTTGCTCGGCTACACTGTAGTCGGGTAAGGGGTGTCACACTACAAACTTGTAGGTCTATGTCTTATTGCACGCGGGGCAAAATGTCAGGTCATTCTGAGTTTTGTTGACCATGTTATGGTCAATTTACCAATGTTGGAGATAATGTACCAAAATGGTAACTTTATGTCATTTTTAGATCACTTTTGGTTCGGCCAGTTTTTGGACCTGAACTTGTGCAAGCTATTTGGCTTGGTTATGGCCATTTTTGGGCTTTGATGTCTTCATAAGAATTGTAGATATATGTCTAAACTATTAATGGTAAAAATATCAGGTCAATTGGACCTGTTTTGAGTGAGTTATGGCCAAAACACTAACTACTGCCCAAATGGTCAATTTTCAGGTTTTCAAAGCACTATTCTGGATTTGGTCATTTTTCAAGTCACATTTTAGGCAGAATTTTGGTAAGCTTCCTTCATGAAAGTTGGCACATTTTGTTCCTAGTTTCACCTTCAATTGGTCTCATACCAATTGGAGCCACAAACTTAAGTTTCTAAGCCAAAACATACACTGCCCTATTATACATTGTTCACCCTTTACCAATTACACATCCTATGCTTACCAAGTTACTCTTCCATGTCATTTCTGGTTTGTACCATAACATAAACACATTTAGCAACTCATTTTTGGTCATTTTGGCAGCTTATAACCACACTCAATATGCACTCTATAACATAGAATTTTTCAAGTCCAATTGCAAACAATTTAACCACATGATATAGCTCATTTACATGTCCAAATTCAAACCTTTGTACACATATGCGTGCTGCCATAACAAACACCATAATTCAACAATATAATTCCATAAACCAAACCATGAAACAACACATTTTGATCTATACTTCAAAGTTGCCGATTTGTACATCTCTTTCAATTAGTTTCCAAGCTTCTAAAATCATACCTTACACATGGAATTCAAGCACCATACAATCAAACCTATAAATCATCATTCAAACCACTATTTACATGCAAGTATAAACTGTTCTTCTTGAAGTTCCATGGCTGCCAAAATGTACATCGCCCTTAAAACATCAAACTTCAAAAATTCTTCCACAAATCAACTACCCACAACATCCATTCAAGGTTTAATGAAAGAAGAATAAAAAATACATACTTACCACTTTTGAAATTCTTCAAAACCTCACCAAAACTTAATTTTCTTGCTACCTATCTACTGCTCAAGTTGTGAAGAACAACTTTAGGAATCAAGTTGAAAAATGGGCTTACTTCATGCTTGCTTGGAGCTTGTAAAATGCGGCCATGGAGGATTTCCTTCACCAAATTTCGGCTGGTTTTGGCAAGGTGAGGAAGATGAAGTTATTTCCACCATAATATGTGTAGTGGTCCACTTTAGTGGAGTTAGTGGAGCACCATTACACATTTTAATGTTTCTTTATTCTAAAGTTTCCAAATTATCACATTTAACTCCTATCTTTTGCTATTTAAATTAGGTACCACCAATTTAATTTTTCATGACATTTTCTAAGTGTAACATCATTTATTTTTAATGGACATTTAGGTCAAAAGACAACTCGAGGTGTTAAATGATCACAATACCCCTGTTTGGGTTGCAATTCTGATTTTTCGGTAACACTGAGTTTTGTCATTTTCTCGATTTCTCGTTTTTCTTTATACTAATTAATTAATTTTTCTTTAACATTTCTAATGATATTTATACTTCAATAGATATTTATTTAAGTCCTAAAAATATTTTCTAGGGTTCCCCGCATCCAAGGCTAGTCAACGGTCCACGCCGCAACTTCCTAGTGCGGTCACCCATTGCTAGGGTTCTCAGCTTGTTTAACTTGGTTACATTTCATTGCTATTATTGTTCCTTTGTTTTTCTTGTATTTTCTTTTCTTGTATTTCATTATTTTATGTCTCCTCACCCATATCTAAGTGTAGTTCTAGGCATCCTAGCTGTTCGGACAGCACTGGTCACAAGAACAGTAGAACGCACTACCGAACATAGGGGTGTTACAAGGGGTGTCACTATTACATTTCCAGGAGGCTTCCATTCAATTATTTCTTTAATCTTCTTTGGATCTACCCTGATCCTATCTAATGACACAATATGTCTAGGGAAGGATATATCATCCAACCAGAAGTCACACTTAGACAACTTGGCATGCAACTACTTTTTTCACAGTGTCTATAATACTACTCTCAGGTGTTCATCATGCTCCTCCCAGTTCTTAGAATACACTAAGATATCATCTATAAAGACCACAACAAACTGATCCAAGTAGGGATGAAATATGCGGTTCATTAGGTCCATAAAAGCTGCTGGTGCATTTGTTGGCTCAAATGGCATCACTAGAAACTCATAGTGTCCATACCAGGTCCTGAAAGCAATTTTAGGAACATCTATCTCCTTCACTCTCAATTGGTGATAGCCTGATCTAAGATTTATCTTGGAGAATACTCCAACTCCCCTCAACTGATCAGACAAGTCATCCACCCGAGGTAAAGGATATTTGTTTTTCACAGTCACCTTATTCAGCTGCCGGTAGTCTATACACAGCCGAAGGGTACCATCCTTCTTCTTCACAAATAGCACTGGTGCTCCCTAAAGGAGTGGAAGCATGGAAAACAAAACTTTAAATCATTGAATTCAAAATTTTTCATTTAGGGTCACATGCATCATGCAAGATTTGTTTTTATCTATTTGATTTCAATAATAAACAACATATTAAAACTCTTTTAATATATTTTTGGATCTACATTTGCTATTTAAGATTTTAGAATTAATAGATTAATTCATTAGAACCCTATATTAGATCAAGAATAAGTGCACTAACCTTTTGATGCACTGCAGTATGTTTGGCACCTTTGGGATGCGTCTTAGGACACTAGATGTTGTCCGTCTAGCTTATCCACACCAAGATCACCTATCGCAGCCCTTGAACAGCTTTTAAAGCTTTTTCTATGAATTAGAAAATCAAGTTTTGCCTTTTGAGAGATTACAAACGTAAAAAGGACACTAGAAACAATTTCTAGTATTTTTAATTCAAGAGATTGTTTGCTAATCTCTTTGAATTGATGAGAGATGAAGAAGAAGAGAAGGGAGAGGCAGCCAAGGGGTGGCTTCACAAAGAGAATAAGCAGCTTGTTATTTTTCTTCTTTTTATAACAACACTTATATAGCTAGGTCAACACTTAAAACCCTTGCCACGTCACCTTTTGATTGGCTCTAGGTTTAATTGACCCAATCATATTGTGCCAAGTGTCAAACCTATATTTAATCTTGACTTTGATCATCTTACATGATTAAAAGACATATGACAAGCTTATGTGTAGTGCCATGTGTCACCATCTCATGGTGCCACATGCACCCTGTGAAATGACCAAAATACCCCTGTATCTTAATTTTGAGTTCTCAACCCAAAATAATTATTTCTCTTCTTCTAATCAATTTATATCAAATATAAAAAAATTAATTAATCTCTATTAATTAATTTCTCATTAATTAAATTCATATTTAAACACTTTAAATATAAATTTAACTTATACTATACATCCAATAACCTAGATTAGGTTTCAAGCTATGCTAGGGACTTTGTAATCTAACTGCAAACCAAACCTATGTAATTAATCAATTAAAATCTTTAATTAATTAATTAAATCATATTGAATTTGGCGATTACTTGTGTATGTGTGTGACTTACTAGGCTCATCACTAATTGGCAATGAGACATGATATCGACTCTTAATATCATCAGAACGCTTTTTTACCATGAATGATTTCTCTAAATCATTTTATGCACCTCACAGACCATGATTAATATCTAGCATAGCATGCCATGGCCACCTAATTAGTAATAAGGTTTACCTTAAATGAACCTATAATCATATGTTACCATGCACTAGAATCTCTCTGTTACAAAATCCCAATTCGAGCTGGATTCATGGTTTATGTAAAACCCCATTTGCTATGAATATTATGTTCTCTTTTAATTCCAGTTCTTGATTAAAAAGATTTTTTCATCAAAAACTCTTTTCTGATTAAATCTATCTTTCCTGGCCAGGAACTTGAAACATCAAGAACAATTAAATGAGCATAGGATTTTATCCCTATTTACTTAGAGGAACAGATTCCATCTTGATCAACACCTACCTCCGTATATAACTAGTGGGAGCCAACACATGCCCCTACACCCATACACAGTATAAGTATGAAAGCAATATCAAACTCAAATCACCTATATACAAGATAACTGTGCTATCTCAAGTCTAAAAATTATATGCACTAATATGATTTATGACAATACATTGACAAGAGTAAACTCCATGTGCTTGTCATAAATGTCACTTGTTTGGCCTAATTATCATATATAAGTGCCTATCATGTTTGTTATATGGCATGAGACTCACCATTCCATCTTATTTACATCTCATTTAAATAACTTGGGAATAAACATGATTATAATCTTTCTAGATAAGTCATGTCCTTATTGTGAAGTATCCTTGATTGTGAACCTATTTATGATACTTTGTGCAAGAAATACTGTCACTCATATTCTTAATAACTTAAGAATAGAATTTCTAATAAAATATCAATGGACCTTTTCTATTACACATAAATATATTATGTAAACGAAAAAGTGAAAATGCCTTTTATTAATAAAAACATGTACAATATACATAATAAATGATATGCTCTAGGGCATACTGCTAACAATCTCCCACTAGCACTAGAGCCATTCATTACAATATCTTAGACCCATCTTCTCAACATGTCGGTCTAACTGAGTTTGTGACATAGGCTTAGTGAATGGATCAGCTAGATTTTTAGCAGATGCTATTTTCTGCATGGCTACATCGCCTCGCCCAACTATTTCTCTGATAATGTGGTAGCTCCTTTCTATGTGTTTGGATTTCTCATGAGACTGGGGTTCCGTAGCCTGTATGACTGCTCCATTGTTGTCACAGTGAAGTGGAACTGCTGACTCAATGGAAGAACTACTGCAAGTTTTGTCACAAACTTTTTTATCCAAACAGCTTCCTTTGCGGCATCTAATGCAGTAATATACTCAGCCTCAGTAGTGGAATCTGCAGTCATACTCTATTTGGAACTCTTCCAACTGACTGCAGCTCCACTGCAAATGAGCACATATCCAGAGGTTGACTTTCTATCATCGATATCTGATTGGAAATCAAAATCATTATAACCATCCAATTGCAAGTCACCACTTTCATATATCAAGAATAAATCCTTAGTTCTTCTCAAGTACTTAAGGATATTCTTGACAGCTATCCAGTGTTCTACACCTAGATTGGATTGATACCTGCTAGTCAAAATAACAGCATATGCGATATCCAGCCTAGTACATAATAATGCATACGTCAAACTTCCAATAGCCGAAGCATATGGAATCCTGGCCATTTTATATCTTTCTTCAGGTGTCTTTGGAGACATCTATTTAGAAAGGTGGATACCATGTCTCACTGGTAAAAATCCTATCTTGGAATCAAGCATGTTAAACCTCTTTAACACCTTTTCTAAGTACAAACTTTGCGATAAACCAATTATTCTTTTCTTTCTATCTCTATAGATGCGAATCCTAAGAATATAGGTTGCCTCCCCTAAGTCTTTCATGGAAAATATATTTCACAACCATACCTTTACAGTTGCCAACATACATGTGTCATTACCCATCAACAGAATGTCATCCACATATAAGACAAGAAAGTGATAGCACTGTCACTAACTTTCTTATATACACATGGCTCATCCTAATTTTTGATAAAACTAAATGACGTAATGGCTTTATCAAAATAGATGTTCCAACTCCTCGAAGCTTGTTTTAACCCATAAATGGACCGCTTTTGTCACACCTTACCCTTCCGTAAGATGTAACATGATCCCGTAGTACACCAAATAAATTACCGTACTTCGCCTAATGGTAAGCCATTAAATATACTACAAGGGATTTTAAAACTTTTCTTATTTCTTTTTACAGTGGTGAGCACTTTTGACAGGTGTTAAAACTTTTTAATCGAAGTTAAATCACATATTAGGTCTGAAGCATCAATAATTTCTGTATAAATTTCGACAGAGTGCCATTTGTATTTAGAGCAAAACAGTTTGTAACACCCTACCCCTTTGTAAGGCATAACATGATCCCATAGTATACCTAATGAAATATGAACTTTGTCTACTGATAACCCATTAAATACACTACAAGGAATTTTAAAACTTTTCTTACTTCTTTTTACAGTGGTGAGCACTATTTACAGGTGTTAAAAAAATTTTTTTGAACTGAAGTGAAACAGCTAACACATTTGAATTATTAGGAATTTCTGTAAAAATTTTTGCAGAGTGCCATCTGTATTTTGAATAAAATAGTTCTTCAAAAACCTGTAAAAAGCACTTCAAATATATTTCTCAATCTCAAACTCCAACATTTAATCAACACAATATGTTTCTTAACTCAAATCCATAATAATTTTTCAATATTTCCAAAGGCTGAGACAAAAGAAATATAGTACAAATTTTACAAGCCAAAATAATTCATAATTTATTTTACAACTTCAATGTACAATTTTAATTTACAACTACTCAAAACCAAGAACAGTCTATACATACAGTGAACATACATTACAATACAAAATGCAGAATATGGTATACTTAATATACCCGATGATCTCTCACTGAAGCACTAGCAGCCTAGTCTGCTGCCCTGTCAATTTGTCTACCTACGACAGCAATGAAAAGCTATCGCTGAGCCATTGTCTCAGTAGTGCACAACATTAATCAAATATAACTTTAAATCACAAATTATAAGTCATATAAATAGTGGATACTTAAACCATAGTTAAATTCAAAGACAATGAATGCCATAAAGAATTTAAACTCCATTTCACAATATCACAATAAATCTCAATAAATCAAAACATGGTTAAATTCAAAAGACAGTGAATGTCAATAAGAATTTAAACTTCCTTTTCACAATCTCACAATACATATCAATAAATCACACATAGCTTAATCATGTTCCAAAGTTCAATTTGTCCCAAAAGCGAATGGCTAGTGAGGAATTCAATTCATTCTAAAAGCCGATGGCTAATGAGGAATAACATAGCTAGCTAGCAAACATATGAGTACTCATTCTATTCATCCTCAACAAGCACACACCTCAACACTTCAGTCAGAAAGGGAATTCAATTCGTCCCACTAGACAAGCTAGCGAGGAATTCAATCAATATACATGATAGCTGTGGTTTCAAACCATTTACGATGCTTTTCAATCAATAAGTATCCATCAAATATCATTCAAACAATTTTTCATAGTTTCAAACCATTTACAATGCTTTTAAGTAATAAGTATCTATTCAAACACATTTCCACAATTTAAAACAATAATATACAGATAGTCATAATTTATTTCAATTGAAAAATTCAAAAGAAATAACTATTGTGCACAAACCTCTGATAACTGTCTCTTGGCTCTGACTCAGTGTTTCCTTCCCCTTCCCTGAGTCTTTGCTAACTGATAAACACAATTTGAAGTGTTTCAGTATTCATTTAAACAGTCTCTAACAATAAGGCTTAATACTTAATTTATTGAATTCTATTATTTCCTTAGTCAACCTAAGATGTTGACCCTCAATGCAGTCTAGGTGAATTAGGTTTGAATGTTACCAATATGTCACATTTTACAGCCTTGTTGTATTGGTACATGTTACTAAATTCATTTTCAAGTATATTACATTTTATTGCAATTTGTCGAATTCTGGTATACTAATTTGACCTAGCCGGATGACCTAGTTCCCTCAGTTTTCGGGTTTCGATCAAAACTAAAAACTTGTAGGTCTATGTCTTATTGCACGCGGGGCAAAATTTCAGGTCATTCTGAGTTTACTAGACCAAGTTATGGTCATTTTACTATTGCTAGTCAGAATGTACCAAAATTGGTCACTTTAGGTCATTTTAGGTCACTTTTGGTTTGGCCTGTTTTTGGACCTAAAATTGTGCAAGCTATTTGACTTGCTTATGGTCATATATGGGCTTTGGTTTCTTCATAAGACTTGTAGATATATGTCTCCACTATTCATGGTAAAACTTTCAGGTCAATTGGACCTGTTTTGAGTGAGTTATGGCCAAAACACTAACTGCTGCCCAAATGGTCAATTTTCAGGCCTTAAATGCTCTAATCCGGATTTGGTCATTTTTCAAGTCACCTTCCAAGCAGAATTTTGGTAAGCTTCCTTCATGATAGTTGGCACTTTTTGTGCCTAGTTTCACCTACAATTGGTCTCCTACCAATTGGAGCCACGCACTTAAGGTTCTAAGCCAAAATATACACTGCCCTGCAACATACTCTTCATCACATACCAAAGGACACATCCTATGCTTACCAAGTTATTTCCTTCATGCCATTTCTGTTTTGTACCATAATATAAACACATTTGACAACACATTTTTGGTCATTTTGGCAGCTTATAACCACACTCAATATGCACATTATAGTACAGAATTTCCCGAGTCCAAATTACAAACAATTTAACCACATAACCTAGCTCATTTACATGTCCACATTCAAACCCTTATACACATATACATGCTGCCATAACAAGCACCATAATTCAACAATATAATTCCATAAACCAACCCATGAAATAACATATTTTGGTCCACACTTCAAATTGTCGATTGTAATCTTCTTCAATTAGCTTTCCAAACTTCCAAAATCAAGTGTACATTTACATATACATTTAGTATACATCACCCAATTTATTCCTACACACATAAACACTTCATTAACACTTTAATCTACCATTTACATGCAAGGATAAACTGTTCTTAAGGAGTTTCCATGGCTGCCAAAAATATACATCTCCCTTAAAACATCAAACTCCAAAAATCCTTCCATAATTCAACTACCCATAACATCCACACAAAATTTAATGAAGCAAGCATCAAAAATACCTACTTACCACTTTGGAAACTCTTCAAAACCTTGACTAAACTTGATCTTCTTGCTGCCTATCTACTGCCCAAGTGGTGTAGAGCAATTTTAGTGAAGGGAGCTAGTGGAAAAATGGCTTGGATCATGCTTGCATGAAGGTTCAAGGTGGGACGGCAATGGAGGATTTTCTTTCTTCCATTTTCGGCTGGATTTTGAGAGGTTGAAGAAGGTGAATTTTTGCTATCCAAAATAAAGATTAATGGTCCACTTTAGGTGTTAGTGGACCACTAAGTGGAGATTTAAGTATTTAATATTCTAAAGATTTCAAATTCCACATTTAACCCCTTACTTTTGCTATTTAATTAATGTACCATGACATTTTCCAAGTGTAATATCATGTATTTTTAATGAAAATTTAGGTCAAAAGACAACTCGGGGTTTCAAATGACCACAATGCCCCTGTTCGGGTTGCATTCCGATTTTTCGGTAACACCGAGTTTTGTCGTTTTCTCGATTTCTCACTTTTCTTTGTACTAATTAATTAATTTTTCTTTGATATTTATAATGGTATTTATACTTCAATAGACATTTATTTAAGTCCTAAAAATATTTTCCAGGGTTCCCTGCGGTCCAGGGCTAGTCAACGGTCTACGCCGCAACTTCCCAATGCGGTCACCCATTGCTAGGGTTCTCGACTCGTTTAACTTGGTTACATTTCATTGCTATTATTTTTCCTTTGTTTTTCTTGTATTTCATTATTTTATGTCTCCTCATGCATATCTAAGTGTAGTTCTAGGCATCCTAGTTGTCCAGACAACACTGGTCACCAGAATAGTAGAACGCACTACCGAACTTAGGGGTGTTAACACAGTTCTTCAAAAACCTGTAAAAAGCACATCTAATAATTTGTTCAATCCCAACTCCAATAGTAGTTCAATACAATAAATTTTTTAACATTTATCAACTCAGTTCAATATCATTTTCAGCAATTTCAAAGATAAAGGGAAAAATAAATGAGTATTTCAAAAGCTGAAATAAGAGAATTGTAATACAATATTTTGATAGGCCAAAATAATTTACAACTTTATTTTACAACTGCTCAAGACCAAGTACAATATATACATACAGTGCACATACATTACAACAAAATTTCAAAAATATGGTAAATTCAATATACCTGGCGAAATCTCAAAATGTAGCACAAGTAGCCTACTCTGCTGCTCTGTCTGTCTATCTACCTGTGACAGCAATGAAAATGCTATCGCTGAGTAAAATTTACTTAGTGGTACACAATAATAATTTAAAATGCAGTATATAAAACTTTTATTGACAATTTATAATTCAAACAATTCACAATTTTTCAAAGCTCACATAAGATAAATTTGATCAAACAATTGAATAACACAGTATTTTCAATCAGTAACACAACTTAGGTCATGACACAAACTTTTCCGAACATGCCGTGTTGTACACCACAACAAGGCATACTCACCCCACTAATTAAATCAATGAGGGAGGTGGCTAGTTAGCTAATGAGAACTTATCCATACTCGCCTCAGACTGGCAAGTCAAAGAGGGAGGAATATAGTCATACTCACCCCATAAAAGGAGCAGGAATATAGTGCACCTATCAGAGCACTTGTAGGTGTTATGTATCGCCATCCCTGCAAGCTCCTGAGTTCACGCGTGAGAGTTCCCAGGAATCATAGGCGTTACGTATCACCATCGCTACTTTACTCTGATACCACTAAACACAATTTATCTCAAAATTTCCATTTACAAAGTAGGCAACACAATAATTCTCAAATAAATTCCCAGAACCAAAACTATAAAAAATTATTCATAACTCATTTCTCTAAATAAAGTTTCTAATAAAACAGTGAATATAAAAAGTATTGTGCATAGACCTGATTTGAGTCGCCCCTAGGCCTTGACTCAATGTTCCTTATGCTTTTCAATATCCTTTTTAATTGAAACACACAATTTAAAGTGTTTCAGTGCTCAGTTAAATTGTTTCTAACAATAAAATCTAATATCTAAATTTTTCTTTGTACTATTCCTTCAATTCATTTCATTAGTCAACCTATAAGTTGACCATTAATACACACTAGGTGAATAAATTTTAATATTACCAACATATCACATTTTGCATTTCAATATGCTACCAATATAGTGAAATTTACCATTTCTACAAGTTGGCATTCATTGCCAAATTATTTCAAGCATCATTGTATGTAAATGTCAAGTTTTCAATTTTTATGTGCTAGATTGTTCTAGCTTAAAGTCCTATTTCTCTTAGTTTTTAGCTTCTGGTCAAAGAAGCAAAATTGTAGCTCTATGTCTTGTTGCACTCGGGCAAAATTTCAGGTTATTCTAAACTGTCTAGACAAAGATATGGTCAATTTACTAAAGCTGGACAGATTACACCTTTAGTGCAAAATTTGGTCAATTTTAGGTCACATTTAGTTCTGGCAGTATTGGTATCCGAACTTGTGCAAGCTATTTGACTTGGTTCTGGCCATTCTGGGCTTTGATGTATTCATAAGAATTGTAGCTCTATATCTAAGCTATCAATGGTAAAAATTTCAGGTCAATTGGACTTGTTTTGAGTGAGTTATGGTCATCCTAATGACTACTGTTCATATGGTCAAAAATCTGGATTTGCAAGGTTGCCATTCTGGATTTGGTCATTTTTAAAGTCAGTTGCTAGGCAGAATTTTGGCAACATTTCTACATGAAAGTTTGCCTATTTGGTGTCTTGTTTCACCCTCCATTGGTCTCATACCAATTCGTTCACAGTTTTGCACTTATGACCAAATTTAGGTGTTGCCAACAAACACAACCTGCATTTGAACATCACACTTCCAATTTTGACAATCCTCCTCCTTCCAATACTTTAATATTCAATCAATTCACTTCTATATATATTGTACACAATTCCAGCAACCATTTTGGGTAGAATACTCAAGTGCTCAATGGACACAATACACCATTCAAGTTCAACATTCACTTCTACAAAAATTCAACATATCTCAATATCAATATTACACATACACTTCCATATACTCATACCTCAGTATCAATTACACATGCTACCCATAATTTAACACTATCATATTTCATTAATAAACTTCATATTCACACACACAAATTCAAGACATTATGGGCTTACAAACATGGCAGTTTGCCAAAGCATCAAGGTCCCATTTCAAATCCTTAATTCAAGCACTAACATGCACATACTTAAACATTAACCTTCTACAACTTCCATTTGAGTTCATCAATCTTAATTCCCATCCATTAAATATAGAATAAGTCACTAACCATGCATTGTCATGGCTGCCAAAACTAAGGTTCACCAATACTCAATCATTTCCTCAATTTTTCTTAGTAATTCAACTTACCCAAAGCTCAACACAAGGATTAGTGAAGGAAATTGGAAAGATTAAGCACTAACCTTTATTTGGAGCTTGCTAAACCTCACCAAAAATTCTTCTTTTTGCTTCCTACATGCTGCCCATGAGGCAAGGACAAGTTCTTGTGAAGGCACCTTGTGGTTTTATGTGGAAAAATGGTGAGGATTGGGAGCTTTGATTGGAACCTTCCATGAAGATTTTGAGAGAATATGTTTTGGCCATGGTTGTGCAAAATGAAGAAAATGAATGTTTAAGTGGTCATTGCTGTCCACTTTTGGGTAATTATACCCCCACTAAGGTCCACTAATTGTCCACTAATAATAATTAAACATTAGTTTAATCCAAGGTTTCAATATTTGCAAACTAACCCCCATTTCTCTTTTAATTGCATTTCATTTTTAATTTCATTTTTCATGGAGTTCCAAAAATTTAATACCACTTATTTTTAATTGACATTTAGGTCAAAAGTCCATTCTAGGTGTCAAATGACCACAATGCCCCTATTCGGATTGTATTCCCGATTTTTTTATAACACCGATTTTTATCAGTTTCTCAATTTCTCGTTTTTCTTAGTACTAATTACTTAATTTTTCTTTGACATTTCTAATGTCATTTATACTTCAATAGATGTTTATTTAAGTCTTAAAAATATTTTTCAGGGTTTCCCGCGGTCCAAGGCTAGTCAACGATCCACGCCGCAACTTCCCTGTGCGGTCACCCATCGCTACGGTTTTTGGCTCGTTTAACTTGGTTACATTTCCTTGCTATTATTTTTCCTTTGTTTTTTTTGTATTTTCCTTTCTTGTATTTCATTATTTTATGTCTCCTCACTAACATTCAAATGCAGTTCTAGGCATCCTAGCTGTCCGGACAGATACTGATCACTAGAACAGTAGAATGCACTACCAAATATAGGGGTGTTACAATTCTCTCCCCCTTAAAATAAATTTCGTTTGCGAAATTTTACCCAATAGTCGTCTTACAATAGTCATACATTTATTTTCTCCTTTCTGTATGATCGTATAATCTTCTTTCCTTTAATTTGTATAAGACTTTTAACAATCTAATACAACATTTAATTTGTTTGTATAACACCAATCTTCTCTTACTATTGTTCTGTCTAATATTTTGGTTTATGTTTCCTTATTGAATGACCATTGAGGTCATGTTAAAATTATTTATCTAATCGCTGGTCCTCTGACCATTCTAGTTACCAATCTTACTCATATTTGTAATATTTCTTTGTTATATCTTAACCAACTGTTCAAATTTTTTACTTCCACAACTCTTTTTATCTATTAATATTCTATAACTTACTTTCTTTTATACTAAACTATAACCTTTCGATATTCTAACTTTTGAATTTTAAATCCCTAAGTAGGATTTTCAAACTCATTTCCAACAATAAAATTCTGTCCTGGCATAACTATACCAAAACAGATGCCGTTGGCTACTATTCTCATCTTGGTGTACTATCGAGTAATACATACCTCTACATAATAATCTCAAGTTAATACTGTAATCTGCAGCTTACAGTAAAACATCAAGAACATTGCATAGTTACTACGATACATTCCAATAGATCAAACTTTCCTATATTTTATCCTTCTCAAGTTCACTAATATCCAAAACTTATTCTGATTATAATATCCATTGATAATTACTAACTATAACATCTTTGCCCTTATCTAGAGTAATTCCATTACTGTAACTTACTTTTGTGCAACTAAATTTTTTTTTTTTTTTACGAGGGACAGCAAGAAGGCAAACAATACTGGCACTAACGTAAAAGTATGTAGACCCCGGGTAAAACAATACATATTTATATATCTTAGTTAAAAATTGAAAAAGTACCAGAAAAAATGTCAGAAGTTTCAGCCTCTTCCTTCTGCTGTAAAGTGTACATTCTAGCTGAAGCATGACCCTGTTTTAGCTTATTCACAGTACTCTGACTTCTAGGTGTACTACCCTTACCTCTACCTCTGCCTCTACTATAACACTCCTCACCCGTCTACAGTATAGCCGAGCAAGGCGAGCTACACGGCGTGCCGGAACACCAAGTCTGTGATTATTTCATTTCTTGAACTCAATTAGATTTTAAGAAGTCTTTTATGTAATATTCATATCATGCTGTTACTATTGTCATACTTTGATAAAATCAGTGTTTCAAGATTGGTAATAAAAATTTGGCAAGGTGCCGTCTATATTTAGGACAAACTGTCCTTCCAAATCAGTTGAAAACAATTTAATATGATGATATCAAAATCTCAAATATTTCACAGTTTCTATTTCTCAACAAAGTCAATAGACTTTTACAGTCATTAAACAGTTCCATAATATAGTCCATAATAATTAAAATATATATAGAAAATCTCTATGTCATTTAATATGTACAAAATATTACAAACTTTAGAGGTTTCATAACATTACAAAATATAGGGCTGAATTTCAAATATACAACAAAAGTACAAAATACAAGATATCCTAAGTCCTACCATGTATGCAATGTAGTGCAGATGACTCTGGACTCCTGTGCAGATCTGATGTCTCACCCGGTCGTAGGTCTGCTGGGCTCCCCAGCTGTATTTCCAATAACTACGCGTTACAAAAGCAACGCGCTAAGCAATTTTGCTTAGTGGTGCCAAATATAAAGAAATATACACTAAAATAAAGTAAATAAAGTGTTTATAAATTTTTGGTGGTGCTGTATGTCAGTAGACTGGATTTATATATTTGAATTTAATAGTACTTAAATTACTGCCCGTGTAGCCTATATACTGACCAGACTGGATAAACGGATATACTGGCACTGGGTACCTAGTACCTCGGGTCGTCACACCATCGGTCACAAAGTGTCTCCCGGTGTGCAAATAGTGTGGCTAAGAAGCCATATAGTCAATCTGGCGATAAGCCAAGAATAAATACACAATATGTATAGCCGTAGGCTATTAAAGTCACAGTGCGGCATAATAAGCCATAAAAATACAGTATGGCATGAAGCCATTTACAGAACAGCTATCCAAATCCTATTGGCATGCCAACCTATCCATAGTAGTCAACTAGGCAAACTAGGGCACATTATTAATTAATTGTTTAATTCTTCAATTTTTGGAGTTTACTAACTATTATATAAATTCACAAGTCAATGCATATGTTGACCTTTTTAGGTAATATGGATAAGTTGTTTCTAGCATCAATATGTCACAATTTATATCTCAATATGATGCCAATATAGTGCAATTTACCATTTTTACAAGTTGGCATTCATTGCCAAAATGCTTCAAGCATCATTTTATGCAAAATGTCAAATTCTCAATTTTTGTGTGCTAGATTGGTCTAGCTTAAAGTCCTATTTCCCTTGGTTTTTAGCTTCTGATCAAAGAAGAAAAATTGTAGCTCTATGTCTTATTGCACGCAGGGCAAAATTTCAGGTCATTCTGAGTTGTATAGACCAAGATATGGTCAATTTACTAAAGCTGGATAGATTGCACCTTTAGTGCAAAATTTGGTCAATTTTAGGTCAGTTTTGGTTCAGTAATTTTTGTACCCGAACTTGTGTAAGCCATTTGACTTGGTTCTGGCCATTTCTGGGCTTTGGTGTCTTCAAAAGAATTGTAGATCTATGTCTAAACTAACCATGGTAAAAATTTCAGGTCAATTGGACCTGTTTTGAATGAGTTATGGTCATCCAAAGGACTACTGTTCATATGGTAAAAAATCTGGGTTGCAAGGTTGCTAATCCGGATTTGGTCATTTTTAAGGTCAGTTTCTAGGCAGAATTTTGGCAACATTTCTCCATGAAAGTTGGCCTATTTGGTGTCTAGTTTCACCCCCTATTAGCCTCATACCAATTGGGTTCATAGTTTGGCACTTATGGCCTAATTTATGTACTGCCTTCACACATAACCTGCACAAAGCACATACACTTCCAATTTGATATTCCTTCTCCTCCTCATTTCTTCAATATTCAATCAATAACACTTCCATATATATATTGTACACAATTCAAGCAACAATTTTGGGCAGAATATTCAAGTGCTCAATGCACACAATTCACCATTAATTCAACATTCACTTCCACCAAAATTTAACACATCTCAATGTCAATATTACACATACACTTCAACATAATCATACTTCAATATCACTTACACTTGCTGCCCACAATTTAACCTTAGCATATTTCATTAATAACATGTTCACACACAAATTCATGCTATTAGGGGCTTCCAAATATGGCAGTTTGCTCAAGGCATCAAAGTTCCATTTCACACCCTTAATTCAAACACTACATACATATACTTGATACAAACTTACTACAACTTTCATTTAAATTAATCAACCTTCATTTCCATTCATTAGTAGTAAAAATAACTCAAGCTCAACAAAGGTTCATGGCTGCCAAAAATGGACAAGTACATTTCTCACTATTTCTTTCATTTCTCTTCACCAAAATACTCACCTCAACCTAAACACAAGGTTTACTAAAGCAAGGGAGAGGTTTTGGACACTTACCACTTGTGAGCTTCCTTCAAACTTCACCAAATCTTGTTTTTCTTGTTGCCAATATCTTCCCCAAGGTGAGTAGGCAAGCTTTAATGAAGGAACTAAGTAGAAAGGAGGGCTTGATCAATGGTGCATGGTGATGGAGGGAGTTTGGCCATGGTGGACTTCCATGGAAGTTCAATTCGTCCAAAACTTTAAAGGTTTAAGATGAAGATGATAATGAGTGCAATCTGCTGTCCCAAAGCATATCTTAGTGTCCCAATATTCAAGTTAGTGGAGCACTAAGCTCATTTTAATATTTAATTAGTTAAAGTTTCCTTATTTGCTCATTTAGCACCATTCTTTTACTATTTACATATTGTATCCCATTTTAATTTTTTTCATGACATTTCCTAAGTGCAATATCATTTATTCTTAATGGACATTGAGGTCAAAAGGCAAAACTATGTGTCAAATGACCAAAATACCCTACTTTGGGTTATATTCCCGATTTTTCGGTAACACCGATTTTTGTCTGTTTCTTGATTTTTCATTTTTCTTTATACTAATCTATTAATTTTTCTTTGATATTTCTAGTGTCAATTACATTTCAATAAACCTTTATTTATGTCTCAAAATTAATTTTAGAGGGTTTCCCACGGTCCTTGGGTCAAGAACGCCTTCCAGTCTGATCACCCATCATTCAGCGTTTACTGCTTAACTTAGCATCATTTTCTCTCTTTCATTTTTGTTTGATTTTTCTTGTATTTTCTTTTTATTTATTTCATCATTATATGTCTGTTCACTATCACCAAAGTGTAGTTCTAGACATCCTAACTTGCCTGGACTGTTATTTGACTACTGGAGCAATAGAATGTACAGAACACGTATAGGGAGGATGTTACAACTCTTCCCCTCTAAATAAAAATTTCGTCCTCGAAATTTACCTGATGTGAAGAGCTGAGGGAACTGTTGTCTCATTGTCTCCTCGCTCTCCCATGTTGCCTCTTCCGTGTTGTGGTGTCTCCATAGGATTTTCACTAGTGGAATTGTCTTGTTTCTGAGCTCTTTTACCTCTCGTGCCAAGATTTTAATTGGTTCTTGTTCATATGTCAGGTCAGGTTGTACTACAATTTCTTCAGCTGAGATGACATGTGAAGGATCTGATCTGTATCTTCTGAGCATCGAGACATGGAACACATTATGTATCTTGTCCAGCTCAGGTGGTAAGGCTAATCTGTAGGCTACTGGTCCCACACGTTCAATAACTTCATATGGGCCAATAAACCTAGGGCTTAATTTTCCCTTTTTCCCAAATCTCAACACTTTCTTCCATGGTGATACTCTGAGAAATACTTTCTCGCCAACTTCATATTCAATGTCCTTTCTTTTCAAGTCAGCATAAGATTTCTGTCGATCTGAGGCAACTTTCAAATTGGCCTTTATCAGTTTCACCTTTTCCTCTGTCTGATTTATCAAGTCTGGCCCCACTAGCTTATCTTCACCCAATTCAGTCTAACATACAGGTGTTCTGCATTTTCTCCCATACAGTGCTTCATAGGGTGCCATTTGTATGCTAGCTTGATAGCTATTATTATATGCAAATTCTGCCAGTGGAAGGTATCTGTCCCAACTTCCCTCAAACTCAATAACACAACTTCTCAGCATATCCTCGAGGACCTATCACATATGTTCGGTTATTATTATCATTATCAGTTCAATTATTGTTTACAATAACTCAATGGGTTTCAAAATTTACCTGGATTATTCTTTCTGATTGTCCATCCGTCTGAGGATGAAAAGCCATACTAAAATGGAGTTGTGTGCCCAAGGATTCTTGTAATTTCTTCCAAAATCTAGATGTAAACCTCGGGTCTCTATCAGATATAATGGAAAGTGGAATTCCATGTAGTCTAACTATCTCACTGATGTACAATTCTGCTAGCTTTTCCAATGAGTAGTCAGTTCTAACTGGCAGAAAATGTGCTGATTTGGTTAACCTATCCACAATCACCCATACTGCATCATGCTTCTTCTGAGTGAGAGGTAGACCACTGATACAGTCCATAGTGACTCGGTCCCATTTCCATTCAGGTATGTTTATGGGCTGTAACAAACCTAATGGAACTTGATCTTTTGCTTTGACTTGCTGACATGTCAAGCATCTAGTTACATAGTCAACTATGTCCTTCTTCATACCTGGCCACCAGTATCGGAGTTTCAGGTCATGGTACATTTTTGTGCTTCCTGGGTGCATAGCATACACACTGTTATGTGCTTCTTTCAAAATGTTGATTTTCAATTCTTTATCATCTGGAACACACACTCTTTCTTTATAGTACAGGCACCCATTTTCTTTCACTTCATATTCAATTTCCTTCCCCTCAGTGATTTTGCCCATAATAGCCATTAATTTCCCATCTGTCTTCTGCCCATCCTGTATATGTCGTAACAGATTCGGCTTCACTTGCAACTCAGCCAAAATAACTCCATCATGAGTTAAGGATAGTTGGGCACTCAGAGATCTTAATGCTACAATAGATTTTCTGCTTAAAGCATCAGCGACTACATTTGCCTTCCCAAGGTGGTAGTCAATCACACAATCATAATCTTTCAGGAATTCAATCCATCACCTCTGTCTCAAATAAAGTTCCTTCTGGGTTGGCAGATATGTCACACCCTATCCCTCTGTAAGGCATGACATGATCCCGTAGTATACCTAATGAATTATCAACTCCGTCTACTGATAACCCATTAAATACACTACAAAGGATTTTAAAAACTTTTCTTACTTCTTTCACAGTGGTGAGCACTATTTACAGGTGTTAAAAACTTTTGTGAACTGAAGTGATAGAACTAACACATTTGACTTATTTGGAATTTCTGTAAAAATTTTGGCTGAGTGCCATCTGTATTTTGGATAAAACAGTTCTTCAGAAAACCTGTAAAAAGCACTTCAATATTTTTCCAAATCTCAACTCCAACAAAATTCAACATAATATTTTTCTCAACTCAATCCACAACAATTTTTCAGTATTTTCAAAGGATGAGATAAAAGAAATATAATACAAATTTTACAAGTCAAAATAACTCATAATTCACTTTACAACTTCAATGTACAATTTTAATTTACAATTGCTCAAATAATTTACATACATATTATTACATGCATACATTAGACCTACGTACATGGGTATACCTATAATATACCTGGAGCTGATCTGAAAGTGTCTTCAAAGAAACTTACTCACTGCTCTATGCTCTT
The DNA here is from genome assembly GCF_030052815.1 of Hevea brasiliensis. Classification (NCBI taxonomy): domain Eukaryota; kingdom Viridiplantae; phylum Streptophyta; class Magnoliopsida; order Malpighiales; family Euphorbiaceae; genus Hevea; species Hevea brasiliensis. The sequence continues at coordinate 73,298,495 of NC_079496.1, read as the reverse complement.
CTTACCTGCGACAGCATACAAAGCTATCGCTGAGTGGTGAACTCAGTGGTGCACAACTATAATTTAAAACATAGTACAATATACATTGACAAAATTTACAGTAAATAATTTGGAAATATGAATACTCATCAAATTCCAAAACTCAAAATATTCATTGCCAATAATGTAAATCATTTGTATAAATGACTTTGATCACAAAATTCAATTTATCAAATCATGACTAACCATTTAAGTAATTCCAACAAAATCAATTATACATAAACCATAATTGAAATCACAATTCTTTACCATTCAAAAGTCATTCTGTATCTCAAAATCATTATGTATCTCAAAAATCAATCCTTATCTCAAAACCATGTTGTATCTCAAAAACCACGCTGTAGCTCAAAAACCATGCTGTATCTCACAATTCATTCTTTATCTCACTAACTATGCAAGACTAATCTGATAGGGCCATCTTCGATGTGATTCTAACTCCCTATGGTCGGGGAGGTCGAATCGTCGTGCACAGTACCATCACAATAATGAATCTTCCACAAGGGCCATAACGATAAAATAAACTTAGATCTAACCTCAAATCAGAGGAAAATCTAAGCCTTTGCACGTACCATGGTAATCAAAACACAACTAACTCCATTGTCTTCTCAACAAATGAGAGAGACGGGTAATAACCTAGTCAAGCATCTATAGTGAGATATAAAACAATATCACAATCCTTTTAGTGAGCATAAATCACAATATAATTCGATTCAAATTCAATTCCAATATCCAATAATTTTTATGCTCATCACAATTCAAATCATAAATTTGCATTTTTCTATGAAAATTACAATCACAATTCAAAACATGTTCTACCACAATTTTCCAAAACATAATTTATTCAATCCATAACAATGCTTAATACTTGTGGAAATACCATTTTACAAAGCTAAATTCATACATACTATAACAATTTTCAATAATCATTGAATTAAATCTAATGCTTGTTAAACATAATACATAAGAAAATATGTCATTTAATCATATGAAATATTCAAAACAAAATCAGTTAAAAACTAGTTGTGCACAAACCTCTGATAACTGTCTCTTGGTCTTGACTCAGTGTTTCCTTCCTTTTTCCTGAGTCTTTGCTAACTGAGAAACACAATTTGAAGTGTTTCAGTACTAAATTAAACTGTATCTATTGATAATGTTTGACAAATAATTCACTGAAAGCTATTATTTGCTTAATCACCTAACATACCGACCCTCGATGCGTTCTAGGTAAATTAGGTTTTAACGTTACTAATATGTCACATTCGATAGGGTTTTAGGGTTGGTACGTTTTACCAAACTCATTTCCTTGTATAGTGCATTTTAATGCAACTTGCTGGATTCCGGGATACTAGTTTGACCTAGCCGGACGACCTAGTTCCCTCGGTTTTCGGGTTTCGGTTAAAACTATAAACTTGTAGATCTATTTCTTATGGAAAGCGGGGCAAAATTTTAGGTCATTCTGAGTTAAGTAGACCAAGTTATGATCATTATACTATTGCTGGTCAAATGGCATCAAATTAGGTCAATTTTAGGTCAATTTGGTCAACTTTGGTTCGGCCAGTTTTTGGACCCGAACTTGTGCAAGCTGTTTGACTTGCTTATGGTCATTTCTGGGCTTTTGTGTCTTCATAAGACTTGTAGGTATGGGTCTTAACTATTCATGGTTAAAATTTCAGGTCAATTGGACCTGTTTTGAGTGAGTTATGGCCTAAACACTAACTGCTGCCCAATTGGTCAGTTTTCAGGTTTCAATTGCACCTAATCCGAATTGGTCATTTTTTTATGCCACCTTGCAAGTAGAATTTTGGTATGCTTTCTTAATCAAAGTTGGAACATTTTGTGCCTAGTTTCACCTCCAATTGGTCTCATACCAATTGAGGTTACACATTTAAAGTTATAGGCTAAAACGCATACTGCCCTTAATTACCTTACTTATACATGTATCCATTACACATTTAATTGCTATATGTCCACTTCCCTTACCAATTCTGTTTTGGTACATTACCAAAACCACATACCTTTTCACTTTAAAGTCACTTTGGGCAGATTACAATTATCCTCAATACACCAATTAAAACTCAAATTTACAAAGTCTAAGTACAATCACATACACCTAAACATTACTCATTCTTACATACACTTTACACAACCAATCTATACACATATCCATCAATCCTCAATGTCAATATTCTGCCAATAACTTCATGAACTCATACATTTATCAAAGTGTCCCAAGGCTGCCGAAATGTTCTACAATGCCAAAGTGTCCCACAATTCGTCAATCTCCAATTTAAGTGCACAATCACCACATTTTCATGGAAATAACTTACTAGGATATTAAATCCCTCTACTCAACATGAATTTACATCAAATATATGTAATAATAAATCATTAAATACATAACTCCATGGCTGTCCAAAATGGACATATCAATAACTCCTCAGACTTGAAAATTTTCTTCACAAATCCAACACCCATAACATGTACACAGAGTTTAACAAAGCAATATTCAAAAATGTAAACTTACCTATAGTTGGAACTTGCTAAACCTTGATTAAACTTCGTGATTTTGGTATCAAGCTCTTCCTTATGATGTGTAGACAATCTTTAATGAAGCAATCTAAGTGATTGGAGATGAAATGGAGGGATGGATCAAGCTCCAAGTGAAACGGCAATAGAGTTCTTCTTTCTTCTCAAATCGGCATGGTTGAGGAACTTTGAAGAAATGAATTTGCAGATTGCATATTTGGTGTACACATGCCACATTTAACTTAGTTTATTCCTTTAGTGGCCCACTCACACTTATTAAATCATATAATAAGTTAAATGTGTTATTTACACCTTTTTCACTCCACTTTTGGCTATTTGTATTAGGTACCCCCAAATTAATTTTTCATTTTATTTTCTAAGTGTAATATTATTTATTTTTAATGTAAATTTAGGTCAAAAGACAATTCGGGATGTCAAATGACCATAATGCCCCTGTTCGGGTTGCATTCCCGATTTTTCGGTAACACCGGGTTTTGTCTGTTTTTCGATTTCTCACTTTTCTTTGTAATAATTATTTAATTTTTCTTTAATCTTTCTAATGAGATCAATAAGGGTTTATTTAAGTCCTAAAAATGTTTTCCAGGGTTCCCCGTAGTCCAGGGATAGTCAACGTTCCACGCCGTGACTTCCCGGTGCGGTCACCCATCGCTAGGGTTCTCGGCTCGCTTAACTTGGTTACATTTCTTTGCTATTATTTTTCCTTTGTTTTTCTTATATTTTCTTTTCTTGTATTTTATTATTTTATGTCTCCTCACTCATATTGAAGTGTAGTTCTGGGCATCCTAGCTGTCCGGACAACACTGGTCACCGGAACAGTAGAACGCACTACCGAACTTAGGGGTGTTAGAATTCTCCCCCCCTTAAAATAAATTTCGTCTCGAAATTTTTACCTGGCATTAGTCTCTGAACAGCTGTGGGTGCTGTCTCCTCATATCCTCTTCACGTTCCCAAGTAGCTTCCTGGCCTGAATGATGGTTCCACAGCACTTTAACCAGGTGTATCTGTTTGTTCCTCAGCTGCTTCACCTCATATGCCAGAATTTTTATGGGTTCTTCCTCATATGAGAGGTCTGGATTTACCTCAATCTCTTCAAATGATAGTACATGAGATGGGTCAGATCTGTACCTCCTTAACATGGACACATGGAAGACACTGTGTATCCTTGCTAACTCTGGAGGTAATGCCAACCGATATGCCAAAGAACCTCATATGGTCCGATGAAACGAGGACTCAGTTTCCCCTTTCTGCCAAATCTCATAATCCTCTTCCAAAGAGAAACTTTGAGGAATACCTTATCACCCACTGCATATTCAATATCTCTTCTTTTCAAATCAACATAGGACTTATGACGATCTGATGCAGCCTTGAGTCTATCTCTAATCAATCTGATCTTTTCCTCGGTCTGCTGAACAATTTCTGGCCCAATAATCTTCCTTTCACCTACTTCATCCCAACATAAGGGAGTTCTGCACTTTCTGCCATACAAAGCTTCATATGGAGGCATCCCAAGGCTGGATTGGTAGCTGTTGTTATAAGCAAACTCAATCAAAGGCAAGTATGTATCCCAACTACCTTCAAATTCAATCACACAAGCCCGTAACATATCCTCCAATGTCTGAATAACCCTTTCAGGTTGGCCATCTGTCTGTGGGTGGAATGCTGTGCTGAAGTTCAATATAGTTCCTAGGGCTCTCTTAAAACTAGCCCATAATCTAGAAGTGAACCTAGGATCCCTGTCAGATACAATTGATACTGGCACTCCATGCAATTTTACAATCTCATATATGTACAATCTGGCCAATCTTTCCAGGCTATAGTCCATCCGGACTGGCAAAAAGTGAGCAGACTTGGTTAGTCTATCAACTATAACCTATACTGCATCATGACTATTCTGTGTCCTCAGAAATCTCATCACAAAATCCATAGTTATCTGTTCCCTTACAATGTTTCATAGGGTGCCGTTTGTATGCTAGCATGACACTTATTATTGTATACAAATTCTGCTAATGGGATGTATCTGTCCCATCTCCCCTCGGATTTAATGACACAAGTTCTCAATATATTCTCGAGGGCTTATCACATATTACAGGTTATTATTATCATTTCATTTCATTATTTAAAGGAACTCAATGAGTTTCCGAATTTACCTGAATTACTTGTTTCAATTGTCCATCTGTCTGAGGATGATAAGTCGTACTGATATCTTTAAGCTTATAGCAATTACTGTGGTACAGGTAATTCACATTAATATAACTGAGTCACTGACTCTAGCTACCTTATAAGTGTAGTCGTTTGATAGGCTAGTTCTGAAGTTTTACATTTCTGACTAAAATTTTCACATTTATTTCCAGTAATAGTACTCTATCCGGGTGCAACTTATCAATTTATAGATTACTTACAAATATTCTTAATTTATTGTACCACGAGGAAGCACGTAGCTCCACACAATAATCCCGTGTCGGTACTGTAATCTGCAGCTTATAATACAAACATCGAGAACATTATATAGTCACTACATTATAACCTCATGGGTTAGGTTTTCTAACATCTTATCTTTCTCGAATCCACTAATATCCTAAACCGATTCTGATTACAATATCCATTAATAATTACTAACAGTAACATCTTTGCCCTCATCTAGAGCAATTCTATTACTGTAACTTACTTTTAGGTCCTCTTGCCTTACATTAAGTAGGCTCGCCATTTAGCTTTATAATTTATGGTATGTTAGAAAATACTTTTAGCTACAATTCTTCCAAAATTAATGTCAATCATACTTGTTATTGTAGTTTTGATCCTAAAAGACTAGTCACTAACGCATCAAAATTCATTTCCATGTAAAGGAATAACAACAGAACATATAGTTCTGACACTAACACACAACTAAGTAGTGCTGGGATCAAATAATAACTAATTGTTTCTTTCAAAAATTAAGAACTTACCAGCAGCTACATCTGAAGTTTCTGCTCCTTTTACTTAGCGCATAGTGGACACTCCGACTAGTGCGCTACTATATTCGGGTTGATTCACTGTGTTATAGTGGTGAGTACCAACTCTATTTCTATCTTGACTCTGACTGACGGTCTGTGAACTCCGGAGAGCAGATCGAGGTGGTTTAGCACAATCTTTAGCAAAGTGTCCAAGTTTTCCACAATTGTAACAGGCTCCAGAGGCCTTACAACAAATACCTCCATGCAGCTTACCACAAACATGGCAGAAACGGGCAAGATAGGAACTTCTGGTTGTTCGACGACTAGATCTTAGTGATCTCTGCCCTGATGATCCGCCTCTATCATATTTTTGAGCTCGGGGTTCCTCAAATTCTTTTCTCTTCCCCAAATTACTGTTCGAACTCTGACCCATAGGTTTCTCCCTCTTTTCCATTTCATGTTGCCCTTGTGGGTGTTGGGTCTGTACTTGGGCTTGGGCTGACAGATTATCAGCCAGTTGTTGAAAAAAAGTGGCCATTTGTGCAGTAATTTGTACCGATAAAACTGGTACAGTCAAGCCTTTGACATTTTGTGGAGCTGGGGCCTCAACTTGTTCTTCTACCATCACAGACTGTTCTATTATCTCATTCTTCTCTTCCATTTTTTTCACAGAATTTTCTATTCTAGTACAACCAACACAAGGAGATTCCTCTCTATTAGTTCACATTTATGATGTAAATGTACTATATGTATCAAACATTTGAGCAGTTGTAGTTCTGACAAAAAGATTTCAAATTCATAGTTCGAAATTTACTTTAAAACCATTGCTCTGATACCACTTAAACATGTCACACCCTACCCCTCTGTAAGGCATGACATGATCCCGTAGTATACCTAATGAATTATCAACTCCATCTACTGATAACCCATTAAATACACTACAAGGGATTTTAAAAACTTTTCTTACATCTTTCACAGTGGTGAGCACTATTTACAGGTGTTAAAAACTTTTGTGAACTGAAGTGATAGAACTAACACATTTGACTTATTTGGAATTTCTGTAAAAATTTTGGCTGAGTGCCATCTGTATTTTGGATAAAACAGTTCTTCAGAAAACCTGTAAAAAGCACTTCAATATTTTTCCAAATCTCAACTCCAACAAAATTCAACACAATATTTTTTTCAACTCAATCCACAACAATTTTTTAGTATTCTCAAAGGACGAGATAAAAGAAATATAATACAAATTTTACAAGTCAAAATAACTCATAATTCACTTTACAACTTCAATGTATAATTTTAATTTACAACTGCTCAAATAATTTACATACATATTATTACATGCATACATCAGACCTATGTGCATGGGTATACCTATAATATACCTGGAGCTGATCTGAAAGTGTCTTCAAAGAAACTTACTCACTGCTCTATGCTCTTCTTACCTACGACAGCATACAAAGCTATCGCTGAGTGGTGAACTCAGTGGTGCACAACTATAATTTAAAACATAGTACAATATACATTGACAAAATTTACAGTAAATAATTTGGAAATCTGAATACTCATCAAATTCCAAAACTCAAAATATTCATTGCCAATAATGTAAATCATTTGTATAAATGACTTTGATCACAAAATTCAATTTATCAAATCATGACTAACCATTTAAGTAATTCCAACAAAATCAATTATACATAAACCATAATTGAAATCACAATTCTTTACCATTCAAAAGTCATTCTGTATCTCAAAATCATTATGTATCTCAAAAATCAATCCTTATCTCAAAACCATGTTGTATCTCAAAAACCACGCTGTAGCTCAAAAACCATGCTGTACCTCACAATTCATTCTTTATCTCACTAACTATGCAAGACTAATCCGATAGGGCCATCTTCGATGTGATTCTAACTCCCTATGGTCGGGGAGGTCGAATAAGATTCTAACTCCCTATGGTAGGGGAGGTCGAATCATCGTGCACAGTACCATCACAATAATGAATCTTCCGCAAGGGCCATAACGATAAAATAAACTTAGATCTAACCTCAAATCAGAGGAAAATCTAAGCCTTTACACGTACCATGGTAATCAAAACACAACTAACTCCATTGTCTTCTCAACAAATGAGAGAGACGGGTAATAACCTAGTCAAGCATCTATAGTGAGATATAAAATAATATCACAATCCTTTTAGTGAGCATAAATCACAATATAATTCGATTCAAATTCAATTCCAATATTCAATAATTTTTATGCTCATCACAATTCAAATCATAAATTTGCATTTTTCCATGAAAATTACAATCACAATTCAAAACATGTTCTACCACAATTTTCCAAAACATAATTTATTCAATCCATAACAATGCTTAATACTTGTGGAAATACCATTTCACAAAGCTAAATTCATACATACTATAACAATTTTCAATAATCATTGAATTAAATCTAATGCTTGTTAAACATAATACGTAAGAAAATATGTCATTTAATCATATGAAATTTTCAAAACAAAATCAGTTAAAAACTAGTTGTGCACAAACCTCTGATAACTGTCTCTTGGTCTTGACTCAGTGTTTCCTTCCTTTTTCCTGGGTCTTTGCTAACTGAGAAACACAATTTGAAGTGTTTCAGTACTAAATTAAACTGTCTCTATCGATAATGTTTGACAAATAATTCACTGAAAGCTATTATTTTCTTAATCACCTAACATACCAACCCTCGATGCGTTCTAGGTAAATTAGGTTTTAACATTACTAATATGTCACATTCGATAGGGTTTTAGGGTTGATACATTTTACCAAACTCATTTCCTTGTTTAGTGCATTTTAATGCAACTTGCTGGATTCCGGGACACTAGTTTGACCTAGCCGGACGAACTAGTTCCCTCGGTTTTCGGGTTTCGGTTAAAACTATAAACTTGTAGATCTATGTCTTATGGAAAGCGGGGCAAAATTTTAGGTCATTATGAGTTAAGTAGACCAAGTTATGATCATTATAATATTGCTGGTCAAATGGCATCAAATTAGGTCAATTTTAGGTCAATTTGGTCAACTTTGGTTCTGCCAGTTTTTGGACCCGAACTTGTGCAAGCTGTTTGACTTGCTTATGGTCATTTATGGGCTTTTGTGTCTTCATAAGACTTGTAGGTATGGGTCTTAACTATTCATGGTTAAAATTTCAGGTCAATTGGACCTGTTTTGAGTGAGTCATGGCCTAAAAACTAACTGCTGCCCAATTGGTCAGTTTTCAGGTTTCAATTGCACCTAATCCGAATTGGTCATTTTTTTATGCCACCTTGCAAGTAGAATTTTGGTATGCTTTCTTAATCAAAGTTGGCACATTTTGTGCCTAGTTTCACCTCCAATTGGTCTCATACCAATTGAGGTTACACGTTTCAAGTTATAGGCTAAAATGCATACTGCCCTTAATTACCTTACTTATACATGTATCCATTACACATCTAATTGCTATATGTCCACTTCCCTTACCAATTCTGTTTTGGTAAATTACCAAAACCACATACCTCTTCACTCTAAAGTCACTTTGGGCAGATTACAATTATCCTCAATACACCAATTAAAACTCAAATTTACAAAGTCTAAGTACAATCACATATGCACCTAAACATTACTCGTTCTTACATACACTTTACACAACCAATCTATATACATATCCATCAATCCTCAATGTCAATATTCTGCCAATACCTTCATGAACTCATACATTTATCAAAGTGTCCCAAGGCTGCCGAAATGTTCAACAATGCCAAAGTGTCCCACAATTCGTCAATCTCCAATTTAAGTGCACAATCACCACATTTTCATGGAAATAACTTACTAGGATATTAAATCCCTCTACTCAACATGAATTTACATCAAATATATGTAATAATAAATCATTAAATACATAACTCCATGGCTGTCCAAAATGGACATATCAATAACTCCTCAAACTTGAAAATTTTCTTCACAAATCCAACACCCATAACATGTACACAAAGTTTAACAAAGCAATATTCAAAAATGTAAACTTACCTATGGTTGGAACTTGCTAAACCTTGATTAAACTTCTTCATTTTGGTATCAAGCTCTTCCTTATGATGTGTAGACAATCTTTAATGAAGCAATCTAAGTGATTGGAGATGAAATGGAGGGATGGATCAAGCTCCAAGTGAAACGGCAATGGAGTTCTTCTTTCTTCTCAAATCGGCATGGTTGAGGAACTTTGAAGAAATGAATTTGCAGATTGCATATTTGGTGTACACATGCCCCATTTAACTTAGTTTATTCCTTTAGTGGCCCACTCACACTTATTAAATCATATAATAAGTTAAATGTGTTATTTACACCTTTTTCACTCCACTTTTGGCTATTTGTATTAGGTACCCCCAAATTAATTTTTCATTTTATTTTATAAGTGTAATATTATTTATTTTTAATGGAAATTTAGGTCAAAAGACAATTCGGGATGTCAAATGACCATAATGCCCCTGTTCGGGTTGCATTCCCGATTTTTCGGTAACACCGGATTTTGTCTGTTTTTCGATTTCTCAATTTTCTTTGTAATAATTATTTAATTTTTCTTTGATCTTTCTAATGAGATTTATTCTTCAATAAGGGTCTATTTAAGTACTAAAAATGTTTTCTAGGGTTCCCCGCAGTCCAGGGCTAGTCAACGGTCCACGCCGTGACTTCCCGGTGCGGTCACCCATCGCTAGGGTTCTCGGCTCGCTTAACTTGGTTACATTTCTTTGCTATTATTTTTCCTTTGTTTTTCTTGTATTTCATTATTTTATGTCTCCAAACTCATATTGAAGTGTAGTTCTAGGCATCCTAGCTGTCCGGACAACACTGGTCACCGGAACAGTAGAACGCACTGCCGAACTTAGGGGTGTTACAAGATACTTCAGACTCTTATAGTCTATGTATATGTAGTATTTTTCTCCATACAAGTAATGCCTCCATATCTTCAATGCGAAGATAATTGCTGCTAACTCCAAATCATGAGTAGGGTAATTCTTTTCATGTGGCCTTAACTGCCTGGAAGCATATGCGACCACTTTCCCTTCTTGCATGAGTACACACCCTAACCCATTGGGTTAGGCATCACTGTAGACTACAAAGTCTTTTCCAGACATTGGCTGTGTTACCACTGGTGCCTCTGTCAACATAGCCTTCAGCCTCTCAAAACTGGCTTGACACTTGTCATTCCAGTCAAATTTCATATTCTTATGTAGTAATTTGGTCATTGGAATAGCTATCAGGGAAAATCCCTTTACAAATCTTCTATAATATCCAGCTAACCCCAAGAAACTTCTGATCTCAGTTGTATTTCTGGGAGGCTTCCATTCCATCACTTCTTCAATCTTCTTGGGATCCACTCTAATCCCTTCAGCTGATACTACATGTCCAAGGAATGCAATCTCATTCAACCAGAACTCACACTTGTACAATTTAGCATACAATTTCTTCTCTTTTAGAGTCTGCAGAACAATTCTCAAATGCTCATCATGTTCTGCTTTATCCTTGGAATACACCAGGATGTCATCAATGAAGACCACTACGAACCGATCTAAGTATGGATGGAAGATACGGTTCATAAGGTCCATGAATGCTGCTGGAGCGTTTGTTAACCCAAATGGCATCACCAGGAATTCATAATGCCCATACCGGGTTCTAAATACAGTCTTAGGCACATCTGCATCCTTAACCCTTAGCTGATGATACCCTGATCTGAGATCAATCTTAGAAAACACACCGGCTCCCTTCAACAGATCAAACAGATCATCAATCCTAGGCAACGGATACTTGTTCTTCACTGTTACTCTGTTTAACTACCGGTAGTCAACACATAACCTCAGTGTCCCATCTTTCTTCTTTACAAACAGTACCGGAGCTCCCCACGGTGACACACTGGGGCGTATGAACCCCTTGTCTAGTAATTATTGCAACTGGATTTTTAACTCTTTCAATTCAGCAGGTGCCATCCTATACGGAGCAATTGAAATTAGAGCTGTACCCGGCATAATCTCAATGGCAAATTCAACTTCCCTTTCTGGTGGTAAACTAGGCAATTCCTCATGAAATACCTCAGAGAAATCCCTTACTGTGGGTATGTCAGACAAGTTAAGTTTACCCTGCCTAGTGTCAACCACGTGTGCCAGATAGGCTTCACACTCTTTCCTCAACCATCTCCTTACAACTGTAACTGAGATGACATTGGACAAGAAATCTGTTCTTTCACCCACTACTATTATTTCTTCATTCTCAGCAGTTTTCATAGAGATTCTCTTCAATTTACAATCAAATATTGCCTGATGATGGGATAACCAGTCCATTCCCAAAATCACATCAAACTCATGGAAAGGTGGTTCGATTAAGTCTGCTAAGAACTCTTTCCCTTGAATCTTCAATGGACAGCCCTTATACACCTTGTTTACTACCACACTGTGGCCTAGCGGATTTGTGACCAGGATGTCTTGGTCACTTTCCTCCACTGGTATTCCCTTTTATACGGGCAGCTTCATACAAATATATGAATGAGTAGATCCAGGATCCACTAATGCATGCACAGAAGTATTATAAAGGAGGAAAGTACCCTTTATAACATCTGGAGCATCCTGTTCCTCCTGTGCCCTTACAGCATAGGCTTTGGCTGGTTTTCTGCCTTCTGCTCTCTCCACAGACTCTGATACAGGTTTCTGTGAAGTACCGGCTACCTCAGCCTTACCCGGCCTTCTACCCCTTGGAGCTGGAGGGGCAGGCCTATCAGTTGATACCGGAGTGAATGTAACAGTTCTGCATGGACAATCTCGGACTAGGTGGTCTGTAGGTCCACACCGTAAACAAGCACTTATCATCCTCCAACATTCACCCTTATGCCATTTTTGGCAATGTGGGCAAGCAACAGATACCGTTGGGGCTGGTCCCCTGTACCCTGTTCCTGGAGAGCTAGCCATTGAAGGGGTGAACTAACCTCTCCTTGGTGCAAACTGAGATTTGGGCCTCTGTGGATCGACTTCGACTTGGTGCTCTATCAAACTCGAGTAGGTGAACCTCTCAATTTCTTACTAGGGGCGTAAGATGTACCGGTCGACCACGACCTCTTTCTCATTGTCTGTCCCTTCTGCTCGCTCATTCATTCTAACTTTTTCAACCTTCAAAGGCAGCTTCCACTAACTTGAAAACTCTATAATCCCCAAGGTCAGAATCATTACTTTAATGTTATCATTGAGTCCTTCCTCAAATCTCTTGCATCTCTCTCGCCTCATTAAGGACTATTTCCGCCCATAGCGGCTCGATCGACAAATTATCTTTCATATTCAGCCATCACTGCCGTGGTATGCAGCGTAGCGTAATAAACTCCCTTCTCTTCTCTTCCAAGTATACACTGCCCACATATTTCTTTCTGAACTCAGTGAGAAAGAAATCCTAAGTTATCTGTTCTGGTGGCACCTCACTAGTTATTGTATCCCACCACTGGTATGCATCATCTTGCAGTAGTGATACGGCAGCTTCCAAATTCTGCTCTGGAGTACAATGAAGTTGTTTCAAGACTCTTCCAGTTCTGTCCAACCAGTTTTCAGCTGTGACATAATCATCTTCCCTTTTGCCCAGAAAATCCACTGCTCCAAACTTCCTGAGTCTCTCCATATGAGATTTTTAATGTGGAGGTGGTGGTGGTGGCATAACTCCTGCCATCTATCTAAAGAACTCAGCCATTTGCTGAAATGTGGTTGGTGCATTTGGTACTGTTGGAACAGGTTCCCTCCTATCTCCTGGTTCAGTCATAGATGGAGCATGACTTTCCACTTCCTCATCGACCGCTCTCTGGGATGTGGAGTCCATATTCTGATCAAAATAACAAAACGAATCAAAAGATCTGCATTAGAGTCATCTTAACACTTACAATGCAATGCATGATGTGCAATCTATCTAGGTCCAGAAACGCCTAAACCGTGCTCTGATACCACTAAATGTAACACCCCTCACCCGTCTACAGTATAGCCGAGCAAGGCATGCTACACGGCGTGCCGGAACACCAAGTCTGTGATTATTTCATTTCTTGAACTCAATTAGATTTTAAGAAGTCTTTTATGTAATATTCATATCATACTATTACTATTGTCATACTTTGATAAAATCAGTGTTTCAAGATTGGTAATAAAAATTTGGCAAGGTGCCGTCTATATTTAGGACAAACTGTCCTTCCAAACCTGTTGAAAACAATTTAATATGATGATATCAAAATCTCAAATATTTCACAGTCTCTATTTCTCAACAAAGTCAATAGACTTTTACAGTCATTAAACAGTTCCATAATACAGTCCATAATAATTAAAATATATATAGAAAATCTCTACGTCATTTAATATGTACAAAATATTACAAACTTTAGAGGTTTCATAACATTATAAAATACAGGGCTGAATTTCAAATATACAACAAAAGTATAAAATACAAGATATCCTAAGTCCTACCATGTATGCAATGCAGTGCAGATGACTCTGGACTCCTGTGCAGATTTGATGTCTCACCCGGTCGTAGGTCTGCTAGGCTCCCCAGCTGTATCTCCAATAACTACGCGTTACAAAAGCAACGCGCTAAGCAATTTTGCTTAGTGGTGCCAAATATAAAGAAATATACACTAAAATAAATTAAATAAAGTGTTTACAAATTTTTGGTGGTGCTGTATGTCAGTAGACTGGATTTAGGTATTTGAATTTAATAGTACTTAAATTACTGCCCGTGTAGCTATATACTGACTAGACTGGATAAACGGATATACTGGCACTGGGTACCTAGTACCTTAGGCCGCCACACCATCGGTCACAAAGTGTCTCCCAGTTTGCAAATAGTGTGGCTAAGAAGCCATATAGTCAATCTGGCGATAAGCCAAGAATAAATACACAATATGTATAGCCGTAGGCTATTAAAGTCACAGTGCGGCATAATAAGCCATAAAAATATAGTATGGCATGAAGCCATTTACAGAACAGCTGTCAGAATCCTATTGGCATGCCAACCTATCCATATTAGTCAACTAGGCAAACTAGGGCACATTATTAATTAATTGTTTAATTCTTCAATTTTTGGAGTTTACTAACTATTATATAATTCACAAGTCAATGCATATGTTGACCTTTTTAGGTAATATGGATAAGTTGTTTCTAGCATCAATATGTCACAATTTATATCTCAATATGCTTCTGCCAATATAGTGCAATTTACCATTTTTACAAGTTGGCATTCATTGCCAAAATGCTTCAAGCATCATTATATGCAAAATGTCAAATTCTCAATTTTTGTGTGCTAGATTGGTCTAGCTTAAAGTCCTATTTCCCTTGTTTTTTAGCTTCTGGTCAAAGAAGAAAAATTGTAGCTCTATGTCTTACTGCACGCAGGGCAAAATTTCAGGTCATTCTGAGCTGTATAGACCAAGATATGGTAAATTTACTAAAGCTGGACAGATTGCACCTTTAGTGCAAAATTTGGTCAATTTTAGGTCAGTTTTGGTTCAGCAGTTTTTGTACCCGAACTTGTGCAAGCCATTTGACTTGGTTCTGGCAATTTCTGGGCTTTAGTGTCTTCATAAGAATTGTAGATCTATGTCTAAACTAACCATGGTAAAAATTTCAGGTCAATTGGACCTGTTTTGAGTGCGTTATGGTCATCCAAAGGACTACTGTTCATATGGTCAAAAATCTGGGTTGCAAGGTTGCTAATCCGGATTTGGTCATTTTTAAGGTCAGTTTCTAGGCAAAATTTTGGCAACATTTCTTCATGAAAGTTGGCCTATTTGGTGTCTAGTTTCACCCCCTATTGGCCTCATACCAATTGGGTTCATAGTTTGGCACTTATTGCCTAATTTATGTACTGCCTTCACACACAACCTGCACAAAGCACATACACTTCCAATTTGATATTCCTTCTCCTCCTCATTTCTTCAATATTCAATCAATAACACTTCCATATATATATTATACACAATTCCAGCAACAATTTTGGGCAGAATATTCAAGTGCTCAATGCACACAATTCACCATTAATTCAACATTCACTTCCACCAAAATTTAACACATCTCAATGTCAATATTACACATACACTTCAACATAATCATATTTCAATATCACTTACACTTGCTGCCCACAATTTAACCTTAGCATATTTCATTAATAACATGTTCACACACAAATTCATGCTATTAGGGGTTGCCAAATATGACAGTTTTCTCAAGGCATCAAAGTTCTATTCACACCCTTAATTCAAACACTACATGCATATACTTAGATACAAACTTACTACAACTTTCTTTTAAATTAATCAACCTTCATTTCCATTCATTAGAAGTAAAAATAACTCAAGCTCAACAAAGGTTCATGGCTGCCAAAAATGGACAAGTCCATTTCTCACTATTTCTTTCATTTCTCTTCACCAAAATACTCACCTCAACCCAAACACAAGGTTTACTAAAGCAAGGGAGAGGTTTTGGACACTTACCACTTGTGAGCTTCCTTCAAACTTTACCAAATCTTGTTTTTCTTGTTGCCAATATCTTCCCCAAGGTGAGTAGACAAGCTTTAATGAAGGAACTAAGTAGAAAGGAGGGCTTGATCAATGGTGCATGGTGATGGAGGGAGTTTGGCCATGGTGGAATTCCATGGAAGTTCAATTCGTCTAAAACTTTAAAGGTTGAAGATGAAGATGATAATGAGTGCAATCTGCTGTCCCAAAGCATATTTTAGTGTCCCAATATTCAAGTTAGTGGTGCACTAAGCTCATTTTAATATTTAATTAGTTAAAGTTTCCTTATTTGCTCATTTAGCACCATTCTTTTACTATTTACATATTGTATCCCATTTTAATTTTTTTCATGACATTTCCTAAGTGAAATATCATTTATTCTTAATGGACATTGAGGTCAAAAGCCAACACTATGTGTCAAATGACCAAAATACCCCACTTCGGGTTATATTCCCGATTTTTCGGTAACACCGATTTTTGTCTGTTTCTTGATTTTTCATTTTTCTTTGTACTAATCTATTAATTTTTCTTTGATATTTCTAGTGTCAATTACATTTCAATAAACGTTTATTTATGCCTCAAAATTAAATTCAGAGGGTTCCCCATGGTCCTGGGGTCGGCAACGGCCTTCCCAGTGCAGTCACCCATTGCTGCGGTGCCGGCTCGTTTAACTTAGCATCATTTTCTCTCTTTCATTTTTGTTTGATTTTTCTTATATTTTCTTTTTATTTATTTCATCATTATATGTCTGTTCACTATCACCGAAGTGTAGTTCTAGACATCCTGACTTGCCTGGACTATTATTTGACTACTGGAGCAATAGAACGTACAGAACACGTATAGGGAGGATGTTACATCTACTAATTGATGGTGAACACTTTGGGGTAGAAACTTGGGCTGATCCCTCTGGTGTAGTAAATGATCCAGAACAGCGTGGATTTATACAATCCTTAGCAAAATGACAGCGCATTACTAGGTCTCTGCTGAGTTTGCTGATCCGATCAGGATGGTTTCTGTCCAAAAGATCTATCTCTACCGATTCACATGAGCTAGATCCTCCAAAGTGCTTTCTCTTTCCTGACCCACTATCAGGAACTTGATCAATAGTCTTTCTAATTTTCTCTTTTTCTTCTGTACCCTTTTCAACTGTTTCTTCATTCTCAATTCTTTCTAGTTCCAGGGCTTGCGATATTAGCTCTAAGAAACTCTGGTGTCGGAATCCCACAACTTGCATTCTTAGACTAGGCCTTAACCCGGTCTCAAAACGTTTACATCTTTCTCTAGGAGTAGTAAGCAGGCTTCCTGCATAATGACTCAATTGAGAGAAGTTTCTCTCATATTCTGCCACAGTTCTGTTCCTTTGCTTTAGACTTAAGAACTCCTGTAGCGTCTGGTCCACATAGGCATCTGGGACATATTTTTGTCTGAATTCTCTGAGAAAGTCGTCCCATGTCAGCACTGGAGGTTCCACCAAACTATAGGGAATGGTTTTCCACCAGTCATATGCATTTCCCTGTAGAAGTGAGACTGAGTATTCAAACTTCAGCTCATTGGTGCAGTGCAACTTCCTAAAAACTCTTTCCATCCTTTCCAACCATTGTTTTGCCTCTAGCGGATCTACTGTCCCCTTGAACTCAATAGCCCCATACTTAATCTGCTTGTCGTATTGCCTAGCTTAAGGCTGTGGTTGTAGCACTGGTGTTTGCAGTGGGGCTTGAGTGGGTGTAGACCCTTATTTTGTGATGAGTATGTGCATTGAGGCCGTGGGAAACCCGATGATGAAACATTATATGATTGTAAGATGTAATTAGAGGCATGGAGCTGAATTATTAATTCTGTGGCATGATCTTAAAAAAATAAAAAATAATAATAAAGTTTTGGGGAAATTAATTTAATTAAATTTAAATAAAATTTTATTTTGTTTAAATTTAATATGGGTAGTTCTTAAATAGATCTAATTAGGTTTAATTAGGCTCTATGGGCCTAAAAAAGCCTAGTTAGGAATTTTAAATGGGACCCATTTAATTATTTTCTAAAAATTAAAATAACAAAATATCTCTCTCCTCCTTGGCCCCACACCTCTTCCTCATTCCCTATTGGTGCCTTCCATTTTTTCTTGTCTTCCTATTGGTTGAAACACCTCACCCATATCCCAGTCTTATTCGAATTCTGCAATTGTAGTTGTTTAAGTCATCTAAACTTTATCATCCTAAGACTCCAAACCCTATCACACCTCTCTCCCAAAACCATATAAATACCCTACTAGAGAAGAGAAGAAGGGGATGATGGGGAGGAAAGAGGAAGAGAAAATTTAGAGCTATAAGAAATTTAGAGATATTTAAGATTCTTTGAGTTCTTCCTTATTTTTTTTCTTTTCTTCAAGAAGATTTTCATACAAGATTTCTGGAAGGTCATTTTTATTATTTTCTTTTCAAGATCTACGCCACACAATTTTTTAATTTTATGCTCTTTGTCTTCAATTTATTTTATATGTTCATATAGATCATGTAATCATGTTTTATTTGAGGGAATACACAACTCTGCACATGTTTAGTTTCTGTCTCTCGTACTTTTATTATTTTTCTTTATTTTCTTTATTTTTTATTACAAACAAAATTGGTATGTAGCCCTAAGGTAAGTACCAAAGAGGGTATTTGCGCGGAGCTTATATGGAGCTAAACGGGAGTAAGCCAGGGATATCATTGCCATACTTGAAGAGAATACCCTTTTTTAAGGGTAGCTTGCCCCAATGGGAACTGCATTTATCAACAGGTAAGTAGCTCTAAACTTCTCGAATAACCATTGGCATGAAATTGTAGTAATAATAGAACTTTTATTTGGTAAATTAAAATTAACTTTATTTTTAATTTAACTGACTTTTGCATGTAATTAATTTAAATAAGTACTTTGTAAATTAAAATTAATCTTTTTTGTAAATTAAACTAACATTGGCATGTAAATAAATTTAATTTAATACTTGGTAATTGTAAAATAAATTTGCATGTTAGAAATCTTTATTAGGTTGTGATTGTTTGGCCTTATGTGATATTAGAATAAATTACACATGTACATAATTAACTTAGTTTAATTATCCTTCGGGTAACTTGGTGAAAATTAATTAATTATGTTAAATAGAAACGTAGGGTTATTTGAAATTGAATTTATTTGTAAATTAAATTCTCAATAATAAATTAATTTTAGTCATCTGGTAAATATCATTTAAATAATTAGCAACTCCATAGATAGGAATTACTTGTGCGTGAAAATTATGTGTAAACAACAATCCTTTTGTGAATTACTTGCGTGTTTAGGATTAGAATTGCATTTTTAGGATAAAGTTTAATAAAGGAATAATAAACAAGACTTCTAGAAACATTAGTAGAGGACTGGCACTCGAATTAACGAGGTTAGACTAGGCGTAAGGGGTGCCTAACACCTTCCCCTTACGTACCCACTATCCTGAACCTAGACATTGGGCGATGGTAATGACGGTTGTGGAAACTCTGCAAGGAGTAAGTTGCCATCCATGACTCTCGGAAGAAACACTGAATATGTCCCGGTTATTACCCGGGTGGCGACTCCTGTCTATCTATGCCTTCGTGGCATAAATCCTTAGTACCGTGGTAGTGTTATGGGAAGACAAGATTTACCAAAGGGTTTGATTCTATTAGGATTGTATGGAGTGCATGTCTAGGAAATGCTGTCTAAGGAGGTGGTACTTAAGTGAGACCATTGTGACTCCACCATCTTTCCTGGGCATTACCTGGTGCATTTTATATAATTTTAATGGATGATATTTCGCCTCACGCCCCCTCCTACAGTTTGACGACTCCACTGGGGATTAAATGGATAGTTACTCCAACATGTTTCTATTAGTCTAATATTATTCCTTTGTTAAACTTTTTGCATTGCACTACGCTATCACACGGATCACCCTTACCCTTTTAGCCTCGTTAGTACTAGCCAAGGAAACCATGGTTCTGCTTGAGCTATGATGAATTAGTGAACGCTAGCACCCCATGCCCGTACCTTCAAGTATATAAAAGAGCCACAGCTCCGGCCGTTGTGCTTAATGGACAAGCTCTCGCATGGGTGACCCTTTTCCTACCCAATAAAGCCCATGAGCCATAGATTTCAACCTTAGGTACCCCATAGATTTTTGTTGTGCTGGATTCGTAACCTTACTGTTAAAACCATAAGTTTTAGTGGTAGTTGAGATGAACTTGGGCCTATGCATAAACCCAATGTATGTATAGGCCTAAGTCCATTTTAAAACCCATGTTAAGCAAGAGGATGCTTACTTATGGTTAAACTTTAAGGATACAAATCATTTGTTTATAGAGGAAAGGTCATCCTGGACCACCTCCTGTTGATGCGTCTAGTGTACTGTAGCCTAGGATAGAATTTTTTTCCTTACCCTACACGTGAGAGTTGAAGGTATAAGGGGGCGAAGATTCAGTTATGGAGACATTCTTTTCGGTTTATCATTTAGTGTTTGGTCTGATTTTAGTTTGGTTTATACAGTTCGGTTTTGATTTAGTTTTGGTCGTATTAGTACGGTTCGGTTTTGGTTTTGTAAAGGCAAAGGTAAAAATGAAAGTGCATATTCATGCATTCATGCATTGCATTTGTATATAGCATAAGATGTTAAAACCTTGTATTTTTTTTTTCTCTTGTAGTAAACATAGCTTTAGAACACATCAGGAAGACTTCTAATCAGGTCACTTGGGTCAGGGAGGGAAAGAGATTAGTAAGAGTTACACCTACACAAGCTAAAATGGAAGACACTAAGGTCATGTTTAGACAGATGCTTGAAGAAGCTTTGAATGCCAAGATGGCTGAGCTTGAAGGAAAAATCATGGCCAACTTTGAGAAGAAGCTAGAGATGGGTGGGCCTAGTGATATTCAGGTGAAAAGGCCCGAAGAAGAGACTAGTAAAAAGAAGGCCTTTGATGATGTTTGGGATGAAGAAGATTATCTCCAAGACAAGGCCAAAAAGAAAGAAAAGGGGACAAGTGAGGAGATTAGAGTTGTTACTGAGATGATGGAAAAACTTTAAGCCAGTGTGAAAAAGCAAGCTGAATTTGCTGGAATGGGGCTATTAGATGCAGATGACTTTGACATCCAGTTAGATGGAAATCTACCTGAAAAGTTCAAGATGCCTGATTTGGCTAAATTCGATGGTACTGGTGACCCAAAAACCCACCTCAAGTCTTATCTTATAGTCATGAAAACAACTGGTTTGACTAAGAACCAAGTCATTCAGTTCTTTTCTATGTCACTAGAAGCGGTTGCATCTTCATGGTATCATGGGCTAGAAGCCACTGTGAGAAAAGATTGGGAGGAGCTAGTTAGGAGATTTGTGCAACAATACTCCTATAATAGTGCACAATACTCCTATAATATAGCTTTAGATGTTACCCTGAGAGACTTAGAGACCACTAGGCAAAAACCAAATGAAACCTTTTCAGAGTATCTATTGAGATGGAGGAAAAAGGCCATGAAGATGACCAATAGGCCTGCTGAAAAGGATCAAGTGAGATTGGTAGTGAAAAGTCTGCAGCCTAGTTATGAGAAACTTTGTTATTATCCCTTAGCTACTTTTGAACAGCTATATGATGCTGGGGTATTAGTGGAGGATGTATTGAACAATGAAAATAAGAGTTATCAGCCCAAGAGGGGAGGATACCAGTCAGCTGGCAACATTACTGGGGAAAATAAAGTCATTGAGGTTCAAACTGTGTCCCGCACCCCTAGAAAGTTCTCTCAATTCAACCAACCTCTATCTAAAGTCTTCGAGCGACTCAAAGCTCGGGGTCTCCTCCAACCTTTGGCACCTAGACCACCACCAAACCCACTGCCACCCAATTACAATGCTAACCTATATTGCCAATTCTATCAAATTCATGGCCATGACACTGATAGATGTTTTCGGCTAAAACACGAAGTTCAGGACCTGATCGATGCTAAGAAAATAGCTGACCCAGAAAATCAACCCAACACACGCACCAACCCAATGCCCAACCATAATGCTCCACCTCCACCAGGACTTTACATGATTTCCACCACCTCAATTGATCCTGACCAAATTCTCAACCTTATCCAACCTATCCAAAAGCTTGATGAACCTCAATCTGTAATGGCAATTGATATTTCGGATAGTTCCAGTGATGAGGAAGGTTTGTTAGATGTTTGGGTTGACTCTGACGGAGAGGAAAAGAGTAGGGTGAGCCACATGACCAAGAGTGGTAGATATTATCCTGATCTACCCATGGAAAAGGACATCGTGAGGGGGAAAGCCAAGGTGTTGGCTGGAGAGGACATAAATGAAGAGGATGATCAGTTCCTTAGGCAATCGAAAAGGACTCAGGCTAGCGTAACGGTCTAGGAATTGCTATTGGCATAAGAAAAACACAGAACTGCACTGACCAAGGCCCTGAGTGTACTCAAGGTCTCCACGGAGATAACTCCAGAAGAGATTGCCAAAGTTGTGCTTATAGAAGATGAGGGTCATATTACTTTCTTTGATCATGATATCCCAGTTGAGGGGAGAAACCATAGCAGGGCTCTGTTTGTGACCACTGAGGTTGGAGGGTGGAAAGTGCCTTGTGTGATGATAGATGATGGGTCAACCATCAACGTATGCCCTCTAAAGATTTTGCCAAAATTAGGAATTTCTACGTCTGAACTAACTGGTTTTGATCTGGTTATCAGGGCCTATGATGATTCAAAGAGAAACGTGATAGGGGTATTCAAGACTATGGTTAAGGTGGGGCCTATAGAAATTGAAGCTGAGTTCACTGTGCTAAACATCCCCATGACATTCTCCTTACTGTTGGGTAGAATCTGGTTCCATCCCTTAGGTGGAGTCCCCTCTACACTCCACCAAAAGATTAAGATCCCGCACCAAGATGGTATAATCACCGTCAATGCTGAAAGAGATGGGGAAGTAGCTATGCTGCAAGTGGATGGTTCGGTACCACTATTGTATGGTTTCCAAGTTGCTGGGATCTATGGAGACTGGATGGACCCTATGGTGGCCACTATGATGAAAGAGATGAAGTTTTTTCCTAGCATGGGTCTGGGAAAACAAGCTAGTTGTAACACCCTCCCGGTAGCAACTCCGTACATTCTACTGTTCCAGTGACCGGTGTCGGTCCGGACAGCTAGAACGTCCGGAAAAATATTTAAACTAAAGTCATGAACCATAATTAACTCAAATATTGATAAGAAAAATTTAGTAAAAATTTTAGAAATAAAATACAACCAAGTTAAATGAGCAGGTGCCCAAGCGATGGGTAACCCAGAAGGAAGTTGCGGTTCTCGCAACTAGGAGCCCTAGACCGGGGGGAAAAATTATAAAATAATTTTTGGGACTCCAGAGAAGGGTCATTGAGGTTCCTATGGCATTAGAATGCCAAGAAAATATTTAGAAAAATTTTTCAATCGGTACAGACAATTTTGACCCGTTAAGCCAAACGGAGGGCATTTTGGTCATTTTGCCTTCAGAGACGATTTTTGGCCAACTTGTCCAGTTAAGTAAATAATTATTATAACATAAAATATGAATAAACATTACTAAAAATTAAATTGAAAATGAGTAGTGATGAAAAGAAAAGAAAAACCAAAATAAAACAAATTATGACATATGATGATGTCATTTAAAAGCTATAACCAATCACATTTAAACAACCAATTAACTAACTAATAAAAGAGATATATGAAGACGAAAACAATTAAAAAACATAGCAGCCATCTTCATCCTCCCAACCAGCCGAAACCCTTGCCTTGCCCAAACCTCCATTATTGCTCAAATTGAGCTTGAAAACTCCCAAAATCTAACCTTAAAATCCTAATATCCCTTAACAAAAATTCATCCCCATATGACAAGAAAACTCTAAGCAGCCATAAGAAGTAAAAATTCTAAGGAGAAGACAAGTCCAAGAAGTGCCACTTAAAGGTTAGTGCCTATTTATACCTAAACCTCTCTTATCCTATGTTAAAGACTTAAAGTGAGTGAGGATTTGTGAATTAAATGAATGAAATTTATGTTTATGTTTACCATGAATTTCGGCAGCCCTAAGGAAGGAATGATTTTGATTGTTTTGATGGACTTAGAGTGGACTAGAAATGATGTTTAAGGTATATAACTACATGGATAATGAATTAGTGTGCTAACTAAGGTGTATGGGTAAATTGAAATGGAAATTAGGGTTTTGGGGAGTAAAAATTTGACTTGGCTTATGAAATGATTAATGGACATTCTAATGGTCAATTAGTGACCATTTGAGGCAAGTTAATCATAATTTGAAGTGAACTAATGCATGGCAAAGTGAAATGTGTAGGCTGCCTAGTGACAGCAGCAATGAGGCTATGATTCCAGCCCACTTAGACAGCTATAACTTTGGCTGTGTAGGTCCAATTGGTGTTTGGACAATTGGACATGAAACTAGACTTATAATGGCACAATTTTTCTGAAGAAACCATGTCCAAAAGACCAAAGCAAGTGGACCAAATATTGGCCCCAATCTGGATCCCCTGCAAACAGGTTCTGCAGAATGACCAAATGAACAGTTTGGCCATAACTGAATGTAGATATTGTCAATTGACCTAAAATTTTTACAGCAACAAGTTAAGACATAGAAAAACAACTTTCATGAAGAAACCTACCCCAAATTATGATCAGAACCTATTCAACAAGGCAGTGGCAGTCACTGTTCATGGTACTATAGATTTGGTAAATTCTGCAGAATGGAAATCCGGCCAGCTGTGGTTTTTGAACCATATCTGGAGCTACAAAACTCCAAATGGAATGATTCAAAAAAAGAAATTGAACTAGACAAAATAAGGAACAACTTTTATGTTTACCATTTCCTCAAATTCCCACTGCAACAGTGCTTAATGGAACAGTAAAGTTAGGGTTCAAAAACTGAAAATTCTGCTCTCTTGGATTTAAGCTTAGAAATGGTAATGATGATCAATTCCAACAAGTTTTGAATGCAAAATGTGGTACATTGGGAGTGTTAAAACCAATGTACCTAATTTCTATCCAAAAGTCAACATTTTTGTTGACCAATGAGGTGAATAGTGACACCAAAACTTGAAATTCAAAAATTGAAGAATTCAAAAGTATCAAATGCCCTAGTATACCTAACAAGATTGGTTTGGATAGTTTGGCATGCCAATAGGGTTCAGTTAGCAGTACTGCACATGGCAATATGCCATTCTGTGATTTCATGGCTTTTAGCCATTCTGACCTTGTGTTGATATTTGGCCTTGTGCCTATTGTTATTACTGACTTATTAGGCTGTTACATTGCCTGCCGGAGATGCATATGTGACCGATGGTGTGACGGCCCGAGGTACTAGATACCCAGTGCCAGTTTACCCGTTTGTCCAGTCCAATCGTCCAGTATAGGTTACTTGGGCAACCAAATGAATGAAAATGGACAAAGTTAAAGAAATAAATGAATATAATAAATACAAAACAAATAAGACATATACATTCAATACATATTTATTTTCTGCTATTTTCTTTTATTTTATTATTGCACCACTAAGCATCATTGCTTAGCGCGTTGCTTTTGCCACGCGTAGGTTCCGGAGATGCTGATCGTGAGCCCAGTAGACCGCAGACTGGGTGAGTCCATCCTGCAGCTCTGCATAGAGTCTGTGTCACCTCACCATCTACAGTGCATTGGTAGGACACCAGACTTCATTTTGGTATTTTGTAATTGATTTTTATTTTTCCCTTGTGTAAATGAAACTTATGTAATGTATTTTGATTTTTATGTAAATAATGAGAACTGTGTTTGTGAATGGAAAAGTGAATGTTTATCTGTGTTTTATACATGATTACCACTTGAGATGAATGATTGAGAAATGAAATTGAAAAAGGTTGAGATTTTGATATTGGAGTTTGAGAATGATTGAACATGGCTATTGGAAGTGTTTTTCACAGGTTCCGAAGAACTGTTTTCTCTATTTTTAGCTGGTACTCTGCCGGATTTTCTATAAAATTTTCGGAACCTCAAATAAATTGTAATTTCAATAAATGGCTTAAATGAACTATATTTCACAAGTTATATTCAAAACTATGATAAAAATTAATTAAGGTAAAATAGAGTGTGCCGGTACACCGTGTGACATTGCTTACTCGGATATACTGTGCACGGGTAAGGGGTGTCACATTTAGTGGTATCAGAGCACGGTTTAGGCGTTTCTGGGCCTAGATTGAGTCCATACCATGCATTGCATTTGTAAGAGTCGAGGTGACACTAATGCAGATCTGTTTGTCTTTCTTATTTTGAATAGGATATGGACCTTACATCACAGAGAGCAGTTGAGGAGGAAGTGGAGAGTCATGCTCCACCTGCAGCAGCTGAGACTGGGGGTAGGGGAGAACCTACTCCGTTGGCTCAAGCAGAGCCTGCTCAGCCTCCACAGGCCATGTTCCAGCAAATGGCTGAATTCTTTAGACAAATGGCTGGGGTAATGCCAGCACCACCAGCACCACCACCACCAACTCCACAGTAGAAATCATACCTGGAAAGATTAAGAAAGTTTGGAGCAGTGGACTTCTTCGGCAAGAGAGAAGATGATTCTTTTGCAGCCGAAAATTGGTTGAACAGAACAGGCAGAGTCTTAAAACAACTCCACTGCACCCCAGAGCAAAATTTAGAGGCTGCTGTATCTCTGTTGCAAGATGATGCCTATGAATGGTGGGACACGGTATCCAGTGAAGTGCAGCCAGAAGCTATAACTTGGGACTTCTTTCTCTCCGAATATAAAAAGAAATATGTGGGTACTGTATACCTAGAAGAGAGAATAAGAGAGTTTATTAATTTGAGGCAGAGACAGTTGTCAGTGGCCGAGTATAAAAAGGAATTCGTTCGATTAAGCCTCTACGGAAGGGAGATAGTCCCTAATGAAACTGAAAGGTGTAAGAGATTTGAAGAGGGATTAAATGACAACATAAAGATCCAGCTTACTGCCTTGGGAATCATAGAATTTACCAAGTTAGTGAAAGCTGCAATAAAGGTTGAAAAAGTGAGAATAAGTGAGCAAACCAGAAAAGAGAGACAACAGAAGAGGGGACCAGGTCAGTCTAGTTCATCTCCTGCACCTGGGAAGAAGTTCAGAGGTCCACCTGCACAGAGTTCAGGTCAGCCACAAGGTCAGGGTCAGTCTCAGGGGCCCAGGCCACAGTTTACCCCTAGGAGAGGTCAGTCCACACCATCAGTGGGCAGCTCTCCAGATATGGGGTTCAGGGGACCAGCCCCAGCATTTTCTGCGTGTCCACACTGTTTGAAATGGCATAAGGGGGAGTGTTGGAGAGTGACTGGTGCCTGCTTGAGGTGTGGGTCAACAGAGCATCAGCTGAGGAACTGTCCACGTAGAACTACTACAGCTGCTCCAACACAAGCAGACAGACCTGCTCCTGCACCACAGAGGGGTAGAAAATCTGGCAAATCTGAGGTTATGGGACCATCACAAAGGCCTGCATCTGAGCCAGCAGAGAGGCCTGATAGCAGACCTCCTGCAAGAGCTTATGCCATTAGAGCTCAAGAGGAGCAAGATGCCCCAGACGTCATCAGGGGTACGTTCTTCCTCTACAATACACCTGTGCATGCATTGGTGGATCCAGGATCTACTCATTCATACATCTGCATCAATCTACCCATAGAAAGGGAGATACTAGTAGGGGAGAGTGACCAAGACATTCTGGTCACTAATCCATTGGGCCACAGTGTAGTGGTGAACAAAGTATACAAGGGTTGCCCGTTAAGGATTCAGGGGTATGAATTCTTGGCAGACTTGATTGAGTTGCCCTTCCACGAGTTTGACGTGATTTTGGGAATGGACTGGTTGTCACGTCATCAGGCAATAGTTGATTGTAAACTGAAGAGGATTTCTTTGAAAACTTCTGAGGGTAATGAGATCACAGTTGTAGGGGAAAGGACAGATTTCTTGTCCAATGTCATCTCAGCCACAGTTGCAAGAAGAATGATGAGAAAAGGCTGTGAAGCCTACCTAGCACATGTGGTGGATACTAGGCAGGCTAAGCCAAACTTGAGGGATATACCCACAGTAAGAGACTTCCCAGAGGTATTTCCTGAAGAGTTGCCTGGTTTGCCACCAGAAAGGGAAGTTGAATTTGCTATTGAGACACTGCCGGGTACAACACCCATTTCCATTGCTCCTTATAGGATGGCACCCACTGAATTGAGGGAGTTGAAAACTCAGTTGCAAGAGTTGTTTGATAAGGGGTTCATACGCCCCAGTGTGTCACCATGGGGAGCACCAGTGCTGTTTGTGAAAAAGAAGGATGGGACTTTGAGGCTATGCATTGATTACCGACAGTTGAATAAAGTGACTGTGAAGAACAAATATCCGTTGCCTAGAATTGATGATCTGTTTGATCAGTTGAAGGGAGCAGGAGTATTTTCCAAAATTGATCTCAGATCAGAGTATCATCAGTTGACGGTGAAGGATGCAGATGTGCCAAAGACTGCATTCAGGACCCGATATGGGCATTATGAGTTTCTAGTGATGCCTTTTGGCCTAACAAATGCACCAGTGGCATTCATGGACCTTATGAACCGTATCTTCCATCTACACTTAGATCGGTTCATAGTGGTCTTTATTGATGATATTTTGGTGTATTCCAAGACCAGGGAAGAACATGATGAGCATTTGAGGATTGTTCTGCAAACCCTAAGAGAAAAGAAGCTGTATGCTAAGTTGTCCAAGTGTGACTTCTGGTTGAATGAGATTGCATTCCTTGGACACATAGTGTCAGCTGATGGGATTAGGGTGGATCCCAAGAAAATAGAAGCAGTGATGGAATGGAAGCCTCCCAGGAATACAACTGAGGTCAGAAGTTTCATGGGACTAGCTGGGTATTACAGGAGATTTGTGAAGGGATTTTCCTTAATAGCTGCTCCAATGACCAAGTTGTTACACAAGAATGTCAGATTTGACTGGAATAATAAGTGTCAGACCAGTTTTGAGAAGTTGAAGGCTATGTTGACAGAGGCACCAGTGTTAACACAGCCAGTGTCAGGAAAGGACTTTGTGGTCTACAGTGATGCCTCTCATAATGGGTTAGGGTGTGTATTGATGCAAGAGGGGAAGGTGGTCGCTTATGCTTCCAGGCAGCTAAGGCCATATGAACAGAATTACCCTTCCCATGATCTAGAGCTTGCAGCAATAATCTTCGCACTGAAGATATGGAGGCATTACTTATATGGTGAAAAGTGCTACATTTACACAGACCACAAAAGTCTAAAATATTTGCCGACTTAGAAGGAGCTCAACCTTAGACAGAGGCGATGGATTGAGTTCCTGAAGGACTATGATTGTGTAATTGACTACCATCCTGGGAAGGCAAATGTAGTTGCTGATGCTTTGAGCAGAAAGTCCATCACAGCTTTGAGATTATTGAATGCCCATCTAACTTTGATTCGAGATGGAGCTTATTTGGCTGAGTTGCAAGTGAGGCCAAACCTGCTACAACAGATTTTAGATGGGCAAAAGGCAGATGAAAAGTTAATGGTTGTTATGAGCAAAATCCCAGTGGGAAAAGCAACTGACTATGGGGTGAAAGCAGATGGGTGTCTGTATTACAAAGGAAGACTGTGTGTACCAGATAATGGGGAATTGAAGGCCAGTATTCTGAAAGAGGCACACACCAGTGTATATGCTATGCACCCAGGAAGCACAAAGATGTATCATGATCTGAAGCTTCAGTATTGGTGGCCTGATATGAAGAAGGACATAGCTGATTATGTGACTAAATGCTTGACATGTCAACAAGTCAAGGCAGAACATCAAGTTCCATCGGGTTTGCTACAGCCTATACGCATACCTGAATGGAAATGGGATCGGGTTACCATGGATTTTGTAAGTGGTCTACCTCTCACCCAGAAGAAACATGATGCAGTATGGATGATAGTAGATAGATTGACTAAGTCAGCACACTTTCTGCCAGTTAGGACTGACTACTCACTAGAGAAGTTAGCAGAATTGTATATCAGTGAGATAGTTAGACTGCATGGAATACCACTTTCCATCATATCTGATCGAGACCCAAGGTTTACATCGAGATTTTGGAAGAAGTTGCATGAGTCCTTGGGTACACAACTCCACTTCAGCACAGCTGTCCATCCTCAGACGGATGGGCAATCAGAAAGAGTAATCCAGGTAAATAATTGAAACCAATGGAATTGATACAAATATTGAATTAAAATGATAATAATAACATGAAATATATGTAAGGTCCTTGAGGATATGCTGAGGAGTTGTGTCATTGAGTTTGAGGGAAGTTGGGATAGATACCTCCCACTGGCAGAATTTGCATACAACAATAGCTACCAAGCTAGTATCCAAATGGCCCCGTATGAAGCACTGTATGGGAGGAAATGTAGAACTCAGGTGTCTTTGGACTGAATTGGGCGAAGACAAGCGGTGGGGCGGACACTGTGAAAGATCGAGGAGAAAGTGAAACTAATCAAAGCCAATCTGAAGGTTGCCTCAGATAGACAGAAATCTTATGCTGACCTGAAGAGAAAAGAAATAGAATATGCTGTTGGCGACAAAGTGTTGCTCAAGGTATCACCATGGAAGAAGGTATTGAGGTTTGGAAGAAAAGGTAAGTTAAGCTCTAGGTTCATTGGCCCGTATGAAGTCATTGAACGTGTGGGTCCAGTGGCCTATAGGCTAGCTTTAGCACCAGAGCTGGACAAGATCCACAATGTGTTCCACGTGTCTATGTTAAGAAGATACCGCTCAGATCCTTCACATGTCATCTCCAGGGAAGAATTGAAATACAACCAGATTTGACATATGAAGAAGAACCCATACGGATCCTAGCTCGGGAAGTAAAAGAATTGAGGAACAAGCAGATTCCACTGGTGAAAGTACTTTCGAGGCACCACAACACCGAGGAGGCAACTTGGGAAAGTGAAGAGACGATGAGGCAACAGTTCCCTCAACTGTTTGCATCAGGTAAATTTCGAGGACGAAATATAAATTAGAGGGGAAGAGTTGTAACACCCTCCCAGTAGCAACTCCGTACATTCTACTGTTCCGGTGACTGGTGTCGGTCCGGACAGCAAGAACGTCCTGAAAAATATTTAAACTAAAGTCAGGAACCATAATTAACTCAAATATTGATAAGAAAAATTTAGTAAAAATTTTAGAAATAAAATACAACCAAGTTAAATGAGCTGGTGCCCAAGCGATGGGTAACCCAGAGGGAAGTTGCGGTTCTCGCAACTAGGAGCCCTAGACCCAGGAGAAAAATTATAAAATAATTTTTGAGACTCCAGAGAAGGGTCATTGAGGTTCCTATGGCATTAGAATGCCAAGAAAATATTTAGAAAAATTTTTCAATCGGTACATACAATTTTGACCCGTTAAGCCAAACGGAGTGCATTTTGGTCATTTCGCCTTCAGAGACGATTTTTGGCCGACTTGTCCAGTTAAGTAAATAATTATTATAACATAAAATATGAATAAACATTACTAAAAATTAAATTGAAAATGAGTAGTGATGAAAAGAAAAGAAAAACCAAAATAAAGCAAATTATGACATATGATGATGTCGTTTAAAAGCTATAACCAATCACATTTAAACAACCAATTAACTAACTAATAAAAGAGATAAATGAATACCAAAACAATTAAAAAACACAGCAGCCATCTTCATCCTCCCAACCAGCCGAAACCCTTGCCTTGCCCAAACCTCCATTCTTGCTCAAATTGAGCTTGAAAACTCCCAAAATCTAACCTTAAAATCCTAATATCCCTTCACAAAAATTCATCCCCACATCACAAGAAAACTCTAAGCAGCCATAAGAAGTAAAAATTCTAAGGAGAAGACAAGTCCAAGAAGTGCCACTTAAAGGTTAGTGCCTATTTATACCTAAACCTCTCTTATCCTATGTTAAAGACTTAAAGTAAGTGAGGATTTGTGAATTAAATGAATGAAATTTATGTTTATGTTTACCATGAATTTCGGCAGCCCTAAGGAAGGAATGATTTTGATTGTTTTGATGGACTTAGAGTGGACTAGAAATGATGTTTAAGGTATATAACTACATGGATAATGAATTAGTGTGCTAACTAAGGTGTATGGGTAAATTGAAATGGAAATTAGGGTTTTAGGGAGTAAAAATTTGACTTGGCTTATGAAATGATTAATGGACATTCTAATGGTCAATTAGTGACCATTTGAGGCAAGTTAATCATAATTTGAAGTGAACTAATGCATGGCAAAGTAAAATGTGTAGGCTGCCTAGTGACAGCAGCAATGAGGCTGTGATTCCAGCCCACTTAGATAGCCATAACTTTGGCTGTGTAGGTCCAATTGGTGTTTGGCCAATTGGACATGAAACTAGACTTTAAATGGCACAATTTTTCTGAAGAAACCATGTCCAAAAGACCAAAGCAAGTGGACCAAAAATTGGCCCCAATCCGGATCCCCTGCAAACAGGTTCTTCAGAATGACTAAATGAACAGTAACTGTTCATTCGTCTATAACTCACTGTAGATATGGTCAATTGACCTGAAATTTTTACAGCAACAAGTTACGACATAGACAAACAACTTTCATGAAGAAACCTACCCCAAATTATGACCAGAACCTATTCAACAAGGCAGTGGCAGTCACTATTCATGGTACTGTAGATTTGGTAAATTCTGCAGATTGGAAATCCGGCCAGCTGTGGTTTTTGGACCATATCTGGAGCTAAAAAACTCCAAATGGAATGATTCAAAAAACAAAATTCAACTAGACAAAATAAGGAACAACTTTCATGTTTACCATTTCCTCAAATTCCCACTGCAACAGTGCTTAATGGAACAGTAAATTTAGGGTTCAAAAACTGAAAATTCTACTCTCTTGGATTTAAGCTTAGAAATGGTAATGATGATCAATTCCAACAAGTTTTAAATGCAAAATGTGGTACATTGGGAGTGTTAAAACCAATGTACCTATTTTCTATCCAAAAGTCAACATTTTTGTTGACCAATGAGGTGAATAGTGACACCAAAACTTGAAATTCAAAAATTGAAGAATTCAAAAGTATCAAATGCCCTAGTATACCTAACAAGATTGGTTTGGATAGTTTGGCATGCCAATAGGGTTCAGTTAGCAATACTGTACATGGCAATATGCCATTCTATGATGTCATGGCTTTTAGCCATTCTGACCTTGTGTTGATATTTGGCCTTGTGCCTATTGTTATTACAGCTTATTAGCTGTTCTGTTGCACACCGGGAGAAGCATATGTGACCGATGGTGTGACGGCCCGAGGTACTAGACACCCAGTGCCAGTTTACCCGTTTATCTAGTCCAGTCGTCCAGTATAGGTTACTTGGGCAGCCAAATGAATGAAAATGGACAATGTTAAAGAAATAAATGAATATAATAAATACAAAACAAATAAGACATATACATTCAATACATATTTATTTTCTGCTATTTTCTTTTATTTTATTATTGCACCACTAAGCATCATTGGTTAGCGCGTTGCTTTTGTCACGCGTATGTTCCGGAGATACTGATCGTGAGCCCAGTAGACCGCAGACTGGGTGAGTCCATCCTGCAGCTCTGCATAGAGTCTGTGTCGCCTCACCATCTACATTGCATTGGTAGGACACCAGACTTCATTTTGGTATTTTGTAATTGATTTTTATTTTTCCCTTGTGTAAATGAAACTTATGTAATGTATTTTGATTTTCATGTAAATAATGAGAACTGTGTTTGTGAATGAAAAAGTGAATGTTTATCTGTGTTTTATACATGATTACCACTTGAGATGAATGATTGAGAAATGAAATTGAAAAAGGTTGAGATTTTGATATTGGAGTTTGAGAATGATTGAACATGGCTATTGGAAGTGTTTTTCACAGGTTTCGAGGAACTGTTTTCTCCATTTTTAGCCGGTACTCTGCTGGATTTTCTATAAAATTTTCGGAACCTCAAATAAATTGTAATTTCAATAAATGGCTTAAATGAACTATATTTCACAAGTTATATTCAAAACTATGATAAAAATTAATTAAGGTAAAATAGAGTGTGCCGGTACACCGTGTGACATTGCTTACTCGGATATACTGTGCACGGGTAAGGGGTGTCACACTAATGGCTTAGTGACTTTTCCAGAAATAAAAGGGCAGATCACTAGATATGGGTTGGGCTATCAGCCAACTGAAGATGAAGAGGGACTTAAGCCCACCAAGTTTATCAGGGAGGGCGCAATTGCATGGACTGATGACCAGGAGCTGCAGCATGTTGAGGAATTAGAACAAGAGGTCAGTGCCATCAAGTTAAGGTCTGCATGGAAGCCAAGCACTTGGACCTACGCCCCTAAGTTTGAGTTTGTCTTTTGTAATGCTCACAGTAGTGATACTGATATTATTATTTCTGATGTACTTGATGACGATTTTGAGGCAAAGTTAAATAATATGACTAGTCCTTTTGCTTACTTGTTTGATATTCATCCTAATGGCTACACGCATGGCATTCATAATCATTTAGAATCTGTTTCTGTTAATGCGTTAAAATCAATCTCCATTAATTTGGGTACACCAGATGATCCTAAAGACATTAAGTTAGCTGAAGATTTAACCCAAAAAGAAAGAGATAAATTTGTAGCCTTATTAATAAAGTACCAAGAAGCATTTGCCAGGTTTTATAAAGATATGCCGGGAATTGATCGAGATATAGTACAACACAATATCCCCACAGACCCTAACATGAGGCCAGTAAAACAAAAGAAGCGTCGGCTTAGGCCAGAATGGGAAGAAAAGATAGCTCAAGAGGTGAAAAAGCTCATTGAGGCTGATTTCATTGAAGTAATTGAGTATCCCGAATGGTTAGCCAACATTGTGCCAGTCCCCAAGAAGGATGGGCGAGTTCGGATGTGTGTAGATTATAGGGACCTGAATAAGGCTACTCCTAAGGATGGTTTTCCATTGCCTCACATCGATGTGCTTATTGACAGTGCTGCTTACATGGCCATGTACTCTTTCATGGATGGTTTTTCGGGATATAATCAGATCCTCATGGATTTTATAGATAAAGCAAAGACAGCTTTTATCACTGAATGGGGGACTTATTGTTATAAGGTTATGCCTTTTGGGCTAAAAATGTCAAAAGCGACTTATCAGAGAATGGCTACTATGTTGTTTCATGACATGGTGCACAAAGAAGTTGAAGTATATGTGGATGACATGGTAGTAAAATCCCCAACTAGGGAGAGATATTTTGAGGCATTAGAGAAGTTCTTTCAGAGGGTCATCAAGTATAAATTGAGACTGAACCCTAGCAAGTGTGTTTGGGGTCACTTCAGGCAAGCTGTTAGGGCATATGATCAGTAGAAAAGGGATTGAGGTTGACCCAGATAAGGTGAAGGCAATCCAGGAGATGCCAGCCTGTGATTAGAGGTTTCTTAGGAAAATTACAGTACATCAGTAGGTTCATAGCTAGGCTCACAACTGCCTGTGAACCAATTTTTAAGCTACTAAGAAAGAATCAGCCAGTGGTGTGGAATGAGCAATGTCAAGAGGCATTTGAAAAGATAAAGCAGTACCTGAGCAGTCCACCAATTTTGTCACCACCCATCCCTAACATCCCTCTAATCCTCTACCTATCAGTGGAAAACATGGCCCTGGGGGCAATGTTGGCATAAGAAGTAGAGAATCTGGAGAGAGCCATCTATTACATCAGTAAGAAAATCCTTGCTTATGAGGAGAATTATTCACTAATAGAAAAAACCTGTCTGGCTGTAGTATGTAACTAAGAAGTTAAGGCACTACTTTCAGACCCATCAAGTTATTGTAGTATCCCGGATGGATCCTTTAAAGTACCTATTTGAAGTACCGACGCTAGTTGGAAAATTGGCCAAATGGTTGGTCCTACTGTCTGAATTTGATATTGTGTATGAGACTCAAAAAACCATCAAAGGGCGTGTAGTGACCAAATTTATTTCTGAAAATCCAGTTAATGAAGAGGAAGAAGTCGAAACAGCCTTCCTGGATGAGAGTCTCAAGCTAGTAGAGGTCCAGCCATGGAAAATGTACTCTGATGGGGCCATGAATAAAAGCGGAGCCGGTATAGGGGTAGTTTTGGAAGCACCGAATGGAGAACAATTGTTAATGTCAAAAAGGCTATGTTTCCCAACCACTAATAATATTGCAGAATATGAGGCTTGCATTTGTGGCCTAAAGGAATTAATAGCTGTTGGGGCTAAAAAAGTGGAGGTGTTTGGAGATTCAATGCTAGTAGTTTCCCATATTAAAGGTGAATGGGAATTGAAAGAAGAAAAGTTGAGGCCATACTTGGAGTATGCTAAGACACTATTATTTAGCTTTGAGGAAGTGACAATAAAGCACGTGCCTAGAGCTCAGAACCAGATGGTTGATGCTCTAGCCACGCTGGCATCCTTATAGGAGAAGGGTGATCAGAAGTTGACCCAGCCAGTTATCCTAATGAGGAGTAGAATCCCATGCTATTAAGGGTTAATAATAGCACATTTAGATCTAGAAGATGAGATGAAATAGTATGAGGACATAAGAAGATATTTAGAGGTAAGAGAATACCCACAGTCAGCCAATAGTAGGGATAGAGCTACAATTCATAGATTAGCCACTCAGTTCACTTTGGCTGGGGGGCAACTGTACAAAAGGTTCTTCGAAGGACTATTGCTCTTGTGTGTGACAAAAAAGCAGTCTGAGCAGATAATGGAGGAAGTACATGTAGGAGTGTGTGGTCCTCACATGAACGGAAGGGTATTAGCGGGCAAAATTTTAAGATTGGGCTATTACTGGTCTACCATGGATACTGACTGCGCTAAATTTTTTAAAAGATGCCATGAGTGCCAAATCCATGGGAATTTGAATCACCTACCGTCCAGTGAACTCTACAGTATGACTTCACCGTGGCCATTTTCAATATGGGGTATAGACATTATTGGGAAGATTTCTCCCACGGCTTCTAATAGCCATAGATTTATCATTGTGGCAATTGACTATTTCACCAAGTGGGTTGAAGCTGAATCTTATAAAGTAGTAGGGGCCAAACAGATAAGTAAGTTTGTGCGAAAGAACTTGCTTTGCAAGTTTGGGGTACCCCATGAGATAGTATCAGATAACGGCAGCCAGTTCAAAGGTGATTTCTTAGAATTAATTACTGAATTCAAGATTAAGCATCACAAGTCTTCACCATACAGGCCATAGACTAATGGAGCAGTAGAAGCAGCAAATAAGAATGTGAAAACCATTTTGCGAAAAATGGTTGAAACCTATAAAGATTGGCCTGAGAAGCTCCCTTATGCTCTTTGGGGTTATCGCACTACTACAAGAACATCCACAGGGGTAACTCCATTCTCTTTAGTGTATGGGACTGAAGCAGTGCTACCCATTGAGCTAGAGGTCAAATCCTTGAGAGTGATACTAGAAACTAAGATTCCGGAAAATGAGTGGGCCCAGAAAAGATATGAAGAACTAGCTTTGATTGATGAGAAGAGGATGCGAGCCTTGTATCATATACAGGCTTATCAAAGGAAGATAGCAAGGGCCTTTAATAAGAAGGTGAAGCTAAGAAAGATTAAAGAGGGAGACATGGTTTTGAAACAAGCTCGGCCCATCCCTTTTGATCCAAGAGGAAAGTTCAAGCCAAATTGGGATGGTCCATACATAGTCAAAAAGATCTTTTCAGGAGGTGCTGTAAGAATATCAGACCTGGATGGGAATGAATTTCAAGAACCAGTCAACTTAGACAAGCTCAAATGGTACTTTGTGTGAGATAAGCCCACTAGGCTGTAAACTTACAAAAGACGGTCTAGGCAAAAGTAAGGGTCAAAAAAAAAAATGCTAGATCGAAAACTTGCGAAAGGCGGTCTAGGCAAAAGGAGAGATGAGAGAAGATCTAGATGGAAAACCTGAAAAGGTCATTCAGCAGGTTATAAAGCTTATTTCTAACTTTGGAAGGTTAGAAATTTGGCAAAAACTAATGTAAGAGGGAGTAATGGTGTACCTGAATAAATAAAGAATTTTTTTTATTGCATTAACTAGGAATGGATTTTATTTAATTATGATCGCGAATGTTTGTGCCTTGAGGGATACATCAAATGATTAAGTAATTGAACTGCATTGTTTTGATTTAATCTATGCCTTCTAAAAAATAAAAATAAAAAAAATAAAAATAAAAAGGAGCTTGCTAGGTGGAAAACCCGAAAGGGCCGCTTAGGCAAAAGTTAGAGCAAGCCCGCTGAGATGAAAATTCAAAAGGACATTTCAGGCAAAAGTTAGCGCACAGATAATGGAGTTCATGAAAGAGAAATGAATTAAGATACAAACCATGGGGGTAGAGAAGAAAAAAGAAGAATCAGAGAGAAATCGTATTGTGACCTTAAGGAAGTCTTTTTTGATGAACAATTCTTCTAAAAAACTTTGAGGCTATAAGAAAGTTTTTGCAAAAAGAGGTCCCCCAGAGGACTAAGTTTTTTTTTTTTTTTTTTTTTAGAATCTTTAGTAAAATCAGCATGCCCATGATAGGAAGTAGCATACAGGAAACATAAAAATCAGAGAGAATTTTGAGACCCAATCATTCTAAATTTTTCAAATCATGATAGATATTTTTTGGTAAGTCCTTAGACGTTGTTTAGGGCGCATAACATAGTTGTGTAAGGCATAGAAGAACATGCATCAACATGTCACCTGTGGGTGTGTAAGGCGTAGAATAACATGCATCACCACAATTTCAAGTGTCGAACTACGAGGGGGTCTGATTCTTCCTCAGGATAGCGAGGGGGATACGTAGGTAGTTTAGGACTGCGGTCCTAAATACGAACCCACAACATTTCATGACAGATATTTTTTGGCAAGTCCTTAGACGTTGTTTAGGGCATATGGCATAGTTGTGTAAGGCGTAGAAAAACACGCATTAACATGTCACCTATAGGTGTGTAAGGCGTAGAGAACATGCATCACCACAGTTTCAAGTGTCGAACTACAAGTGGGTTTGATTCTTCCTCAGGATAATGAGGGGGATACATAGGTAGTTTAGGACTGCGGTCCTAAATACGAATCCACAACATTTCAAATCACACAGTTATCACTGTTATGAGACCGTAGCTAGTCTCATGACGCAGAGTGTATTGACAGAGCAAGATACACTCATTTTTCACATGACACAGTTATTACTGTTATGAGACCGTAGCTAGTCTCATAACATAGAGTATGTTGACCGAGCAAGATATACTTGATTCTCATAGCCAATGTTTTATAGTTATTAGAAATTTGAGTTTCACTTTGACGAAACTTGAGCAATGCTTTCGCATTGATTTCAACTTTCGCCAAAGTGGGGGGCAAACTGTAGACCCTTATTTTGTGATGAGTATGTGCATTGAGGCCGTGAGAAACCTGATGATGAAAAATTATATGACTGTAAGATGTAATTGGAGGCATGGAGCTGAATTATTAATTTCGTGGCATGATCTTAAAAAAATAAAAAATAATAATAAAGTTTTGGGGAAATTAATTTAATTAAATTTAAATAAAATTTTATTTTGTTTAAATTTAATATGGGTAGTTCTTAAATGGATCTAATTAGGTTTAATTAGGCTCTATGGGCCTAAAAAAGCCTAGTTAGGAATTTTAAATGGGACCCATTTAATTATTTTCTAAAAATTAAAATAACAAAATATCTCTCTCCTCCTTGGCCCCACACCTCTTCCTCATTCCCTATTGGTGCCTTCCATTTTTTCCTGTCTTCCTATTGGTTGAAACACATCACCCATATCCTAGTCTTATTCGAATTCTGCAATCGTAGTTGTTTAAGTCATCTAAACTTTATCACCCTAAGACTCCAAATCCTACCACACCTCTTCCTCATTCCCTATTGGTGCCTTCCATTTTTTCCTGTCTTCCTATTGGTTGAAACACCTCACCCATATCCCAGTCTTATTCGAATTCTGCAATCGTAGTTGTTTAAGTCATCTAAACTTTATCACCCTAAGACACCAAATCCTACCACACCTCTTCCTCATTCCCTATTGGTGCCTTCCATTTTTTCCTGTCTTCCTATTAGTTGAAACACCTCACCCACATCACAGTCTTATTCGAATTCTGTAATTGTAGTTGTTTAAGTCATCTAAACTATATCATCCTAAGACTCCAAACCCTATTACACCTCTCTCCCAAAACCCTATAAAAACCCTACTAGAGAAGAGAAGAAGGGGATGATGGGGAGGAAAGAAAAAGAGAAAATTTAGAGCTATAAGAAATTTAGAGATATTTAAGATTCTTTGAGTTCTTCCTTATTTTTTTTTTCATTTCTTCAAGAAGATTTTCATACAAGATTTCTGGAAGGTCAGTTTTTATTGTTTTTTTTTCCAGATCTATGCCACACAATTTTTTAATTTTATATTCTTTGTCTTTAATTTATTTTATATGTTCATATAGATCATGTAATCATGTTTTATTTGAGGGGATACACAACTCTACACATGTTTAGTTTCTGTCTCTCATACTTTTATTATTTTTCTTTATTTTCTTTATTTTTTATTACAAACAAAATTGGTAAGTAGTCCTAAGGTAAGTACCAAAGAGGGTATTTGCGCGGAGCTTATATGGAGCTAAACAAGAGTAAGCCAGGGATATCATTGCCATACTAGAAGAGAAGACCCTTTTTTAAGGGTAGCTTGCCCCAATGGCAACTGCATTTATCAACAGGTAAGTAGCTCTAAACTTCTCGAATAACCATTGGTATGAAATTGTAGTAATAATAGAACTTTTATTTGGTAAATTAAAATTAACTTTATTTTTAATTTAACTGACTTTTGCATGTAATTAATTTAAATAAATACTTTGTAAATTAAAATTAATCTTGTTTGTAAATTAAACTAACATTGGCATGTAAATAAATTTAATTTAATACTTGGTAATTGTAAAATAAATTTGCATGTTAGAAATCTTTATTAGGTTGTGATTGTTTAGGCCTTATGTGATATTAGAATAAATTACACATGTACATAATTAACTCAGTTTAATTATCCTTAGGGTAACTTGGTGAAAATTAATTAATTATGTTAAATAGAAACGTAGGGTTATTTGAATTTGAATTTGTTTGTAAATTAAATTCTCAATAATAAATTAATTTTAGTCATCTGGCAAATATCATTTAAATAATTAGCAACCCCATAGATAGGAATTACTTGTGCGTGAAAATTGTGTGTAAACAACAATCCTTTTGTGAATTACTTGCGTGTGTAAGATTAGAATTGCATTTTTAGGATAAAGTTTAATAAAGGAATAATTAACAAGACATCTAGAAACATTAGTAGAGGACTGGCACTCGAATTAACGAGGTTAGACCAGGCGTAAGGGGTGCCTAACACCTTCCCCTTATGTACCCACTATCCTGAACCTAGACATTGGGCTATGGTAATGACGGTTGTGGAAACTCTGCAAGGAGTAAGTTGCCATCTATGACCCTCGAAAGAAACACTTAATATGTCCCGTTTATTACCCGGGTGGCGACTCCTGTCTATCTATGCCTTCATGGCATAAATCCTTAGTACCGTAGTAGTGTTATGGGAAGACGATACTTACCAGTAGTTTGATTCTATTAGGATTGTATGAAGTGCATGTCTAGGAAATGCTGTCTAAGGAGGTGGTACTTAAGTGAGACCATTGTGACTCCACCATCTTTCCTGGGCATTACCTGGTGCATTTTATATAATTTTAATGGATGATATTTCGCCTCACACCCCCTCCTACAGTGGGCATGTTACCAGCCATCTGTTGGAACATCGCACCCATCTACTGAGCAAATTGAGTAGGGAACTGTGGGATTGAGGGGGTTGGTGTAGCTGATCCACTCACATTTTGTAGGGCTAGGGCATCCCCTTGTACCTCAACCTCTATTGATTGATCGACCGAACGGTCCCCTTCTTCCATAGTCAATTAGAGGATATTATACCTCATGAACAAATAACACAAGGAGATTTCCTCCCATTAGTGCATATTTGTAATGTAATGTACTGTATGTATCAAACAATGACATTGAGCAGTTGTACTATGAAGAAAGAATATTCAAATTACAGGTTAAAATAGAATATAAAAACTAGCTCTAATACCACTAAAACATGTCACATCTTATCCTTCCGTAAGATGAAATATGATCCCGTAGTACACCAAATGAATTACCATACTTTGCCTACCGGCAAGCCATTAAATATACTATAAGGGATTTTAAAACTTTTCTTATTTCTTTTTATAGTGGTGAGCACTTTTGACAGGTGTTAAAACTTTTTAATCAAAGTTAAATCACATATTAGGTCTGAAGTATCAATAATTTCTGTATAAATTCGGCAAAGTGCCGTCTATATTTGGAGCAAAATAGTTCTTCAAAAACCTGTAAAAAGCACCTCTAATAATTTGTTCAATCCCAACTCCAATAGTAGTTCAATACAATAAATTTCTCAATATTTATCTACTCAGTTCAACATCATTTTCAGCAATTTCAAAGATAAAGGGCAAAATAAATGAGTATTTCAAAAGTTGAAATAAGAGAATTGTAATACAACATTTTGATAGGCCAAAATAATTTACAACTTTATTTTACAACTGCTCAAGACCAAGTACAATATATACATACAGTGCACATACATTACAATAAAATTTCAAAAATATGGTATACTCAATATACCCGACGAAATCTAAAAAATGTAGCACAAGCAACCTACTCTGTTGCACTGTCCGTCTATCTACCTGCGACAGCAATAAAAATGCTATCGCTGAGTAAAATTTACTCAGTGGTGCACAATAATAATTTAAAATGCGGTATATAAAACTTTTAATGACAATTTACAATTCAAATAATTCACAATTTTTCAAAGCTCACATAACACAAATTTGATCAAACAATTGAATAACACAGTGTTGTCAATCAATAACACAACTTAGGTCATGACACAAACTTTTCCGAACATGCCGTGTTGTACACCACGACAAGGCATACTCACCCCACTAATCAAAATCAATGAGGGAGGTGGCTATCTAGCTAATGAGAACTCATCCATACTCACCTCAGACTGGCAAGTCAAAGAGGGAGGAATATAGTCATACTCACCCCATAAATGGAAGAGGAATATAGCGTACCTATCAAAGCACTTGCAGGCGTTATGTATAGCCATCACTGCAAGCTCTTAAATTCACATGTGAGAGTTCCCAAGAATTGTAGGCGTTACGTATCGCCGTCCCTACTTTACTCTGATACCACTAAACACAATTTATCTCAAAATAATTCTCAAATAAAAATCCCAAAACCAAAATAATAAAAAATAATAACTCATTTCTACAAATAAAGTTTTTAATAAAATAGTGAATATAAAAAGTATTGTGCACAGACCTGATTTGAGTCGCCCCTAGGCCTTGACTCAATGTTCCTTATGCTTTTCAATATCCTTTTCAATTGAAACACACAATTTAAAGTGTTTCAGTACTCAGTTAAATTATTTCTAACAATAAAATCCAATATCTAAATTTTTCTTGTTACTATTCCTTCAATTCATTTCACTAGTCAACCTATAATGTTGACCATTAATACACACTAGGTGAATAAATTTTAATGTTACCAACATATCACATTTTGCATTTCAATATGCTACCAATATAGTGCAATT
Source organism: Hevea brasiliensis (assembly GCF_030052815.1). Classification (NCBI taxonomy): domain Eukaryota; kingdom Viridiplantae; phylum Streptophyta; class Magnoliopsida; order Malpighiales; family Euphorbiaceae; genus Hevea; species Hevea brasiliensis. Next base: position 73,254,752 of record NC_079496.1, on the reverse strand, counting down.
TACCATTTTTACAAGTTAGCATTCATTGCCAAATTATTTCAAGCATCATTGTATGTAAATGTCAAGTTCTCAATTTTTGTGTGCTAGATTGGTCTAGCTTAAAGTCCTATTTCTCTTGGCTTTTAGCTTCTGATCAAAGAAGCAAAATTGTAGCTCTATGTTTTATTGCACTCGGGCCAAAATTTCAGGTCATTCTAAGTTTTCTAGACCAAGATATGGTAAATTTACTAAAGCTGGACAGATTGCACCTTTAGTGCAAAATTTGATCAATTTAGGTCACATTTAGTTCTTGCAGTTTTGGTACCCAAACTTTGCAAGCTATTTGACTTGGTTCTAGCCATTTCTGGGCTTTGGTGTTCTCATAAGAATTGTAGCTCTATATCTAAGCTATCCATGGTAAAAATTTTAGGTCAATTTGACCTATTTTGAGTGAGTTATGATCATCCTAATGACTACTGTTCATATGGTCAAAAATCTGGGTTTGCAAGGTTGCCATTCCGGATTTGGTCATTTTTAAGGTCAGTTTCTAGGTAGAATTTTGGCAACATTTCTACATGAAAGTTGGCCTATTTGGTGTCTAGTTTCACCCCCCATTGACCTTATACCAATTGGGTTCACAGTTTTGCACTTGTGACCAAATTTATGTGCTGCTAACATACACAACCTGCATTTGAACATCACACTTCCAATTTTGACAATCCTCCTCCTTCCAATACTTCATTATTCAATCATTGACACTTCTATATATATTGTACACACAATTCCCGCAACCATTTTGGGTAGAATACTCAAGTGCTCAATGGACACAATACACCATTCAAGTTCAACATTCACTTCCACCAAAATTCAACATATCTCAATATCAATATTACACATACACTTCCATATACTCATACCTCAATATCAATTACACATGCTGCCCACAATTTAACACTATCATATTTCATTAATAAACTTCATATTCACACACACAAATTCATGATATTATGGGCTGCCAAACATGGCAGTTTGCCAAAGCATCAAGATCCCATTTCAAACCCTTAATTCAAGCACTAACATGCACATACTTGAACATTAACCTACTACAACTTCCATTTGAGTTAATCAACCTTAATTCCCATCCATTAAATATATAATAAGTCACTAACCATGCATTTTCATGGCTACCAAAACTAAGGTTCACCAATACTCAATAATTTCCTCAATCATTTCCTCAACTTTTCTTAGCAATTCAACTTGCCCAAAGCTCAACACAAGGATTAGTGAAGGAAATTGGAAAGATTAAGCACTAACCTTTATTTGGAGCTTGCTAAACCTCACCAAAACTTCTTATTTTTCCTTCCTACATGCTTCCCATGAGGCAAGGACAAGTTCTTGTGAAGGCACCTTGTGGTTTTATGTGGAAAAATGGTGACGATTGAGAGCTTTGATTGAAACCTTCCATAGAGATTTTGAGAGAATATGTTTCAACTATGGTTGTGCAAAATGAAGAAAATGAATGTTGAAGTGGTCATTGCTGTCCACTTATGGGTATTTATACCCCCACTAAGGTCCACTAATTGTCCACTAATAATAATTAAACATTAGTTTAATCCAAGGTTTTAATATTTGCAAACTAATCCCCCATTTCTCTTTTAATTGCATTTAATTTTTAATTTCATTTTTCATGGAGTTCCAAAAATTTGATACCACTTATTTTTAATGGACATTTAGATCAAAAGACCATTCTAGATGTCAAATGACCACAATGCCCCTATTCGGGTTGTATTCCTAATTTTTGATAACACCGATTTTTGTCAGTTTCTCGATTTTTCATTTTTCTTTATACTAATTGCTTAATTTTTCTTTAACATTTCTAATGTCATTTATACTTTAATATATGTTTATTTAAGTCTTAAAAATATTTTCCAGGGTTTCCCACGGTTCAGGGCTAGTCAACGGTCCACGCCGTAACTTTTCGGTGCGGTCACCCATCGCTACGATTTTTGGCTCGTTTAACTTGGTTACATTTCCTTGCTATTATTTTTCCTTTGTTTTTCTTGTATTTTCCTTTCTTGTATTTCATTATTTTTTGTCTCCTCACTAACATTTAAATGTAGTTCTAGGCATCCTAGCTGTCCGGACAGACACTGGTTACTGGAACAGTAGAACACACTACCGAACATAGGGGTGTTGCAGCTTTAGCTTGCAGACTTTGGAACCATCTTGGGATTCAAAACCCCTAGGTTGTTCCATAAAAATATTTTCTTCAATGTATCCATTGAGAAAAGCTGTTTTGACATCCATCTGCCAAATCTCATAATCATAGTTTGCAGCTATTGCTAATAGAATCCTAATTGATTTAAGCATGGCAACAGGCGAGAAAAGTCTCCTCATAGTCGATTCCTTGCCTTTGGCGAAACCCTTTGGCTATTAGCCTTGCTTTATAGGTCTTTGCCTTTCCATCAAAACCAATTTTCTTCTTGAAAACCCATTTGTTCCCTATCAGTACAATACCTTCAGGATCCCAAACTTGATTCTGATATATGGAATCAATCTAGGATTTCATAGCATCAATCCATTTTGAAGAGTCTATATCTGATATAGCTTCTTCATAGGTAAGCGAATCATCTCCATGATATACTTCTTGATGAGTAGACAATTTTTGTTCTTCTTTATTAAGGAAACCATATCTGACTGGTGGGTGAGATACCCTGGTTGTTCTACGAGGAACAGCTGTAGATGTTTCATCAATAGGTGCAGGTTGACTAGATGGATCTATATCCATCTAATCTGTTGGTTGGTTAGAATTCTCCAATTCTAACTCTATTTGCCTTCCTTTGCCTCCTTCTTGAAAAACTATTGTTTAAGAAATGTGGCATCTCTACTTACCGCAACCTTTTGTGATGTAGGCAAATAAAAATAAAATAAAAAACTATCTTTTGAATATCCAACAAATCGACCCTTTTCTGATCTGATTTTCAATTTATCAGTATTCAGCCTTTTGATATAAGCTGGACAACCCCAAATCTTAACATGCTTAAGACTTGGTTATCTTCCATGCCATATCTCATATGGTGTGAAAGATACTGATTTTGATGGAATCCTATTTAGAATATGCAAAGCTGATTCTAATGCAAATCCCGAAAAGAAGATTGGCATATCAGTATAGCTCATCATACTACGTACCATATCCAATAGGGTACGATTTCTCCTTTCAGATACACCATTCAGCTGTGGTGTTCCTGGAGGAGTCAACTGGGAAACAATGCCGTGCTCTCTCAAGTATTCATCAAATTCAGTACTCAAGTATTCACCTCCACGATCTGATCAAAGAGCTTTAATACTCTTTCCTGTTTGATTTTCTACTTCAGATTTAAATTCTTTGAACTTTTCAAAGGATTCTTGTTTTTATTTCATCAAATACAAATACCCAAACCTTGATTTTGAAGGAGCAGAAGCATGAAAAACACAAGTTTATACCATTGAATTCAAAAATTTTCACCTAGGGTCACATGCATCATACAAGATTTATTTTTATCTATTTGATTTCAATGATAAACAACATATTAAAACTCTTTTAATATGTTTTTGGATCTGTATTTGCCATTTAAGATTTTAAAATTAATCAGATTAATTTTAGAACCATAGATTAAATCAAGAACAAATACACTAACCTCTTGATCCACTGTAGTGTATTTGTGCCTTTCGGATGCGTCTTCAGAACACCAGATGTTGTCCCTCTAGCTTGTCCACATCAAGTTCACCTATGGCAGCCCTTGAGCAGCTTCTAAAGCTTTTCCTATTAATTAGAAAATCAAGTTTTTCCTTTTAAGAGATTAAAGATGTAAACAGGACACTAGAAACAATTTCTATTTTTTTTAATTCAAGAGATTGTTTGCTAATCTCTTGGAATTGATGAGAGATGAAGAAGAAGAGAGAATGGGAGCTTTAAGGGTGGCGGCACAAAGAGGAGGCAATAGCTTGTTGTTATTTTTCTTTTTCATAACAACGCTTATATAGCTAGGTCACCACATAAAACCCTTACCACAAGTCACCTTCTGATTGTTTCTAGGATTAATTGACCCAATCACATTGTGCCAAGTATCAAACCTATATTTAATCTTAATTTTAATCATCTTACATGATTAAAAGACATTTGGCAAGCCTATGTGTAATGCCATGTGTGTAACACCCCTAATTGTATAGCTTGGTATATTTTATTGTTCTGGTGATCGGAGTCAGTCCGGACAATTAAGAGAATTAGAACCACACTTAATACAACTAGATAAGTCATATACACAAATAATTAGTAATTGTCAATTAGTTAAGTATAAATAAGAATAACATAATAGAAGAAGTTAAACCAGCCGAGAGTCACAGTGATGGGTGACCTTCTCGGGAACGACTGCGAAGTCGATTTAAACTCAAATTTTGAATCGTAAAATGTGACGCCGCAGTCCTTAGGACCATTACGAACACAGTGGATAAGAGAAAATCATGAAAAAGAATTGTTAAGCCAGTCAAATAATTAGGTCAGGGGTCTGGAAGAAATATTGAATTATTTGCAAACCAGGTTGAATCGGCGAGGCAATTTGGTCAATTGACCCCAAGAGCTGACTCCTGACTTAATTGTCAAATAAAATCGAAGAGAATAAAATTTCGAAGTCGGAAATTAAATTAAAGAACTAATAGAAAAATAAATAATAAAAAGAGAAAAAGAAAAAGGTGTAGGGAGATGGCATCATGCATGACATCATGCATGATGCCATAAGTATTTTAATTAAAATTTTATTTAATTGGAATTTATGGTCTTTCATAAGATAAAAAGAAAAGAAAAGAAAAGAAAAAAAAAAAAGCTATCTTCTTGGTTGCCGCCTGACTCTCTCCCTCACCCTCTCCCTCACTTAATAAACCACCATTAAAGCTCATTTTGAGCTTGAAGAACCAAAATCCCACCATAGAAAATTATCCTACCATAACTAGACTTTGTTTGGGCAACTAGGAAAGAAGATTCAAGAAAAAGAAAGAAGAAAAATTTGAAGAAAAGAAGAAAGAAAATTATGCACTAAGGTTAGTGATTCAAACTTGAAACTTTTATTTTAATCTTTGTGATTTTAGCTTAAGGAACTTAGAAATAAACATAAAATCAAATGAAAACAAGGGTTGGAGGACTATATGTAAATTATGGCCAGCTAGGGTTTGAGATGGGAATGCATGAATTTGACTGAATTAAAAGTGTATGTAAACTTGTATGAGTGAGAAATGGTGTTTGTATGTTTGGAATTAATCAAATGTAACAATTAGTGTGAATTAAGGTTTAGAGACAAAAATGTGAGAAACTTGTAAATGATGTCTTAGACCTAATTTGAAGTGAGAAATGGTCAATGGTGACCAAATGAAGTGTGTTGGAATGGTTGGAGTTAAGGCTAAATTCGGATTGAGTGTGGTCATGCTGCCAAGTCACTTTTGAGGGATCAAAAATGAAATTTTATAAGTCCAATTGGTATGAGACCAATTGGGAATGAAACTAGACACTAAATAACACAATTTTCATTCAGAAAGCATGCCCAAAAAGTGACTAAAACCTAGTGAATAAATTGACTCAATTCGGAAAATCTCAGTCTGCTCTGTACAAACTGACCAAATGAACAGTGTTTGTTCATTTGGCCATAACATGAGCTAGGCAGGTATAAATGACCTGAAATTTTACCAGTGGATAGATGAGATATAGGACTAAAACTTTCATGAAGAACACAAACCCAAATTATGCCATTAACCAAGTCATTTGGCCACCCAAATTTGGTGACCTAAAACTGCTAGAACCAAAATTTGCCTAGAATTCTGGGTTAAGTCCAATCTAGCAGCTATGGTTCAAATGGCTATAACTTGAGCTACAAAACTCTAATTGGAGTGATTCAAAAAGGAGAATAAACTTAAGACAATAGGGAACATTTTCTATGAAGAAAGTTTTGCCAAATTCCAACAGTAAAATAACCAATTGAACACTGCAACCTTAGACACCAAAACTGAAAATTATCAAATTTGCCTAAAAGACTTAGAATTTGAGTAAACAACCAAAACCAATAAATTTAGTGACCAAAATGTGGTATGTGGGTGAAGCTCGAATTCCCATACCTATTAAACCTTAGAAAGTCAACAAATTAACTTGAATAGTATCATGAATAGTAACTCCAAGATGAAAATTTTCAAGAATGTTAGTTTAAGCATATTTGAGCAAGAATTATGTATTTATGACTTAATTATTGGAATTATTGTGAAATAAGATACTGAAACACTATAAATTTTGTGCTTCAGTTGAAAAAGACCCGGAAGGCCTAGAGGCGATTAAGTCTAGGTTTGTGCACAAAAATTTTAAATTATAGTTTTCATAATGGAAATTGATTTGTTATACATTGTGAATGTGTTTGTTCATTATGAATTTCGAGAATGTTGTATTGCATATTCTACAATGAAAATTTGGAAGAAAAATTAATTATTGATTTATATGAAATATTTGAACAATATGGTTTTGAATTTAGTTATGGCTTTGAAAATCTTATTTGAAAAATACTGTGTTGCCTACTTTGTAAATGAAAAGTTTAGAGTGAAATATGATTTGTGAATTGTATAAAATATTTGAATAACTTATTTTTAATTCACACTTGGCATGACAATATTAATATGTTCCTCCTCCACTTGTGGGGTGAGTTTAATATTTGATCACTTTCCTCCCACTCTGGCTTTCCAGTCCGAGGGGCGAGTTTGGATGAGTACTCATTAGCTAGCTAGCCACCACCCTCATTGATTTTGATTAATGGGGTGAGTATGCCTTATCGTGATGTACACACGACATGTTCGGAAATTTTGTGTCATGGCCTAAGTTGTGTTATTGTTGGCAACACTATATTTATTAAATTGTTTGATCAAGCTGTGCTATATTAAGCTTTGAAAATTATGATTTGTTATAAATGTGATTTGAGAAAAAAAAAATTGTGAAATGCGATTATGAGATTTTTGAATGATGATTTGTTCATAAATGTTTTATATTAAGCATTTTATGCTTTGTTGTGCACCACTGAGTATTTATATACTCAGCGATAACTTTAACTTGCTGTCGCAGATAGGGAAAAGGACATAGCAGCAGAGCGAGCTGCTACAGTTATAGAGGTGCACAATTGAAGAATTTTTGTACGGATATTTGTTTATACCCTGGTAATTTAGTTTGATGTAAATATGATAGTATGCATATGTATCTCTGTAATTTGAGCAGTTCTACAAATAAAATTATAATAATATTATTTTTGAAATTTTACATCTGTAAATTAACTTATGATTGTAAATTAATGATTTAAAATGTAATGTGCATGAGTTATGAAATGTTTTGAGATATTAATTCTTGATTTGAAATTTGGATTTTGAATTGAAGTGTTGCTATTGCTGTTGATTTGAAGTTTGGTGGTTGCAAATGGAGTTGTAATTGAGAAATATATTGGGAGTGTTTCTATTTTCAGGTTTTGAAGAACTGTTTTCTCAAAATATAGACGGCACTCAGCCGAAATTTTTGTAAAAATTGCGGAGATTTTAAATATCTAAGAATTTAATTTATGTTTGGACTTTAAATAAAGTTTTTTTTAAATTTGAAAAATTTTGACCCACTAATTCCAAAAGTAAGAAAATTGTTTTAAAATCCATTGTAGTATATTTAATGGGTTATCGGTAGGTCAAGTACGATAATTCATTAGGTGTACTACGGGAACATGTTACATCTTACGAGGAGTAGGGTGTGACATGTTTAGTGGTATCAGAGCAAGGTTTTAAAATAAATTTTGAACTGTGAAATTGAAATATTTTATCGGTAAATACAACTGCTCAAATGTTTGATATATGTGACATATTTACATCATGAATATGCACTAACGGAGGTCAACCTCCTTGTGTTTGTTATCAGAGAGTAGAAAATTTCTGGAAAACAGAATGGAAGAAGGAGATCATTCCGTAGAGCAATCAGTTGAGGCTGAGGCCCGAGGAGAAGCCCCAGCACTCTAGAGTGAGTTAGCCACTCCAGCTCCTCCTCAAGCAACGCAGTTCCCTGCTCAATTTGCACAGCAGATGGCTGCGTTTTTCCAACAAATTGCAGGAAATGTGCCACCTCAAGCTCAGATGTAAGCACCTGCAGCACAACCACAGCCCTCAGCTCAGCAATATGAAAAACTAACGAAATTTGGGGCTACAAAATTCAAAGGAAGAGTGGATCCACTGGAAGCAGAACAGTGGTTGGAGAGGATGGAACAGGTTTTCAAAAAACTACAGTGTGTTGAAGAGTTAAAGTTCAAATATTCAGTATCACTTCTTCAAGGGGATGCAAATGAGTGGTGGAAGACCATCCCCTAAAGTCTCATAGCGCAACCAGTCCTCACATGGGCAGACTTTTTAAGGGAATTTCGACAAAAGTGGGCCCCCGATACTTATGTAGACATGAAGTTGCAAGAGTTTTTAAGTTTGAAGCAAGGGGATAGAACTGTAGCAGAATATGAGCGGAACTTTTCAAGGCTAAGCCATTATGGTGGAAGCTTAGTCTCCACCCCCAGAAACCAGTGTAAGAGGTTTGAGGCTGGGTTGAGGCCTAGCTTGAGAATGCAAGTGGTAGGGTTCCGACACCAGAATTTTTCTAAATTGATTTCACAAGCCCTGGAACTGGAAAGGATAGAATCAGAATGGGCAGTGAAAAAGAGTATGCAAGAGAAAGAGAGGACTGAAAAGGTTACTGTCAAGCTACCGAGAGTGGCTCTAAGAAAAGAAAACATTTTGGAGGATCTAGCTCGCGTAAATCGGATAGAGTTATATCTTCTAGACAGAAATCATACCAATTCGATCAGCAAACTTAACAGAGACGCAGAAATACGCTATCGGATCGACTTTGCGAGACTTGTGGTAAACCACATAGTGGAGTATGTTATAAAGCTACAGGAGCATGTTTCAATTGTGGAGGGACTGGTCATTTTTCTAAGGATTGCATAAGTCCACGCCGTTATGGATCATTTACCATGGCAGAAGGATCAACCCAAGTTTCTACCCCGAAGAGTTTACCAACAGTTGGTAGAGGCAGAGGCAGAGGTAGGGGTAGCACACCTAGAAGTCATAGTACTGTGAATCAACCAGGACAAGGTGATGCTCCAGTGAGAGTATACACTCTATGACAGAAGGACGAAGATGAGACTTTTGGTATGGTTGCTGGTATTTTCTCAATTCTTAACTGAGATATGTATATGTGTAAAGAAAAAAAAAAAGAAAAAAAAAGGTGATGACATCATGCATAATGCAATAAACATTATAATTAAAAATTAATTTTTGGATAATTTTTGTGGTCTTTCAAGAGGATAAATTCATAAATGAAAAAGAAAAAAAAAGAAAAAGTTTATTACATCATTTGATGACATCATCATGATGTCAAAAGTAATTTTGATTTTTCCCTACATAATTCACCAAGTCAATTATTTTTAAATAAGACATAAAATAACAAAAAAAAAAAAAAATTTATATGTTAGTGACTAGTCTTTTTAAAATTAATTTTGGAAGAGGTTGTCAGTGAAAAGTATTTGCTAGCACATAAGAATTTGTAAAGTTAATTAGTAAGCCTAATTATGTAAGGAAATAGAACCTGAAAGTAACTTATAGTAATATAGCTACCTTAGATGCGGGTAAGGGTATTACTGTTGACAGATGTCAGTGGGTACCATAATCAAAATAAGTTCAAGATATTAGTGAATTTAAAAGAAATAAGATATAGGGAAGTTTGTTCTATTGGGATGTATCGTATAAACTATGCAATATTCTTGATGTTTGTGCTGTAAGCTGCAGATTACAGTATTGACTTGGGATTTATTGTGTAGAGCTACGTACTACCCAATAGTACACAAGAATAAGAATAGTTGCAAACGGCATATGTTTTGGTACAGTTATGATAAGATAAAGTTTTCTTATTGTAAAGGAGTTTGAAAATCCTAACTTGGGATTTAAAACTCTAAAGTTAGAATATTGAAAGGTTATAGTTTATTACAAAAGAAAATAATGATTACACATCAGTACAAAATAAGCTATAGAATATCGATAGATAAAAATAAATAGAACAGTAAGAAATGAGAAAAATACTAGATGAGGAATTGCCACCAAGGCAAGCAATTTACTTAAGATGCATAACGATATTCCGAATTATTTTATCAAGAAAGAAATAAGTTAAACTAAAGCAAACAAGATAGTGCAAAATGACACATAGGCCTTAGTCATAAATGGAGATGGTAAGATAATGGTTATGGACCTATGGCCAAGAAAGAAATGACCACAAAAGAAAATAATTGCTAAAACAACAGCAAGAAAAGACTAAAATATTCTAAACTAAACTAAAGGTTGCATCAAATGATCAAGAGATTTAATAAGAAAAGAGTAAAACTAAGTTCTCACCCATAGGATCACATGAGGTCCTAGAAAAGTGAATCCACTAGCACATAGATTTGCTTACCTCTAAAATTGAAATGAATTTGAATCTAACTTATGACAGAAGCTCGTAAGAAACTTGGCAGAGCAATCGATGAGTAAATAGTATTGGTTAAAGTGCTAAGGAACCATCATTCAGGCCAAGAAGCTACTTAGAAGCGTGAATAGGACATGAAGAGACAGCACCCACAACTGTTTAGAGACTGATACCAGGTAAAATTTCGAGGACGAAATTATTTTAAGGGGAGAAGAATTGTAACACCCTTAATTATATAGCCTGGTATATTTTACTGTTCTGGTGATCGGAGTCGGTCTGGAGTATTAAGAGAATTAGAACCACACTTAAGACAACTAGATAAGTCATAAACACAAATAATTAGTAATTGTCAATTAGTTAAGTATAAATAAGAAAAAGCGAGCAATGTAAGAAGTTAAGCAGCCGAGAGTCACGGAATGGGTGACCTTCTCTGAACGCATCATAAGTCGATTTAAACTCAAATTTTGAACTGTAAAATGTGACGCCGCAGTCCTTAGGACCATTACGAACACAGTGGATAAGAGAAAATCACGAAAAAGAATTGTTAAGCCAGTCAAATAATTAGGTCAGGGATCCGGAAGAAATATTAAATTATTTGTAAACCAGGTTGAACCGGCGAGGGGCAATTTGGTCAATTGACCCCGAAAGCTGACTCCTGACCTAACTGTCAAATAAAATCGGGAAAAAGAAAATTTCGGAATCGGGAATTAAATTAAAGAACTAATAGAAAAATAAATAAAAAAAGAGAAAAAGAAAAAGGTGTAGGGAGATGACATCATGGCTGATGCCATAAGTATTTTAATTAAAATTTTATTTAATTGGAATTTATGGTCTTTTATAAGATAAAAAGAAAAGAAAAGAAAAGAAAAGAAAAAAAAAAGCTATCTTATTCTTGGTTGCCGCCTCACTCTCTCCCTCACCCTCTCCCCCACTTAAACCACCATTAAAGCTCATTTTGAGCTTGAAGAACCAAAATCCCACTATAGAAAATTGTCCTACCATAACTAGACTTTGTTTGGGCAACTAGGAAAGAAGATTCAAGGAAAAGAAAGAAGAAAAATTTGAAGAAAAGAAGAAAGAAAATTATGCACTAAGGTTAGTGATTCAAACATGAAACTTTTAGTTTCATCTTTGTGATTTTAGCTTAAGGAACTTAGAAATGAACATAAAATCAAATGAAAACAAGGGTTGGAGGACTATATGTCAATTGTGGCCAGCTAGGGTTTGAGATGGGAATGCATGAATTTGATTGAATTAAAAGTGTACATAAACTTGAATGACTAAGAAATGGTCTTTGTTTGTTTGGAATTAATCAAATGTAACAATTAGTGTGAATTAGGGTTTTGGACATTAGGGTTTAGAGAGAAGAATGTGAGAAACTTGTAAATGATGTCTTGGACCTAATTTGAAGTGAGAAATGGTCAATGGTGACCAAATGAAGTGTGTTGGAATGGTTGGAGTTAAGGCCAAATTCAGTCACCTTTGAGGGACCAAAAATGAAATTTTACAAGTCCAATTGGCATGAGACCAATTCGGAATGAAAATAGACACTAAATGACACAATTTTCATCTAGAAATCATGCCCAAAAAGTGACTAAAACTTAGTGAATAAATTTACTCAATTCGGAAAATCTCAGTCTGCCTTCTACAAACTGACTAAATGAACAGTGTTTGTTCATTTGGCCATAACTTGAGCTAGGCAGGTCTAAATGACCTGAAATTTTACCAGCAGACAGATGAGATATAGACCTAAAACTTTCATGAAGAACATAAACCCAAATTATGCTATTAACTAAGTCATTTGGCCACCCAAAGTTGGTGACCTAAAACTGGCAGAACCAAAATTTGCCCAGAATTCTGGGTTAAGTCTAATCTGGCAGCCATGGTTCAAATGGCTATAACTTGAGCTACAAAACTCCAATTAGAGTTATTCAAAAAGGATAATAAGCTTGAGACAATAGGGAACATTTTCTATGAAGAAAGTTTTGTCAAATTCTAACAATAAAATGACCAATGGAACAGTGCAACCTTAGACACCAAAACTGAAAATTATCAAATTTGTCTAAAAGACTTAGAATTTCAGTAAACAACCAAAACCAACAAATTTAGAGACCAAAATGTGGTATGTGGGTAAAGTTGAAATTCCCATACCTATTAAGCTTTAGAAAGTCAACAAATTGACTTGAATAGTACATGAATAGTAACTCTAAGATGAAAATTTTCAAGAATGTTAGTTTAAGCATATTTGGGCTAGAATTATGTATTTATGAATTAATTATTGGATTTATTATGAAATAAGATACTGAAACACTATAAATTTTGTGTTTCAGCTGAAAAAGACCCGGAAGGCCTAGAGGCGATTAAGTCCAGGTTTGTGCACAAAAATTTTAAATTATAGTTTCCATAATGGAAATTGATTTGTTATACATTGTGAATGTGTTTGTTCATTATGAATTGTCGAGAATGTTGTATTGCCTATTCTACAATGGAAATTTGGAAGGAAAATTAATTATTAATTTGTATGAAATATTTGAACAATATGGTTTTGAATTTAGTTATGGCTTTGAAAATCCTATTTGAAAAATACTGTGTTGCCTACTTTGTAAATGAAAAGTTTAGAGTGAAATATGATTTGTGAATTGTATAAAATATTTGAATAACTTGATTTAAATTGTTTTTAATTCACACTTGGCATGACAATATTAATATGTTCCTCCTCCACTTGTGGGGTGAGTTTGATATTTGATCACTTTCCTCCCTCTCTGGCTTTCCAGTCTGAGGGGCGAGTTTGGATGAGTACTCATTAGCTAGCTAGCCACCACCCTCATTAATTTCGATTAGTGGGGTGAGTATGCCTTGTCGTGATGTACACATTTCATGTTTGGAAATTCATGTCATGGCCTAAGTTGTGTTATTGTTGGCAACACTATATTTATTAAATTGTTTGATCAAGTTGTGCTATATTAAGCTTTGAAAATTATGATTTGTTATAAATGGGATTTGAGAAAAAAAAATTGTGAAATGCGATCATGAGATTTTTGAATGATGATTTGTTCATAAATGTTTTATATTAAGCATTTTATGCTTTATTGTGCACCACTGAGTATTTATATACTCAGCGATAGCTTTAACTTACTGTCGCAGATAGAGAAAAGGACATAGCAGCAGAGCAAGCTGCTACAGTTAGAGATAAGCACAATTGAATGATTTTTGTACGGATATTTGTCTATACCCTGGTAGTTTAGTTTGATGTAAATATGATAGTATGCATATGTATCTCTCTAATTTGAGCAGTTCTACAGATAAAATTGTAATAATATTATTTTTGAGATTTTGCATCTGTAAATTAACTTATGATTGTAAATTAATGATTTAAAATGTAATGTGCATGAGTTATGAAATGTTTTGAGATATTAATTTATGATTTGAAATTTGGATTTTGAATTGAAGTGTTGCTATTGCTATTGATTTGAAGTTTGGTGGTTGCAAATGGAGTTGTAATTGAGAAATATATTGGGAGTGTTTCTATTTTCAGGTTTTGAAGAACAGTTTTCTCAAAATATAGACGGCACTCTGCTAAAATTTTTATAAAAATTGCAGAGATTTTAAATATCTAAGAATTTAATTTATATTTGGACTTTAAATAAATTTTTTTTTTAAATTTGAAAAATTTTTACCCACTAATTCCAAAAGTAAGAAAATTGTTTTAAAATCCCTTGTAGTATATTTAATGGGTTACCAGTAGGTGAAGTACGGTAATTCATTAGGTATACTATGGGAACATGTTACATCTTATGAGGAGTAGGGTGTGATAATGTGTCACCATCTCATGGTGCCACATGTCACCCTGTGAAATGACCAAAATGCCCCTGTGTCTTAATTTTGAGTTCTCAATCCAAAATAATTATTTCTCTTCATCTAATCAATTTATATCAAATATAAATTAATTAATTAATCTCTATTAATTAATTTCTCATTAATTAAATTCATATTTAAACACTTTAAATATAAATTTAACTTATACTATACATCCAATAATCTAGATTTGGTTTCAAGTCATGCTAGGAACTTTTACAATCTAATTGCAAACCAAACATATTTAATTAATTAATTAAACTCTTTAATTAATTAATTAAATTATATTTAATTTGGTGATTACTTCTGTATGTGTGTGACTTACTAGGCTCATCACTAATTGGCAATGAGATATGATGCCAACTCTTAATATCATCAGAACTCTTTCTTACAATAAATGATTTCTCTAAACCATTTTATGCACCTCATAGACCATGGTTAACACCTAGCATAGCATGCCATGGGCACCCAATTAATGACACCCCTTACCCGTCTACAATGTAGACGAGTAAGATATGCCACACAGTGTGTCAGAGCACCAATTCATATTTCCATTGCAATTTACTCTTTTTAATTGACTTATTTATAATTTTTTATTAATATGAATTTTTCACAAATTTTATAGAAAATCAGACAGAGTGCCGGCTGTAAATTGAAAAAACAGTTCTTCTGAATCTGTAAAAAACACTTCCAATATAATCATATATCAATCTTAGTCAACCGCCAACATCTTTTCAACAATTTCTCAAAT
This sequence comes from Hevea brasiliensis, assembly GCF_030052815.1. Lineage (NCBI taxonomy): Eukaryota > Viridiplantae > Streptophyta > Magnoliopsida > Malpighiales > Euphorbiaceae > Hevea > Hevea brasiliensis. The sequence continues at coordinate 73,239,636 of NC_079496.1, read as the reverse complement.
GACTTCAATATCTTAAATTTCAATTCATTTCATATCATACTCAATTCAATAAGAAATACTCAATTTTATTACTGAACATGGTTCATAAATAATTACATCAAAAGTATAATTACATGAGTTTATAATATACATTACAAAAGTTTACAAAATATAAAAGACCAAAAGTAGCCTAATGTCCTACCAATGCACTGCAAATGTGAGGTGACTCTGGACTCTGTGTGTAGATCTGAAAGTTCACCCGGTATGAGGTCTGCTGGACTCCCCAGCTATGTCACCAGTACCTGCGCGTGGCAAAAGTGACGCGCTAGGCAATTCTGCTTAGTGGTGACAATATAAAAAAAAATAACTAAAATAAAGTGAATATGCATAATATATGTTTACATCTTTGGTAGACTTAATATCTGGCATTTATTGCAGTATTATTCGATTAAAATTTGGTAAGATTCATTATCATTGCCCGAGTAACCCATACTAGTCAACTGGACTGGATAAATGGGTAAATTGGCAATGGGTACTAAGTACCTCGGACCATCACACCATCGGCCACATTGTGTCTCCTGGTGCAAATAATGTACCTAATAAGTCAGAATAATTATCAGGGATAAAACCCAAGTATAATAACTCAATCAACATAGCCAAAGGCTATTTTATTACAGAATGGCACGTGAGGCCATAAAACACAAAATGGCATGAAGCCATATGCAGTACTGCTAACAGAACCCTATTGGCATGCCAACATATCCAAACCAATCTAGCTAGGTGTACTAGGGCATGTTACATTCTTAAATTGTACAATTCTTGAAATTTAAGTTTAGGTGTTACTATTCATTTCATTAGTCAACAAAAATATTGACTTTTGCATAGACAATAGGTACATTAGTTTTAACATTCCCAACAAACCACATTTTGCATTTTAAAATTGTTGGTATTAGTTGCCAATACCATTTCTAAGATTAATGTTACTTTTTCAAAATTTTCGGATTTCAAGCCTTATATTTACTATTCCATTAGTCGTTTTTGCAATGGGAATTTGGCAAGGTTGTCAACATGAAAATTGTCCTTATTGTGTCTAGTTATATTTCCTTTTTTTTAATCACTCCATTTGGAGTTTTGTAGCTCAAGTTATGGCCTAAACACCATAACTGGCTGGATTGCCAACTTCCCAGATTTTCTGGACTGACCAAATCTATAGTATTTTTGTGCAGTGAATATAGGTCACCTTTTGAACATGTTATGATCACAATTTGGGTTAGGTTTCATCATAAAAGTTGCAGGTATATGTCTCAACTATTTTTTGGTAAAATTTCAAGTCAATTGGACCTTTCTACACTGAGTTATGGCCAAATGAATAAACACTGTTCATTTGGTCATTTTGCCCTGGTAGAATGCATGTCACCCAGATTAGGGCAATCTTTAGGTCAACCTGGTTTGATTTTCTGGGCATGGTTTCTTCAGTAAAGTTGTGCCATTATGTGTCTAGTTTCATATCCAATTGGCCTTGCACCAATTGAACCTCTACAACTCTAGTTATTGCTGCCCAAACCTGCTAGACTCATGGTCAGTCCTGCAGGTCATCTAAGGCAACAACACTAACTTCAATTCCCACTACACAAACCACTTCATTTCTCATTCACACATAACCAAATGGTCACTAATTGACCATTAAAACTTACTTTCACCATTGCATGATCAAAGTCTCAATTTCATACCCAAACCCTAACCCATTCCATCTCAAATCATGTATTCACTTACCTTTCACCATCCTAAACAATAGGTTAGTGTCAAGGGCAGCTATGGTACCATTTTAATTCAAGAAAATCTTCAAAACCCTACGAAGCCAAAGGCTGCTGGAATTTTAAGAAAAGCTTACACATGTATATTTTTAATTTTTATGTAAATTTACATTCCACTCCACTCCTTTAACATGAGTAAAAAGAGAATGAGTGAGTTTAGTCACTAACCTTTAATGAAGTAAATTCCAAGCTTATCAAAGCTCCTCCTTTCTATTTCCTTTTGCTGTCATTAGCTTGCCCAAGATGTATGAACAATTTTTTGTGAAGACAAAGTTGAGTTTCAAGGAGTTTCTCTTCTCTTTCTCTTTCTCTAACATTTCTGCTGGTTTGGAAAGAAATGGCTGCTGAAATTTTTTTTCTTTGTTTTTATCTTATTTTGTGTCCCTTTTATCTCTTAAGTCATTTTGTTAAGTAGTGATTGGGTGGAAATTCTTAATTACATAAGCATGACAACATAATTCCCAATTTAACTTCTTTTTTCTTTCTTTTATTTTCTACCAAATTTCAATTCAATTTTTAGCAATATTTATTCACATTTTGTGTCATAATAATTATTTACTTAACTGGACAAGTCGGCCAAAAATCACCTCTGAAGGCGAAATGATCAAAATGCCCTCCGTTTGGCTTAACAGACTAAAATTGTCTGTACTGATTGAAAAAATTTTCTAAGCATTTTCTTGGCATTCTAATGCCATAGGAACCTTAATGACCCTTCTCTGGAGTCCCAAAAATTATTTTATGAATTTTCCCTCGGGTCTAGGGCTCATAGTTACAAGAACCGCAACTTTCCACTAGGTTACCCATCGCTAGGGCGCCGGCTCATTTAACTTGGTTGTATTTTATTTCTAAAAATTTTCCTAAATTGTTCTTAGTAATATTTAAGTTAATTATGGTTCCTCACTTTAGTTTAAATATTTTTTCGGATGTTCTAGCTGTCCAGACCGATGCTGGTCACCGAAACAGCAGAATGTACGGAGTTGCTACAGTGAGGGTGTTACTACTCTTCCCCTCTAATTTAAATTTCGTCCTTGAAATTTACCTGATGCAAACAGTTGAGGGAGCTGTTGCCTCATCGTCTCCTCACTTTCCCAAGTTGCCTCCTCAGTGTTGTGGTGCCTCCAAAGCACTTCCACCAGTGGAATCTGCTTATTCCTCAACTCTTTCACTTCCCGAGCTAGGATTCGTATTGGTTCTTCTTCATATATCAAGTCCAGTTGTACTTCAATTTCTTCCATGGAGATGACATGTGAAGGATCTAAGCGGTATCTTCTTAGCATAGACACATGGAACACATTGTGGATCTTGTCCAGCTCTGGTGGTAAAGCTAGCCTGTAGGCCACTGGATCCACATGTTCAATGATTTCATATGGGCTAATGAACTTAGGGCTTAACTTACCCTTTCTTCCAAACCTCAATACTTTCTTCCACAGTGAGACTTTTGAGAAACACTTTGTCGCCAACTACATACTCTATCTCTTTTCTCTTCAAGTCGGCATAAGATTTCTATCTATCTGAAGCAACCTTCAAATTTGCTTTCATTATTTTCACTTTCTCCTCAGTCTATTTCACCAGGTCTAGTCCCACCAGCTTATCTTCGCCCAATTCAGTCCAACATACTGGGGTTCTACACTTCCTCCCATACAATGCTTCATACGGGGCCATTTGAATGCTAGCTTGGTAGCTATTGTTATATGCAAATTCTGCTAGTGGGAGGTATCTATCCCAACTCCCCTCAAACTCAATGACACAACTCCTCAGCATATCCTCCAAGATCTATCACATAATTCACATTGTTACTATCATTTCAATTTATTAATTGTGAAAATTCAATTAGTTTTTAGGTTTACCTGGATTACTCGTTCCGACTGTCTATTTGTCTGAGGATGAAAAGATGTGCTAAAGTAGAGTTGTGTGCCCAAGGCTTCTTGCAACTTTTTCCAGAATCTCGATGTAAACCTTGGGTCTCGATTAGACATGATGGAAAGTGGGATTCCATGCAGTCTAACAATCTCACTGATATACAATTCTGCTAGCTTTTCCAGTGAGTAGTCAGTCCTAACTGGCAGAAAATGTGCTGACTTCGTCAATCTATCCATTATCACCCATACTGCATCATGCTTCTTCTGGGTGAGAGGTAGACCACTAACAAAATCCATAGTGACCCGATCCTATTTCCATTCAGGTATGCTTATAGGCTGTAGCAATCCTGATGGAACTTGATGTTCTGCTTTAACTTGCTGACATGTCAAACACTTAGTCACATAGTCGGCTATATCCTTCTACACACCAGGCCACTAATTATGAGGCTTCAAATCATTATACATTTTTGTGCTTCCCAAGTGCATATCATAAACATTAGTGTGTGCTTGTTTCAAAATACTAGTCTTCAATTCCTCATCATCTGGTACACACACTCTTTCTCTGTAGTACAGACACCCATCTGCTTTCACCTCATAATCAGTTTCCTTTCCCTCTGGAATTTTACCCACAATAGCCATTAATTTTTCATATGCCTTCTGCCCTTCTTGTATCTGCTGTAGTAGGTATGGCCTTACTTGTAACTCAGCCAAAATAGCTCCATCTTGAGCTAAGGACAGACGGGCATTTAGTGATCTTAAAGCTGTGATGGACTTTCTGCTCAAGGCATCAGCAACTACATTTGCCTTGCCAGGATGGTAATCTATCACACAATCATAGTTTTTCAGGAACTCAATCCATCGCCTCTGTTTAAGATTGAGCTCCTTCTAGGTTGGCAAGTATTTCAGACTTTTGTGGTCTGTATATATGTAGCATTTTTCACCATATAAATAATGCCTCCATATCTTCAGTGCGAAGATAATTACTACTAACTCTAGGTAATGAGTAGGGCAGTTCTGTTCATGTGGCCTTAACTGCCTGGAAGCATAGGCGACCACTTTTCCCTCTTGCATCAATACACACCCTAACCCATTATGCGAGGCATCACTATAGACCATAAATTCTTTTCCCGATACTGGCTATGTTAACACTGGTGCTTCTGTCAACATAGCCTTTAGCCTCTCAAAACTGCCTTTGCACTTGTCGTTCCAGCCAAATTTCACATTTTTGTGTAACAACTTGGTCATTGGAGCAGCTATAAGAGAAAACCCCTTCACAAATCTTCTGTAATACCCAGCTCGCCCTAAGAAACTTCTGACCTTAGTTGTATTTCTGGGAGGCTTCCATTCCATCACTGCTTTTATCTTTTAGGGATCCACTCTAATCCCCTCTGCTGATACTATGTGTCCAAGGAAAGAGATTTCACTCATCCAGAAGTCATACTTGGACAGCTTAGCATACAGCTTCTTCTCTTGCAGGGTTTGCAGAATAATCCTTAAATGTTCATCATGTTCTTCTCTAGTCTTGGAATACACCAGAATATCATCAATAAAGACCACTACAAACCGATCTAAATATGGATGGAAGATATGGTTCATAAGGTCCATAAATGCTGCTGGTGCATTTATTAACCCAAATGGCATCACCAGAAATTCATAATGCCCATATCTAGTTCTGAATGCAGCTTTTGACACATCTACATCCTTTACCCTTAACTGATGATACGCTGATCTAAGATCAATTTTTGAAAATACACCGGCTCCCTTTAATTGATCAAACAGATCGTCAATTCTGAGCAACGGATATTTATTCTTTATAGTTACTTTGTTTAGCTGCTAGTAATCAATACACAATCTCAAGGTTCCATCCTTCTTCTTCACGAACAGCACCGGAGCTCCCCATGGTGACACACTGGGGGGTATGAACCCCTTATCTAGTAACTCTTGCAACTGAATTTTCAACTCCCTCAATTCAGTGGGTGCCATCCTATATGGGGCAATAGAAATTGGTGTTGTACCCAGCATTACTTTAATAGCAAATTCGACTTCCCTTTCTAGTGATAAACCAGGCAATTCTTCAGGAAATACATCTGGGAAGTCTCTTACTGTGGGTATATCACATAGATTCGGCTTAGCCTACCTAGTATCAACCACGTGTGCTAGGTAAGCTTCACAGCCTTTTCTCATTAGTCTTCTTGCAACTGTGGCTGAGATAACATTGGACAGGAAATCTGTCCTTTCACCCACAACAATAATCTCATTACCCTAAGAAGTTTTCAGAGAAATCCTCTTTAATTTGCAATCAACTATTGTCTGATGACGTGAAAACTAGTCCATTCCCAAAATCATGTTAAACTCATGGAAGGGCAATTCAATTAGGTCTGCCGAGAATTTATACCCTTGAATTCTCAACGGGCAACCTTTATACACCTTATTCATTACCACACTGTGGCCTAGTGGATTTGTGACCAGAATGTCTTGATCAGTCTCCTCTACTGAAACTCCCCTCTCTATGGGTAGTTTGATGCAGATGTATGAATGAGTGGATCATGGTGAAGGAACGGAAGCGTGAAAAACACAAGATTATACCATTGAATTCAAAAATTTTCACCTAGGGTCACAAGCACCATGCAAGTTTTATTTTTATCTATTTGATTTCAATGATAAACAACATATTAAAACTCTTTTAATATGTTTTTGGATCTGTATTTGCCATTTAAGATTTTAAAATTAATCAGATTAATTTTAGAACCCTAGATTAAATCAAGAACGATTACACTAACCTCTTGATGTGCTGCAGCGTGTCTGCACCTTTGAGATTCGTCTTCAGGACACCAGATATTGTCCCTCTAGCTTGTCCACACCAAGAACACCTATGGCAGCCCTTGAACAGCTTCTAAAGCCTTTTCTATTAATTAGAAATTCAAGTTCTGCCTTTTAAGAGATTAGAGATGCAAACAGGACACTAGAAACAATTTCTAGTGTTCTTAATTCAAGAGATTGATGGCTAATCTCTTTGAATTGATGAGAGATAAAGAGAAATAGCTGGAGAGGCTCAAAGTGGCGTGACATATGAGAGGAGAGGCTGCTGGTTTTGTTTTCTTTTCATAACCCCACTTAAATAGCCAGGTTAACACATTAAACCCTAGCCACATGTCACCTTTTGATTAGCTCTAGGTTTAAGTGACCTAATCACATTGTGCCAAGTGTCAAACCTATATTTAATCTTGATTTTAATCATCTTACATGATTAAAATTATTTGGCAAGCTTATGTGTTATGCCATGTGTCACCATCTCATGGTGCCACGTGTCACCATCTCATGGTGCCACGTGTCACACTGCAAAATGACCAAAATGCCCCTGTGTCTTAATTTTGAGTTCTTAACCCAAAATAATTATTTTCTTCTTCTAATTAATTTATATCAAATATAAATTAATTAATTAATCTCTATTAATTAATTTCTCATCAATTAAATTCATATTTAAACACTTTAAATATAAATTTAATTTATACTACACATCCAATAATCTAGATTTGGTTTCAAGTCATGCTAGGGACTTTGCAATTTTATTGCAAACCAAATCTATTTAATTAATCAATTAAACTCTTTAATTAATTAATTAAATCATATTTAAATAGGTGATAACTTGTGTATGTGTGTGACTTACTAGGCTCATCACTAATTGGCAATGAGACATGATATCAACTCTTAATATCATCAGAACTCTTTCTTACCATAAATGATTTCTCTAAATCATTTTATGAACCTCATAGACCATGGTTAATACCTAGCATAGCATGCCATGGCCACCCAATTAGTAATAAGATTTACCTTAAATGAACCTATAATCATATGTTACCATGCACTAGAATCTCTCTCACAAAATCCCAACTCAAGCCGAGTCATGGTTTATGTCAAACTCCATTTGCTATGAATATTATGTTCTCTTTTAATTCCAGTTCTTGATTAAAAGATTTTTCATCGTAAACTCTTTCTCAATAAATCTATCTGTCTGCCAGAACTTGAAACATCAAGAACAATTAAATGAACATAGGATTTTATCTCTATTTACTTAGAGGAACAGATTCCATCTTGATCAACACCTACCTCCATATATAACTAGTAGGAGCCAACACATGCCCATATACCCATACATAGTACAAGTATGAAAGCGAGATCAAACTCAAACTACCTATATACAAGATAATCGTGCTATCTCAGTCTAAAGATTATATGCATCGATATGATTTATGACAAAACATTGACAAGAGTAAACTCCATGTGCTTGTCATAAGCGCCACTGGTTCGGCCTACTTATCATTTATAAGTGCCTATCATGTTTGTTATATGGCATGAGACTCACCATTCCATCTTATTTATATCTCATATAAATAACTTGGGAACAAACATGAATACAATCTTTCTGGATAAGTCATGTCCTTATTATGAAGTAACCTCGAATTTGAACCTATTTAAGATACTTGTTGATAGAAATATTGTCACGCATATTATTAAAAACTTAATAATAAAAGTTATAAAAAAATAACAATGGACCTTTTCTAATACACATAAATATATTATGTAAACGGAAAAGACAAAATCCCTATTATAAATAAAAATATGTACAAGATACATACAAAATCATATTCTATAGGCCATATTACAAAAAATCTCCCACTAGCACTAGAGCCATTCATTACAATATCTTAGACCCATCTTCTCAAGATGTCACTAATCGAGATTATGACAAAGGCTTAGTGAATGGATCACCGGTTTTTTAGCCGATGTTATATTTTCTGCATGGCTATATCGCCTTGCCCAACTATATCCCTGATAATATGGTAGTGCCTTTCTATGTGTTTGGATTTTGGGTGAGACCTTAGTTCCTTAGCCTGCATGACTGCTCCATTGTTGTCACAGTGTAGTGGAACTACTGACTTAATGGAAGGAACTACTATAAGTTCTCATTTAACTTCTTTATCCAAACAAACTTCCTTTGCAAAGATTCGATGCAACAATATACTCACCTCGTGAGTGGAATCGCAATCGTGTTTCGTTTGGAACTCTTCCAACCGATCGCACCTCCATTACAAATGAACACATATCCAGAGGTAGACTTTCTATCATCGATATCTGATTGGAAATCAGAATCAGTATAACCATCCAATTGCAAGTCTCCACCTCCATAAATCAAGAATAAATCCTTAGTTCTTCTTAAGTACTTAAGAATATTCTTGACAGCTATCCAGTGTTCCAAACCTGGATTGGATTGATACCTGCTAGTCAAACTAACAGCATATGCGATATCCGGCCTAGTACACAACATTGCATACATTAAACTTCCAATAGCCGAAGCATATGGAATCCTGGCCATCTTATCTCTTTCTTCAGATGTCTTTGGAGACATCTCTTTAGAAAGATGGATACCATGTCTCACTGGTAACAATCCTCTCTTGGAATCAAGCATGTTAAACCTCTTTAACACCTTTTCCAAGTATAGACTTTGTGATAAACCAATTATCCTTTTCGCTCTATCTCTATAGATGCGAATCCCAAGAATATAGGTTGCCTCCCCTAAGTCTTTCATGGAGAATGTATTTGACAACCATACCTTTATAGTCGTCAACATACCTGTATCATTACCCATCAACAGTATGTCATCCACATATAAGACAAGGAAAATGATAGCACTGTCACTAACCTTCTTATATACACATGGCTCTGAAGGAACGGAAGCGTGAAAAACACAAGATTATACCATTGAATTCAAAATTTTTCACCTAGGGTCACATGCACCATGCAAGATTTATTTTTATCTATTTGATTTCAATGATAAACAACATATTAAAACTCTTTTAATATGTTTTTGGATCTGTATTTGCCATTTAAGATTTTAAAATTAATCAGATTAATTTTAGAACCCTAGATTAAATCAAGAACGATTACACTAACCTCTTGATGTGCCGCAGTGTCTCACAAGATTTGAGATTCGTCTTCAGGACATCAAATGTTGTCCCTCTAGCTTGTCCACACCAAGAACACCTATGGCAGCCCTTGAACAGCTTCTAAAGCCTTTTCTATTAATTAGAAATTCAAGTTCTACCTTTTAAGAGATTAGAGATGTAAACAGGACACTAGAAACAATTTCTAGTGTTCTTAATTCAAGAGATTGATGGCTAATCTCTTTGAATTGATGAGAGATGAAGAGAAATAGCTGGAGAGGCTCAAAGTGGCATGACAATTGAGAGGAGAGGCTGCTGGTTGTATTTTCTTTTCATAACCCCACTTAAATAGCTAGGTTAACACATTAAACCCTAGCCACATGTCACCTTTTGATTAGCTCTAGGTTTAAGTGACCCAATCACATTGTGCCAAGTGTCAAACCTATATTTAATCTTGATTTTAATCATCTTACATGATTAAAAAACATTTGGCAAGCTTATGTGTTACGCCATGTGTCACCATCTCATGGTGCCACGTGTCACACTGCAAAATGACCAAAATGCCCCTGTGTCTTAATTCTGAGTTCTTAACCCAAAATAATTATTTTCTTCTTCTAATTAATTTATATCAAATATAAATTAATTAATTAATCTCTATTAATTAATTTCTCATCAATTAAATTCATATTTAAACACTTTAAATATAAATTTAATTTATATTATACATCCAATAATCTAGATTTGGTTTCAAGTCATGCTAGGGACTTTGCAATTTAATTGCAAACCAAATCTATTTAATTAATCAATTAAACTCTTTAATTAATTAATTAAATCATATTTAAATAGGTGATAACTTGTGTATGTGTGTGACTTACTAGGCTCATCACTAATTGGCAATGAGACATGATATCAACTCTTAATATCATCAGAACTCTTTCTTACCATAAATGATTTCTCTAAATCATTTTATGAATCTCATAGACCATGGTTAACACCTAGCATAGCATGCCATGGCCACCCAATTAGTAATAAGATTTACCTTAAATGAACCTATAATCATATGTTACCATGCACTAGAATCTCTCTGCATAAAATCCCAACTCAAGCCGAGTCATGGTTTATGTCAAACTCCATTTGCTATGAATATTATGTTCTCTTTTAATTCTAGTTCTTGATTAAAAGATTTTCTCATCGTAAACTCTTTCAATAAATCTATCTGTCTGGCCAGAACTTGAAACATCAAGAACAATTAAATGAACATAGGATTTTATCTCTATTTACTTAGAGGAACAGATTCCTTCTTGATCAACACCTACCTCCATATATAACTAGCAGGAGCCAACACATGCCCATATACCTATACATAGTACAAGTATGAAAGCAGTATCAAACTCAAACTACCTATATACAAGATAACTGTGCTATCTCAGGTCTAAAGATTATATGCACTGATATGATTTATGACAAAACATTGACAAGAGTAAACTCCATGTGCTTGTCATAAGTGTCACTGGTTCGGCCTACTTATCATTTATAAGTGCCTATCATATTTGTTATATGGCATGAGACTCACCATTCCATCTTATTTATATCTCATATAAATAATTTGGGAACAAATATGAATACAATCTTTCTGGATAAGTCATGTCCTTATTATGAAGTATCCTCGATTGTGAACCTATTTATGATACTTTGTGCTAGAAATATTGTCACTCATATTCTTAACAACTTAAGAATAATATTTCTAACAAAATATCAATGGACCTTTTCTATTACACATAAATATATTATGTAAACGGAAAAGTGGAAATGCCTTTTATTAATAAAATATGTACAAGATACATACTAAATGATATGCTCTAGGGCATACTACTAACAATCTCCCACTAGCACTAGAGCCATTCATTACAATATTTTAGACCCATCTTCTCAAGATGTCAGTCTAACTGAGCTTGTGACAAAGGCTTAGTGCATGGATCAGCTGAATTTTTTTAGCTGATGCTATTTTCTGCATGGCTACATCGCCTCGCCCAACTATTTCTCTGATAATGTGGTAGCGCCTTTCTATGTGTTTGGATTTCTGGTGAGACCTTGGTTCCTTAGCTCAGATGATCGCTCCATTGTTGTCACAAAGGTAATGGAACCGCTGACTCAATGGAAGGAACTACTGTAAGTTCTCACACGAACTTCTTCATCCAAGCGACTTCTTTTGCGAGATCGATGCAGAATATATCGAGCCTCAAGGTAGTGGAATCTGCAATGTGCTCTATTTGGAACTCTTCCAACGATCGCACCTCCATTACAAATGAACACATATCCAGAGGTAGACTTTCTATCATCGATATCCGATTGGAAATCGTAATCGTGATAACCATCCAATTGCAAGTCTCCACCTCCATAAATCAAGAATAAATCCTTAATTCTTCTCAAGTACTTAAGGATATTCTTGACAGCTATCCAGTGTTCCAAACCTGGATTGGATTGATACCTGCTAGTCAAACTAACAACATATGCGATATCCGGCCTAGTACACAACATTGCATACATTAAACTTCCAATAGCCGAAGCATATGAATCCTGGCCATCTTATCTCTTTCTTCAGATGTCTTCGGAGACATCTCTTTAGAAAGGTGGATACCATGTCTCACTGGTAACAATCCTCTCTTGGAATCAAGCATGTTAAACCTCTTTAACACCTTTTCCAAGTATAGACTTTGGGATAAACCAATTATTCTTTTCGCTCTATCTTTATAGATGCGAATCCCAAGAATATAGGTTGCCTCCCCTAAGTCTTTCATGGAGAATGTATTTGACAACCATACCTTTATAGTCGTCAACATACCTGTATCATTACCCATCAACAGTATGTCATCCACATATAAGACAAGGAAAGTGATAGCACTGTCACTAACCTTCTTATATACACATGGCTCATCCTCATTTTTGATAAAACCAAAAGATTTAATGGCTTCATCAAAACGGATGTTCCAACTCCTCGAAGCTTGTTTCAACCCATAAATGGATTGCTTTAGCTTGCATACCTTGGAACCATCTTGGGATTCAAATCCCCTAGGTTGTTCCATGAAAATGTTTTCTTCAATGTATCCATTAAGAAAAGCTGTTTTGACATCCATCTGCCAAATCTCATAATCATAGTATGCAGCTATTACTAATAAAATCCTAATTGATTTAAGCATGGCAACAAAGTAGAAAGTCTCCTCATAGTCTATTCCTTGCCTTTGGCGAAACCCTTTCGCTACTAGCCTTGCCTTATAGGTCTCTACCTTTCCATCGTAACCAATTTTTTCTTGAAAACCCATTTGTTCCCTATAGGTACAATACCTTGGTGGGTCAACAAGATCCCAAACTTGATTCTTATACATGGAATCAATCTCGGATTTCATAGCATCAATCCATTTTGAAGAGTCTATATCTGATATAGCTTCTTCATAGGTAAGTGGATCATCTCCATGATCTACTTCTTCATGAGTAGACAACTCTTGTTCTTCTTCATGAAGAAAACCATATCTCACCGTGGGTGAGATACTGGTTGTTCTACGAGGAACAGTTGTAGATGTTTCATCAACGGGTATAGGTTGACTAGATGGATGTATATCCATCTGATCTGTTGGTTGGTCAGAATTCTCTATTCTAACTCTATTTGCCTTCCTTTGCCTCCTTCTTGAACAAACTGTTGTTCAAGAAATGTGGCATCTCTACTTATCACAACCTTTTGTGAAGTAGGCAAATAAAAATAATATCCAAAACTATCTTTTGGATATCCAATAAATCGACCTTTTTCTGATCTGGTCTCCAATTTATCAGTGTTCAGCTTTTTGATATAAGTTAGACAACCCCAAATCTTAACATGCTTAAGACTTGGTTTTCTTCCATGCCATATCTCATAAGGTGTGGAAGAAAGTGATTTTGATGGTTTCCTATTCTGAATATACAAAGCTGATTATAATGGATATCCCGTAAAGGAGTTTGGCATTTCAGTATAGCTCTTCATACTACGTACCATATCCAATAAGTACGATTTCTCCTTTAGATACACCATTCGGTTGTGGCGTTCTGGAGGAGTCGGTGAGAAACAATGCCATGCTCTCTCAAGTATTCATCAAATTCGATGCTCAAATATTCACCTCCACGATCGATCGAAGAGCTTTAATATTTTTCTGTTTGATTTACTACTTCAGATTTAAATTCCTTAAACTTTTCAAAGGATTCATGTTTGTATTTCATCAAATACAAATACCCAAACCTTGATTTATCATCAGTAAAGGTAATAAAATAATGAAAGCCCCCTCTAGCCATTTCTTTAAATGGACCACATACATCACTATGTATTAGCTCCAAAATATTTTCAGCTCTTAGCCCTTGTCCAACAAAGGGTGATCTAGTCATTTTGCCCTGAAGGCAAGATTCACAAGTTGGAGTAGGCTCAGAGCCCAATGAGGATAGAATCCCCATTTTCTCTAATTTTGCAATCCTATCTTCTGCAACATGACCTAACCTTAAGTGCCAAATATATTTTGAACTTGAGTTGGTTTTTACCATGGCATTGCATTCATTTAGATTGCTATACTCTGGCCAGTGGAAATACTTTCTTACTGACAATGGAAACACTTTCCTGTTGGCAATGGAAACACTTTCCTGTTGGCAGTGGAAACACTTTCCTTTGCCTTCATCAGCTTTAGTCTTCCTTTTCTGTTTAGCTATTTTCTTGGAAGGACCAGGAATCTGAGGTTTCTTTTTCTTATTGCCCTTCTTCTTGTTGGACTTTCCAGCAGAAGAAGATGCAACCAAAGCTACCTCTTTTCCTTTATTGCCTGGCATATTCTTTTGGGCAATAACCAGCATGTTGAGTAATTCAGCTAAGGTGCATTCCTGTTTAGTCATATGGAAATTTGTCACAAAATTCCCAAAAGACTCAGGAAGGGACTGAAGGATCAAATCCGTTTGTAGTTGGAAATCCATGTTGAAGTCAAGATGTTCCAACTGCTCAATCAGCCGAATCATCTTGTGGACATGATCCCCAACATTACATCCCTCGGACATCCTCATACGGAATAGGTCTAGATATCTCATACCTAGCATTCTGCCGTGCTCACCATACAACTCTTGTAGGTGAAGGAGGATCTCACTCGCACTCTGCATGTTCTCATGTTGCTTCTGTAACTCATTACTCATAGAAGCAAGCATGTAACACTTAGCTCTCATATCATGCTCCTTCCACTTGTCCAAAGTTTCATGTTCCTCTTTTGTGGCCTCTGGAGGTAAGGGACCAGGAACATTTGAATCTAGAACATATCCCATATGTTCAAGGTTCAAGACAAGTTTCAAATTTCTTAGCCAATCGCATGATTAGGTCTGTCAACTTATTGCGATCAAGTATGCTTGCAAGGATATTGGATGGTGGTGGTTGTTACGTGCTCATTATTATCGAAAATTAATTGCAGAAATAACCAGATTAATTAGTAAATGTATCATGTAATTAACCAAATATGATTATGGTCTTTTAATCAAATTGGTCCTCCCACTAACTTAGCGAATCCTACACTTCAAGAGTAGAAAAACGGAAATCCTAGTTGGATGGATTTCTAGTGGGTGAATGAATTCTTATAATTCTATTGATCATCCTCACGTACATCCATTATTGCAATTACAATAAACTATAAGTGAGCAACTCCTTGCCCATCACATCTCATGTGAGGTTCAATCCTTTACCTAGCCCTAATGCTCAAAATCTCGGTACATCCATTATTGACTTATCTTGCATTAGTTAAGTTGATCCCATTGAGCGATAATTATGCAAATAATTTTAATGTCCTCAGTACATCCAATATTGGCCACCAAACCATTTACATATTTACAACATCTCATGCTTAACAATTATTCTTAAGAAAATCTCTTAAATTAATTGCATCTCATGCAACTATTTAAAATTTCTTAAAATAATTGCCCCAATGGAGGGCTTATGTTATAATTACTTTAATTATAGCATTTCCAACTTAATCATTTGTTTGGAAGATTTTATGGTCATTCTATTTACTATTAAGGTCTCACTTTGCACATTATCCATTTAGCATGCATATATCATATAATTTAATACATTCCCATACATCTCATGCATTCATGTATATGCATGAAAAATGGTATGATCATGGACTTTCTAAGGGATTCAATTCTGAGCCACCAAGAATTGAATCAGGGCATTCCTAGGTGCATTTCATTCATTCATTTTACAAGAGTTGCTGAAGGAGTACATAATCAACACTTGATATTGAATTCCTCCCACTTGTCCCACCAATGCTCTTGACCTCCTTGAACTTCTTGCAATCCAATATTACATAGTAATCCTTGGCATACCAAGGAGAATTTACAAGAACTTAAATAAATGAAATTACAACCCAAAAATATTACAAACTTAATAATACATGCCCAAAATAAATTAAAATAAATTAATTAATTTACAATCCCAAAGAAACATAAAAGAAATAAATCCAATCACATTGGTCTTTTATAGTCCATGATCATCCATCATGCATATCACTATTTAACAATTAAATAAAACATACATTCTTAAATTAAATTGAATATCTCATATTCAACTTAAAATTCCAGATTTGAATATGATTCAAATAAATTTAAAAATTTAGATTTGAATCTCATTCAAACAAATTTAAAAATTCAGATTTGAATCACATTCAAACAACTTCAAAAATTCAGATTTGAATCACATTCAAACATTTTTTTAAAAATCAGATTTGAATCACATTCAAATATTTTTTAAAAAATCAGATATGAATTTTATTGAATCAATTTTAAAAAATCAGATTTAAATATGATTCAAACAACTTTAAAAATTCAGATTTGAATCACATTCAAACAACTTTTAAAATTCAGATTTGAATCACATTCAAACAATTTTTAAAATTCTGATTTGAATCATAATTTAATTGTGTGATTAAAACAACTAATTAAACACTTTAATTAGTCAAAGAATAGGCCTTAGATCATACAACAATTGCAGAATTAAAAGCCAAACCTTGAATCACCCATGGAACCATTGTTGCCGCCACCATTGGTGGCTTCACCATGCGTGACGCCACACCTCTTAATCCAACCAGCAATGAATCAATCATCTTATGATCAAATCACACAATTAAATCATATAATCAACAATCTAAATGGCAAATATAGTGGCTCTGATACCAATTGAAGGAACGGAAGCGTGAAAAACACAAGATTATACCATTGAATTCAAAATTTTTCACCTAGGGTCACATGCACCATGCAAGATTTATTTTTATCTATTTGATTTCAATGATAAACAACATATTAAAACTCTTTTAATATGTTTTTGGATCTGTATTTGCCATTTAAGATTTTAAAATTAATCAGATTAATTTTAGAACCCTAGATTAAATCAAGAACGATTACACTAACCTCTTGATGTGCTGCAGCGTGTCTGCGCATTTGAGATTCGTCTTCAGGACACCAAATGTTGTCCCTCTAGCTTGTCCACACCAAGAACACCTATGGAAGCCCTTGAACAGCTTCTAAAGCCTTTTCTATTAATTAGAAATTCAAGTTCTACCTTTTAAGAGATTAGAGATGTAAACAGGACACTAGAAACAATTTCTAGTGTTCTTAATTCAAGAGATTGATGGCTAATCTCTTTGAATTGATGAGAGATGAAGAGAAATAGCTGGAGAGGCTCAAAGTGGCGTGACAATTGAGAGGAGAGGCTGCTGGTTGTGTTTTCTTTTCATAACCCCACTTAAATAGCTAGGTTAACACATTAAACCCTAGCCACATGTCACCTTTTGATTAGCTCTAGGTTTAAGTGACCCAATCACATTGTGCCAAGTGTCAAACCTATATTTAATCTTGATTTTAATCATCTTACATGATTAAAAAACATTTGGCAAGCTTATGTGTTACGCCATGTGTCACCATCTCATGGTGCCACGTGTCACACTGCAAAATGACCAAAATGCCCCTGTGTCTTAATTTTGAGTTCTTAACCCAAAATAATTATTTTCTTCTTCTAATTAATTTATATCAAATATAAATTAATTAATTAATCTCTATTAATTAATTTCTCATCAATTAAATTCATATTTAAACACTTTAAATATAAATTTAATTTATATTATACATCCAATAATCTAGATTTGGTTTCAAGTAATGCTAGGGACTTTGCAATTTAATTGCAAACCAAATCTATTTAATTAATCAATTAAACTCTTTAATTAATTAATTAAATCATATTTAAATAGGTGATAACTTGTGTATGTGTGTGACTTACTAGGCTCATCACTAATTGGCAATGAGACATGATATCAACTCTTAATATCATCAGAACTCTTTCTTACCATAAATGATTTCTCTAAATCATTTTATGAACCTCATAGACCATGGTTAACACCTAGCATAGCATGCCATGGCCACCCAATTAGTAATAAGATTTACCTTAAATGAACCTATAATCATATGTTACCATGCACTAGAATCTCTGTTACAAAATCCCAACTCAAATTTGAGTCATGGTTTATGTCAAACTCCATTTGCTATGAATATTATGTTCTCTTTTAATTCTAGTTCTTGATTAAAAAGATTTTCTCATCAGAAACTCTTTTCTGAATAAATCTATCTGTCCTGGCCAGGAACTTGAAACATCAAGAACAATTAAATGAACATAGGATTTTATCTCTATTTACTTAGAGGAACAGATTCCTTCTTGATCAACACCTACCTCCAAATATAACTAGCAGGAGCCAACACATGCCCATATACCTATACATAGTACAAGTATGAAAGCAGTATCAAACTCAAACTATCTATATACAAGATAACTGTGCTATCTCAGGTCTAAAGATTATATGCACTGATATGATTTATGACAAAACATTGACAAGAGTAAACTCCATGTGCTTGTCATAAGTGTCACTTGTTCGGCCTACTTATCATTTATAAGTGCCTATCATATTTGTTATATGGCATGAGACTTACCATTCCATCTTATTTATATCTCATATAAATAACTTGGGAACAAATATGAATACAATCTTTCTGGATAAGTCATGTCCTTATTATGAAGTATCCTCGATTGTGAACCTATTTATGATACTTTGTGCTAGAAATATTGTCACTCATATTCTTAACAACTTAAGAATAATATTTCTAACAAAATATCAATGGACCTTTTCTATTACACATAAATATATTATGTAAACGGAAAACTGGAAATGCCTTTTATTAATAAAATATGTACAAGATACATACTAAATGATATGCTCTAGGGCATACTACTAACAAATCATCCTCATTTTTGATAAAACTAAAGGATTTAATGGCTTCATCAAAACGGATGTTCCAACTCCTCGAAGCTTGTTTCAACCCATAAATGGATCGCTTTAGCTTGCATACCTTGGAACCATCTTGGGATTCAAATCCCCTAGGTTGTTCCATGAAAATGTTTTCTTCAATGTATCCATTAAGAAAAGCTGTTTTGACATCCATCTGCCAAATCTCATAATCATAGTATGCAGCTATTACTAATAAAATCCTAATTGATTTAAGCATGGCAACAGGCGAGAAAGTCTCCTCATAGTCTATTCCTTGCCTTTGGCGAAACCCTTTCGCTACTAGCCTTGCCTTATAGGTCTCTACCTTTCCATCAGAACCAATTTTCTTCTTGAAAACCCATTTGTTCCCTATAGGTACAATACCTTTAGGTGGGTCAACAAGATCCCAAACTTGATTCTTATACATGGAATCAATCTCATTTCATAGCATCAATCCATTTTGAAGAGTCTATATCGATATAGTTTCTTCATAGGTAAGTGGATGATCTCCATGATCTTCTTGTTCTTGAGTTGTCAACTCTTTTTCTTCTTCATGAAGAAAACCATATCTCACCGGTGGGTGAGATACCAGTTGTTCTACGAGGAACAGTGTAGATGTTTCATCAATGGGTATAGGTTGACTAGATGGATCTATATCCATCTGATGCATTGGTTGGTCGAATTCTCCAATTCTAACTCTATTTGCCTTCCTTTGCCTCCTTCTTGAACAAACGTTGTTCAAGAAATGTGGCATCTCTACTTATCACAACCTTTTGTGAAGTAGGCAAATAAAAATAATATCCAAAACTATCTTTTGGATATCCAACAAATCGACCTTTTACGATCTGGTCTCCAATTTATCGGTGTTCACTTTTTGATATAAGTGGACAACCCCAAATCTTAACATGCTTAAGACTTGGTTTTCTTCCATGCCATATCTCATAAGGTGTGGAAGAAAGCGATTTTGATGGAATCCTATTCAGAATATACAAAGTGATTCTAATGCAAATCCCAAAAGGAGATTGGCATATCAAGATAGCTCATCATACTACGTACCATATCCAATAAGTACGATTTCTCCTTCGGATACACCATTCGGTTGTGGCGTTCTGGAGGAGTCGGTGAGAAACAATGCCATGCTCTCTCAAGTATTCATCAAATTCGATTACTCAAATATTCACCTCCACGATCGATCGAAGAGCTTTAATATTTTTTCTGTTTGATTTTCTACTTGATTTAAATTCTTTGAACTTTTCAAAGGATTCATGTTTGTATTTCATCAAATACAAATACCCAAACCTTGATTTATCATCGATAAAGGTAATAAAATAATGAAAGCCCCTCTAGCCATTTCTTTAAACGGACCACATACATCACTATGTATTAGTTCCAAAATATTTTCACTCTTAGCCCTTGTCCAACAAAGGGTGATCTAGTCATTTTGCCTTGAAGGCAAGATTCACAAGTTGGAGTAGGCTCGAGCCCAATGAGGATAGAATCCCCATTTTCTCCAATTTTGCAATCCTATCTTACGCAACATGACATAACCTTAAGTGCCAAATATATTTTGAACTTGAGTTGGTTTTCACCATGGCATTGTATTCTTTTAGATCACTTGCATTCATTTTGTGTTTGTCATTATTATCCAAATAATAAAGACCATCATTCATATAACCAGAACCAACATATTTATTTCCAAACTAAATATTGCAAACATCATCTGTGAATTGAAATTCATAGCCATTTCTAGTCAAACTAGATATAGAAATGATGTTCTTAAAAGCATCAGGTACATATAAAATATTATCCAAACACAAAACATGTCCAAACATGTAAAAGATTTAGATCCTATGGCTAAAGCTTCAAGATTGAGCCATTGCCAATCCGACTCTAATATCTTGAGAATGCAAGTCGCTCTTGTTTGCTAGTTCCCGCATATCATTAGAAATGTGAAGCTGCACGATATCTAAAACCCAAGGTAGATGAACTATAAGTATCATCAGAATCTAAATATCAAGATATGGACTTACATTCCGAATGTTTATCCTTCTTGTACTTAAGAGAATCAAGATACTCTGGTCAGTTCATTTTCCATTGACCATCCTTTTGGCAGTGGAAACACTTTCCTTTGCCTTCATCAGCTTTTGTCTTCCTTTTACATTTAGCTATTTTCTTGGAAGGACCGGGAATCGAGGTTTCTTTTTCTTATTGCCTTTCTTCTTGTTGGACTTTCCAGTGAGAAGAAGATGCAACAAAGCTACCTCTTTTCCTTTATTGCACAGCATATTCTTTTGGGCAATAACCAGCATGTTGAGTAATTCAGCTAAGGTGCATTCTGTTTAGTCATATGGAAATTTGTCACAAAATTCCCAAAAGACTCGGGAAGGGATCAAGGATCAAATCCGTTTGTAGTTGGAAATCCATGTTGAAGTCAAGATGTTCCAAGCTGCTCAATCACCGAATCATCTTGTGGACATGATCCCCAACATTCTCCCTCGGACATCCTCATACGGAATAAGCTGTTTAGATATCTCATACCTAGCATTCTCTTTGTGCTCACCATACAACTCTTGTAGGTGAAGGAGGATCTCACTAGCACTCTGCATGTTCTCATGTTGCTTCTGTAACTCATTACTCATGGAAGCAAGTATGTAACACTTAGCTCTCATATCATGCTCCTTCCACTTGTCCAAAGTATCATGTTCCTCTTGTGTGGCCTTTGGAGGTAAGGGACCAGGAACATTTGAATATAGAACATATCCTATATGTTCAAGGTTCAGGACAAGTTTCAAATTTCTTAACCAATCGCAGATTAGGTCCTGTCAACTGTTGTGATCAAGTATGCTTGCAAGGATATTGGATGGTGGTGGTTGTTTTGTGCTCATTTTTATCTGAAAATTAACTGCAGAAAATAACCAGATTAATTAGTAAATGTATCATGTAATTAACCAAAATGATTATTGTCTATTAATCAAATTGGTCCTCCCACTAACTTAGCGAATCCTACACTTCCAAAGTAGAAACGGAAATCCTAGTTGGATGGATTTCTAGTGGGTGATTTAATTCTTATAATTCTATTGATCATCCTCAGGTACATCCATTATTGGAATTACAATAAACTATAAGTGAGCAACTCCTTGCCCATCACATCTCATGTGAGGTTCAATCCTTTTACTAGCCCCTAATGCTCAAAATCTCGGTACATCCAATATTGACTTATCTTGCATTAGTTAAGTTGATCCCATTGAGCAGTAATTATGCAAATAATTTTAATGTCCTCAGTACATCCAATATTGGCCACCAAACCATTTACATATTTACAACATCTCATGCTTAACAATTATTCTTAAGAAAATCTCTTAATTTAATTGCATCTCATGCAACTATTTAAAATTTCTTAAAATAATTGCCACTATGGAGGGCTTATGTTATAATTACTTTAATTAAAGCATTTCAAACTTAATCATATGTTTGGAAGATATAAAAGCCATCATAATTACTATTAAGGTCTCACTTTGCACATTATCCATTTAGCATGCATATATCATATAATTGCATACATTCCCATACATCTCATGCATTCATGGATAAGCGATAAATATGGTATGATCATGGACTTTCTAGGGATTCAATTCGAGCCACCAAGAATTGAATCAGGGCATTCTAGGTGCATTTCATTCATTCATTTTACAAGAGTTGCTGAAGGAGTACATAATCAACACTTGATCTTTAATTCCTCCCACGGCTCACACCAATGCTCTTGACCTCCTTCAACTTCTTCCAATCCAATCTTACATAGTAATCCTTGGCTTACCAATGCGAATCTACCACAACTTAAATAAATGAAATTACAACCCAAAAATATTACAAACTTAATAATATATGCCCAAAATAAATTAAAATAAATTAATTTACAATCCCAAAGAAACATAAAAGAAATAAATCCAATCACATTGGTCTTTTATAGTCCATGATCATCCATCATGCATATCACTATTTAACAATTAAATAAAACATACATACTTATATTAAATTGAATATCTCATATTCAACTTAAAAATCCAGATTTGAATATGATTCAAATAAATTTAAAAATTCAGATTTGAATCTCATTCAAACATATTTAAAAATTCAGATTTGAATCACATTCAAACAACTTCAAAAATTCAGATTTGAATCACATTCAAATATTTTTCAAAAAATCAGATTTGAATCACATTCAAATATTTTTTAAAAAATCAGATCTGAATTTTATTGAATCAATTTTAAAAAATCAGATTTAAATATGATTCAAACAACTTTAAAAATTCAGATTTGAATCACATTCAAACAACTTTTAAAATTCAGATTTGAATCACATTCAAACATTTTTTTTTTAAATTCTGATTTGAATCATAATTTAATTGTGTGATTAAAACAACTAATTAAACACTTTAATTAGTCAAAGAATAGGCCTTAGATCATACAACAATTGCAGAATTAAAAGCCAAACCTTGAATCACCCATGGAACCATTGTTGCCACCATTGGTGGCTTCACCATGTGACGCCACACCTCTTAATCCAACCAGCAATGAATCAATCATCTTATGATCAAATCACACAATTAAATCATATAATCAACAATCTAAATGGCAAATATAGGGCTCTGATACCAATTGAAGGAACAGGCGTGAAAAACACAAGATTATACCATTGAATTCAAAAATTTTCACCTAGGGTCACAAGCACCATGCAAGTTTTATTTTTATCTATTTGATTTCAATGATAAACAACATATTAAAACTCTTTTAATATGTTTTTGGATCTGTATTTGCCATTTAAGATTTTAAAATTAATCAGATTAATTTTAGAACCCTAGATTAAATCAAGAACGATTACACTAACCTCTTGATGTGCTTTGCAGTGTGCGCCTTTGAGATTCGTCTTGAGGACACGGATGTTGTCACTCTAGCTTGTCCACACCAAGAACACCTATGGCAGCCCTTGAACAGCTTCTAAAGCCTTTTCTATTAATTAGAAATTCAAGTTCTGCCTTTTAAGAGATTAGAGATGCAAACAGGACACTAGAAACAATTTCTAGTGTTCTTAATTCAAGAGATTGATGGCTAATCTCTTTGAATTGATGAGAGATGAAGAGAAATAGCTAGAGAGGCTCAAAGTGGCGTGACATATGAGAGGAGAGGCTGCTGGTTGTGTTTTCTTTTCATAACCCCACTTAAATAGCTAGGTTAACACATTAAACCCTAGCCACATGTCACCTTTTGATTAGCTCTAGGTTTAAGTGACCCAATCACATTGTGCCAAGTGTCAAACCTATATTTAATCTTGATTTTAATCATCTTACATGATTAAAATTATTTGCAAGCTTATGTGTTATGCCATGTGTCACCATCTCATGGTGCCACGTGTCACACCGCAAAATGACCAAAATGCCTGTGTCTTAATTTTGAGTTCTTAACCCAAAATAATTATTTTCTTCTTCTAATTAATTTATATCAAATATAAATTAATTAATTAATCTCTATTAATTAATTTTTCATCAATTAAATTCATATTTAAACACTTTAAATATAAATTTAATTTATACTACACATCCAATAATCTAGATTTGGTTTCAAGTCATGCTAGGGACTTTGCAATTTTATTGCAAACCAAATCTATTTAATTAATCAATTAAACTCTTTAATTAATTAATTAAATCATATTTAAATAGGTGATAACTTGTGTATGTGTGTGACTTACTAGGCTCATCACTAATTGGCAATGAGACATGATATCAACTCTTAATATCATCAGAACTCTTTCTTACCATAAATGATTTCTCTAAATCATTTTATGAACCTCATAGACCATGGTTAATACCTAGCATAGCATGCCATGGCCACCCAATTAGTAATAAGATTTACCTTAAATGAACCTATAATCATATGTTACCATGCACTAGAATCTCTCTGTTACAAAATCCCAACTCAATCTTGAGTCATGGTTTATGTCAAACTCCATTTGCTATGAATATTATGTTCTCTTTTAATTCCAGTTCTTGATTAAAAAGATTTTCTCATCAGAAACTTTTTCTAAATAAATCTATCTGTCCTGGCCAGGAACTTGAAACATCAAGAACAATTAAATGAACATAGGATTTTATCTCTATTTACTTAGAGGAACAGATTCCATCTTGATCAACACCTACCTCCATATATAACTAGTAGGAGCCAACACATGCCCATATACCCATACATAGTACAAGTATGAAAACGGTATCAAACTCAAACCACCTATATACAAGATAACTGTGCTATCTCAGGTCTAAAGATTATATGCACTGATATGATTTATGACAAAACATTGACAAGAGTAAACTCCATGTGCTTGTCATAAGCGTCACTGGTTCGGCCTACTTATCATTTATAAGTGCCTATCATGTTTGTTATATGGCATGAGACTCACCATTCCATCTTATTTATATCTCATATAAATAACTTGGGAACAAACATGAATACAATCTTTCTGGATAAGTCATGTCCTTATTATGAAGTATCCTCGATTGTGAACCTATTTATGATACTTCGTGCTAGAAATATTGTCACTCATATTCTTAACAACTTAAGAATAATATTTCTAACAAAATATCAATGGACCTTTTCTATTACACATAAATATATTATGTAAACGGAAAAGTGGAAATGCCTTTATTAATAAAAATATGTACAAGATACATACTAAATGATATGCTCTAGGGCATATTACTAACACATGGATCCACCAATGCATGCACATATGTGTTGTAGAGGGAGAACGTATCCCTGATGATGTCCGGGGCATCTTGCTCCTCCTGAGCTTTGATGGCATAGGCTTTGGTAGGTACTCTGGCCTCTGGCCTCTCAGCTGACTCGGATGCAGGCCTCAGTGATGGGCCAGCTACCTCAGATTTACCAGGCTTCCTACCCCTTTGTGGTGCAGGAGCAGGTCTATCTGCTTGTGTTGGAGCAGCTGTAGTAGTCCTCTTCGGAAAATTTTTGATCTGATGTTCTATAGATCCACACCGTCAGCATGCACCAGTCACTCGCCAACAGTCCCCCTTTTGCCACTTCTGGCAGTAGGAATAGGCAGAAGATGCTAGGGCTGGTCCCCTGAACACCGTCCCTGGAGAGCTGCCCACTGATGGTGTGAATTGGCCTCTCCTAGGTATAAATTATGGTCTGGGCCCCTGGGACTGACACTGGCCTTGTGGTTATCCTGAACCCTTAGCAGGAGGACCCTTACTCTTCTTACTGGGAGCAGAAAATGAACTGGGCTGACCTGGACCCTTGCTCATTTATTCGGACCCTTTCTACTTTCGATGCAGCATCTACTAATTTGGCAAAATTCATGATCTCCAATGCTGTTATCATGAATTTGATATTTTCATTGAGCCCTTCATCGAACCTTCTACAACTCTCTGCCTCTGTAGGGACTATCTCCCTCCCATACCTGCTCAGTTTGACGAATTCTCGCTCATACTCTACCATTGATAGTTGCCTCTGTCTCATACTGATAAATTATCTTCTTCTCTCTTCTAAATATACTTTACTGACATGCTTCTTCCTGAACTCTATAAGGAAGTAATCCCAGATGATTTGATCCGGTTGCACCTCACTAGTTACTGTGTCCCACCACTGGTATGCATCATCTTGAAGTAGGGACACAATGCCCTCCAGGTTCTGCTCAGGGGTGTAATGAAGCTATTTTAGCACTCTAATTGTTCTATCCATCCAGTTTTCCCCTGTCATAGGGTCATCCTCCTTCTTCCCAATGAAATCCATAGCCCCATGTTTTCGTAGTTTCTCCATATGGGACTTCTGTGGTGCTGGTGGAGGTTGTGGCTGTGGTTGTGGTGGTGGAATTGCCCCTATCATTTTCTAGTAAAACTCAGTCATTTGCTGAAATAATGCAAACTGAGGTTGGGTAGGTGCCTCAGCTACTGGTGGAGCAGATTCTCCCTTGCCCCAATATTCAGCTCTTGGCGGAGCACGACTGTCCACCTCTTCATCAACTGCTCTGTCACACCTTACTCCTCTGTAAGGCATAACATGATCCCGTAGAATACCTAATGAACTACCAAACTTCACCTACCGATAACTCATTAAGTACCCTATAAGGGATTTTAAAACAATTTTCTTACTTTTGCTAAGTGGTGAGCATTTTCTAATAGGTATTTAAAATATTTAATTAAAATTAAAAATACTTAATATATTTGGTCCATTTTATTTTTTCGCAAATTTTATAAAAATTTTGCCAGAGTTCTGTCTGTATTTTGAAAAAACAGTTCTTCAAATACCTGAAAAGAAACACTTCCAATAATTTTTTTCCCAACACTTCTTCTAATTCACAATCATCTCAATCAGTTTCAACACATTTATAAACTTCCAAAATTCAATTCCACCATTTTCATTATCCAACAATCATCGAATACCATTAATGAATTTCATCCAATTCAAAATAAAATACTACCATTCATATTTCATTAATGACAAAGTAATTTATATACATCATTGCAAAAATTTACATTTAAAGAAATTCAAACTAAATTTTATTACAAACGTTATACAAACTTTGTACAAGCTTTGTACAAGCTGCTCAAGACCGAATTTACATGTCCATACAATTACATGCAATACATACATCAAAATGAGTATTTACAATCAGGGTATAAATTATACCCGATATAACCTCAGGATGAGTCGCTCCACAATCCTCAGCAGCTCACTCTGCTGCTCCTCTAGTTTCTAAATCTGCGACAGCAATAACAGCTATTGCTGAGTACTAGGACTCAGTGGTGCACAACATACTAAAATAATCTTTATGTAGAATTTAAATCACATTTATTCAAAAATTGGACTAAACATGAGAATTAAATACAAAACATGAATTATGAGATTTTAATCCAAACAATTTCATTTTCAAGTATCAAAACATATTTCGTAAAACCCACAGTTATATCAAGCCATTCGAAACAAATATAATCTCAATAGCCAGATGCTAAGGAGAAATCACATCACAAGGCTAGCTAGCTCAAATATATGGATATCCATTCAATTTCCTCTTCTACTGCACACACCTCAACACTTCATCCAGAGAAGGAATCAAAATTTGAAAATGATTACCCCCACTAGTCATGCTAGTGAGGTGTTCAAATATATGGTCATGACACTATGGTTTCAAAACTTATCTTAACAATTTGCTAAACATTGCCATTTCAAATATACACAATTAACTTTTAATAATTTAAATCAAGCATCATAAATAATGTCACAATTCACTATTTCAAATTATTCAAAACAATATGCAGAAAATAATTTACAGAAATTATACGTTGTGCATAAACCTCAAGCGAGTTGCCTCTTGGCCTTGACTCGATTCCTCTGGTTCTTTCCCGGTGTTCTTTTCAACTGAAACACACAATTTCACAGTATTTCAGTACCATAACTTAGCATAATCCAAAAATAAGTTTAACTTAACTTTTACCTAGCTCTAATGTGCTAAACTCGACGTTCTTTAAATTTTGTGTTTCGGGGTTACTATTCACTACACTATTCAAGTCAAATTATGGACTTTCTAAGGCTTAATAGGTATGGGAATTCCAACTTCACCCACATACCACATTTTGGTCACTAAATTTGTTGGTTTTGGTTGTTTACTCAAATTCTAAGTCTTTTAGGCAAATTTGATAAATTTTCAGTTTTTGTGTCTAAGGTTGCACTGTTCTATTGGTCATTTTTCTGTTAGAATTTGGCAAAACTTCCTTCATAGAAAATGTTCCCTATTGTCTTAAGTTTATTTTCCTTTTTGAATCACTCCAATTGGAGTTTTGTAATTCAAGTTATAGCCATTTGAACAATGGCTGCTGGATTGAACTCAACCCAGATTTTTTGGGCAATTTTTGGTTCTGGCAGTTTTAGGTCACCAACTTTGGGTGACTTGGTTAATGGCATAATTTGGGTTTGTGTTCTGCATGAAAGTTTTAGGTCTATATCTCATATGTCCACTGGTAAAATTTCAGGTCATTTAGACCTGCCTACCTCAAGTTATGGCCAAATGAATAAACACTATTCATTTAGTCATTTTGTACAGTGCAGACTGAGATTTTCTGGATTTGGTCAATTTATTCACTAGGTTTTGGTCACTTTTTGGGCATGCTTCCTAAATGAAAATTGTGTCATTTAGTGTCTATTTTCATCCACAATTGGTCTCATACCAATTGAACTTCTAAATTTTCAGTTTTGGTCCCTCAAAGGGACCTTGGTCATGCTGCTAGCAGCATGACCACACTCAATCCAAATTTGATCTCAACTCTAACACTTCCAACACACTTCATTTGGTCACCATTGGCCATTTCCTACTTCAAACTAGGTCAAACATATCATTTACCAATTTCTCACTTTTTTGTCTCTAAACCCTAAGTGTCCAAACCCTAGTTTACTAATTCTTTGCATTTGATTGAATCAATGCCTATATATATGTTTCTTCATCTCAAACAAGATCACATATACTTTTAAATCTATCAAACCATGCAAATATACCCCCATACACATGCTGGCCGAAATTCACTCATGGTCCCTCAACAAATTTTTCTTTTATTTAAAGTTTATTTACAAGTTCATTAAGTTAAAAATGTAGAAATCAAACTAAAATTATCAAGTTTGCTTACTAACCTTTCTTAGAGCTTCAAATCCTTCAAATCTCTATCATTTGTTCTTCTTTCCTTTTTCAATCTTCTTCTCAAGTGACTAAAACAAGTTTTTATGGGAGAATTTGGGGTAAGGTAGGGTCAAATGTGCGTTTAAAAGCTTGTATTCAAGCTTTCATGGAGGAATCAATGGAGGAGTTTGGAGAGCTATGGCTACCAATTTCCTTAAGGTAGGAGAAGGGTTATAATTTTTTTTTTTTTTTATGTATTTTAAGTCTTGTTTTATGTATTTGAATGGGTCAAAAATTGTGGGAATTAAAATAATTAATTTTGACATCATTTTGATGTCATAAAGTGATGTAATTAGCTTTTTCTTTTCTTTTCCCTTTTTTTTTCTATTTATTTTTCTATTAGTTCTTTAATTTAATTCCCGACTCTGAAATTTTCTTTTCTCCAATTTTATTTGACAGTTAGGTCAGGAGTCAGCTCTCGGGGTCAATTGACCAAATTGCCCCTCGCTGGTTCATCCCGGTTTGCAAATAATTCAATATTTCTTTCGGCTCCCTGACATAATTATTTGACTGACTTAACAATTCTTTTTCGTGATTTTCTCTTTTCCACCGTGTTTGTAAAGGTCCTAAGGACCGCAGCGTCACATTTTACGATTCGAAATTTGAGTTTAAATCGACTTCGCAGTCGTTCCCGAGAAGGTCACCCATCGCTGTGACTCTCAGCTCGTTTAACTTCTTATGTTCTGTTTTTCTTATTTATACTTAACTTACTAATTATTTGTGTTTATGGCTTCTCTAGTTGTCTTAAGTGTGGTCCTAATCCCTTTAATTGTCCGGACCGACTCCGCTCACCAGAACAGTGAAATATACCAGACTATACAAATAGGGGTGTTACATGCTCTTTGGGAAGCAGGATCCATATCCTAATCAAAATAACAAAACAAATAAATCTGCATTAGTGTCACCTCAACACTTACAAACGCAATGCAATGGTATGCACTCTATATAGGCCCAGAAACGCCTAAACTAATGCTCTGATACCACTAAATGTGACACCTCTTACCCGTCTACAGTATAGCTGAGTAAGATATGCCACACAGTGTGTCGGAGCACCAATTCATATTTCCATTATAATTTACCCTTTTTAATTTATTTATTTATAATTTTTGATTAATCTGAATTTTTCGCAAATTTTATACAAAATCCGGTAGAGTGCCGGCTGTAAATTGAAAAAACAGTTCTTCTGAATCTGTTAAAAACACTTCCAATGTAATCATATTATCAATCTTAGTCAACCGCCAACATCTTTTCAACAATTTCTCAAATGACTTCAATATCTCAAATTTCAATTTATTTCATATCATACTCAATTCAATAAGAAATACTCAATTTTATTACTGAACATGGTTCACAAATAATTACATCAAAAGCATAATTACATGAGTTTATAATATACATTACAAAAGTTTACAAAATACAAAAGACCAAAAGTAGCCTAATATCCTACCAATGCACTGCAAATGTGAGGTGACTCTGGACTCTATATGCAGATCTGAAAGTTCACCCGGTATGAGGTATGCTGGACTCCCCAGCTATGTCTCCAGTATCTGCGCGTGGCAAAAGCGACGCACTAAGCAATTCTACTTAGTGGTGACAATATAAAATAAAATAACTAAAATAAAGTGAATATGCAGAATATATGTTTACATCTTTGGTAGACTTAATATTTGGCATTTATTGCATTATTATTCGATTAAAATTTCGTAAGATTCATTATCATTGCCCGAGTAACCCATACTAGTCGACTGGACTGGATAAATGGGTAAACTAGCACTGGGTACTAAGTACCTCGGACCATCACACCATCGGTCACATTGTGTCTCCCGGTGTGCAACAGAAAAGCTAATAAGCTGTAATAATTATCAGGGATAAAACCCAAGTATAATAACTCAATCAACATAGCCAAAGGCTATTTTATCACAGAATGGCACATGAGGCCATAAAACACAGAATGGCATGAAGCCATATGCAATACTGCTAACAGAACACTATTGGCATGCCAACCTATCCAAACCAATCTTGCTAGGTGTACAAGGGCATGTTACATTCTTAAATTGTACAATTCTTGAAATTTAAGTTTAGGTGTTACTATTCATTTCATTAGTCAACAAAAATGATGACTTTTGCATAGACAATAGGTATATTAGTTTTAACACTCCCAACATACCACATTTTGCATTTTAAAATTATTGGTATTGGTTGCTAATACCATTTTTAAGCTTAATGTTAGTTGTTCAAAATTTTTAGATTTGAAGCCTTATATTTACTGTTCCATTAGTCATTTTTGTAGTGGGAATTTGGCAAGGTTGTCAACATGAAAGTTGTTCCTTATTGTGTCTAGTTACATTTCCTTTTTTTAATCACTCTATTTGGAGTTTTGTAGCTCAAGTTATGGCCTAAACACCATAACTGGCTGGATTGCCAACTTCCTAGATTTTTTGGACTCACCAAAACTACAGTTTTTTTGTGCAGTGATTGCAGGTCACCTTTCTAACATGTTATGGTCACAATTTGGGTTAGATTTCTTCATGAAAGTTGTAGGTATATGTTTCAGCTATTTTTGGGTAAAATTTCAGGTCAATTGGACCTTTCTACACTGAGTTATGACCAAATGAATAAACACTGTTCATTTGGTCATTTTGCCCAGGCAGAATGCAGGTCACCCGGATTAGGGCAATCTTTAGGTCAACTTGGTTTGATTTTCAGGGCATGGTTTCTTCACCAAAGTTGTGACATTATGTGTCTAGTTTCATGTCCAATTGGCCTTGCACCAATTAAACCTCTACAACTCCAGTTATTGCTACCCAAACCTTCTAGTCTCATGGTCAGTCCTGCAGGTCAGCCAAGGCAGCAACACTAACTTTAATTTCCACTACACAAACCACTTCATTTGAATTCACACATAACCAAATGGTCACTAATTGACCATTAAAACTTACTTTCACCATTGCATGATCAAAGTCTCAATTGCATACCCAAACCCTAACCCATTCCATCTCAAATCATGCATTCACTTACCTTTCACCATCCTAAACAATAGGTTAGTGTCAAGGGCAGCTAGGGTACCATTTTAATTCAAGAAAATCTTCAAAACCCCACCAAGCCCAAGGCTACTAGAATTTTAAGAAAAGCTTACACATGGTATATTTTTAATTTTCATGCAAATTTACATTCCACTCCACTCCTTTAACATGAATCAAAAGAGAATGAGTGAGTTTAGTCACTAAACTTTAATGAAGTAAATTCCAAGCTTATCAAAGCTCCTCCTTTCTATTTCCTTTTGCTGCCATTAGCTTGCCCAAGATGTATGAACAATTTTTTATGAAGACAAATTTGAGTTTCAAGGTAATTTAGTGGGTGATTTAAAGCTTTCCTAAGCTTCCATGGAGTTTCTCTTCTCTTTTTCTTTCTCTAACATTTCCGCTGGTTTGGAAAGAAATGGTTGCTGGAATTTTTCTTCTTTGTTTTTATCTTATTTTGTGTCCCTTTTATCTCTTAAGTCATTTTGTTAAGTGGTGATTGGGTGGAAATTCTTAATTACATAAGCATGACATCATAATTCACAATTTAACTTCTTTCTCTTTCTTTTCTTTTCTACCAAATTTCAATTCAATTTTTAGCAATATTTATTCATATTTTTTGTCATAATAATTATTTACTTAACTGGACAAGTAAGCCAAAAATCACCTCTGAAGGGAAAATAACTAAAATGCTCTCCGTTTGGCTTAACAGACTAAAATTGTCTATACCGATTGAAAAATTTTTCAAAGCATTTTATTGGCATTATAATGCCATAGGAACCTCAATGACCCTTCTCTGGAGTCCCAAAAATTATTTTATGAATTTTTCCTCGGATCTAGGGCTCCTAGTTGTGAGAACCGCAACTTCCCACTAGGTTACCCATCGCTAGGGCACCGGCTCATTTAACTTAGTTGTATTTTATTTCTAAAATTTTTTATTTTTCTTATTAATATTTGAGTTAATTATAGTTCCAAACTTTAGTTTAAATATTTTTCCAGATGTTCTAGCTGTCCAGACCGACGCTAGTCACCGGAACAGTAGAATGTACGGAGTTGCTATAGGGAGGGTGTTACACAATCAGTAATAAGGTTTACTTTAAATGTACCTATAATTATATGTTACCATGCACTAAAATCTCTCTGTTATAAAATCCCAACTCAACCTGGAGTCATGGTTTATGTCAAACCCCATTTGCTATGAATATTATGTTCTCTTTTAATTCTAGTTATTGATTAAAAAGATTTTCTCATCATAAACTCTTTTCTAATTAAATCTATCTGTCCTGGCCAGGAACTTGAAACATCAAGAACAATTAAATGAACATAGGATTTTATCTCTATTTACTTAGAGGAATAGATTCCATCTTGATCAACACCTCCATATATAACTAGTAGGAGCCAATACATGCCCATATACCCATACATAGTACAAGAATGAAAGCAGTATCAAACTCAAACCACCTATATACAAGATAACTATGC
The DNA here is from genome assembly GCF_030052815.1 of Hevea brasiliensis. Taxonomy (NCBI): domain Eukaryota; kingdom Viridiplantae; phylum Streptophyta; class Magnoliopsida; order Malpighiales; family Euphorbiaceae; genus Hevea; species Hevea brasiliensis. Next base: position 73,205,446 of record NC_079496.1, on the reverse strand, counting down.
TATCTCAGTTCTAAAGATTATATGCACTAATATGATTTATGATAATATATTGACAAGAGTAAACTTCATGTGCTTGTCATAAGTGTCACTGGTTTGGCCTACTCATCATGTATAAGTGCTTATCATGTTTGTCATATGGCATGAGACTCACCATTCCATCTTTTTTATATCTCATATAAATAACTTGGGAACAAACATGAATACAATATTTCTGGATAAGTTATGTCCTTATTGTGAAGTATCCTCGATTGTAAACCTATTTATGATACTTTGTACTAGAAATACTATCACTCATATTCTTAACAACTTAAGAATAGAATTTCTAACAAAATATCAATGGACCTTTTCTATTACATATAAATATATTATGTAAACAGAAAAGTGGAAATGCCTTTTATTAATAAAACATGTACAAGATACATACTAAATGATATGCTCTAGGGCATACTACTAATAATATCCCACTAGCACTAGAGCCATTCATTACAATAACTTAGACCCATCTTCTCAAGATGTCGGTCTAGCTGAGTCTATCACATAGGCTTAGTGAATGGATCAGTTGGATTTTCAGCTGATGCTATTTTCTGCATAGTTATATCGCCTCGTCCAACTATTTCTCTGATAATGTGGTAACGCCTTTCTATATATTTGGATTTCTAGTGAGACATGGGTTCCTTAGCTTATATGAATGCTCCATTATTGTCACAGTGTAGTGGAACTGCTGACCCAATAGAAGGAACTACTGCAAGTTCTCTCACAAACTTCTTTATCCAAACAGCTTCCTTCGCAACATCTGATGCAGCAATATACTTAGCCTCGGTAGTGAAATCTACAGTCGTACTCTGTTTGGAACTCTTCCAACTGACTGCACCTCCATTACAAATGAACACATATCCTGAGGTAGACTTTTTATCATCGATATCTGATTGAAAATCAGAATCAGTATAACCATCCAATTGAAAGTCTCCACCTCCATAGATCAAGAATAAATCCTTAGTTCTTCTCAAATACTGAAGGATATTCTTGATAGCTATCCAGTGTTCCAAACCTGGATTGGATTGATGCCTGCTAGTCAAACTAACAGCATATGCGATATCCGGCCTAGTGCACAACATTGCATACATTAAACTTCCAATAGCCAAAGCATATGGAATCCTGGCCATTTTATCTCTTTCTTCAGGTGTCTTTGGAGACATATCTTTAGAAAGGTGGATACCATGTCTCACTGACAACAATCCTCTCTTGGAATCAAGCATGTTAAACCTCTTTAACACCTTTTCCAAGTATAGATTTTGGGATAAATCAATTATTCTTTTCACTCTATCTCTATAGATGCGAAGCCCAAGAATATAGGTTGCCTCCCCTAAGTCTTTCATGGAGAATGTATTTGACAACCATACCTTTACAGTTATCAACATACCTGTGTCATTACCCATCAACAGTATGTCATCCACATATAAGACAAGGAAAGTGATAGCATTGTCACTAACCTTCTTATATACACATGGCTCATCTTCATTTTTTATAAAACTAAATGATTTAATGGCTTCATCAAAACGGATGTTCCAACTCCTCGAAGCTTGTTTTAACCCATAAATGGATCGCTTTAGCTTGCATACCTTGGAACCATCTTGGGATTCAAAACCCCTAGGTTGTTCCATGAAAATGTTTTCTTCAATATATCCATTGAGAAAAGCTGTTTTGACATCCATCTGCCAAATCTCATAATTATAGTATGCAACTATTGCTAATAGAATCCTAATTGATTTAACCATGGCCACAGGCGACAAAGTCTCCTCATAGTCAATTCCTTGCCTTTGGCGAAACCCTTTCGCTACTAGCCTTGCCTTATAGGTCTCTACCTTTCCATCAGAACCAATTTTCATCTTGAAAACCCATTTGTTCTTTATAGGTACAATACCTTCAGGTGGGTCAACAAGATCCCAAACTTGACTCTTATACATGGAATCAATTTCGGATTTCATAGCATCAATCCATTTTGAATAGTCTATATCTGATATAGCTTCTTCATAGGTAAGTGGATCATCTCCATGATCTATTTCTTCATGAGTAGATAACTCTTGTTCTTCTTCATGAAGGAAACCATATCTCACTGGTGGGTGAGATACCTTAGTTGTTCTATGAGGAATAGTTGTAGATGTTTCATCAATAGGTGTAGGTTGACTAGATGGATCTATATCTATCTGATCTGTTGGTTGATCAGAATTCTCCAATTCTAACTCTATTTGCCTTCCTTTGCCTCCTTCTTGAACAAACTGTTGTTCAATAAATGTGGCATCTTTACTTGCCACAACCTTTTGTGAAGTAAGCAAATAAAAATAATATCCAAAACTATCTTTTGGATATCTAACAAATCGACCCTTTTCTAATCTGGTTTCCAATTTATCAGTGTTCAGCTTTTTTATATAAGCTGGACAACCCCATATCTTAACATGCTTAAGATTTGGTTTTCTTCCATGCCATATCTAATGAGGTGTGGAAGAAACTAATTTTGATGGAATCCTATTCAGAATATACAAAGTTGATTCTAATGTAAATCCCCAAAAGGAGATTATCATATCAGTATAGCTCATCATACTACGTACCATATCCAATAGGGTACGATTTCTCCTTTCAGATACACCATTCAGCTGTGGTGTTCCTGGAGGAGTCAGCTGGGAAACAATGCCGTGCTCTCTCAAGTATTCATCAAATTCAGTACTTAAATATTTACCTCCACGATCTGATCAAAGAGCTTTAATACTCTTTCCTGTTTGATTTTCTACTTCAGATTTAAATTCTTTGAACTTTTCAAATGATTCATCTTTGTATTTCATCAAATACAAATACCCAAACCTTGATTTATTATCAGTAAAGGTAATAAAGCAATGAAAACCGCCTCTAGCCATTTCCTTAAATGGACCACATACATCACTATGTATTAGCTCCAAAATATTTTCAGCCCTTAGCCCTTGTCCAACAAAGGGTGATCTAGTCATTTTTCTCTGAAGGCAAGATTCACAAGTTGGAGTAGGCTTAGAGCCCAATGACGATAGAATCCCCATTTTCTCCAATTTTGTAATCCTATCTTCTGCAACATGACATAACCTTAAGTGCCAATTATATTTTGAACTTGAGTTGGTTTTCACCATGGCATTGCATTCATTTAGTTCACTTGCATTCATTTTGTGTTTGTACATATTATCTAAATAATAAAGACCATCATTCATATAACCCGAGCTAACATATTATTTCCAAAATAAATATTGAAACATCATCTGTGAATTGAAATTCATAGCCATTTCTAGTCAAACTAGATATAGAAATGATGTTCTTAAAAGCATCAGGTACATATAAAATATTATCCAAACACAAAACATGTTTAAACATGTAAAAAGATTTAGATCCTATGGCTAAAGCTTCAACAGTTGAGCCATTGCCAATCCGGACTCTAGCATATTCAGAACGTTAGCTGCTACTATTTGCTAGTTTCTGCATATCATGAAAAATGTGAGAACGAGCACCAGTATCTAAAACCCAAGCTGTAGATGAACTATGAGTATCATCAGAATCTAAATAACAAGATATGGACATACCTTCCAAAGGTCTATCCTTCTTGTCCTTCAGAAAAGCAAGATACTTTGGTCAGTTCCTTTTCCAGTGCCCATCCTTCTGGCAGTGGAAACACTTTCCTTTGCCTCCATTAGCTTTAGTCTTCCCTTTCTGTTTAGCTATTTTCTTGGAAGGACCAGGAATCTGAGGTTTCTTTTTCTTATTGCCCTTCTTCTTGTTGGACTTTTCAGTAGAAGAAGATGCAATCAAAGCTACCTCTTTTCCTTTATTCCACGGTATATTCTTTTGGGCAATAACTAGCACGTTGAGTAAACCAGCCAAGGTGCATTCCTGTTTAGTCATATAGAAATTTATCACAAAATTTCTAAAAGACTCTGGAAGGGACTGAAGGATCAAATCCGTCTGCAGTTGGAAATCCATGTTGAAGTTAAGATGTTCCAATTGCTCAATCAGCCAAATCATCTTGTGGACATGATCCCCAACATTTTGTCCCTAAGACATCCTCATATGAAATAGCTGTCTAGATATCTCATACCCAGCATTCCTACTGTGCTCACCATACAACTCTTGTAGGTGAAGGAGGATCTCACTTGCACTCTACATGTTTTCATGCTGCTTCTGTAAGTCATTACTCATAGAAGCAAGCATGTAACACTTAGCTCTCATATCATGCTCCTTCCACTTATCCAAAGTTTCATGTTCCTCTAGAGTAGCCTCTGGAGGTAAGGGACCAGGAACATTTGAGTCTATAACATATCCTATATGTTCAAGGTTCAGGACAAGTTTCAAATTTCTTAGCCAATCAGAGAGATTAGGTCCTGTCTACCTATTGCGATCAAGTATGCTTGCAAGAATATTGGATGGTGGTGGTTGTTATGTGCTCATTATTATCAAAAGATTAACTGCAGAAAATAACCAAATTAATTAGTAAATGTATCATATAATTAATCAAAATAATTATGGTCTTTTAATCAAATTGGTCCTCCCACTAACTTAGCGAATCTTACACTTCCAAAGTAGAAAACGAAAATCCTAGTTGGATGGATTTCTAGTGGGTGATTGAATTCTTATAATTCTATTGATCATCCTCAGGTACATCCAATATTGGAATTATAGTAAACTATAAGTGAGCAACTCCTTGCCCATCACGTCTCATTTGAGGTTCAATCCTTTACCTAGCCCCTAATGCTCAAAATCTCAGGTACATCCATTGTTGACTTATCTTGCATCAGTTAAGTTGATCCCATTAAGCCAGTAATTATGCAAATAATTTTAATGTCCTCAGGTACATCCAATATTGGCCACCAAATTATTTACATATTTACAGCATCTCATGCTTAACAATTATTCTTAAGAAAATCTCTTAAATTAATTGCATCTTATGCAACCTTTTAAAATTTCTTAAAATAATTGCCCCAATGGAGAGCCCATGTTATAATTACTATAATTATACCATATCCAACTAAATCTTTTGTTTGGAAGATTTTATGGTCATCTTAATTACTATTAAGGTCTCACTTTGCACATTATCCATTTAGCATGCATATATCACGTACTTGCATACATTCCCATACATCTCATGCATTCATTGATAAACAGTAAATATGGTATGATCATGGACTTTCTAAGGGATTCAATTCTGAGCCACCAAGAATTCAGAATTGAATCAGGGCATTCCTAGGTACATTTCATTCATTCATTTTACAAGAGTTGCTGAAGGAGTACATAATCAACACTTGATCTTGAATTCCTCCCACTGGTCCCACCAATGCTCTTAACCTCCTTGAACTTCTTGCAATCCAATTACATAATAATCCTTGGCATACCAAGGAAAATTTACAAGAATTTAAATAAATGAAATTAAAACCCAAAAATTATTATAACCTTAATAATACATGCCCAAAATAAATTAAAATAAATTAATTAATTTACAATCCCAAAGAAACATAAAAGAAATAAATCCAATCATATTGGTCTTTTATAGTCCATGATCATCCATCATGCATATCACTATTTAATAATTAAATAAAACATATATACATAAATTAAATTGAATATCTCATATTTAACTTAAAAATCCAGATTTGAATATAATTCAAACAAACTTAAAAATTCAGATTTGAATCACATTCAAACAAATTTAAAAATTCAGATTTGAATCACATTCAAACAACCTTAAAAATTCATATTTGAATCACATTCAAATAATTTTTAAAAAATCAAATTTGAATATCATTCAAAAAAAATTAAAAATTCAGATTTGAATATGATTCAAACAACTTTAAAAATTCAGATTTGAAACATATTCAAACAACTTTTAAAATTCATATTTAAATCACATTCAAACAATTTTTAAAATTCTGATTTGAATCAAAATTGAATTGTATGATTAAAACTCTAATTAAACAATTTAATTAATGATTTATCATCAGTAAAGGCAATAAAGTAATGAAAACCACATCTAGCCATTTCTTTAAATGGACCACATACATCACTATGTATTAGCTCCAAAATATTTTCAGCTCTTAGCCCTTGTCCTACAAAGGGTGATCTAGTCATTTTGCCCTGAAGGCAAGATTCACAAGTTGGAGTAGGCTCAGAGCGCAATGAGGATATAATCCCCATTTTCTCCAGTTCTGCAATCCTCTCTTCTGCAATGTGACATAACTTTAAGTGCCAAATATATTTCGAACTAGAGCTGTTTTTCACCATGGCATTGCATTCATTTAGATCACTTGCATTCATTTTGCATTTTTCATTATTATCCAAATAATAAAGACCATCATTCATATAACCCGAACTAACATATTTATTTCCAAAATAAATATTGCAAACATCATCTGTGAACTGAAATTCATAACCATTTCTACTCAAACTAGAAATAGAAATTATGTTATTAAAAGCATCAGGTACATATAAAATATTATCCAAACACATAATATGTCCAAACATGTAAAAAATTTAGATCCTATGGCTAAAGCTTCAACGGTTGAGCCATTGCCAATCTAGACTCTAGCATCTCGAGACCGCAGGCTGCTACTATTTGCTAGTTCCTACATATCATCAGAAATGTGAGAACTGGCACCAGTATCTAAAACCCAAGCTGTAGATGAGCTATAGCTACAGTTGCAAGGAGATGGTTGAGAAAAGGGTGTGAAGCCTATCTGGCATACGTGGTTGACACTAGGCAGGGTAAACTTGACTTGTCTAACATACCCACAATAAGAGATTTCTCTGAGGTATTTCCTGAGGAATTACCTAGTTTGCCACCAGAAAGGGAAGTTAAATTTGCTATTGAGATTATGCCGGTGCAACTCCGATTTCAATTGCTTCGTATAGGATGGCACCTACTGAATTGAAAGAGTTAAAAATCCATGTGCAAGAATTATTAGACAAAGGGTTCATATGCCTTAGTGTGTCATTGTGGGGAGCTCCGATACTGTTTGTTAAGAAGAAAGATGAGACACTGAGGTTATGTGTTGACTACCAGCAGTTAAACAGAGTAACAGTGAAGAACAAGTATCCGTTGCCTAGAATTGATGATCTGTTTGATCAGTTGAAGGGAGCCGGCATGTTTTGTAAGATTGATCTCAGATCAGGGTATCATCAGCTAAGGGTTAAGGATGCAGATGTGCCTAAGACTGCATTTAGAACCCGATATGGGCATTATTAATTACTAGCGATGCCATTTGGGTTAACAAACACTCCAACAGCATTCATGGACCTTATGAACCATATCTTCCATCTATACTTAGATCGGTTTGTAGTGGTCTTCATCGATGACATCTTGGTGCATTCCAAGGATAAAGCAGAACATGATAAGCATTTGAGAATTGTTCTGCAGACTCTAAAAGAGAAGAAACTATATGCTAAATTGTCCAAGTGTGAGTTTTAGTTGAATGATATTGCATTCCTTGGACATGTAGTATCAGCTGAAGGGATTAGAGTGGATCCCAAGAAGATTGAAGCAGTGATGGAATGGAAGCCTCCCAGAAATGCAACTGAGATCAAAAGTTTCTTGGGGTTAGCTGGATATTATAGAAGATTTGTAAAGGGATTTTCCCTAATAGTTGCTCTAATGACCAAACTACTACACAAGAATATGAAATTTGACTAAAATGACAAGTGTCAAGCCAGTTTTGAGAGACTGAAGGCTATGTTGACAAAGGCACCAGTGTTAACATAGCCAGTGTCGGGAAAAGACTTTATAGTCTACAGTGATGCCTCACATAATGGGTTAAGGTGTATACTCATGTAAGAAGGGAAAGTGGTCGCATATGCTTCCAGGCAGTTAAGGCCACATGAAAAGAATTACCCTACTCATGATTTGGAGTTAGCAGCAATTATCTTTATATTGAAGATATGAAGGCATTACTTATCTGGAGAAAAATGCTATATATACACAAACCATAAGAGTTTGAAGTATCTGCCAACCCAGAAGGAACTTAATTTGAGACAAAGGAGATGGATTGAATTCCTAAAAGATTATGATTGTGAGATTGACTACCACCCTGGGAAGGGAAATGTAGTCACTGATGTCTTAAGCAAAAAATCTATTGTAGCATTAAGATCTCAGAATGCCCAATTGTCCTTAACTCATGATGGAGTTATTTTGGCTGAGTTGCAAGTGAAGTCGTATCTGTTACAATAGATACAGGATGGGCAAAAGACAGATGAGAAATTAATAGCTGTTATGGGCAAAATCATTGAGGGAAAGGAAACTGAATATGAAGTGAAAGGAAGTGGGTGCCTGTACTATAAGGAAAGAGTATGTGTACCATAAGGAAAGAGTATGTGTACCAGATGATAAAGAGTTAAAAACTAGTATACAGGAGTTAATAACCTGTATGCTATGCGCCTAGGAAGCACAAAAGTGTACCATGACTTGAAACTTCGATACTGGTGGCCAGGTATGAAGAAGGACATTGCTGACTATGTAACTAGATGCTTGACATGTCAGCAAGTCAAAGTAGAACATCAAGTTCCATCAGGTTTGTTACAGCCCATAAACATATCTGAATGGAAATGGGACCGAGTCACTATGGACTTTGTCAGTGGTCTACCTCTCACTCAGAAGAAGCATGATGCAGCATGGGTGATTGTGGATAGGTTTACCAAATCAGCACATTTTCTGCTAGTTAGAACTGACTACTCACTAGAAAAGGTAGCCGAATTGTACATCAGTGAGATAGACTACATGGAATTCCGCTTTCCATCATATCTGATAGAGACCCGAGGTTTACATCTAGATTTTGGAAGAAATTATAAGAATCCTTGGGCACACAACTCCATTTTAGTACGGCTTTTCATCCTCAAATGGATGGACAGTCAGAAAGAATAATCCAGGTAAATTTTGAAACTCATTGAGTTATTGTAAACAATAAATTGAACTAATAATGATAATAATAACCGAATATATGTGATAGGTCCTCGAGGATATGCTGAGGAGTTATGTTATTGAGTTTGAGGGAAGTTGGGACAGATACCTTCCACTGGCAGAATTTGCATACAACAATAGCTATCAAGCTAGCATACAAATGGCACCTTATGAAGCACTGTATGGGAGAAAATGCAGAACGCCTGTATGTTGGACTGAATTGGGTAAAGATAAGCTAGTGGGGCCAGACCTGGTAAAATAGATAGAGGAAAAGGTGAAACTGATAAAGGCCAATTTGAAAGTTGTCTTAGACCGATAAAAATCTTATGTTAACTTAAAAAGAAAAGACATTGAGTATGAAGTTGGTGAGAAGGTATTTCTCAAAGTATCACCATGGAAGAAAGTGTTGAGATTCAGGAAAAAGGAAAAATTAAGCCCTAGGTTTATTAGCCCATATGAAGTTATTGAACGTGTAGGACCAGTAGCCTACAGATTAGCCTTACCACCTGAGTTGGACAAGATACATAATGTGTTCCATGTCTCGATGCTCAAAAGATAAAGATCAGATCCTTCACATGTCATCTCAGCAGAAGAAATTGCGGTACAACCTGACATGACATGTGAAAAAGAACTAATTAAAATCTTGGCACGAGAGGTAAAAGAGCTCAGAAACAAGACAATTCCACTAGTGCAAATCCTATGGAGGCACCATAACATGAAAGAGGCAACATGGGAGAGCGAGGAGACAATGAGGCAACAGTTCCCTCAGCTCTTCACATCAGGTAAATTTCGAGGACAAAATTTTTATTTAGAGGGGAAGAGTTGTAACATCCTCCCTGTACGTGTTCTGTACGTTCTGTTGCTCCAGTGGCATAATATCAGTCCAGGCAAGTCAGGATGTCTAGAACTACACTTCAGTGATAGTGAACAGACATATAATAATGAAATAAATAAAAAGAAAATACAAAAAAAATTAAAAAAAAATAAAAGAGAGAAAATGAAACTAAGTTATACGAGCCCGCACCGTAACGATGGGTGATCGCACCGGAAAGGCCTTTACCGACCCCAGGACCGTGAGGAACCCTCGAAATTAAATTTTGGGACATAATTAAAGGTTTATTGAAATATAATTAACACTAGCAATATCAAAGAAAAATTAACAAATTAGTATAAAGAAAAACAAAAAATCGAGAAACAGAGAAAAATCGGTGTTACCGAAAAATCAGGAATATAACACGAAGTGGGGCATTTTGGTCATTTGACACCTAGAGTTGCCTTTTAACCTCAATGTCCATTAAAAATAAATGATATTACACTTTGAAAATGTCATGAAAAATTAAAATGAGATACATTATATGAATAGTGCGAGAAATGGGGGGTAAACTTAGGATAATTAAAAGTTTAATTATATTAATATATATTATAAGTTAGTGGACCACTAGGGGAGTATTTAAACAACTAAATGGACATGTGTAATCCCATTACATCTTCTTCTTCCTTATGATTCACTTTGGCCGAATTCCATTTCCTTTCAAAACCTCCATGGCCATCCCAAACTAAGCTCTCTCTGTCTATGATTCAAGCCTTCAATTCTCAATAATTCCTTCATTAAAGCTTGCCTACTCACCTTGGGGAAGATATTGGCAATAAGAAAAATAAGATTTGGTGAAGTTTAAAGGAAGCTCTCAAGTGGTAAGTGTCCAAATCTTCTCCCTAGCTTTAGTAAACCTTGTGTTTAGGTTGATATGAGTAGTTTGGTGAAGAGAAATGAAAAAAATAGTGAGATATGAACTTGTCCATTTTTGGCAGCCATGAAGGTTTGTTGTATTTGAGTTTTTCTTACCTCTAATGGATGGGAATTAAGGTTGATTAACTCAAATGGAAGTTGTAGTAGGTTAATGTTCAAGTGTGTGCATGTTAATGCTTGAATTAAGGGTTTGAAAATGGACTTTGATGTTTTGGTAAACTGCCATGTTTGGCAGCCTATAATATCATGAAATTGTATGTAAGTATATTTAATTTATTGATGAGATGTCATAATGTTAAATTGTGGACAGCATGTGTAGTTGATATTGAGGTATGAGTATATGGAAGTGTATGTGTAATATTGATATTGAGGTATATTGAATTTTGATGGAAGTGAATGTTAAACTTGAATGGTGTATTGTGTACATTGAGCACTTGAGTGTTCTACCCAAAATGCTTGCTAGAATTGTGTACAATATATATAGAAGTGCCATGATTAAATGTTGAAGTATTGGGAGAAGGAGGATTGTTAAAATTGGAAGTGATATGTTCAAATGCAAGTTGTATATGTTGGCAGTACTTAAATTAGGTCATAAGTACAAAACTGTGAACCCAATTAGTATAAAGCCAATGGGGGGTGAAACTAGACACCAAATAGGCCAACTTTCATGTAGAAATGTTGCCAAAATTCTTCCTAGAAACTGACCTTAAAAATGACCAAATCCGAAATGGCAACCTTATAAACCCAGATTTTTGATCATATGAACAGTAGTCATTGGGATGACCAAAACTCACTCAAAACTAGTCCAATTAACCTGAAATTTTTACCATGGATAGCTTAGACATAGAGATACAATTCTTATGAATACACCAAAGCCCAGAAATGGCTAAAACCAAGTTAAATAGCTTGCACAAGTTCGGGTACCAAAACTGCCAGAACTAAAAGTGACTTAAAATTGACCAAACTTTGCACTAAGAGTGCAATTGTCCAGCTTTAGTAAATTGACCATATCTTGGTCTATACAACTTAGAATAACCTAAAATTTTGCCCAAAGTGCAATAAGACATAGAGCTACAATTGTGCTTCTTTGACCAGAAGCTAAAAACCAAGAGAAATAGGACTTTAAGCTAGACCAATCTAGCATACAAAAATTGAGAATTTGACATTTACATACAATGATGCTTGAGGTAATTTGGCAATGAATGCCAACTTGTAAAAAGGGTAAATTGCATTATATTGACAGCATATTGAATTGTAAATTGTGATATGTTAATGCTAGAAAGAACTTATCTATATTACCTAAAAAGGTCAACATATGCATTGACTTATGAAATTACATAATAGCTAGTAAACTCTAGAAATTGAAGAATTAAACAATTAATTTATAATATGCCCTAGTTGGCCTAGTTGACTAGTTTGGATAGGTTGGCATGCCAATAGGATTTTGACAGCTGTTGTGTAAATGGCTTTATGCCATACTGTGTTTTTACGGCTTATTATACCGCACTGTGACTTTAATAGCCTACAACTATACGTATTGTGTTATTATACTTGGCTTATCACCAGATTGACTATGTGGCTTTTTAGCCACACTGTTTGCACACTGGGAGACACTTTGTGACTGATGGTGTGATAGCCCGAGGTACTATGTACACAGTACCAGTATATCCATTTATCCAGTCTGGTCAGTGTATAGGCTACACGGGTAGTTAATTTAAGCATTACTAAATTTAAATAGCTAAATCCAGTCTACTAACACACAACACTATCAAAATTAGCAATTATTGAAATGTTAGCAAATAAAAATAGAAACAACAACTGTAAGGAATATCGATGTCATAAATTCATAAATAATTCATTTACTTTATTTTAGTGTATATTTCTTTATATTTGGCACCACTAAGCAAAATTGCTTAGCGCGTTGCTTTTGTAACGCGTAGGTATTGGAGACACAGCTGGGGAGCCTAGCAGACCTACGACTGGGTGAGACATCAGATCTGCACAGGAATTCAGAGTCATTTGCACTGCATTGTATACATGGTAGGACTTAGGATATCTTGTATTTTGTACTTCTGTTGTATTTTTGAAATTTGGCCCTGTATTTTGTAATATTATGAAAGCTCTAAAGTTTGTAATATTTTGTACATATTAAATAACGTGGAGATTTTCTGGATATATTTAAATTATTATGGACTGTATTATAGAACAGTTTAATGACTGTAAAAGTCTATTGACTTTACTGAGAAACCGAGACTGTGAAATAGTTGAGATTTTGATATTGTCATATTGAACTGTTTTTAACAGGTTTGGAAGGACAATTTATCCGAAATACAGACGGCACCTTGCCAAATTTTTATTACCATTTTTGAAACACTTATTTTATTAAAATATGAAAATAGAACCAATATGTTATGAATAGCACATAAAGACTTCTTAAAATCAAATTAAGTTCAGAAAATGAGATAATCACATACTAGGTGCCCCAACACGCAGTATAGCACGCCTTGCTTGGCTATACTGTAGACGGACGACGGGTGTCACATTTTTAGGCCATGCCTCTCTTGTTCAATCAAATTATTGGTCTACCATTATTAACTTTGTCTAATTTTTTTTTTCAATAATTTATAGCATTGCAATTAATGAATCATGCGAATCTTTTTTCATCAATTTACAATTTTGCCATTTGACTAGAATGCTTTTTGACTAATTAAATTACATATTTAATTTTAGTTAGATTAGGATTTGAATTAAATATGTTTAATTCAAATAAAACTATATTTTTTTGCCCTATTTTAAATAGGACATGAATTAAATAGTTTAATTCAATTAGAAATATAATTTTAAAATCCTAATTAGATTAAGATTTAAATTAAATTGTTAACTCAAATTAAATTTGTAATTTTAACTCTAGTTAAAATTTTAATTTGAATTAACTTCAGAAAAATGATGTTATGAAATTAATAAAAGGTGGCATGTAAATTATTTAGCATTAGAATTGAATTGTTTAATTCTATATTAATTTTACGAATTAGTTTCCAAAATTGATTAAAGGCCAATTGGAACAAGAATTTTTTGAATTAAATTATTTAATTCAATATTAATTTTAAAAGTTGGCTTCTAAAATTAAATTATAGCAATTGAAAAATAAATTATTGAATTAAAATTGTTTAATTCAATATTTATTTTTTAAAAAGATTATTTTTCTAAACTTAGAAAGGTAAACAATGGGGCAAATTAAAGTAATTTGAAGAAATCAAATTTAATTGATCTCATTAAATTAATTGTATTAATTCTAAAGTGAGATTAGAGATTGAATTAAATTATTTATTTGATTTGAATATATATATGATATGAAACATTAGATATTGAATAAATTGTTGCTTAATCTTGAATTTGCATAATTTAATATTATAGTTCCTTACATAATTAATTACGTTAAACTTATTGCACATTAGAATTTTAGATGATGATTAGGAACATAGTGAACTTTCAATTCTAAATCTAATTTGGAATAAGTGCTAGCTTAATTAATTATTGTTTATGATATTTATGTAAATGAATTTAGGATTTATTGCATATTGTCTCATATTAGTTTATATTTATATTATCAATATGAAAATCCCATATGTCTTAAAAGAATAAGAGACTTTTAATTTGCTTATAACCTACTGAGGTAATAAATTGCTTACGGTATTTGTCCTTGACTAAGTTTAATCTAAATTAGTTACTATAACTCCATATGCATGTAGACTCATAGAAAACCCCATTTAAGTGTTATTAAAACCTTAAAGGTGTACTATTTTTGTTTGCAATCCTTATGATAAACATGAAAATTAGATCCAAAAGGAAGGAAATGTATCTTTATAAGATACTCAAAATAGTCAAAAGGACATGTATTTATGGATGAATAAGATAGTATCATAATAACTGAATTTAAATTGGGAGATGTCATATTCTTAGAGAAATAACTATCCTCAATAGGGCGGGATAGGTAAAGATCTAGGGATAGGTAAAGATCTATCTCTATACGAAATTATGGACCAGACTACTTCCGCTACACAACCTCAAGTGATTTTTTTTCGAGTGGGAGTATTTCACTCGTCAAGGAATTAGTTCCTATTAACATTGAAATACCACCTGTAGCGAATCTATTAAACATTGTTGGTCCCAATAGAAGTAACTCTAATATTGATGAGTCAATTTATTAATCTCAACCATGAAAATTGAGTTGTATGTATATTCACCACCATTATTTTGACATTGAAGGGGAAGGATTTATAGTTACTCCACAGGATAATGAAAGAAGAGATTGTAAGTAAATCCCTTATATGCCCTGCCAAGGATGAATGACCTCATATGCCATGTTAAGAATGAATGAATTAAGGAAATAAAAGAAGAGGTGGATTCTATGAAATCAAACCAAGTATATGAATTGGTTGGTTTATCAAAAAGAGAGAAATGATAAAAATCTCCTATGTTAATGAAATTATATCTCCTATGTTACTGGGTTAGTTAGCAGATACCAATCTGATTAAGGGCATCAACATTAGCAAATAATTAAAAGGATACTAAGGTATCTAAAAGCTTATTGATATTAGATAAAATTATTAGAGACGTGGTTGCAAGATAAAAGATGAACATTAAGTACACATCTACGCTTGATATGGTAACCTATTGTAAAAGATGTTTACAATATGCATGTTAAGTCTTTGGTTTTACATAGATGTTTGTTGTATTTTTATTCTATTTTTCCCTAAGATGTTGATATGCATAAATTATTTTTGTTGATTCATATAAATAAGTGAATATATATGTTTGGAGCATTTAGTAGAACTTAAAAAGTATGTTGGATAGATAAAAAGATTGGCCTTCTTATATAGGCAATCACTTTTATAGTTTTAGCGGTGGAAGAGGATGAGACAATTGTAAGCTAATTATTATTTACGTAATAACAATAAGAAAGAGCTCAAAGCTTATAACATGAAATGTTGCCTCAGAAAAGAGGTCAAGAACTAGGGTCATTGTCACACCCTACCCCTCTGTAAGGCATAACATGATCCCGTAGTATACCTAATGAATTACCAACTCCGTCTACTGATAACCCATTAAATACACTACAAGGGATTTTAAAAACTTTTCTTACTTCTTTTACAGTGGTGAGCACTATTTACAGGTTTTAAAAACTTTGGTGAATTGAGTGAAATAACTAACTCATTTGGTTTATTTGGAATTTCTGTAGAAATTTTGGCAGAGTGCCATCTGTATTTTGGACAAAACAGTTCTTCAGAAAACCTGTAAAAAGCACTTCAATAATTTTCCCAAATCTCAACTCCAATGCATTTCTCAACACAACAATTTATCAACACAATTCCATAGGAATTTTTCAAAGTCCGAGATAAGGAAATATAATACAACTTTTACAATCCAAAACACTCATAATTAATTTACAACTTCAAGGTACAATTTAATTTACAACTGCTCAAAACCAAAAACAATATGTACATACAAAGGTCATACATTACAAGACAAAATGCAAAATACCGTATACTCATAATACCAGAAATCCTCATTGGATGTATATGCACCTAGTCTGCCTCTGTCTGTCTCTCTACCGCGATAAAGAATAAAGCTATCGCTGAGACAATGTCTCAGTGGTGCACAACATTAACCAAATACAATTTAAATCACAATTCATAAGTCATGTAAATAGTGGATACTTAAAATCATAATTAAATTCAAGACAATAATTGTCAACAAGAATTTAAACTCCATTTCTCAATATCACAATAATTTTCCATAAGTCAGATCGAGTTTGAATTCAAAAGACAAGATATGTCAATGAGAGTTTAAATCCATTTCACAATCTCACAATACACATCAATAAATCACACACTTAATCATGATCCATAATTCAATTCATCCCAAAAGCCGATGGCTAATGAGGTATTCAATTCATCCCAAAAGTCGATGACTAATGAGGAATAACATGGCTAGCTAGCAAAAATATGAGTACTCATTCTATTCGTCCTCAACAGGCACACACCTCAACACTTCAGCCAGAGAGGGAATTCAATTCATCCCACTAGACAAGCTAGAGAGGAATACAATCAATATACATGATAGCTGTGGTTTCAAACCATTTCTAATGCTTTTTAATCAATAAGTATCCATCAATGTCATTCAAATAGTTTTTCACAGTTTCAAACCATTCACAATATTTTTCAATCAATAAGTGTCCATCAAACACATTTCCACAATTTAAAACAACGATATACAACAAATAATATTTATTTCCATTGAAAATAATTCAAAAGAAACAGTTGTTGTGCACAAACCTCTGATATTTGTCTCCTGGTCTTGACTCAGTATTTCTTTCCCTTTTGCTGAGTCCTTGTTAACTGAGAAACACAATTTGAAGTGTTTCAGTACCAAATTAAACTATCTCTATCGATGGTGTTTGGTAAATAGTACACTGAACTCAATTATTCGCTTAATCACCTAATATACCGACCCTCGTTGCGTTTTAGGTAAATTAGGTTTTAGTGTCGTTAATATGTCACATTCGATAGGTTTTAGGTTTGGTATGTTTTACCAAAGTCATTTCCTTACTTAGTGCATTTTAATGCAAATTTCTGGATTCCGGGACACTGGTTTAACCTAACCGGACGATCTAGTTCCCTCGGTTTTCGGGTCTCGGTCGAAACTACAAACTTGTAGATCTAGGTCTTATTGCACGCGGTGCAAAATTTCAGGTCAATCCGAGTTAAGTAGACCAAGTTATGGTCATTTCACTATTGCTGGTCAAATGGTACCATTTTAGGTCAATTTTAGGTCAAAGTGGTCAATTCTGGTTCGGCCAGTTTTTGGACCCGAACTTGTGCAAGTTGTTTGACTTGCTTATGGTCATTTCTGGGCTTTGGTGTCTTCATAAGACTTGTAGGTATGGGTCTTAACTATTCTTGGTCAAAATTTCAGGTCAATTGGACCTGGTTTGAGTGAGTTATGGCCTAAACACTCACTGCTGCCCAATTGGTCATTTTTCAGGTCCTAATTGCATCTAATCCGAATTGATCAAATTTTTAGGTCACCTTGCAAGTAGAATTTTGGCATGGTTTCTCAATGAAAGTTGGCACATTTTGTGCCTAGTTTCACCTCAAATTGGTCTCATACTAATTAAGGTTACACATTCAAGGTTATAGGCCAAAATATACACTGCCCTTAATATGCATTACACACCCCAACTTCAAACACACACTTACCTTTGCAAGGTTTACTTCCATACCCTACCAAACTGTTTTGGCACATTACCAACAACATTTTCTACATAACATTAGCATTATTTTGGGCAGATTCCAATCACCCTCAACACACCAAATATCATTCACAACTACAATTTCTAAGTACCATTACAAACACACCTAAACATTTCAAACTTTACATACACTTTACAATGTAAATTGACATACATATCATCAATCCTTCTAGGTCAATATGCTGCCCACTCTTCCTTCAATATACACCATTTCTCAAGTGTCCACAAGCTGCCACAAATCATTCATCAACATCACATTGCCGTACCATATGCCAATTCCCATCAAAGTGCATAATTCACCATATAAACATGCAATAACTCACTAAGTTACTAAATCACCATTATTAACATTCTTCCCCATCAATTATATGCACAAATACCTCATCATAAACGTGACCCATGGCTGTCCAAAATGGAAACAATAATAACCCTTCAAACTCAAAATTTTCCTCCACCAAACTAACACCCATAACATAAACATAAACTTTAACAAAGAACTTCTCAAAAATGCAAACTTACCTTTAATTGTAAATTGCTAAACCTTCACCAAACTTCCCAAAATTGGTATCAATATCTTCCTTGTGATGTGTAGACAAATTTTAGTGAAGAACACTAAGTGAATGGAGTTGAAATGGAAGGAGGGATCAAGCTTGCATGAAAATGTCCATGGAGTTTTCTCTCCCTTCATTCACGGCTTGGATGGTAAATGAAGAAGATGAAGTGGCTGCTGGACATAGTGGACTTACATCAGCCCCATAATGTGTTTATTTTATTCCCTTAGTGGTCCACTTACTCTAATTAATTCATATTATAAGTTACTTTCACTTAATCCCACATTAAACCCATTATTTCCACTATTTATTTTAGGTACCATCAAATTAATTTTTCATTTCATTTTCTAAGTGTAATACTATTTATTTTTAATGGACATTTAGGTCAAAAGACACTTCGGGATGTCAAATGACCATAATGCCCCTGTTCGGGTGGCTTTCACGATTTTTCGGTAACACCGTATTTTGTCTGTTTTTCGATTTCTCACTTTTCTTTGTACTAATTATTTAATTTTTCTTTAATATTTCTAATGAGATTTATACTTCAATAAGGGTCTATTTATGTCCAAAAAATGTTTTCCAGGGTTCCCTGCAGTCCAGGGTTAGTCAACGGTCCACGCCGTGACTTCCCGGTGCGGTCACCCATCGCTAGGTTTCCCGGCTCGTTTAACTTGATCACATTTCTTTACTATGATTTTTTTTTTTGTTTTCCTTTTCTTGTATTTCATTATTTTATGTCTCCTCACTCATATTGAGGTACGGTTCTAGGCATCCTAGCTGTCCGGACAACACTGGTCACCGGAGCAGCAGAACGCACTACCGAACTTTGGGGTGTTACAGTCATTATAAGCCAAGTAATTGCATTGACCTTACGTGATTTAAGTCACACTTTAAGCTCACTTTTCTGTTCTTTCTTAAAATGCCGGTGTGAGTTCTAATGCAAAAGAATAGAAAAGTGAGCTTAAAGTTAGACAATATGGTGTTTGAACTATCATTTGTATGGTATTTAATAACGACAAAGCTCCATGGGAAAAGAGCAAGTATCATAGCATGTGATTCAGACCACATGTGCCATTTATGTCCATCAAGTGGAATACAAATGTGATCTTTTTTTGCTTGTTTACAAACCCATAAGTGCATGGATCATTAACAAGTAATAAACTGGTGAGTAGAATATCATTCTCATGAGGACTGTGTTGAGTACCAAACTATAGTGACTTAATTTATCTAGATGATCAAATTGTATAAATATAGTAATTAAATCAAAATTAAAAGAAAAAAAATCTAAAATTGTGCATGGATCATTAACAAGTAATAAACTGGTGAGTAGAATATCATTCTCATGAGGACTGTGTTGAGTACCAAACTATAGTGACTTAATTTATCTAGATGATCAAATTGTATAAATATAGTAATTAAATCAAAATTAAAAGAAAAAAATCTAAAATAATTAATTAAACTGAAATACCAATGGATGAGAACATTCAAGAGTTAGGGGCTCACACTTCAATCAATTGTAGATTCAATTCGATTCATTCAATAAGTGGGAGATTATTACTTTAAAGGTGTAACACCCCTCACCCGACTATAGTGTAACCGAGCAAGGCGTGCTACAATCGGTGCCGGAGCACCCTAACTTATCTTACTTTATTTTTTTTTTAATAATTTTAAATTCGTTTAATTTAACATCAATTATTTTTTGACGGAGAAACTAGCGGAGTTTCTCCTATTTTATTATCGTTTGACATATTTCAATATTCACCTGTTTGAAATTCAATAATATTTTCAAAATAAAATCTTATCCATGCTAATCATAATTATCTCATCAATCATTCTCATAGTTTTCTCATATTTCAAATCTCATCCATACATTTTAATTTCATAATCATTTCCATACTCATATCATCATTTGAAAAATCATTATGTAATTCAAATCTATACTCATTTGTACAAATTCGTTCGTGCTCCATTCTTATAGCAAAATTCTCAAATTTGCATTAATTTACATCATTTGCAATAATTAAATAAATCCTTAATTCACATGATATACAAATTAATTACAATTTGCTAATTTCTATTACAATATAAGAAATAAATAACATACACAAAATACATGATATGCTTAATGTGAGCCCTATCTACATGCATTGCTGAGGAGGTGACAACCTTGAATACTCCAGCCACTTCTGCAGATCTGGACTGCAAAAATCTTCGTCAAAGTACCTGCGCGAGGAAACAAATCCATCGCGCTAAGCATTGCTGCTTAGTGGTGCAATAATAGAACAAGAAAATAAAATATACAAATAAAGAAAGAATGAAGCATAATTTGAATATTTAAGAATCAATTTAATTTAATATAATGTGTCTAATATTAATTATCTTTTGTTCTCATTTGTTTCCCTTTGAAAGCGTTTAATTCCGAAAATCACAGGGATAATGTACAACATACAGAATTAATAAAAATACTCAGTTTATATTTATATGGCAATAGAAGGTACATTTAAAATATTTAGTTAAGCTATACCTATTTTTGCAACTCTTTTATCATTTTACTTAACAATTTTTATGTGGTTTGGATCATTTCATAATTGTAACTAATTCTTTTGAAGTCTTATTAACTCATTTATTTGATTTCTAATATTTTTAATTACTAATAGTCTTAATTTATTTTAATAAATTACACTGCCCAAGTAACCTACGACAGGCTGACTAAACTGGATAACGAGTCGTTGCCTCTGGACACCGCGGTGCCTCGGGCCGTCATACCATGGGACGCAAAACGTCAATCACGTATGCAGTCAGTATGGCTAAAAAGCCATGATATCACATAATCGGGCATAAAAGCCATGAATACGGGCATAAGAGCCATGAATACGGGCATAGAGCTATGAATATAGGCATAAAGCCTTTTGCAGTACTGCTAAAACAATACCCTATTGGCATGCCAAACTATCCAATCTGATACACATGTCTAGGCAATACAAGGGCACATAATATCATTAAATATTAATATATTGTATTTTATGACTTCATTATTTCATGATAAATTTCGATTATAATTCATACATTCATTTGATCATTTATATGATCACAATTCACATCAATTATCCTTTTATACCATTGTACTCAAAACATTTTTCTTTTCCCATTTATACATTCACGAATCTACTCATGTAATTACAATTTTTATATTTCAAGTTGAGTTATTAATATGTTATGAATTCCATTTGTGATGGGCATATAAGCCCTAACTAATTATTCACATCAATTTGGTGACTTATTTTTCATGTTTCAAGTAATCCATAAATATTTCATGGATTTCAAATTTATGGCCTTAATTTCTTTTTAACAATTTTGACTAGGATGCATAGTCCATATTTGTCATACAATTCTAAGCATTTAAGCTTAGAATTGGTTCTAGGTCTTCATCTTAATTTACTAATCATTTTGATTACTATTCACCTTACTAGTCAACCCAAAATGTTGACCTTTTTATACTTAATGGATATATTAATTCTAATTACACCAAGATCCCACATTTTTAGCTTTACATTTGCTAGTATTAATTGCCAATTGCAATTTAAAGTCCCCTAGATGCATTTCTAATTTCAAATTTTGAATTTTCAAGTTTTGGTGTCACTATTCACCTTATTGGTCAACAAAAATGTTGACTTTTGGATAGAAAATAGGTATATTGGTTTTAACACCCCCAACATACCACATTTTGCATTGAAAACTTGTTGGCATTAGGCATTAATACCATTTCTAAACTTAAACCAAGGGAAGCAGATTTTCAGTTTTTGAAGCCTAACTTTACTGTTCCATTAAGCACTGTTGCAGTGGGAATTTGAGGAAATGGTAAACATGAAAGTTGTTCCTTATTTTGTCTAGTTGAATTTATTTTTTTAAATCACCCCATTTGGAGTTCTGTAGCTCCAGTTATGGTCCAAAAACCATAGCTGGCCGGATTGGAAAAACTGCAGAATTACCAAATCTACAGTACCATTAACAGTGACTGCCACTGTCTTGTTGGATAGGTTCTGGTAATAATTTGGGGTAGGTTTCTTCATGAAAGTTGTTTTTCTATGTCTTAGCTTGTTACTGTAAAAATTTCAGGGCAATTGACCATATCTACAGTGAGTTATGGCTAAATGAACAGTTTATTGTTCATTTGGTCATTTCTGCAGGTGCTGTTGCAGGGTATCCGGATTGGGGCCAACTTTTGGTCCACTTGCTTTGGTCTTTTGGGCATGGTTTCTTCAGAAAAATTGTGCCATTATAAGTCTAGTTTCATGTCCAATTGGCCAAACACAAATTGGACCTACACAGCCAAAGTTATGGCTGTCTAAATGGGCTGGAATCACAGCCTCATTGCTGCTGTCTCTAGGCAGCCTTCCCATTTCAATTTGCCATACATTAGCTCACTTCAAATTATGATTAACTTGCCTCAAATGGTCACTAATTGACCATTAGAATGTCCATTAATCATTTCATAAGCCAAGTCCAATTTTTCACTCCCAAAACCCTAATTTTCCCTTTCAATTCACCCATACACCTAGTTAAGCACTTTCATTCATTCTATATGTGTATATACACCTTAAACATAATCTCTAATTCATTTTAAGTCCATTAAAACCATCAAAAACACTCCATCATTGTTCCTTCCTTAGGGCTGCCGAAATTCATGGTGAACATACACATATATTTGGTTCATTTAATTCACAAATTCTTACTCAATTCAAGTCACTAACATGGAAATAAAGAGCTTAAGGTGTATAAGTGCACTAACCTCTTGTAGGGCAGAATTTTCCAAGCTCAAACTTCACTTTCCTTCCTTTTCTAGGCTGCCAAACACTTTCCCAAGAGGTATGGACAAGTTTTAATGAAAGGTGTCTAGGGTTTTATAGTGGAAATTCATGGGAAAATGGAAGTGATGCAAGAAATTTTTATGGAGGGCTATGGAAGAGAGGTCACGTTTTGAGGAAGAAGATGACCATAATTTTTGGTCCATTTTGTATCTTTTAAATGTTTTAAGAATGCTTGTTAACTTGTGATTGGTTGGGAGTAAGTGAGTGACATCATGTGATGTCATTATCTTTAATTTTCTTTATTTTCTTTTCTTTTCTTTTCTACTAACTTTAAAATAATTTTTCATCAACCTTAATTCATATTTTATGTCATAATAATTATTTACTCAACTGGACAAGTCAGCCATAAATCGTCTCTGAAGGCGAAATGACCAAAATGCCCTCCGTTTGGCTTAACGGGTCAAAATTGTCTGTACCGATTGAAAAATTTTTCTAAATATTTTCTTGGCATTCTAATGCCATAGGAACCTCAATGACCATTCTCTTGAGTCCCAAAAATTATTTTATGAGTTTTTCCCTGGGTCTAGGGCTCCTCGTTGCGAGAACCGCAACTTCACTCTGGTTACCCATCGCTTGGGCACCGGCTCGTTTAACTTGGTTGTATTTTATTTCAAAAGTTTTTCCTAAATTTTTCTTATTAATATTTGAGTTAATTATGGTTCCTGACTTTAGCTTAAATATTTTTCCGGACGTTCTAGCTGTCCGGACCGACACCGGTCACCGAAACAGTTGAATGTACAGAGTTGCTACCGAGAGGGTGTTACAAAAGGAGATTATTACTTTAAAGGAAATTAATGCTAAGTTATCTTAAATCCCCTCTCAAGGCACTCAAGTTGTATTTTAATTAACCCAAAACCTATTTTCATGGTGATTAAATTAATTAAAACTCATTATGTTCTTTGATTAATTGTTAGATCTACAAAAAATTCTAGTTTATCTATAGATCAAGAACCCTAAGTTCAAAATCTTAATTTTCTAATATTAATCTTCACCTTTCAGTCCTTTAATTAATATCTAGAATTAATATTAAGTGGGTACCAACACATAGCATATGTTAAGAAAACAAGAGATTAAATCAAAGAATAAAATACCCAACATATTAAATAAAATTAAACAAGATACAGAATTAAATTGCGAGTGCTACATCTCTAACCTTAGAATAAAAAAACTACTCATACATGGTGATTTTTACAATTAAGTTTATAAAATAAAGAAAAGACATGAGAAGAAATAGAATGAAAGAACCTAGATTGAGAATTATAGCCTTGGACTTTTGGAACTTTAGCTGAAAATTCCTTTTAGCAATCTTACAGATCTTACTTCTCTTTTGCCTTTCTTGAAGTTAATGTGCACTCTTGAATGTAAATTGGTTCTACTTTTTATTATAAAAAGGTTCCCCTGCCTCAAATGTTGACTTATTATATTTATATCTAGTGTAAAAACTCTTATTTCAGAGTCCTAAAAGCCTCAAAAGTCTATCTAAGTCAAGTTGGAATGAAGAAAGTTGGGTTAAAATTATTGTCTAGGGATAGTACACGAGCCATGTAACGTTATTCAGGGTTACTAGTGCAATTTTTTGCAGCTTGAATTTTTTTGTTTTCTTCCATCCAGAAGGTTACATGGGGTGCAAGAAGTTACATAGGGTAGATTATATGGGCCATGTAATGCTTCTAGCCTTTTAATCTTCACGTTTCAACCTCTTGACTTTTTCCAAACTCGTCCTTGGCTTTAGAACCGCATAAAAACGCCCTATAAAATATAAAAATCAAAGAATTGGGTTAGATTAATGATACACTTGTATTGTATAGATGTTTTTGAGCACAATTGTATAACATTTCACGGCATTTCGATAGGTAATTGCATGCATATTTGATAATTTCATTAGTTTTTGTAAATTTCACTGATCCAAACAAAAATCTATGTTTTCTACATATTTTTAGGTTTTCTAAAGGAAATTCGTGGCATAAGAGCAAAGAAGGAAGCTCAGAAGAACGTAAGAAGCATGGCAAGTTGCTGATACACTTTACACAGGTTATGTAAACACAGCCCTGGACCAGTGTAACCTCCTGCCTGATGAGACTTGAAGAAGTTGTAGAAAAGCCACAGTACACAGGCCATGTAACTTGGGCTGTGTAACCTTCAGAGACCCATGTAACCTTCTGTTGCCAAGGCTTGAAGAAGTAAATGGAGCATGCACAAGTACACTGGCCGTGTAAGTTGACCCGTGTAAGCATCCAAGGCCCGTGTAACTTATTGCCCCCCATCCTAGAAGAGGCCATCAGCTCCAGCAACTTACATGCCCTAGGCAGTGTAGTGACACACGGACCATGTACTGTATTTTAGCAAGTTTCTAAATTCAACTCTCACTCCTATTTTGGCACACTAATTAGACTTTTAATGCCATTGGGACTCTAAAACTTAATCCTAAGACACCTAATATAAATAAAAGATAGTAGAAAATAAAAAAAAAAAGAAGGAAAAGAGAAGAGAAAAGAAAAAAAGAGAAAAAGAAGAAAAGCCTTCCTGAGGAACCCTAGCTGTCTTAAAGAAGGATCACATCAGTGTCATGAACAGACTTCTCAACCAAAGTTCCACAAGTTCACAGCTATAGAATCCTCCCTCGTTTCTTTTGTTCTTAGTTTTTAGATTGGTTTTGTAACACCCTCATCTTCATTTTAACTTCCTCACTTTACTCAAAAAGGGTACTCACATAAATTGCAAAATTAGTAGTGTGTGTGCGATCACTTTCAGCCACACCTACAAAGTGGTCACCAAGAATTTAAGGACTAAATTGAATTGATTAAAAAGTTTAAGGGCAATGGGAAATTAAAAAATGGGAGGATTAAATTAAGTAAATTATAAAGTTTAGGGGTAAATCATAAAATGAAAAATGAACAACCAATAGGTAAGTGCCACCCATTATAGACCATTGGATAAAAAGGGTAAAAGCAAATAAAAAAAAAAATTATCTTCTTTTCCTTCCATTCCAGCAGGCTAAACTCCCTCACTTTCTCTTTTTTTTCTTTCCCTCTTTCAATAGCCAATTCTCTGAAAATTTTAAGAAGAAAAACCCCAAACCAAACCCCAGAAAGCAACAGTTTAAAAGCTTAAGCACAAGGGAGTAAGAAGAGTTGATAGATTAAGCTTGAAGGAAGTAAATTCTTTAAAAATTGGAGGAGATTTGAAGGGAGCAAGGGGCAGCAACTAGATTCAACCAAGGTTAGTATGATTTGATCATGAGATGATTATTCATTACTGGTTTAAAATGTTAGTAGTATGCCCTAGAGCATATCATTTAGTATGTATCTTATACATATTTTATTAATAAATGGCATTTCCACTTTTCTGTTTATATAATATATTTATGTGTAATAGAAAAGGTCCATTGATATTTTGTTAGAAATATTATTCTTAAGTTGTTAAGAATATGAGTGACAATATTTCTAGCACAAAGTATCATAAATAGGCTCACAATCGAGGATACTTCATAATAAGGACATGACTTATCCAGAAAGATTGTATTCATGTTTGTTCCCAAGTTATTTATATGAGATATAAATAAGATGGAATGGTGAGTCTCATGCCATATAACAAACATGATAGGCACTTATAAATGATAAGTAGGCCGAACCAGTGACACTTATGACAAGCACATGGAGTTTACTCTTGTCAATGTTTTGTCATAAATCATATCAGTGCATATAATCTTTAGACCTGAGATAGCACAGTTATCTTGTATATAGGTAGTTTGAGTTTGATACTGCTTTCATACTTGTACTGTGTGTATGGGTATATGGGCATGTGTTGGCTCCTACTGGTTATATATGGAGGTAGGTGTTGATCAAGATGGAATCTGTTCCTCTAAGTAAATAGAGATAAAATCCTATGTTCATTTAATTGTTCTTGATGTTTCATGTTCCTGGCCAGGACAGATAGATTTATTCAGAAAAGAGTTTCTGATGAGAAAATCTTTTTAATCAAGAACTGGAATTAAAAGAGAACAAAATATTCATAGCAAATGGAGTTTGACATAAACCATGACTCCAGCTTGAGTTGGGATTTTGTAATAGAGAGATTCTAGTGCATGGTAACATATGATTATAGGTTCATTTAAGGTAAATCTTATTACTAATTGGGTGGCCATGGCATGCTATGCTAGGTGTTAACCATGGTCTATGAGGTTCATAAAATGATTTAGAGAAATCATTTATGGTAAGAAAGAGTTCTGATGATATTAAGAGTTGATATCATGTCTCGTTGCCAATTAGTGATGAGCCTAGTAAGTCATACACATACACAAGTTATCACCTATTTAAATATGATTTAATTAATTAATTAAAGAGTTTAATTGATTAATTAAATAGGTTTGGTTTGCAATTAAATTGCAAAGTCCCTAGCATGACTTGAAACCAAATCTAGATTATTGGATGTGTAGTATAAATTAAATTTATATTTAAAGTGTTTAAATATGAATTTAATTGATGAGAAATTAATAGAGATTAATTAATTAATTTATATTTGATATAAATTAATTAGAAGAAGAAAATAATTATTTTGGGTTAAGAACTCAAAATTAAGACACAGGGGCATTTTGGTCAATTCACAGTGTGACACGTGGCACCATGAGATGGTGACACATGGCATAACACATAAGCTTGCCAAATGTTTTTTTAATCTTGTAAGATGATTAAAATCAAGATTACGTATAGGTTTGACACTTGGCACAATGTGATTGGGTCACTTAAACCTAGAGCTAATCAAAGGGTGACATGTGGCAAGGGTTTAATGTGTTAACCTAGCTATTTAAGTGTTGTTATGAGAAAATAAAACACAACCAGCAGCCACACTCCTTTGTCACGCCACTTTGAGGGTTTTTATCTCTTCTTCTTCATCTCTTATCAATTCAAAGAGATTAGCCATCAATCTCTTGAATTAAGAACACTAGAAATTGTATCTAGTGTCCTGTTTACATCTTTAATCACTTAAAAGGCAGAACTTGATTTTTTAATTAATAGAAAAAGCTTTAGAAGCTATTCAAGGGCTGCCATAGGTGTTCTTGATGTGGACAAGCTAGAGGGACAACATCTGGTGTCCTGAAGACGAATCTCAAAAGCGCAGACACGCTGCAGTGCATCAAAAGGTTAGTGTAATCGTTCTTGATTTAATCTAGGGTTCTAAAATTAATCTGATTAATTTTAAAATCTTAAATGGCAAATACAGATCCAGAAACATATTAAAAGAGTTTTAATATGTTGTTTATCATTGAAATCAAATAGATAAAAATAAATCTTGCATAATGCATGTGACCCTAGGCGAAAATTTTTGAATTCAATGGTATAAATTTGTGTTTTTCACGCTTCCGTTCCTAAAATTGGTATCAGAGCCACTATATTTGCCATTTAGATTGTTGATTATATGATTTAATTGTGTGTTTGATCATGAGATCAAAAGTTCATTGCTGGTTGCAAAGCAAGTTGGCGGCATACTTAAAAAATACCATCAATGGTGCGCATGGTTTGGCTTCCATGGGTGGTTTAAGGTTTGGCTTTTAATTCTGCAATTGTTGTATGATCTAAGGCCTATTCTTTGACTAATTAAAGTGTTTAATTAGTAGTTTTTATCACACAATTAAATTATGATTCAAATCAAAATTTTAAAAATTGTTTGAATGTGATTCAAATCTGAATTTTAAAAGTTGTTTGAATGTGATTCAAATCTGAATTTTTAAAGTTGTTTGAATCATATTTAAATCTGATTTTTTAAAATTGATTGAATAAAATTCAGATCTGATTTTTTAAAAAATGTTTGAATGTGATTCAAATCTGATTTTTTAAAAAATGTTTGAATGTGATTCAAATCTGAATTTTTGAAGTTGTTTGAATGTGATTCAAATCTGAATTTTTAAATTTGTTTGAATGAGATTCAAATCTGAATTTTTAAATTTATTTGAATCATATTCAAATCAGGATTTTTAAGTTGAATATGAGATATTCAATTTAATTTAAGTATGTATGTTTTATTTAATTGTTAAATAGTGATATGCATGATGGATGATCATGGACTATAAAAGACCAATGTGATTGGATTTGTTTCTTTTATGTTTCTTTGGGATTGTAAATAAATTAATTTATTTTAATTTTTTTTTGGGCATGTATTATTAAGTTTGTAATAATTTTTGGGTTGTAATTTCATTTATTTAAGTTCTTGTAAATTCGTCTTGGTATGCCAAGGATTACTATGTAATATTGGATTGCAAGAAGTTCAAGGAGGTCAAGAGCATTGGTGGGACCAGTGGGAGAAATTCAAGATCAAGTGTTGATTATGTACTCCTTTAGCAACTCTTGTAAAATGAATGAATGAAATGCACCTAGGAATGCCTTGATTCAATTCTTGGTGGCTCAAAATTGAATCCCTTAGAAAGTCCATGATCATACCATATTTACTGCTTATCCATGAATGCATGAGATGTATGGGAATGTATGCAATTATATGATATATGCATGCTAAATGGATAATGTGCAAAGTGAGACCTTAATAGTAAATAGAATGATCATAAAATCTTCCAAACAAATGATTAAGTTGGAAATGCTATAATTAAAGTAATTATAACATAGGCCCTCCATTGGTGCAATTATTTTAAGAAATTTTAAATAGTTGCATAAGATGCAATTTATTTAAGAGATTTTCTTAAGAACAATTGTTAAGCATGAGATGTTGTAAATATGTAAATGGTTTAGTGGCCAATATTGGATGTACCTGAGGACATTAAAATTATTTGCATAATTACTGGCTCAATGGGATCAACTTAACTAATGCAAGATAAGTCAATAATGGATGTACCTGAGATTTTGAGCATTGGGGGCTAGGTAAAGGATTGAACCTCACATGAGATGTGATGGGCAAAGAGTTGCTCACTTATAGTTTATTGTAATTCCAATAATGGATGTACATGAGGATGATCAATAGAATTATAAGAATTCAATCACCCACTAGAAATCCATCCAACTAGGATTTCCGTTTTCTACTTTGGAAGTGTAGGATTTGCTAAGTTAGTGGGAGGACCAATTTGAATCATTTTGGTTAATTACATGATACATTTACTAATTAATCTGGTTATTTTCTGCAGTTAATTTTCTGATAAAAATGAGCACAAAACAACCACCACCATCCAATATCCTTGCAAGCATACTTGATCACAATAGGTTGACAGGACCTAATCATGCGATTGGCTAAGAAATTTGAAACTTGTCCTGAACCTTGAACATATAGGATATGTTCTAGATTCAAATGTTCCTGGTCCCTTACCTCCAGAGGCCACACAAGAGGAACATGAAACTTTGGACAAGTGGAAGGAGCATGATATGAGAGCTAAGTGTTACATGCTTGCTTCCATGAGTAATGAGTTACAGAAGCAACATGAGAACATGCAGAGTGCGAGTGAGATCCTCCTTCACCTACAAGAGTTGTATAGTGAGCACAGCAGGAATGCTAGGTATGAGATATCTAGACAGCTATTCCGTATGAGGAAGTCTGTGACACCCCTTACCCGACTACAGTGTAGCCGAGCAAGTTATGCCACTCAGTGTGCCGGAGCACTCTATTTTATCTTAATTCATTTTTATCGTAGTTTTGAATATAACTTGTGAAATATAATTCATTTATTGAAATTGTAATTTATTTGAGATTCCGAAAATTTTAAAGAAAATCCGGCGGAGTACCGGTTAAAAATGGAGAAAACAGTTCTTCGGAGCCTGTGAAAAACACTTCTAATAATCATATTCATCTATTCACAAACTCCAATATCAAAATCTCAATATTTTTCAACCATTCGTTTCTCAATCATTCATCACATTTGAAAGTCATGTAACAGTCACAGATCAATATTCACTTTTCCATTTACAAATACAATTTTGCATTATTTACATGAAAATCAAAATACATTACATAAGTTTCATTTACACAAAGGAAAATAAAAATCAATTACAAAATACCAAAATGAAGCCTAGTGTCCTACCAATGCACTGTAGATGGTGAGGTGACACGGACAATATGCAGAACTGTGAACTGCCTTACCGATTCTGTGGTCTACTGGGCCCTATGTCCAAATCTTCAGTACCTACGCGTTGCAAAAGCGACGTGCTAAGCATAAAGCTTAGTGGTGCCAATAATACAAGAAAATATAATATGCAAATAAAAATAATAATTTCCTTGCTATTGTGTTCATAAGAAATGAGTAATTACTAACTTATTGTTTAGTCGAGGGCTAATCATGTTTTATGATATTAACTTCTTCATGCATTTCGTTAATTATTTTTATTTTTCATGATCTTGAGCTTCCTTGTATTTTTATAATCATTCCTGATACTTAATTTTCGTATTTTCTTTAATAATCAGTTCACAGTTATACTTTTCCATGCCCAAGTAACCTATACTGAACGACTGGACTGGATAACGGGTCGTTGGCACTGGACACCGCGGTGTCTCGGGCCGTCATACCATGGGACGCGGAACGTCAACCACGTATGCAGTCAGTATGGCTAAAAAGCCATGATAACACACAATCGGGCATAAAAGCCATGAATACAGGCATAAAGCCATGAATGCGGGCATAAAGCCATGAATACAGGCATAAAGCCTTTCGCAGTACTGCTAAAACAATACCCTATTGGCATGCCAAACTATCCAATCTGACACACATGTCTAGGCAATACAAGGGCATATAATATCATTAAATATTAATATATTGTGTTTTATGACTTCATTATTTCATGATAAATTTCAATTATAATTCATACATTCATTTGATCATTTATATGATCACATTTCACATTAATTATCCTTTTATACCATTGTACTCAAAATACTTCTCCTCTCTACAATAATGAGAACTAATGTCTCATTCATACATTAATATGGTTCATTTATTCATGCATTATGTTATTCATATTGATCACAATTCTAAACAATGGCTCACATGTACCATTGTATTCAAAACATTTTTCCTTTCTCATTTATACATTCAAGAATCTACTTATGTAATTACAAATTTTATATTTCAAGTTGAGTTACTAATATTTTATGAATTCCATTTGTGATGGGCATATAAGCTCTAACTATCTATTCACATCAATTAGGTGACTTATTTTTCATGTTTCAAGTAATCCATGAATATTTCATGGAGTTCAAATTTATGGTCTTAATTTCCTTTTAACAATTTTGACTAAGATACATAGTCCACATTTGTCATACAATTCTAAGCATTTAAGCTTAGAATTGGTTCTAGGTCTTCATCTTAGTTTGCTAATCATTTTGATTACTATTCACCTTACTAGTCAACCAAAATGTTGACTTTTTCATACTTAAGGAATATGTTAATTCTAATTACACCAAGACCCCACATTTTGAGTTTTACATTTGCTCGTATTAATTGCCAATTGCAATTTAAAGTCCCCTAGATGCATTTCTAATTTCAAATTTTAAATTTTAAGTTTTGGTGTCACTATTCACCTCATTGGTCAACAAAAATGTTGACTTTTGGATAGAAAATAGGTATATTGGTTTTGACACTCCCAACATAACACATTTTGCATTTAAAATTTGTTGGAATTAACTCCTAAATCCATTTCCAAACCTAAAACCTAAAGAGCAGAATTTTCAGTTTTTGTGACCCAACTTTACTGTTCCATTGAGCCCTGTTGTAGTGGGAATTTGAGGAAATGGTAAACATGAAAGTTGTTCCTTATTTTGTCTAGTTGAATTTCCTTTTTTGAATCACTCCATTTGGAGTTTTGTAGCTCCCGATATGGTCCAAAAACCAAAGCTGGCCGGATTGCCAAAACTGCAGAATTACTAAATCTACAGTACCAAGAATAGTGACTGTGATTGCATTTTTGAATAAGTTCTGGCTATAATTTGGGGTAGGTTTCTTCATGAAAATTGTTTGTCTATGTCTTAACTTATTTCTGTAAAAATTTCAGGTCAATTGACCATATCTACAGTGAGTTATGGCCAAATGAACAGTTACTGTTCATTTGGTCATTTCTGCAGGTGCTATTGCAGGGTATCCGGATTGGGGGCAACTTTTGGTCCTCTTGCTTTGGTCTTTTGGGCATGGTTTCTTCAGCAAAAATGTGCTATTATAAGCCTAGTTTCATGTCCAATTGGCCAAACACCAATTGAACTTACACAGCCAAAGTTATGGCTGTCCAAGTGGGCTGGAATTCCAGCCACCCTGCTGCACTCACATGGTAGCCTACCATTTCACTTTGTAACATTTTAATGCACTTCAAATTATGGTCAACTTACCTCAAATGGTCACTAATTGACCATTAAAATGTTCTTTAACAATTTCAGAAGCCAAGTCAAATTTTCACTCCCAAAACCCTAGCTTCCCATTTCAATTCACACAAGATACCCTAGTTAGCATACTAATTCATTATCCATGTATATATATACCTTAAACATCATCTCTAGTCCACTCTAAGTCCCTCAAAACAATCAAAATCATTCCTTCCTTAGGGCTGCCGAAATTCAAGGGATACATACACTTAACTTTTATTCATTTAATTTACAATTTCTCACTTATTTCAAGTTTCTAGCATGGAATCAAAGAAGTATATATATAAATAGGCACTAACCTCTTGTAGGGCAGAATTTGCTTCAACTCCACTTTCTTTGCTTTTCCAGGCTGCCAAACACTTTCCCAAGTTGTATGGAGAAGTTTTAATGAAAGGTGTCTAGGGTTTTATAGTGGAAATTCATGAGAAATGGAGGTAATGAAAGAAAATTTTCATTGAGGGAGGAAGAAGAGAGGGTAACTTTTTGAGGAAGAAGAAGAAGAAGATGACCAGAATTTTTGGTCTTTCTTTGTCTCTTTTAAGTGATTTAAGAAAGCTTGTTGAATGGTGATTGGTTGGGAGAAAGTAAATGACATCATCATATGTCATAAATGGGCATTTTTCTCATTTTCTATTCTTTTCTTCTCTACTTATTTTCAATTTAATTTTTAGCAATATTTATTCATATTTTGAATCATAATAATTATTTACTTAACTGGACAAGTCGGCCAAAAATCACCTCTGAAGGCGAAATGACCAAAATGCCCTCCGTTTGGCTTAACGAGTCAAAATTATCTGTACCGATTGAAAAATTTTTCTAAATATTTTCTTGGCATTCTAATGTCACAGGAACCTCAATGACCCTTCTCTGGAGTCCCAAAAATTATTTTATGAATTTTTTCCCAGGTCTAGGGCTCCTCGTTGCGAGAACCGCAACTTCCCTCTGGGTTACCCATCGCTTGGGCACCGGCTCATTTGACTTGGTTGTATTTTATTTCTAAAATTTTTCCTAAATTTTTCTTATTAATATTTGAGTTAATTTTGGTTCTTGACTTTAGTTTAAATATTTTTCCGAATGTTCTAGCTGTCCGGACCGACACGGGTCGCCGGAACAGTAGAATGTACGGAGTGGCTACCGGGAGGGTGTTATAACTCTTCCCTTCTAATTTAAATTTCGTCCTCGAAATTTACCTGACTTAAGTAATCGGGGAGTTGCTACCTCCTTGTTTCTTCACTTCCTTGCATCGCCTCATCAGTGTCTGGGTTTGGCTCTTCCTGAGCTTCCATAGTATATACTTGTGGTGCCACCATGACTTCAGGCTTTTCAACTGTATCGGAAACAACCTTCTGTGAAATGTCAGCCATTTCTGCTCTACCCGATCCTTTACCCCTTTGGACTATAGGGGAAGGTCTATCAACTTGTACCGGACCTATTGAACCACTCCTTTGAGGGCAATCTCTTATGAAATGATCCGTAGCCCCACACTTGAAACACTCTCCAGTTAACAATCGACACTCCCCTCTATGTCTTCTACCACAATGCATACATT
The DNA here is from genome assembly GCF_030052815.1 of Hevea brasiliensis. Classification (NCBI taxonomy): domain Eukaryota; kingdom Viridiplantae; phylum Streptophyta; class Magnoliopsida; order Malpighiales; family Euphorbiaceae; genus Hevea; species Hevea brasiliensis. The sequence goes on along the minus strand of NC_079496.1, from coordinate 73,170,131 downwards.
CAGGCACTGGGGTTGATCCCCTTGTTATTGTGCCTGGGGAACTAGCTATAGATATTCCAATCTGGCCTCTGTGGCCCTGTGTCTGATCTTGTGAACTAGAACCCTTAAACTTCTTACTATCAGTTGGTATACTTGACTGTCCTGGTCCAAATTCCCTCTTACGCTGCCTATCTTTCCTATTTTGTTCATTTATTCTCACTTTCTCCACTTTTAATGTAGCTTCCACTAACTTGGTGAAGTCTGTGATCCCCAAGGCAGTGATCATGATCTTTATATTATCATTTAATCCCTCTTCAAATCTCTTACACCTTTCAGCTTCATTAGGGACTATCTCCCTTCCATAGCGGCTCAATCTTACGAATTCCTTCTCATACTCGGCCACTGACAACTGTCTCTGCCTCAGGTTAATAAACTCTCTTCTTCTCTCTTCTAGGTATACAGTACCCACATATTTCTTCTTAAATTCGGAGAGAAAGAAGTCCCATGTCACTATTTCTGGCTGCACTTCACTGGACACAGTGTCCCACCATTTATATGCATCGTCTTGCAGCAGAGATACAGCAGATTCCAAGTTTTGCTCTGGAGTGCAATGGAGTTGTTTTAGAATTCTGCCTGTTCTGTTCAACCAATTTTCGGCTGCAACAGAATCATCTTCTCTCTTACCATAGAAGTCCACTGCTCCAAACTTTCTTAGCCTTTCCAGGTGTGATTTCTGCTGTGGAGCTGGTGGTGGTGGTGGTGCTGGCATTACTCCGGCCATTTGTCTAAAGAAATCGGCCATTTGCTGGAACATGGCCTGTGGAGGCTGAGCAGGCTCTGCTTGAGCTGGTGGAGTAGGTTCTCCCCTACCCCCAGTCTCAGCTGCTACAGGTGGAGCATGACTCTCCACTTCCTCCTCGATTGCTCTCTGTGATAAAGGGTCCATATCCTATTCAAAATAAGAAAGATAAACAGATCTGCATTAGTGTCACCTCAACTCATATGAATGCAATGCATGATATGCAATCTATCTAGGTCCAGAAACGCCTAAACCGCGCTCTGATACCAATAAATGTGACACCCCTTACCCGACTACAGTGTAGTCGAGCAAGTTATACCACTCAGTGTGCCGGAGCACTCTATTTTATCTTAATTCATTTTTATCGTAGTTTTGAATATAACTTGTGAAATATAATTCATTTATTGAAATTGTAATTTATTTGAGGTTTCGAAAATTTTAAAGAAAATCCGGTGGAGTACCGGCTAAAAATGGAGAAAACAGTTCTTCGGAACCTGTGAAAAACACTTCTAATAATCATATTCATCTATTCACAAACTCCAATATCAAAATCTCAATATTTTTCAACCATTCGTTTCTCAATCATTCATCACATTTGATAGTCATGTAACAGTCACAGATCAATATTCACTTTTCCATTTACAAATACAATTTTGCATTATTTACATGAAAATCAAAATACATTACATAAGTTTCATTTACACAAAGGAAAATAAAAATCAATTACAAAATACCAAAATGAAGCCTAGTGTCCTACCAATGCACTGTAGATGGTGAGGTGACACGGACACTATGCAGAACTGTGAACTGCCTTACCGATTCTGTGGTCTACTGGGCCCTCTGTCCAAATCTTCAGTACCTACGCGTTGCAAAAGTGACGCGCTAAGCATAAAGCTTAGTGGTGCCAATAATACAAGAAAATATAATATGCAAATAAAAATAATAATTTCCTTGCTATTGTGTTCATAAGAAATGAGTAATTACTAACTTATTATTTAGTCGAGGGCTAATCATGTTTTATGATATTAACTTCTTCATGCATTTCGTTAATTATTTTTATTTTTCATGATCTTGAGCTTCCTTGTATTTTTGTAATCATTCCTGATACTTAATTTTCGTATTTTCTTTAATAATCAGTTCACAGTTATACTTTTCCATGCCCAAGTAACCTATCTTGAGCATTGGGTGGATAACGGTCGTTGCACCGACACGCGGTGTCTCGGGCCGTCATACCATGGGACGCGGAACGTCAACCACGTATGCAGTCAGTATGGCTAAAAAGCCATGATAACACACAATCGGGCATAAAAGCCATGAATACAGGCATAAATCCATGAATGCGGGCATAAAGCCATGAATACAGGCATAAAGCCTTTCGCAGTACTGCTAAAACAATACCCTATTGGCATGCCAAACTATCCAATCTGACACACATGTCTAGGCAATACAAGGGCACATAATATCATTAAATATTAATATATTGTGTTTTATGACTTAATTATTTCATGATAAATTTCAATTATAATTCATACATTCATTTGATCATTTATATGATCACATTTCACATTAATTATCCTTTTATACCATTGTACTCAAAATACTTCTCCTCTCTACAATAATGAGAACTAATGTCTCATTCATACATTAATATGGTTCATTTATTCATGCATTATGTTATTCATATAGATCACAATTCTAAACAATGGTTCACATGTACCATTGTATTCAAAACATTTTTCCTTTCTCATTTATACATTCAAGAATCTACTTATGTAATTACAAATTTTATATTTCAAGTTGAGTTACTAATATTTTATGAATTCCATTTGTGATGGGCATATAAGCTCTAACTATCTATTCACATCAATTAGGTGACTTATTTTTCATGTTTCAAGTAAACCATGAATATTTCATGGAGTTCAAATTTATGGTCTTAATTTCCTTTTAACAATTTTGACTAAGATACATAGTCCACATTTGTCATACAATTCTAAGCATTTAAGCTTAGAATTGGTTCTAGGTCTTCATCTTAGTTTGCTAATCATTTTGATTACTATTCACCTTACTAGTCAACCAAAATGTTGACTTTTTCATACTTAAGGAATATGTTAATTCTAATTACACCAAGAGACCACATTTTGAGTTTTACATTTGCTAGTATTAATTGCCAATTGCAATTTAAAGTCCCCTAGATGCATTTCTAATTTCAAATTTTGAATTTCAAGTTTTGGTGTCACTATTCACCTCGTTGGTCAACAAAAATGTTGACTTTTGGATAGAAAATAGGTATATTGGTTTTGACACTCCCAACATAACACATTTTGCATTTAGAATTTGTTGGAATTAACTCCTAAATCTATTTCCAAACCTAAAACCTAAAGAGCAGAATTTTCAGTTTTTGTGACCCAACTTTACTGTTCCATTGGGCCCTGTTGTAGTGGAATTTGAGGAAATGGTAAACATGAAAGTTGTTCCTTATTTTGTCTAGTTGAATTTCCTTTTTTTAATCACTCCATTTGGAGTTTTGTAGCTCCAGATATGGTCCAAAAACCAAAGCTGGCCGGATTGCCAAAACTGCAGAATTACCAAATCTACAGTACCATGAACAGTGACTGTAATTGCATTTTTGAATAGGTTCTGGCCATAATTTGGGGTAGGTTTCTTCATGAAAATTGTTTTTCTATGTCTTAGCTTATTGCTGTAAAAATGTCAGGTCAATTTACCATATCTACAGTGAGTTATGGCCAAATGAACAGTTACTATTCATTTGGTCATTTCTGCAGGTGCTGTTGCAGGGTATCCTGATTGGGGCCAACTTTTGGTCCTCTTGCTTTGGTCTTTTGGGCATAGTTTCTTCATCAAAAATGTGCCATTATAAGCCTAGTTTCATGTCCAATTGGCCAAACACCAATTGAACTTACACAACCAAAGTTATGGCTGTCCAAGTGGGCTGGAATTCTAGCCACCCTGCTGTACTCACATGGCAGCCTACCATTTCACTTTGTAACATTTTAATGCACTTCAAATCATGGTCAACTTACCTCAAATGGTCACTAATTGACCATTAAAATGTTCTTTAACAATTTTAGAAGCCAAGTCAAATTTTCACTCCCAAAACCCTAGCTTCCCATTTCAATTCACACAAGATACCCTAGTTAGCACACTAATTCATTATCCATGTATATATATACCTTAAACATCACCTCTAGTCCACTTTAAGTCCCTCAAAACAATCAAAATCATTCCTTCCTTAGGGCTGCCAAAATTCAAGGGATACATACACTTAACTTTTATTCATTTAATTTACAATTTCTCACTTATTTCAAGTTTCTAGCATGGAATCAAAGAAGTATATATATAAATAGGCACTAACCTCTTGTAGGGCAGAATTTGCTTCAACTCCACTTTCTTTGCTTTTCCAGGCTGCCAAACACTTTCCCAAGTTGTATGGAGAAGTTTTAATGAAAGGTGTCTAGGGTTTTATAGTGGAAATTCATGAGAAATGGAGGTAATGAAAGAAAATTTTCATGGAGGGAGGAAGAATAGTGGTTCACGTTTTGAGGAAGAAGAAGAAGAAGATGACCAAAATTTTTGGTCTTTCTTTGTCTCTTTTAAGTGATTTAAGAAAGCTTGTTGAATGGTGATTGGTTGGGAGAAAGTAAATGACATCATCATATGTCATAAATGGGCATTTTTCTCATTTTCTATTCTTTTCTTCTCTACTTATTTTCAATTTAATTTTTAGCAATATTTATTCATATTTTGAATCATAATAATTATTTACTTAACTGGACAAGTCGGCCAAAAATCACCTCTGAAGGCAAAATGACCAAAATGCCCTCCGTTTGGCTTAACGGGTCAAAATTGTCTGTATCGATTGAAAAATTTTTCTAAATATTTTCTTAGCATTCTAATGCCACAGGAACCTCAATGACCCTTCTCTGGAGTCCCAAAAATTATTTTATGAATTTTTTCCCGGGTCTAGGGCTCCTCGTTGCGAGAACCGCAACTTCCTTCTGGGTTACCCATCGCTTGGGCACCGGCTCATTTGACTTGGTTGTATTTTATTTCTAAAATTTTTCCTAAATTTTTCTTATTAATATTTGAGTTAATTTTGGTTCTTGACTTTAGTTTAAATATTTTTTCGGACGTTCTAGGTATGGGACCGACACCGATCGCGAGCGATGGGAATGTACGGAGTGGCTACCGGGAGGGTGTTACAAAGTCTGAGGGACAGAATGTTGGGGATCATGTCCACAAGATGATTCGGATGATTGAGCAGTTGGAACATCTTGACTTTAACATGGATTTCCAACTACAGACGGATTTAATCCTTCAGTCCCTTTATGAGTCTTTTGGGAATTTTGTGACAAATTTCCATATGACTAGACAGGAATGCACCTTAGCTGGTTTACTCAACATGCTGGTTATTGCCCAAAAGAAAATGTCAGGCAATAAAGGAAAAGAGGTAGCTTTGGTTGCATCTTCTTCTACTAGAATGTCGAACAAGAAGAAGGGCAATAAGAAAAAGAAACCTCAGATTCCTGGTCCTTCTAAAGAAAATAGCTAAACAGAAAAGGAAGACTAAAGCTGATGAAGGCAAAGGAAAGTGTTTCCATTGCCAATAGGAAAGTGTTTCCATTGCCAGTAAGAAAGTGTTTCCACTGGCCAGAGTATAGCAATCTAAATGAATGCAATGCCGTGGTGAAAGCCAACTCAAGTTCAAAATATATTTGGCACTTAAGGTTATGTCATGTTGCAGAAGATAGGATTACAAAATTGGAGAAAATGGGGATTCTATCCTTATTGGACTCTGAGCCTACTCCAACTTGTGAATCTTGCCTTCAGGGCAAAATGACTAGATCACCCTTTGTTGGACAGGCTAAGAGTGAAAATATTTTGGAGCTAATACATAGTGATGTATGTGGTCCATTTAAAGAAATGGCTAGAGGGCTTTCATTATTTTATTACCTTTTGATGATAAATCAAGGTTTGGGTATTTGTATTTGATGAAATAAAAACATGAATCTTTTGAAAAGTTCAAAGAATTTAAATCTGAAGTAGAAAATCAAACAGGAAAGAATATTAAAGCTCTTCGATCAGATCGTGGAGGTGAATATTTGAGTACTGAATTTGATGAATACTTGAGAGAGCATGGCATTGTTTCTCAGCTGATTCCTCCAGGAATGCCACAGCTGAATGGTGTATCTGAAAGGAGAAATCATACCCTATTGGATATGGTACGTAGTATGATGAGCTATACTGATATGCCAATCTCCTTTTGGGGATTTGCATTAGAATCAGCTTTGTATATTCTGAATAGGATTCCATCAAAATCAGTTTCTTCCACACCTTATGAGATATGGAATGGAAGAAAACCAAGTCTTAAGCATGTTAAGATTTGTGGTTGTCCAGCTTATATCAAAAAGCTGAACACTGATAAATTGGAGACCAGATCAGAAAAAGGTCGATTTGTTGGATATCCAAAAGATAGTTTTGGATATTATTTTATTTGCCTACTTCACAAAAGTTGTGATAAGTATAGATGCCACATTTCTTGAACAATAATTTGTCCAAGAAGGAGGCAAAGGAAGGCAAATAGAGTTAGAATTGGAGAATTCTGACCAACCAATAGATCAGATGGATATAGATCCATCTAGTCAACCTATACCCGTTGATGAAACATCTACAGTTGTTCCTCGTAGAACAACCAGGGTATCTCACCCAACAGTGAGATATGGTTTTCTTCATGAAGAAGAACAAGAGTTGTCTACTCATGAAGAAGTAGATCATGGAGATGATCCACTTACCTATGAAGAAGCTATATCAGATATAGACTCTTCAAAATGGATTGATGCTATGAAATCCGAGATTGATTCCATGTATAAGAATCAAGTTTGGGATCTTGTTGACCCACCTGAAGGTATTGTACCTATAGGGAACAAATGGGTTTTCAAGAAGAAAATTGGTTCTGATGGAAAGGTAGAGACCTATAAAGCAAGGCTAGTAGCGAAAGGGTTTCGCCAAAGGTAAGGAATCGACTATGAGGAAACTTTCTCGCCTGTTGCCATGCTTAAATCAATTAGAATTTTATTAGCAATAGCTGCGTACTATGATTTTGAGATTTGACAGATGGATGTCAAAACAGCTTTTCACAATGGATACATTGAAGAAAACATTTTCATGGAACAACCTAAGGGTTTTGAATCCCAAAATGGTTCGAAGGTATGCAAGCTAAAGCGATCCATTTATGGGTTGAAAGAAGCTTCGAGGAGTTGGAACATCCGTTCTGATGAAGCCATTAAATCCTTTGGTTTTATCAAAAATGAGGATGAGCCATGTATATATAAGAAGGTTAGTGACAGTGCTATCACTTTCCTTGTCTTATATGTGGATGACATACTGTTGATGGGTAATGACACAGGTATGTTGACGACTATAAAGGTATGGTTGTCAAATACATTCTCCATGAAAGACTTAGGGGAGGCAACCTATATTCTTGGGATTCGCATCTATAGAGATAGAGCGAAAAGAATAATAGGTTTATCCCAAAGTCTATACTTGGAAAAGGTGTTAAAGAGGTTTAACATGCTTGATTCCAAGAGAGGATTGTTACCAGTGATACATGGTATCCATCTTTCTAAAGAGATGCCTCCAAAGACACCTGAAGAAAGAGATAAGATGGCCAGGATTCCATGTGCTTCGGCTAGTGGAAGTTTAATGTATGCAATGTTGTGTACTAGGCCGGATATCGCATATGCTGTTAGTTTGACTAGCAGGTATCAATCCAATCGTGTTTGGAACATGGATAGTCACAAGAATATTCTTAAGTACTTGAGAAGAACTAAGGATTTATTCTTGATTTATGGAGGTGGAGACTTGCAATTGGATGGTTATCTTGATTACGATTTCCAATCGGATATCGATGATAGAAAGTCTACCTCTGGATATGTGTTCATTTGTAATGGAGGTGCGATCGGTTGGAAGAGTTCCAAGCGAGCACATTGCAGATTCCACTACTGGTCGAGTATATTCTTTGCATCGAGATCTTTGCAAAGGAAGCTATTTGGATTAAAAGTTCGTGATGAACTTACAGTAGTTCCTTCCATTGAGTTAGCAGTTCCATTACATTGTGACAACAATGGAGTAGTCATACAGGCTAAGGAACTAAGGTCTCACCCAAAATCCAAACACATAGAAAGGCACTACCACATTATCAGAGATATAGTTGGTCAAGGCGGTTTAGCCATGCAGAAAATAGCATCAGCTGAAAATCCAGCTGATCCATTCACTAAGCCTATGTCACAGACTCAGTTAGACCGACATCTTGAGAAGATAGGTCTAAGATATTGTAATGAATGACTCTAGTGCTAGTGGGAGATTGTTAGTAGTATGCCCTAGAGCATATCATTTAGTATGTATCTTGTACATATTTTATTAATAAATGGCATTTCCACTTTTCTGTTTATATAATATATTTATGTGTAATAGAAAAGGTCCATTGATATTTTGTTAGAAATATTATTCTTAAGTTGTTAAGAATATGAGTGACAATATTTCTAGCACAAAGTATCATAAATAGGTTCACAATCGAAGATACTTCATAATAAGGACATGACTTATCCAGAAAGATTGTATTCATGTTTGTTCCCAAGTTATTTATATGAGATATAAATAAGATGGAATGGTGAGTCTCATGCCATATAACAAACATGATAGGCACTTATAAATGATAAGTAGGCCGAACCAGTGACACTTATAACAAGCACATGGAGTTTACTCTTGTCAATGTTTTGTCATAAATCATATCGTGCATATAATCTTTAGACTGAGATATAGCAGTTATCTTGTATATAGGTAGTTTGAGTTTGATACTGCTTTCATACTTGTACTATGTATGGGTATATGGGCATGTGTTGGCTCCAACTAGTTATATATGGAGGTAGGTGTTGATCAAGATGGAATATGTTCCTCTAAGTAAATAGAGATAAAATCCTATGTTCATTTAATTGTTCTTGATGTTTCAAGTTCTGGCAGACAGATAGATTTATTGAGAAAAGAGTTTACATGAGCAAATCTTTTAATCAAGAACTGGAATTAAAAGAGAACATAATATTCATAGCAAATGGAGTTTGACATAAACCATGACTCCAGCTTGAGTTGGGATTTTGTAACAGAGAGATTCTATTGCATGGTAACATATGATTATAGGTTCATTTAAGGCAAATCTTATTACTAATTGGGTGGCCATGGCATGCTATGCTAGGTGTTAACCATGGTCTATGAGGTTCATAAAATGATTTAGAGAAATCATTTATGGTAAGAAAGAGTTCTGATGATATTAAGAGTTGATATCATGTCTCATTGCCAATTAGTGATGAGCCTAGTAAGTCACACACATACACAAGTTATCACCTATTTAAATATGATTTAATTAATTAATTAAAGAGTTTAATTGATTAATTAAATAGGTTTGGTTTGCAATTAAATTGCAAAGTCCCTAGCATGACTTGAAACCAAATCTAGATTATTGGATGTGTAGTATAAATTAAATTTATATTTAAAGTGTTTAAATATGAATTTAATTGATGAGAAATTAATAGAGATTAATTAATTAATTTATATTTTATATAAATTAATTAGAAGAAGAAAATAATTATTTTGGGTTAAGAACTCAAAATTAAGACACAGGGGCATTTTGGTCATTTCACAGTGTGACACGTGGCACCATGAGATGGTGACACATGGCATAACACATAAGCTTGCCTAATGTTTTTTTAATCATGTAAGATGATTAAAATCAAGATTACGTATAGGTTTGATACTTGGCACAATGTGATTGGGTCACTTAAACCTAGAGCTAATCAAAGAGTGACATGTGGCAAGGGTTTAATGTGTTAACCTAGCTATTTAAGTGTTGTTATGAGAAAATAAAACACAACCAGCAGCCACACTCCTTTGTCACGCCACTTTGAGGGTTTTTATCTCTTCTTCTTCATCTCTTATTAATTCAAAGAGATTAGCCATCAATCTCTTGAATTAAGAACACTAGAAATTGTTTCTAGTGTCCTGTTTACATCTTTAATCTCTTAAAAGGCAGAACTTGATTTTCTAATTAATAGAAAAAGCTTTAGAAGCTATTCAAGGGCTGCCATAGGTGTTCTTGATGTGGACAAGCTAGAGGGACAACATCTGGTGTCCTGAAGACGAATCTCAAAGGCGCAGACACGCTGCAGTGTGTAACACCCCTAAGTTCGGTAGTGCGTTCTGCTGTTCCAGTGACCAGTGCTGTCCGGACAGCTAGGATGCCTAGAACCACACTTCAATGAGAGTGAGGAGACATAAAATAATGAAATACAAGAAAAGAAAGTACAAGAAAAACAAAGGAAAAATGATAGCAAAGAAATGTGATCAAGTTAAACGAGCCGGGAAACCTAGCGATGGGTGACCGCACCGGGAAGTCACGGCGTGGACCGTTGACTAGCCCTGGACTGCGGGGAACCCTGGAAAACATTTTTAAGACTTAAATAGAACCTTATTGAAGAATAAATATCATTAGAAAGATCAAAGAAAAATTAAATAATTAGTACAAAGAAAAGTGAGAAATCGAAAAACAGACAAAATCCGGTAATACCGAAAAATCGAATGCTACGAGCAGGGCATTATGGTCATTTGACATCCTGAAGTGTCTTTTGACCTAAATGTCCATTAAAAATAAATAATATTACACTTAGAAAATGAAATGAAAAATTAATTTGGTGGTACCTAAAGTAAATAGCTAAAATCATGGGTTAATGTGGGATTAAGTGAAAGTTTAACTTATAATATGATTTAATTTTTTAGTGGACCACTAAGGGAATTAATTAAACACATAGTGGGACATTTGTACACTTAATATGCAGCTGAAACTCCATCTTCTCCACATGAATTCAACATTGCCGTGAATGAAGGTGAGAGGAAACTCCATAGCCATTTTTCATGCAAGCTTTCTTAACTCTCCATTTTCAACTCCAACCTCTTAGGTTTCTTCATTAAACTTTGTCTACACATCACAAGGAAGATATTGATACCAATTTTGAGAAATTTGGTGAAGGTTTAGCAAGTTACAATGTAACGATCGGGAACCAGCCACTAGAGGAATTGTCCGCTTTGGCCATAAGCCTCACGGTTTTGTCCCATAGGTGGAATGGAGAACTTCCCAGGAGGTCACCCATCCTAGGATTTCTCTCAAAACGAGCACGTTTAACCCTGGAGTTCTTCCAACTCTCCAGGCCATTCCACCAAAAGGCACCTCTAGTAATTAGTTCCCCCATTTTATATATCATTACTTTTGAGCCCAAGACCATCTCCGTGCTTTGCCGATGTGGGATTTGCCTAAGGGATCATCCTTTCACAGGACCTTTTTCCCCCCCTTTCGGGACTCAGCGTCCTCGCTGAGGTTTGCCCCATCATCGCTCAAGAGGACACGCGAGCGGCTCTGATACCACTAAATGTGACACCCCTTACCCGTGTACAGTATACCCGAGTAAGTAATGCCACCTGGTGTACCGGCACACTCTAATATTTCTCAATTAATTTAGAAAATGCTTTTGCACATAATTTATGAAATACAAATTATTTAAACCATTTATCAAAAGTATCATGCATTTAAGGTTCCGAAAAATTTTAAGAAAATCCTGCGTATTACTGTCTAATAATGGAGAAAACCGTTCTTCGGAACCTGTTAAAAACACTTCCAATACTATTATTTCATCATCTCAAACTCCAATATCCCAAAATCTCAACAATATTTCTCAAACATTCATTATCAACACCAAATTCAATATCATGATTTCCACATTTCAATTTCCATTTTCATGCGAACATCACATGTGAATGATGAATGAAAATGGAAATTGAAATGTGGAAATCATGATATTGAATTTGGTGTTGATAATGAATGTTTGAGAAATATTGTTGAGATTTTGGGATATTGGAGTTTGAGATGATGAAATAATAGTATTGGAAGTGTTTTTAACAGTTCCGAAACGGTTTCTCCATTTTTAGCGATACTCACGATTTTCTTAAAATTTTTCGAACTTAAATGCATGATACTTTGATAAATGGTTTAAATAATTTGTATTTCATAAATTATGTGCAAAAGCATTTTCTAAATTAATTGAGAAATATTAGAGTGTGCTTACACTGTATTACTTACTACTGTATACTGCATACCTGTAAGGGTGTCACATTTAGATTAAAGGTCCTGTGAAAGGATGATCCCTTAGGCAAATCCCACATCGGCAAAGCACGGAGATGGTCTTGGGCTCAAAAGTAATGATATATAAAATGGGGGAACTAATTACTAGAGGTGCCTTTTGGTGGAATGGCACGGAGAGTTGGAAGAACTCGAGGTTAAACGTGCTCGTTGAGAGAAATCTAGGATGGGTGACCTCTGAAGTTCTCCATTCCACCTATGGGACAAAACCGTGAGGCTTATGGCCAAAGCGACAAATTCCTCTAGGGCTGGTTCGATCGTTACAATTGGTATCGAGCGCCGCGTGTCCTCTTGAGCGATGATGGGGCAAACCTCGCGAGGACGCGAGTCGAAAGGGGAAAAAGGTCCTGTGAAAGGATGATCCCTTAGGCAAATCCCACATCGGCAAAGCACGGAGATGGTCTTGGGCTCAAAAGTAATGATATATAAAATGGGGGAACTAATTACTAGAGGTGCCTTTTGGTGGAATGGCCTGGAGAGTTGGAAGAACTCCAGGTTAAACGTGCTCGTTTGAGAGAAATCCTAGGATGGGTGACCTCCTGGGAAGTTCTCCACTCCACCTATGGGACAAAACCGTGAGGCTTATGGCCAAAGCGGACAATTCCTCTAGTGGCTGGTTCCCGATCGTTACAATATGAACAGTTACTGTTCATTTGGTCAAATTCTGCAGAGGCAGTTTCAGGGTTCCGGATTGGGGCCAAGTTTTGGTCCTCTTGCTTTAGTCTTTTGGGCATGGTTTCTTCAGCAAAAATGTGCCATTATAAGCCTAGTTTCATGTCCAATTGGCCAAAATTCAATTGGACTTACACAGCCCAAGTTATGGCTGTGCAAAGGGACTGAAATTTCAGTCCCTATCTTTGTCATCCATAGGCAGATTTCACCTCACTTTGCCATAGCATTTTTCAGTCCCATTTATGGTCAACATATCTAAAATGGTCACTAATTGACCATTACAATGTGCCCTAACAATTGCCTAAGCCAATTCACATTTTCACCCTTCCAAACCCTAATATCCAACTAAATTTACTCATGAACTTAATTAACATACTTAGTTTAATGTCCATGTGTTTTAATACTTTAACCATCATTTCTAGCCACTTTAAATTTATCAAAACAATCAACCTCATACTTCCATAGGGCTGCTGAAAATTTAAAGTACCATAACTCATGTAATTTACTTCAATTCTTTAAAATTTCTTAGCTCAAATGATATTCTAACTAAGATTAAAAGAAGGAGAATGAAGTTTGTAGCACTAACCTCACTTAGGGCAGATTTTTCCCACCTCTAAACTTCACTTTCCTTCACTTTCAAGGCTGCCAAAAGGTTGTTTAAGGTGTGGAGTAAAATTTTAATGAAGAGAGGTTAGGGTTTTGTGGTGAAACAAGGGAGAAATTAAGCTTGAGAAGTGAGGTTTAATGGAGTTTGAGAGAGGAGAGAGGTTCACGTTTTGGCTGCACTAAGGAGAGAAGGATGGCTGCTGAAATTTTGTTGAATTTGGTCTTCTCTTATCTCTTTTAATGGTTAGTCAAACAATGGCTTAAGTGTGATTGGTCCAACTTTTTAAATGATGTCATTTTTGCCTTATTTTTGCATTTTCTTTTCTTTTCTTCCACTACTCATTTCAATTTTCATTTCTAGTAATATTTCTTCATATTTGATGTCATATTAATTATTTACTCAACTGGGCAAGTCGGCCAAAAATCACCTCGGAAGGCGAAATGACCAAAATGCCCTCCGTTTGGCTTAACGGGTCAAAATTGTCTGTACCGATTGAAAAATTTTTCTAAGTATTTTCTTGGCATTCTAATGCCATGGGAACCTCAATTACCCTTCTCTGGAGTCCCAAAAATTATTTTATAATTTTTCCCCCGGGTCTAGGGCTCCTCGTTGCGAGACCCGCAACTTCCCTCCGGTTACCCATCGCTTGGGCACCGGCTCGTTTGACTCAGTTGTATTTTATTTCTAAAATTTTTACTAAATTTTTCTTATTAATATTTGAGTTAATTAGGGTTCCTAACTTTAGTTTAAATATTTTTCTGGACGTTCTAGCTGTCCGGACCGACACCGGTCACCGGAACAGTAGAATGTACGGAGTGGTTACCGGGAGGGTGTTACATACAATCAAAGGTAAGTTTACATTTTTTGAGAATTCCTGTGTTAAGTTTTGTGTGCATGTTATGTGTGTTGGTTTGGTGAAAGAAAATTTTGAGTTTGAAGAGTTATTGTTGTTTTCATTTTGGACAGCCATGAGTCACATTTTTGATGAGATATTTGTGCATATAATTGATGAGAAATAATGTTGATCATGGTGATTTAGTAACCTAGTGAATTATTTCATGTTTATATGGTGATTTATGCACTTGGATGGGAATTGGTAAATTGGACGGCACTTTGATGTTGAAGAAAGTTTGCGGCAGCTTGGGAACACTTGAGTAATTGTATGTTTTGAAGGAAGTGTGGGCAGAATATTGACCTAGAAGGATTGATGATATGTATGTAGATTGATATTGAAAAGTGTATGTAAGATTTGTAATGGTTAGGTGTGTATGTAATGGTACTTAGAAATTGTAAATGTGAATTATACTTGGTGTGTTGAGGGTAATGGTAATCTGCCCAAAATAATGTTAATGTAAAGTAGAAAATGCTTTTGGTAATGTACCAAAACAGATTGGTAGGGTATGGAAGTAAACTTTGCAAGGTAATGTGTGTTTGAATTGGGGTTTGAAAGACATAAAGAGGGCAGTGTACATTTTAGCCAATAAGTTTAAATGTGTAACCTCAATTGGTATGAGACCAATTGGAGGTGAAACTAGGTACAAAATGTGCCAACTTTCATTGAGAAAACATACCAAAATTCTGCTTGCAAGGTGACCTAAGAAAATGACCAATTCGGATTAGGTGCAATTAGGACCTGAAAAATGACCAATTGGGCAGCAATGAGTGTTTAGGCCATAACTCACTCAAACCAGGTCCAATTTACCTGAACTTTTAACCAAGAATAGTTAAGACCCATACCTACAAGTCTTATGAAGACACCAAAGCCCAGAAATGACCAGAAGCAAGTCAAAAAGCTTGCACAAGTTCGGGTCCAAAAACTGGCCGAACCAGAGTTGACCAAATTGACCTAAAATTGACCTAAAATGGTACCATTTGACCAGCAATAGTATAATGACCATAACTTGGTCTACTTAACTCGGATTGACCTGAAATTTTGCCCCGCGTCCAATAAGACCTAGATCTACAAGTTTGTAGTTTTGACCGAGACCCGAAAACCGAGGAAACTAGATCGTCCGGCTAGGTCAAACCAGTATCCCGGAATCCGACAAATTGCAATAAAATGCAAGGAAACGCAGTATACATAGAAACGAGTTTGGTAAAACGTACCAAACCTAAAACCCTATCGAATGAGACATATTAACGACACTAAAACCTAATTTACCTAAAAGCATAGCGAGGGTCGGTATATTAGGTGATTAAGTGAATAATTGAGTTCAGTGCATTATTTACCAAACACCATCGATAGAGACAGTTTAATTTAGTACTGAAACACTTCAAATTGTGTTTCTCAGTTAACAAGGACTCAGCAAAAGGGAAGGAAACACTGAGTCCAGACCAGGGGGACAGTCATCAGAGGTTTGTGCACAACGGCTATTTCTTTTGAAATTTTCAATTGAAATAAATATTGACTATTTGTATATTATTGTTTTAAATTGTGTTTGTGCACAACAACTATTTCTTTTGAATTATTTTCAATTGAAATAAATTATGACTACTTGTATATTATTGTTTTAAATTGTGGAAATGTACTTGAATGGATATTTATTGCTTGAAAAGTATTGTAAATGATTTGAAACTGTGAGAAACTGTTTGAATGGTATTTGATGGATACTTATTGATTGAAGAGCACTGTAAATGGTTTTTGTGGAAATTGAAATGAATTACGAATTGTGTTGCCATTTGTGAATGAGATTATAACTTTGGAAATTTATTGGATTCTTACGGATCATTTGAATAAAATGTTTGGAATTGCTTTGACTCACAATTGGCATGACACTGATACTATTTCCTCCTCCATTAATGGGGTGAGTGTGATGATTCCTCCCTCTTTGACTTATCAGTCTGGGGTGAGTATGATTATGTTCCTCCCTCTTTGACTTCCCAGTCTGAGGTGAGTATGGATGAGTTCTCATTAGATAGCTAGCTTCCTCCCTCATTGATTTCGATTATTGGGGTGAGTATGTCTTGTCGTGGTGTACAACACGGCATATATGGAAAAATTTGTGTCATGACCTAAATTGTGTTATTGATTGGCAACATTGTATTGTTCAATTATTTGATCGAATGGTGTTATTGATTTGTAAAACGATATTATTCAGTTATTTGATTGAATTTTGTTATTGATTTGCAAAACGATATTATTCAGTTATTTGATCGAATTGTGTTATTGATTTACAAAAAGGTATTATTCAGTTATTTGATCAAATTGTGCATGAATTGGCAATACGATATTCTTAAACTATTTGACTAAATTGTGTTATTATGAATTTTGATAATTTGTGAATTGGAGTTTAAATTCCTTATGACATTCATTGTCTTGAATTTAACTATGGTTTTAAGTATCCACTATTGTTATGATTTATGAATTGTGAATTAAAATTGTATTTGGTTAATGTTGTGCACCACTGAGACATTGTCTCAAATGATAGCTTTATTCTTTGTCGCAGTAGAGACAGACAGGCGTGACTAGGCCGCTAATACATCCAATGAGGATTACAGTATAATGAGTAAACCAATATTTTGCATTTTGTACTGTAATGTATGACACTGTATGTACATTTTGTTTTTGGTTTTGAGCAGTTGTAAATTCAAATTGTACCTTGAAGTTGTAAATTTATTATGAGTTATTTGACTTATAAAAATTGTATTATATTTCCTTATCTCAGACTTCGAAAAATTTCTATGGAATTGAGTTGAGAAATGTGTTGTATTGAGAAAAATGTTGGAGTTGAGATTTGAAAAATAATTGAAGTGCTTTTTATAGGTTTTCTGAAGAACTGTTTTGTCCAAAATACAAATGGCACCTTGCCAAAATTTTTACAGATATTCCAAATAAATGAAATGAGTTAGTTGTTTCACTTCAGTTCACCAAAGTCTTTCACACCTGTAAATAGTGCTCACCACTGTAAAAGAAGTAAGAAAAGTTTTTAAAATCCCTTGTAGTGTATTTAATGGATTATCAGTAGACGGAGTTGGTAATTCATTAGGTATACTACGGGATCATGTTATGCCTTACAGAGGGGTAGGGTGTGACACAGTGCATCAAGAGGTTAGTGTAATCGTTCTTGATTTAATCTAGGGTTCTAAAATTAATCTGATTAATTTTAAAATCTTAAATGACAAATACAGATCCAAAAACATATTAAAAGAGTTTTAATATGTTGTTTATCATTGAAATCAAATAGATAAAAATAAATCTTGCATGATGCATGTGACCCTAGGTGAAAAATTTTGAATTCAATGGTATAAATTTGTGCTTTTCACGCTTCCGTTCCTAAAATAAAAAGCAAAGGTGGCAGCTTGTGCTTGATCACCATCAGTGGTGCGCATCAATAGTCTCCAAAGTGGTGCGCATGGTTTGGCCTCGGAATCTACAATTATTACATGATCTAAGGTTCATCATATGACTAATTAAAATGTTTAATTAGGTGTTTTAATCACACAATTAAATTTTGATTCAAATTTGAATTTTTAAAGTTGTCCAAATGTGATTCAAATCTGAATTTTAAAAGTTGTTTGAAAATAATTCAAATATGAATTTTTAAAGTTGTTTGAATGTGACTCAAATCAGAATTTTAAAAGTTGTTTGAAAATGATTCAAATATGAATTTTTAAAGTTGTTTGAATGTGATTCAAATCTGAATTTTAAAAATTGTTTGAATGTGATTCAAATCTGAATTTTTAAAGTTGTTTGAATGTGATTCAAATCTGAATTTTAAAAGTTGCTTGAATGTGATTCAAATATGAATTTTTAAATTTGTTTGAATGTGATTCAAATATGAATTTTTAAATTTATTTGAATCATATTCAAATCTGGATTTTTAAGTTGAATATGAGATATTTAATTTAATTTAAGTATGTATATTTTATTTAATTATTAAATAATGATATGCATGATGGATGATCATGGACTATAAAAGACCAATGTGATTGGATTTATTTCTTTTATGTTTCTTTGGGTTGTAAATTAATTAATTTATTTTAATTTATTTTGGGCATGTATTATAAAGGTTGTAATATTTTTGGGTTATAATTTCATTTATTTGGTTCTTGTAAATTCGCCTTGGTATGCCAAACATTACTATTAATTGGATTGCAAGAAGATCAAGAAGATCAAGAGCATTGGTGGGACCAGTGGGAGGAATTCAAGATCAAGTGTTAATTATGTACTCCTTCAGCAACTCTTGTAATATGAATGAATAAAATGCACCTAGGAATGTCCTGATTCAATTCTTGGTGGCTCAGAATTGAATCCCTTAGAAAGTCCATGATCATACTGTAACAATCGGACTCCAACCACTACCACTAGAGGAATTGTCCGCTTTGGCTATAAGCCTCACGGTTTTGGCCCATAGGTGGAATGGAGAACTTCCCAGGAGGTCACCCATCCTAAGATTTCTCTCAAGTGAGCACGCTTAACCCTGAAGTTCTTCCAACTCTCCAGGCCATTCCACCAAAAGGCGCCTCTAGTGATTAGTTCCTCCATTTTATATATCATTACTTTTTGAATCCATGACCATCTCCGTGCTTTGCCGATATGGGATTTGCCAAAGGGACCTTTGTTCTAAATGTGACACCCCTTACTCGTCTACAGTGTAGCCGAGCAAGTTATGCCACTCAGTGTGCCGGAGCACCAATTCATATTTTAATTACAATTTATCCCTTTTAATTCATTTATTTACAATTTTTGATAAATCTGAATTTTTCTAAAATTTTTATAGAAAATTCGGCAGAGTGACGGCTATAAATTAGAAAAACAGTTCTTCTGAACTTATTTAAAAACACTTCCAATATAATTTCTAAATCCAGACTCCATTATACACACATATCTCAACTCAATCTCAAAATCCCAATACTAATTTCAGAAAATTTCTGTTCACATCACCACTTGAAGCATATTCATAAATATTTCTCAACATTTCATTTATCAACATACATTATACAAAAAATTTCAATAACATGAAATTTCATATATTTACATAATTACAAGAGTTTATAGTTACAATCCAAAACTAATAAAAAATGCAAAATACAAAATGCTACCCCAAAGTCCTAAAGTCCTACCATATGCACTGCAGATGTGAGGTGACTCTGGACTCTGGATATAGGTCTGAAAGTTCACCCGGTCTGATGTCTGCTGGGCTCCCTAGCTAGGTCTCCAATACCTGCGCGTGGAAAAAGCGACACACTAAGCAATTCTACTTAGTGGTGACAATATAAAATAAAATAAAATAAAATAAAATAAAAATAAGTATGCAGAATATATGTTTACATTTTTGGGTAGACTTAATTTCTGATATTATTTGTAGTATTATTTGATTAAAATTTTGTAAGGTTTATTATCATTGCCCGAGTAACCCATATTAGTTGACTGAACTGAATAAATGGGTAAACTGGCACTGGGTACTAAGTACGTCGAGCCATCACACCATCGGTCACATTGTGTCTCCCGGTGTGCAACAGAACAGCTAATAAGCTGTAATAATTATCAGGGATAAAACCCGAGTGTAACAACTCAAATAACATAGCCAAAGGCTATTATGTCACAGAATGGCATGGAAGGCCATGAAACACAAAATGGCATGAAGCCATATGCAGTACTGCTAACAGAACCCTTGTAACATCCTCATTTTAGCTAGTCCATACAGTCTACTATTTTGATGACTAGTGTCAGTCCGGACAGCTAGAACGTCCAAAAAAATATTTAAACTAAAGTGAGGAACCATAATTAACTCAAATATTAATAAGAAAAATTTAGGAAAAATTTTAGAAATAAAGTACAACCAAGTTAAATGAGCCGGTGCCCTAGCGATGGGTAATGTCACACCCTACCCCTCTGTAAGGCATAACATGATCCCGTGGTATACCTAATGAATTACCAACTTCGTCTACTGATAACCCATTAAATACACTACAAGGGATTTTAAAAACTTTTCTTACTTCTTTTACAGTGTTGAGCACTATTTACAGGTATTAAAAACTTTTATGAACTGAAGTGAAACAGCTAACTCATTTGGACTATTAGTAATTCCTGTAAAAATTTTGGCAGAGCGCCATCTGTATTTTGTATAAAACAGTTCTTCAGAAAACCTGTAAAAAGCACTTCAATATATTTCCAAATCTCAACTCCAACATATTTCTCAACTCAAATCCACAGTGATTTTTCAAAGACTGAGATAAAAGAAATATAATACAATTTTTACAAGTCAAAATAACTCATAATTTACTTACAACTTCAATGTATAATTTTAATTTACAACTGTTCAAAACCAAAAATAATATATACATACAGTGGTTATACATTACAGTACAAAATGCAAAATGTGGTATACTCGTTATACCCGATAATCTCTCGCTAGATGTACTAGCAGCCTAATCTCTTGCCACATGCATGCACTGCGATAGCAATAAAAAGCTATCGCTGAGACAATGTCTCAGTGATGCACAACATTAACCAAATACAACTTTAAATCACAATTCCTAAATCATATAAATAGTGGATACTTAAAACCATAGTTAATTTCAAGACAGTAATTATCAACAAGAATTTAAACTCCATTTCTTAATATCACAATAAATTTCAATAAGTCAGATCTTGGTTAAATTCAAAAGATAGTGTATGTCAATAAGAGTTTAAATTCATTTCACAATCTCACAACACATATCAATAAATCACACACAGCTTAATCATGTTCCAAAGTTCAATTCGTCCCAAAAGTCAATGACTAATGAGGAATAACATAGCTAGCTAGCAAAAATATGAGTACTCATCCAATTTGTCCTCAACAGGCACACACCTCAACACTTCAGCCAGAGAGGGAATTCGATTCGTCCCACTAGACAAGCTAGCGAGGAATACAATCAATATACATGATAGTTGTGGTTTCAAACCATTTCCAATGCTTTTCAATCAATAAGTATCCATCAATATCATTCAAACAAATTTTCATAGTTTCAAACCATTTACAATGCTTTTCAAGCAATAATTATTCATTCAAACACATTTCCACAATTTAAAACAATAAAATACAAATAGTCATAATTCATTTCAATTGAAAAATTCAAAAGAAGCAGTTGTTGTGCACAAACCTCTGATAACTGTCTCCTGGTCTTGACTCAGTGTTTCCTTCCCTTTTCCTGATTCTTTGCTAACTGAGAAACACAATTTGAAGTGTTTCAGTATTTATTTAAACTGTCTCTAACGATAATGCTTGATAAGTAATTCACTGAATTCTAATATTTGCTTAGTCAACCTAATATGTCGACCCTCGATGCATTCTAGGTAAATTAGGTTTTAATGTTATTAATATGTCACATTCGATAGTATTTTAGGGTTGGTACATGTTACCAAATTCATTTTCGTGTATACTGCATTTTCTTGCAATTTGTTGGATTCCGGGATACTAGTTTGACCTAGCAGGACGACCTAGTTCCCTCAGTGTTCAGGTTTCGGTCAAAACTACAAACTTGTAGATCTAAGTCTTATGGAACGCGGGGCAAAATTTTAGGTCATTCTGAGTTATGTAGACCAAGTTATGGTCATTTTACTATTGCTGGTCAAATTGCACTAAAATTTGTCACTTTAGGTCATTTTAGGTCATTTTAGGCTCGGCCAGTTTTTGGACCCGAACTTGTGCAAGCTGTTTGACTTGCTTATGGTCATTTCTGGGCTTTAGTGTCTTCATAAGACTTTTAGATATGGGTCTTCATGGTTAAAATTTCAGGTCAATTGGACCTGTTTTGAGTGAGTTATGGCCTAAACACTAACTGCTGCCCAAATGGTCATTTTTCAGGCCTCAATTGCACTTAATCCGGATTTGATCATTTTTCAAGCTACCTTGCAAGCATAATTTTGGCAAGCTTCCTTCATGAAAGTTGGCACATTTTGTTCCTAGTTTCACCTCCAATTGGTCTCATACCAATCAGAGCCACACAATTAAAGTTCTAGGCCTAAAACTCAAACTGCCTTATTGCAATTCTTGCATACACATCAAGCATCACTTTTAACACTCACCAAACTTAACATTCAAACCAATTCTGGTTGTACCACAACCTAAACATAATTTACAACATATTATAGGTCATTTTGGCAGCTTACAATTACATTCAATGTGCACCAACAAGTGCAGAATTTGTCCAACTCAATTTACAACAATTCAATCACTAATTCATGCTCATTTACATGTCCCACTTTACACCACCATACATACACTCAAATTGCCATAACAACCAACACATTTTAACATCATTATTTCATAAACCAAGAATGAATTCCAGCATTCCTCAAGAGTTAGCAAACTGCCACAATGGTACACTTACATTCCATTACTTTCCAAGCTTTAAATCTCATTTTACATTTACATATACTAAGTATACATTACCCAAACAATTTCCTACACAATATACATTTAATCAATCATTTAATTCACCATTTGCAAGCACAAATAAACTGCCTTCAAGGTGCTTCCATGGCTGCCAAAAGTGCACATTCCCATTCAACATCAAAACGAAAAAATTTCTCCATAAATCAAACACCCATAACACCCTTACAAACTTTAACAAAGCAACAATCAAAAACTCAAACTTACCTATGGATGAGACTTCTCAAATCTTCACTAAAACTTCTTGAAATTGCTATCAAACTCTTCCTTGTGATGTGGGGATAAACTTTAATGAAACAACCTAGGTGTTTGGAGGTGAAATGAAGAGGATGATGAAGCTTGAATTACATGCGGCAATGGAGGTTTTGGGAGCTCTTCATCAACGGCAGTGGTGATTTCTAAAGTTGAAGATGAAGTTTTAGTGGAGCAATCTGCCCACTTAATACATATTAAAATCCTCAGTGATCCACTCACATAAATTCAATCATATTTTATTTTTAAAATGTGTTAATTACCTAAATTGAACCCCATTTTTGCTATTTATATTAGGTACCCCTATATTAGGGTTGCATTCCCAATTTTCGATAACACCGGGTTTTGTCCGTTTTTCGATTTCTCACTTTTCTTTGTACTAATTATTTAATTTTTCTTTGACATTTCTAATGATATTTATACTTCAATAAATATTTATTTGAGTCCTAAAAATATTTTCCAGGGTTCGCCGCGGTCCAGGGCTAGTCAACGGTCCACGCCGTGACTTCCCGGTGCGGTCACCCATCGCTAGGGTTGTCGGTTCGCTTAACTTGGTTGCATTTCTTTACTATTATTTTTCTTTTGTTTTTCTTTTATTTTATTTTCTTGTATTTCATTATTTTGTGTCTTCTCACTCATATCGAAGTGTAATTCTAGGCATCCTAGCTGACCGGACAACACTGGTCATCGGAACAGTAGTACGCACTACCGAACATAGGGGTGTTATAGGTAACCTAGTGAGAAGTTGTGGTTCTCA
The DNA here is from genome assembly GCF_030052815.1 of Hevea brasiliensis. Classification (NCBI taxonomy): domain Eukaryota; kingdom Viridiplantae; phylum Streptophyta; class Magnoliopsida; order Malpighiales; family Euphorbiaceae; genus Hevea; species Hevea brasiliensis. The sequence continues at coordinate 73,146,428 of NC_079496.1, read as the reverse complement.
CAACTAGGAGCCCTAGACCCAGGGGAAAAATTATAAAATAATTATTGGGACTCCAGAGAAGGGTCATTGAGGTTCTTATGGCATTAGAATGCCAAGGAAATGCTTAGAAAAATTTTTCAATCGGTACAGACAATTTTGGCTCGTTAAGCCAAACGAAGGGCATTTTGGTCATTTCATCTTCAGAGATGATTTTTGGCCAACTTGTCCAATTAAATAAATATTTTATATGAAATAAAAAATGAATAAATATTATTAAAAATTCAATTGAAATTAAGTAAACAAAAAAAGAAAAGAAAATGGGATTTATTACCTCATGCTTATGTAAGCATGAGGTAATTAAAAAGGGATGGCCAATCAAATTAAAGGAAGACATTTATAATACATAAATGGGCAGAAAAAAAATACAATTCTAGAGAATTTTCTACAGCCACTCTTATTCCCTAAGAAGACGTTTCATGCTCCTCTTTTCCCTTCTCCATTTTCATGCTTACAAAGCTTGAATTCCTTAGTCTTTTCTCAACAAAACCCTAACCTAGCAACATAAAAATTTATTCTTACCTTGATTTATTTTTGAAATTCATGTTTAGGGACAAAAATTTAACTAGAAAATGAGAGAAACTTAAATGAAATTGATGATTATATAAACCCCCCATTTTCAGTAACTATGTGAAGGGTAGGGTTTTGATTGTTTTCCTTGAATAAATTTGGTATTGTGGCTGCCCTTAACACTAGCCTATTGTTTAGAATGGTGAAAGGTAAGTGAATGCATGAATTGTGATGGGTTAGGGTTAGGGTATAAAATGGAGACTTTGATCATGTAATGGTTAAAGTGAGTTTTAATGGTCAATTAGTGACCATTTTGATATGTATAAACAATAAATGAAGTGGTTTGTGTAGTGGGAATTGAGATTAGTGTGGCTGTCCATGGTGACCTGCAGAATTGGACATGAGTCCAGCAGGTTTGGGCAGCCATAACTTGAATTGTAGAGGTTCAATTGGTGCAAGGACAATTGCATATGAAACTAGACACATAATGGCACAACTTTGGTGAAGAAACCATGCCCATAAAACCAAACCAAGTGGACTAAAAGCTTGCCTTAATCTGGGTGACCTGCAGTCTGTTTATGCAGAATGACCAAATGAATAGTACTTGGTCATTTGGCCATAACTCAGTGTAGAATGGTCCAATTGATCTGAAATTTTACCAGCAACAAGTTAAGATATATACCAACAACTTTCATGAAGAAACCTAATCCAAATTATGACCAGAAACTATCCACCAAGTGAGTTGCAATCACTGTTCACTGCACTGTAGATATGGTCAGTCCAGAAAAATTTCAATCTAGCCAGTTGTGGTTTTTGGACCATAACTTGAGCTACAAAACTCCAAATGGAGTGAATAAAAAAAGGAAATTCAACTAGACAAAATAAGGAAAACTTTCATGTTGATCATTTTGCCAAATTCCCACTGCAAAATTGACCAATGGAACAGTAAATATAAGGTATGAAAACTAAAAAATTCTGCTCAATTAACATTAAACTTAGAAATCGTATTGGCAACCAATACCAACAAATTTTGAATGTAAAATGTGGTATGTTGGGAGTATTAAAGCCAATGTATCTATTATCTATGCAAAAGTCAAGATTTTGGTTGACTAATGAAGTGAATAGTAACACCAAAACTTGAAATTCAAAAAATTGTAAAACTTAAAAATGTAATATGCCCTAGTATACTAACATGATTAGTTTGGATAGCTTGGCATGCCAATAGGGTTCTGTTAGCAGTACTGCATATGGCTTTATGCCATTCTGTGTTTCATGGCTTTCTCATGCCATTCTGTGACATAAAAGCCCTTGGCTATGTTATTTGATTTATTACACTTGGGTTTAACCCTGATAATTGTTACAGCTTATTAGCTGTTCTGTTGCACACTGGGAGACACAATGTGACTGATGGTGTGATGCTCCAAGGTACTTAGTACCCAGTGCCGGTTTACCCGTTTATCTAGTCCAGCCAACTAGTATGGGTTACTCGGGCAATGATAATAAACCTTACCAAATTTTAAGTGAATAATACTGTAAATAATACCAGAAATTAAGTCTACCCAAAAATGAAATCATACATTCTGCATAATTATTTTATTCTATTTTATTTTATTTTATAATGTCACCACTAAGCAGAATTGCTTAGCACGTCACTTTTGCCACGCGCAGGTACTGGAGACTTAGCTGGGGAGCCCAGCAGACATCAGACGGGGTGAGCCTTCAGAGCTGCATCCAGGGTCCAGAGTCACCTCACATGCGCACTGCATATGGTAGGACATTAGGACTATAGGTGGCCCTTTTGTATTTTTGCATTTTGTAGTAGTTTGGATTGTAACTATATACTCATGTAATTATGTATTAATATAAATATATGAAATTTCATATTATTGAGATTTTCTGCATTACGTATGTTGATAAATGAAATGTTGAGAATTATTTGTGAATATGCTTCAAATGATGAAGTGAACAGAAAAGTTTTGAAAGCAGTATTGTGATTTAAGATTGAGATTTTGAGATTGACTTGAATGTGTATAATGGAGTTTGGATTTGGAAATTATTTTGGAAGTGTTTTTAAATAGGTTCAGAAGAATCGTTTTTCCAATTTACAGCCGGCACTCTGTCGGATTTTCTATAAAATTTACGAATAAATTCAGATTTATCAAAATTGAAAATAAATGAATTAAAAGGGATAAATTGTAATAGAAATATAAATTGGTGCTCCGGCACACTGAGTGGCATAACTTGCTCGGCTACACTGTAGATCGGTAAGGGGTGTCACAACCCTATTGGCATGCCAACCTATCCAAACCAATCTTGCTAGGTATACTAGGGCATTTTACACTTTTAAGTTTCAAAATTTTTGAAATTCAATTTTAATTTTACTATTCAATTCATTAGGCAACTAAAATGTTGACTTTTGCATAGACAATAGGTACATTGGTTCTAATACTCTCAACATACCACATTTTGCATTCTAAATTTGTTGGTATTGATTGCCAATACCATTTCTAAACTTAATGTTAACTAGATAGAATTTTCTATTTTCATGCTTTGTATTTACTGTTCTATTAGTCATTTTTGCAGTGGGGATTTGGTAAAATGATCAACATGAAAGTTGTTCCTTATTTTGTCTTGTTGCATTTTTTTTTTAAATCACTCAATTTGGAGTTTTGTAGCTCAAGTTATGGCCCAAAAACCACAACTGGCCGGATTATGATTTTTCCAGAATTTTTGGACTGACTAAATCTACAGTGTTAGGAGCAGTGATTTCAGGTCACTTTTTGAATATGTTATGATCATAATTTGGGTTAGGTTTCTTCATGAAAGTTGTTGGTATATATCTCAGCTTGTTTCTGGTAAAATTTTAGGTTAATTGGACTTTTCTACATTGAGTTATGACAAAATGACTAAATACTATTCATTTGGTCATTTTGCCCAGGTAGAATACAGGTCACTCAGATTAGGGCAATCTTTTAGTCAACTTAGTTTGGTTTTCTGGGCATGGTTTCTTCACCAAAGTTGTGCCATTATGTGTCTAGTTTCATGTCCAATTGGCCTTGTACCAATTGAACCTCTACAATTCAAGTTATTGCTGCCCAAACCTGCTAGACTCATGCCCAGTCCTGCAGGTCACCAAGGGCAGCCACACCAAACTCCAATCCCACTACACAAATTCACTTCTTTTTTTATTTAAACAGAACCAATGGTCAGTAATTGACCATTAAAACCTACTTTCATCATCACATGATCAAAGTCTCATTTTACACCCCAAACCCTAACTCAAACATTACAAATCATGCATTATCATTGCATTTCATCAATCCACTTAAGAGATACATATTGAGGGCAGCCATACAGGCATGTTAGCTCTATAAAACTCATCACAATCATACTCCAACCAAGGCTGCTACAATTTAGGGATGGTATACAAATGGCATTTCATCAATTTCTTTGTCATTTGCACTCATTTATAGTCCTTAAACATGAATTTAAAGTAAAAACCAAGGTTAGGTCACAAACCTCTAATGGAGTGAGATTTTCCACTTGCTAGGGTTCTTGCTTTCCTTTTCTTTTTGCTTCCAAAAGACTCTCCTAGACGTAAGAATGCTTTTTTGTGTTGGGAATATAGGATTTAGTTGAGTAAAAGTTAGGGAAATCAAGCTTTGAAAAGCTTCGTTCATGGGTGGCTATGGAGGAGAGGTGATGGCAAAAAGAAGAAGAAGAAGAGAATTCTGACTTTTTTTCATTTTTCAGCCCATTTGGTCTCTTTTAAATAAGCTTATGCCATGTGTCAACATTGGATTGGTTGGGAGAATTTTAATGACATCATGATGATGTCATAATTCTATTTTCTTTCATTTTCTCTCCTTTTCTTATCTATTTAATTTCAATTAAATTTTTAACAATATTTATTCATATTGTATGTCATAGAAATTATTTATTTAACTGGACAAGTAGGCCAAAAATCATCTCTGAAGACGAAATGACCAAAATGCCCTCCATTTGGCTTAACGAGCCAAAATTGCGTGTACCGATAGAAAATTTTTTCTAAGCATTTTCTTGGCATTCTAATGACATAAGAACTTCAATGACCCTTATATGGAGTCCTAATAATTATTTTATAATTTTCCCCCGGGTCTAGGGTTGCTAACGGCCTTCACCGTCACTTTCCCTTCGGGTTACTCATCCCTGGGGTTTTGGCTCGTTTAACCTTAGTGTATTTGGTTTCTAAAATTTTTCCTTGATTTTTATGAGCATTATTTAGTTTCTTTATAACTCCTCACTCTAGTCTATTTATAATTTCAAACATTCTAGCTGCCTAGATCGACATTGGTCATCGGAACAGTAGACTGTACGGACTAGCTAAAGTGAGGATGTTACAACTCTTCCCCTCTAATAAAAATTTCATCCTTGAAATTTACTTGATGCAAACAGTTGAGGAAACTGTTGCCTCATCGTCTCTTCACTTTCCCAAGTTGCCTCTTCAGTGTTGTGGTGCCTCCAAAGCACTTTCACCAGTGGAATATTTTTATTTCTCAGTTCCTTCACTTCCTGAGCTAGGATCTGTATAGGTTCTTCTGTATATGTCATGTCTGGTTGGATTTCAATCTCTTCCATGGAAATGACATGTGAAGGGCCTAAGCGATATCTTCTCAGCATAGAAACATAGAATACATTATGGATTTTATCCAGTTCTGGTGGTAAAGCTAGCCGATAGGCCACTGGTCCCACACGTTCAATGACTTCATATGGGCCAATGAACCTAGGGCTTAACCTACCCTTTCTCCCAAACCTTAGTACTTTCTTCCACGGTGAGACTTTGAGAAACACTTTATCGCCAACTACATACTCTATCTCTTTTTTCTTCAAGTTGGCATATGATTTCTGTCTATCTGAGGCAACTTTCAAGTTAGCTTTGATTATCTTCACTTTTTCCTCAGTCTGTTTCACCAAGTCTAGTCCTACCAGCTTATCGCCCAATTCAGTCCAACACACTGGGGTTCTACATTTCCTCCCATACAGTGCTTCATACGGAGCCATTTGAATGCTAGCTTGGTAGCTATTATTATATGCGAATTTTGCTAGTGGGAGGTATCTATCCTAACTCCCCTCAAACTCAATGACACAACTCCTCAACATATCCTCTAGGATCTATTACATAATTCACATTGTTACTATCATTTCAATTTATTAACTATGAAAATTCAATTAGTTCTTAGGTTTACCTGGATTACTCGTTCTGACTGTCCATCCGTCTGAGGATGAAAAACCGTACTACAACAGAGTTGTGTACCCAAGGCTTCTTGCAACTTTTTCCAGAATCTCGATGTAAACTTGGGTTTCGATCAGATATGATGGAAAGTGGGATTCCATGCTGTCTAACTATCTCACTGATATACAATTCTGCTAACTTCTCCAGTGAGTAGTCAGTCCTAACTGGCAGAAAATGTGCTGACTTCGTCAATCTATCCAGTATCACCCATACTGCATCATGCTTCTTTTGGGTGAGAGGTAGACCACTAACAAAATCCATAGTGACTAGGTCCCAGTTCCATTCAGGTATGCTTATAGGCTATAGCAATCCTGATGGAACTTGATGTTCTGCTTTAACTTGCTGACATGTCAAACACTTAGTCACATAGTCAGCTATATCCTTCTTCATACCAGGCCACCAATAATGAGGCTTCAAATCATTATACATTTTCGTGCTTCTCGAGTGTATAGCATAAATACTAGTTTGTGCTTTTTTCAGAATACTAGTCTTCAGTTCCCCATCATCTGGTACACACACTCTTCCTCTGTAATACAGACACCCATCTGCTTTCACCTCATAATCAGTTTCCTTTCCCTCTAGAATTTTACCCACAATGGCCATTAATTTTTCATCTGCCCTCTGCCCATCTTGTATCTGCTGTAGCAAGTTTGGCTTCACTTGCAATTCAGCCAAAATAGCTCCATCTTGAACTAAGGACAGAAAGGCATTTAGTGATCTTAAAGCTGTGATGGACTTCCTGCTTAAAGCATCAGCAACTACATTTGCCTTCCCAGGATGATAATCTATCACACAATCATAGTCCTTTAGGAATTCAATCCATCGCCGCTGTCTAAGATTGAGCTCCTTTTGGGTTGGCAAATATTTTAAACTCTTGTGGTATGTTAGATGTAACATTTTTCACCATATAAATAATGCCTCCGTATCTTCAGTGTGAAGATAATTGCTGCTAACTCCAAGTCATGAGTAGGGTAGTTCTATTCATGTGGCCTTAACTGCCTGGAAGTATAGGCGACCACTTTCCCCTCTTACTTCAATACACACCCTAGCCCATTATTCGAGGCATCACTGTAGACCACAAAGTCTTTCCTCGACACTGGCCGTGTTAACACTGGTGCTTCTGTCAACATAGCCTTCAACCTCTCAAAACTAGCTTGGCACTTGTCGTTCCAGCCAAATTTCACATTCTTGTGCAATAACTTGGTCATTGGCTTCATAAATCTTCTGTAATACCCAGCTAGCCCCAAGAAACTTCTGACCTCAGTTGTATTTCTAGGAGGCTTTCATTCCATCACTGCTTCTATCTTTTTGGGATCCACTCTAATCCCCTCTGCTGGTACTATGTGTCTAAGGAAGGAGATTTCACTCATCCAGAAGTCACACTTGGACAAATTAGCATACAGCTTCTTTTCTCGCAGGGTTTGCAGAACAATCCTCAAATGTTCATCATGTTCTTCCCTGGTATTGGAATACACCAGAATATCATCAATAAATACCACTATAAACCGATCTAGATATGGATGAAAGATACGGTTCATAAGGTCCATAAATGCTGCTGGTGCATTTGTTAACCCAAACGGCATCACTAGAAATTCATAATGCCCATACCGAGTCCTGAATGAAGTTTTTGACACATCTGCATCCTTTACCCTCAACTGATGATACCCTGATCTGAGATCAATTTTTTAAAATACACCAGCTCCCTTCAACTAATCAAACAGATCGTCAATTCTGGGTAATGGATACTTATTCTTCACAGTTACCTTGTTCAACTGCCGGTAATCAATACACAATCTCAAAGTTCCATCCTTCTTCTTCACAAACAGCACCGGAGCTCCCCATGGTTACACACTGGGGCGTATGAACCCCTTATCGAGTAACTCCTGCAACTGAATTTTCAAATCCTTCAATTCAGTGGGTGCCATCCTATAAGGAGCAATAGAAATGGGTGTTGTACCTGGCATTACCTCAATAGCAAACTCGACTTCCCTTTCTATTGGTAAACCAGGCAACTCTTTAGGAAATACATCTGGGAAGTCTCTTATTGTGGGTATATCACACAGGTTTGGCTTAGCCTGCTTAGTATCAACCACGTGTGCTAGGTAAGCTTCACAACCTTTTGTCATCAATCTTCTTGCAACTATGGCTGAGATAACATTGGAGAGGAAATCTGTCCTTTCACCCACAATAGTAATCTCATTACTCTCAGAAGTTTTCAGAGAAATCCTCTTCAATTTGCAATCAACTATTGCCTGATGACGTGACAACCAGTCCATTCTCAAAATCACGTCAAACTAGTGGAAGGGCAATTCAATTAGTTTTGCCGAGAATTCATCCCCCTGAATCCTCAACGGGCAACCTTTATACACCTCATTTACTACCACACTGTGGCCTAGTGGATTTGTGACCAGAATGTCTTAATCACTCTCCTCTACTGGAACTCCCCTCTCTATGGGTAGTTTGATGCAAATGTAGGAATGAGTGGATCCTGGATCCACCAATGCATGCACAGAAGTGTTGTAGAGGGAAAATGTACCCTTGATGACATCCGAGGCATCTTGCTCCTCCTGAGCTCTGATGGCAAAGGCCCTGGCAGGTACTATAGTATCTGGCCTCTCAGCTGACTCAGATGCAGGCCTCAGTGATGGACCAGCTGCCTCAGATTTACCGAGCTTCCTACCCCTTTGTGGTGCAGGAGCAGGTCTGTCAGCTTGTGTTGGAGCAACTGTAGTAGTCCTCTTTGGACAATTCTTGATCTGATGTTCTGTAGATCCACACCGTAAGCATGCACCGGTCACTTGCCAACAGTCCCCCTTATGCCACTTCTGGCAGTACTAACAGGCAGAATATGCTAGGGCTGGTCCCCTAAACACCGTCCTTGGAGAGCTACCCATTGATGGTGTGGACTAGCCTCTCCTAGGTGTGAACTGTGCTCTGGGCCCCTGAGACTGACCCTGACCCTATGGTGATTCTGAACTCTTAGCAGGAGGACCCTTACTCTTCTTACTGGGAGCAGAAAATATATTGGACTGACCCGGATCCCTCTTCTGCTGTCTTTCCCTTCTAGTTTGTTGATTTATTCGGACCCTTTCCACTTTTGATGCAGCATCTACTAGCTTAGCAAAATTTGTAATCTCCAATGCTGTGATCATGACTTTGATATTGTCATTGAGTCCTTCTTCAAACCTTTTGCACCTCTCTGCCTCTGTAGGGACTATCTCCCTCCCATATCGGCTCAGTCCGACAAACTCACGCTCATATTCCACCACTGACAATTGCCTCTGTCTCAGACTGATAAATTCTCCTCTTCGCTCTTCTAAATACACTTTGCTAACATATTTCTTCCTGAAATCTGTGAGGAAGAATTCCCAGGTGATCCATTCTGGTTGCACCTCACCGGTTACTGTGTCCCACCACTGATATGCAATATCCTGAAGTAGGGACACAGCACCCTCCAAGTTCTGCTTGGGGGTGCAGTTAAGCTGTTTTAGCACTCTGATGGTTCTATCCAACCAGTTTTCTGCGGTCATGGGATCATCCTCCCTCTTCCCAAAGAAATCCACAGCCCCATGTTTCCATAGTTTCTCCAGATGGGACTTCTATGGTGCTGGTGGAGGTTGTGGCTATGGTTGTGGTGGTGGAATTGCCCCCATCATTTGCCGGTAGAATTCAGTCATTTGCTGAAATAGAGCAAACTAAGGTTGGGCAGGTGCCTCAGCTGCTGGTGGAGCAGATTCTCCCCTACCCCCAGATTAAGCCCTTGGTGGAACACAACTCTCCACCTCTTCATCAACTGCTCTTTGCGAAACAGGATCCATATCCTATTCAAAATAAGAAAACAAACATATCTGCATCAGTGTCACCTCAACACTTACAAATGCAATGCAATGGTATGCACTCTATCTAGGCCCAGAAACGCCTAAACCGATGCTCTGATACCACTAAATGTGACACCCCTTACCCGTCTACAGTGTAGCCGAGCAAGTTATGCCACTCAGTGTGCCGGAGCACCAATTCATATTTTTATTACAATTTATCCCTTTTAATTCAATTATTTACAATTTTTGATAAATCTGAATTTTTCTGAAATTTTTATAGAAAATCCGGCAGAGTGCCGAATATAAATTGGAAAAAACTGTTCTTTTGAACCTGTTTAAAAACACTTCCAATATAATTTCTAAATCCATACTCCATTATACACACATATCTCAACTCAATCTCAAAATCTCAATACTAATTTCAAAAATTTTCTGTTCACATCACCACTTGAAGCATATTCATAAATATTTCTCAACATTTCATTTATCAACATACATTATACAAAAAATTTCAATAACATGAAATTTCATATATTTACATTATTACATAATTACAAGAGTTTATAGTTACAATCCAAAACTAATACAAAATGCAAAATACAAAATGCTACCCCAAAGTCCTAATGTCCTACCATATGCACTGCAGATGTGAGGTGACTCTGGACTCCGGATGCAGGTCAGAAAGTTCACCTGGTCTGATGGCTGCTGGGCTCCCCAGCTAGATCTCCAGTACCTGCGCGTGACAAAAGTGACGCGCTAAGCAATTATGCTTAGTGGTGACAATATAAAATAAAATAAAAATAAGTATGCAGAATGTATATTTACATTTTTGGATAGACTTAATTTCTGATATTATTTGTAGTATTATTTGATTAAAATTTGGTAAGGTTTATTATCATTACCCGAGTAACCCATATTAGTTGACTGGACTAGATAAATGGGTAAACTGGCACTGGGTATTAAGTATCTCAGGCCATCACCCCACCGGTCACATTGTGTCTCCCGGTGTGCAATAGAACAACTAATAAGCTATAATAATTATCAGGGATAAAACCCAAGTGTAACAACTCAAATAACATAGCCAAAGGCTATTATGTTACAGAATGGCATGGGAATCCATGAAACACAGGATGGCATGAAACCATATGCAGTACTGCTAACAGAATCCTATTGGCATGCCAACCTATCCAAACCAATCTTGCTAGGTATACTAGGGCATTTTACACTTTTAAGTTTCACAATTTTTGAAATTCAATTTTTATTGTTACTATTCAATTCATTAGTCAACTAAAATGTGGTTCTAATACTCCCAACATACCACATTTTGCATTCTAAATTTGTTGGTATTGATTGCCAATACCATTTCTAAACTTAATGTTAATTGGATAGAATTTTCAGTTTTCATGCTTTGTCTTTACTGTTCCATTCCATTAGTCACTTTTGTAGTGGGAATTTGGCAAAATGATCAACATGAAAGTTGTTCGTTATTTTGTCTAGTTGCATTTCATTTTTCAAATCACTCCATTTGGAGTTTTTTAGATCAAGTTATGGCCCAAAAACCACAACTGGCCGGATTATGATTTTTCCAAAATTTTTGGACTAACCAAATCTACAGTGTTAGGAGCAATGACTTCAGGTCACCTTTTGAATATGTTATATAATTTGGGTTAGGTTTCTTCATGAAAGTTGTTGGTATATATCTCAGCTTATTGCTAGTAAAATTTCAGGTCAATTGGACCTTTCTACACTGAGTTATGACCAAATGACTAAACACTGTTCATTTGGTCATTTTGCCTAGGCAGAATGCAGGTCACCCAGATTAGGGCAATTTTTTGGTCAACTTGATTTGGTTTTCTGGGCATGGTTTCTTCACCAAAGTTGTGCCATTATGTGTCTAGTTTCATGTCCAATTGGTCTTGGACCAATTGAACCTCTACAATTCCAGTTATTCCTGCCAAAACCTGCTAGACTCATGCCTAGTCCTACAGGTCACCAAGGGCAGCCACACCAAACTCCAATCCCACTACACAATTCACTTCATTTTTGGTTTGAATAGAACCAAATGGTCACTAATTGACCATTAAAACCTACTTTCATCATCACATGATCAAAGTCTCATTTTTCACCCTGAACCCTAACTCAAACATTACAAATCATGCATTATCATTGTATTTCATCAATCCACTTAAGAGATGCATATTGAGGGCAGCCATACTAGCATGTTAGCCCCATAAAACTCATCACAATCATACCCCAACCAAGGCTGCCGCAATTTAGGGATGGCATACAAATGGTATTTCATCAATTTCTTTATCATTTGCACTCATTTATAGTCCTTAAACATGAATTTAAAGTAAAAACCAAGGTTAGGTCACAAACCTCTAATGGAGTGATATTTCCCATTTGCTAGGGTTCTTCCTTTCCTTTTCTTTTTGCTCCCAAAATACTCTCCTAGATGTAAAAACACTTTTTTGTGTTAGGAATATAGGATTTAGTTGGGTGAAAGTTAGGGAAACCAAGCTTTGAAAAGCTTGTTCATGGGTGGCTATGGAGGATAGGTGACGGCAAGAAGAAGAAGAAGAAGAGAGTTCTGATTTTTTTTCATTTTTCAGCCCATTTGGTCTCTTTTGAATAAGCTTATGCCATGCGTCAACATTGGATTGGTTGGGAGAATTTTAATGACATCATGATGATGTCATAATTCCATTTTCTTTCATTTTCTCTCCTTTTCTTGTCTATTTAATTTCAATTAAATTTTTAACAATATTTATTAATATTTAATGTCATAGAAATTATTTATTTAACTGGACAAGTTGGCCAAAAATCATCTCTAAATACGAAATGACCAAAATGCCCTCCGTTTGGCTTAACGAGCCAAAATTGCATGTACCGATAGAAAAATTTTTCTAAGCATTTTCTTGGCATTCTAATGCCATAAGAACCTCAATGACCCTTCTCTGGAGTCCCAATAATTATTTTATAATTTTTTCCCCAGGTCTAGGATTACTAACGGCCTTCACCGTTACTTCCCCTTCGGGTTACTCATCCCTGGGGTTTCGGCTCGTTTAACCTTAGTGTATTTGGTTTCTAAAATTTTTCCTTGATTTTTATGAGCATTATTTAGTTTCTTTACAACTCTTCGCTCTAGTGTATTTATAATTTCAAACATTCTAGCAGCCTGGATTGACATTGGTCACTAGAATAGTAGACTGTACGGACTAGCTAAAGTGAGGATGTTACACATACCATATTTACTGTTTATCCATGAATGAATGAGATGTATGGGAATGTATGCAAGTATATGATATATGCATGCTAAATGGATAATGTGCAAAGTGAGACCATAATAGTAATTAGGATGACCACAAAATCTTCCAAACAAATGATTAAGTTGGATATGATATAATTAAAGTAATTATAACATGGGCCCTCCATTAGGGCAATTATTTTAAGAAATTTTAAATAGTTGCATATGATGCAATTAATTTAAAAGATTCTCTTAAGAATAATTGTTAAGCATGAGATGTTGTAAATATGTAAATGGTTTGGTGGCCAATAATGGATGTGCCTGAGGACATTATAATTATTTGCATGTTTACTGGCTCAATGGGATCAACTTAACTAATGCAGGATAAGTCAATAATGGATGTGCCTGAGATTTTGAGCATTAGGGGCTAGGTAAAGGATTGAACCTCACATGAGATGTGATGGGCAAGGAGTTGCTCACTTATAGTTTATTTTAATTCCAATAATGGATGTGCCTGAGGATGATCAATAGAATTATAAGAATTCAATCACCCACTAGAAATCCATCCAACTAGGATTTCTGTTTTCTACTTTGAAAGTGTAGGATTCGCTAGGTTAGTGGGAGGACAAATTTGATTAAAAGACCATAATCATTTTGATTAATTACATGATACATTTACTAATTAATCTGGTTATTTTCTGTAGTTAATTTTGTGATAATAATGAGCATAGAACAACCACCACCATCCAATATCCTTGCAAGCATACTTGATCGCAATAGGTTGACAGGACCTAATCTATCTAATTGGCTAAGAAATTTGAAACTTGTCCTGAACCTTGAACATATAGGATATGTTTTAGACTCAAATGTTCCTGGCCCCTTACCTCCAAAGGCCACTCAAGAGGAACATGAAACTTTGGACAAGTGAAAGGAGCATGATATGAGAGCTAAGTGTTACATGCTTGCTTCCATGAGTAATGAGTAACAGAAGCAGCATGAGAACATGCAGAGTGCGAGTGAGATCCTCCTTCACCTACAAGAGTTGTATGGCGAGCACAACAGGAATGCTAGGTATGAGATATCTAGACAACTATTCCGCATGAGGATGTCTGAGGGGCAGAATGTTGGGGATCACGTCCACAAGATGATTCGGCTGATTGAGCAGTTGGAACATCTTGACTTTAACATGGATTTCCAACTGTAGATGGATTTGATACTTCAGTCCCTTCCTGAGTCATTTGGGAATTTCGTGACAAATTTCCATAAGACTAAACAGGAATGCACCTTGGCTGGTTTACTCAACATGCTGGTTATTACAAAAAAGAATATACTAGGCAATAAAGAAAAAGAGGTAGCTTTGATTGCATCTTCTTCTTCTAGAAAGTCCAACAAGAAGAAGGGCAATAAAAAAAAGAAACCTCAGATTCCTGGTCCTTCCAAGAAAATAGCTAAATAGAAAGGGAAAACTAAAGCTGATGGAGGCAAAGAAAAGTATTTCCACTACCAACAGGATGGGCACTGGAAAAGGAACTACCCAGAGTATAGCAATCCATAAGAATGCAATGCCATGATGAAAATCAACTCAAGTTCAAAATATATTTGGCACTTAAGATTAGGTAATGTTGTAGAAGGTAGGATTGCAAAACTAGAGAAAATTGGGATTTTATCCTCATTGGGCTCTGAGCCTACTCCAACTTGTGAATCCTGCCTTCAGGGCAAAATTACAAGATCACCCTTTATTGGACAAGGGCTAAGAGCTAAAAATATTTTGGAACTAATACATAGTGATGTATGTGGTCCATTTAAAGAAAAGGCTAGAGGCGGTTATCATTATTTTATTACCTTTACTGATAATAAATTAAGATTTGGTTATTTGTATTTGATGAAATACAAACATGAATTTTTTGAAAAGTTCAAAGAATTTAAATATGAAGTAGAAAATCAAACAGGAAAAAGTATTAAAGCTCTTCGATCAGATCGTGGAGGTGAACACTTGAGTACTAAATTTGATGAATACTTGAGAGAGCATGGCATTGTTTCCTAGCTGACTCTTCTAGGAACACCATATCTGAATGGTGTATTTGAAAGGAGAAATCGTACCCTATTAGATATGGTACATAGTATGATGAGCTACACTGATATGCCAATCTATATTTGGGGATTTGCATTAGAATCAGCTTTGCATATTCTGAATAGGATTTCATTAAAATTAGTATCTTTCACACCTTATGAGATATGGCATGGAAGAAAACTAAGTCTTAAGCACGTTAAGATTTGGGGTTATCCAGCTTATATCAAAAAGCTGAACATTGATAAATTGGAAACCATATTAGAAAAGGGTCAATTTGTTGGTTATCCAAAAGATAGTTTTGGATATTATTTTTATTTGCCTACATCACAAAAGGTTGTGGTAAGTAGAGATGCCATATTTCTTGAACAATAGTTTGTTCAAGAAGGAGGCAAAGGAAGGCAAATAGAGTTAGAATTGGAGAATTTTGACTAACCAACAAATCAGATGGATATAGATTCATCTAGTCAACCTACACCTATTGATGAAACATCTACAGCTATTCCTCATAGAACAACCAGGGTATATCACCTGCCAGTGAGATATGGTTTCCTTTATGAAGAAGAACAAGAGTTGTCTACTCATGAAGAAGTTGATCATGGAGATGATCCATTTACCTATAAAGAAGCTATATTAGATATAGACTCTTCAAAATGGATTGATGTTATCAAATCCGAGATTGATTCCATGTATAAGAATCAAGTTTGGGATCTTGTTGACCCAGCCAAAGGTATTTTACCTATAGAGAACAAATGGGTTTTCAAGAAGAAAATTGGTTTTGATTGAAAGGTAGAGACCTATAAAGCAAGGCTAGTAGCGAAAGGGTTTTGCCAAAGCCAAGGAATCGACTATGAGGAGACTTTCTCGCCTGTTGCCATGCTTAAATCAATTAGGATTATATTAGAAATACCTGTATACTATGATTATGAGATTTGGCAGATGGATGTCAAAACAGCTTTTCTCAATGGATACATTGAAGAAAACATTTTCATGGAACAACCTAGGGGTTTTGAATCCTAAAATGGTTTCAAAGTGCTCAAGCTAAAGTGATCCATTTATGGATTGAAACAAGCTTCGAGGAATTGGAACATCCATTTTGATGAAGCCATTAAGTCATTTGGTTTTATCAAAAATGAGGATGAGCCATGTGTATATAAGAAGGTTAGTGACAGTGCTATCACTTTCCTTGTCTTATATGTGGATGATATTCTATTGAAGGGTAATGACACAGGTATGTTGACGACTGTAAAGGTATGATTGTTAAATACGTTCTCCACAAAAGACTTAGGGGAGGCAACCTATATTCTCAGGATTTGCATCTATAGAGATAGAGCAAAAAGAATAATTGGTTTTGTCCCAAAGTCTATACTTGGAAAAGCAGTTAAAGAGGTTTAACATGTTTGATTCCGTGAGAGGATTGTTACCAGTGAGACATGGTATCCACCTTTCTAAAGAGATGTCTCCAAAGACACCTGAAGAAAGAGTTAAAATGGCAAAGATTCCGTATGCTTTGGCTATTGGGAGTTTGATGTATGCAATGTTGTGTACTAGGCCGGATATTACATATGCTGTTAGTTTAAGTAGTAGGTATCAATCCAATCTAGGTTTGGAACACTAGATAGCTGTCAAGAATATCCTTAAGCACTTGAGAAGAACTAAGGATTAATTCTTGATATATGGAGGTGGTGACTTGAAATTGGATGGTTATACTGATTCTGATTTCCAATCAGATATCGATGATAAAAAGTCTACCTCTGGATATGTGTTCATTTGTAATGGAGTTGCAGTCAGTGGGAAGAGTTTCAAATAGAGTACGACTACAGATTCCACTACCGAGGCTGAGTATATTGCTGCAAAGGAAGCTGTTTGGATAAAGAAGTTCGTGACAAAACTTGCAGTAGTTCCTTCCATTGAGTCAGCAGTTCCACTACACTATGACAATAATGGAGCAGTCATACAGGCTAAGGAACCCTGGTCTCACTAGAAATCCAAACACATAGAAAGGCGCTATCACATTATCAGAAAGATAGTTGGGCAAAGCGATATAGCCATGAAGAAAATAGCATCAGCTGAAAATCCAGCTGATCCATTCACTAAGCCTTTGTTACAAGCACAGTTAGAACGACATCTTGAGAATATGGGTCTCAGGTATTGTAATGAATGGCTCTAGTGCTAGTGGGAGATTATTAGTAGTATGCCCCAGAGCATATCATTTAGTATGTATCTTGTACATGTTTTATTAATAAAAGGCATTTTCACTTTTTCATTTACATAATATATTTATGTGTAATAGAAAAGGTCCATTGATATTTTGTTAGAAATTCTATTCTTAAGTTGTTAAAAATATGAGTGACAGTATTTATAGCACAAATTATCATAAATTGGTTCACAATCGAGGATACTTCACAATAAGGACATGACTTATCTAGAAAGATAGTAATCATGTTTGTTCCCAAGTTATTTATATGAGATGTAAATAAGATAGAATGGTAAGTCTCATGCTATATAACAAACATGATAGGCACTTATACATGATAAGTAGGCCGAACCAGTAACATTTATGACAAGCATATGGAGTTTATACTTGTCAATGCATTATCATAAATCATATCATTGCATAGGGATAAAGATGGAATCTGATCAAGATGGAATCTGATACCCTAAGTAAATAGGGATAAAATCCTATATTCATTTAATTGTTCTTGATGTTTCAAGTTCCTGGCCAAGACAAATAGATTTAATCAGAAAAGAGTTTCTGATGAGAAAATCTTTTTAATGAAGAACTATAATTAAAAGAGAACATAATATTCATAGCAAATGGGGTTTGACATGAACCATGACTCCAGCTCGAATTGGGATTTTGTAACAGAGAGATTCTAGTGCATGGTAACATATGATTATAGGTTCATTTAAGGTAAACCTTATTACTAATTGAGTGGCTATGGCATGCTATGCTAGGTGTTAACCATGGTCTATAAGGTGCATAAAATGATTTATAGACATCATTTATAGTAAGAAAGAGTTCTGATGATATTAAGAGTTGATATCATGTCTCATTGCCAATTAGTGATGAGCCTAGTAAGTCATACACATACACAAGTAATCACCAAATTAAATATAATTTAATTAATTAATTAAAGAGTTTAATTGATTAATTAAATAGGTTTGGTTTGCAATTAGATTGCAAAGTCCCTAGCATGACTTGAAATCAAATCTAGGTTATTGGATGTATAGTATAAGTTAAAATTTTATTTAATGTGTTTAAATATGAATTTAATAATGAAAAATTAATTAATAGAGATTAATTAATTAATTTATGTTTGATATAAATTGATTAGAAGAAGAGAAATAATTATTTTGGGTTAAGAACTTAAAATTAAGACACAGGGGTATTTTGGTCATTTCACAGGGTGACATGTGGCACCATGAGATAGTGACACATAGCACTACACATAAGCTTGCCATATGTCTTTTAGTCATGTAAGATGATCAAAGTAGAGATTAAATATAGGTTTGGCACTTGGCACAATGTGATTGGGCCAATTAAACCTAGAGCTAATCAGAAGGTGACATGAGGCAAGGGTTTTAAGTGGTAACCTAGCTATATAAGTGTAAGGATGAAAGAACAAAAACACAAGCTGTTGTTCTCTCTTTGGTGCTGCCACCCTTGGCTGCCTCTCTTTCTCTTCTTCTTCATCTCTCATTAATTCAAAGAAATTAAACAACAATCTCTTGAATTAAAAATACTAGAAATCATTTCTAGTGTCCTGTTTATATCTGTAATCTCTCAAAAGGCAAAGCTTGATTTTCTAATTGATTGAAAAAGCTTTAGAAGCTGTTCAAGGGGCTGCCATTGGTGATCTTGGTGTGGACAAGCTAGAGGGACAACATCTGGTATCCTAGGCGCATCCCAAAGGTGCCAAACACATTGCAGTGCATCAAAAAGGTTAGCGCACTTGTTCTTTATCTAATCTAGGGTTCTAATGAATTAATCTGTTGATTCTAAAATCTTAAATGGCAAATGTAGATCCAAAAATATTTTAAAATGAGTTTAATATGCTGTTTATCATTGAAATCAAATAGATAAAAATGAATCTTACATGATGCATATGACCCTAGATGAAAAATTTTTTAATTCAATGATCTAAACTTGTGTTTTTCATGCTTCTGCTCCTTCACACTATGCCTAAAAGTGACTGAAACCTGTTCCATTAATTAGGTAAAATTTAAGTCCAAAAGCTACCTAGTTAAGGAACCAGAATATGGAAATGAGTTAGTTATGGTTGTCTGACCATAACTTGAGTTTTAAAAATCAAATTGACATGATTCAAAAGGGAAAATAAAGATAAGACACAGAGGAACAACTTCTATGAAGGAAGTGTGGCCAAACAGTGGCTACAAACTAATTATATGGATAGGAAAATGTATGACACAAAAACTAAAATTAAAGAAAGGTCCATGAGATAAATTATCTTATGGTAGGGAATTTAACCCTAACAAGCTATTAAACACTAAACCACATGAAAAAGGTATGTGGGACCTATTTCCCACTATATAGTGATATGAACATTCAAATAAATATGTAATAGTATGCAATTGCCCATAGTATATCTAGACTTATTTATTTAGTTTGGATCAATTAGTATACCAATTAGGGACTACAGATAGCAGTACTACCAACAGAGAAAATCATGAACTAACAATATATGTCTGGTACGATTATTCTACAGGCTATATGCCTACTTACTGGCCATTGTGCCAAACTTATTTCTGGCTTTACAAGCCTGACAGCTGGCCTCGTACCTGACAGATATATACAGGGTAGACATATGGTTGTCTAACCCATATACTCTCGTGTATCCAGCTTTTATAGTTTGTTACAGGTTTCTTGGGCACTGATAATAATTAATTAAGACTGAATATATAATAAGTAAATGGAAAAGATCTTGATAATTTAAATTTTTTTCAAGGTGAAATGAAAATGTAAAATACCTAAAAATTATGAAATTTGCCATATATAGAATTATTATTTAAATTGTTTAGTTATTGTTATTATAAATTATGCACTACAAAGCGTTATGCTTAGCGCATTGGTTTTCCATCGCATAGGCACTGGAGATCAGCAGCTACCATAGTAGTGTTCCGACAGAGCTCTGACCAGATCTATCACGGTCCAGAGTCGCCTCAGTCTATTGTATTTTATTGGTAGGGCCCATGTATGTCTAGATTTTATTCTTTTATCCATTGTACATAAGCACATGATGTATTCTAGTTTGGATTGTAATTAAACTTTGAGATTTTAATGTGAACTTGTAATTTATTATCTATGAATTTCTATATAAATGCAATAGATGATACTTTTTGGAGATCTCATAAATATTGTAAATGATATGATATAATAGAATATGATATGGAAATGTGTGAAGTGAATATGACCATGTTAACAGGTGATTAGTGGAACCCGCCAGATGCTAATAAAATAGAGGAAGCTCTGTCTAGGTCTCTATAGAAATAAGATATAAAAAAAAAAATTTCTACACATGGATTACATGCTTTTAAATGATTTTAAAAGTTTACAATGGACATGATAGGACTTGATAGGGTGCTCTGGCACTAAATGTGACACTTCTTGCTCTACTATACAGTAGATGGTAAGGGGCGTCACATTTAGTGGTATCAGAGCAAAGGTTTAGGCGGTCCTAGACCTAGATAGTTAGAAATAGATAGAGTGCATCACATGCATGGGCCTTTAAATAGAGTCAAGGTGACACTATTACAGATCTGTTCTTTGTCTATTTAATAGGATCAATGGCATCTGATCCTTCAAAGCACGGATCTCTAGGATCAATAGAGGAGGAGGTAGAGAGTCACGCACCCGCACCTGCTCCTAATAGGGAGCGAAGCATTAAAGTCGAGTCATCCCGTGGTACTACAGGGAGAGCATAGCAAGCCTTCCTGGAACAGATGACTCAGCTGCTCCGTCAGGTCACTGGAGTTATATCTCAGCCACAGCCACCTCCACCTGCACAGCCACAGCCACCTCCACCTGCACAGCCACAGCCATAGCCATAGCCACAGCCATCACCACTTGTACCGCCACCACAACCCCCACAGCCGCAACCTATATACAGATCTCCACTAGAGAAACTATGGAAGCATGGGGCAATTAACTTCAGGGGTAAGAAGGAGGATGATCCAGCCGTAGCAGAATATTGGCTAGAGAGGACAGAGAGGGTATTACAGCAGTTGCACTGCACCCCAGAGCAGCAGTTAGAGTGTGCTCTGTCACTGGTACAGAAGGATGCTTATAGATGGTGGGTGACAAAATCGAGAGTGGTGCTGCTTGCACAGATTACTTAGGAGTTTTTTTTTTTTTTAGCTAAATTCAGAAAGAAATACATCAGTCATGTGTACTTGGAGGCCAAAAGGAGAGAATTCCTGGCACTGAGACAGAGGCAGCTTATAGTCTTCGAATATGAGCAGGAATTCGTGAGACTTAGCGGATATGCATTGGAGTTGATGCCCATAGAAATTGATAAGTGCAAAAGGTTTGAGGACGAACTGAATGATAACATTAGGCTGATAGTGACATCTCACCACTTCACCGATTTCTCTCTATTGGTAGCATCAGCCCTTGATATGGAGAGAGCTATAAATGAAGAGCAGTCTAGAAAGGGTAGGCAATGTAAGAGGGGTTCTAGATCAGGTCAGTCTAGTTTAGCAAACATTGGTAGTAAGAAGCCCAAAGAGTCTCAGGGTCAGACTTAGGGCCGAGGTAAGAGGCAGAACTCTCGATTTGCTCTGCGACGAGGAGGACAGTCTGGTGCATCAGTAGGTAGTTCTCCGGGTGCAACTACACGAGGATCAGCTCCACCAACCGCTTGTGCACATTGTGGCCGACTCCATAGAGGAGAGTGCAAATTGTTGACTGGTGGGTGTTTCAGATATGGGTCTACGAATCACTTCTTGAAGGATTGTCCACAGAGGAATGCTAGTGTACCCACTGCTCCACTGCAAATGGAGAGGTCTACCCCAGCAGCCCAAAGGGGTAGAAGACCTACGAGGCCGAATACAACTGGTACATTATAGAGGCCTACTGCAGAGACAGTTTAGAGGCAGGAGACTAGAGTAGCACCCCGTGCCTATGCTATGAGAGCTCGGGATGAGCCAGAGCCAACTGATGTCATAGAGGTACATTTTCTCTTTATGATCTGTTAGCATGCGCATTGATTGATCTGGGTTCCACACATTCATATGTGTGTATCACATCGCCAATTGATAGAGGGGTATAGATAGAGGAGTTAGAGGAGGACATACAATTTACAAACCCTCTAGGCCATAGTGTCATGGTGAAAAAGGTCTACAAGGGTTGTCCTCTGAAGATATAGGGTTATGAGTTTCCAGCTGACTTGATTGAGCTACCATTCCATGAGTTTGATGTGATATTAGGAATGGATTGGTTATCATGTCATCAGGAGATGGTAGATTGTCAGCTAAAGAGGATGTCACTACAGAAAGCAGATGGAGATGAGATTACAATTATGGGTGAAGCAACGGGTTATCTTTCTACTATCATATCAGCCACAGCAGCCAGAAGAATGATAAGAAAGGACTGTGAGGCTTTCTTAGCACATGTGGTTGATACCAGGAAGACTAGCCCAAGCATACAGGAGATCCCCACAGTATGTGAATTTCCGAATGTGTTTTTGGAAGAGTTGCTGGGTTTGCCACCTGATAGAGAAATGGAGTTTGTTATAGAGGTTATGCCGGGTACTGCACCGATTTCCATTGCTCCATATAGGATGGCACCCACTGAACTGAGAGAGTTGAAGGTTCATTTATAGGAGCTACTAGACAAGGGTTTCATACGCTTTAGTGTGTCACCCTGGGGAGTGTTAGTAGTATGCCCTAGAGCATATCATTTAGTATATATCATGTACACGTTTTTATTAATAAAAGGCATTTTCACTTTTCTGTTTACATAATATATTTATGTGTAATAGAAAAGGTCCATTGATATTTTGTTAGAAATTATATTCTTAAGTTGTTAAGAATATAAGTGATAGTATTTCTTGCACAAAGTATCATAAATAGGTTCACAATCAAGGATATTTCACAATAAGGACATGACTTATCCAAAAAGATTGTAATCATATTTGTTCCCAAGTTACTTATATGAGATGTAAATAAGATGGAATGGTGAGTCTCATGCCATATAACAAACATGATAGGCATTTATATATGATAAGTAGGCCGAACCAGTGGCATTTATGATAAGCACATGGAGTTTACTCTTATCAATGTATTGTCATAAATCATATTAGTGCATATAATTTTTAGACCTGATATAGAACAGTTATCTTATATATAGGTGGTTTGAGTTTGATACTACTTTCATACTTGTGCTGTGTATGGGTGTATGGGCATGTGTTGGCTCCCACTAGTTATATAAGGAGGTAGGTGTTGATCAAGATGGAATCTGCTCCTCTAAGTAAATAGGGATAAAATCCTATGTTCATTTAATTATTCTTGATGTTTCAAGTTCATGGCCAGGACAGATAGATTTAATCAGAAAAGAGTTTCTGATGAGAAAATCTTTTTTAACCAAGAACTGGAATTAAAAGAGAACATAATATTCATAGCAAATGGGGTTTGACATAAACCATGACTCTAGCTCGAATTGGGATTTTGTAACAGAGAGATTCTAGTGCATGGTAACATATGATTATAGGTTCATTTAAGGTAAACATTATTACTAATTGGGTGGCCATGGCATGCTATGCTAGGTGTTAATCATGGTCTATTAGGTGTATAAAATGATTTAGAGAAATCATTTATGGTAAAAAAGAGTTCTGATGATATTAAGAGTTGATATCATGTCTCATTGCCAATTAGTGATGAGCCTAGTAAGTCACACACATACACAAGTAATCACCAAATTAAATATGATTTAATTAATTAATTAAAAAGTTTAATTGATTAATTAAATAGGTTTAGTTTGCAATTAGATTGCAAAGTCCCTAGCATGGCTTGAAACCTAATATAGGTTATTGGATGTATAGTATAAGTTAAATTTATATTTAAAGTATTTAAATATGAATTTAATTAATGAAAAATTAATTAATAGAGATTAATTAATTAATTTGTATTTGATATAAATTGATTAGAAGAAGAAAAATAATTATTTTGAGTTGAGAACTCAAAATTAAGACGCAGAGGTATTTTGGTCATTTCACAGGGTGACAGGTGGCACCATGAGATCGTGACACGTGGCACCATGAGATCGTGACACGTGGCACTACACATAAGCTTTCCATATGTCTTTTAATCATGTAAAATGATCAAATTCAAGATTAAATATAGGTTTGACACTTGGCACAATGTGATTGGGTCAATTAAATCTAGAGCCAATCAAAAGGTGACATGTGGCAAGGGTTTTAAGTGGTGACCTAGGTATATAAGTGTTGCTATGAAAAGAAAAAAAAATAACAAGCTGCTCGTTCTCTTTGTGAAGCCACCCCTTGGCTGCCTCTCCCTTCTCTTCTTCTTCATCTCTCATCAATTCAAAGAGATTAGCAAATAATCTATTGAATTAAAAATACTAGAAATTGTTTTAGTGTCCTGTTTACATCTTTAATCTCTCAAAAGGTAAAACTTGATTCTCTAAATCATAGAAAAAGCTTTAAAAGCTGTTCAAGGGTTGCCATAGGTGATCTTGGTGTGGACAATCTAGAGGGACAACATCTGGTGTCCTAAGACGCATCCCAAAGGTGCCAAACACACTGCAGTGCATCAAAAGGTTAGTGCACTTGTTCTTGATCTAATCTAGGGTTCTAATGAATTAATCTATTAATTCTAAAATCTTAAATGGCAAATGTAGATCCAAAAATATGTTAAAAGAGTTTTAATATGTTGTTTATCATTGAAATCAAATAGATAAAAATAAATATTGCATGATGCATATGACCCTAGATGAAAAATTTTGAATTTCAATAATCTAAACTTGTGTTTTTCATGCTTTCGCTCCTTTAATTGTTATCAGAGCTACTATATTTGCCATTTAGATTGTTGATTATATGATTTAATTGTGTGATTTGATCATGAGATGATTAATTCATTACTATTTGCAAGGTCAAGGTGGCGGCATGGAGGTGAATTCCATTGATGCGCATGGTTTGGTGCATCCAACCATGCTCATGGCTTTGGGTTTGTTTGTGGGCTTAGATTCAAGGGCCTATAATTAGGCCCATTACTAATTAAAGTGTTTAATTAGGATTTTTAATCACATAATTAAATTTTCAATTAAATCTGAATTTTTTAAATTTGTTTGAATGTGATTCAAATCTAAATTTTTAAAATTGTTTGAATATGATTCAAATCTAAATTTTAAAAGTTGTTTGAATGTAATTCAAATCTAAATTTTTAAATTTGTTTGAATCATATTCAAATTTGGATTTTTAAGTTGAATATGTGATATTCAATTTAATTTAAGTATGTACGTTTTATTTAATTATTAAATAGTGATATGCATGATGGATGATCATGGACTATAAAAGACCAATGTGATTGGATTTATTTCTTTTATGTTTCTTTGTGTTGTAAATTAATTAATTCATTTTAATTTATTTTTGGGTATATATTATTAAGCTTGTAATAATTTTGGGTTGTAATTTTGTTTATTTAGTTCTTGTAAATTCACCTTGGTATGCCAAGGATTACTATGTAATTGGATTGCAAGAAGATCAAGGAGGTCAAGAGCATTGGTGGGACCAGTTAGAGGAATTCAAGATCAAGTGTTGATTATGTACTCCTTCAGGAACTCTTGTAAAATGAATGAATGAAATGCACCTAGGAATGCCCTGATTTAATTCTTAGTGGCTCATAATTGAATCCCGTAGAAAGTCCATGATAATACCATATTTATTGTTTATCCATGAATACATGAGATGTATGGGAATGTATGCAAGTATATGATATATGCATGCTAAATGGATAATGTGCAAAGTGAGACCATAATAGTAATTAGGGCGACCACAAAATCTTCTAAGTAAATGATTAAGTTGGATATGCTATAATTAAAGTAATTATAACATGGGCCCTCCATTGGGGCAATTATTTTAAGAAATTTTAAATAGTTGCATATGATGCAATTAATTTAAGAGATTTTCTTAAGAATAATTGTTAAGCATGAGATGTTGTAAATATATAAATGGTTTGGTGGCCAATAATGGATGTGCTTGAGGACATTAAAATTATTTGCATGTTTACTGACTCAATGGGATCAACTTAACTAATGTAAGATAAGTCAATAATGGATGTGCCTGAGATTTTGAGCATTAGCGGCTAGGTAAAGGATTGAACTTCATATGAGATGTGATGGGCAAGGAGTTGCTCACTTATAGTTTATTGTGATTCCAATAATGGATGTGCCTAAGGATGATCAATAGGATTATAAGAATTCAATCACCCACTAGAAATCCATCCATCTAGGATTTTCATTTTCTACTTTGGAAGTGTAGGATTCGCTAGGTTAGTGGGAGGACCAATTTGATTAAAAGACCATAATCATTTTGGTTAATTACATGATACATTTACTAATTAATCTGGTTATTTTTTGCAATTAATTTTCTGATAATAATGAGCATAGAACAACCACCACCATCCAATATCCTTGCAAGCATACTTGATGTGAACCCTTAAGTAACTAGTAACTTGAAAACCCACATTCAAGAATTAAAGGAACAATATGGAAAACACTAAATCAATATGTATGAATTTGATTCTTTGAGCCAGCACAATCAGATTGTTGTGTAATTCAAAGAAAATGTTAGAAATGGGATTCTTGACCTAATTCATATGGAGAATGAATAAACCAAGAATATTATGCACATTAAACCTTGTAAGATAGAAATCTCAACAAGTTAATGAGCTTCACAATAATAAAGGCAACAGCCAATTTACTCACTAATGGAGCAAAAACAATCTTTCATTAATATTCAAAGTGTGTCCTCCACTCACTTATTACACTTGTATTTATAGTCTCTTGGCTCCAAAGCTAAAGACAAAAATATCCCTCCTTTAATAGCAGCTGCAAGGAGCTTTAAGTCCAAACAAAAATTAATCTATCAAAAGACTAAAAACTCCTAACAAAAAGTAAATTTAATACAGCAGAAAATAAGGGCATTTAAGTCCAAAAGAGAGGTGCTTATAACAGCAAGGAATTTTCTTTCAAAAAGGTGCCATCAGATGCATGTACATGGGTTGGATCTGGTGCATGCATGTCCACAGGTTATTCCATGTAAGCTAATGCTGGACATGATACCTGGTCACTTCCAAGTTTAATTTTCACCAAATTTAATCCTTTATAATTTTCTTCATGCCATTCCAGCTTATAATCGTTGCTCCTTAAGATTTCACAAATTAAATTCTGAAGTGATTTAGCTCTAGCTCTAGTAATTGGACCTTGGATGAAATCCTTTGGCATATATGTAGCTTGATTCTCATCAATACTTGATCACAATAGGTTGACAGGACCTAATCTGTCTGATTGGCTAAGAAATTTGAAACTTGTCCTGAACCTTGAGCATATAGGATATGTTTTAGACTCAAATGTTCCTGGTCCCTTACCTCCAGAGGCCACTCAAGAGGAACATAAAACTTTGGACAAGTGGAAGGAGCTTGATATGAGAGCTAAGTGTTATATGCTTGCTTCCATGAGTAATGAGTTACAGAAGTAGTATGAGAACATGCAGAGCGCAAGTGAGATCCTCCTTCACCTACAAGAGTTGTATGGTGAGCACAGCAGGAATGCTAGATATGAGATATATAGACAGCTATTCTGTGACACCCCTTACCCGTCTACAGTGTAGCCAAGCAAGTTATGTCACTCAGTGTGTCGGAACATCAATTCATGTTTCAATTTCAATTAATCCCTTTTTATTCATTTATTTACAAATTTTTTGATAAATCTAAATTTTTCCGTAAACTTTATAGAAAATCCGGCAGAGTGCCGGCTATAAATTGGAAAACAATTCTTCTGAACCTGTTTAAAAACACTTCCAATAATATCATCATATCATTCTTAGTCAACCTTCAATATATTCTCAATTCACTTCAATATCTCAAAATTTACATTCATCTCATATCATACCAAATTCAATGAGAAATACTCATATTTATTTATGAACACAGTTCATAGATAATTACAGCAAAAATATGATTACATGAGTTTATAATGTACATAACAAAAGTTTACAAAATACAAAATATCAAAATATCAAAATATCCTAGATGGCCTAATGTCCTACCAAATGCACTACAATGTGAGGTGACTCTGAACTCTGAGTACAGATTGAAGGCTCACCCGAGCAGTGCGACTCTTTGACTCCCCACCGTGTCTCCGACTGCACGTGGCAAAAGCGACGCGCTAAGCAATTCTGCTTAGTGATGACAAAATAAAAAAAATAAAATAAATTATGTAGAATGTATGTTTACATTTCTGGGTAGACTTAATTTTTGATATTTATTTCAGTTTTATTCGATTTAAGTTTGGTAAGATTTATTAACATTGCCCGAGTAACCTAACTTAGTCAACTGGACTGGATAAACGGGTAAACTAACACTGGGTCCTAAGTACCTCGGACCATCACACCATCGGTCACATTATGTCTCCCGGTGTGCAACAGAACAGCTAATAAGCTGTAATAATTATCGGGGATTAAGCTCAAGTATAACAACTCAATATCATAGCCAAAGGCTATTATGTCACAGAATGGCATGGGAAGCCATGAAATACAGAATGGCATGAAGCCATATGCAGTACTGCTAACAGAACCCTATTGGCATGCCAAACTATCCAACCAATCACATTAGGCCTACTAGGGCATTTAACACTTTTTATTTGTGTAATTCTTTGAAATTGAAATTTGTATGACTACTATTCATTTCACTAGTCAACCAAAATATTGACTTTTGCATTGATAATTGGTAAATTAGTTTAATTATCATCAATAAACCACATTTTGCATTTAAAACTTGTTGGTATTGGTTGCCAATACCATCTCTAAGCTTAATGATAATTAGACAAAAATTTCAGTTTTCATGCTTTGTCTTTACTGTTCCATTAGTCATATTTGAAGTGAAAATTTGGAAAAGTGATCAACATGAAAGTTGTTCCTTATTTTGTCTAGATGAATTTCTTTTTTCGAATCACTCCATTTGGAGTTTTGTAGCTCAAGTTATGACCTAAATACCATAACTTGCCGGATTGGACAGATTCCAAATTTCTGGGCAAAACTGGTTCTGCCAGATTTGGTGACTCAAGTTTGGTTGGCAATTTGACTAGGTTATGGTCATAATTTGGGTCAGGTTTCTTCATGAAAGTTGTTTGTCTATATGTCACCTTGTTTCTGGTAATATTTCAGGTTAATTGGACCTTTCTACATTGAGTTATGGCCAAATGACCAAACACTGTTTATTTGGTCATTTTGCTCAGGCAGATTGCAGGTCACCCGGATTAGGGCAAACTTTTGGTCAAGTTGGTTTGCTTTTCTGGGCATGGTTTCTTCATCAAAGTTGTGCCATTATGTGTCTAGTTTCATGTCCAATTGGCCAAACACCAATTGAACCTCTACAATTGAAGTTATGACTGTCCAAACAGGCTGGACTCATAGCCAAACCTGCAGGTTACATAAGGCAGCCACTCCAACCTCAAATCCCACAACCCAATTCACTTCATTTCTGGTTCAAACTAAACCAAATGGTCACTAATTGACCATTATAACCTACTTCCATCATCACAAGATCAAATCTCTTTCTTCAACCCAAACCCTAACTCAACAATTTCAAAATCATGCATTTTCACTTTATTTCATCAATCTACTTAGCAAATACATATTGTGGCCAGCCCTAATACCCTTTTAACTTCATTAAATTCAATACCATCAAACCCTAACCATGGCTGCCAAAAATAAAGGATGGCATACCAATGTCTTTCATCAAGTTTCTTTGTCATATAATCACCAATATAGTGCTTAAACATGAAATTGAATTGAAATTTAAGGTTTTGGTCACTAACCTCTTATGGAATGAGATTTCTCACTTGCTAGGGTTCCTCCTTTCCTTTCCTTTTTGCTCCCAAAAGACTTGCCAAGGTGTAAGAACACTTTTTTGTATTGCTAGGTTAGGGTTTTGTTGGGTAGAAAGTGGTGGAATCAAGCTTTGAAAAGCTTGGTTTTGGTTAGCTATGGAGGAGGTGGTGACGCCAAGAAGAAGAAAGGAGAAGGTATTCTGATTTTTTTTTTTCATTTTCTGCCCATTTAGCCTCTTTTAAATAAGATTATGCCATGTGTCAAGATTTTATTGGTTGGGAGAATTTTAATGACATCATTATGATGTCATTATTCCATTTTCTTTCAATTTCTCACCATTTCTTGTCTATTTAATTTCAATTAAATTTTTAACAACATTTATTCATATTTTATGTCATATAATTCATTTACATAAATGGACAAGTTGGTCAAAAATCATCTCTGAAGATGAAATGACCAAAATGCCCTCCGTTTGGCTTATCGAGCCAAAATTGTGTGTACCGATAGAAAAATTTTTCTAAGTATTTTCTTGGCATTCTAATGCCATAAGAACCTCAATAACCCTTCTCTGGAGTCTCAAAAATTATTTTATAATTTTTCCCCCTGGTTTAGGGCTGCTAACGGCCTTCACCGTCACTTCCCTTTCGGGTTACCCATCCCTGGTGTTTCGGCTCGTTTAACCTTAGTGTATTTGGTTTCTAAAATTTTTCTTTGATTTTTATGAGCATTATTTAGTTACTTAATAACTCCTCACTCTAGTCTATTTATAATTTCAAACATTCTAGCTGCCCGGACCGACATTGGTCACCGGAACAGTAGACTGTACGGTCTAGCTAAAATGAGGATGTTACAACTCTTCCCCTCTAATAAAAATTGCGTCCTCGAAATTTACCTGATGCAAAACAGTTGAGGGAACTGTTGCCTCATCATCTCTTCACTTTCCCAAGTTGCCTCCTCGATGTTGTGGTGCTTCCAAAGCTCTTTCACCAGTGGAATCTGCTTATGCCTCAACTCTTTTACTTCCCGAGCCAGGATCCGTATGGGTTCCTCTTCATATGTCTAATCCGGTTGTACTTCAATTTTTTCCATGGAGATGACATGTGAATTATCTGAGCGGTATCGTCTTAGCATAGACACATGGAACACATTGTAGATCTTGTCTAGCTCTGGTGGTAAAGCTAGCCTGTAGGCTACTGGTCCCACACGTTCAATGACTTCATATGGGCCAATGAACCTAGTGCTCAACTTACCCTTTCTTCCAAACCTTAGTATTTTCTTCCATGGTGAGACTTTGAGAAACACTTTTATCACCAACTGTATACTCTATCTCTTTTCTCTTCAGGTCAGCATAAGACTTCTTTCTATCGGAGGCAATCTTCAGGTTAGCTTTGATTATTTTCACTTTTTCCTCAATCTGTTTCACCAGGTCTGGCCCTACTAGCTTATCTTCGCCCAATTCAGTCCAGCACACTAGAGTTCTACATTTCCTCCCATACACTGCTTCATACGGGGCCATTTGGATGCTAGCTTGATAGCTATTGTTGTATGCAAATTCTGCCAGTGGAAGATATCTATCCCAACTTCCCTCAAACTCAATGACACAACTCCTCAGCATATCCTCAAGGACCTGACATATATTTCATGTTATTATTATCATTTCAGTTCAATATTTGAATTAGTTCAATTGGTTTCAGTTGTTTACCTGGATTACTCTTTCTGATTGCCCATCCGTCTGAGGATGGAAAGCTGTGCTGAAATGGAGTTGTGTACCCAAGGATTCATGCAACTTCTTCCAGAATCTTGATGTAAACCTTGGGTTTCAGTCAGATATGATAGAAAGTGGGATTCCATGCAGTCTAACTATCTCACTGATATATAATTCTGCTAGCTTCTCCAGTGAGTAGTCAGTCCTAACTGGCAGAAAATGTGCTGACTTCGTCAATCTATCCACTATTACCCATAATGCATCATGCTTCCTTTGGGTGAGGGGTAGACCACTAACAAAATCCATAGTGACCCGATCCCATTTCCATTCAGGTATGTTTATAGGCTGTAACAAACCCGATGGAACTTGATGTTCTGCCTTAACTTGCTGACATGTCAAACACTTAGTCACATAGTCAGCTATATCCCTCTTCATACCAGGCCACCAATAATGAAGCTTAAAATCATTATACATTTTTGTGCTCCCCGGATGCATAGCATAAACACTAGTGTGTGCTTCATTTAGAATATTAGTCTTCAGTTCCCCATCATCTGGTACACACACTCTTCCTCTATAATATAGACAACCATCTTCTTTCACCTCATATTCAGTTTCCTTCCCCTCAGAAATTTTACCCACAATAGCCATTAGTTTTTCATCTGCCCTCTGCCCATCTTGTATTTGCTGTAGTAGGGTTGGCCTCACTTGCAACTCAGCCAAAATAGCTCCATCTTGAGCTAAGGATAGATAGGCATTTAGTGATCTTAAAGCTGTGATGGACTTCCTACTCAAAGCATCAGCCACTACATTTGCTTTCCTAGGATGATAATCTATCACACAATCATAGTCCTTCAGGAACTCAATCCATCGCCTTTGTCTAAGGTTGAACTCCTTCTGGGTTGGCAAATATTTTAGACTTTTGTGGTATGTGTAAATGTAGCACTTTTCACCATATAAGTAGTGCCTCCATATCTTCAGTGCGAAGATAATTGCTACGAGCTCTAGATCATGGGTAGGGTAATTCTGTTCATGTGGCCTTAGCTGCCTAGAAGCATAGGCGACCACTTTCCCCTCTTGTATCAATACACACCCTAGCCCATTATGCGAGGCATCACTATAGACCACAAAGTCCTTTCCCAACACTGGCTGTGTTAACACTGGTGCTTCTGTCAGCATAGCCTTCAACCTCTCAAAACTGGCTTGGCACTTGTCGTTCCAGCCAAATTTCACATTCTTATGCAACAACTTGGTCATTGGAGCAGCTATAAGAGAGAACCCCTTCACAAATCTTACAGAGTATCCAAATAGCCCAGAAAGTTCTGACCTCAGTTGTATTTCTAGGAGGCTTCCATTCCATCACTGCTTCTATCTTTTTGGGATCTACTCTAATCCCCTCAGCTGACACTATGTGTCCAAGAAAAGAGATCTCACTCATCCAAAAATCACACTTGGACAACTTAGCATACAGCTTCTTTTCTCGCAGGGTTTGCAGAACAATCCTCAAATGTTCATCATGTTCTTCCCTGGTCTTGGAATACACCAGGATATCATCAATAAAGACCACTACAAACCGATCTAAGTATGGATGGAAGATACGGTTCATAAGGTCCATAAATGCTGCTGGTGCATTTGTTAACCCAAACGGCATCACTAGAAATTCATAGTGCCCATACCGGGTTCTGAATGCAGTTTTTGACACATCTGCATCTTTTACCCTCAACTGATGATACCCTGAACTGAGATCAATTTTTGAAAATACACCGGCTCCCTTCAACTGATCAAACAGATCATCAATTCTGGGCAATGGATATTTATTCTTCACAGTTACTTTATTCAACTGCCGGTAATCAATACACAAGGTTCCATCCTTCTTCTTCACAAATAGCACCGGAGCTCCCCATGGTGACACACTGGGGCGTATGAACCCCTTATCAAGCAACTCTTGCAACTGAATTTTCAACTCCCTCAATTCAGTGGGTGCCATCCTATAAGGAGCAATAGAAATGGTGTTGTACCCAGCATTACCTTAATAGCAAACTCGACTTTCCTTTCTGGTGGTACACCAGGCAACTCCTCAGGAAACACATCTGGGAAGTCTCTTACTGTGGGTATATCACACAAATTTGGCTTAGCTTGCCTAGTATCCACCACGTGTGCTAGGTAAGCTTCACAGCCTTTTCTCATCAATCTTCTTGCAACTGTGGCTGAGATAACATTGGACAGGAAATATGTCCTTTCACCCACAACAGTGATCTCATTACCCTCAGAAGTTATCAGAGAAATCCTCTTCAATTTGCAATCAACTATTGCCTGATGAAGTGACAACCAGTCTATTCCCAAAATCACGTCAAACTCGTGGAAGGGCAATTCAATTAGGTCTGATGAGAATTCATGCCCCTGAATCCTCAACGAGCACCCTTTATACACCTTATTCACTACCACACTGTGGCCTAGTGGATTTGTGACCAGAATGTCTTGATCACTCTCCTCTATTGAAACTCCCCTCTCTATGGGTAGTTTGATGCAAATGTAGGAATGAGTGGATCTTGGATCCACCAATGCATGTACAGAAGTGTTGTAGAGGGAAAACGTACCCCTGATGACATCCGGGGCATCTTGCTCCTCCTGAGCTCTGATGGCATAAGCCCTGGCTGGTATTCTAGTGTCTGGCCTCTCAGCTAACTCAGATGCAGGCCTCAGTGATGGACCAGCTGTCTCAGGTTTACAAGGTTTCCTACCCCTTTGTGGTGCAGGAGCAGGCCTGTCAGTTTGTGTTGGGGCAATAGTAGTAGTCCTCTTCGAACAATTCTTGATCTGGTGTTCTGTCGATCCACATCGTAAGCATGCACCGGTCACTCGCCAACACTCCCCCTTATGCCACTTCTGATAGTATTGACAAGCAGAAGATGCAGGGGCTGGTCCCCTAAACACCGTCCCTGGAGAGCTGCCCATTGATGGTGTGGACTGGCCTCTCCTAGGTGTAAACTGTGGTGCGCCCCGAGATCGACCACGACCCTATGGTGGTCCTGAACTCTTAGCAGGAGGACCCTTACTCTTCTTGCTGGGAGCAGAGAGTGCACTGGACTGACCCGGACCTCTCTTCTGCTGTCTTTCCCTTCTATTTTGCTCATTGATTCTAACCCTTTCCACTTTTGATGCAGCATCCACCAGTTTAGAAAAATCCGTAATCTCCAGTGCTGTGATCATGACTTTGATGTTGTCATTGAGCCCTTCCTCAAACCGTCTGCACCTCTCTGCCTCAGTAGGGACTATCTCCCTCCCATACCGGCTCAGTCGGACAAATTCACACTCATACTCAGCCACTGACAACTGTCTCTATCTCAGACTGATAAATTCCCTTCTTCTCTCCTCTAAATACACTTTGCTAATGTATTTCTTCCTGAACTCCGCAAGGAAGAATTCCCAAGTGATCCGTTCAGATTGCACCTCACTAGTTACTGTGTCCCACCACTGATATGCGTCATCCTGAAGTAGGGACACAGCACCCACCAGGTTCTGCTCAGGTGCGGTCATTGCTTTCAAGACTGATGGTTCTGTCCAACCAATTTTCTGCAGCCATGGGATCATCCTCCCTCTTTCCAAAGAAGTCTACAGCCCCATGTTTTCGCAATTTCTCTAAATGGGACTTCTGTGGGGCTGGTGGAGGTTGTGGCTATGGTTGTGGTGGTGGAATTGCCCCCATCATTTGCCGATAGAATTCGGTCTTTTGTTAAAATAGTGCAAACTGAGGTTGAGTAGGTGCCTCAGCTGTTGGTGGAGCAGATTCTCCCCTGCCCTCAGACTCAACCCTTGGTGGAGCATGACTCTCCACCTCTTCATCAATCGCTTTTCATAAGGTGATTTATGTCCTATTCAAAATAAGAAGACAAACAAACTGCATCAGTGTCACCTCAACATTTACAAATGCAATGCAATGGTATGTACTCTATCTAGGCCCAGAAACGCCTAAACCGATGCTCTGATACCACTAAATGTGACACCCCTTACCCGTCTACAGTGTGGTCGAGTAAGTTATGTCACTCAGTGTGTCGGAACATCAATTCATGTTTCAATTTCAATTAATCCCTTTTTATTCATTTATTTACAATTTTTTTGATAAATCTAAATTTTTCCGCAAATTTTATAGAAAATCCGGCAGAGTGCCAGCTATAAATTGGAAAATAGTTCTTCTGAACCTGTTTAAAAACACTTCCAATAATATCATCATATTATTCTCAGTCAACCTCCAATATATTCTCAATTCACTTCAATATCTCAAAATTTACATTCATCTCATATCATACCAAATTCAATGAGAAATACTCATATTTATTTCTGAACACAGTTCATAGATAATTACAGCAAAAATATGATTACATGAGTTTATAATGTACATAACAAAAGTTTACAAAATACAAAATATCAAAATATCAAAATATCCCAGATGGCCTAATGTCCTACCAAATGCAGTACAATGTGAGGTGACTCTGAACTCTGAGAGCTGATATGAAGGCTCACCCAGTGTGTGGCCTGCTGGACTCCCCAGCTGTGTCTCCAGTACCTGCGCGTGGCAAAAGCGACGCGCTAAGCAATTCTGCTTAGTGGTGACAATATAAAAAAAAATAAAATAAATTATGCAAAATGTATGTTTACATTTCTGGGTAGACTTAGTTTCTGATATTTATTGCAGTGTTATTCGATTGAAGTTAGGTAAGATTTATTAACATTGCCCGAGTAACCTAACTTAGTCAACTGGACTAGATAAACAGGTAAACTGGCACTGGGTACTAAGTACCTCGGACCATCACACCATCGGTCACATTGTGTCTCCCGGTGTGCAACAGAATAGCTAATAAGCTGTAATAATTATCGGGGATTAAACTCAAGTATAACAACTCAATATCATAGCCAAAGGCTATTATGTCACAGAATGGCATGGGAAGCCATGAAATACAGAATGGCATGAGGCCAAATGCAGTACTCCTAACAGAACCCTATTGGCATGCCAAACTATCCAACCAATCACATTAGGCCTACTAGGGCATTTAACACTTTTTATTTGTGTAATTCTTTGAAATTGAAATTTTTATGACTACTATTCATTTCACTAGTCAACCAAAATTTTGACTTTTGTATTGATAATAGGTAAATTAGTTTAATTATCATAAATAAACCACATTTTGCATTTAAAACTTGTTGGTATTGGTTGCCAATACCATCTCTAAGCTTAATGATAATTAGACAAAAATTTCAGTTTTCATGCTATGTCTTTACTATTCCATTAGTCATATTTGTAGTAGAAATTTGGAATAGTGATCAACATGAAAGTTGTTCCTTATTTTGTCTAGATGAATTTCTTTTTTTGAATCACTCCGTTTGGAGTTTTGTAGCTCAAGTTATGGCCTAAATACCATAACTGGCCGGATTGGACAGATTCCAAATTTCTGGGCAAAACTGGTTCTGCCAGATTTGGTGACTCAAGTTTGGTTGGCAATTTGACTAGGTTATGGTCATAATTTGGGTCAGATTTCTTCATGAAAGTTGTTGGTCTATATGTCACCTTGTTGCTGGTAAAATTTCAGGTCAATTGGACCTTTCTACATTGAGTTATGGTCAAATGACCAAACACTATTTATTTGGTCATTTTGCCCAGGCAGATTGCAGGTCACCCGGATTAGGGCAAACTTTTGGTCAAGTTGGTTTGGTTTTCTGGGCATGGTTTCTTCATCAAAGTTGTGCTATTATGTGTCTAGTTTCATTTTCAATTGGCCAAACACCAATTGAACCTCTACAATTCAAGTTATGGCTGTCCAAACAGGCTGGACTCATAGCCAAACCTGCAGGTTACACAAGGCAGCCACTCCAACCTCAAAGCCCACAACCCAATTCACTTCATTTCTGGTTAAAACTAAACCAAATGGTCACTAATTGACCATTATAACCTACTTCCATCATCACAAGATCAAATCTCATTCTTCAACCTAAACCCTAACTCAACAATTTCGAAATCATGCATTTTCACTTTATTTCATCAATCTACTTAGGAAATACATATTGTGGGCAGCCCTAATACCCTTTTAACTTCATTAAATTCAACACCATCAAAACCTAACCATGGATGCCAGAAATAAGGGATGGCATACCAATGTCTTTCATCAAGTTTCTTTGTCATTTAATCACCAATATAGTGCTTAAACATGAAATTGAATTGAAATTTAAGGTTTTGGTCACTAACCTCTTATGGAATGAGATTTCTCACTTGCTAGGGTTCCTCCTTTCCTTTCCTTTTTGCTCCCAAAAGACTTGCCAAGGTGTAAGAACACTTTTTTGTGTTGCTAGGTGTCGCAATAGATTTTGCGGTCGCCTGGACGATCACTCACCGAAGTGGGAAAAAGTGAGGAGTCGCCACCTTAGTTTTGAGGGAAACTAAGGAAAACCATTTGAGAAGTTAAATTAAAAATGAAACCACTTCAAAACAGAGATTCTAAGTTCGGGGTCCGTAA
The DNA here is from genome assembly GCF_030052815.1 of Hevea brasiliensis. Lineage (NCBI taxonomy): Eukaryota > Viridiplantae > Streptophyta > Magnoliopsida > Malpighiales > Euphorbiaceae > Hevea > Hevea brasiliensis. The sequence goes on along the minus strand of NC_079496.1, from coordinate 73,108,180 downwards.
ACGGGTGGGGAAGGTGTTAGGCACCCCACCTCGTCCCTTAATAAGGGTAAGTAGATTTAATTCTGCGTCCTTTATAAATTAGTTAGGAGGGCTTAGGCGGCAATGTTAATCCTTTTGGTAGAAGGAATATTTGATTTTTCACTAAATTTGGATCACCCAGATACATAAGTAAATGAGACAACCTTAGTGAACGGGTGTGAGAATCGGATAAGAACTCTCCCCCCGATCTCTTTTAAGTTGTTTATTAAAATTTTGAGGGAAGACCGGATAAGAACCCTCCTCCGATCTCTTTTAGAGTTATTTATTAATGTTTTGAGTTGAGACCGGATAAGAACTCTCCTCCGATCCCTATTTAATGTTTATTAAAATTTGAAGGGAGACCGGATAAGAACCCTCCTCCGATCTCTTTTAGAGTTATTTATTAATGTTTTGAGTTGAGACCGGATAAGAACTCTCCTCCGATCCCTATTTAATGTTTATTAAAATTTGAAGGGAGACCGGATAAGAACCCTCCTCCGATCTCTTTTAGAGTTATTTATTAATGTTTTGAGTTGAGACCTGATAAGAACTCTCCTCCGATCCCCACTTAATGTTTATCAAAATTTTGAAGGGAGACCGGATAAGAATCCTCCTCCGATCTCCTTTAAGAGTTGATTTAAAACTTTTAGGCAAGGATAGGATAAGGACTCTTCCGACCTCTTCTATTTTGACGGGACTCGGACAAAGACTTTTCCGACCTTTAAAAATTTAACCACAGCTACGGGTCCTAAGAACCTAAAACTAAGAATTCTGGCATTCAAAAATGCTGGGGATAAGGTTTCTGGATACCCTGTGGCTGAACGGGGAACACTAGACTTGATTCACTGACCTTTTCATGTAGTCATTTTACCAATATCTATTAACATCCGATCTATTCTGTTATGTTTACTTTGGTTCTATTTCGCTTTATGACATCTTGCCGAATTGCTGTTTACGCCAGCCTAATAGTTTGGCTATCTTCCTGACGTGTTATTCATGTTCTCTCTTTTAAAAGAGACCCCTAAGTTGCAGTTACCTACGTTTACCCAACCACTTACATACTACTAGGAGTTAGAAAACTTACTTTCAAAAAGGATGAAGATTAATAAAATGAACTGATCACTAAATAGATGATTTGAGAGTGTCATTCTTTGGGGATCGTTTGTGCAAACGTAGAAAGTCACAGATGTGAGAAGAACAAAGAAAATGCAGAAAGTAAATGTAGACACTCGATAAAACAGTGATATGAGCTCTTACAGAACATTCTTTGGGGATCGTTTGTGCAAAAGTAGAAAGTCACGATGTGAGAAAACAAAGAAAATACAGAAAGTAAATGTAAGCATTTAATAAAACAAGAGTATGAGCTCTTACCGTGAGGAGCCAAAGCTACTAAAATAACTATGGGGTGCCAAATAGTGATAAGGCAAGGATTGATTGGCCCGAGGGTGGTGTTCCTCGTGAACTGGAGGGTGATTAGCTAAAATGCGATCTGTTCTTGATGAAAAGAACCGAATTGATTGATGTTGAGGTTTGACAGAAATGATAAAAGGCGAGAAAATGAGAGTGTGACCAGATAATGAACAAACCGGAAATGTAGAGTTCCAGATTCGAATCTTTTCAAGAAAAACACTTGAAAACTTGTTTCAAAAGTCTTTTGATTGACACTTCTAAGTAGCAGAGTAGTAAACTAAATGAAATTTGAGTTCCTCTGCTATAATAATGACCTCTTGTCTATTTTTTCTTGCCCGTCCTCCCCTGAGCTTTTTCATGCAGTATTTATAGGAATCGGTGCTCCCCATGAAGGGTCGATTCATTTTGAGGAGATGGAGGGTCGATTTTGAAGTACATGATCGGATTTTCAAGAATTAAATAGAATCAAAACGAATGGCTTATATCGAATCTCAAAATATTTGTACTTTTCCTCTGTTAATCCGACTGACTAGAATCCTTAGTACGTAACGATCTGGGGGCTGAGAGTGAAAGACGCCGTATTGTCGTCTTCTCTCTTGATCCAAGGGTTCCGGATTCATCCTTACAAGTGAGATCAACGGTGGGGATTGGGATGTACAGGATCGCCATGACATACCACGCACTGCCAAGATTATGGCGATTCTTAGGCGTGCGGTGGAGATCTCGTCTGCCACGCTTTAACTACCTCGGCTCTGATTCTGACGACGGTTATCGGAATTTGTCTTATTCTTTTTGTCTTCCGATCCCTCCCCTAGCTCCCATTCCGATCTCTCATGCTGATCTCCTATCTCCCGATCTCTTTTATCCCTTGATCAGTCTGGATTCGGTCCAAGCATTAATTACATCTCGATATTCTAAGCGCCCGCTGCTTTCCGCCGACATTAAATGCCCATTTTCCCTATATATACCCCTCGTTGATAGTGGCATTTCCTTCATTCGATTTTCTCTCTTTCTCCTTGTTTCTTGGTTCTAGCTGCTGGGAAAGTTCCGCTACAACTGTGGTTTTGATCCTCTTCCGATGGAATTCCCTTTTCCTCGACGGAAAATTTACGATCCCGGTGATTGGATGGTCCTAATTGGCGATGGTGAGAGAACTGAATTTGACCGATCCGTATTGCGGGCTTCGGTTGTACCGATCTCGAGTTGCTCAACTGAGTTCATTCGGCTTCTCATCACATTGAGTGTTCCGACAGCGATTCTGATCCACATTGGGTGTTCCGACAGCGGATGAAGCATCCGGTCGGCAATATCCTTGGGATCAGTTATAAACTGATCCTTAGAACACCTGGGAGTATCCTTGGGATCAGTTGTAAACCGATCCTTAGATCGGCCTTTTGATATAGTCAGATCTCCAATGTATTCCGATCCTTAGAGATCGCCAAAATGATGTAGTCTGTCAATGTAATCAGATCTCTAGAGATCACCCAAATGATGTAGTTAGTCCTTTATTGTAATCCGATCTTTTTGCAAATAAAGACTTTATTTTGCAGTTATCATCTTATTATTTTTTGCATTGATTATTTTCCGATCTCTAAGGTGGTTATCCGATCTGGTTCTTTACTTGAATGACACTTGACTGATCCTTTATTCAAAATATTTAACTTGTTATGCCGATCTCCGATTAACCGATCTCTGAACATTCGGATATTTGAGAAAAGTGTCAGAACAGCTGTCGAGTCTCACCAATCGATGCGCCGCCTAGAACCTCGCGAGCATTAAATGCTCGGACTAGTATAAATAGGGGAGGGTTAGCCAGTTGTTTTCTCATTTCATTTTCAGTCTCCTGCTCATAGCTTCGAAGTTCTCTCATTTTCTCCGGTTTCTCCGACACCGATTAGACTCTGGTAAGGACTTTGATCTTCTTTTTTTTGTTTAAGTTCTTTGTTTCTTTTGAAAATGAGCGGTGCCGAAGGTCAGAGAGCGGCGAGCCCTCCTTCCATTGAGTTCTCTTGGTCATCGTCTGATGAGGAAGAGGCGGCCGGGCCAAGCACGCAACCCGAACCTCTTAGGGTCCCTGCTCCAGGTCAGGGGCGGGTCGTACCATTAAGGCGTACGCGCCCTTCAGGCAGGGAGAATCTCCCTATAGACGAGCTACGATCGGTTCTTCGAGAATCCGATCTTCGGTCGTTTAGCCAAGAATATAACATTCGGCCCGACTTGTACGAGCTAATCAAGTGCCATGACGACCTTCGTGTCAATCATTTCTTTGAAGAGAACGACATGGTTATGGTGTACGAGGAACAATTAAAGGCCGGCCTTCGGTTCCCCCTGGATGACTTCTACAAGGAGGTCTTAAAATTTCATCGAGCATCCATTGTTCAAATTCACCCCAACTCGTGGCGGATCTTGGTAGCTTTCCGAGGTCTATGCCGAGCTAAGGGAATCAGACCTACGGCTAAAGTGTTCGCCAAGCTGCACCGGCTAACTCACCGAAAGGACGATGACCACTGGTTCTTTCAGGCGAAGCCTAGTTGCGGGCTCTTTTCCGATCTGCCCTCGTCCCTTAAGAACTGGAAGAATCGTTTCTTCATTGTGAGGAGCAAAGATCCGAGCCGCTTTGAGGATTTCCAGCACTGGTGGTACGGGGACCCTTGCTTCCAACCATATTACCCGAGCGAAGAGGAAAGTTTGATAGTGATGGATCTCAAGAGTGAGGCTGCCACTAAAAGTATTCTTGTTTGGATTCGGTGATCGCCGAGCCGCACCATTGGACTGTTTCAATCGCTCACCGCCAAGACCGCGAACTTCCGCTCTCTAACCTCGGCATCGGTATTTTCTATATCTCAATTCTCACGACCTTAGTGATCTCACTAACCTTTTCTTCGTGCGGTATGGCGGGTGGTGAAGGTCATAGGAAGCGGAAAAAGGAAAGAGAGATCTTCCGAAAGTAAAGGAGATGAAGCGTCGTAACGACTCCAAACACAGTCGCGAGCACGGGAGATACAAAGAGATCCTCCCCAACCTTCGGTCCTCGACCACCGGCTACCCGATCTCCTCCTAGATCGGAAGAGCACCTCGCATTCTTGCAGCTTGTCCCAAGCGCGAAAGGGGACCTACTCAAGCTTCGGGAGGACCTCCTCCTGGGCGCCAGACATCGATCGACTCCTTGAAGGATAACCGAATCATAAGGAGAACCCCGTTTTGCTAAAGTCCCGGGTCTACCATCTTCTTTCAGAGGATCGGACAAAGCTATCCTGCAGTGGCCTTGATGACATATTGACTCGGACCATGAGCTTAAACGTGGAGTGTCCGTGAACCGCACCATGATCCGAAAGGATTCAGCGCCTGGGTAAGGAGATCGGGAAGAAGAACCAGGAAGTGGATTCCCTCCGATCCGAACTCTCATCGGCTCGGGATTATATATCTCAGGTCGAGGGACGGGCAAAGCTCCATGAAGACCGGTTGGCCGAACAGAACCGTATTTCGGACGAGAGGGACCGCGCTCTTAAGGAAGTCCAGGCGCCCACGCCAATGCATCCTCTCAGGTCGCTCAACTTATAGAGGAACTCGAGGCGAAGGATAAGGAGCTTAAGGAGAGGGATGAGGAGATGGTGACGGGAATAGCTGAGGCCTATGTGAAGGCTCACAAGGATCTCTTGGCCGCACTCCAGGAGCGTTACCCAGAAGAAGACTTTTCTTGGATGGACGACCTGGCACCCGGGGGCGATGGTGAAGATAGTGAGGATGAAGCCGGTGAGAGGGAGAGAGGGAGTGATCCAAATGTAGATCAGGCTGGGGGTGATCCCCCAGCCGAATAACTTTGTACAAATTATGACATGAAATGAAATGCCTTTTGTTCAATGAATGATTGTGATCGGAAAATTTTAAACCATTATTTGTCTGAGTATTTGATTGTATGAGCACAGCAAAACAAAAACTAAATGTGATTATTAATCTAAGTATGAGAGATCGGAAAGCACTTTAAACATGAGATCGGTAGGGAAGAAATGCTGAACAGAACTTGACCGAAAATTTAACTCGAACACTTAAGATCGGAATCGAACCAAAACTTTAGCTCTTAAACTTTCGGAAAGGAGGTCGGCAATAAAACTGGTAGGAAAAGATCTAGTGCTAGTTCACTTCATTTATCAACAGAGATCGGGAATATTCTTGACAGTCCAAATCCGCAACGGGTTTGAAGGATCGGTAAATGATTTGAGAGATCGGCCGAGTTTCAAGGATGCGTAGGACTTATCATTGATTCACGCCTTTGCGAGGAGAGGTCGGAAATGTGACCGCCTACCAAAGAGGGATCGGAAACGTGATTAGCTACTCCGAGGAAACTTAGCACCGGGATCGGTTTCAAAGTATTTTAGATCGCCAAAATATGGTGTCGACAATGCCTCTCTTACGTAATTTCTATTAAAGGAAAAATTTCCGTATAGGAATTATGTAAAGATTCCGACTCATATTTTGGACGATTAGGTATTTGAAATTAGGGAACTAAAGCACACCTAAGTTAATGACCTAGAAAATTAAAATCAACTTAGATCTATAAACCAGAGGTTGATAACAGAAATTTAAATTGCATGAAATTAAAATCAACTTAGATCAAGGAACCAGAGGTTGATAACAGAAATGTAAATTGCATGAAATTAAAATCAACTTAGATCAAGGAACCAGAGGTTGATAACAGAAATGTAAATTGCATGAAATTAAAATCAACTTAGATCAAGGAACCAGAGGTTGATAACAGAAATTTAAATTGCATGAAATTAAAATCAACTTAGATCAAGGAACCAGAGGTTGATGGTGGAATTGCAGGAAAATAAAATCAACTTGGATCAAGGATCCAGAGATTGATGGTGGAATTGCAGGAAAATAAAATCAACTTGGATCAATGATCCAGAGATTGATGGTGGAATTGCAGGAAAATAAAATCAACTTGGATCAAGGATCCAGAGGTTGATGGTGGAATTGCAGGAAAATAAAATCAACTTGGATCAAGGATCCAGAGGTTGATGGTGGAATTGCAGGAAAATAAAATCAACTTGGATCAAGGATCCATAGGTTGATGGTGGAATTGCAGGAAAATAAAATCAACTTGGATCAAGGATCCAGAGGTTGATGGTGGAATTGCAGGAAAATAAAATCAACTTGGATCAAGGATCCAGAGATTGATGGTGGAATTGCAGGAAAATAAAATCAACTTGGATCAGGGATCCAGAGATTGATGGTGGAATTGCAGGAAAATAAAATCAACTTGGATCAGGGATCCAGAGATTGATGGTGGGAATTTAAATTGCAAGAAATTAAAATCAACTTACAAAACAAGTCTGACTTTGGCATATGAAGTTATTCCCTGAAAGAGTGTACTCAACAAGATAACGAAGGCGGACGATTAATGGAGGAGGAGTTGCAAGACTTGACCTATGATCTCATTCTTTCGGATGCCCCTTTTCATTCCCGACTTTCTTCTTATTCTACGGAAAGCGCCCTTGCGGGTTTTCACTTTTTTTTTTTTTTTTTTTTTTTTTTTTTTTTTTAAGGCCGCTATTCCTGCAAATCTCATAGCAAAGTACGTGAGGTTATCAATTCTCGAATTCAAATCTTATGGCAAAAATTTAACTAATTAATAGCACATTAAACAAAGAGAAAGGGCGATTAAAAGCGGCAGTAAAAATAAGAGCTAAGGAATAAAGTATAACTTTATTATGGTCTTGAAAACGAAGATAAACTTTCAAAGGAAAGGCCATAGGGATAGATCTCACATATTCCTTATGGTTAATTTTGAAGTCTTTTAACCGCCATTATTTCGAGTTCTTTGAAGCCGCATGTCGAACGTCTCTTTTCTATCCGTGGTTTCATGCCCCCTTCCTTATTCCTCCACTTGGTTCTTGGGACGCCCTTTTGGTTTTCACCCCAAGATTTTTTTTTTTTAAGACGCCTTTCGGTTTTCATCCTTTCTCCTTTTCATGCATAGTATCTCTTGACAAAGGTCGGCATTCACAGTGTCTCGAATTCTTCACCGCCCATGTGAGTCAAGATCAAGGCCTCCGTAAAACGCCTTTTAATCACATAAGGACCCTCGTAGGTTGGTGACCATTTGCCCCGGGATCGCTTTTGGTTTGGCGCATTTCTTCGTAACTAAGTCCCTGTGTTGAAATTCCTGGGCGCACGCTTTTATCAAATGCCCCGCCATTCTTCTCTCGTATAATTGTCCGTGACATGTCATCGTTAACCTTTTCTCATCCAAAGAAATTCAATCGATCCAACCTTGATCGATCCATTCTCGACTCATCGATCCCAGATTCCTTCAAAATTCATAGGGACCGGATTTCAACCTCAATAGGCAATACAGCTTCCATCCCGTAGACCTGTGAGTATGGTGTTGCCCCGGGCGAGGTTCTTACGGATGTCCGGTAGGGGTGTAGAGCGTTGGGATGCATATCATGCCAATCCCTATATGTGACTGTCATTTTCCGGATTATTCTCTTGAGGTTTTTGTTCGCGGCTTCAACCGCTCCATTCATCTGGGGACGGTATGGGGAGGAATTGAGATGTCGGATTCTGTATTGATCACACAGCTTCTGAATCTTCTGACTGCTCGTGTTCTTGGCGTTATCGCGACAATTTCATTCGAGACCATGCCGCAGATGATATTGTTTCTGAAGAATTTGAGAAACGTGTTCTGCGTGATGTGAGCATAGGATGTCGCCTCGACCCACTTGGAGAAATAGTCGATGGCTACAAGGATGAATCTGTGCCCATTGGATGCCTTGGGATTGATGGGACCAATCACATCTATGCCCCACATTGCAAAAGGCCACGGTGAGACGAGATTGAACAGCTTGTGAGGTGGCATATTTATCGGATCTGCAGAACTGACGCTTGTGGCACTTCCGAAATACTCGATGCAATCCTTTTCCATTGTGGTCCAAAAATACCCACGCCGCATGATTTGCTTCGTCATCATGTGACCATTGGCGTGAGTGGCACAATTTCCCTCATGCGTCTCAAAGAGGATTCTCTTAGCTTCTTTTGCATCTACGCATCTCAGTAATTCGCCGTTGGCGCTCCTCTTGTATAGGGTCTCTCCACTGGGAAAGTACCCTAATGCTAATCTCCGAATCATCTTCTTTTCATTCTTGCTTGCCCCCGAAGGGAATTCTCCGGTTCTACAGTAGACCAGGATGTCATGATACCAAGGCTTTCCGTCGGGCTCTTCTTCAATCATGAGACAATAGGCTGGCTCATCCCTTACCTTAATCTTGAACGTCTGAAACGTCTGTCCTTCTTCGATTTGAGCCATAACAGCCAGAGTAGCTAAGGCATCTGCAAATTGATTCCTGTCTCTACTCAGATGAGTGAAAGAGATTTCTTCGAATTCCTTGATCATCTCCAGTAAGTGCTTCTGATAGGGGATTAGCTTGGGATCCTTGGTTTGCCATTCTCCCTTAACCTGATAAATTATCAGAGCCGAGTCTCCATACACCTCCAACTTTCTGATTTTCATCTTTATAGCGGCATGTAGACCCATCACACAAGCTTCATATTCAGCGACATTGTTGGTGCAGTCAAATCCCAACTTAGCAGCTATTGGGAAGTGCTTTCCTTCTGGGGATACTAGTACGGCTCCGATTCCGTTCCCGGATAAATTGACCGCTCCACAAAATACATTTCCCATACATTGGCTGGTTCCTTCTTCGCAGCCTACTTCATTAATATGCTCATCGTGGAACTCAAAATTCGTGAGCTTCATAATCCGATAGGGTTTTCTGCTAGTTGGTCAGCTATCACGCTACCTTTCACCGCTTTCCTGGTCTTGTTGACTATATCATTTTGTGAGTGTTTAACCTGCCACTTGTCTTTTCTTCATGGCACGAAGTGGCTATCAAATACATATATGATAGGGTCCATCCCGAGATGAGCCATGTTTTGTGATTTAACATGTAGTGCTTAAGGCGATTTGTCAGTCTGTGCCAATGCGCAGCAAGTCTTTACTAAGGAAGAGTAACTTGACTCACAATCATTGAACATCTATCTCAGTTAATAAATGGCCCTATCTTTTCGGCCTGTATCATCATGCAGTCCCAAAACACATCCCATGGAATTCGTTGGACCGCCATGTACAGGATCGAGGCCTACTCGCCAGTGGGACCACATCGTGGGTTTGACAGATATCGCTTGATTTTCTCAAAAGCCTCTTGACAACCGAATCCCATTGAGTAGAGTTGTTTTTCCGAGTAATCAAAATAGACTCACTTTGGCAGTGAGATTAGAAATAAACCTCGAATGTAGTTCGCTTTTCCTAAAATCGCGCACCTCCCTTTCTCGCTTTTGGGGACGGCATTTCTTGAATAGCTCGAACCTTGTCCGGATCTACTTCTATCCCTTTCTCGCTACTATGAATCCCAACATTTTTCCCGATCTAGCTGCGAATATGCTCTGAGCTGTGTTCAGCTTCATCTGGTATTTCCTTAGTCTTTCAAACACCCTCCTTATCACCGAACGTGGCTCTCCTCTCCCGGATTTGATGATCATATCATCCACATACACCTCCACTTCTTTATGCATCATATCGTGGAATAATGTGACCATTGCGCTACCGTAAGTAGCCCCGGCATTCTTCAACCCGAAGGGCATGACCCATAGCGTATCACCCCATTGGGTGATAAAAGCGCTTTATCCTTGTCTTCCTCGCCCATTGGGATCTGATTGTACCTCGATGCCCCATCAATACACGAACATCCGCCCAAACCCGCGGCATTGTCAACTAACACATCAATGTGGGGAGAGGGAAATCGTCTTTCAAACTAGCTTTATTAAGATCCCTGTAGTCAACACACACCCTGACTCTCCCGTCTTTCTTCATCACTGGGACGACGTTAGCCACCCATTGGGGATATTTGACCACTTCTAAGAACCCGGCGTCATACTGTTTCTTGACTTCATACCGAACCTAGAGCAGTGTATCGATTCATTCTCCTCGCCGCTTCACCGGATCGTTCCTAATTAAAGGAATCTTGTGCGCCACTATCCGAGGGTCCAAACCGACCATGTCATCATAGCTCCAAGAGAACACGCCGAGAAATTCCTTAGCTGCACCGATCATATCTTCCAACTCCTCACTCTCCACTATCTTAAGTTCCCTTTTTACTTCTTCCGTGCCTAAGTTTATTGTGCACGTTTCGTCTTCACAAGGCACGAGGGAGGGTTCATCTTTTTCATTGTTTTCTTCTGTAAGGTCTTCCTCAGAATTACTTGAAGTAATGGCAGTTATGGGGATTTCAAAATTAACCAGAGGAATTTCTGAGTCTATTGGATTATTAGGTGTTAATTGATGAATTGTCCTGAAGGAATAAAGAATAGAACATGTTATAAGGATGGAAAGAAAAAGAGTATTGAATTAAAAATGCGCTATTAATTCATTAATATTAATGCCATAAGAAAAGGTCCATTTACAGTATTACACTTGTCACCATGGACAAAGTGATCAAGTGTAGATAACCAGAGGTACTTTACTCGAGATTGAGTACAGGGATATCCTCCGTTGTCCAGTTGTCAAGCTCCTGCTCTTCACCATTGGCGGTTAGGGCCTCATACAAGGAATCCATTGGATGACATCTATGGATGGATCATCAGGTGATTCTTCTGTACTTGCCGGATGTTGAATGACCGGTTTAGTGAAGATTTCCGTGATTCTCGGGACTACTTTCACCTTTCCTATCTTCTGGTCAAATCTCTGATCCCGAAGCATTTTTCTCATCCAGAATCGCCCATCCACGAGGGCATCCTCCTCATATCCCAAACCACAACGGCCTATCTTCCGAATGGCCGATAGGCTTGACAATCCCTTGTAAAGTGGCGCTAGGCCTTTACCCTCTTCATACCCGCTTGACATTACTTTGGCCACCATAGCCATGGCCCTCCTTCCCAAAGATCTTGCAATTCAAGGGCCTGGAAAGAACTTTCCAATGACTCTCTACCGCTTCCACATAAGGGAGTGATTGCGGCTTGGTGACTAGTATGGCCTCTTCGCCTTCACCGTGATGATTTTGCCGCCCTTAATGTATTTGATCTTCGTGCAAAGTAGAAGGAACAAAGATTCGCAGAATGGATCCAAGGCCTCCTAACAAAGATGGTGTAAGCTGGCTCAATGTTCATCACTTGAAACGTGATATTGAAAGTACATGCACCGACTGATTGGCAAGTCAACGCCCCCAAAGACTCTCTCCTTGTTCCACAAAAGCTCTCACCACCATAGTACTTTGACGTATGTCCGATTGGTCAATCGCAATCTAGCCAAGGTAGCGCTAGGCAATACATTGAGGGCTGATCCGTTATCGATGAGGACCTCGCCACTATACACCTTTACATTTTACCGTTATATGCAGAGCTTTATTATGCCCTAAGCCCGCAGGTCTACCTCCTCTTCGTAAAAGGCTACAGAGCCGATGCCCGGATTTGTCCCACTAACTTCTCAAACCGCCTGAGTAATGTCGTGGTTGACAAAGGCCTGATCCAGATTCTCTCGCAAGGCTTGCTCTGCACTTCCGAACTCAAAATCAGCGATACAAATAAACTGAAGCGGTGTCTTTCTCAACTGCTCCACCACGCCATACTCGCTCGCTTCATTATTTGGAGCAACAGCTTCTTCATCTTCTCTATGCTCAATGTGCTCGCTTCCTCGCTTTCTCAACCTCCTCTTCCGTGTTTCTCGATGACTCTCCCATCTTTACTTTCCCTTTTCTCTTTCTCTTTCCTCGTTCCGTAACACCTCCCACTTCGGGTTATAAACTTGACTTCTTGCTCGTGTGGAGAGGGTTTTATTGCAATAATAGGCTGGGACTTGTTTGGGGAGCGATGTTGTCGGGTGTCCAAAGATAAGTCATCCCAAGTGCTCGTGAGGAGCGAAACATGGCTTTGGTAGTGCCGAGGTGAGGCGAGGCTAGGAGCGGATGTGCCGCTTGACGCCTCGAGTAAAAACTTGGAAATTATAGTTCCAAGGGACAGATGAGTGTTGGTGATGGGGAGCCGTATGAGTCTCAATAATCACATCGTGGTGAGGCTACTGGGGTGAGAAGGTGATTCTGGCTTGGAGGTAGAAGCGCTAATGAATCTTGTGGTGTTCACTTCTTCCGCTTTTGGACCTCTTCCGACATCTCAACCCCTTAAAAGACAATAAGTTCCGACCTCTTGCCCGAACCCTCACAATCTCGCACTCATGATCACCGCCTCCATGGTAAGTACACCCCGTATTCTCCACTAATCCCGCTGTTCGGGGGAAAGATAACCTTCCTCATTGCTATAGCAAAATCTCCTCAAAGTATGGAACCACTCATCCACTTCGTGTTGATCCCTTTCCTTAGATTCGATCATATTTACACCACTACCCGCATTATGGTTGGGCAAAGGATTTGAGGTGACATTGGGAGGGAACCATTCCCTCGATTTTCAACCACCCGCCCGGATTAGAGCGTGCACTCTCCCTCTGAGTGCCCCGCAGTTGTCAGTTGAATGCCCTTGTGCTCCTCCATGATACTCACAACGGGCTGTGGCATCATACCACCTGGGATATGGCGGCTGGATTGGGTCTAAAGGGACTGGTACGATTTGGTTTATACCGACAAGGTATCGGTATATTTCACTGAGAGGGAGGGGAAGGGGTGGATCAGGATTTCTTGGAGGTCTCGGGTTATTTTGTGGTGGTCGTGGTTGAGTTGGTGGAGGAGGTGGTCTTGGTTGGAAATTTGTGGGTGGGGCGACAGGGGCGTGTTTGTGGATAATTAGGGAAAGGAGGTGGAATGTTGGCGATGGTTTGGCCATGAGAGGGGGAATATGGCCGGTAGTTATTTTGGGGAAATTGGGGGTAATTATTCTGACGGGTGATAGAGTGTACATCACCCTCCTTTTTCTTGCCAAAATTGGCAGTTTTCTTTACAGGGTTCTCAGCCAACTCCTGTAGCCTTCCTATTCTCAGATTGGCTTCGATTCTCTCACCGCTTGGATGATATCCGAGAAGTCGTTGAGGTATTTCCGATCATCAAGTTGAAGTAGGGAGCCTTCAACGCTTCGATGAATAGGAGCAAAGTTCATTGTCGGTCACCGAGGATATACTCGCAGCCTTCTCCTCCATCGCTGGGCGATCGCTTGAAACTTTCCCGCCTTTCGCACTGTGTTCGAGGTCCTCCTTGTGGGTGCCGCATCACAATTGAATTTATATTGCTTCGTAAAAGTATCGCTAAATCCTTCCAGAGTGTAGCTTGCTCTCGCCCAATTGTATGCACCATCTCGTAGCCGCCCGAGAGGCTCTCGTGAAAGAAGTGAATGAGAAGTCTATCGCCTTCCGTTAAGGCGCACATTTTGGCAATGTAGGTTGCCGTGGATGCGGGATCCGAGTTTCCGTGTACTTGTCAAATCCGAACCTTGAATTTGGGTGGTACCACCACATCCGCACCAATCTTAGTGATTTACACATCGATCGAACCATACATGTTCAGCCTCTATTGCCCTCGCCTTTCTTCTAGGCGTATAGTTTCTCGTTATCTCTCGCCCTATGTTCTCCTTCCATCAGGTGATATGCTCCTCCAACCGGAGCCGAGGGGTGGAGTAAATCGGATGGATCGGGATTGAAGGGTGAGGCTCGCATTTGAGACACCGTAATAGGAGAAAGGTGGGTCATTATTCATGCTCACCGGATTGACAAAGGATCGTCGGGTCCGAATGGGAGACCGAAAGGTAAAAGAGGTTGAAGCTTGATGAGGATCATTTGTTGTAGGAGGCGAGGAGGTAATGGTGGGTTAGGTTCAAGTAGGTTTGTTCGAGACATTTCCTTCATTAGTCTCATGATTTCGTAAAGTCGATCTTTCAATTCGAGACCGCCTCGTAGGTTCCAGATACTTGCTCGATTTTCCATTATCTTTCTTGTTCGAGATCTTGTTAAGTACACTCGCTTGGGTTGAACTGTGCTTGGTCGACTTGCCTTGTTTGAATCAATATTGATTTCTGTGAGGAGTAAAAAGAAAATCAAATAAAATTTGGATTTTTGCAGAGAAACTAAAAAGTCCTGGTCCGACGAAGGATACAAAGTGGCATTTGAGAGCCAAGTTGAAATCAGAAAAGGATAATTGCCTCGACTTTATCATGGCATCGCTCGATAGTCCGACCGTGAATGACGAGATTGAGTGCGCATTTATGATAATCGGGTCCATACAACGATTTCAATTTTTCACATAACCCTAGCGAGGAAGTTCCTACGGAGTCATACTATTCATTCACAAATTTTGCTAAACAATGGTCCAAAAATCACTTCATTAATCAATAATTTGTACATCGATCTTTTACATCGCCTAAGCTCGGGAGGTTCTTTATAATGAGATGACATTTTCTCGAGATACTCATATAACCTTCCTTCTTGCCCGGCAGATCGAATGCTTTCGTATGCACTGATTCTCGTAATAATTCTTGTTTTCCTTGTGCTATTGTCCTCTCCACTGGTCTACATTCTCTTTCATTCTTGATAGAGGGCAGCTTGTTTTTCTTTTCTTTCTTTCTTTAGCACACTCTTTCAAGATATCGTTGATGAGGAGTGCCTGCTCTTTTAATTCAAGCTTCTTCTTCTTGTTTTCCTGCTTATACTCTTCAACGAGCACCTCTTGGTACTTCATCCTTTCCAAGCTTACTATTCGCTCTTTCATTTCTTTGACCTCACTTGAGAGAGTTTCTTTCTTTTTCCCATCAGACTCTTGCTCTTCGAACCCTATCCTTTCGGCCCTTGCCTCTTCCTTGAGCTTTCTTACCCTTCTCTTAAGTTTCGCTGCTGGTCCTCCACTGCTTTATTTGTTCCCGCAATTGTGAGTTCTCGGTATTTGCCTTTGTAGCGAGTCAACCAGCGACATCGCCTTCCTCTAATAAGGCGCCTTGGCGAGGGTTGTCGCCCTTGAATTCTACAAGAGAGTGTTCTCGGTCCCCGCGCCCTCCATTTAAGATAATCGTCCGAGGCACTTGGGCCTTTGGGTGATTTCTCTATCGAGCGATGCTTTCCCAAGACTTGAGCCATTTTCAACCCTTTTTCTTCCTTGAGTTCATGGTAGAAGTGTCCTTGGTGGTATTCTTCAATGTTGATCACAGATTGTGTTGAGCCAAACTGCCTTGTTACCAGCGTTGGAGTGTAATTTGTATACCCGGTTATTCCAATTAGGGACACCGATCGAATACCTCTGTACTAATCAAGACAGTTGGCTTGACGCCCACGCCTTCCTCCAACAAGAATCATGGCTATTGAAACTCGTAATCCGCTCGCCATCGCTTTTTCATTCTTCGGGCTTATCACTAACCGGATCATCTTCTCAATGGGAGGCTGGTCAAGGTAACAAGTCAATCCTTTTGTCTCCTCAGGACACATGTGACTGATAGTCCAGAGGTATAATAACTGAGAGCAACACTTAATGGACCCTTTCCCCGTTGTCCGCAGTAGTTAGGTTAACAAGGTTTCAGCAAGGATTGCCAGATCGGGTTGATCCCCGCCTTTCTACCGCCCAAAATACCTCTACCGCATCGCTAGTGATGATCCCCAATGGCCCCGGAACAGGATCGGACCATAGATTCCCAAGGCGAGTGCTACTAAGCTTGATCCCATCGCTTTCTCTTGGAGGCGATGATCTAACCGCTTCTCAAGGTACGCCCAATACCATCCATACGTGTTCCTTTGATCGCTTCTCGACTTTACTTCTTCCGGGGAAAACCCAACATGTGTGCCAACCGCTTCTGTGTCTGTTTATGCTTGAGGTGTAAGTAGATCCGCTCGCAAGGAGTATGGGATCCCTAGCAATGCCCGATATTCAACCATAGTGGGGACCTTGTCAATATAATTGAAATAGAATAAACCGTACTTAGGATTCCAAACAGACAACATGGCTTATAATGACGTGATTAGGACCTTGACTTGCATTAAGGTTGCAATCCTTCCGCATTTTCTTCAAATCGCACCTTGACTCGATCGGAAGCGACCTCCATCTACTAGATGCACTCGAGGTTGTTCATTTTGACCTCTTTTTAATCCAAATCCAGTGAAGGTAGAGAGCTAGCAGTCGCCTTGAAAGAATCATTTTGGGAGGGTACCGGAACATGTGCCGTTTCAGACCTAAGTTTAGCATTCTGAACCTTTTCACGATCGACTCGAGGATGCCATGATAAAAATGATGCCTATCCTTTTATGCACCCTCGGTTTGGTGATGCTCATGGAAGATTCGTTAGTAAGACAAATTAGGTAATTTTGAATCATACTGTTGATGAGTGACACGTACACATTTATCAAAGTAGGAAAATGTGTAAGTGTTTCAGTAGAATTCAAGATTACCCTCACAAAATGAACGAAAAGAAATCGAAAGAGAGTAAGGTAAGAGTAAACATGTCCCTTTTTGTCCTATAATAGGGAGACTCCTGATACCGGGTAAGCGCTACCTATCTGGATGGTTCTATCTTATGAGGCAGTTTACTACGGCTTTCACTATTGTGACGGTTTAGCTCAGATCTAATTTTTCTAATAGCCACAGGTTCCCAAATTGCCCCTACTGTAAACAGTAGAGCCCCATTCTACCCCCCTGATGTTATCGGGAAAATTCCACGAGTATCACAATTGATAGAACGAGTTTCAATTTGAGCAGGAGCCTTCACGGATACTAACGGGTAAAACCCACTGCACCGCTACATGACCCTCCTACTTTCCTAAAAGGGTAAGAAAGCCCGGTTAGGACTATAGTGTGTGAGGACATTGTGTAAGTGTTCTGTGTGAAGGGACACTTTTACCTCTTCCCGATTCAGGGATTTTATTTTTCCATTTTTCCTTTTTTCCTTTTTCTTTGAAATGAAGAGCATCGTAGGAGATAGAACAGCAAAACAAAATAGTTAGCAGCAATAATAATTAGCATATAAGACATTGCCGAGTGAGCCCCTCTAACTATAATTTGATCAGACAAAAATTAAGCCTACTTTTGGACCTCTAGACTGGGGTTAGGATACATGTTCCCCAGTGGAGTCGCCAAGCTGTCGCAATAGATTTTGCGGTCGCCTGGACGATCACTCACCGAAGTGGGAAAAAGTGAGGAGTCGCCACCTTAGTTTTGAGGGAAACTAAGGAAAACCATTTGAGAAGTTAAATTAAAAATGAAACCACTTCAAAACAGAGATTCTAAGTTCGGGGTCCGTAAACGGGTGGGGAAGGTGTTAGGCACCCCACCTCGTCCCTTAATAAGGGTAAGTAGATTTAATTCTGCGTCCTTTATAAATTAGTTAGGAGGGCTTAGGCGGCAATGTTAATCCTTTTGGTAGAAGGAATATTTGATTTTTCACTAAATTTGGATCACCCAGATACATAAGTAAATGAGACAACCTTAGTGAACGGGTGTGAGAATCGGATAAGAACTCTCCCCCCGATCTCTTTTAAGTTGTTTATTAAAATTTTGAGGGGAGACCGGATAAGAACCCTCCTCCGATCTCTTTTAGAGTTATTTATTAATGTTTTGAGTTGAGACCTGATAAGAACTCTCCTCCGATCCCTATTTAATGTTTATTAAAATTTGAAGGGAGACCGGATAAGAACCCTCCTCCGATCTCTTTTAGAGTTATTTATTAATGTTTTGAGTTGAGACCGGATAAGAACTCTCCTCCGATCCCTATTTAATGTTTATTAAAATTTGAAGGAGACCGGATAAGAACCTCCTCCGATCTCTTTTAGAGTTATTTATTAATGTTTTGAGTTGAGACCGATAAGAACTCTCCTCCGATCCCCACTTAATGTTTATCAAAATTTTGAAGGGAGACCGGATAAGAATCCTCCTTCGATCTCCTTTAAGAGTTGATTTAAAACTTTTAGGCAAGGATAGGATAAGGACTCTTCCGACCTCTTCTATTTTGACGGACTCTGACAAAGACTTTTCCGACCTTTAAAAATTTAACCACGCCACGGGTCCTAAGAACCTAAAACTAAGAATTCGCATTCAAAAATGTCGGGATAAGGATCCTGGATACCCTGTGGCTGAACGGGGAACACTAAACTTGATTCACTGACCTTTTCATATAGTCATTTTACCAATATCTATTAACATCCGATCTATTCTGTTATGTTTACTTTGGTTCTATTTCGCTTTATGACATCTTGCCGAATTGTCGCTTACGCCACCTAATAGTTTGGCTATCTTCCGACGTGTTATTCATGTTCTCTCTTTAAAAGAGACCCCAAGTTGCGCTTACCAACGTTTACCCAACCACTTACATACT
This sequence comes from Hevea brasiliensis, assembly GCF_030052815.1. Lineage (NCBI taxonomy): Eukaryota > Viridiplantae > Streptophyta > Magnoliopsida > Malpighiales > Euphorbiaceae > Hevea > Hevea brasiliensis. The sequence goes on along the minus strand of NC_079496.1, from coordinate 73,089,472 downwards.
ACTAGGAGTTAGAAAACTTACTTTCAAAAAGGATGAAGATTAATAAAAATGAACTGATCACTAAATAGATGATTTGAGAGTGTCATTCTTTGGGGATCGTTTGTGCAAACGTAGAAAGTCACAGATGTGAGAAGAACAAAGAAAATGCAGAAAGTAAATGTAGACACTGATAAACAGTGATATGAGCTCTTACAGTAACATTCTTTGGGGATCGTTTGTGCAAAAGTAGAAAGTCACAGATGTGAGAAAAACAAAGAAAATACAGAAAGTAAATGTAAGCATTTAATAAAACAGTAGTATGAGCTCTTACCTGTGAGGAGCCAAAGCTACTAAAATAACTATGGGGTGCCAAATAGTGATAAGGCAAGGATTGATTGGCCTGAGGGGTGGTGTTCCTCGTGAACTGGAGGGTGATTAGCTAAAATGCGATCAGATCAAGATGAAAAGAACCGAATAGAATGAAGTTGAGCTTGGACAGAAATGATAAAAGGCAGAAAATGAGAGTGTGACCAGATAATGAACAAACTGGAAATGTAGAGTTCCAGTATTCAGAATCTTTTCAAGAAAAACACTTCAGAAAACTTGTTTCAAAAGTCTTTTTGATTGACACTTCTAAGTAGCAGAGTAGTAAACTAAATGAAATTTCGAGTTCCTCCGCTATAATAATGACCTCTTGTCTATTTTTCTTGCCCGCCCTCCCTGAATGCTTTTTCATGCAGTATTTATAGGAATCGTGCTCCCATGAAGGGTCGATTCATTTTGAGGAGATGGAGGGTCGATTTTGAAGTACATGATCGGATGTTCAGAATTAAAGAGAATCAAAACGAATGGTCGAGATCGCTTCTCAAAATATTTGTCCTTTCCTCTTTTAATCCGACGGTCTTGAATCCTTTGTCCGAACGACCGGGGCCGAGAGTGAAAGACGCCGGTATTGTCGCTTCTCTCTTGATCCAAGGGTTCCGGATTCATCCTTACAAGTGAGATCAACGGTGGGGATTGGGATGTACAGGATCGCCATGACATACCCTCGCACTGCCAAAGATTGCGGGCGATTCTTAGGCGTATGTGGAGATCTCGCTCGCCACGCTTTAACTACCTCGGCTCCGATTCTCGACGACGTTTATCGCAAATTGTCTTATTCTTTTTGTCTACCGATCACTCCCCTAGCTCCCAATCCGATCTCTCATGCCGATCTCCTATCTCCGATCTCTTTATCCCTTGATCAGTCCGATTCGGTCCAAGCATTAATTACATCTCGATTTTCAAGGCCCGCTGCTTTCCGCCAGCATTAAATGCCCATTTTCCCTATATATACCCTCGTTGATAGTGGCATTTCCTTCATTCGATTTTTCTCTTTCTCCTTGTTTCTTGGTTCTAGCTGCTCCGGGAAAGTTCCCTACAATCGTGGTTTTGATCCTCTTCCGATGGAATTCTTTTCCTCGACGGAAAATTTACGATCCGGTGATTGGATGGTCCTAATTGGCGATGGTGAGAGAACTGAATTTGACCGATCCAGTATTGCGGGCTTCGGTTGTACCGATCTCGAGTTGCTCAACTGAGTTCATTCGGCTTCTCATCACATTGAGTGTTCCGACAGCGATTCTGATCCACATTGGGTGTTCCGACAGCGGATGAAGCATCCGGTCGGCAATATCCTTGGGATCAGTTATAAACTGATCCTTAGAACACCTGGGAGTATCCTTGGGATCAGTTGTAAACCGATCCTTAGATCGGCCTTTTGATATAGTCAGATCTCCAATGTATTCCGATCCTTAGAGATCGCCAAAATGATGTAGTCTGTCAATGTAATCAGATCTCTAGAGATCACCCAAATGATGTAGTTAGTCCTTTATTGTAATCCGATCTTTTTGCAAATAAAGACTTTATTTTGCAGTTATCATCTTATTATTTTTTGCATTGATTATTTTCCGATCTCTAAGGTGGTTATCCGATCTGGTTCTTTACTTGAATGACACTTGACTGATCCTTTATTCAAAATATTTAACTTGTTATGCCGATCTCCGATTAACCGATCTCTGAACATTCGGATATTTGAGAAAAGTGTCAGAACAGCTGTCGAGTCTCACCAATCGATGCGCCGCCTAGAACCTCGCGAGCATTAAATGCTCGGACTAGTATAAATAGGGGAGGGTTAGCCAGTTGTTTTCTCATTTCATTTTCAGTCTCCTGCTCATAGCTTCGAAGTTCTCTCATTTTCTCCGGTTTCTCCGACACCGATTAGACTCTGGTAAGGACTTTGATCTTCTTTTTTTGTTTAAGTTCTTTGTTTCTTTTGAAAATGAGCGGTGCCGAAGGTCAGAGAGCGGCGAGCCCTCCTTCCATTGAGTTCTCTTGGTCATCGTCTGATGAGGAAGAGGCGGCCGGGCCAAGCACGCAACCCGAACCTCTTAGAGTCCTCCTGCTCAGTCGTAGTGGTCGTACCATTAAGGCGTCTGCGCTTCTTCAGTGTGGAGAATCTCCCTATAGACGAGCTACGATCGGTTCTTCGAGAATCCGATCTTCGGTCGTTTAGCCAAGAATATAACATTCGGCCCGACTTGTACGAGCTAATCAAGTGCCATGACGACCTTCGTGTCAATCATTTCTTTGAAGAGAACGACATGGTTATGGTGTACGAGGAACAATTAAAGGCCGGCCTTCGGTTCCCCCTGGATGACTTCTACAAGGAGGTCTTAAAATTTCATCGAGCATCCATTGTTCAAATTCACCCCAACTCGTGGCGGATCTTGGTAGCTTTCCGAGGTCTATGCCGAGCTAAGGGAATCGGACTCACGGCTAAAGTGTTCGCCAAGCTGCACCGCTAACTCACCGAAAGGACGATGACCATCGGTTCTTTCAGCGGCCTAGTTGCGGGCTCTTTTCCGATCTGCCCTCGTCCCTTAAGAACTGGAAGAATCGTTTCTTCATTGTGAGGAGCAAAGATCCGAGCCGCTTTGAGGATTTCCCCCGCAGCTGGTGGTACCAGGGACCCTTGCTTCCGAACCATATTACCCTGAGCGAAGAGGAAAGTTTGATAGTGATGGATCTGAAGAGTGAGGCTGCCACTAAAAAGTATTCTTGTTTGGATTCGTGATCGCCGAGCCGCACCATTGGATCGTTTCAATCGCTCACCGCCAAGACCGCGAACTTCCGCTCTCTAACCTCGGCATCGGTATTTTCTATATCTCAATTCTCACGACCTTAGTGATCTCACTAACCTTTTCTTCGTGCAGGTATGGCGGGTGGTGAAGGTCATAGGAAGCGGAAAAAGGAAAGAGAGATCTTCCGGAAAGTAAAGGAGATGAAGCGTTCAGAACGACTCCAAACACCTGGTCGCGAGCCTGGGGAGATACAAAGAGATCCTCCCCAACCTTCGGGTCCCTCGACCACTGAAGCTACCCGATCTCCTCCTAGATCGGAAGAGCAGCCTCAGATTCTTGCAGTTGTCCCAAGCGCGGAAAGGGGACCTACTCAAGCTTCTGGGAGGACCTCCTCTCGGGGCGCTCAGATACTGATCGACTCCTTGAAGGATAACCGAATCATAAGGAGAACCCCGGTTTGCTAAAGTCCCGGGTCTACCATCTTCTTCAGAGGATCGGACAAAGCTATCCCGAGTGGCCTTGATGACATATTGACTCGGACCATGAGCTTAAACGTGGAGTGTCCGTGAACCGCACCATGATCCGGAAAGGATTCACCGGGTAAGGAGATCGGGAAGAAGAACCAGAAGTGGATTCTCCGATCCGAACTCTCATCGGCTCGGGATTATCTATCTGAGGTCGAGGGACTGGCATAGCTCCATGAAGACCGGTTGGCCGAACAGAACCGTATTTCGGACGAGAGGGACCGCGCTCTTAAGGAAGTCCAGGCGCTCCACGCCAATGCATCCTCTCAGGTCGCTCAACTTATAGAGGAACTCGAGGCGAAGGATAAGGAGCTTAAGGAGAGGGATGAGGAGATGGTGACGGGAATAGCTGAGGCCTATGTGAAGGCTCACAAGGATCTCTTGGCCGCACTCCAGGAGCGTTACCCATAAGAAGACTTTTCTTGGATGGACGACCTGGCACCCGGGGGCGATGGTGAAGATAGTGAGGATGAAGCCGAGGGTGAGAGGGAGAGAGGGAGTGATCCAAATGTAGATCAGGCTGGGGGTGATCCCCCAGCCGAATAACTTTGTATAAATTATGACATGAAATGAAATGCCTTTTGTTCAATGAATGATTGTGATCGGAAAATTTTAAACCATTATTTGTCTGAGTATTTGATTGTATGAGCACAAAGAAACAAAACTAAATGTGATTATTAATCTAAGTATGAGAGATCGGAAAGCACTCAACATGAGATCGGTAGGGAAGAAATGTCAATGTAACTTGACCAAAATTTAACTCGAACACTTAAGATCGGAATCGAACCAAAACTTTAGCTCTTAAACTTTCGGAAAGGAGGTCGGCAATAAAACTGGTAGGAAAAGATCTAGTGCTAGTTCACTTCATTTATCAACAGAGATCGGGAATATTCTTGACAGGTCCGGAAATCCGGCAACGGGTTTGAAGGATCGGTAAATGATTTGAGAGATCGGCTGAGTTTCAAGGGATGCGTAGGACTTATCATTGATTCACGTCTTTGCGAGGAGAGGTCGGAAATGTGACCGCCTACCAAAGAGGGATCGGAAACGTGATTAGCTACTCCGAGGAAACTTAGCACCGGGGATCGGTTTCAAAGTATTTTGGGGATCGGCCAAAATATGGTGTCGACACTAGGTTAGGGTTTTGTTGGGTAAAAAGTGGTGGAATCAAGCTTTGAAAAGCTTGGTTTTGGTTAGCTATGGAGGAGGTGGTGACGCCAAGAAGAAGAAAGGAGAAGGTATTCTGATTTTTTTTTTTCATTTTCTGCCCATTTAGCCTCTTTTAAATAAGATTATGCCATGTGTCAAGATTTTATTGGTTGGGAGAATTTTAATGACATCATTATGATGTCATTATTCCATTTTCTTTCAATTTCTCACCATTTCTTGTCTATTTAATTTCAATTAAATTTTTAACAACATTTATTCATATTTTATGTCATATAATTCATTTACATAAATGGACAAGTTGGTCAAAAATCATCTCTGAAGATGAAATGACCAAAATGCCCTCCGTTTGGCTTACCGAGCCAAAATTGTGTACCGATAGAAAAATTTTTCTAAGTATTTTCTTGGCATTTTAATGCCATAAGAAACTCAATAACCCTTCTTTGGAGTCTCAAAAATTATTTTATAATTTTTCCCCTTGGTTTAGGGCTGCTAACAGCCTTCACCGTCACTTCCCTTTTGGGTTACCCATCCCTGGTGTTTCGGCTCATTTAACCTTAGTGTATTTGGTTTCTAAAATTTTTCTTTGATTTTTATGAGCATTATTTAGTTACTTAATAACTCCTCACTCTAGTCTATTTATAATTTCAAACATTTTAGCTGCCCGGACCGACATTGGTCACCGGAACAGTAGACTGTACGGTCTAGCTAAAGTGAGGATGTTACATATTCCGCATGAGGATGTATGAGGGACAGAATGTTGGGGATCATGTCCACAAGATGATTCGATTGATTGAGTAGCTGGAACATCTTGACTTTAACATGGATTTCCAACTACAGACGGATTTGATCCTTCAGTCCCTTCCTGAGTCATTTGGAAATTTTGTGACAAATTTCCATATGACTAAGCAAGAATGCACCTTGGCTGGTTTACTCAATATGCTGGTTATTGCCCAAAAGAATATGCCGGGCAATAAAGGAAAATAGGTAGCTTTGATTGCATCTTCTTCTGCTGGAAAGTCCAACAAGAAGAAGGGCAATAAGAAAAAGAAACCTCAGATTCCTGGTCCTTCCAAGAAAATAGCTAAACAGAAAGGGAAGACTAAGGCTGATGGAGGCAAAGGAAAGTGTTTCGACTGCCAGAAGGATGGGCACTAGAAAAGGAATTGCCCAGAGTATCTTGTTTCTCTGAAGGGCAAGAAGGATACGCCTTCGGAAGGTATGTCCATATCTTATTATTTATATTCTAATGATACTCAATACGACATTGGATAAGAAATCTGTCCTTTCACCCACAACTGTTATTTCTTCATTCTCAGCAGTTTTCAGAGAGATTCTCTTCAATTTACAATCTACTATTGCCTGATGATTGGATAACTAGTCTATTCTCAAAATCACATCAAACTCATGGAAAGGCAGTTCGATTAAGTCTACCGAGAATTCTTTCTCTTGAATCTTCAATGGACAACCCTTATACACCTTGTTTACTACCACACTATGGCCTAGCAGATTTGTGACCAGCATGTCTTGGTCACTTTCCTCTACTGGTATTCCCCTTTCTGTGGACAGCTTGATACAAATATATAAATGAGTAGATCCAGGATTCACTAATGCATGCACAAAAGTATTATAGAGGAGGAATGTACCCTTGATGACATCTGGAGCATCCTGTTCCTCCTGTGCCCTTATATCATAGGCTTTGGCTGGTTTTCTACCTTCTACTTTCTCCACAGACTCTGATACAGGTTTCTGTGAAGTACTAGCTGCCTCAACCTCACCCGGCTTTCTACCTGTTAGAGCTGGAGGGGCAGGCCTAACAATTGATACCGGAGTAGATGTAGCAGTTCTGTGCGAACAATCTCGGATTAGGTGGTCTGTAGACCCACACCGTAAACAAGCACCTATCATCCTCCAACATTCACCCTTATGCCATTTTTGGCAATGTGGGTAAGCAACAGATACTATTGGGGCTAGTCCCTGAATCCTGTCTCTAGAGAGCTAGCCACTGAAGGTGTGGACTAGCCTCTCCTTGGTGCAAACTCAAATTTGGGCCTCTATGACTGACCCTGACTTTGTGCTCTACTAAAACTCTGAGTAGGTGAACCTCTGAATTTCTTACTAGAGGCAGAAGATGTACTGGTCTGACCCTGACCTCTTTTCTGTTGTCTGTCCCTTCTGTTCTGCTCATTCATTCTAACTTTTTTAACCTTCAGTGCAGCTTCCACTAATTTGGCAAACTCTGTAATCGCCAAGGCTGTAATCATTATTTTAATGTTATCATTGAGTCCTTTCTCAAATCTCTTACATCTCTCTGCCTCGTTAGGGACTATTTTCCGCCCATGGTGGCTCAGTCTGACAAATTCTCTTTCATATTCAGCCACTGTCAGCTGTCTCTGGTGTAGGATAATAAATTGCCTTCTCTTCTCTTCCAGGTATACACTGCCTGCATACTTCTTTCTGAACACAGTGAGAAAGAAATCCCAAGTTATTTGTTCTGGTGGCACCTCACTAGTTACTGTATCCCACCTTTGGTATGCATCATCTTGTAGTAGTGATATTGCAGCTTCCAAATTCTGCTCTGGAGTACAATGAAGTTGTTTCAAGACTCTTCCAGTTCTGTCCAACCAGTTTTCAGCTGTGACAGAATCATCTTCCCTTTTGCCCAGAAAATCCACTGCTCCAAACTTCCTAAGTTTCTCCATATGAGATTTTTGATGTGGAGGTGGTGGTGGTGGCATAACTCCTGCCATCTGTCTAAAGAACTCAGCCACTTGTTGAAATGTGGCTGGTGCATTTGGAACTGGTGGAGCAGGTTTCCTCTTGTCTACTGGTTCAGTCATAGATGTAGTATGACTCTCTACCTCTTCATCGACCGCTCTCTACAATGTGGAGTCCATATTCTAATCAAAATAACAAATCAAAAGATCTGCATTAGAGTCATCTTAACACTTATAATGCAATGCATGATATGTAATCTATCTAGGTCCAGAAACGCCTAAAAAGTGCTCTGATACCACTAAATGTAACACCCCTCGCCCGTCTATAGTATAGCCGAGCAAGGCATGCTACACTGCGTGCTGGAGCACCTAGTCTATGATTATCTCATTTTTTGAACTCAATTTGATTTTAAGAAGTCTTTATGTGCTATTCATAACATACTAGTTCTATTTTCATATTTTAATAAAATCAGTGTTTCAAAAATGGTAATAAAAATTTGGCAAGGTGCAGTCTGTATTTCGAACAAACTGTCCTTCCAAACCTGTTAAAAATAGTTCAATATGATAATATCAAAATCTCAACTATTTCATAGTCTCGGTTTCTCAGTAAAGTCAATAGACTTTTACGGTCATTAAATAGTTCTATAATATAGTCCATAATAATTTAAATATATCCATAAAATCTCCATGTTATTTAATATATACAAAATATTACAAACTTTAGAGTTTTCATAATATTACAAAATACAGGGCCAAATTTCAAAAATACAACAGAAGTACAAAATACAAAATATCCTAAGTCCTACCATGTATGTAATACAGTGCAGATGACTCTGGATTCCTGTGCAGATCTAATGTCTCACCCAGTCGTAGGTCTACTAGGCTCCCCAGCTGTGTCTCCAATACCTAAGTGTTACAAAAGCAACGCGCTAAGCAATTTTGCTTAGTGGTGCCAAATATAAAGAAATATACACTAAAATAAAGTAAATGAATTGTTTATGAATTTATGACATCGATATTCCTTGCAGTTATTGTTTTTACTTTTATTTGCTAACATTTCAATAATTGCTAATTTTGGTAGTGCTGTATGTCAGTAGACTGGATTTAGCTATTTAAATTTAGTAGTGCTTAAATTAACTGCCCGTGTAGCCTATACACTGACCAGACAGGATAAACGGATATACTGGCACTGGGTACCTAGTACCTCAGGCCGTCCCACCATCGGTCACAAAGTGTCTCCTGGTGTGCAAACAGTGTGGCTAAAAAGCCATAAAATTAATCCGGTGATAAGCCAAGTATAATAACACAATACGTATAGTGATAGGCTATTAAAGTCACAGTGCGGCATAATAAGTCGTAAAAACACAGTATAGCATAAAGCCATTTACACAACAGCTATAAGAATCCTATTGGCATGTCAACCTATCCAAACTAGTCAACTAGGCAAACTAGGGCACATTATAAACTAATTGTTTAATTCTTCAATTTTTAGAGATTACTAGCTATTATGTAATTTCATAAGTCAATGCATATGTTGACCTTTTTAGGTAATATAGATAAGTTGTTTCTAGCATCAACATATCACAATTTACAATTCAATATGCTGTCAATATAATGCAATTTACCGTTTTTACAAGTTGGCATTCATTGCCAAATTACCTCAAGCATCATTGTATGTAAATGTCAAATTCTCAATTTTTGTGTGCTAAATTGGTCTAGCTTAAAGTTCTTTTTCTCTTGGTTTTTAGCTTTTGGTCAAAGTAGAAAAATTGTAACTCTATGTCTTATTGCACTCTGGGCAAAATTTCAGGTCATTCTGAGTTGTATAGACCAAGATATGGTCAATTTACTAAAGCTGGACAGATTGCACCTTTAGTGCAAAGTTTGGTCAATTTTAGGTCACTTTTAGTTCTGGCAGTTTTGGTACCCGAACTTATGCAAGCTATTTGACTTGGTTCTAGCCATTTATGGGCTTTGGTATCTTCAAAATAATTGTAGCTCTACGTCTAAGCTATCCATGGTAAAAATTTTAGGTCAATTGGACCTGTTTTGAGTGAGTTATGATCATCCTAATGACTACTGTTCATATGGTAAAAAATCTAGGTTTACAAGGTTGCCATTCCAGATTTGGTCATTTTTAAGGTCAGTTTCTAGGCAAAATTTTGGTAACGTTTCTATATGAAAGTTGGCCTATTTGGTGTCTAGTTTCACCCCCCATTGGCCACATACTAATTGGGTTCAGAGTTTTGCACTTATGACCTAATTTAGGTGCTACCAACATACACAACATGCATTTGAACATCACAATTCCAATTTTGACAATCCTCCTTCTCCCAATACTTTAACATTTAATCATGGTACCTCTATATATACTATACACAATTCCAGCAAGCATTTTGGGCAGAACACCCAAGTGCTGAATGCACACAATACACCATTCAAGTTCAACATTCACTTCCATCAAAATTCAACATACCTCAATATCAATATTACACATACACTTTCATATACTCATACCTTAATATCAACTACACATGCTGCCCACAATTTAACATTATGACATCTCATCAATAAATTATATATACTCACATACAATTTCATGATATTATAGGCTGCCAAACATGGCAGTTTACCAAAGCATCAAAGTCCATTTTCAAACCCTTAATTCAAGCATTAAAATGCACATACTTGAACATTAACCTAATATAACTTCCATTTGAGTTAATTAACCTTAATTCCCATCCATTAGAGGTAAGAAAAACTCAAATACAACAAACCTTCATGGCTACCGAAAACAGACAAGTTCATATCTCACTATTTTTTTCATTTCTCTTCACCAAACTACTCATCTCAACCTAAACACAGGGTTTACTAAAGCTAGGGAGAAGATTTGGACACTTACCACTTGAGAGCTTCCTTCAAACTTCACTAAATCTTGTTTTTCTTGTTGCCAATATCTTCTCCAAGGTGAGTAGGCAAGCTTTAATGAAGGAATTTGTCACACCCTACCCCTCTGTAAGGCATAACATGATCCCGTAGTATACCTAATGAATTACCATCTTCGTCTATAGATAACCCATTAAATATACTACAAGGGATTTTAAAACTTTTCTTACTACTTTTTTACAGTGGTAAGCACTATTTACAAGTGTTAAAAATTTCTTTGAACTGAAGGGAAACAGCTAACACATTTAAATTATTAGTAATTTCAGTAAAAATTTTGGCAGAGTGCCATCTGTATTTTGAATAAAATAGTTCTTCAAAAACCTGTAAAAAGCACTTCAAATATATTTGTTAATCTCAAACTCCAACATTTAATCAACACAATATGTTTCTCAACTAAAATCCTCAATAATTTTTCAATATTTCTAAAGGCTGAGATAAAAGAAATATAGTACAAATTTGACAAGCTAAAATAATTCACAATTTATTTTACAACTTCAATATACAATTTTTATTTACAACTGCACAATTTGTTTGAATCCGACCACTTGTAATATGATACTAGGCTTCAAGCCGATTTCAAACCTCTTACATCTCTCCCTGCTGGTAGCAAGTAGACTTACTGCATAATGGCTTAGGCGAGAAAATTTCCTTTCATATTCAGCCACTGATCTACTCCCCTGTTTCAGACTTAGGAACTTTAGGAGCTTCTGGTCCACATATGCATCAGGGACATATTTTCGTCTGAACTCCCTAAGAAAGTCATTCCATCTTAGCACTGCAGGTTCTACGAGACTGTGGGGAATGGTTTTCCACCAGTCATATGCAACCCCTTGTAGCAGAGATACTAAATATTCAAAACTGAGCTCCTCTGTAAAATGTAGCTTCTTGAATACCCTATCCATTCTTTCTAACCACTGTTCTGCCTCTAGAGGATCTACTGTCCCCTTAAACTCTGTAGCCCCATATTTCATCAATTTGTCATACTTCCTAGCAGAAGACTGTGGTTGTACCACTGGTGTCTATATTGGGACTTGAATAGGCACATTACCAGCCATTTGTTGAAAATTGCAGCCATCTGCTGAGCGAACTAAGCAGGAAATTGTGGTACTGCGGGGGCTGCTACTGCTGATCCACTGACATTGTGTAGGGCTGGGGCATCCCCTTGCACTTCAGCCTCCATAGATTGATCAACTGAACGATCACCCTCTTCCATAGTCAATGCGAGGATAATAGACCTCATAGACAAATAACACAAGGAGATTTCCTCCTGTTAATACATATTTATAATGTAATGTACTGTATGTATCAAAAAATGACATTGAGTAGTTGTACTATGAAGAAAGAATATTCAAATTACAGGTGAAAACCGAATTCAAAAACTAGCTCTGATACCACTAAAACATGTCACACCCTACCCCTCTATAAGGCATAACATGATCCCGTAGCATACCTAATGAATTACCATCTTCATCTAGAGATAACCCATTAAATATACTACAAGGGATTTTAAAACTTTTCTTACTTCTTTTTTACAGTGGTGAGCACTATTTGTAGGTGTTAAAAAAAATTTTGAACTGAAGGGAAACAGCTAACACATTTGAATTATTAGTAATTTCTGTAAAAATTTTGGCAGAGTGCCATCTGTATTTTGAATAAAATAGTTCTTCAAAAACCTATAAAAAGCACTTCAAATATATTCCTTAATCTCAAACTCCAACATTTAATCAATATAATATGTTTCTCAACTCAAATCCTCAATAATTTTTCAATATTTCTAAGGGCTGAGATAAAAGAACTATAGTACAAATTTTACAAGACAAAATAATTCACAATTTATTTTACAACTTCAATATATAATTTTTATTTACAACTGCTCAAAACCAAGAACACTATATACATACAATGAACATATATTACAATACAAATGCAAAATATGGTATACTCAATATACCCGATGATCTCTCAGTGTTGCCCTAGCAGCCTAGTCACGCCTCACTACCGTCATTTCACCGCACAAAGAATGAAAAGTTATCGCCAAGACAATGTCTCAGTGGTGCACAACATTAACTAAATACAACTTTAAATCACAAATCATAAGTCATATAAATAGTGGATAATTAAAACCATTGTTAAATTCAAAGACAATGAATGTCATAAAGAATTTAAACTCCATTTCGCAATATCACAATAAATCTCAATAATCAAAACATGGTTAAATTCAAGCTGCCGATTCATACCTCTCCTTGAATAAATTTCCAAGCTTCCAAAATTAAGTGTACATTAACATATACTTAGTATACAACACCCAATTTATTCCTACACATATAAACACTTCATCAACACTTTAATCTACCATTTACGTACAAGGATAAATTGCCCTTAAGGAGTTTCCATGGCTACCAAAAATACACATCTCCCTTTAAACATCAAACTCCAAAAATCTTCTTACAATTCAAGTACCCATAACATCCACACAAACTTTAATGAAGCAAGCATCAAAAATACCTACTTACCACTTTGGAAACTCTTCAAAACTTTACCAAAACTTCAACTTCTTGCTGCCTATCTACTGCCCAAGGTGTATGGACAACTTTTAGTGAAGGGAAGTGCAAGGAAAGAAGCTTACATCAAGCTTGCATGAAGCTTTCAGGTGGATGGCAATGGAGGTTCTCTCAGGACCACTTTCGGCTGGTTCTTAGAGAAGTGAGGAAGAAGATGATCTGTTGTCCAAATGAAGAGGTAATAATCCACTTAGGTGAGTTAGTGGAGCACTATGTAATGTTTAACGTTTATTTAATCTTAAATTTCCAAATTCCCACATTTAACTCCCAATTTTTGTTATTTACATTAGGTACCTCCAATTTAATTTTTCATGATATTTTCCAAGTGTAATATCATGTATTTTTAATGGACATTTAGGTCAAAAGACAACTCAGAGTGTCAAATTGTCACACCTTACTCCTCTGTAAGGCATAACATGATCCCGTAGAATACTTACTGAACTACCGAACTTCACCTACCAATAACTCATTAAGCACCCTACAAGGGATTTTAAAACAATTTTCTTACATTTTGGAAGTGGTGAGCATTTTGGTAGGAATTAAAAACCATTTATTCAAAGTTTAAATACTAGTAAAAATTTTTGTCCATTTTAATTTTGCCGCAAATTTTATAAAAATTTTGAAAGAGTTCCGTTTGTATTTGGAGAAAACAGTTCTTCAAATATCTGGAAAAAAAAAAAAACACTTCCAATAATTTTCTCAACTCCCAACCTTCAATTAATCTCAAATCAACTCAATTCAATCACTTCAAAATAATTCCACAATCCAAATCAAAATTTATCATCTCAAAATATTTAATAACTTCATTCACAAGGCATAAAGTATGAAATTCACAAATACAAATATTAATTTACAGAAGGAAATCCAAAAATACTATTATTACAATTTATTTTACAGGTACTCAACTTTACATTGATACATAAAGCGTTATAATATTTACATCAAAATTAATTACAAGGGTATAAAATAATACCCGTACAAAAGATCAGTGTGGTCCTCAATTCAATAGCAGCTCACTCTGTTGCTATTTCCTTGCTCTTATCTGCGACAGTAAAATAAGCTATCGCTGAGTATAAAAATACTCAGTGGTGCACAATAAAAATTTAAAATACAATACATAAATCATTCATTGATGAAATACAATTTAAATATTTCTCAATCACATTTCACAAATTATCAAAGCTCATAATAACACAATTTAGTCAAATAATTTAATAAACACAATATTGCCAAAATCATATACAACTTAAGCCATGACACAAAATTTTCGATCAATGCTGTGTTGTACACCACAACAAAGCAAACTACAACCCCATTAATCGAAATCAATGAGGGAGGTGGCTAGCTAGCTAATGAGTACTCATCCGATCTCAACCTCAACTTGCAAGCCAGAGAGGGAGGAAAATAAATGATCTCAACCCCATAAATGGAGGAGGAATAATGTGATACTGTCATGCTAAGTGTGAACACAAAATCAATTCAAAATAATTATTTAAATAATTTATGAGAAATCTGATCAATTTCCAAAGTCACATTTGCGAGGCAACACAATACATAATTAATCACAGAAGTTGAATTTTTGAGAATAAAATATTTAAACAAGAATTATTGTGCACAGACCTGACGTGAGTCGCCTTTTAGCCTTGACTCAGTCTCTCAGAGCTTCCAAGCCTTTTTCAGCTGAAACACACAGTTTCAGAGTGTTTCAGTACCATAACTTAGCATAAATCCAAAAATAAATTTAACTTCACTTTTACCTAGCTTTAATGTGCTAAATTCGACGTTCTTAAAGTTTTTGTGTTTTGGGTTACTATTCACTACACCATTCAAGTCAAATTGTTGACTTTTTAAGGCTTAATAGGTATGGGAACTCCAACTTCACCCACATACCACATTTTGGTCATTAAATTTGTTGGTTTTGGTCTTTTTCTCAAAGCTTAAGTCCTTTAGGCAAAATTGTCAAATTTCAGTTTTGGTGTCCCTAGTTGCACTACTCCATTGGTCATTCTACTGTTAGAATTTGGCAAATCTTTCTTCATAGAAAATGTTCCCTATTGTCTTAAGTTTATTCTCCTTTTTGAATCACTACAATTGGAGTTTTGTACCTCAAGTTATGGCCATTTGAACCATGGCTGCCGGATTAGACACAACCCAGAATTTCTAGGCAATTTTGGTGCTGGCAGTTTTGGGTCACCAACATAGGGTGGCCAAATGGCTTGGTTGCTGGCAGAATTTGGGCTTGTGTTCTTCATGAAAGTTTTTGGTCTATATCTCATCTAACCTCTGGTAAAAGTTCAGGTCATTTTGACCTGCCTAGCTCGAGTTATGACCAAATGAACAAACACTGTTCATTTGGTCAGTTTGTACAGGGCAATCTGCAATTTTTCAACTTTGGGAAATTTGTTCACTAGGTTTTGGTCACTTTTTGGGCATACTTCCTAAATGAAAATTGTGTCATTTAGTGTCTGTTTTCATCCCCAATAGGTCTCATACCAATTGGACTTGTAAAATTTCATTTTTGGTCCTTCAAAGTTGACTTGGTCATGCTGCCAGCAGCATGGCCACACTCCCTCCGAATTTAACTTTAATTCCAACCATTCCAACATAACTCATTTGGTCACAAATGACCAATTTTCACTTCACAATAGGTCAAAAACATCATTTACTCATTTCTCACATTTTTGGTCCATAAACCCTAAGTCCCAAAACCCTAACTTACTAAATTATTGCATTTAGCTAATTTCAAAGCTCTCAACTATAATCATTCAACTAATGGAGGTCCATAAACTCATTCAAATCTATCAAACCATGCAAATCATACTCCCCTTCAAGCTAGCTGAAATTTCAGTTTGGTCCTCCCCACATATTTTTATTTCATTTCTTTAGTTTCTAAGCTCATTTCAATAACTAAATATGCATTTAAAGTAGAAAACTGAAAGTTAGCATACTAACCTTTCTTAGAACTTCAAATCTCTATCTTTTTGTTCTTCTTTCCTCTTTCAATCTTCTTCTTAAGTTGAGATAACAAGCTCTAGTAAGCTTTTTATGGGAGTTATTAAGGTTGAGTGAAGAAATTTAAGCTTGAGTGCAAGCTTTAATGGAGGACCATTCATGGAGATGAGAGGGAAAGAGTGAGGCAGCAACAATGGGAAGAAGGAGAGCTTTTAGTTTTTTTTTTCTTTTTTTTTTATGTAATTTGCCTTATGGAAGACCCAAAAAAAAATCAATTTAATTAATTTATTAATTATAACATTTATGGCATCATGCATGATGTCATCTCCCTACACCTTTTTCATTTTCTCTTTTTTTTTCTATTAGTTCTTTAATTTAATTCTCGATTTCAAAATTTTCTTTTCTCCGATTTTATTTGATAGTTAGGTCAGGAGTCAACTCTCGGGGTCAATTGACCACATTGCCCATCGCCGGTTCAACCCGGTTTGCAAATAATTCAATATTTCTTCTGGCTCCCTGACCTAATTATTTGACTGGCTTAACAGTTCTTTTTCGTGATTTTCTCTTTTCCACTGTGTTCATATGGGTCCTAAGGAAAGCAGCGTCACATTTTACAGTTCGAAATTTGAGTTTAAAATGACTTCACAGTCCTTCCCGAGAAGGTCACCCATCGCTGTGACTCTCGGCTCATTTAACTTCTTATATTTTGTTTTTCTTATTTATACTTAACTAATTGGCAATTACTAATTATTTATATTTATGGCTTCTCTAGTTGTCTTAAGTGTGGTTCTAATCCCCTTAATTATCCGGACTGACACTGGTCACCAGAATAGTGAAATATACCAGGCTATACAAATAGGGGTGTTACAATTCTCTCCCCCTTAAATAAATTTCGTCTCGAAATTTTACCTGGTATCAATCTCTGAACAACTGTGGGTGTTGTCTCCTCATGTCCTCCTCTCGTTCCCAAGTAGCCTCCTGGCCCGAATGATGGTTCCACAGCACTTTTACCAACGATATCTGCTTGTTCCGTAGCTGCTTCACCTCATAAGCCAAAATCTTTGTGGGTTCTTCTTCCTATGTGAGGTTTGGATTCACTTCAATTTCTTCTACTGGTAGTACATGAGATGAGTCTGATCGATACCTCCTTAACATAGACACATGGAAGACATTATGTATCTTCTCCAACTCTGGAGGTAGTGCCAAACGATATGCCAAAGGACCCACTCTTTCCAGAACCTCATATGGCCCAATGAAACGAGGACTTAGTTTCCCCTTTCTGCCGAATCTCATAATCCTCTTCTAAGGAGAAACCTTGAGGAAAACTTTCTCACCCACTGCATACTCAGTATCCCTTCTTTTCAAATTAATATAGGACTTCTGACGGTCTGATGCAGTTTTAAATCGATCTCTGATCACCCTGATTTTCTCTTCAGTCTATTGAACAATTTTGGGTCCAATCATTTTTCTTTCTATTAGTAGTATGCCCTAGAGCATATCATTTAGTATGTATCTTGTATATATTTTTATTAATAAAAGGCATTTCCACTTTTCCGTTTACATAATATATTTATGTGTAATAGAAAAGGTCCATTGATATTTTGTTAGAAATATTATTCTTAAGTTGTTAAGAATATGAGTGACAATATTTCTAGCACGAAGTATCATAAATAGGTTCACAATCGAGGATACTTCATAATAAGGACATGACTTATCCAAAAAGATTGTTTTCATGTTTGTTCCCAAGCTATTTATATGAGATATAAATAAGATGGAATGGTGAGTCTCATGCCATATAACAAACATGATAGGCACTTATAAATGATAAGTAGGCCGAACCAGTGACACTTATGACAAGCAGATGGAGTTTACTCTTGTCAATGTTTTGTCATAAATCATATCAGTGCATATAATCTTTAGACCTGAGATAGTACAGTTATCTTGTATATAGGTAGTTTGAGTTTGATACTGCTTTCATACTTGTACTGTGTATGGGTATATGGGCATGTGTTGGCTCCTACTAGTTATATATGGAGGTAGGTGTTGATCAAGATGGAATCTGTTCCTCTAAGTAAATAGAGATAAAATCCTATGTTCATTTAATTGTTCTTGATGTTTCAAGTTCCTGGCCAGGACAGATAGATTTATTCAGAAAAGAGTTTCTGATGAGAAAATCTTTTTAATCAAGAACTGGAATTAAAAGAGAACATAATATTCATAGCAAATGGAGTTTGACATAAACCATGACTCCAGCTTGAGTTGGGATTTTGTAACAGAGAGATTCTAGTGCATGGTAACATATGATTATAGGTTCATTTAAGGTAAACCTTATTACTAATTGGGTGGCCATGGCATGCTATGCTAGGTGTTAACCATGGTCTATGAGGTTCATAAAATGATTTAGAGAAATCATTTATGGTAAGAAAGAGTTCTGATGATATTAAGAGTTGATATCATGTCTCATTGCCAATTAGTGATGAGCCTAGTAAGTCACACACATACACAAGTTATCACCTAATTAAATATGATTTAATTACTTAGTTAAAGAGTTTAAATTGATTAATTAAATAGGTTTGGTTTGCAATTAGATTGCAAAGTCCCTAGCATGACTTGAAACCAAATCTAGATTATTGGATGTATAATATAAGTTAAATTTATATTTAAAGTGTTTAAATATGAATTTAATTAATGAGAAATTAATTAATAGAGATTAATTAATTAATTTATATTTGATATAAATTAATTAGAAGAAGAAAATAATTATTTTGGGTTAAGAACTCAAAATTAAGACACAGGGGCATTTTGGTCATTTTGCAGTGTGACACGTGGCACCATGAGATGGTGACACATGGCATAACGCATAAGCTTGCCAAATGTTTTTTTTAATCAAGTAAGATGATTAAAATCAAGATTAAATATAGGTTTGACACTTGGAACAATGTGATTGGGTCACTTAAACCTAGAGCTAATCAAAGGGTGACATGTGGCAAGGGTTTAATGTGTTAACCTAGCTATTTAAGTGTTGTTATGAGAAAATAAAACACAACCAGCAGCCACACTCCTTTGTCACGCCACTTTGAGGGTTTTCATCTCTTCTTCTTCATCTCTTATCAATTCAAAGAGATTAGCCATCAATCTCTTGAATTAAGAACACTAGAAATTGTTTATAGTGTCCTGTTTACATCTTTAATCTCTTAAAAGGCAGAACTTGATTTTCTAAATAATAGAAAAAGCTTTAGAAGCTATTCAAGGGCTGCCATAAGTGTTCTTGGTGTGGACAAGCTAGAGGGACAACATCTGGTGTCCTGAAGACGAATCTCAAAGGCGCAGACACACGCTGCAAAGGCATCAAGAGGTTAGTGTAATCGTTCTTGATTTAATCTAGGGTTCTAAAATTAATCTGATTAATTTTAAAATCTTAAATGGCAAATACAGATCCAAAAACATATTAAAAGAGTTTTAATATGTTGTTTATCATTGAAATCAAATAGATAAAAATAAATCTTGCATGATGCTTGTGACCCTAGGCGTAAATTTTTGAATTCAATGGTATAAACTTGTGTTTTTCAAGCTTCCGTTCCTTCAATTGGTATCAAAGCCACTATATTTGCCATTTAGATTGATGTTTATATGATTTAATTGTGTGTTTGATCATGAGATCAAGAGTTTATTGCTGGTTGCAAAGTCAAAGTGGCGGCACAAATGATGAACACCATGTTGTGCGTGGTTGATGCATCACAATGGTGTGCAAAGGTAAATGGATGGTGAATGTGCAATTGTTGTATGATTTAAGATCCATTTTATTTCTAATTAAATTGTTTAATTAGAATTTTTATCGCACAATTAAATTATGATTCAAATCAAAATTTAAAAAATTGTTTGAATGTGATTCAAATCTGAATTTTAAAAGTTGTTTGAATGTGATTCAAATCTGAATTTTTAAAGTTGTTTGAATCATATTTAAATCTGATTTTTTAAAATTGATTGAATAAAATTCAGATCTGATTTTTTAAAAAATGTTTGAATGTGATTCAAATCTGATTTTTTTAAAAATGTTTGAATGTGATTCAAATCTGAATTTTTAAAGTTGTTTGAATGTGATTCAAATCTGAATTTTTAAATTTGTTTGAATGAGATTCAAATCTGAATTTTTAAATTTATTTGAATCATATTCAAATATGAATTTTTAAGTTAAATATGAAATATTCAATTTAATTTAAGTATGTATGTTTTATTTAATTGTTAAATAGTGATATGCATGATGGATGATCATGGACTATAAAAGACCAATGTGATTGGATTTATTTCTTTTATGTTTCTTTGGGATTGTAAATTAATTAATTTATTTTAATTTATTTTGGGCATGTATTATTAAGTTTATAATAATTTTTGGGTTGTAATTTCATTTATTTAAGTTCTTGTAAATTCGCCTTGGTATGCCAAGGATTACTATGTAATATTGGATTGCAAGAAGTTCAAGGAGGTCAAGAGCATTGGTGGGACCAGTGGGAGTAATTCAAGATCAAGTGTTGATTATGTACTCCTTCAGCAACTCTTGTAAAATGAATGAATGAAATGCACCTAGGAATGCCCTGATTCAATTCTTGGTGGCTCAGAATTGAATCCCTTAGAAAGTCCATGATCATACCATATTTACTGCTTATCCATGAATGCATGAGATGTATGGGAATGTATGCAATTATATGATATATGCATGCTAAATGGATAATGTGCAAAGTGAGACCTTAATAGTAAATAAAATGAGCATAAAATCTTCCAAACAAATGATTAAGTTGGAAATGCTATAATTAAGGTAATTATAACATAGGCCCTCCATTGGGGCAATTATTTTAAGAAATTTTAAATAGTTGCATAAGATGCAATTTATTTAAGAGATTTTCTTAAGAATAATTGTTAAGCATGAGATGTTGTAAATATGTAAATGGTTTAGTGGCCAATATTGGATGTACCTGAGGACATTAAAATTATTTGCATAATTACTGGCTCAATGAGATCAACTTAACTAATGCAAGATAAGTCAATAATGGATGTACCTGAGATTTTGAGCATTAGGGGCTAGGTAAAGGATTGAACCTCACATGAGATGTGATGGGCAAGGAGTTGCTCACTTATAGTTTATTGTAATTCCAATAATGGATGTACCTGAGAATGATCTATAGAATTATAAGAATTCAATCACCCACCAGAAATCCATCCAACTAGGATTTCCGTTTTCTACTTTGGAAGTGTAGGATTCGCTAAGTTAGTGGGATGACCAATTTGATTAAAAGACCATAATCATTTTGATTAATTACATGATACATTTACTAATTAATCTGGTTATTTTCTGTAATTAATTTTCTGATAAAAATGAGCACAAAACAACCACCACCATCCAATATCCTTGCAAGCATACTTGATCACAATAGGTTGACAGGACCTAATCTGTCTGATTGGCTAAGAAATTTGAAACTTGTCCTGAACCTTGAACATATAGGATATGTTCTAGATTCAAATGTTCCTGGTCCCTTACCTCCAGAGGCCACACAAGAGGAACATGAAACTTTGGACAAGTGGAAGGAGCATGATATGAGAGCTAAGTGTTACATGCTTGCTTCCATGAGTAATGAGTTACAGAAGCAACATGAGAACATGCAGAGTGCGAGTGAGATCCTCCTTCACCTACAAGAGTTGTATGGTGAGCACAGCAGGAATGCTAGGTATGAGATATCTAGACAGCTATTCCGTATGAGGATGTCTGAGGAATGTAATGTAGGGATCATGTCCACAAGATGATTCGGTGATTGAGCGGTTGGAACATCTTGACTTCAACATGGATTTCCAACTACAGACGGATTTGATCCTTCATCCTTCCCCGAGTCTTTTGGGAATTTTGTGACAAATTTCCATATGACTAAACAGAATGCACCTTAGCTGGTTTACTCAACATGCTGGTTATTGCCCAAAAGAATATGCCAGGCAATAAAGGAAAAGAGGTAGCTTTGGTTGCATCTTCTTCTGCTTGAAAGTCCAATAAGAAGAAGGGCAATAAGAAAAAGAAACCTCAGATTCCTGGTCCTTCAAAGAAAATAGCTAAACAGAAAGGGAAGACCAAAGCTGACAAAGGCAAAGAAAAGTGTTTCACTGCCAACAGAGTGTTTCCATTGCCAAGAAGAAAGTGTTTCCACCGCCGCAGTATAGCAATCTAAATGAATGCAATGCCATGGTGAAAACCAACTCAAGTTCAAAATATATTTGGCACTTAAGGTTATGTCATGTTGTAGAAGATAGGATTGCAAAACTGGAGAAAATGGGGATTCTATCCTCATTGGGCTCTGAGCCTACTCCAACTTGTGAATCTTGCCTTCAGGGCAAAATGACTAGATCACCCTTTGTTGGACAGGGGCTAAGAGCTGAAAATATTTTGGAGCTAATACATAGTGATGTATGTGGTCCATTTAAAGAAATGGCTAGAGGGGGTTTTCATTATTTTATTACCTTTACTGATGATAAATCAAGGTTTGGGTATTTGTATTTGATGAAATACAAACATGAATCTTTTGAAAAGTTCAAAGAATTTAAATCTGAAGTAGAAAATCGAACAGGAAAGAATATTAAAGCTCTTCGATCAGATCGTGGAGGTGAATATTTGAGTACTGAATTTGATGAATACTTGAGAGAGCATGGCATTGTTTCTCAGCTGACTCCTCCAGGAACGCCACAACTGAATGGTGTATCTGAAAGGAGAAATCGTACCCTATTGGATATGGTATGTTGTATGATGAGCTATACTCATATGCCAATCTCCTTTTGGGGATTTGCATTATAATCAGCTTTGTATATTCTAAATAGGATTCCATCAAAATCAGTTTCTTCCACACCTTATGAGATATGGCATGGAAGAAAACCAAGTCTTAAGCATGTTAAGATTTGGGGTTGTCCAGCTTATATCAAAAAGCTGAACACTGATAAATTGGAGACCAGATCAGAAAAGGGTTGATTTGTTGGATATCCAAAAGATAGTTTTGGATATTATTTTTATTTTCCTACTTCACAAAAGGTTGTGATAAGTAGAGATGCCACATTTCTTGAACAACAGTTTGTTCAAGAAGGAGGCAAAGAAAGGCAAATAGAGTTAGAATTAGAGAATTCTGACCAACCAACAGATCAGATGGATATAGATCCATCTCGTCAACCAATACCCGTTGATGAAACATCTACAGCTGTTCCTCGTAGAACAACCAGGGTATCTCACCCATCAGTGAGATATGGTTTTCTTCATGAAGAAGAACAAGAGTTGTCTACACAGGAAAAAGTAGATCATGGAGATGATCCACTTACCTATGAAAAAGCTATATCAGATATAGACTCTTCAAAATGGATTGATGCTATGAAATCCGAGATTGATTCCATGTATAAGAATCAAGTTTGGGATCTTGTTGACCCACCTGAAGGTATTGTACCTATAGGGAACAAATGGGTTTTCAAGAAGAAAATTAGTTCTGATGGAAAGGTAGAGACCTATAAGGCAAGGCTAGTAGCGAAAGGGTTTCGCCAAAGGCAAGGAATCGACTATGAGGAGACTTTCTCGCCTGTTGCCATGCTTAAATCAATTAGGATTTTACTAGCAATAGCTGCATAATATGATTATGAGATTTGGCAGATGGATGTCAAAACAGCTTTTCTCAATGGATACATTGAAGAAAACATTTTCATGGAACAACCTAGGGGATTTGAATCCCATGATGGTTCCAAGGTATGCAAGCTAAAGCGATCCATTTATGGGTTGAAACAAGCTTCGAGGAGTTGGAACATCCGTTTTGATGAAGCCATTAAATCCTTTGGTTTTATGAAAAATGAGGATGAGCCATGTGTATATAAGAAGGTTAGTGACAGTGCTACCACTTTCCTTGTCCTATATATGGATGACATACTATTGATGGGTAATGACACAGGTATGTTGACGACTATAAAGGTATGGTTGTCAAATACATTCTCCATGAAAGATTTAGGGGAGGCAACCTATATTCTTGGGATTTGCATCTATAGAGATAGAGCGAAAAGAATAATTGGTTTATCCCAAAGTCTATACTTGGAAAAGGTGTTAAAGACGTTTAACATGCTTGATTCCAAGAGAGGATTGTTACCAGTGAGACATGGTATCCACCTTTCTAAAGAGATGTCTCCAAAGACACCTGAAGAAAGAGATAAGATGGCCAGGATTCCATATGCTTTGGCTATTGGAAGTTTAATGTATGCAATGTTATGTACTAGGCCGGATATCGCATATGCTGTTAGTTTGACTAGCAGGTATCAATCCAATCCAGGTTTGGAACATCGATAGTCAAGAATATCCTTAAGTACTTAAGAAGAACTAAGGATTTATTCTTGATTTATGGAGGTGGAGAGTTGCAATTGGATGGTTATACTGATTCTGATTTCCAATCAGATATCGATGATAGAAAGAGTTTATGGTAAGAAAGAGTTCTGATGATATTAAGAGTTGATATCATGTCTCATTGCCAATTAGTGATGAGCCTAGTAAGTCACACACATACACAAGTTATCACCTAATTAAATATGATTTAATTAATTAATTAAAGAGTTTAAATTGATTAATTAAATAGGTTTGGTTTGCAATTAGATTGCAAAGTCCCTAGCATGACTTGAAACCAAATCTAGATTATTGGATGTATAATATAAGTTAAATTTATATTTAAAGTGTTTAAATATGAATTTAATTAATGAGAAATTAATTAATAGAGATTAATTAATTAATTTATATTTGATATAAATTAATTAGAAGAAGAAAATAATTATTTTGGGTTAAGAACTCAAAATTAAGACACAGGGGCATTTTGGTCATTTTGCAGTGTGACACATGGCACCATGAGATGGTGACACATGGCATAACACATAAGCTTGCCAAATGTTTTTTTAATCATGTAAGATGATTAAAATCAAGATTAAATATAGGTTTGACACTTGGCACAATGTGATTGGGTCACTTAAACCTAGAGCTAATCAAAGGGTGACATGTGGCAAGGGTTTAATGTGTTAACCTAGCTATTTAAGTGTTGTTATGAGAAAATAAAACACAACCAGCAGCCACACTCCTTTGTCACGCCACTTTGAGGGTTTTCATCTCTTCTTCTTCATCTCTTATCAATTCAAAGAGATTAGCCATCAATCTCTTGAATTAAGAACACTATAAATTGTTTCTAGTGTCCTGTTTACATCTTTAATCTCTTAAAAGGCAGAACTTGATTTTCTAATTAATAGAAAAAGCTTTAGAAGCTATTCAAGGGCTACCATAGGTGTTCTTGGTGTGGACAAGCTAGAGGGACAACATCTGGTGTCCTGAAGACGAATCTCAAAGGAGCGCATACACTGCAAAGGCATCAAGAGGTTAGTGTAATCATTCTTGATTTAATCTAGGGTTCTAAAATTAATCTGATTAATTTTAAAATCTTAAATGGCAAATACAGATCCAACAACATATTAAAATAGTTTTAATATGTTGTTTATCATTGAAATCAAATAGATAAAAATAAATCTTGCATGATGCATGTGACCCTAGGCGTAAATTTTTGAATTCAATGGTATAAACTTGTGTTTTTCACGCTTTCGTTCCTTCACTTTCACCCATGTCATCCCAACACAACGGGGTTCTACATTTTCTGCCATACAAAGCTTCATATGGAGGCATCCCAATGCTTGATTGGTAGCTGTTGTTGTAAGCAAACTCAATCAAAGGCAAGTGTGTATCCCAACTGCCTTCAAATTCAATCACACAAGCCCGTATCATATCCTCCAAGATCTGAATTACCCTCTCAGACTGGCCATCTGTATGTGGGTGGAATGCAGTACTGAAGTTCAATCTAGTTCCTAGGGCTCTCTGAAGACTACCCCAGAATCTAGAAGTGAACCTAGGATCTCTGTCTGATACAATGGATATTGGCACTCCATGAAGTCTCACAATCTCATTGATGTACAACCTGGCCAATCTGTCTAAACTGTAGTCCATTCGGACTGGCAGAAAATGAGCAGACTTAGTCAGTCTGTCGATAATAACCTATACTGCATCATGACTCTTCTGTGTCTTTGGAAGTCCCATTACAAAATCCATCGTTATTCTTTCCCATTTCCATTATGGTATTGGTAGTGGATGTAACAACCCAGTGGGTACTTGATGCTTTGCCTTTATTTGTTGACAAGTTAGGCATTTGGATACAAACTCTGCCACATCTCTCTTCATACCCATCCACCAGTAATGCTCCTTTAGACCTCTATACATTTTTGTACCACCAGGGTGCATGGCAAAAGGAGACTTATGTGCTTCCTTCAAAATGATCTGCCTCAAATGAACATTATTAGGAACGCACATTCTACCCTGGTGTAGCAATAGACCATCATCTCTTATTCAGAATTCTGGTTTCTTGCCCTGCCGGACTTCTTCCAACAGCTTCTGATACCTTTCATCATTCTGAGCATCCATTCTAATCTGATCAATCAACATTGGCTGTACATGCCATGCAACTGTTGTTTGCCCCTCATCATTAATCTCTAAACTGGCATGTAATGATCTCAACTCATGTACCAAAGACAAAGGAGTAACCCGTAGACTTGCCATAGTCTTGCGACTTAGGGCATCAGCTACAATATTAGCTTTCCCTGGCTGATAGTCTATCAGATAATCATAGTCTTTTATCAACTCTAACCATCTCCTCTATCTCAAATTCAACTCTTTCTGGGTGCCTAAATACTTCAAACTCTTATGATCTGTGTAGATGTAACACTTCTCCCCATACAAATAATGTCTCCAGATCTTAAGAGCAAACACAATAGCTGCAAGCTCCAAATCATGTGTTGGATAATTCCTCTCTTGTGGTTTTAGCTGGCATGATGCATAGGCAATAACATTTCGATCTTGCATCAACACACAACCTAACCCATTGTGAGAAGCATCGCTGTAAATTGTATATTCTTTACCCTGTGTAGGTAAAGTTAGGACTAGAGCCTCAGTCAAACATCTTTTCAATTCATAAAAAATGTGCTGGCATTTGTCCGTCCATTAAAATTTCACATCTTTTCTAAGCATCTTGGTCAATGGAGATGCCAACATGGAGAATCCCTTCACAAATCGACGGCAGTATCCAGCTAACCCCAGAAAACTGCAAATCTCTGTGACATTTCTGGGTGGCTTCCAATTAAGGAAAGCTTCAATCTTGCTAGGATCTACCTTAATACCCTCTGCTGATACTATGTGCCCCAAAAAGGATATCTCCTTCAGCTAAAATTCACATTTCGACAATTTGACGAATAGTTGTTTCTCCCTCAAAGTCTGCAGTACAATCCGCAAATGTCTATCATGCTCTTCTGCATTCCTCGAATAGACCAATATATCATTGATAAATACCACAACAAACTAGTCGAGGTATGGTCTGAAAATAGTGTTCATCATATCCATAAAAGTAGCCGGAGCATTAGTTAACCCGAATGGCAACACCAAGAACTCATAATGGCCATAGCGGGTTCTGAAGACAGTTTTAGGAATATTCTACTCTTGTAATTTCAGCTGATTATAACCTGATCTCAGGTCAATTTTGGAGAACACAGTTGCACCTCTCAACTGATCAAATAAGTCATCAATGCGGGGTAATGGGTATCTGTTCTTTATTGTCACCTTATTCAACTGCCGATAATCAATGCATAACCGGAGAGTGCCATCCTTCTTCTTTACAAACAATACTGGCGCTCCCCAAGATGACACACTAGGGCGGATAAAGCCCTTGTCAAGCAGTTCTTGCAATTGCACTTTCAACTCCTTCAATTCTGCAGGTGCCATTCTGTATGGTGTTATGGAGATTGGGTCCACACCAGGCATAACATTAATTTCAAACTGCACTTCTCTTTCTAGAGGTAATCCTAGCAATTCATTAGGAAATACATCCGGAAAGTCACATACAGTAGGAATGTCCTTCAGTGTTGGACTCCCCACTTGGGCGTCTATCACATGTGCCAAGTACTGCTCACACCCTTTCCTAATCATTTTTCTGGCCAGTACAACTGAAATGATATTTGAAGGCAATAACTGCCTCTCCCCATGTATTACTACATCACCATACTGAGGAAGACCAAAAGTGACTGTCTTCAATCTACAGTCAATCATAGCGTGATGCCTGGCTAACCAATCCATGCCCAAGATAATGTCATAATCTCTGAAGGGCATTTCAATTAAATCAGACAGAAAAGTGTGTCCTTGGATCACCAAAGGACAGTCCCTATATTGCCTATTTATCCTGACCTCCTGGCCTAACGGACTAGTTACTAGCACATTATAGTCCAGTGGTACACACTGAATAGCAGTAGAACACATCACACTAGCACTAACATATGAATGTGTGGAGCTAGGATCAAATAACACATGCACATCTTGGTCAAGGATGGAAAAATTACCAGCTACAACGTCTGATGTTTTAGCCTCCTCCCTCTAACGCATGGTATACACTCTGACTGGTGCGCCACTGGGTACTAGCTGGTTAATAGTGCTTTGACTTCCAGGAGTGTTACCAGGACCCCTACCTCTGCCTCTACATCTAGCAGCTGACTGTGACCCTCTACGTGCAGAGACTTGGAGCTAGATCCCCCAAACTGTTTCCTCTTTCCAGAACCACTCTCAGATGCTTGTCCCGTAGTCTTTTCAGTCTTCTCTTTCTCTTGTGTACCCTTCTTTATTGCCCCTTCTGATTCTATCTTTTCCAATTCCAGGGCCTGTGAGATCAACTCAGAGAAATTCTGATGGCGGAAACCCACAACTTGCATCCTTAAATTCGGCCTTAATTCGGACTCAAACCTCTTACATCTGTCTCTGGGGGTGGAGAGTAAGCTTTCAGCATAGTGGCTTAGCCTTGAAAAGTCTCTCTCATACTCTACTATGGTTCTGTCTCCTTGTTTCAAACTCAAGAATTCTTGTGATTTCATATTTACATACGCATTAGGAACCCATTTCTGCCTGAATTCCCTCAGAAAGTCTGTCCATGTCTGCACAGGTGGCTCAACCAGGCTGTGGGGGATGGTCTTCCACCATTCATATGCATCCCCTTGGAGAAGAGATACTGAATACTCAAATTTTAATTCTTCAGTATACTGCAGCTTTCTAAAAACCCGTTCCATTCTTTCCAACCACTGTTCTGCCTCTAGTGGATCCACAGTGCCTTTAAACTCGGTAGCCCTAAATTTCATTAATTTTTCATATTGCCGAGCTGAGGGCTGTGGTTGTGCTACAGGTGCTTGCATTTGAGCTTGGGGTGGCACATTTCCCTCCATTTACTGGAAAAACGCAGCCATCTCATTGCATAAACCGAGCGAGGAATCTGCGGTCTTTGAGTAGGAGCCGGAGTGGTGACCCACTCGCTCGAGTGCCGGTCTTCCCCTTGAATCTCAGCCTCAAAAGATTGTTCTTCGGAATGATCTCCTCCTTCCATTCCATTTTCCCAAAATTTCTACTTCCTGAGATCAAACATAAGGAGCTTGACCTCCGTTAGTGCATATTCATGATGTAAATACGTCATATGTATCAATTAAAGACACTTGAGCAGTTGTACTTATCAATAAAATATTCATACACATAGTCAAAATTAATTGAAAAACCATGCTCTGATACCACTAAAACATGTCACACCTTACTCCTTTGTAAGGCATAATATGATCCCGTAGAATACTTACTGAACTACCGAACTTCACCTACCGATAACTCATTAAGTACCCTACAAGGGATTTTAAAACAATTTTCTTACATTTTGAAAGTATTGAGCACTTTGGTAGGAATTAAAAACCATTTATTAAAAGTTTAAATACTAGTAAAAAATTTTTTCCATTTTTATTTTGCCACAAATTTTATAAAAATTTTGACAGAGTTCCGTTTGTATTTGGAGAAAATAGTTCTTCAAATACCTAAAAAAAAAAAACACTTCCAATAATTTTCTCAACTCCCAACCTTCAATTAATCTCAAATCAACTCAATTCAATTCACTTCAAAATAATTCCACAATCCAAATCAAAATTTATCATCTCAAAATATTTAATAGCTTCATTCACAAGGCATAAAGTATGAAATTCACAAGTACAAATATTAATTTACAGAAGGAAATCCAAAAATAATATTATTACAATTTATTTTACAAATGCTCAACTTTACATTGATAAATAAAGCGTTATAATATTTACATCAAAATTAATTACAAGGGTATAAAATAAAACCCGTACAGTGTAGTTCTCAATTCAATAGCAGCTCACTCTGTTGCTTTTTCCTTGCTCTTATCTGCGACAGCAAATAAGCTATCGCTGAGTATAAAAATACTCAGTGGTGCACAATAAAAATTTAAAATACAATACATAAATCATTCATTGATGAAACAAAATTTAAATATTTCTCAATCACATTTCACAAATTATCAAAGCTCATAATAACACAATTTAGTCAAATAATTTAATAAACACAGTGTTGCTAAAATCATACACAACTTAAGCCATGACACAAAATTTTCGATCAATGCCGTGTTGTACACCACGACAAAGCAATCTACAACCCCATTAATCGAAATCAATGACGGAGGTGGCTAGCTAGCTAATGAGTACTCATCCGATCTCAACCTCAACTGGCAAGCCAGAGAGGGAGGAAAATAAACGATCTCAACCCATAAATGGAGGAGGAATAATGTG
This sequence comes from Hevea brasiliensis, assembly GCF_030052815.1. Taxonomy (NCBI): domain Eukaryota; kingdom Viridiplantae; phylum Streptophyta; class Magnoliopsida; order Malpighiales; family Euphorbiaceae; genus Hevea; species Hevea brasiliensis. Next base: position 73,058,780 of record NC_079496.1, on the reverse strand, counting down.
ATACTATCATACTAAGTGTGAACACAAAATCAATTGAAAATAATTATTTAAATAATTTATGAGAAATCTGATCAATTTCCGAAGTCATATTTGGGATCATAAAATGGTAACACAATACATAATTAATCACAGAAGCCGAATTTTTGAGAATAAAATATTTAAACAAGAATTATTATGCACAGACCTGACGTGAGTCGCCTTTAGGCCTTGACTCAGTCTCTCAGAGCTTCCAAGCCTTTTTCAGCTGAAACACACAGTTTCAGAGTGTTTCAGTACCATTACTTAGCATAAATCCAAAAATAAATTTAACTTCACTTTTACCTAGCTTTAATGTGCTAAATTCGACGTTCTCAAAGTTTTTGTGTTTTGGGTTACTATTCACTACACTATTCAAGTCAAATTGTTGACTTTTTAATGCTTAATAGGTATGGGAACTCCAACTTCACCCACATACCACATTTTGGTCATTAAATTTGTTGGTTTTGGTCATTTTCTCAAAGCTTAAGTCCTTTAGGCAAAATTGTCAAATTTTCAGTTTTGGTGTCCCTAGTTGCACTGTTCCATTGGTCATTCTACTGTTAGAATTTGGAAAACCTTCATAGAAAATGTTCCCTATTGTATTAAGTTTATTCTCATTTTTGAATCACTCCAATTGGAGTTTTGTAGCTCAAGTTATGGCCATTTGAACCATGGCTGCTGGATTAGACACAACCCAGATTTTCTGGGCAATTTTGGTGCTAGCAGTTTTGGGTCACCAACATAGGGTGGCCAAATGGCTTGGTTGCTTGCAGAATTTGGGCTTGTGTTCTTCATGAAAGTTTTATGTCTATATCTCATCTAAATTCAGGTAAAATTTCAGCTCATTTTGATCTGCCTAGCTTGAGTTATCACCAAATGAACAAACACTGTTCATTTGGTCAGTTTCTACAGGGCAGTCTGCAATTTTTCAACTTTGGGCAATTTGTTCACTAGGTTTTGGTCACTTTTTGGGCATACTTCCTAAATGAAAATTGTGTCATTTAGTGTCTGTTTTCATCCCCAATTGGTCCCATACCAATTGGACTTGAAAATTTTCATTTTTGGTCCTTCAAAGTTGACTTGGTCATGCTGCCAGCAGCATGACCACACTCCCTCCGAATTTAACTTTAATTCCAACCATTCCAACACAACTCATTTGGTCACAAATGACCAATTTTCACTTCACAATAGGTCAAAAACATCATTTACTCATTTCTCACATTTTTGGTCCATAAATCCTATGTCACACCCTACCCCTCTGTAAGGCATAACATGATCCCGTAGTATACCTAATGAATTACCAACTTCGTCTACTGATAACCCATTAAATACACTACAAGGGATTTTAAAACTTTTTTTACTTCTTTTTTTACAGTGGTGAGTACAAGTTACAGGTGTTAAGAGCCTTTTTAAACCGAAGTGAAACAACTAACACATTTGGATTATTAGTAATTTTTGTAAAATTTTTGGTGGAGTGCCCTCTGTATTTTGGATAAAACAGTTCTTCAGAAAACCTGTAAAAAGCACTTTAATATTTTCCTCAATCTCAAACTCCAACAAAATTCAACAGAATATGTTTTTCAACTCAATCCACAATAATTTTTCAAAGGCTGAGATAAAGAAATACAGTACAAATTTTACAAGCCAAAATAACTCATAATTTACTTTACAACTTCAATGTACAATTTTAATTTACAACTGCTCAAAACCAAAAACAATATATACATACAGTGAACATACAATATAGTACAAAATGCAAAATGTGGTATATTCAATATACCCGATAATCTCTCGCTGGATGTACTAACAACCTAGTCTGCTGCCTTGTCCGTTTGTCTACCTGCGACAGCAATGAAAAGCTATCGCTGAGACAATGTCTCAGTGGTGCACAAGATTAACGAAATACAATTTTAAATCACAAATCACAAGTTATATAAATAGTGGATACTTAAAACCATAGTTAAATTCAAGACAATAAATGTCAACAAGAATTTAAACTCAATTTCTCAATATCACAATAATTTCAATAAATCAAATCATGATTAAATTCAAAAGACAGTGAATGTCAATAAGAATTTAAACTCCATTTCACAATCTTACAATACATATCAATAAATCACACACAGCTTAATCATGTTCCAAAGTTTAATTCGTCCCAAAAGCCGATGGCTAATGAGGTATTCAATTCGTCCCAGAAGTCGATGACTAATGAGGAATAACATAGCTAGCTAGCAAAAATATGAGTACTCATTCGATTCGTCCTCAACAGGCACACACCTCAACACTTCAGCCAGAGAGGGAATTCAATTCGTCCCACTAGACAAGCTAGCGAGGAATACAATCAATATACATGATAGCTGTGGTTTCAAATCATTTCCAACGCTTTTCAATCAATAAGTATCCATCAATATCATTCAAACAATTTTTCACAGTTTCAAACCATTTACAATGCTTTTCAAGCAATAAATATTCATTCAAACACATTTCCACAATTTAAAATAATAATGTACAAATAGTCATAATTCATTTCAATTTAAAAATTCAAAAGAATTAGCTGTTGTGCACAAACCTCTGATAACTGTCTCCTGGTCTTGACTCAGCGTTTCCTTCCCTTTTCCTGAGTCTTTGCTAACTGAGAAACACAATTTGAAGTGTTTCAGTATTCATTTAAATTGTCTCTAACGATAATGCTCGATAATTAATTCACTGAATTCTATTATTTGCTTAATCAACCTAATATATCGACCCTCGGTTCATTCTAGGTAATTTAGGCTTTAGTGTTACTAATATGTCACATTCGATAGTCTTTAAGGGTTGGTACATGTTACCAATTTCAGTTCTGTGTATACTGCATTTTCTTGCAATTTGATAGATTCTGAGATACTAGTTTGACCTAGCTGGACGACCTAGTTCCCTCGGTTTTTGGGTTTTGGTCAAAACTACAAACTTGTAGATCTATGTCTTATTGCACGCGGGGCAAAATTTCAGGTCATTCTATGTTATGTAGACCAAGTTATGGTCATTTTCCTATTGCTGGTCAAAGTGCATCAAAATTGGTCACTTTAGGTCATTTTAGGTCAATTTAGGTTCGGCTAGTTTTTGGACCCGAACTTGTGCAAGCTGTTTGACTTGCTTATGGTCATTTCTGGGCTTTGGTATCTTCATAAGACTTGTAGATATAGGTCTTAACTATTCATGGTTAAAATTTCAGGTCAATTGGACCTGTTTTGAGTGAGTTATGGCCTAAACACTAACTGCTGCCCAAATGGTCAATTTTCAGGCCTTATTTGCACTTAATCCGGATTTGGTCACTTTTCAAGTTACCTTACAAGCAGAATTTTAGCAGGCTTCGTTCATGAAAGTTGGCACATTTTGTGCCTAGTTTCACCTCCATTTGGTTTCATACCAATTGGAGCCGCACACTTAAAGTTCTAGGCTCAAAACACAAACTGCCTTATTGCATTTCCTTCATACACATCAAGGATCACTTTTAACACTTACCAAACTCAACATTCAAGCTAACTCTGGTTGTACCATAACCTAAACATAATTCACAATATATTATAGGTCATTTTGGCAACTTACAATTACATTCAATGTGCACCATTTAGTACAGAATTTTTCAAACCAAATTTACAACAATTCAATCACCTAACCATAACACTTTTACATGTCCAACTTCACACCATCACACACATACCCAAACTGCCATAATAACCAACACAATTCAACATTAATAGTCTATAATCCAAACATGAAATAACATCCTTATGGTTCACCAAACCATGCTACCATTTCATGCATTATATTCCCATAATTTCCAAGCATTCAAATTTCAATACACATTCACATATACTAAGTATACATCACCCAAATAATTTCCTACACCATATACATTTAATCAATCCTTTAATTCAACATTTACAAGCAAAAATAAACCATCTTCAAGGTGTTTCCATGGCTGCTAAAAGTACACTTCCCCCTTTAAACATCAAACCTCAAAATTTTCTCCATAAATCAAATACCCACAACATCCTTACAAACTTTAACAAAACAACAATAAAAAATACAAACTTACCTATTGATGAGGCTTGTTAAATCTTCACCAAACTCCCTTGAAATTAGTATCTACTTCTTCCTTGTGAGGTGGGGATCAAGATTAGTGAAATGACCTTGGTGTTTAGAGGTGGAATGGAGGAGGTTATGAAGCTTCACTCAAATTCGGCAATGGTGGATTTCTAAGGTTTCATTTCGGCTTGGATGAAAGGAATGAAGAAGATTAATTTTAGTGGAAGTACACCTGCCCATATGATGTTAATTTAATCCCCAAAGTGCTCCACTCACCCATTTTTAATGATTTAATAAGTGAAAAGTGTTAATTACCTAATTTGAACCCTATTTTTGCTATTATATTAGGTAGCCCTAATTTAATTTTTCATTATATTTTCCAAGTGTAATATCATGAATTTTCAATGGACATTTAGGTCAAAAGACAATTTGGGGTGTCAAATGACCACAATGCCCCTGTTCGGGTTGCATTCCCGATTTTTCGGTAACACCGGGTTTTGTCCGTTTTTTGATTTCTCACTTTTCTTTGTACTAATAATTTAATTTTTGTTTAATATTTCTAATGGTATTTGTATTTCATCGGTGTCTATTTAAGTCCTAAAAATATTTTTCAGGGTTCCCCGCAATCCAGGGCTAGTCAATGGTCCACGCCGTGACTTCCCGGTGCGGTCACCCATCGCTAGGGTTCTCGGCTCGCTTAACTTGGTTACATTTCTTTGCTATTATTTTTCCTTTTTTTTCTTGTATTTTCTTTTCTTGTATTTCATTATTTTATGTCTCCTCACTCATATCGAAGTGTAGTTCTAGGCATTCTAGCTGTCTGGACAACACTGGTCACAGGAACAGTACAACGCACTACCGAACATAGGGGTGTTACAATTCTCCCCCCCTTAAAATAAATTTCATCTCGAAATTTTACCTGGCATTAGTCTCTGAACAGCTGTGGGTGCTGTCTCCTCATATCCTCTTCACGTTCCAAAGTAGCTTCCTGGCCTGAATGATGGTTCCACAAAGACTTTAACGTGTGTATCTGCTTATTCTCACCGCTTCACCTCATATGCCAGAATTTCTATGGGTTCTCCCTCATATGAGAGGTATGGATTTACTTCAATCTCTTCAACTGATAGTACATGAGATGGGTCAGATCTGTACCTCCTTAACATGGACACATGGAAGACATTGTGTATCCTTGCTAACTCTGGAGGTAATGCCAACCGATATGCCAAAGGACCTTGTAACACCCCAAAGTTCGGTAGTGCGTTCTACTGCTCCGGTGACCAGTGCTGTCCGGACAGCTAGGATGCCTAGAACTACACTTCAATATGAGTGAGGAGACATAAAATAATGAAATACAAGAAAAGAAAATACAAGAAAAATAAAGGAAAAATAATAGCAAAGAAATGTGATCAAGTTAAGCGGCCGAAACCTAGCGATGGTGATCAGACCGGAAGTCACTGTGGACCGTTGACTAGCTCCCGGATCATGGAACCCTGAAAATATTTTTAGGCCTTAAATAGAACCTTATTGAAGTATAAATCTCATTAGAAAGATTAAAGAAAAATTAAATAATTAGTACAAAGAAAAGTGAGAAATCAAAAATGCAGACAAAATACGGTTTACCAAAAATCGAACGAATCTAACGAGGCATTATGGTCATTTGACACCCCGAATTGTCTTTTGACCTAAATGTCCATTAAAAATAAATAGTATTACACTTAGAAAATAAAATGAAAAATTAGTTTAGTGGTACCTAAAGTAAATAGCTAAAATCATGGGTTAAATGTGGAATAAATGAACAATTACCTTATTATATGATTACTTTGAGTGAGTGGGCCACTATAGGATAAATTAAACATAAAATGGGCAGGTGTAGGTTCATTAAACAATCTGCAATTCATCTTCCTCAATTGAAAAGTCCCATTGCCGTGAATGAAACTCTCAAACCTCTCCCATGGCCACCCACCTTCAAACCATTACAACTCCATGATCAAGCCTCCTTTTCCCACACCTATCTTCATGAAAGTTTGTCTACACATCATAAGGAAGATATTGATACCAATTTTGAGAAGTTTGGTGAAGGTTTAGCAAGTTACAATTAAAGGTAAGTTTGCATTTTTGAGAATTTCTTTGTTAAAGTTTATGTTCATGTTATGGGTGTTAGTTTGGTGAAGGAAAATTTTGAGTTTGAAGGGTTATTCTTGTTTTCATTTTGGACAGCCATGAGTCACGTTTTTGATGAGATATTTGTGCATATAATTGATGAGAAATGGTGTTGATCATGATGAATTAGTAACCTAGTGAATTATTTCATGTTTATATGGTGATTTATGCACTTGGATGGGAATTGGTAAATTGGATGGCACTTTGATGTTGAAGAATGGTTTATGCAGCTTGGGGACACTTGAGTAATGGTATATATTGAAGGAAGTGTGGGCAGAATATTGACCTAGAAGGTTGATGAGATATATGTAGATTGATATTGTAAAGTGTATGTAAAATTTGTAATGGTTAGGTGTGTTTGTAATGGTAATTAGAAATTGTAATTATGAATGATATTTGGTGTGTTGAGGGTAATGGTAATCTGCCCAAGATAATGTTAATGTAAAGTAGATAATGCTTTTGGTAATGTACCAAAACAGATTGGTAGGGTATGGAAGTAAACTTTGCAAGTTAAATGTGTGTTTGAAGTGGGGTGTGAAAGGCATAGTGAGGGCAGTGTACATTTTAGCCTATAACCTTAAATGTGTAACCTCAATTGGTATGAGACCAATTTGAGGTGAAACTAGGCACAAATTGTGCCAACTTTCATTGAGAAACCATACCAAAATTCTGCTTGCAAGGTGATGTGAAAAATGACCAATTCGGATTAGGTACACTTGAGACCTAAAAACTGACCATTTGGGCAGCAGTGAGTATTTAGGCCATAACTCAGTCAAAACAGGTCCAATTGACCTGAAATTTTAACCATGAATATTTAAGACCCATACCTACAAGTCTTATGAAGACACCAAAACCCAGAAATGACCAGAAGCAAGTCAAAAAGCTTGCACAAGTTCGGGTCCAAAAACTGGCCGAACCAAAGTTGACCAAATTGACCAAAAAAAATGACCTAATTGATGCCATTTGACCAGCAATAGTATAATGACCATAACTTGGTCTACTTAACTCGGATTGACCTGAAATTTTGCACCGCGTGCAATAAGACCTAGATCTACAAGTTTGTAGTTTCGACCGAGACCCGAAAACTGAGGGAACTAGATCGTCCGGTTAGGTCAAACCAGTGTTCCGGAATCCAGCAATTTGCATTAAAATGCACTAAACAAGGAAATGACTTTGGTAAAACGTACCAAACCTAAAACCCTATCGAATGTGTCATATTAACGACACTAAAACCTAATTTACCTAAAACGCAATGAGGGTCGGTATATTAGGTGATTAAGTGAATAATTGAGTTCAGTGCATTATTTACCAAACACCATCGATAGAGACAGTTTAATTTAGTACTGAAACACTTCAAATTGTGTTTCTCAGTTACCAAAGACTCAGGAAAAGGGAAGGAAACACTGAGTCCAGACCAGGAGACAAGTATCAAAGGTTTGTGCACAACTAGTTTTTAACTGATTTTGTTCTGAATATTTTATATGATTAAATGACATATTTTCTTATGAACTATATTTAACAGGCATTGGATGTAATTCAATTATTATTGAAATTGCTATAGTATGTATGATTTTAGCTTTGTGAAATGGTATTTCCACAAGTATTAAGCATTGTTATGGATTGAACAAAATATGTTTTGGAAAATTGTGATAGAACATGTTTTGAATTGTGATGGTAATTTTCATGGAAAAATGCAAATTTATGATTTGAATTGTGATGAGCATAAAAATTATTGGATATTAGAATTGACTTTGAATCAAATTATATTGTGATTTATGCTCACTAAATGGATTGTAATATTGTTTTATATCTCACTATAGATGCTTGACTAGGTTATTACCCGTCTCTCTCATTTGTTGAGAAGACAATGGAGTTAGTTGTGTTTTGATTACCATGGTACGTGCACAGGCTTAGATTTTCCTCTGATTTGAGGTTAGATCTAAGTTTATTTTATCGTTATGGCCCTTGCGGAAGATTCATTATTGTGATGGTACTGTGCACGATGATTCGACCTCCCTGACCATATGGAGTTAGAATCAGATTCGACCTCCCCGACCATAGGGAGTTAGAATCACATCGAATATGGCCCTTTCGGATTAGTCTTGCATAGTTAGTGAGATAAAGATTGATTTTTGAGATACAACATGGTTTTTGAGATGCATAATGACTTTTGAGATACAGTATGATTTTTGAGATACAAAATGATTTTGAGATACAGAATGGCTTTTGAATGGTAAGGAATGGTGATTTCAATTATGGTTTGTGTGTAATTGATTTTGTTGGAATTACTTAAATGGATAGTCAAGATTTGATAAATTGAATTTTGTGCTCCAAGTTATTTATACAAATGATTTACATTATTGGCAATGAATATTTTGAGTTGTGAAATTTGATCAAGATTCGATTCTCAAATTATTTATCAGAAATTTGTCAATGTATATTGTACTATGTTTTAAATTATAGTTGTGCACCATCGAGTTCACCACTCAATGATAGCTTTGTATGTCGTCGCAGTGCAGAGCATAGAGCGATGATTAAGTTGCTTTGAGGATACATTCAGATCACCTCGGGTATATCATAGATATACCCATGTACATAGGTTTTGATGTAAGCATGTAATAATATGTATGTAAATTATTTGAGCAAATTGTATAGAAACTCTTGTAAAATATTTTGGTATGTAATTAAATGTAAATTATCGTGAATGTAAATCTGAGATTTCATTTACTTAAATAGTTTTATATTATATTTCTTGTATCTCAGTCTTTGAAAAATCACTATGGATTTGAATTGAGAAATATGTTGTGTTGAGAAATATATTGGAGTTGAGATTTGCAAATACATATTGAAGTGCTTTTTACAGGTTTTCTGAAGAACTGTTTTATCCAAAATACAGATGGCACTCTGCCAAAATTTTTACAGAAACTCCAATTAAGTCAAATATGTCAGTTTTATCACTTCAGTACAAAAAGGTTTTTAACACCTGTAAATAGTGCTCACCATCAGAAAAGAAGTAAGAAAAGTTTTGAAAATCCCTTGTAGTGTATTTAATGGGTTATCAGTAGATGGACTTGGTAATTCATTAGGTATACTACGGGATCATGTTATGCCTTACAGAGGGGTAGGGTGTGACATGTTTTAGTGGTATCAGAGCAATGGTTTTAAAGTGAATTTCGAACTGTGAATTTGAAATCTTTTTGTCAGTAACTACAACTGCTCAAATGTTTGATACATATAGTACATTTACATCATAAATGTGAACTAATGGAGAGGAATCTCCTTGTGTTGGTTGTTCAGGATAGAAAATTCGTGAGAAAAGATATGGAAGAGAAGAATGAGACAATAGAACGATGTGATGGTAGGAGAACAAGTTGAGGCCCACTCCACAAAATGTCGAAGGCCCGACTGTACTGGGCTTTACGGTACAAATTATCGCACAAATGGCCCAAAGAATGGCCACTTTCTTCCAACAAATGGCTGATAATGTCACCCAAGCCCAATCTGCACTCCAACCCCCACAAAGGCAGTGTGAAATGGAAAAGAGGGAGAAACCTATGGGTCAGAGCTCGAACAGTAATTTGAGAAAGAGAAAAGAATTTGAGGAACCTCGAGCTTAAGGATATGATAGAGGTGGATCAGTAAGACAGAGACCATCAAGGTCCAGTCGTCGAACAACTAGAAGTTCCTACCCTTCCCGCCAATGTGAAACTTGTAGAAGATATCATGGTGGGATATGCTATAAGGCGTCTGGAGCCTGCTACAATTGTGGAAAACTTGGACACTTTGCTAAAGATTGTACTAAACCACCTCGATCTGCTCTCTGGATTTCACAGACCGTCAGTCAGAGTCAAGATAGAAATAGAGTTGGTACTCCTCACCACTATAACACAGTGAATCAACCCGAATATGGTAGCACACCAGTCAGAGCGTCCACTATGCGCCAAGGAGAAAGAGCGAAACTTGGATGTAGCTGCTGGTAAGTTCTTAATTTTTGAAAGAAACAATTAGTTATTATTTGATCCCAGCACTACTTAATTGTGTGTTAGTGTCAGAACTATATGTTCTGTTGCTATTCCCTTACAGGAGAATAAATTTGATGCGTTAGTGACTAGTCTTTTAGGATCAAAACTACAATAACAAGTATGATTGACACTAATTTTGGAAGAATTGTTAACTAAAAGAATTGGGATATTGTAATCAGAATCGGTTTAGGATATTAGTGGATTCGAGAAAGATAAGATGTTAGGAAACCTAGTCCATGAGGTTATAACGTCGTGACTATATAATGCTCTCAATGTTTGTATTGTAAGTCGCAGACATGATGTCGACACGGGATTATTGTGTAGAGCTACGTGCTTCCTCGTGGTACAATAAATTAAGAATATTTGTAAGTAATCTATAAATTGATATAGTTGCACCTGAATAGAGTACTAGTACTGGAAATAAATGTGAAAAATTTAGTCAGAAATTTAAGACTTCAGAACTAGCCTATCAAACGACTACACTTGTAAGGTAGCTAGAGTCAGTGACTCGGTTACATTAATGTGAATTACACAGTACCCAAGAATTGCTATAAGCTTAGAGATATCAGTACAACGTATCATCCTCAGACAGATGGACAATTGAAACAAGTGATTCAGGTAAATTTTAAAACTCATTGAGTTTCTATAAATAATGAAATGAAATGATAATAATAACCTGTAATACGTGATAAGCCCTCGAGAATATACTGAGAACTTGTGTCGTTGAATCCGAGGGGAGAGGGGACAGATAAATCCCACTAATAGAATTTGTATACATTAATAAGTGTCAAGCTAGCATACAAGTGGCACCCTATGAAAACATTATAAGGGAATAGATAACTATGCATTTTGTGATGAGACTAGCCAGGACACAGAATAGTCATGATGCAGTATGGGTTATAATTGATAGACTAACCAAGTCTACTCACTTTTTGCCATTCTAAATGGACTATAGTTGGAGAGATTGGCCAGATTTTTACATATATGAAATTGTAAAATTGCATGGAGTGCCAGTATCAATTATATCTTATAGAGATCCTTTGTTCACTTCTAGATTCTGGGGTAGTCTTCAGAGAGCCCTAGGAACTAGATTGAACTTCAGCACAGCATTCCACCCACAGACAGATGGCCAACCTGAAAGAGTTATTCAGATATTGGAGGATATGCTACGGGCTTGTGTGATTGAATTTGAAGGTAGTTGGGATACACACTTGCCTTTGATTGAGTTTGCTTATAACAACAGCTACCAATCAAGCATTGGGATGCCTCCATATGAAGCTTTGTATGGCAGAAAGTGCAGAACTCCCCTATGTTGGGATGAAGTAGGTGAAAGGAAGATGATTGGGCCAGAAATTGTTCAGCAGACAGAGGAAAAGATCAGATTGATCAGAGATAGACTCAAGGCTGCATCAGACCGTCAGAAGTCCTATGTTGATCTGAAGAGAAGAGATATTGAGTATGCAGTGGGTGATAAGGTATTCCTCAAAGTTTCTCCTTGGAAGAGGATTATGAGATTTGGCAGAAAGGGGAAACTGAGTCCTCGTTTCATCGGACCATATGAGATTCTGGAAAGAGTGGGTCCTTTGGCATATCGGTTGGCATTACCTCCAGAGCTAGCAAGGATACACAGTGTCTTCCATGTGTCTATGTTAAGGAGGTACAGATCAGACCCATCTCATGTACTGTCAGTTGAAGAGATTGAAGTAAATCCAGACCTCTCATATGAGGAAGAACCCATAAAAATTCTGGCTTATGAGGTGAAGCAGCTGAGGAACAAACAGATACACCTGGTTAAAGTGCTGTGGAACCATCATTCAGGCCAGGAAGCTACTTGGGAACGTGAAGAGGATATGAGGAGACAGCACCCACAGCTGTTCAGAGACTAATGCCAGGTAAAATTTCGAGACGAAATTTATTTAAGGGGGGGAGAATTGTAACACCCCAAAGTTCGGTAGTGCGTTCTACTGCTCCGGTGACCAGTGCTGTCCGGACAGCTAGGATGCCTAGAACTACACTTCAATAAGAGTGAGGAGACATAAAATAATGAAATACAAGAAAAGAAAATACAAGAAAAACAAAGGAAAAATAATAGCAAAGAAATGTGATCAAGTTAAGCGAGCCGGGAAACCTAGCGATGGTGATCAAGAGGAAGTCACGGCGTGGACCGTTGACTAGCCTCGGATCATGGGAACCACGGAAAATATTTTTAGGACTTAAATAGAACCTTATTGAAGTATAAATCTCATTAGAAAGATTAAAGAAAAATTAAATAATTAGTACAAAGAAAAGTGAGAAATCGAAAATGACAAAATACGGTTTCTGAAAAATCGAACGAATCTAACAGGGGCATTATGGTCATTTGACACCCCGAATTGTCTTTTGACCTAAATGTCCATTAAAAATAAATAGTATTACACTTAGAAAATAAAATGAAATATTAGTTTAGTGGTACCTAAAGTAAATAGCTAAAATCATGGGTTAAATGTGGAATAAATGAACAATTACCTTATTATATGATTACTTTGAGTGAGTGGGCCACTATAGGATAAATTAAACATAAAATGGGCAGGTGTAGGTTCATTAAACAATCTGCAATTCATCTTCCTCAATTGAAAAGTCCCATTGCCGTGAATGAAACTCTCAAACCTCTCCCATGGCCACCCACCTTCAAACCATTACAACTCCATGATCAAGCCTCCTTTTCCCACACCTATCTTCATGAAAGTTTGTCTACACATCATAAGGAAGATATTGATACCAATTTTGAGAAGTTTGGTGAAGGTTTAGCAAGTTACAATTAAAGGTAAGTTTGCATTTTTGAGAATTTCTTTGTTAAAGTTTATGTTCTTGTTATGGGTGTTAGTTTGGTGAAGGAAAATTTTGAGTTTGAAGGGTTATTCTTGTTTTCATTTTGGACAGCCATGAGTCACGTTTTTGATGAGATATTTGTGCATATAATTGATGAGAAATGGTGTTGATCATGATGAATTAGTAACCTAGTGAATTATTTCATGTTTACATGGTGATTTATGCACTTGGATGGGAATTGGTAAATTGGATGGCACTTTGATGTTGAAGAATGGTTTGCGGCAGCTTGGGGACACTTGAGTAATGGTATATATTGAAGGAAGTGTGGGCAGAATATTGACCTAGAAGGTTGATGAGATATATGTAGATTGATATTGTAAAGTGTATGTAAAATTTGTAATGGTTAGGTGTGTTTGTAATGGTAATTAGAAATTATAATTATGAATGATATTTGGTGTGTTGAGGGTAATGGTAATCTGCCCAAGATAATGTTAATGTAAAGTAGATAATGCTTTTGGTAATGTACCAAAACAGATTGGTAGGGTATGGAAGTAAACTTTGCAAGTTAAATGTGTGTTTGAAGTGGGGTGTGAAAGGCATAGTGAGGGCAGTGTACATTTTAGCCTATAACCTTAAATGTGTAACCTCAATTGGTATGAGACCAATTTGAGGTGAAACTAGGCACAAAGTGTGCCAACTTTCATTGAGAAACCATACCAAAATTCTGCTTGCAAGGTGATGTGAAAAATGACCAATTCGGATTAGGTACACTTGAGACCTAAAAACTGACCATTTGGGCAGCAGTGAGTATTTAGGCCATAACTCACTCAAAACAGGTCCAATTGACCTGAAATTTTAACCATGAATAGTTAAGACCCATACCTACAAGTCTTATGAAGACACCAAAACCCAGAAATGACCAGAAGCAAGTCAAAAAGCTTGCACAAGTTCGGGTCCAAAAACTGGCCGAACCAAAGTTGACCAAATTGACCAAAAAAATGACCTAATTGATGCCATTTGACCAGCAATAGTATAATGACCATAACTTGGTCTACTTAACTCGGATTGACCTGAAATTTTGCACCGCGTGCAATAAGACCTAGATCTACAAGTTTGTAGTTTCGACCGAGACCCGAAAACTGAGGGAACTAGATCGTCCGGTTAGGTCAAACCAGTGTTCCGGAATCCAGCAATTTGCATTAAAATGCACTAAACAAGGAAATGACTTTGGTAAAACGTACCAAACCTAAAACCCTATCGAATGTGTCATATTAACGACACTAAAACCTAATTTACCTAAAACGAAATGAGGGTCGGTATATTAGGTGATTAAGTGAATAATTGAGTTCAGTGCATTATTTACCAAACACCATCGATAGAGACAGTTTAATTTAGTACTGAAACACTTCAAATTGTGTTTCTCAGTTACCAAAGACTCAGGAAAAGGGAAGGAAACACTGAGTCCAGACCAGGAGACAAGTATCAAAGGTTTGTGCACAACTAGTTTTTAACTGATTTTGTTCTGAATATTTTATATGATTAAATGACATATTTTCTTATGAACTATATTTAACAGGCATTGGATGTAATTCAATTATTATTGAAATTGCTATAGTATGTATGATTTTAGCTTTGTGAAATGGTATTTCCACAAGTATTAAGCATTGTTATGGATTGAACAAAATATGTTTTGGAAAATTGTGATAGAACATGTTTTGAATTGTGATGGTAATTTTCATGGAAAAATGCAAATTTATGATTTGAATTGTGATGAGCATAAAAATTATTGGATATTAGAATTGACTTTGAATCAAATTATATTGTGATTTATGCTCACTAAATGGATTGTAATATTGTTTTATATCTCACTATAGATGCTTGACTAGGTTATTACCCGTCTCTCTCATTTGTTGAGAAGACAATGGAGTTAGTTTGTGTTTTGATTACCATGGTACGTGCAGGCTTAGATTTTCCTCTGATTTGAGGTTAGATCTAAGTTTATTTTATCGTTATGGCCCTTGCGGAAGATTCATTATTGTGATGGTACTGTGCACGATGATTCGACCTCCCTGACCATAGGGAGTTAGAATCAGATTCGACCTCCCCGACCATAGGGAGTTAGAATCACATCGAATATGGCCCTTTCGGATTAGTCTTGCATAGTTAGTGAGATAAAGATTGATTTTTGAGATACAACATGGTTTTGAGATGCATAATGACTTTTGAGATCTGATATGATTTTTGAGATACAAAATGATTTTGAGATACACAATGGCTTTTGAATGGTAAGGAATGGTGATTTCAATTATGGTTTGTGTGTAATTGATTTTGTTGGAATTACTTAAATGGATAGTCAAGATTTGATAAATTGAATTTTGTGCTCCAAGTTATTTATACAAATGATTTACATTATTGGCAATGAATATTTTGAGTTGTGAAATTTGATCGATATTCGATTCTCAAATTATTTCTTGTAAAATTTGTCAATGTATATTGTACTATGTTTTAAATTATAGTTGTGCACCATGAGTTCACCACTCAATGATAGCTTTGTATCTTTGTCATGAGTAAGTGAGCATAGAGCGATGATTAAGTTGCTTTGAGGATACATTCAGATCGGCTCGGGTATATCATAGATATACCCATGTACATAGGTTTTGATGTAAGCATGTAATAATATGTATGTAAATTATTTGAGCGATTGTATAGAAACTCTTGTAAAATATTTTGGTATGTAATTAAATGTAAATTATCGTGAATGTAAATCGAGATTTCATTTACTTAAATAGTTTTGTATTATATTTCTTGTATCTCGATCTTTGAAAAATCACTATGGATTTGAATTGAGAAATCTGTTGTGTTGAGAAATATATTGGATTTGAGATTTGCAAATACTTATTGATGTGCTTTTTACAGGTTTTCTGAAGAACTGTTTTATCCAAAATACAGATGGCACTCTGCCAAAATTTTTACAGAAACTCCAATTAAGTCAAATATGTCAGTTTTATCACTTCAGTACAAAAAGGTTTTTAACACCTGTAAATAGTGCTCACCACTGTAAAAGAAGTAAGAAAAGTTTTGAAAATCCCTTGTAGTGTATTTAATGGGTTATCAGTAGACAGAGTTGGTAATTCATTAGGTATACTACGGGATCATGTTATGCCTTACAGAGGGGTAGGGTGTGACAGACCTACTCTTTCCAGAACCTTATATGGTCCAATGAAACGAGGACTCAGTTTCCCCTTTCTGCCAAATCTCATAATCCTCTTCAAAGGAGAAACTTTGAGGAATACTTTATCACCCACTGCATATTCAATATCTCTTCTCTTCAGATCAACATAGGACTTCTGACGGTCTGATGCAGCCTTGAGTCTATCTCTGATCAATCTGATCTTTTCCTCTGTCTGCTGAACAATTTCTGGCCCAATCATCTTCCTTTCACCTACTTTATCCCAACATAAGGGAGTTCTGCACTTTCTGCCATACAAAGCTTCATATGGAGGCATCCCAATGCTTGATTGGTAGCTGTTGTTATAAGCAAACTCAATCAAAGGCAAGTGTGTATCCCAACTACCTTCAAACTCAATCACACAAGCCCGTAGCATATCCTCCAATATCTGAATAACCCTCTCATACTGGCCATCTGTCTGTGGGTGGAATGCTGTGCTGAAGTTCAATCTAGTTCCTAGGGCTCTCTGAAGACTACCCCATAATCTAGAAGTGAACCTAGGATCTCTGTCATATACAATCGATACTGGCACTCCATGCAATTTTACAATCTCATATATGTACAATCTAGCCAATCTTTCCAGGCTATAGTCCATCCGAACTGGCAAAAAGTGAGCAGACTTGGTCAGTCTGTCAACTATAACCCATACTGCATCATGACTATTCTATGTCCTTGGAAGTCCCGTAACAAAATCCATAGTTATCCATTCCCATTTCCATTTTGGTATTGGCAATGGATGTAACAAACCAACTGGAACTTGATGTTCTGCCTTTACTTGCTGACAAGTTAGGCATTTGGAAACAAATACCCATCCACCAGTAATGCTCTTTCAGCCCTATGTACATTTTAGTTCCACTAGGGTGCATAGTAAAAGGAGACTCATGTGCTTCTTTCATAATGATCTGTCTTAATTCAACATCATTAGGAATGCACATTCTGCCCTGATGTCGCAATAAACCATCATCTCTCACAGAGAATTCAGGTTTCTTGCTCTGCTGGACTTCTTTCAGTAGCTTTTGATTTTTTTCATCACTCTGAGCAGCCATTCTGATCTGATCAATCAACACTGGCTGTACATGCCATGCAACTACTGTCTGTCCCTCATCATCAATCTCTAAATTGGCATGCTGTTCTTTCAATTCATATACCATGGACAAAGGAGAAACTCTAAGACTTGCCATAGTTTTACGACTTAAGGCGTCAGCCACTACATTGGCTTTCCCTAGCTGATAGTCTATTAAGTAGTCATAGTCTTTAATCAGTTCTAACCATCTCCTCTACCTCAAATTCAATTCCTTCTGGTTACCTAAGTACTTCAAGCTCTTGTGATCTGTGTAAATGTAACATTTCTCGCCATACAAATAGTGTCTCCAGATCTTTAGAGCAAAAACAATAGCTGTTAGCTCCAAATCATGTGTTAGGTAGTTCCTCTCATGCGGTTTCAGCTGGCGTGATGCATAAGCAATGACATTCCAATCTTGCATCAGTACACAGCCTAACCCATTGTGAGAAGCATCACTATAAACTGTATACTCTTTACCTGGAGTAGGTAAAGTAAGGACTGGAGCTTCAGTCAAACACCTCTTCAACTCATCAAAACTTTGCTGACATTTATCCATCCACTGAAATTTTACATCTTCCCAAAGTAGCTTGGTCAGTGGAGAAGATAACATAGAAAACCCCTTCACAAATCGGCGGTAATATCCAGCTAAACTCAGAAAACTGTGAATTTCTATGATATTCCTGGGTAGCTTCCAATTAAGGATAGCTTCTACCTTGCTGGAATCTACCTTGATCCCTTCAGCTGACACAACATGTCCTAAGAAGGAGATTTCTTTTAGCCAAAATTCACATTTCAAAAATTTAGCGTATAGATGTTTCTCCCTTAGAGTCTGCAGTACAATCCGCAGATGTCTGTCATGCTCCTCTGCATTCCTTGAATATATCAAAATATCATGAATAAACACCACCACAAATTAGTCGAGATATGGTCTGAAGATAGTGTTCATCAAATCCATAAAAGCAGCTGGAGCATTTGTTAACCTGAATGGCATTACCAGAAACTCATAGTGGTCATATCGAGTTCTGAAAGCAGTTTTTGGAATACTCTGTTCTTGCACCTTCAGCTGATAATAACCAGATTGCAAATCAATTTAGAGAATACAGCTGCACCCTTCAACTGATCAAAGAGATCATCAATGCGAGGCAATGGATATCTATTCTTTATTGTCACCTTATTCAACTGCCGGTAGTCAATACATAAGTGGAGAGTACCTTCTTTCTTCTTAACAAATAATACTAGCACTCCCCAGGGTGACACACTAGGGCGGATGAAGCCCTTTTCAAGTAGTTCTTGCAACTGTATCTTCAACTCCTTCAACTCTGCTGGTGCCATTCTATATGGTGTTATGGAGATTGGATCCACACCAGGCATAACATTAATTTCAAACTGCACCTCTCTTTCCGGAGGTAATCCTGGCAATTCATCAGGAAACACACCTGGAAAGTCATATACTGTAGGGATGTCCCTCAATGCTGGACTCCCCACTCGGGTGTCTACCACATGTGCCAAGTATGCTTCACACCCCTTTCTGATCATTTTTCTGGCTAGTGCAGCTGAAATGATGCTTGATGGCAATAGCTGCCTCTCCCCATGTATTATCACATCATCAGATCGAGGAGACCAAAAGTGACTATCTTGACCTCTGATCCAATCATGGCGTGATGCCTGGCTAACCAATCCATGCCCAAGATGATATGATAATCTCTAAAGGGCATTTCAATGAGATAAAATAGAAAAGTATGTCCTTGGATCACCAAAGGACAATCCCTATACATTCTATTAACCCTGACCTCTTGTCCTAATGGACTTGTTACTAGCACCTCAAAGTCCATTTTTGTACATGGAACAGTAATGCAATCAATGATGCTAGAACTCACATAAGAATGGGTAGAACTCGGATCAAATAACACAAACACATCTTGATTAAAGGTTGAGAAGGTACCAGCCACAACATCAGATGTCTCGGCCTTTTCTCTCTATATCATTGCATAGACTCTGACTGGAGCACTTTCTTGCTCTGACTGTTTCACTGTGCCTTGGCTGCCTGCTGGTCTACCTCTACCCAAGCCTCTACCTCTCCTGGGTGGCTGTGAACCTCTAGTGACAGGGCTTTGAACTGACCCTTCTGCAGTAGTAGGAGGTGGTCCAACTCAGCGAGTACTGGTGCAGTCCTTGGCAAAGTGTCTTGTGCCTCCACAGTTATAACAGGCTCCAATAGCCTTGTAGCATACCCCACCATGATTTCTTCCACAAGTTTCACATTGGCAGTAAGGGTAGGAACCTCTGGTACTCTGCTGACAAGATAGAGGAGATTTCTTTTCTGAATATCTTCCCCTACTGGACTTCTTACCACCTCTGCTGTGTCCCCCATGGTTTTTCCTCTTTCCAGTAGGACCACTGGAACTTTGTTCTACTGATTTTCCCTCTTTTTTTATCTTCTCTGATTTCTTTTTCTCTGGGGCTGCTTTAGATTCAATTCTTTCTAACTCTAGTGCTTGAGAAACAAGTTCAGAGAAGTTGTTATCTTTGAATCTGACCACTTATAATCTGTTACTGGGCTTCAAGCCGGTTTCAAACGTCTTACATCTCTCCCTGCTGGTAGCAAGTAGACTTACTACATAATGGCTTAGGCAGGAAAATTTCCTTTCATATTCAGCCACTGATCTACTCCCCTGTTTCAGACTTAGGAACTCTTGCAGCTTTTGGTCCACATATGCATTAGGGACATATTTTTGTCTGAACTCCTTGAGAAAGTCATTCCATGTTAGCACTGCAGGTTCTACCAGACTGTGGGGAATGGTTTTCCACCAGTCATATGCATCCCCAGAAAGTAGATATCGAATATTCAAATCTGAGCTCCTTTGTACAATGTAGCTTCTTGAATACCTTATCCATTCTCTCTAACCATTGTTCTGCCTGTAGAGGATCTACTGTCCCCTTAAACTCTGTAGCCCCATATTTCATCAATTTGTCATACTGCCTAGCAGAAGACTGTGGTTGTACCACTGGTGTCTATATTGGGACTTGAATAGGCACATTACTAGCCATTTGTTGAAAATTACAGCCATCTGCTGAGCGAACTGAGCAGGAAACTGCAGTACTGCGGGGGCTAGTGTTGCTGATCCACTGACATTGTGTAGGGCTGGGGCATCCCCTTGCACCTCAGCCTCTATAGATTGATCGACTGAACGATCACCCTCTTCCATAGTCAATGCGAGGATCTTAGACCTCCTGAACAAATAACACAAGGAGATTTCCTCCCGTTAGTCCATATTTATAATGTAATGTACTGTATGTATCAAACAATGACATTGAGCAGTTGTACTATGAAGAAAGAATATTCAAATTACAGGTGAAAATAGAATTTAAGAACTAGCTCTGATATCACTAAAACATGTCACACCCTACCCCTCTGTAAGGCATAACATGATCCTGTAGTATACCTAATGAATTACCATTTTCGTCTACAGATAACCCATTAAATATACTACAAGGGATTTTAAAACTTTTCTTACTTCTTTTTTACAGTGGTAAGCACTATTTATAGGTGTTAAAAAAAATTTTGAACTGAAGGGAAACAGCTAACACTTTTGAATTATTAGTAACTTCTGCAAAAATTTTGGCGGAGTGCCATCTGTATTTTGATTAAAACAGTTCTTCAAAAACCTGTAAAAAGCACTTCAAATATATTTCTCAATCTCAAACTCCAATATTTAATCAACACAATATGTTTCTGAACTCAAAACCTCAATAATTTTTCAATATTTCTAAAGGCTGAGATAAAAGAAATATAGTACAAAATTTACAAGCCAAAATAATTCACAATTCATTTTACAACTTCAATGTACAATTTTTATTTACAACTACTCAAAACCAAGAACACTATATACATACAGTGAACATACATTACAATACAAATACAAATCCAAAATACGGTATACTCAATATACCCGATGATCTCTCAGTGTTGCCCTAGCAGCCTAGTCTGCTGTCCTGTCAGTCTGTCTACCTGCGATAGTAATGAAAAGCTATCGCTCAGACAATGTCTCAGTGGTGCACAACATTAACCAAATACAACTTTAAATCACAAATCATAAGTTATATAAATAGTGGATACTTAAAACCATAGTTAAATTCAAAGACAATGAATGTCATAAAGAATTTAAACTCAATTTCACAATATCACAATAAATCTCAATAATCAAAACATGGTTAAATTCAAAAGACAGTGAATGTCAATAAGAATTTAAACTCCATTTCACAATCTCATAATACATATCAATAAATCACACACAGCTTAATCATGTTCCAAAGTTCAATTCGTCCCAAAAGTCGATGGCTAATGAGGAATTCAATTCGTCCCAAAAGCCGATGGCCAATGAGGAATAACATAGCTAGATAGCAAAAATATGAGTACTCATTATATTTGTCCCCAACAGGCACACACCTCAACACTTCAATCAGAGAGGGAATTCAATTCATCCCACTAGACAAGCTAACGAGGAATTCAATCAATATACATGATAGCTGTGGTTTCAAACCATTTATAATGCTTTTCAATCAATAAGTATCCATCAAATATCATTCAAACAATTTTTCACAATTTCAAACCATTTACATTGCTTTTCAAGCAATAAGTATCCATTCAAACACATTTCTACAATTTAAAACAATACTATACAAATAGTCATAATTTTTTTCAATTGAAAAATTCAAAAGAAATAATTGTTGTGCACAAACCTCTGATAACTGTCTCTTGGCTCTGACTTAGTGTTTCCTTCCCTTTCCTTGAGTCTTTGCTAACTGAGAAACACAATTTGAAGTGTTTCAGTACTCATTTAAATTGTCTCTAAGAATAAGGCTTAATACTTAATTCATTGAATTCTATTATTTCCTTAGTCAACCTAATATGCCGACCCTCGATGCATTCTAGGTGAATTAGGTTTTAATGTTACCAATATGTCACATTTGTAGCCTTTTAGGGTTGGTACATGTTACCCAATTCATTTCCATGTATATTGCGTTTTATTGCAATTTGTCGGATTCCGGTATACTAATTTGACCTAGCCGGACAACCTAGTTCCCTCTATTTTCGGGTTTTGTTCAAAACTACAAACTTGTAGATCTATCTCTTATTGTACGCGGGCCAAAATTTCAGGTTATTCTAAGTTATGTAGACCAAGTTATGGTCATTTTACTATTGCTGGTCAGAATGTACCAAAATTGGTCACTTTAGGTCATTTTAGGTCAATTTTGGTTCGGCCAATTTTTGGACCCGAACTTCTGCAAGCTATTTGACTGCTTATGGTCATTTCTGGGCTTTGGTGTCTTCATAAGACTTGTAGATATATGTCTAAATGATTCATGGTAAAACTTTCAGGCCAATTGGACCTGTTTTGAGTGAGTTATGGCAAAAACACTAACTGCTGCCAAATGGTCAATTTTCAAGCCTTAAATGCACTAATCCAGATTTGGTCATTTTTTAAGTTACCTTCCAAGCAGAATTTTGGTAAGCTTCCTTCATGAAAGTTGGCACTTTTTGTGCCTAGTTTCACCACCAATTGGTCTCATACCAATTGGAGCCACACACTTAAGATTCTAAGCCAAATTACACACTGCCCTATTGCACATTGTCCATCACTCAATCAAAGGACACCTTTAACACTTACTAGTTTACACATTCATGCCATTTTTGTTTTGTACCATAATATAAACACATTTGACAAAACATTTTTTGTTATTTTGGCAGCTTATAATCACACTCAATATGCACATTATAGTTCAAAAATTTCCAAGTTCAAACTACACACAATTTAGCCACATAACCTAGCTCATTTACATATTCAAACTCACACCATTATACACATACACAAGCTGCCACAACAAGTACCATAATTCAACCATACAATTGCATAAACCAAACCATGAAATAATATTTTTTTGTTCACAATTCAAGCTGCCGATTCATACCTCTCTTTGAATAAATTTCCAAGCTTCCAAAAATCAAGTGTACATTAACATATACTTAGTATACATCACCCAATTTATTCCTACACACAAAAGCATTTCATCAACACTTTAATCTACCATTTACATACAAGGATAAAATGCCCTTAAGGAGTTTCCATGGCTGCCAAAAATACACATCTCCCTTTAAACATCAAACTCCAAAAATCTTCCCACAATTCAAGTACCCATAACATCCACACAAACTTTAATGAAGCAAGCATCAAAAATACCTACTTATCACTTTGAAAACTCTTCAAAACTTCAGCAAAACTTCATCTTCTTGCTGCCTATCTACTGCCCAAGGTGTATGGACAACTTTTAGTAAAGGGAAGTGCAAGGAAAGAAGCTTAGATCAAGCTTGCATGGAGCTTTCAAGTGGACGGCAATGGAGGTTCTCTCAAGACCACTTTCGGCTGGTTCTTGGAGAAGTGAGGAAGAAGATGATCTACTGTCCAAATGAAGAGGTAGTGGTCCACTTAGGTGAGTTAGTGGAGCGCTATGTAATGTTTAATGTTTATTTAATCTTAAATTTCCAAATTCCCACATTTAACTCTCAATTTTTGTTATTTACATTAGGTACCGCCAATTTAATTTTTCATGACATTTTCCAAGTGTAATATCATGTATTTTTAATGGACATTTTGGTCAAAAGACAACTCGGGGTGTCAAATGACCATAATGCCCCTGTTCGGGTTGCATTCCCGATTTTTCAGTAACACTGGGTTTTGTTATTTTCTCGATTTCTCACTTTTTTTTGTACTAATTAATTAATTTTTCTTTGATATTTCTAATGGTATTTATAGTTCAATATACATTTATTTATGTAATAAAAATATTTTCCAGGATTTCCCGCAAATTGTATTAGTCAACGGTCCACGCCGCAACTTCTCAAAAGCGTCACCCATCGCTAGGGTTCTCCGTTCGTTTAACTTGGTTACATTTCATTGCTATTATTTTTCCTTTGTTTTTCTTGTATTTTCTTTTCTTGTATTTCATTTTTTTATGTCTCCTCATCAATATCTAAGTGTAGTGCTAGGCATCCTAGCTGTCCGGACAACACTGGTCACTGCAATAGTAGAACGCACTACCGAACGTAGGGATGTTACAGAATTATTGAGAATTAAAGGCTTGAATCATGGAGAGAGAGGGCTTAGTTTGGGACGGCCATGGAGGTTTTGAAAGGAAATGGAATTCGACCAAAGTGAATCATAAGGAATAAGAAGATGTAATGGGATTACACATGTCCGTTTAGTTGTTTAAATACTCCCCTAGTGGTCTACTAACTTATAGTATATATTAATATAATTAAACTTTTAATTATCCTAAGTTTACCCCCCATTTCTTGCACTATTCATATAATGTATCTCATTTTCATTTTTCATGACATTTTCAAAGTGTAATATCATTTATTTTTATTGGACATTGAGGTCAAAAGGCAACTCTATGTGTCAAATGACCAAAATGCCCCACTTCGGGTTATATTCTCAATTTTTCAGTGACACCAATTTTTGTCTGTTTCTCGAATTTTCATTTTTCTTTGTACTAATTTATTATTTTCTTTTTTATATTTGTAGTGTCAATTATATTTCAATAAACCTTTAATTATGTCCCAAAATTTAATTCCGAGGGTTCCCCGCGGTCTTAGGGTCGGCAACGGCCTTCCCGGTGCGGTCACCCATCGTTGTTGTGCGGGCTCATTTAATTTAGTTTCATTTTCTCTCTTTCATTTTTCTTTAATTTTTCTTGTATTTTCTTTTTATTTATTTCATCATTATATGTCTGTTCACTATCACCGAAGTGTAGCTCCAGACATCATGACTTGTCTGGATTGATATTATGCCACTAGAGCAACAGAACGTACAGAACACGTACAAGAAGGATGTTACAAAAAAGCCTTCTTCCTTAGAAAAGCAAAAAACATGAACTACATGTTAGTAATATGCCCTAGAGCATATCATTATTTATATCTTGTAAATAATTATTCTTCAATAAAGGCAAATATTCTTTTCTATTAATATAAATTGTTTATGTTTAATTGGAAAAGGTCCTTTCATGTCTTATTAGATATTCTATTCTTAAGTTGTTAAGAATATGAGTGACGGAATATTCTTGCACAAGTATTATAAATTTTAGTTCACAATCTAGGATACATCAAAGGGCATGATTTATCTAGAAGGATTGTCATTCATATTTGTTTCCATAAATTAGTATGAGATGCTAATGAGTTGGAATGGTGAGTCTCATGCCATATAATAGACATGGTGGGCACTCATGTGATGAGTGGGCCAAACCAGTGATACTTATGACATGCACATGGAGTTTACTCTTGTCGATGCAATGTCATAAAGATTATACTAGTGCATATAATCCCTTGACCTAAGATAACATAGTTATCTTATATATAGGGGGTTTGAGTTTGATACTGCTTTCATACTTATAGTAGGTATGAGTATATGAGCATGTGTTAGCTCTGACTAGTTATGTATGAAGATAGGTATTAGTTAAGATGGGATCCGTTACCCTAAGTAAATAGGAATAAAGTCCTATGTTCATTTAATTATTCTTGATGATTTAAGTTTCAAGCCAGGACAGATAGAAGTAGCCTAAAAAGAGTTGCTAATAAGAAAGTCTAACTAATCAAGAATTGGAGTTAAAGGAGAACATAAGATTCAATACAATAAGAGTTTGACATAAACCATGACTCCAGCTAGAATTGGGACTTTCTAATAAAGAGATTCTAGTACATAGTACGTATGATCAAGGTTCATGAATTGGAGAAATAATTCATAACTAATTGGGTAGTCATAGCACATTATGCTAAATGTCAACTATGCCTTATGAGAACTTAAATGAAATCGGAATTTCATTTTGAGTTTGGAACGATTTCAATAATATTAAAGAGTTAATATTGTTCTCATTGTTAATTAGAAATGAACCTAGTAATTCACACACATAAAAGCAATTGATCAAAGCTTAATTAATTTAATTAATTGATTAAAAAGTTTAAGTAATTAATTGAATTAATAAATTTTAGTTTGCAATTAGATTACAAAGTCTCTTGGATGACATGAAACTAAATTCACTCTTGGAAGTATTCAAGCTAATATTTAAAATGTTTAAATATGAACTTAGAAATTAAATTAAAGAAGAAATGAAATTTGACTTATCAAAGTGAGAATATTGACTATGTGGACTTGGTCAAATGCTTACTTGGACTAAGTTTGACTTGGTCAAACTTGGGAGAAATTTAATTAATTAATGATTGACTAATTAATTAAATGGCATGATTAATGATGATTAATTAAATCTTAATTTCTTGATTCATAATAAGTGTTAACAAATGGAACAATGAGATTGGGATAAAGCTTCTAATTGGCCAATTAAAAGTCATCATTTGTTAATTTGTACTAAATAAGAAATTAAGATATTTATCTAAGGGATAAAAAAAATTTATTTTAGTCTTCTTCTTCCTAAGTGAGCCAGCTATCTTTCCTCTCCTTTTCTCAACTTTCATCTTCATCCTTGAAACCAAATTCAAGAGTGCTAAGTGTTACTACTCTTGAATCAAGCCTTGAGAAATTGTTTCTTCTTACTTCCAATTAGTAATATCTTGAAACACAATATACTCTTCCTCCATTCTTCTTAGTCGCCCCATTTAAAGAACTCGGAAGAGTTTCTTAGATGATCAAGGAGCTTTGATCAAATGCTTGTGTGGACAAGCTAGAGGACTAGCAATTGATAGTCTTCACTACTTAGATTTGGTGGGAATTGTTGATTCTGAGCCTCAAGGGTGTGTTATTCTCCAAAACCCTAGCTTTTTATAACTTAGGGAACTTGTTTCCTAATGACAATTAGGCTTTATTACCATTTGAAGCATGATTTATTATGAGTAAATGATGTGTTTTTCATTAGCTTAATGGGATTGTATGATGTATAAAACCCCAGGTTAAGGAAAAATTTTAAATTGCTAATTTCTGCGCTATGATGAATTGGTCTTGCAATTGGTGCATAACACTTTCAATTGGTATCAGAACCATCCTAATTTGCCATTAGGAACATTAATCATGTTATAGGAACTTGGGACTATGTCAGGTTGCATGAGATGTGACTTGAACATGAGTTAAATTAAGGTAAAAATTAAAGAAATGCAAAATTCTGCTCCTTCATATGGTTCGGCCAAAATTAGCACTTTTGCAAACAATTTTATCTTTTGATTTGACTTGTTTAATGGTGTTTAACATATATATGATGATGTTTAAAACCATTAGATAGTAATAAAAATTACAAATTTTAATTGAAACACTATTATGCCAAGGTGGAATGTCCATTAGGCTAATGATGTGATCAAGGTGGTCCATCAACTTTTATGACTTTTCTTGGTGATTGAATTGGTTAATCTAAGTCCCAAATTGAATATAACATGAGTATGAATGTGATTCATGAGTGATTAGGTTAATTTTGAATATTTGATATTTAGGATTAACATATATGTTCCAGTGTTAACTGTATGAAATGGGCATGATGGGTGATCATGGACTTTAGGAGACCAATGTGATTGCTTCCATATTTATTTCTATGGGCTTGCAATAATTATTTTATTTCTTACAAGGATTATATCATAAGTTGTTGTGGTAGTTTCTTAAGTTATACATTCATTTATTTGAGCTTGTGTGCTCAATTCTTTTGTAATTTCACCGGTACTTTATATAATTGGCTTGGTGATTCTACAAGAAGAAATGAACTTCTGGCATTGATGGAGATTAGTGGGAGCACAAAACTTTAAGAGTTAGAGAATTGTTGTAACACCCTCTTACCCGATCTACAATGTAGCCGAGTAAAGGAATGTCACATTCTATGCCAAAGCATCTAATCTTGTTTTATTCAATTGAATATCAATTTAATTTCATCATAATTTAAAACAAGAAATTTTAAATTAAAAACTGTAAGAGTTTCTCCATATTTTTAACATTTTATCTGTTAGAAAATTGACCAGTTAAAAATATCCACATTGGGAAGTTCCAAATCTATAAGAAATTTAACATCACAATTCATATTTCCTTTTATAAACACTTCCATTTCTATACATAAAATTTTTCCTTCATTACATTCATTTACTAAATGTACACATTTATCATACATCCCAAAATTTAATTATATTTTTGTGTTTAATTACAATGAACATAGTCATGCACTACTGTGGGCCAGTGGTCTCAACCTGAATGGTGTGCTGAGGTGATAAGCACTATTACTGCAGATCAGTTTAAAAATCTCTTTCCAAATCTACTGAGTCTTATTGCCTAGACCTGTGCGAGGAGAAACCATCGCGCTAAGCATTTCTACTTAGTGGTGCACTAATATAGCAAAAATATCATATACAAACAAAAATAATTTCATGCTTATATGAAATAAGAAAATGCACATTTAAATATTTATAAGTCATTTAAAAGATTATACAATTTATAACATCAAAAAGTTGTAGTCATTTCATTTTTTTAACTTTCTCTCATTTTTCTCATATTTCCATATTTTCACGATCTTTGGACATTTATTTCCATAGGATCTTCCCCTTTATTTATTTCGATGTTCAACTTTCTTAATTTATTTTAGTGCCCAAAGTAACTTTTTGACAGGACTATTTTGACTAAATACGAGGGTTTTACTGGCACAGGACATTCGGTGCCTTAGGCCATCATACCGTCGGACAAATCGATGCCTAGGTATAAAATATAATTGGGCATAAAAGCCATGGGAATAATCATATCAGACACTCGGTGCCTGCCAATGATTATTCAAAGCAATCATGAATAAGGGATAACCATATCGAATACTCGATGCCTACCTATGGTATTTGGAAATAAAAGCCATGGGCAGTACTGCTAATCTCATCCCTTCTTGGCATGCCAATCTATCCAACCCATTCACTACTGTCTAGGTCTACTCGGGCTAGTTTATTATCATTAGCAATTCAAAGGTTTTCATTATTTCATCATTTTGTTATCATCTCATTCACCATGGGAAACATAGGTCCCGAACACAATTTTACATACCATTCATGCTTAACATGCCAATGGCATTCATCATAATTCACCTTTTAAACAATTATGCTTACATTTTATCAACTTCCTTAGTAAATTTGGCTAAGGTATAGTAGGAATTAGGCCATACCTTCTTCATGATAATTGTAGATCTATGTCTTATATTTATTTTGGCTTTGTAATCATTCCATTTGAATTTGTGTAGCTTAAGTTATAGCCATTTTGCCAAAACTATTATGGTGACCAATTTCCAGTTTTCAGGTCATTTCCAGAATCAAGGCAGATTTCTGGACTCACTTTGTTAAGCAAATTTGGATAGGTTACAGTTATAATTTAGCATCATGGTCCTCATAGGAATTGTTTCCCTGTGTCTCAGGATTACACAAGTTCAAATATTACTCAATTTGGAGTTTTGTAGAGTGAGTTATGCTCAGTTTAGTGTGTACTATTCATTTGGTCATTTTTCAGGGTTCCAAAATTTGCATTTTCAGATTCCAGCCCTGATTCAAGTATCTTCTAGTTAGTTTCAGGTCAGGGGTTCTTCATGAAAATTGTTCCTCTATGTCTTAGCTTTCCAAAAAGGTAAAATTTACCTAATTTAGAATTATATACAATGATTTATATCCAACTAAATAGGACATATTTAGATGCATTCTTTACTAATTGCAGGACAGGGTCTGGGCAGTTTTTAGAACCTAGATTTGAATAAGTAGCAATTAGAATTTGTCATTTTATTCCTTAGGAAAGTTGCTTCTCTGTATCTTAGCTTTGCAACAGATTAAGAATCACCTAATTGGGAGTTTACTAAGGTGAGTTATACTCATTTAATCCGGACTATTCAGAGTGTCCTGCTCCTAGGTTTTAGATTGTGTAACTAAATTTCTAGCAATTATTAAAGGTATCTACACCTAGAATTAGAGTAACATGTCTTCATGAAAGTTTTAGTATATTGTCTTATCTTTAATTTTCAATTAGTTTCACATCAATTGGAATTATATAGCTCAAGTTATGAGTATTTAATCCCATAGGACTCAATCAGTCTAGATTCCCACTTAATGCACAGTTAACAGTTTATTTAATCTCTTCATCCTATCATTAATGTTTCTCAATAAATACACATCAAATAGTTATAATACATGTCACACCCTACCCCTCTGTAAGGCATAACATGATCCCGTAGTATACCTAATGAATTACCAACTCCGTCTACTAATAATCCATTAAATATACTATAAGGGATTTTAAAAACATTTCTTACTTCTTTTACAGTGGTGAGCACTATTTACAGGTATTAAAAATCTTTTTGAATTGAAGTGATAGAACTAACACATTTGAATTATTTGGAATTTCTGTAAAAATTTTGGCAGAGTGCCATCTGTATTTTGGATAAAACAGTTCTTCAGAAAACCTGTGAAAAACACTTCAATAAATTTCCAAATCTCAACTTCAACATTTTTCTCAACCCAACACAGTTCTCAAGTCAAATTCACAGTAATTTTTCAAGGACTGAGATAAAGAAATATAATACAATTTTTACAAGTCAAAATATCTCATAATTTACTTTACAACTTCAATGTACAATTTTTATTTACAACTGCTCAAAACCAACAACAATATGTACATACAATGAACATACATTACATTACAAAATACAAAATATTGGTATACTCATTATACCCGGTAGTCTCTCGCTGGAGGTACTAGCAGCCTAGTCTGCTGCACTGTCTATCTGTCTACCTGCGACAGCAATAAAAAGCTATCGCTGAGACAATGTCTCAGTGGTGCACAACATTAACCAAATACAATTTAAATCACAATTCATAAATCATATAAATAGTGGATACTTAAAAACCATAGTTAAATTCAAGACAATACTGTCATAAGGAATTTAACACAATATCAAAATAAATCTCAATAATCAAAACATAGTTAAATTCGAAAAACAGTAAATGTCAATAAGAATTTAAACTTCATTTCACAAATTATCAAATTGCATAACAACACAATTTAGTCGAATAAGTTAAGAATACAGTGTTGCCAATTCATTCACAACTTAAGCCATGACACAAATTTCCGATCAATGCCGCGTTGTACACCACGACAAAGCAATCACAACCCCACTAATCGAAATCAATGAGGAAGGGAGCTAGCTATATAATGAGTACTCATCGGATCACCTCAACTGGTAAACCAGAGAGGGAGAAAAATAAACGATCACGACTCCATAAATGGAGAAGGAAAATAAACGATCACAACCCCATAAAAGGAGAAGGAATGATATGACACTGTCATGCTAAGTGTGAACACAAAAACAATTCCAAACATTTTATTCAAATGATTCGTGAGAATCCAATAAATTTCCAATTTATAATTTCATTCACAAAATGGCAACACAATTCATAATTATCTTTAATTTCCACAAAAACCATTTACAGTGCTTTTTAATCAATAGTATCCATCAAATCATTTACAATGCTTTTCAAGCAATAAATATCCATTTAAACCCATTTCCACAATTTAAAACAATAATGTACAAATAGTCATAATTCATTTCAATTGAAAAATTCAAAAGAAGTACTATTGTGCACAAACACAATTTAAATCAATAACATACAATTAATCATATGAAATCTTATTCAGAGTAAAATCAGTTGAAAACTAGTTGTGCACAAACACAATTTAAATCAATAACATACAATTAATCATATGAAATCTTATTCAGAGCAAAATCAGTTAAAAACTAGTTGTGCACAAACACAATTTAAATCAATAACATACAATTAATCATATGAAATCTTATTCAGAGCAAAATCAGTTGAAAACTAGTTGTGCACAAACCTCTGATAATTGTCTCCTGGTCTGGACTCAGTGTTTCCTTCCCTTTTCCTGAGTCTTTGGTAACTGAGAAACACAATTTGAAGTGTTTCAGTACTAAATTAAACTGTCTCTAACGATAATGTTCGATAAGTAATTCACTAAAGGCTATTATTTGTTCAATTACCTAATATACCGACCCTCGATGCGTTTAAGGTAAATTAGGTTTTGGTGTCCTTAATATGTCACATTCGATAGGATTTTAGGGTTGGTACGTTTTACCAAACTCATTTCCTTGTTTAGTGCATTTTCTTGTAATTTGCTGGGTTCCGGGATACTAGTTTGACCTAACCGGACGACCTAGTTCCCTCAGTTTTCGAGTTTCGGTAAAAACTACAAACTTGTAGATCTATGTCTTATTGCACGCGGGGCAAAATTTTAGGTCAATCCGAGTTAAGTAGACCAAGTTATGGTCATTACACTATTGCTGGTCAAATGGCATCAAATTAGGTCAATTTTAGGTCAATTTGGTCAACTTTGGTTCGGCCAGTTTTTGGACCCGAACTTGTGCAAGCTTTTTGACTTACGTCTGGTCATGTCTAGGCTTTGGTGTCTTCATAAGACTTGTAGGTATGGGTCTTAACTATTCATGGTTAAAATTTCAGGTCAATTGGACCTGTTTTGAGTGAGTTATGGCCTAAACACTAACTGCTGCCCAAATGGTCAGTTTTTAGGTCTCAATTGCTCTTAATCCGAATTGGTCATTTTTCATATCACCTTGCAAGCAGAATTTTGGTATGCTTTCTCAATGAAAGTTGGCACATTTTGTGCCTAGTTTCACCTCCAATTGGTCTTATACCAATTGAGGTTACACATCTAAAGTTATTGACAAAAATGCATACTGCCCTTAACTACCATGCTTAAACACACATCAATTACATATGTACCTTACTATATGTTCACTTCCCTTACCATTTCTGTTTTGGTTCATTACCAAAACCATATCCCACTTTACATTAACATCACTTTGGGCAGATTACAAACATTCTTAATACACCAATTAAAGCTCACATTTACAAAGTCTAAATACAATCACATACACACCTAAACATCACTAATTCTTACATACACTTTACACAATCAATCTTTACACATATCCATCAATTCTCAAGGTCAATATTCTGCCAATACCTTCATGAACATATACATTTATCCAAGAATCTCAAGGCTGCCGAAAATTTCCTCAACACCAAAGTATCCCACAATTCATCAATTTCCATCCAAGTGCAAAAATCACTATATACATATAAAGTAATTTATTAGGATATTAAATCATCATAACCAACAACATTTCTCATCAAATATATGCACAATTATTTCATCAATTACATGACTTCATGGCTGTCCAAAATGAACATCTCAATAACTCTTCAAACTTAAAAATTTTCTTCACAAAACCAACACCCATAACATGAACACAAAGTTTAACAAAGTTATCTTCAAAAATGCTAGCTTACCTTATGGTTGGAACTTGTTAAACCTTGATTAAACTTCCCTTTCTTGCTGCCTATCAACTATCCAAGTGGTGTAGAATAATTTATGTGAAGGAAGCTAGTGGAAAATGGCTTGGATCATAGGTGGACTTGAGCTTGATGGTGGACGGCCATGGAGTTTTCCATGGAAGGGAGGATGCGGCCAAGAAGAGAATGAATTGAGGAAGAAGAAGGTAAGGGTTCTACAGCTGTCCCACTTCAGCTTTTAAGTGGCCAAATGAAGTTTTAGTGGAGCACTAACTAACTTAATATAATTATTTATTTAAAGTTTCAAAAATTGCAATTTGGCCATCACACTTTCATTAATCATATTAGGTACCACTCTTTTAATTTTTCATTTTATTTTCTAAGTGTAATATTATTTATTTTTTATGAACATTTAGGTCAAAAGACAATTCGGGATGTCAAATGACCATAATGCCCCTGTTCGAGTTGCATTCCCGATTTTTCGGTAACACCGGTTTTTGTTTGTTTTTCGATTTCTCACTTTTCTTTGTACTAATTATTTAATTTTTCTTTGATCTTTCTAATGATATTTATTCTTCAATAAGGGTCTATTTAAGTCCTAGAAATATTTTTCAGGGTTCCCCGCAGTCCAGGTCTAGTCAACGGTCCACGCCGTGACTTCCCGGTGCGGTCACCCATCGCTAGGATTCCCGGCTCGCTTAACTTGATTACCTTTCTTTGCTATTATTTTTCCTTTGTTTTTCTTGTATTTTCTTTTCTTCTATTTCATTATTTTATGTCTTCTCACTCATATCGAAGTGTAGTTCTAGGCATCCTAGCTGTCCAGACAACACTGGTCACCGGAACAGCAGAATGCACTACCGAACTTTGGGGTGTTACAATACAAGCAAAATAGCATTAAATAGGCTTCATACATTGAAAACCCTAATTTTATATTCCCACTTAATGCACACTTATTATTTTATTTAATCTCTTCATCCTATCATTAAAGTTTCTTAATAAACACACATCAAATATTTATAATACAAGAAAAATAGCATTAAATAGGCTTCATACATTAAAAACCCTAATTGTATAAAAACCTAACTTAAGTAGCAAAAACTTTAAAAATTCAAGGAGTTTCTTAGCACTAACCTTGATTACAAGTCCTAAGCACTCTCAATCAACCTTCAATTCACCAAAACCCTTGTCTCTCCTTCTTAGTCTCCCAAACTGAATTCCTTCTTTCAATAATACCCATGATTTCAATCAATTTCCATAGTAATTTCCACAAGCAAACTTAAATTCCATAAATTCATAACTAACTAAGCTTAAATCATAATTTACCTCAATTGACCAACACTCCTTCATTAATCTTCTAAATTTCTTTGTATTCTTTCTTGCTTTCTTCAAATGAAGGCTTGATATAAGGTTTTCTCTCAATTTCCTATGGAAATTATGGGGAAATTTATGAGTTTTAGAGCTTGGAATGAAGCTTTCATGGAGGAGATGAGAGAGAGAGTGGACAGTAATGGGAGTGGGAAAGAAGATGAAGATGAGATGATAGTGATAGTGATGTATTTTAATGAGATATTATCTTAACTATTATGTTTTGTCTTATTTACATAATATCTAAATAATTTTAATTATAATTTTAGTGATAATTATTACAATTCAATAATTCATTTTATGTCCCCATTAAATTTTTATACTTATTTTTGGTTAATTAATTCCCATTCCAATATATCAATCTCACTAAATTTAATTGACATTTCAGTCAAAAGTCAATTCTTGAAGTGAATTGACCAAAATGCACTTCATCGGACTATAATCCATCTTTGTCAATAATACTGATTAAGTCCATAACCCGATGGTCACTTCGATTTTTATTCTGCTTATCTTAATTAATTTCCATCTCATTTTTGGTCCTTGAGTTGGTTTTGAATAATACAATTCACATACCAGAAATAGTACTATTCAGAGCTTGGAATTCTCGGGACGTTACAACTCTTCCCCTCTTAAAAGAAATTTCATCATCGAAATTTACCTAATATAAACAGTTGTGGATATTGCTACCTCATTATCTCCTCGCTCTCCCAAGTGGCTTCCTCTGTGTTATGGTGTCTACAGAGCACCTTCACTAATGGAATCTTCTTATTTCGCAATTCCTTGATTTCTCGAGTA
Source organism: Hevea brasiliensis (assembly GCF_030052815.1). NCBI lineage: Eukaryota > Viridiplantae > Streptophyta > Magnoliopsida > Malpighiales > Euphorbiaceae > Hevea > Hevea brasiliensis. The sequence goes on along the minus strand of NC_079496.1, from coordinate 73,022,871 downwards.
AAGATTTTTACCGGTTCTTCTTCATATGTTAAATTTGGTTGCACATCAATTGCCTCTGCTAATATGACCTGCGAAGGATCTGATCTATACCTCCTTAGCATTGAGACATGAAATACATTGTGGATCTTATCCAATTCTGGTGGTAAAGCTAACTTATAGGCTATCGGACCCACACATTCAATGATTTCGTATGGACCGATTAACCTCGGGCTTAACTTACCTTTCTTCTCAAATCTTAACACCTTTTTCTATCGCGAGACCTTGAGGAAAACTTTAGCACAGACTTCATATTCTATGTCTTTTCTTTTTAAATTTGCATATGATTTCTATCTATCTCAGGCAACTTTTAAATTAGCTTTGATCACTTTTACCTTCTTAGTCTGTTTCACTAAATCTGGCTCCACAATCTTATCTTCAGCCAATTTTGTCCAACATAAGGGTGTCCTGAACGTTCTCCCATACGATGCTTCATAGGGAGCTATCTTTATACTTGCTTGATAACTATTATTATATGCAAACTCTGCTAATGGGAGATACATGTCTCAACTTCCTTCAAATTCCATAACACAGCTTCTTAACATATCTTCAAGAATTTGGATTACTCTTTCTGACTGCCCATCTGTCTGAGGATGAAAAGTTGTGCTATAATGCAAATGTGTACCCAAGGCTTCCTGTAACTTCCTCCAAAACCTGGACGTAAACCTCGAGTCTCGGTCTGATATGATTGATACTGGCGCCCTATGTAACTGAACTATCTCACTTATATATAATTCTACTAACTTCTCCAGTGAGTAGTCAGTTCTAACCGATAGAAAGTGAGCTGACTTTGTTAATCTGTCTACTATTACCCACACTACACCATGCTTTTTCTGTGTGAGAGGTAGACCAATGAGTACTCTGCTTTAACTTACTGACATATCAAGCATCTAGTCACATAATCAACAATGTCCTTCTTTATATCAAGCCATCAATAATGAGATTTCAAATCACGATACATCTGTCACACCCTACCCCTCTGTAAGGCATAACATGATCCCGTAGTATACCTAATGAATTACCAACTCCATCTACTGATAACCCATTAAATACACTACAAGGGATTTTAAAAAACTTTTCTTACTTCTTTTACAGTGGTGAGCACTATTTACAGGCGTTAAAAACCTTTTTGAATTGAAGTGATAGAACTAACACATTTGAATTATTTGGAATTTCTGTAAAAATTTTAGTAGAGTGCCATCTGTATTTTGGATAAAGCAGTTCTTCAGAAAACCTGTAAAAAGCACTTCAATATTTTTCCAAATCTCAACTCCAACATATTTCTCAACACAACATATTTCTCAACTCAAATCCACAGTGATTTTTCAAAGTCTGAGATACAAGAAATATAATACAATTTTTACAAGCCAAAATAACTCATAATTATTTTACAACTTCAATGTATAATTTGAATTTACAACTGCTCAAAACCAAAAACAATATGTACATACAGTGGTCATACATTACAGTATAAAATGCAAAATGTTGGTATACTCATTATACCCGGTAATCTCTCGCTGGAGGTACTAGCAGCCTAGTCTGCTGCCCTGTCTGTCTGTCTACCTGCGACAGCAATAAAAAGCTATCGCTGAGACAATGTCTCAGTGGTGCACAACATTAACCAAATACAACTTTAAATCACAATTCATAAATCATTTAAATGATGGATATGTAAAATCATAGTTAAATTCAAGACAATGAGTGTCAGAAGGAATTTAACACAATATCACAATAAATCTCAGAGATCAAAACATATTTAACTTCAAAAGACAGTAAATGTCAATAAGGATTTAACTCCATTTCACAATCTCATAATACAAATCAATAAATCACACACAGCTTAATCATGTTCCAAAGTTCAATTCGTCCCGAAAGCAGATGGCTAATGAGGTATTCAATTCGTCCCAAAAGTCGATGACTAATGAGGAATAACATAGCTAGATAGCAAAAATTTGAGTACTCATCCAATTCGTCCTCAACAGGCACACACCTCAACACTTCAGCCAGAGAGGGAATTCAATTCGTCCCACTAGACAAGCTAGCGAGGAATACAATCAATATACATGATAGCTGTGGTTTCAAACCATTTCCAATACTTTTCAATCAATAAGTATCCATCAATATCATTCAAATAATTTCTCACAGTTTCAAATCATTTACAATGCTTTTCAAGCAATAAATATCCATTCAAACACATTTCCACAATTTAAAACAATAATGTACAAATAGTCATAATTCATTTCAATTGAAAAATTCAAAAGAAATAGTTGTTGTGCACAAACCTCTGATAACTGTCTCTTGGTCTGGACTCAGTGTTTCCTTCCCTTTTCCAGAGTCTTTGGTAACTGAGAAACACAATTTGAAGTGTTTCAGTACTAAATTAAATTATCTCTAACGATAATGTTCGATAAGTAATTCACTGAAAGCTATTATTTGCTTAATCACCTAATATATCGACCCTCGATGTGTTCTAGGTAATTTACGTTTTAGTGTCACTAATATGTCACATTCGATAGTGTTTTAAGGTTGGTACTCGTTACCAATTTCATTTCCTTGTTTAATGCATTTTATTGCAACTTGCTAGATTCCGGGATACTAGTTTGACCTAGCCGGACGACCTAGTTCCCTCGGTTTTCGGGTTTTGGTCAAAACTAAAAACTTGTAGATCTATGTCTTACGGAACGCGGGGCAAAATTTTAGGTCATTCTGAGTTATGTAAACCAAGTTATGGTCATTTTACTATTGCTGGTCAAATAGCATCAAATTTGGTCATTTTAGGTCAATTTTGATCAACTTTGGTTCGGCCAGTTTTTGGACCCGAACTTTTGCAAGCTGTTTGATTTGCTTATGGTCATTTCTGGGCTTTGGTGTCTTCATAAGACTTGTAGGTATGGGTCTTAACTATTCATGGTTAAAATTTCAGGTCAATGGGACCTGTTTTGAGTGAGTTATGGCCTAAACACTAACTGCTGCCCAATTGGTCAATTTCCAAGTCTCAATTGTACTTAATCCGAATTGGTCATTTTTCATGCTACCTTGCAAGCTGAATTTTGGTATGCTTTCTCAATGAAAGTTGGCACATCTTTTGCCTAGTTTCACCTCCAATTGGTCTCATACCAATTGGAGTTACACATTTAAAGTTATAGGCTAAAATGCATACTGCCCTTAAATACATTGCATAAACATGTATCAATTACACATTTGCCTTGCTACAAGTCCACTTCTCTTACCAATTCTATTTTGGTACATTACCAAAACCATTTACCACTTCACATTAAAGTCATTTTGGGCAGAATACAAACATCCTTAATACACCAAATAAAACTCTAAGTCATAAAGTCCAAATACAACCACATATACACATAAACATTTCTAATTCTTACATACATTTTACACAACCAATTTACATACATATTCATCAATCCTCAATATCACAATTTATCCAATATCTCCATGAATTCAAACATTCATTAAGGATTCCCAAAGCTGCCAAAATGTTCAACAATGCCAAAGTGTCCCACAATTCGTCAACTTCCATTTCAAGTGCACAATCACCATATACATATGGAATTAACTTACTAGGACATTAAATCACCCTACTCAACATGAATCCACATCAAATATATGTAGGAATACTTCATTAACATACAACCCCATGGCTGTCCAAAATTGGACATATCAATAACTCCTCAAACTTGAAAATTTTCTTCACAAATCAAACACCCATAACATGTATACAAAGTTTAACAAAGTAATATTCAAAAATACAACTTACCTATGGTTGGGACTTGCTAAACCTTCACTAAACTTCTTGATTTTGGTATCAAAATCTTCCTTATGATGTGGAGATAAAACTTAATGAAGCTACCTAGGTGTTCAGAGGTAAAATGAAGGAGAAGATGAAGGTTTGAAGCAAAATGGCTATGGAGTTTTTTTTTAGGGAGTTTATTTCGGCAAGGTTGAAACAATTGAAGAAGATGATGTTTGAGTGGGAGTAATCTGCCCACTTATGAATAAATTTAATCCATATTATAATTCTTAGTGGTCCACTCACATAAATCAATCATTTTTTTATGTTTAAATATGTTAATTACCTAAATTGAACCCCATTTTTGCTATTTACTTTAGGTACCACCAAATTAATTTTTCATTATATTTTATAAGTGTAATATTATTTATTTTTAATGGACATTTAGGTCAAAAGACAATTCGTGATGTAAAATGACCACAATGCCCATGTTCGGGTTGCATTCCCGATTTTTCGGTAACACCGGGTTTTATCCGTTTTTCGATTTCTCACTTTTCTTTGTACTAATTAATTAATTTTTCTTTGATATTTCTAATGGTATTTATACTTCAATTGATGTCTCTTTAAGTCCTATAAATATTTTCCAGGGTTCCCCGCAAACCAGGGCTAGTCAACGGTCCACGCCGTGACTTCCCGGCACGGTCACCCATCGCTAGGGTTTTCGGCTCGCTTAACTTGGTTACATTTCTTTGCTATTATTTTTCCTTTTTTTTCTTGTATTTTCTCTTCTTGTATTTCATTATTTTATGTCTCCTCACTCATAACGAAGTGTAGTTCTAGGCATCCTAGCTGTCCGGACAACACTGGTCACCGAAATAGTAGAACGCACTACCAAACATAGGGGTGTTACAATTCTCCCCCCCTTAAAATAAATTTCATCTCAAAATTTTACCTGGTATTAGTCTCTGAACAGCTGTGGGTGCTGTCTCCTCATATCCTCTTCACGTTCCCAAGTAGCTTCCTGGCCTGAATGATGGTTCCACAGCACTTTAACCAGGTGTATCTGTTTGTTCCTCAGCTGCTTCACCTCATAAGCTAGAATTTTTATGGGTTCTTCCTCATATGAGAGGTCTGGATTTACTTCAATCTCTTCAACTAATAGTACATGAGATGGGTCAGACCTGTACCTCCTTAACATGGACACATGGAAGACACTGTGTATCCTTGCTAGCTCTGGAGGTAATGCCAACCGATATGCCAAAGGACCCACTCTTTCCAGAACCTCATATGGTCCGATGAAACGAGGACTTAGTTTCCCCTTTCTGCCAAATCTCATAATCCTCTTCCAAGGAGAAACTTTGAGGAATACCTTATCACCCACTGCATATTCAATATCTCTTCTTTTCAAATCAACATAGGACTTCTGACGGTCTGATGCAGCCTTGAGTCTATCTCTGATCTATCTGATCTTTTCCTCTGTTTACTGAACAATTTCTGGCCCAATCATCTTCCTTTCACCTACTTCATCCCAACATAAGGGAGTTCTGCACTTCCTGCCATACAATGCTTCATATGGAGGCATCCCAATGCTTGCTTGGTAGCTGTTGTTATAAGCAAACTCAATCAAAGGCAAGTGTGTATCCCAACTACCTTCAAACTCAATCACACAAGCCCGTAGCATATCCTCCAATATCTGAATAACCCTCTCAGACTGGCCATATGTCTGTGGGTGGAATGCTGTGCTGAAGTTCAATCTAATTCCTAGGGCTCTTTGAAGAGTACCCCATAATCTATAAGTGAACCTAGGATCTCTGTCAGACACAATTGATACTAGCACTCCATGCAATTTTACAATCTCATATATGTACAATATGGCCAATCTTTCCAGGCTATAGTCCATCCGAACTGGCAAAAAGTGAGCAGACTTGGTCAATCTGTCAACTATAACCCATACTGCATCATGACTACTCTGTGTCCTTAGAAGTCCTGTAACAAAATCCATAGTTATTCGTTCCCATTTCCACTCTGATACTGACAAAGGATGTAACAAACCAGCTGGAACTTGATGTTCTGCCTTTACTTACTGACAAGTTAGGCATTTGGAAACAAATTCAGCTATATCTCTCTTCATACCCATCCACCAGTAATGCTCTTTCAGCCCTTTGTACATTTTAGTTCCACCAGGGTGCATAGCAATAGGAGACTCATGTGCTTCCTTCATAATGATCTATCTCAATTCCACATCACTAGGAACGCACATTCTGCCCTGATGTAGCAATAAACCATCATTTCTCACAGAGAATTCAGGTTTCTTGCCTGTGAACTTCTTTCGGTAACCGATATTTTTCATCACTCTGAGCAGCCATTCTGATCTGATCAATCAACACTGGCTGTACATGCCATGCAACTACTGTCTGTCCCTCATCATCAATCTCTAAACTTGCATGCTGTGCTTTCAATTCACATACCATGGACAAAGGAGATACTCTGAAACTTGCCATAGTCTTGCGACTTAAGGCGTCAGCCACTACATTTGCTTTCCCTGGCTGATAGTCTATTAAGCAATCATAATCTTTGATGAGTTCTAACCATCTCCTCAGCCTCAAATTCAATTCCTTCTGGGTGCCCAAATACTTCAAGCTCTTGTGATCCATGTAAATGTAGCATTTCTCTCCATACAAATAGTGTCTCCATATCTTCAGAGCAAAAACAATAGCTGCTAGCTCCAGATCATATGTTGGGTAGTTCCTCTCATGCGGTTTCAGCTGGCGTGATGCATAAGCAATGACATTTCGATCTTGCATCAGTACACAGCCTAGCCCATTGTGAGAAGCATCACTATAAACTATGTATTCTTTACCCGGAGTAGGTAAAGTGAGAACTGGAGCTTCAGTCAAACACCTCTTCAACTCATCAAAACTTTGCTGGCATTTATCAGTCCACTGAAATTTTACATCTTTCCAAAGCAGTTTGGTTAGTGGAGAAGATAACATAGAAAACCCTTTCACAAACCGACGATAATATCCAGCTAAACCCAGAAAACTGTGAATTTCTGTGATGTTCCTGGGCGGCTTCCAATTAAGGATAGCTTCTACCTTGCTAGAATCTACCTTGATCCCTTCAGCTGACACAACATGTCCCAAAAAGGAGATTTCTTTCAGCCACAATTCACATTTCCACAATTTGGCGTATAGTTGTTTCTCCCTTAAAGTCTGCAGTACAATCCGCAGATGTCTGTCATGCTCTTCTGCATTTCTCGAGTATATCAAAATGTCATCAATAAACACCACCACAAATTGATCGAGATATGTTCTGAAGATTGTGTTCATCAGATCCATAAAAGCAGCTGGAGCATTTGTTAACCCGAATGGCATTACTAGAAATTCATAGTGGCCATACCGACTTCTGAAAGCAGTTTTTGGAATACTCTACTCTTGCACCTTCAACTGATAATAACCAGATCGCAAATCAATTTTGGAGAATACCGCTGCACCCTTCAACTGGTCGAACAAATCATCAATGCGAGGCAATGGATATCTGTTCTTTATTGTCACCTTATTCAACTGCCGATAATCTATACATAAGCGGAGAGTACCATCTTTCTTCTTAACAAATAACACTGGTGCTCCCCAAGGTGACACACTAGGGCGGATGAAGCCCTTTTCAAGTAATTCTTGCAATTGTATCTTCAACTCCTTCAACTCTGCTGGTGCCATTCTGTATGGCGTTATGGAGATTGGATCCACACCAAGCATAACATTAATTTCAAACTGCACTTCTCTTTCCAGAGGTAATCCTGGCAATTCATCAGGAAACACATCTGGAAAGTCATATACTGTAGGGATGTCCTTCAATGCTGGACTCCCCACTTGGGTGTCTACCACATGTGCCAAGTAGGCTTCACACCCCTTTCTGATCATTTTTCTGGCTAGTGCAGCCGAAATGACGTTTGATGGCAATAACTGCCTTTCCCCATGTATTACCACATCACTGTACTGAGGAAGGCCAAAAGTGATTGTCTTCAGCCTACAGTCAATCATGGCATGATGCCTAGCTAACCAATCCATGCCCAATATGATATCATAATCTTTGAAGGGCATTTCAATGAAGTCAGACAGGAAAGTGTGTCCTTGGATCACCAAAGGACAATCTATATACATTCTATTAACCCTGACTTCCTGTCCTAACGGACTTGTTACTAGCACCTTAAAGTCCATTTTTGTACATGGAACAGCAATGCAATCAATGATGCCAGCACTCACATAAGAATGGGTAGAACCCGGATCAAATAACACAAACACATCTTGGTTAAAAGTTGAGAAGGTACCAGCCACAACATCAGATGTCTCGGCCTCTTCCCTCTGTCTCATTGCATACATTCTGATTGGAGCACTGTCTTGCTCTGATTGTTTCACTGTGCCTTGGCTGCCTGCTGGGCTACCTCTACCCCTGCCTCTACCTCTGCTGGGTGGTTGTGAACTTCTAGTGACAGGGCTCTGAACTGACCCTTCTGCAGTAGTAGGAGGTGGTCCAACTCTGCGACTACTGGTGCAGTCCTTGGCAAAGTGTCCTGTGCCTCCACAGTTATAACAGGCTCCAATAGCCTTGTAGCATATCCCACCATGATTTCTTCCACAAGTTTCACATTGGCGGGGAGGATAGGAACCTCTGGTACTCTGCTGACCAGATAGGGGAGGCTTCTGTCCTGAATATCTTCCCCTACCAGATTTCTTGCCACCTCTGCCATGTCCCCCATAGTTCTTCCTCTTTCCAGTAGGACCACTGGAACTCTGTTCTACAGATTTTCCCTCTTTCTCTGTCTTCTCTGATTTCTTTTTCTCAGGAGCAGCTTCAGACTCAATTCTTTCTAACTCTAGAGCTTGAGAAATAAGTTCAGAGAAGTTAGTGTGTTTAAATCCGACTACTTGTAATCTGATACTGGGCTTCAAGCCGGTTTCAAACCTCTTGCATCTCTCCCAGTTGGTAGAAAGTAAACTCACTGTATAATGGCTCAGGCGGGAAAATTCTCTTTCATACTCAGCCACTGATCTGCCCCCCTGTTTCAGACTTAGGAATTCTTGTAGCTTCTGGTTTACATAAGCGTCAGGGACATATTTCTGTCTGAATTCCGTGAGAAAGTCATTCCATGTTAGCACTGTAGGTTCTACCAGACTGTGGGGAATGGTTTTCCACCAGTCATAAGCATCCCCCTGTAGTAAAGATACAGAGTATTCAAATTTGAGCTCCTCTGTGCAATGCAGTTTCTTGAATACCCTATCCATCCTTTCTAACCACTATTCAGCCTCTAGAGGATCTACTGTCCCCTTGAACTCTGTAGCCCCATACTTCATCAACTTGTCATATTGCCTAATAGGAGATTGTGGTTGTACCACTGGTGTCTGTATTGGGACTTGAGTAGGCACATTACCAGCCATTTGTTGGAACATTGCAGCCATCTGCTTTGGCTGAGCAGAAAGCTGCGATGCTGCGGTGGTCTTCTTGAACCACTGACATTGTGTAGGCCTGGGGCATCCCCTTGCACCTCAGCCTCAACAGATTGATCGACTGAACGATCACCCTCTTCCATAATCAATGCGAGGATTTTAGATCTCCTGAACCAGTAACACAAGGAGATTTCCTCCCGTTAGTGCATATTTATAATGTAATGTACTGTATGTATCAAACAATGATATTGAGCAGTTGTACTATGAAGAAAGAATATTCAAGTAACATGTGAAAACAGAATTTAAAAACTTTGCTCTGATACCACTAAAACATGTCACACCCTACCCCTCTGTAAGGCATAACATGATCCCGTAGTATACCTAATGAATTACCAACTCCGTCTACTAATAACCCATTAAATACACTACAAGGGATTTTAAAAAACTTTTCTTACTTCTTTTACAGTGGTGAGCACTATTTACAGGTGTTAAAAACCTTTTTGAATTGAAGTGATAGAATTAACATATTTGAATTATTTGGAATTTCTGTAAAAATTTTGGCAGAGTGCCATCTGTATTTTGGATAAAACAGTTCTTCAGAAAACCTGTCAAAAGCACTTCAATAGTTTTCCAAATCTCAACTCCAACATATTTCTCAACACAACATATTTCTCAACTCAAATCCACAGTGATTTTTCAAAGTCTTAGATACAAGAAATATAATACAATTTTTACAAGCTAAAATAACTCATAATTATTTTACAACTTCAATGTATAATTTGAATTTACAACTGCTCAAAACCAAAAACAATATGTACATACAGTGGTCATACATTACAGTACAAAATGCAAAATGTTGGTATACTCATTATACCCGGTAATCTCTCGCTGGAGGTACTAGCAGCCTAGTCTGCTGCCCTGTCTGTCTGTCTACCTGCGACATTAATAAAAAGCTATCGCTGAGACAATGTCTCAGTGGTGCACAACATTAACCAAATTCAACTTTAAATCACAATTCATAAATCATTTAAATGATGGATATGTAAAATCATAGTTAAATTCAAGACAATGAGTGTCAGAAGGAATTTAACACAATATCACAATAAATCTCAGAGATCAAAACATATTTAACTTCAAAAGACAGTAAATGTCAATAAGGATTTAACTCCATTTCACAATCTCATAATACAAATCAATAAATCACACACAGCTTAATCATGTTCCAAAGTTCAATTCGTCCCGAAAGCCGATGGCTAATGAGGTATTCAATTCGTCCCAAAAGTCGATGACTAATGAGGAATAACATAGCTAGCTAGCAAAAATATGAGTACTTATCCAATTCGTCCTCAACAGGTACACACCTCAACACTTCAGCCAGAGAGGGAATTCAATCCGTCCCACTAGACAAGCTAGCGAGGAATACAATCAATATACATGATAGTTGTGGTTTCAAACCATTTCCAATACTTTTCAATCAATAATTATCCATCAATATCATTCAAATAATTTCTCACAGTTTCAAATCATTTACAATGCTTTTCAAGCAATAAATATCCATTCAAACACATTTCCACAATTTAAAACAATAATGTACAAATTGTCATAATTCATTTCAATTGAAAAATTCAAAAGAAATAGTTGTTGTGCACAAACCTCTGATAACTGTCTCTTGGTCTAGACTCAGTGTTTCCTTCCCTTTTCCTGAGTCTTTGGTAACTGAGAAACACAATTTAAAGTGTTTCAGTACTAAATTAAATTGTCTCTAACGATAATGTTCGATAAGTAATTCACTGAAAGCTATTATTTGCTTAATCACCTAATATATCGACCCTCGATGTGTTCTAGGTAATTTAGGTTTTAGTGTCACTAATATGTCACATTCGATAGTGTTTTAAGGTTGGTACTCGTTACCAATTTCATTTCCTTGTTTAGTGCATTTTATTGTAACTTGCTGGATTCCGGGATACTAGTTTGACCTAGCCGGACGACCTAGTTCCCTCGGTTTTCGGGTTTTGGTCAAAACTAAAAACTTGTAGATCTATGTCTTACGGAACGTGGGGCAAAATTTTAGGTCATTCTGAGTTATGTAAACCAAGTTATGGTCATTTTACTATTGCTGGTCAAATGGCATCAAATTTGGTCATTTTAGGTCAATTTTGGTCAACTTTGATTCGGCCAGTTTTTGGACCCGAACTTTTGCAAGCTGTTTGACTTGCTTATGGTCATTTATGGGCTTTGGTGTCTTCATAAGACTTGTAGGTATGGGTCTTAACTATTCATGGTTAAAATTTCAGGTCAATTGGACCTGTTTTGAGTGAGTTATGGCCTAAATACTAACTGCTGCCCAATTGGTCAATTTCCAAGTCTCAATTGTACTTAATCCGAATTGGTCATTTTTCATGCTACCTTGCAAGCAGAATTTTGGTATGCTTTCTCAATGAAAGTTGGCACATTTTGTGCCTAGTTTCACCTCCAATTGGTCTCATACCAATTGGAGTTACACATTTAATGTTATAGGTTTAAATGCATACTGCCCTTAAATACATTGCATAAACATGTATCAATTACACATTTGCCTTGCTACAAGTCCACTTTTCTTACCAATTCTGTTTTGGTACATTACCAAAACCATTTACCACTTCACATTAAAGTCATTTTGGGCAGAATACAAACATCCTTAATACACCAAATAAAACTCTAATTCATAAAGTCCAAATACAACCACATATACACATAAACATTTCTAATTCTTACATACACTTTACACAACTAATTTACATACATATTCATCAATCCTCAATATCACAATTTATCCAATATCTCCATGAATTCAAACATTCATTAAGGAGTCCCAAAGCTGCCGAAATGTTCCACAATGCCAAAGTGTCCCACAATTCGTCAACTTCCATTTCAAGTGCACAATCACCATATACATATGGAATTAACTTACTAGGACATTAAATCACCCTACTCAACATGAATCCACATCAAATATATGTAAGAATGCTTCATTAACATACAACCCATGGCTGTCCAAAATTGGACATATCAATAACTCCTCAAACTTGAAAATTTTCTTCACAAATCAAACACCCATAACATGTATACAAAGTTTAACAAAGTAATATTCAAAAATACAACTTACCTATGGTTGGGACTTGCTAAACCTTCACTAAACTTCTTGATTTTGGTATCAAACTCTTCCTTATGATGTGGAGATAAAACTTAATGAAGCTACCTAGGTGTTTAGAGGTAAAATGAAGGAGAAGATGAAGGTTTGAAGCAAAACGGCTATGGAGTTTTTTTTTACCGATTTTGTTTCGGCAAGGTTGAAACAATTGAAGAAGATGATGTTTGAGTGGGCGTAATCTGCCCACTTATGATTAAATTTAATCCATATTATAATTCTTAGTGGTCCACTCACATAAATCAATCATTTTTTTATGTTTAAATATGTTAATTACCTAAATTGAACCCCATTTTTTGCTATTTACTTTAGGTACCACCAAATTAATTTTTCATTATATTTTCTAAGTGTAATATTATTTATTTTTAATGGAAATTTAGGTCAAAAGACAATTCGGGATGTCGAATGACCACAATGCCCCTGTTCGGGTTGCATTCCCGATTTTTCGGTAACACCGGGTTTTGTCCGTTTTTCGATTTCTCACTTTTCTTTGTACTAATTAATTAATTTTTCTTTGATATTTCTAATGGTTTTTATACTTCAATTGATGTCTCTTTAAGTCCTATAAATATTTTTCAGGGTTCCCCACAGTCCAGGGCTAGTCAACGGTCCATGCCGTGACTTCCCGGTGCGGTCACCCATCGCTAGGGTTCTCGGCTCGCTTAACTTGGTTACATTTCTTTGCTATTATTTTTCCTTTGTTTTTCTTGTATTTTCTCTTCTTGTATTTCATTATTTTATGTCTCCTCACTCATAACGAAGTGTAGTTCTAGGCATCCTAGCTGCCCGGACAACACTGGTCACCGGAACAGTAGAACGCACTACCGAACATAGGGGTGTTACAACATCTTTATACTCCCAGGGTGCGTAGCATAAAAGCTATTGTGTGCCTCTTTCAGAATGCTCTTTTTCAATTCTTCATCATCCGGCACCCATATTCTTCCTTTGTAGTATAAGCACCCATCTTCCTTTATCTCATACCCATTCTCCTTTCCCTCTTTGATTTGGCCCATAATGGTCATCAACTTCTCATCTAGCTTATAGGCCTTTTGCACTTGCTGTAGCAAACTAGGCTTCACTTGCAATTCAGCTAATATAGCCCCATTTTGTGCTAATGTCAATTGAGCATTCAGAGCCTTTAATTCCACCAATGACTTTCTACTAAGTGCATCTGCCACCACATTTGCCTTCCCAGGGTGATAATCAATAACACAATCGTAATCCTTTAAGAACTCAATCCATCTTCTCTACCTCAGGTTGAGTTCCTTATGGGTTGATAAATATTTAAGACTTTTATGATTCGTGTAGGCATAACACTTTTCACCATATCAGTAGTGCTACCATATCTTTAATGTAAATATAATTATCACTAATTCAAGATCGTGGGTAGGGCAGTTCTTTTCATGTGGTTTTAGCTACCTAGAAGCATTATGCGAAGTATCACTATAGACCACAAAGTATCTCCCTGATACTAGTTGTGTCAATAGTGGTGCTTTAATAAGTATAGCCTTCAATTTCTCGAAACTGGATTGGCACTTATCATTCCAGTCAAACTTTACATTCTTATGCAATAGCTTAGTCAATGGAGCTATTATAAGAGAGAATCCTTTCACAAATCTCCTATAGTAGCTTGCCAATCCTAAGAAAAGAAATCTTAGGTGCTTTCTGTTGCGTTCTTAGGTGGTTTCCATTCCACTATAACTTTTTTCTTCTTAGGATCCACTCTAATCCCATCAACTGATGCTATGTGTCCAAGAAAAGAAATCTCATTCAACCAGAATTCACACTTGGATAACTTAGCATACAGCTTCTTTTCCCTTAAGGTCTGCAATCCAATCCTTAACTGTTTATCATGCTCATCCCGGTCCTTAGAATACACCAATATATCATCAATAAATACCACTACAAACTGATCCAAATAAGGATTAAAGATACTATTCATGAGGCCCATGAATGCTACTAGTGCATTTGTTAACTCGAATGGCATCACCAAAAATTCATAATGCCTATACTGGGTCCTGAAAGCAATCTTAGGAACATCTACCTCCTTTACCCTTAACTGATGATACCCCAACCTGAGATCAATCTTGGAGAAAATACTTGCTTCCTTCAACTGATCAAACAGATCATATATCCTGGGAAAAGAATGTAACAGCCTCATGTTAAGTAGTCTGTATATTCTACTCTTCCAATGACTAAGGTCTGTCCGGACAGTTAGAATGTCTAGAATTAAACTTAAAATATATAGAGAAGTCATAAATGACATTGATAAAGATCAAATGAAGGTGGATAAAAATAAAACGAATGAAGCAAAAATGGGTTAAATGAGCTGAGGTCGGCAATGGATAACCTACCCAGGAAGCGACTACGAGCTCAGTTGCTACCCTAAATTCATATGGGACCCCATTGTCACACCCTACTCCTCCGTAAGATGTAACATGATCCCGTAGTATACCTAATGAATAACCGTACTTCGCCTACTAGTAACCCATTAAATATACTACAAGAGATTTTAAATCAATTTTCATGAAATTGAATCATTGATTAAAATCTGGTGTTACAAAAATTTTTCAAAATTTCGGCAGAGTGCCGGCTGTATTTTGAGAAAACAGTTCATCAAAACCTGCAACACACACTTCCAATATTTTTGCTCAACCATAACTCAATTTCAAATAATTTCTCAATACAATTTAATATCAATAATCAAATCAATTCATTTTCAAACCAACCTCATCATAAAAGATACATTTCATTGATTACAAAACTCAAAAATTAATATTACAAAATTATACAGATAAATGAAATCTGAAATTTATATTACAATAATTTGCATTTAATTACATACCAAATTATTTTACAAGAGTTCTTATACAACTGCTCAAATAATTTATATACATATTATTACATGCATACATCAAAACCTATGTACATGGGTATACCTATGATATATCTGGAGCTTATCTGAATGTGTCTTCAAGGAAGCTTACTCACTAGCTATATGCCCTTTTCACTTGCGATAGCATGCAAAGCTATCGTTGAGTGATGAACTCATTGGTGCACAACTATAATTTAAAATATAATACCATATATATGTTGACAGAACTATAACAAATAATTTGGAAATCTTGAAATTCATAAAATTTCAAAGGTCAAAATAATCATTGCCAATAATATAATCATTTGTTAAAATAACCTTGATCAAGAATTTCAATTTGTCAAATCACAACTGAACAATTAAAGTAATTCCAGCAATTTATGGAAATAAATATTAATTTCAATAAAATCAAACATGCATATATCCCATTTGAAATCAAAATTCTTTACTATTCAAAAACCATTCTTTATCTCACTAACTATGCAAGACTAATCCGAAAGGGCTATCTACGGGGCGATTCTAACTCCCTATGGCTCGGGAGGTCAAGTCAGATTCTAACTCCCTATGGTCGGGGTGGTCAAATCATCATGCATAGTACACATCACAATAATGAAACTTCCGAAAGGGCCATGAAAAAAAACTTAGATCTAACCTTTAATAAGAGGAGAATCTAAGCCTGTGCACGTACCATGGTAATCAAAACAAAGCTAACTCCATTGTTTCCTCAACAAATGAGAGAGACGGGTAATAACCTAGTCAAGCATCTATAGTGAGATATAAAATAATATCATAAATCTCTTTGTCCTTTTTGTGAGCATAAATCACAACACAATTTGATTTAAAGTTAATTCCAATATCCAATAATTTTTATGCTCATCACAATTCAAAACATGAATTTGTATTTTTCCATGCAAATTGCCTAACACAATTCAAAACATATTCTATCACAATTTTCCAAAACATAATTTATTCAATCTACAACAATGCTTAATACTTATTCAAATACCATTTCACAAGGCTAAATTCATACGTACTATAACAATTTCAATAATCATTGAATTAAATCCAACACTTGATAAACATAATACATAAGGAAAATACGTCATTTAGTCATATGAAATTTTTAGAACAAAATCAATTAAAAACTAGTTATGCACAAACCTCTAATGAGTCGTCTCTTGGCCTTGACTCAGTGAGTCTTTTCCCTTTCCAGTTTCTTTTCTAATTGAAACACACAATTTAAAGTGTTTCAGTACTCATTTAAATTGTTTCTAATAATAAGGTTCAAAAATTAAATTTTATTAATACAATTTCTTTCATTAGTCAACCTATAATATTGACCTTTAATGCACACTAGGTGAATTAGTTTTAATGTCACTAATATTTTTCATTTTTCATTCATAAAATGTTGATATATGTTGCCAATTTCATTTCAAAGCTTATTGCATTTTTATTGCAATTATTCAGATTTCATGGCCAATGTTTACTGTCTATTGGACCAAGCTACATTGTAAATTTAATAGATTTCTCTTCATTAAATTGTTTCTCATTGTGTCTTCTTTAATTTCCTTTTTGAATCACTCCATTTGGAGTTGTATAACTTAAGTTATGGTCATTTAACCATAACTAGGTCAAATTTAAATTTTAGTTTCCTTTTTAGGCATTTTACGTTCTAACTTTACTAATTTATTTGGACTATTTGTCATCACATTGAGGTCTAGCATTCTTCATAAGTATTATTGCCCTATGTCTTAGGGACAATTAGAAATTTGGTTACCATTTTTCAAGTCTTATAGAATTCTTTATAGACAAATTGTTAACTTGGACTCCAAGGTCCTATATTAGCATGGTCCTCAATTACATCAATGGCTTTGACCTTAAATTCTGACCTTATACATTTATAATTTGAGGAAGTTGTCTAAAACAAAGTTTTAGGTCTCTTTCTTAGCTTTCCAGATTAGTATGGCTCATTACATTGGGAGATTTCTTGTGGGAGATATGCCTATTTCAATTTTCTAGACTTAATGGTCAATTGCACCAATTCCAGATTTTATACATCAAACTGATCAAACTAATTGACCTATTTCTCTTAGTTTTTGGGTTTTGGTCAAATTACCAATATTGTAGGTCTATGTCTTATTGAATTTTTGGCACTGATTTCAGGTCATTTGGAGTTCTATGGCCCAAGTTATGGTCATTTTACTATTGCTGGTCAAGTTGCACTTATATTGCAAAGTTTAGCTCATTTTTAGGTCAATGTCAATTCGGCCAGTTTTTGTAACCCAATTTTGGCGATCATTTTGACATGGTAATTGGCATTTTTTGTCCCACCTTACCCCTCTGTAAGGCATAACATGATCCCGTAGAATACTTAATGAACTACCGAACTTCACCTACCGATAACTCATTAAGTACCCTACAAGGGATTTTAAAATAATTTTCTTAAATTTTGGAAGTGGTGAGCATTTTGATAAGAATTTAAAATCATTTATTAAAGTTTAAATACTAATAAAAATTTTTGTCCATTTTAATTTTGCCGCAAATTTTATAAAAATTTTGACAGAGTTCCCTCTGTATTTTGAGAAACCAGTTCTTCAAAAACCTGTAAAAAGCACTTCCAAAAATATTTCACAACTCCCAACCTTCAATGACTCATTCATCTCAAAATATTTAATATTTCCATTCACAAAGCATAAAGCAGAAAATCCATATGAACAAATATTAAATTTACAGAAGAAAATCCAAAATAATATTATTACAATTTATTTACAACTGGTCGACTTTATATTGATACATACAACATTTCCATATTTACATCAAAATTTATCTACAAGGGCATAAAATAATACCCGTACAAAAGATCAATGTAATCCTCGATTCAATCGCAGTTCACTCTGCTGCTTTTTCCTTGCTCTTATCTGCAACAGCAAAATAAGCCATCGCTGAGTATAAAAATACTCAGTGGTGCGCAATAAAAATTTAAAATGCAATAAATAAATCATTCATTGCCAAACACAATTTAAATGTTTCTCAATCACATTTCACAAATATTAAAGTTCATAATAACATCATTTTGTCAAATAATCTATTAAACACAGTTTAGTCAAACAATTTCATAAACACAGTGTTGCCAAAGTTATACACAACTTAAGCAATGACACAAAATTTCCGATCAATGCCGCGTTGTACACCACGACAAAGCAATCTCAACCCCATTAATCGAAACCAATGAGGGAGGTGGCTAGCTAGCTAATGAGTACTCATTCAAACTACAACCTCAACTGGCAAGCCAGAGAGGGAGGAAAATAAACGATCTCAACCCCATAAATGGAGGAGGAATAATAAGTAACTGTCATGCTAAGTGTGAATCAAAAATCCATTTCAAACATTTCATTCAAATATTGCATACAAAAATCAAATCAATTTCCAAAGTTACAATTTGATCACAAGGTGGCAACACAAAAGTTCATAAATTCATAATGCGTACTAAATCAATTTTTCAAGGATAAAATGCTTAAATAGGGTTTATTGTGCACAAACCTCAAGCGAGTCGTCCCTTAGCCTCGACTCGGTTCCTCGGGTTCCTTCTCGATATTCTTTTCAACTGAAACACACAATTTTACAATGTTTCAGTACTAGAACTTAACATAAATCCAAAATAAATTTAGCTTCACAATTACCTAGCTCTAACGCGCTAAATTCGACGTTCTTTAAATTTTGTGTTTCGAGTTACTATTCACTGAACTATTCAAGTCAAATAGTTGACTTTCTAAGGCTTAATAGGTATGGGAATTCCAACTTCACCCACATACCACATTTTGGTCATTAAGCTTGTTGGTTTTGGTCATTTTCTCAAAGCTTAGGTCATTTTGGCAAAATTGCCAATTTTCGGTTTTGGAGCTCCAAAGTTGCACTGTTCCATTGGTCAATCTACTGTTGGAATTTGGCAAAACTTCCTTCATAGAAAATGTTCCTTAATGTCTTAAGTGTATTCTCATTTTTGGATCACCCCAATCGGAGTTTTGTAACTCAAGTTATAGCCAAAATATAATTACTGTTCACGTGTACTGTTCATACTGCAACTATGGTTCTGGCAGGTTTTTGATCCAACTTTGTTCAGTAATTTTATCAGGTTAAGTTCATAATTTAATCTAACTTTCTTCATATGAAATGTTCTACTATGTCTTAGGTTTCCATCGGTTTAAAAATCACCTAAATCAGAGTTTTCTAGAGAGAGTTATAGCCATTGGAACTTTACTGCTCAATGGCAATTCCGCAGAGTTGCAGGTTCAATAACTCAACTTTTCTCAATAATTTGAATGGGTTAATGGCATAATTTTGGTTGGTGTTCTTCATGAAAGTTTTAGATCTATGTCTTATCTAACTATTGGTAAAATCTTAGGTCCTTTTGACCTTCCTAGCTCGAGTTATGACAAATGAAAAATTACTGTTCATTTGGTAAGTTTGGTGCAGTGGCAGCCTGCTCTCATTTCACTTTGGTCAATTGTTTCACCAAGTTTTAGTCAGTCTTTGGCCATGGTTCCTCAATGAAAATTGTGCTATTTTATGTCTATTTTCATCTCCAATTGGTGGCATATCAATTGGACTTGTACAATTTGAGTTTTGGTCCTTCAAAGTTGGCTTGGTCATGCTGCCAGCAGCATGACCAATTGCCCTACGAATTTGACTTCCATTCTAACAATTTCCACACATCTCTTTTGGTCATTATTGACCATTTTTCATCTTACAATAGACCAAAATCATCATTTAAGCATTTCTCCAATATTTGGTTCACAAACCCTAACATTCAAACCCTAACTCATTCATCTCATGCCTTTAACTACACTTAATGGTTTTAATGCTAATCATTCAACTAATTAAGACTTTTAAACTCATTCTAACTCATTTAATTCATGCAATTCATACTCCCTTCAACCAGGCCGAAATTTCAGCATGGGTCCTTCCCCCATATTTGTTTCATTTAATCAAGTTCTAAGCTCATTTCAAACACTAATTATGCATTTAAATGGAAAAATAAGGAGTTAACATACTAACCTTAACTTAAAGCTTCAAATCTCTAGCTTTAGCCCTTCTTTCTTCTTATACTCTTCTTCCTAAGTTTAGATTACAAGTTTTAGTGAGGTATTTAAGGGAATTATGAAGGTTAAGTGAAGAGAATTAAGCTTAAGTGTAAGCTTAAAGGAAGAAAATTCCATAGAGATTCATGGAGGAAGTGGGGCGGCAACCAAGGGAAAGGAAGAAGACAATTCTAATTTTTTTTTTTCTTTAATCTTATCCCCTTTTTGAAGACCAAAAATCCCAAATTAATAAAATAAATTAATTAATCCTTTATGACATCATGCATGATGTCATCACCTTTGACTTTTCCATCTTCTTTCTTTTCTTTTTTTTTTCTATTTATTTTTTTCTATTAGTTCTTTAATTTAATTCTCGATTCCGAAATTTTCTTTTCTCCGATTTTATTTGACAGTTAGGTCAGGAGTTAGCTCTCGAGGTCATTGACCAAATTACCCCTCGCCGGTTCATCCTGGTTTGTAAATAATTCCATATTTCTTTCGGCTCCCTGACCTAATTATTTGACTGGCTTAGCAGTTCTTTTTCGTGATTTTCTTTTTTCCACTATGTTTTTAAGGGTCCTAAGGACCGCAGCGTCACTTTTTACGGTTCGAAATTTGAGTTTAATATGACTTCACAGTCGTTTCTGAGGAGATCACCCATCGCCGTGAGTCTCGGCTTATTTAACCTCTTATGTTCTGTTTTTCTTATTTATAGTTAACTAATTAAACATTACTAATTATTTGTGTTTATGGCTTCTCAAGTTGTCTTAAGTGTGGCCCTAATCCCATTAATTGTCCGGACCGACACCGATCACCGGAATAGTGAAATATACCAGGCTATACCAATAGGGGTGTTACTTTTTTGGGCTTGGTGGTCTTCACCAAAGTTGTAGTCCTATGCCTAAGCTTTCCAACAGTATAAATTTTAGGTCATTTGGACCTGTTTTGAGTGAGTTATGGCCAAAAGATTGATTATTGTTCATATGGTCAAATTCTGGGTTCACATTTTAGGCAATCCGAATTTGGTCACCTTTTAGGTCATTTTCTAAGTAGAATTTGGATAATACTTCTACATGAAAGTTAGCCTATTTTATGTCTAGTTTTGCCTCCAATTGGCCTCATACCAATTGGGGTCACAATTTTACACTTATAGCTCAATTTAGCTACTGCCCTTGTATACTTCCCTCAACACCAACCACATGCATTTTTACTTGCTAAATCTCATACCAATTCTGATTTGGTATGGTACCAAATCCATTCCTCACTTCACATTATAGTTAATTTGGGCAGTATAGAACCAATTGACAATACACCAATTACAATTCCAATTCACCAAATCCAATTTTAACAATATATACACATAATCACTCCTAACCATAACATATAACTTCACCACTGCCATAACATATAACTTCATCACTAATTTACATACACATTTAGCAATCTTTAAGACCATAATTCATCAAACAAATTCATGAATTCCAGCATTCTTTAAGAAGTTAACAAGCTGTTGAATTGTAAAGCCTCTTATAATTACTTTCAAGCTCCAATTTTCACTTGGTCAATCATCACATATACATAAAGTTAACTTACTAACACCTTAACTTACATTAATCAACATTAATTCTCCACAATACATGTAAGAATAATTCATTCAATATACAATTCCATGGCTATCCATTTAAGCAATCACACAGAAAATTTCAAACTCAAAATCAATTTCCAATTTAAGTACTCAACTTCAACATACACTAATAATTAACCTACTAGAACTTTTATTTACTTCAATCAACATCAATACCCATCAAATTCATGTGACAACAATTCAAAGCTCTTTAATCACCATGGCTGTTCAAAATAGTACATAATAATAACTCTTCAAAACCTCAAAATTTCTTCATCAATTTACTTATCTCAAACTTTCCACAAACTTTACTTAAGAAGGAAAGGAATTTGACCACTTACCTATTGTTGGAGCTTATTAAATCTTCACTAAATCCTCTCCTTGTTGCTGCCTACCTATTTTCCATGTTGTTTAGACAAACTTTAGTGAAGAAACTTAGAAGAAATGAGGGCTTGATGATGGTGGAGTGAAGCTTCATGCATGGGCGGCCATGGAGTTTTTGGGAGAGAAACTTAAATTAGGCAAAGTGAGAAAATGAGGTTGAAGATGAAGTTTTTAAGTGGAAAAATCTGTCCTAAGTAGCCCTTATATACTCCACTAAATATCCTACTTAGTGCTCCATTATCTTAATTTAATATAATTTAATTATTAAGTTTCAATTATCCTAATTTTCACCCCTTAATTTCTCTTAATTTCATTACATATTTAATTTCCTTTTTCATGGGGTTTCCAAAATTTAATACTACTTATTTTTAATGGATATTTAGGTAAAAAATCAACTCGAGGTATCAAATGACCAAAATGCCCCTCTTCGGGTTGTATTTTAGATTTTTTGGTACTACCGATTTACTCCTTGTACCGCCGATTTCTTTAATTTTTGTTTTTCATTTATACTAATTAATTTTTCTTTCACATTTTCAATGTCAATTACACCTCAGTAGGCCTTTAATTATGTGCTGAAAATATTTCCCCGAGTTCCTCACGGTCAACAGTCCTCGCCGTAACTTCCTAGTGCGGTCACCCATCGCTTCAGTGCCGGCTCATTTAACCTAGTTTCATTTCCTCTGTTTTTTTTTTCCTTAATTTTTCTTGTATTTCCTTTTTATTTATTTCATCATTTTATGCCTGTTTATTATCACTGAAGTGTAGTTCCAGACATCCTGACTTATCCGGACCGACATTAAGTCACTGGAGTTATCGAATGTACGAACTACGTAAAGGAGGGCGTTACACCCATGACATCCTAGGTCAAGGGATTATTGCGAAACTATTGTGAACTAGAAAACCATAGAAAAGAAAAGAGAACAAGTTCAAATAAGTGAATCAGAGCTTAAAGACTCATCGTGCAATATTAAAAAGATGGAGTATAACAGATGAGGAGCATTTTAGTCAACTCACTCCTAGATGTTACTTTTGACCCAAATGTCCATTAAAATGTATGAGATTAAAATAATGAAAAATACTTAAAAATATAAAGACATGAGTATGGAAAATAAAATTAGGAAATGAAAAATGTTAATTTTTAATGCTTTATGACATGAGTATAAGGTAAGCATGACCTAATTAAATTTATAATTTTAAATTATGAAAATCTGGGGATAATTATAACATAAAATAAGACAAAAATTAAAAAGAAACAAATGATTTTCTTCCCCAAACATCCAAACGGCTCCCTCTCTCTCTAATTCTCTCAAATTTCCTCTATTCCCACCTAAGCTCAAGCTTGAATCTTCATTTTCCCTGCATAAAACTCCCACCAAATTAGTAGAAATCTCAAATTAAACCTTGATTTGAAGATTTGAAGAAAAAAAAAACAAACAGGAAAGAGTGAAGGAAATTTAAGTTTGGAAGAGCTTCAATTGAGGTATGCCATACCTCTAGTTGATTAAGTAAGTAGGCATGGAACTAAGGGTGGCTAAGTAGAAAATAACATGAAAAATGGAAAAATTATGCTTAATTATTGGTGTGTGAATTTTTTCCAGCCATGGGACCTTAGGGTTTAATGTGTTTAATTTAATTTGAACACAAATTCTACCTTAGTTAAAGTTGTATATAAGATTTATGAGTTGAGATATGATGAGTTGCATGAATTGTGAAATTGGGGGGAAATTAGGGTTTGGTGAGAATTAGAGTTTTATGAAATGTTGACTAATTGATGTTTGTCATGCTTAATTGTGCTCATTTGGTATGTTTTGGATTGAGAATTGATGTGAATTATTGTTAATTATGGAATGGAATTGATGGATGAGTGGTTGTTGGGTTGCTGGAAATTCTAGACCTCTGAGTCCAATGTGCTTTCATAGTTATAAGTAGAGCTAGACAGCTCCAATTGGTGTGAGGCCAATTGGAGATGGCCAATTGGAGATGAAACTTAAGACCAAATTCCACAATTTTCATGAAGAAATCTGTGACACCCCTTACCCGTCTACAGTATATCCGAGTAAGCTATGTCCCACGGTGTACCGGAACACTCTATTTTATCTTATTTAATTTTTCTCATAGTTTTGAATATAACTTGTGAAATATAATTCATTTAAGTCATTTATTGAAATTATAATTTATTTGAGGTTCCGAAAATTTTATAGAAAATCCGGCAGAGTACCGGCTAAAAATGCAGAAAACAGTTCTTCGGAACCTGTGAAAAACACTTCCGATAATCATATTCAATCATTCTCAAACTCCAATATCATCAAAATCTCAATATTTTTCAACAACATTTCTCAATCATTCATTTCTCATGGTACTCATATATATAAGCAATAAATAAATACTCAAATTTTCCATTCATAATCACAATTTTCATTATTTACATGAACATCAAAATACATTACATAAGTTTCATTTACACAAAAGAAAATAAAAGTTAGTTACAAAATACCAAAATGAAACCTAGTGTCCTACCAATGCACTGAAGATGGTGAGGTGACACGGACACTATGCAGAGCTGCAGGAGGTCTCACCCAGTCTGTGGTCTACCGAGCTCTCGGTTAGGATCTCCAGAACCTACGCGTGGCAAAAGCAACGCGCTAAGCAATAATGCTTAGTGGTGCCAATAATATAATAAAAAGAAATAACAAAAATAAATATGTAGTGAATGTATTAATGTCTCATTGCAAATAAATTTTCTTTGAGTATTTGTAGTCGTACTTATTTTGTACTGGTTATATTCATTATTTCATTACATTTATCCACTTTCATTTTTGGTTGCCCAAGTAACCTATCTTTGACGCATCGGATTGGATAATCGGGTAAACTGGCACTGGGTATCAATTATCTAGGGCCGTCACACCATAGGTAACATATGTATCTCCGGTGCAAATGTAATAGCTAATAAGTCAGAATAACATTAGGCACAAGGCCAAGTCTCAACACAATGTCAGAATGGCTAAAAGCCATGAAATCACAGAATGGCATAATGCCATGTGCAGTACTGCTAACTGAACCCTATTGGCATGCAAAACTATCCAAACTAATATTGTTAGGTATACTAGGGCATTTGATACTTTTGAATTTTGTAATTTTTGAATTTCAAGCTTTGGTGTTACTATTCACTTCATTAGTCAACAAAAATGTTGAATTTTGCATAGAAAATAGGTACATTGGTTTTAACACTCCCAACATACCACATTGTGCATTCAAAACTTGTTGGCATTAATCACCAATACTATTTCTATGCTTAAAACTATTGGAGCAGAATTTTCAGTTTTTATACCCTAAATTTACTGTTCTATTAGTTACTGTTTCAGTGGGAATTTAAGAAAATGATAAACATGAAAGTTGTACCTTATTTTGTCTAGTTGAATTTCTTTTTTTGAATCACTCCATTTGGAGTTTTGTAGCTCAAGTTATGGTCCAAAAACCATAACTGGCGGGATTGAAAATTTTCAGAACTGACCATATCTACAGTGCAGTGAATGGTGACTGCAACTGCCTTTTTGGATAGGTTCTGGTCATAATTTTGGGTAGGTTTCTTCATGAAAGTTGTTGGTCTATATCTTAACTTGTTTCTGTAAACATTTCAGGTCAATTGAACCATTCTACAATGAGTTATGGCCAAATGAACAATCACTGTTCATTTGGTCATTTTGCAGAATCTGGTGGCAGGACATCCGGATTGGGGCAAGTTTTTGGTCCACTTGCTTTAGTCTTTTGGGCATAGTTTCTTCACCAAAATTGTGACATTATGTGTCTAGTTTCATGGCCAATTAGCCAAACACCAATTGAACCTACACAACTCAAGTTGTGGCTGTCCAAACAGGCTGGACTCACAGCCACCCTGCTGGTTTCACTAGGCAGCATACCAAATTAGTTTGTAATGCTATAATTCACACTAAGTTATGGTCAACTTACCTCAAATGGTCACTAATTGACCATTAAAATGTTCATTCACCATTACATAAGCAAAGTCCAAGTTTCTCTCCAAAACCCTAATTCCCCATATCAATTCACACCACACACCTTAGTTAAACACACTAATTCATTATATATATATATATATATATATATATATATATATATATGGACTAGAGATGGTGTTTAAAGTATATATATATATATATATATATATATATATATATATATACTTTAAACACCATCTCTAGTCCATATATATATATATATATATATATATATATATATATATAATTTAAACACCATCTCTAGTCCACTCTAAGCCCATCAAAACAATCAAAATCATCACCCCCAATAGGCTGCCGAAATTCACCATTTACCCTAGCATGTTTAATTTTCTTCTATTCAGCCTAACTTAATGTTTTAACATGAATATCCAAAGGAAGAAGGAGAAAGATGGCACTAAGCATGTTGGAGCTAACTCCCAAACTTGTAAAAACTTTCTTTTCCTTCTTCTTTTTGCTGGTTAGAGAGAGTTTAAGATGCAAGGAAGAGTTTTTGTGAAGTGATTTAAGTGAGCTTATGGTGAAACTTAGTGGGGTGTGAAGCTTGATGAAGTGTTAATGGAGGTTTGGGTTAGGGAAGAATCTGGCTAGTTTGAGGGAGAAGAAGGCAGATAGTGTTTTTGATTTTTTTGGTCTCAATTGTCTCTTTTTATTAGTTAATTAAATGGTTGTTTAAATGTAATTGGTGGGGATTTTTAAATAACATCATAATGATGTCATAATTTACATTATATTTCATTTTCTTTTCTTTTCTTTTCTACTAACTTCAAATTAATTTTTCATCAACATTAATTCATATTTTATGTCATATAATTTATGTACTTAATTGGACAAGTTGGTCAAAAATCACCTCTGAGGGCAAAATGACAAAAATGCCCTCCGTTTGGCTTAACGGGCCAAAATTGTCTGTACCGATTGAAAAATTTTTCTAAATATTTTCTTGGCATTCTAATGCCATAAGAACCTCAATAACCCTTCTCTGGAGTCCCAAAAATTATTTTATGAATTTTCTCTGGGGTCTAGGGCTCCTAGTTGCGAGAACAGCAACTTTTCACTAAGTTACCCATCGTTAGGGCACCGGCTCGTTTAACTTGGTTGTATTTTATTTCCAAAATTTTTTCTAAATTTTTCTTATTAATATTTGAGTTAATTATGGTTCCTCACTTTAGTTCAAATATTTTTTCGGACGTTCTAGCTGTCCGGACCGACACTGGTCACCGGAATAGTAGAATGTACTGAGTTGCTACAGGGAGGGTGTTACAATTCTTCCCCTCTAATTTAAATTTCGTCCTCGAAATTTACCTGATGCAAACAGTTGAGGAATCTATTGCCTCATCGTCTCTTCATTTTCCCAAGTTGCCTCTTCGGTGTTGTGGTGCCTCCAAAGCGCTTTCACCAGTGGAATTTGCTTATTCCTCAACTCTTTCACTTCCCGAGCCAGGATCCGTATGGGTTCTTCTTCATATGTCAAATCCGGTTGTACTTCAATTTCTTCCATGGAGATGAAATGTGAAGGATCTGAGCGGTATCTTCTTAGCATAGACACATGGAACACATTGTGGATCTTGTCCAGCTCTGGTGGTAAAGCTAGCCTATAGGCCACTGGGCCCACACATTCAATGACTTCATATGGGCCAATGAACCTAAGGCTTAACTTACCTTTTCTTCCAAACCTCAATACCTTCTTCCATGGTGACACCTTGAGGAACACTTTGTCGCCAACCACATATTCTATTTCTTTTCTCTTCAGGTCGGCATAAGATTTCTGTCTGTCTGAGGCAACCTTCAGATTGGCTTTGATTAG
Organism: Hevea brasiliensis; assembly: GCF_030052815.1. Lineage (NCBI taxonomy): Eukaryota > Viridiplantae > Streptophyta > Magnoliopsida > Malpighiales > Euphorbiaceae > Hevea > Hevea brasiliensis. The sequence goes on along the minus strand of NC_079496.1, from coordinate 72,994,660 downwards.
TTTTACTTTCTCCTTAGTATGTTTCACCAGGTCTGGCCCTACCAGTTTGTCTTCGCCCAATTCAGTCCAGCACACTGGAGTTCTACATTTTCTCCCATACAGTGCTTCATACGAGGCCATTTGGATACTAGCTTGGTAGCTATTGTTGTATGCAAATTCTGCCAGTGGGAGGTATCTATCCCAACTTCCCTCAAACTCAATGATACAACCTCTCAGCATATCTTCAAGGACCTGGCATATATTTCATGTTATTATTATCATTTTAATTCAATATTTGTATCAATTCCATTGATTTCAATTATTTACCTGGATTACTCTTTCTGATTGCCCATCCGTCTGAGGATGGAAAGCTATGCTGAAATGGAGCTATGTACCCAATGACTCATGCAACTTCTTCCAAAATCTCGATGTAAACCTTGGGTCTCGATCAGATATGATGGAAAGTGGAATTCCATGCAGTCTAAGTATCTCACTGATATACAATTCTGCTAATTTCTCTAGTGAATAGTCAGTCCTAACTGGCAGAAAGTGTGCTGACTTCGTCAATCTATCCACTATCACCCATACTGTGTCACACCCTACCCATCTGTAAGGCATAACATGATCCCGTAATATACCTAATGAATTACCAAGTCTGTCTACTGATAACCCATTAAATACACTACAAGGGATTTTAAAAACTTTTCTTACTTCTTTTACAGTGGTGAGCACCATTTACAGGTGTTAAAAACCTTTTTGAACTGAAGTGATAGAACTAACACATTTGAATTGTTTGGAATTTCTGTAAAAATTTTGGCAGAGTGTCATCTGTATTTTGGATAAAACAGTTCCTCAGAAAACCTGTAAAAAGCACTTCAATATTTTTTCAAATCTCAACTCAAGTCTGAGATACAAGAAATATAATACAATTTTTACAAGCCAAAATAACTCATAATTATTTTACAACTTCAAAGTAGAATTTAAATTTACAATTGCTCAAAATCAAAAACAATATGTACATACAGTGGTCATACATTACAGTACAAAATGCAAAATGTGGTATACTCATTATACCCGAAAATCTCTCGCTGGAGGTACTAGCAGCCTAGTCTGCTGCCCTGTCTGTCTGTCTACCTACGACAGCAATAAAAAGCTATTGCTGAGACAATGTCTCAGTGGTGCACAACATTAACCAAATACAACTTAAATCACAGTTCATAAATCGTTTAAATGATGGATATGTAAAATCATAGTTAAATTCAAGACAATGAGTGTCAGAAGGAATTTAACACAATATCACAATAAATCTCAGAGATCAAAACATATTTAACTTCAAAAGACAGTGAATGTCAATAAGGATTTAACTCCATTTCACAGTCTCATAATACAAATCAATAAATCACACACAGCTTAATCATGTTCCAAAGTTCAATTCGTCCCAAAAGCCGATGGCTAATGAGGTATTCAATTCATCCCAAAAGTCGATGACTAATGAGGAATAACATAGCTAGCTAGCAAAAATATGAGTACTCATCCAATTCGTCCTCAACAGGCACACACCTCAACACTTCAGCCAGAGAGGGAATTCAATTCGTCCCACTAGACAAGCTAGCGAGGAATAAAATCAATATACATGATAGCTGTGGTTTCAAACCATTTACAGTGCTTTTCAATCAATAAGTATCCATCAAATATCATTCAACAATTTTTCACAGTTTCACAATTTAAAACAATAATATACAAATAGTCAAAATTTATTTCAATTGAAAAATTCAAAAGAAATAGTTGTTGTGCACAAACCTCTGATAATTGTCTCCTGGTCTGGACTCAGTGTTTCCTTCCCTTTCCCTGAGTCTTTACTAATTGAGAAACACAATTTGAAGTGTTTCAGTACTAAATTAAACTGTCTCTATCGATAATGCTTGATAAGTAATTCACTGAAAGCTATTATTTGCTTAATCACCTAATATGCCGACCCTCGATGCGTTCTAGGTAAATTAGGTTTTAGTGTCACTAATATGTCACATTCGATAGTCTTTTAGGGTTGGTACATGTTACCAATTTCATTTCCTTGTTTAGTGCATTTTATAGCAACTTGCTGGATTCCGGGATACTAGTTTGACCTAGCCGGACGACCTAGTTCCCTCGGTTTTCGGGTTTCGATCAAAACTAAAAACTTATAGATCTATGTCTTATGGAACCCGGGGCAAAATTTTAGGTCATTCTGAGTTATGTAGACCAAGTTATGGTCATTTTATTATTGCTGGTCAAATGGCATCAAATTAGGTAATTTTAGGTCAAATTTGGTCAACTTTGGTTCGGCCAGTTTTTGGACCCGAACTTTTGCAAGCTGTTTGACTTGCTTATGGTCATTTCTGGGCTTTGGTGTCTTCATAAGACTTGTAGGTATGGGTCTTAAGTATTCATGTTTAAAATTGCAGGTCAATTGGACCTGTTTTGAGTGAGTTATGGCCTAAACACTAACTGCTGCCCAATTGGTCAATTTTCAGGCCTCATTTGCACTTAATCCGAATTGGTCATTTTTCATGCTACCTTGCAAGCAGAATTTGGGTATGCTTTCTCAATGAAAGTTGGCACATTTTGTGCCTATTTTCACCTCCAATTGGTCTCATACCAATTGGAGTTACACATTTAGTTTTATAGGTTAAAATACACAGTACCCTTAATTACATTGCTTAAACATCTATTCATTACACATTTACCTTGCTACAAATCCACCTCTCAACCCCATTCTGTTTTGGTACATTACCAAAACCATATACCACCTTACCTTAAAGTCATTTTGGGCAGAATACAAATATCCTCAACACACCAAATGAAACTCTAATTCACAAAGTCCAAATACAACCACATATACACATAAACATTTCTAATTCTTACATACACTTTACACAACCAATTTACATACATATTCATCAATCCTCAATATCACAATTTATCCAATATCTCCATGAATTCAAACATTCATTAAGGAGTCCCAAAGCTGCGAAATGCTCCACAATGCCAAATTGTCCATAATTTCGTCAACTCCATTTCAAGTGCACAATCACCATATACATGTGGGATTAACTTACTAGGACATTAAATCACCCTACTCAACATGAATCCACATCAAATATATGTAAGAATACTTCATCAAATATTGAACTCCATGGCTGTCCAAAATTGGACATATCAAGAGCTCCTCAAACTTGAAAATTTTCTTCACAAATCAAACACCCATAACATGTATACAAAGTTTAACAGAGTAATATTCAAAAATAAAAAATTACCTATGGTTGGGACTTGCTAAACCTTTACTAAACTTCTTGATTTTGGTATCAAACTCTTCCTTGTGATGTGGAGATAAAACTTAATGAAGCCACTTAGGTGATTGGAGGTGAAATGAAGGAGAAGATGAAGGTTTGAAGCAAAACGGCTATCGAGTTTTTTTAGGGAGTTTGTTTCAGCATGGTTGAAACAATTGAAGAAGATGATGTTTGAGTGGGAGTAATCTGCCCACTTATGATTATATTTAATCCATATTATAATTCTTAGTGGTCCACTCACATAATTTAAAGCATATTATAAGTTTAACTTTCATTTATTCCACATTAACCCATAATTTTTGCTATTTACTTTAGGTACCATCAATTTAATTTTTCATTATATTTTCCCAGTGTAATATTATTTATTTTTAATGGACATTTAGGTCAAAAGGCAATTCGGGATGTCAAATGACCATAATGCCCCTGTTTGGGTTGCATTCCCGATTTTTCGGTAACACCGAGTTTTGTCCGTTTTTCGATTTCTCACTTTTCTTTGTACTAATTATTTAATTTTTCTTTTCTTGTATTTCATTATTTTATGTCTCCTCACTCATAACGAAGTGTAGTTCTAGGCATCCTAGCTGTTCGGACAACACTGGTCACCGGAACAGTAGAACGCACTACCGAACTTAGGGGTGTTACATACTGCATCATGTTTCTTCTGGGTGAGAGGTAGACCACTTACAAAATCCATGGTAACCCGATCCCATTTCCATTCAGGTATGCGTATAGGCTGTAGCAAACCTGATGGAACTTGATGTTCTGCCTTAACTTGCTGACATGTTAAGCATTTAGTCACATAGTCAGCTATGTCCTTCTTCATACCATGCCACCAATACTGAAGCTTCAGATCATGATACATTTTTGTACTTCCTGGGTGCATAGCATAAACACTGGTATGTGCCTCTTTCAAAATACTGGCTTTCAATTCCCCATCATCTGGTACACATACTCTTCCTTTGTACTAAAGACACCCATCTGCTTTCATCTCATAATCAGTTGCTTTTCCCTCTGAGATTTTACTCATAATAGCCATTAACTTTTCATCTGCCTTTTGCCCATCTAAAATCTGCTGTAGCAGGTTCGGCCGCACTTGCAACTCAGCCAAAATAGCTCCATCTCGAACCAAAGATAGATGGGCATTCAATGATATCAAAGCTGTGATGGATTTTCTGCTCAAAGCATCAGCAACTACATTTGCCTTCCCAGGATGGTAGTCAATTACACAATCATAGTCCTTCAGGAACTCAATCCATCGCCTCTGTCTAAGGTTGAGCTCCTTCTGAGTTGGCAAATATTTTAGACTTTTGTGGTCCGTGTAAATGTAGCACTTTTCACCATATAAGTAATGCCTCCATATCTTTAGTGTGAAGATAATTACTGCAAGTTCTAGATCATGGGTAGGGTAATTTTGTTCATATAGCCTTAGCTGCCTGGAAGCATAAGCGATCACCTTTCCCTCTCGTATCCATACACACCCTAACCCATTATGAGAGGCATCACTGTAGACCACAAAGTCCTTTCCTGACACTGGCTGTGTTAACACTGGTGCCTCTTGTCACACCCTACCCCTCTGTAAGGCATGACATGATCCCGAAGTATACCTAATGAATTATCAACTCCATCTACTGATAACCCATTAAATACACTACAAGGGATTTTAAAAACTTTTCGTACTTCTTTCACAGTGGTGAGCACTATTTATAGATGTTAAAAACTTTTGTGAACTGAAGTGATAGAACTAACACATTTGACTTATTTGGAATTTCTATAAAAATTTTGGCAGAGTGCCATCTGTATTTTGGATAAAACAGTTCTTCAGAAAACCTGTAAAAAGCACTTCAATATTTTTCCCAATCTCAACTCCAACAAAATTCAACACAATATTTTTCTCAACTCAATCCACAACAATTTTTCAGTATTTTCAAAGGATGAGATAAAAGAAATATAATACAAATTTTACAAGTCAAAATAACTCATAATTATTTTACAACTTCAATGTACAATTTTTATTTACAACTGGTCAAATAATTTACATACATATTATTACATGCATACATCAGACCTATGTACATGGGTATACCTATAATATACCTGGAGCTGGTCTGAAAGTGTCTTCAAAGAAACTTACTCACTGCTCTATGCTCTTCTTACCTGCGACAGCATACAAAGCTATCGCTGAGTGGTGAACTCAGTGGTGCACAACTATAATTTAAAACATGGTACAATATACATTGACAAAATTTACAGTAAATAATTTGGAAATCTGAATACTCATCAAATTCCAAAACTCAAAATATTCATTGCCAATAATGTAAATCATTTGTATAAATGACTTTGATCACAAAATTCAATTTATCAAATCATGACTAACCATTTAAGTAATTCCAACAAAATCAATTATACATAAACCATAATTGAAATCACAATTCTTTACCATTTCAAAGCCATTCTGTATCTCAAAACTCATTATGTATCTCAAAAATCAATCTTTATCTCAAAACCATGTTGTATCTCAAAAACCATCTTTGTAGCTCAAAACCATCTTTGTATCTCACAAATCATTCTTTATCTCACTAACTATGCAAGACTAATCCGATAGGGCCATCTTCGATGTGATTCTAAATCCCTATGGTCGGGGAGGTCGAATCAGATTCTAACTCCCTATGGTGGGGGAGGTCGAATCATCGTGCACAGTACCATCACAATAATGAATCTTCCGCAAGGGCCATAACGATAAAATAAACTTAGATCTAACCTCAAATTAGAGGAAAATCTAAGCCTGTGCACGTACCATGGTAATCAAAACACAACTAACTCCATTGTCTTCTCAACAAATGAGAGAGACGGGTAATAGCCTAGTCAAGCATCTATAGTGAGATATAAAACAATATCACAATCCTTTTAGTGAGCATAAATCACAATATAATTCGATTCAAAGTCAATTCCAATATCCAATAATTTTTATGCTCATCACAATTCAAATCATAAATTTGCATTTTTCCATGAAAATTACCATCACAATTCAAAACATGTTCTATCACAATTTTCCAAAACATAATTTATTCAATCCATAACAATGCTTAATACTTGTGGAAATACCATTTCACAAAGCTAAATTCATACATACTATAACAATTTCAATAATCATTGAATTAAATCTAATGCTTGTTAAACATAATACATAAGAAAAATATGTCATTTAATCATATGAAATTTTCAAAACAAAAATATTTAAAAACTAGTTGTGCACAAACCTCTGATGACTGACTCTTGGTCTGGACTCAGTGTTTCCTTCCCTTTCCCTGAGTCTTTACTAACTAAGAAACACAATTTGAAGTGTTTCAGTACTAAATTAAACTGTCTCTATCGATAATGTTTGGCAAATTATTCACTGAAAGCTATTATTTGCTTAATCACCTAATATACCGACACTCGATGTGTTCTAGGTAATTTAGGTTTTAGTGTCATTAATATGTCACATTCGATAGGGTTTTAGGGTTGGTACGTTTTACCAAACTCATTTCCTTGTTTAGTGCATTTTAATGCAACTTGCTGGATTTCGGTATACTAGTTTGACCTAGCCGGACGACCTAGTTCCCTCGGTTTTCGGGTTTCGGTTAAAACTACAAACTTGTAGATCTAAGTCTTATGGAATGTGGGGCAAAATTTTAGGTCATTATGAGTTAATTAGACCAAGTTATGGTCATTATACTATTGCTGGTCAAATGGCATCAAATTAGGTCAATTTTAGGTCAATTTGGTCAACTTTGGTTCGGCCAGTTTTTGGACCCGAACTTGTGCAAGCTGTTTGACTTGCTTATGGTCATTTCTGGGCTTTGGTGTCTTCATAAGACTTGTAGGTATGGGTCTTAAATATTGATGGTTAAAATTTCAGGTCAATTGGACCTGTTTTGAGTGAGTTATGGCCTAAACACTAACTGCTGCCCAATTGGTCAGTTTTCAGGTTTCAATTGCACCTAATCCGAATTGGTCATTTTTTTATGCCACCTTGCAAGCAGAATTTTGGTATGTTTTCTCAATGAAAGTTGGCACATTTTGTGCCTAGTTTCACCTCCAATTGGTCTCGTAGCAATTGGAGTCACAGCTTTACACTTATAACCTAATTTATACACTGCATTCATCAATCACACAACCTACACACAATTTGCACTTCCAATTTGGCAATCCTTCTTCTTCCAAACTCCAAATAAGCATACATGGCACTTCTAATACTCATTAAATAGTCTCAATTTCATCAAGTCATCATCAAAATTTCATCATACTTAAACAGCCCCAATTTAACATTAAAACCCTAATAATTTTTCAATTTCAATTATACATACAATTCAACCTATATACATGTCTATATTCACTCTCAAGCATCATTTAGCAAGTTTAATCATTCAAAACCATCTAAACCTAGCTCTCCTCAAGGCTACCAGAAATTAGAAGGAGTGTAGACTTATCATTTCTCTTAAATTTCAAGAGAATTCAACTCACCTCATGAAGCTCATCAACTTTAAAGAAGGAAGGGTGGGGGTTCTTTGCACTTACCTCATATGTGTGACCCTTGCTGCCCTTGACAACTCCACTATTTCCTCTCCTAATGGCTGCCCAAGGATTGTTCTTGATGTGAGGATAAACTTTCATGAAGGGACTTGTTGGATTTATGGCATGAAAGGGGAGAGATTAAGCTTTGCATGAAAGTTGGCTATGGAAGTTTGGAGAGAGAGATTTGAATTCGGCAATGGGTTTCAAAGGTTGAAGAAGGTGACTTGGTTAGTGAAATTCTGTCCACTTAATGAGTTTAAATAATCCATAGTGCTCCACTAACATAATTAACATTTAAATAATCTAAATTTTTAATTATTCCACATTTTACCCTTAATTCCTCTTAACTACTCCACACATTTGACTTCAATTTTTTTTTTTGCATTATTAAATTTTTAACACTACTAATTTCTCATGGAAATTTAAGTCAAAAGTCAACTCGGGGTATCAATTGACCAAAATGCCCTTATTCGGTTTGTATTTCGAAATTTTTAGTGTTACCGATTAAATCCTTGACCTATCGATTTCTAAATTTTCATTTTTATTTATATTGACTTACTAATTTTTCTTTGACATTTTCCAAGTGTAATATTATTTATTTTTAATGGACATTTAGGTCCAAAGACAACTTGGGATGTCAAATGACCACAATGCCCCTGTTCAGGTTGCATTCCCGATTTTTTGGTAACACCGGGTTTTGTCCGTTTTTCGATTTCTCACTTTTCTTTGCACTAATTAATTAATTTTTCTTTGATATTTCTAATGATATTTATACTTCAATAAATATTTATTTGAGTCCTAAAAATATTTTCCAGGGTTCCCCGCAGTCTAGGGCTAGTCAACGGTCAACGCCATGACTTCCCGGTGCGGTCACCCATCGCTAGGGTTCTCGACTCGCTTAACTTGGTTACATTTCTTTGCTATTATTTTTCCTTTGTTTTTCTTGTATTTTCTTTTCTTGTATTTCATTATTTTATGTCTCCTCACTCATAACGAGGTGTAGTTCTAGGCATCCTAGCTGTCCGGATAGCACTGGTCACCGGAACAGCAGAACGCACTACCGAACTTAGGGGTGTTACAATTCTCCCCCCCTTAAAATAAATTTCTTCTCGAAATTTTTACCTAGCATTAGTCTCTGAACAGCTGCGGGTGCTGTCTCCTCATATCCTCTTCACGTTCCCAAGTAGCTTCCTGGCCTGAATGATGGTTCCACAGCACTTTAACCAGGTGTATCTGTTTATTCCTCAGCTGCTTCACCTCATAAGCTAGAATTTTTATGGGTTCTTCCTCGTATGAGAGGTCTGGATTTACTTCAATCTTTTCAACTAATAGTACATGAGATGGGTCTGATCTGTACCTCCTTAACATGGACACATGGAAGACATTGTGTATCCTTGCTAACACTGGAGGTAATGCCAACCGATATGCCAAAGGACCCACTCTTTCCAGAACCTCATATGGTCCGATGAAATGAGGACTCAGTTTCCCCTTTCTGCCAAATCTCATAATCCTCTTCTAAGGAGAAACTTTGAGGAATACCTTATCACCCACTGCATATTCAATATCTCTTCTTTTCAAATCAACATAGGACTTCTGACGGTCTGATGCAGCCTTGAGTCTATCCCTAATCAATCTGATCTTTTCCTCTGTCTGCTGAACAATTTCTGGCCCAATCATCGTCCTTTCACCTACTTCATCCCAACATAAGGGAGTTCTGCACTTTCTGCCATACAAAGCTTCATATGGAGGCATCCCAATACTTGATTGGTAGCTGTTGTTTTAAGCAAACTCAATCAAAGGCAAGTGTGTATCCAAACTACCTTCAAATTCAATCACACAAGCCTGTAGCATATCCTCCAATATCTGAATAACCCTCTCAGACTGGCTATCTGTCTTTGGGTGGAATGCTGTGCTGAAGTTCAATTTAGTTCCTATGGTTCTCTGAAGACTACCCCAGAATTTAGAAGTGAACCTAGGATCTCTGTCAGATACAATTGATACTGGCACTCCATGCAGTTTTACAATCCCATATATGTACAATCTGGCCAATCTTTCTAGGCTATAGTCCATCCGGACTGGCAAAAAGTGAGCAGACTTGGTTAGTCTATCAATTATAACCCATACTGCATCATGACTATTCTGTGTCCTCGGAAGTCTCATCACAACATCCATAGTTATCTGTTCCCTTACTATGTTTCATAGGGTGCCACTCGTATGCTAGCTTGACACTTATTAATGTATACAAATTCTGTTAGTGGGATGTATCTGTCCCATCTCCTCTCGGATTCAATGACACAAGTTCTCGATATATTCTTGAGGGCTTATCACATTTTACAGGTTATTATTATCATTTCATTTCATTATTTATAGGAACTCAATGAGTTTCCGAATTTACCTGAATTACTTGTTTCAATTATCCATCTGTCTGAGGATGATACGTTGTACTGATATCTCTAAGCTTATAGCAATTACTGTGGTACAGGTAGTTCACATTATTGTAACCGAGTTACTGACTCCAGCTACCTTACAAGTGTAGTCTTTCGACAAGCTAGTTCTGAAGTTTTAAATTTTTGACTAAAATTTTCACACTTATTTCCAGTAATAGTACCCTATTCGGGTGCAACTGTATCAATTTATAGATTACTTACAAATATTCTTACTTTATTGTACCATGAGGAAGCACGTAGCTCTACACAATAATCCCGTGTTGGTACTGAAATCTGCAGCTTACGATACAAACATCGAGAACATTACATAGTCACTACGTTATAACCTCATGGACTAGGTTTTCTAACATCTTATCTTTCTCGAATCCACTAATATCCCAAACCGATTCTGATTACAATTTCCTTTGACAATTACTAATAGTAACATCTTTGCCCTCATATAGAGCAATTCTATTACTGTAACTTACTTTTAGGTCCTCTTGCCTTACATTAAGTAGGCTCGCCAATTAACTTTATAATTTACGGTATGTTAGAAAATACTTTTAGCTAACAATTCTTCCAAAATTAATGTTAACCATACTTGTTATTGTAGTTATTATCCTAAAGGACTAGTCACTAATACATCAAAATTCAATTCCATGTAAAGGAATAACAACAGAACATATAGTTCTGACACTAACACACAACTAAGTAGTGCTGGGATCAAATAATAACTAATTGTTTCTTTCAAAAATTAAGAACTTACCGTGACTACATCCAAGTTTCTGCTCCTTTTACTTGGCGCATAGTGGACTCTCCGACTGGTGCGCTACTATATTCGGGTTGATTCACTGTGTTATAGTGGTGAGGAGTACCAACTCTATTTCTATCTTAACTCTGACTGACGGTCTGTGAACTCCGGAGAGCAGATCGAGGTGGTTTAACACAATCTTTAGCAAAGTTTCCAAGTTTTCCACAATTGTAACAGGCTCCAGAGGCCTTACGACAAATACCTCCATATAGCTTACCACAAACATAGCAGAAACGGGTAGGATAGGAACTTCTAGTTGTTCGACGACTAGATCTTGGTGGTCTCTGCCCTGATAATCCGCCTTTATCATATTTCTGAGTTCGGGGCTCCTCAAATTCTTTTCTCTTCCCCAAATTACTGTTCGAACTCTGACCCATAGGTTTCTCGCTCTTTTCCATTTCACACTGCCCTTGTGGGGGTTGGGTCTGTACTTGGGCTTGGGCTGACAGATTATCAGCCAGTTGTTGAAAGAAAGTGGCCATTTGCTGGGCCATTTGTGCAGTAATTTGTACCGGTAAAACTGGTACACAGTTTTCGACATTTTGTGGAGTCAAGGCCCACTTGTTCTTCTGCCATCACAGACTGTTCTATTGTCTCATTCTTCTCTTCCATTTTTTTCACAAAATTTTATATTCCTGTACAACCAACACAAGGAGATTCCTCTCCATTAGTTCACATTTATGATGTAAATGTACTATATGTATCAAACATTTGAGCAGTTGTAGTTCTGACAAAAAGATTTCAAATTCACGATTCAAATTCACTTTAAAACCATTGCTCGATACCACTTAAACATGTCACACCCTACCCTCTGTAAGGCATGACATGATCCCGTAGTATACCTAATGAATTATCAACTCCGCTTCATCGATAACCCATTAAATACACTACAAGGGATTTTAAAAACTTTTCTTACTTCTTTCACAGTGGTGAGCACTATTTACAGGTGTTAAAAACTTTTATGAACTGAAGTGATAGAACTAACACATTTGACTTATTTGGAATTTCTGTAAAAATTTTGGCAGAATGCCATCTGTATTTTGGATAAAACATTTCTTCAAGCACTTCAATATTTTTTCCAATCTCAACTCCAACAAAATTCAACACAATATTTTTCTCAACTCAATCCACAACAATTTTTCAGTATTTTCAAAGGATGAGATAAAAGAAATATAATACAAATTTTACAAGTCAAAATAACTCATAATTATTTTACAACTTCAATGTACAATTTTTATTTACAACTGCTCAAATAATTTACATACATATTATTACATGCATACATCAGACTTATGTATATGGGTATACCTATAATATACCTGGAGCTGGTCTGAAAGTGTCTTCAAAGAAACTTACTCACTGCTCTATGCTCTTCTTACCTGCGACAGCATACAAAGCTATCGCTGAGTGGTGAACTCAGTGGTGCACAACTATAATTTAAAACATGGTACAATATACATTGACAAAATTTACAGTAAATAATTTGGAAATCTGAATACTCATCAAATTCCAAAACTCAAAATATTCATTGCCAATAATGTAAATCATTTGTATAAATGACTTTGATCACAAAATTCAATTTATCAAATCATGACTAACCATTTAAGTAATTCCAACAAAATCAATTATACATAAACCATAATTGAAATCACAATTCTTTACCATTTCAAAGCCATTCTGTATCTCAAAAATCATTATATATCTCAAAAATCAATCTTTATCTCAAAACCATGTTGTATCTCAAAAACCATGCTGTAGCTCAAAAACCATATTGTATCTCACAAATCATTCTTTATCTCACTAACTATGCAAAACTAATACGATAGGGCCATCTTCGTTGTGATTCAAACTCCCTATGGTCGGGGAGGTTGAATCAGATTCTAACTCCTATGGTCGGGGAGGTCGAATCATCGTGCACAGTTCCATCACAATAATGAATCTTCCACAAGGGCCATAACGATAAAATAAACTTAGATCTAACCTCAAATTAGAGGAAAATCTAAGCCTGTGCACATACCATGGTAATCAAAACACAACTAACTCCATTGTCTTCTCAACAAATGAGAGAGACGGGTAATAACCTAGTCAAGCATCTATAGTGAGATATAAAACAATATCACAATCCTTTTAGTGAGCATAAATCACAATATAATTCGATTCAAAGTCAATTCCAATATCCAATAATTTTTATGCTCATCACAATTCAAATCATAAATTTGCATTTTTCCATGAAAATTACCATCACAATTCAAAACATGTTCTATCATAATTTTCCAAAACATAATTTATTCAATCCATAACAATGCTTAATACTTGTGGAAATACCATTTCACAAAGCTAAATTCATACATACTATAACAATTTCAATAATCATTGAATTAAATCTAATGCTTGTTAAACATAATACATAAGAAAAATATGTCATTTAATCATATGAAATATTCAAAACAAAATTAGTTAAAAACTAGTTGTGCACAAACCTTTGATGACTGTCTCCTGGTCTAGACTCAGTGTTTCCTTCCCTTTCCCTGAGTCTTTACTAACTTGGAAACACAATTTGAAGTGTTTCAGTACTAAATTAAACTGTCTCTATCGATAATGTTTGACAAATAATTCACTGAAAGCTATTATTTGCTTAATCACCTAATATACCGAACCTCGATGTGTTCTAGGTAATTTAGGTTTTAGTGTCATTAATATTTCACATTCGATAGGGTTTTAGGGTTGGTAAGTTTTACCAAACTCATTTCCTTATTTAGTGCATTTTAATGCAACTTGCTGGATTTCGCTATACTAGTTTGACCTAGCTGGATAACCTAGTTCCCTCGGTTTTCGGTTAAAACTACAAACTTGTAGATCTATGTCTTATGGAACGCGCAGCAAAATTTTAGGTCATTCTGAGTTAAGTATACCAAGTTATGGTCATTATACTATTGCTGGTCAAATGGCATCAAATTAGGTCAATTTTAGGTCAATTTGGTCAACTTTGGTTCGGCCAGTTTTTGCACCCGAACTTGTGCAAGCTGTTTGACTTGCTTATGGTCATTTCTGGGCTTTGGTGTCTTCATAAGACTTGTAGGTATGGGTCTTAACTATTCATGGTTAAACTTTCAGGTCAATTGGACCTGTTTTGAGTGAGTTATGGCCTAAAAACTAACTGCTGCCCAATTGGTCAGTTTTCAGGTTTCAATTGCACCTAATCCGAATTGGTCATTTTTTTATGCCACCTTGCAAGCAGAATTTTGGTATGTTTTCTCAATGAAAGTTGGCACATTTTGTGCCTAGTTTCACCTCCAATTAGTCTCATACCAATTGGAGTCACAACTTTACACTTATAACCTAATTTATACACTGCATTCATCAATCACACAACCTGCAAACAATTTGCACTTCCAATTTGGCAATCCTCCTTCTTCCAAACTCCAAATAAGCATACATGGCACTTCTAATACTCATTAAATAGTCTCAATTTCATCAAGTCATCATCAAAATTTCATCATAATTAAACAGCCTCAATTTAACATTAAAACCCTAATAATTTTTCAATTTCAATTATACATACAATTCAACCTATATACATGTCTATATTCACTCTCAAGCATCATTCAGCAAGTTTAATCATTCAAAACCATCTAAACCTAGCTCTTCTCAAGGCTACCAGAAATTAGAAGGAGTGTAGACTTATCATTTCTCTTAAATTTCAAGAGAATTCAACTCACCTCATGAAGCTCATCAACTTTAAAGAAGGAAGGGTGGGGGTTCTTTGCACTTTCCTCATATGTGTGACCCTTGCTGCCCTTGACAACTCTACTATTTCCTCTCCTAATGGCTGCCCAAGGATTGTTCTTGATGTGAGGATAAACTTTCATGAAGGGACTTGTTGGATTTATGGCATGAAAGGGGAGACATAATTAACATTTAAATAATCTAAATTTTTAATTATTCCACATTTTACCCTTAATTCCTCTTAACTACTCCACACATTTGACTTCAATTTTTTTTTTTTTTGCATTATTAAATTTTTAACACTACTAATTTTTCATGGAAATTTAAGTCAAAAGTCAACTCGGGGTATCAATTGACCAAAATGCCCTTATTCGGTTTATATTTCGAAATTTTTAGTGTTACCGATTAAATCCTTGACCCATCGATTTCTAAATTTTCATTTTTATTTATATTGACTTACTAATTTTTCTTTGACATTTTCCAAGTGTAATATTATTTATTTTTAATGGACATTTAGGTCCAAAGACAACTCTGGATGTCAAATGACCACAATGCCCCTGTTCGGGTTGCATTCCCGATTTTTCGGTAACACCGGGTTTTGTCCGTTTTTCGATTTCTCACTTTTCTTTGCACTAATTAATTAATTTTTCTTTGATATTTCTAATGATATTTATACTTCAATAAATATTTATTTGATACCTAAAAATATTTTCCGTGGTTTCCGCAGATCCGTAGCTAGTCAACGGTCCACGCCGTGACTTCCCGGTGCGGTCACCCATCGCTAGGGTTCTCGACTCGCTTAACTTGGTAACATTTCTTTGCTATTATTTTTCCTTTGTTTTTCTTGTATTTTCTTTTCTTGTATTTCATTATTTTATGTCTCCTCACTCATAACGAAGTGTAGTTCTAGGCATCTTAGCTGTCCGGACAACACTGGTCACCGGAACAGCAGAACGCACTACCGAACTTAGGGGTGTTACACCTCTGTCAACATAGCCTTCAACTTCTCAAAACTGGTCTGACACTTGTCATTCCAGTCAAATCTGACATTCTTGTGTAACAACTTGGTCATTGGAGCAGCTATTAAGGAAAATCCCTTCACAAATCTCCTGTAATACCCAGCTAGCCCCAAGAAGCTTCTGACCTCAGTTGTATTTCTAAGAGGCTTCCATTCCATCACTGCTTCTATTTTCTTGGGATCCACCCTAATCCCATCAGCTGACACTATGTGTCCAAGGAATGCAATCTCATTCAACCAAAAGTCACACTTGGACAACTTAGCATACAGCTTCTTTTCTCTCAGGGTTTGCAAAACAATCCTCAAATGTTCATCATGTTCTTCCCTGGTCTTGGAGTACACCAAAATATCATCAATAAAGACCACTACGAACTGATCTAAGTATGGATGGAAGATACAGTTCATAAGGTCCATGAATGCTGCTAATGCATTTGTTAGGCCAAAGGGCATCACTAGGAACTCATAATGCCCATACCGGGTCCTGAATGCAGTCTTTGGCACATCTACATCCCTCACCCTCAACTGATGGTACCCTGATCTGAGATCAATTTTAGAAAATACTCCTGCTCCCTTCAACTGATCAAATAGATCATCAATTATAGGCAATGGATATTTATTTTTCACAGTCACTTTATTCAACTGCCGGTAATCGATGCATAACCTCAAAGTCCCATCCTTCTTTTTCACAAACAGCACTGGAGCTCCCCATGGTGACACACTGGGGCGTATAAACCCCTTATCAAGCAACTCTTGCAACTGAGTTTTCAACTCCCTCAATTCAGTGGGTGCCATCCTATAAGGAGCAATGGAAATGGGTGCTGTACCCGGCAGTGTCTCAATAGCAAATTCAACTTCCCTTTCTGGTGGAAAACCAGGTAATTCTTCAGGAAACACATCTGAGAAGTCCTTTACTGTGGATATGTCACACAGATCTGGCTTAGCCTACCTAGTATCCACCACATGTGCTAGGTAGGCTTCACAACCTTTTCTCATCAGTTTTCTCGCAACTGTGGCTGAGATAACATTGGACAAGAAATCTGTCCTTTCCCCCACAACTGTAATCTCATTACCCTCAGGAGTTTTCAAAGAAATTCTCTTAAATTTACAATCAACCATTTCCTAATGACGTGACAACCAGTCCATTCCCAAAATCATGTCAAACTCATGGAAAGGCAACTCAATCAAGTCTGCCAAGAATTCATACCCCTGAATCTTTAACGGGCAACCCTTGTACACTTTGTTCACTACCACACTATGGCCCAATGGATTAGTGACCAGAATGTCTTGGTCACTCTCCCCTACTAGTATCCCCCTTTCTACGGGAAGTTGATGCAGATATATGAATGAGTGGATCCTGGATCCACTAATGCATGCACAGATGTATTGTAGAGGGAGAACGTACCCCTGATGACGTCCGGGGCATCTTGCTCCTCCTGAGCTCTAATGGCATAAGCTCTTGCAGGTGGTCTGCTCTCAGGCCTCTCTGCTGGCTCAGATGCAGGCCTCTGTGATGGTCCCACTGCCTCAAATTTACCAGATTTGCTACCCCTTTGTGGTGCAGGAGTAGGTCTGTCTGCTTGTGTTGGAGCAGCTGTAGTAGTTCTGCGTGGACAGTTCCTCAGCTGATGCTATGTCGACCCACACCTTAAGCAAGCACCAGTCACTCTCCAACACTCCCCCTTATGCCACTTCAGGCAATGTGGACATGCAGAAGATGCTGGGGCTGATCCCCTGAACCCCATCCCTGGAGAGCTGCCCACTGATGGTGCGGACCGACCTCTCCTAGGGGTAAACTGTGGCCTGGGCCCCTGAAACTGACTTTGACCTTGTGATTGACCTGAACTCTGTGCAGGTGGACCCTTGAACTTCTTCCCAGATGCAGGAGATGAATTAAACTGACCTGGGCCCCTCTTCTGCTGTCTCTCTCTTCTGGTCTGCTCACTTATTCTTACTTTTTCAACTTTTATTGCAGCTTCCACTAACTTGGTGAAGTCGGTGATTCCCAAAGCAGTGATCATGATCTTTATGCTGTCATTTAATCCCTCTTCAAATCTCTTACACCTTTCAGCCTCATTAGGGACTATCTCCCTTCCGTAGCGGCTCAATCTGACAAATTCCTTTTCATACTCGGCCACTGTCAGCTGTCTCTGCCTTAGATTAATGAACTCCCTTCTTCTCTCTTTCAGGTATACACTACCCACATATTTCTTCTTGAATTCGGAGAGGAAGAAGTCCCAAGTTAGTACTTCTGGCTGTACTTCACTGGACACCGTATCCCACCATTCATATGCATCATCTTGCAACAGAGATACAGCAGCTTCGAGATTTTGCTCTGGAGTGCAGTGGAGTTGTTTTAAAACTCTGCCTGTTCTGTTCAACCAATTTTCGGCTGCAATAGAGTCATCTTCTCTCTTGCCAAAGAAGTCCACTACTCCAAATTTTCTCAATCTTTCCAGGTGTGATTTTGGTTGTGGAGGTGGTGGTGGTGGCATTACCCCAGCCATTTGTTTGAAGAATTCGGCCATTTGCTGAAACACGACCTGTGGAGGTTGAGCAGGCTCTGCTGGAGCTGGTGGAGCAGGTTCTCCCCTACCCCCAATCTCTGCTGGTGCAGGTGGAGCATGACTCTCCACTTCCTCCTTAACTGCCCTCTGAGATGTAGGGTCCATATCCTATTCAAAACAACAAAGGCAAACAGATCTGCATTAGTGTCACCTCTACTCTTACAAATGCAATGCATGGTATGGACTCAATCTAGGCCCATAAACGCCTAAACCGTGCTCTGATACCACTAAATGTGACACCCCTTACCCGTCTACAGTATATCCGAGTAAGCTATGTCACATGGTGTACCAGAACACTCTATTTTATCTTAATTAATTTTTGTCATGGTTTTGAATATAACTTGTGAAATATAATTCATTTAAGTCATTTATTGAAATTATAATTTATTTAAGGTTTCGAAAATTTTATAGAAAATCCGGCAGAGTACCGGCTAAAAATGGAGAAAACAGTTCTTCGGAACCTGTGAAAAACACTTCCGATAATCATATTCAATCATTCTCAAACTCCAATATCATCAAAATCTCAATATTTTTCAACAACATTTCTCAATCATTCATTTCTCATGGTACTCATATATATAAGCAATAAATAGATACTCAAATTCTCCATTCATAATCACAATTTTCATTATTTACATGAACATCAAAATACATTACATAAGTTTCATTTACACAAAAGAAAATAAAAGTTAGTTACAAAATACCAAAATGAAACCTAGTGTCCTACCAATGCACTGAAGATGGTGAGGTGACACGGATACTATGCAGAGCTGCAGGAGGTCTCGCCCAGTCTGTGGTCTACCGGGCTCTCAGTCAGGATCTCCAGAACCTACGTGTGGCAAAAGCAACACGCTAAGCAATAATTCTTAGTGGTGCCAATAATATAATAAAAAGAAATAACAGAAATAAATATGTAGTGAATGTATTAATGTCTCATTGTAAATGAATTTTCTTTGAGTATTTGTAGTCGTACTTATTTTGTACTGGTTATATTCATTATTTCATTACATTTATCCACTTTCATTTTTGGTTGCCCAAGTAACCTAAACTGGACGACTGGACTGGATAAACGGGTAAACTGGCACTGGGTATCAAGTACCTCGGGCCATCACACCATCGGTCACATATGTATCTCCCAGTGTGCAACAGAACAGCTAATAAGCTGTAAATAACATTAGGCACAAGACCAAGTCTCAACACAATGTCAGAATGGCTAAAAGCCATGAAATCACAGAATGGCATAATGCCATGTGCAGTACTGCTAACTGAACCCTATTGGCATGCCAAACTATCCAAACCAATCTTGTTAGGTATACTAGGGCATTTGATACTTTTGAATTTTGTAATTTTTGAATTTCAAGCTTTGGTGTTACTATTCACTTCATTAGTTAACAAAAATGTTGACTTTTGCATAGAAAATAGGTACATTGGTTTTAACACTCCCAAAATACCACATTGTGCATTCAAAACTTGTTGGCATTAATCACCAATACCATTTCTAATCTTAAAACTAATGGAGCAGAATTTTCAGTTTTTATACCATAATTTACTGTTCCATTAGTTACTGTTGCAGTGGGAATTTGAGAAAATGATAAACATGAAAGTTGTTCTTTATTTTGTCTAATTGAATTTCTTTTTTTGAATCACTCCATTTGGAGTTTTGTAGCTCAAGTTATGGTCCAAAAACCACAACTGGCCGGATTGAAAAATTTCAGAACTGACCATATCTATAGTGCAATAAATAGTGACTGCAACTGCCTTGTTGGATAAGTTCTGCTCATAATTTGGGGTATGTTTCTTCATAAAAGTTTTTGGTCTATATCTTAACTTGTTGCTGTAAAAATTTCAGGTCAATTGGGCCATTCTACAATGAGTTATGGCCAAATGAACAATCACTGTTCATTTAGTCATTCTGCAGAATCTGGTGGCAGGACATCCGGATTGGGGCAAGTTTTTGGTCCACTTTTTTTGGTCTTTTGGGCATGGTTTCTTCACGAAAATTGTGCCATTATGTGTCTAGTTTCATGGCCAATTGGCCAAACACCAATTGAACCTACACAGCCCAAGTTGTGGCTGTCCAAACAGGCTGGACTCACAGCCACCCTGCTGGTTTCACTAGGCAGCATACCAAATCAGTTTGTAATGCTATAATTCACTCTAAGTTATGGTCAACTTACCTCAAATGGTCACCAATTGACCATTAAAATGTTCATTCACCATTACATAAGCAAAGTCCAAGTTTCTCTCTAAAACCCTAATTCCCCATATCAATTCACACCACACACCTTAGTTAAACGCACTAATTCATTATATATATATATATATATATATATATATATATATATATATATACACTTTAAACAACATCTCTAGTCCACTCTAAGCGCATCAAAACAATCAAAATCATCACCCCCAATAGGCTGCCGAAATTCACCATTTACCCTAGCATGTTTAATTTTCTTCAATTCCACAATTTCCTAGCCTAACTTAATGTTTTAAGATGAATATCCAAAGGAAGAAGGAGAAAGATGGCACTAACCTTGTTGGAGCTAACTCCCAAACTTGTAAAAACTTTCTTTTCCTTCTTATTTTTGCTGGTTAGAGAGAGTTTAAGATGCAAGGAAGAGTTTTTGTGAAGTGATTTAAGAGAGCTTATGGTGAAACTTAGTGGGGTGTGAAGCTTGATGAAGTGTTAATGGAGGTTTGGGTTAGGGAAGAATTCAGCTGGTTTGAGGGAGAAGATGGCAGATAGTGTTTTTTATTTTTTGGGTCTCAATTGTCTCTTTTTATTAGTTAATTAAATGGTTGTTTAAATGTAATTGGTGGGGATTTTTAAATGACATCATAATGATGTCATAATTTACATTATATTTCATTTTCTTTTCTTTTCTTTTCTACTAACTTCAAATTAATTTTTCATCAACATTAATTCATGTTTTATGTCATATAATTTATGTACTTAATTGGACAAGTTGGTCAAAAATCACCTCTGAGGGCGAAATGACCAAAATGCCCTCCGTTTGGCTTAACGGGCCAAAATTGTCTGTACCGATTGAAAAATTTTTCTAAATATTTTCTTGGAATTCTAATGCCATAGGAACCTCAATAACCCTTCTCTGGAGTCCCAAAAATTATTTTATGAATTTTCTCTCGGGTCTAGGGCTCCTAGTTGCTAGAACCGCAACTTTTCACTAGGTTACCCATCATTAGGGCATCGGCTCATTTAATTTGGTTGTATTTTATTTCTAAAATTTTTTCTAAATTTTTATTATTATTATTTGAGTTAATTATGGTTCCTCACTTTAGTTTAAATATTTTTCCGGATGTTCTAGCTGTCCAGACTGACACTGGTCACTGGAACAGTAGAATGTACGGAGTTGCTACAGGGAGGGTATGTACGGAGTTGCTACAGGGAGGGTGTTACAAAATCTTGCTGAAAAACTAACCATAAGTTGGTCTAAAATTTTCTTGAATCCGAAATTAGTGTTCTGGATCTGACCAGAATTGACCAAATGAACAGTAAATATTCAAATAGGCATAACTCTCTGTAGAAAGCTCCAAATGACCTTATTCTTGAGCTTATGAAAAGCTTAGACATATTAGAACACTTCTTCTGAAGATCATAAATCCAAATAATGATCCTAAGTTTGTCAAATTGCTAGGCCAAATTAGTTCCTCAAATATGCCAGAACCAAACCTAACCTAGAAATCCTGGACAAATGGCCATCCGACCAGTTTTGGAAAAAATTTCATAACTTGGTCTACAAAATTGTAAATGCAGTGATTGAAAAACCAAAATCTTTATAAGACCCAAAAATACAACTTTTATGTTTTATCCAGCACCCAGATTCTAAAGGAACTTAGGGAAATTGTTAGGACAAATAAGGACTTCCCAATTTGGAAATCCTACATTGGAACCAATTTAGCCACTTGATCCCGGAACAGTAATTAGACCATAACTTTCACTAAAAAATTCCAAATGGGATGAGACAAAATGATTTGAAAACTTAAGCCTTAGGGCTACAACTTTGTTTTAGAAATCTTACTCAAATTCTGAGAGGAAGGACCTCAAATGAGAAATGCAAAACCTGATCTGGAACCTGGAATTATGGAGTTGTAGGGTTATGAGTCCAAGTTGATTAAATTACTATAAGTCACCTTACACAGCCTCAAATTTAGAATTTTTTGAACCTTTGTAACCATGAGACCTAGGGGAACAAGTCATATGAAAACACCAAGCCAAATTATGGCCATAGCTAGTTCAATTAGCTTGACCAAGTTTAGTTCCAGAATCTGTCCTGTTCTGGAACAGAAGTGGTCATTGGACTAGCACTTGGTAAATTGACCATAACTAGAGCTACACAACTCCAAATTAAGTGATTCAAATTGGAAAAAAAACTTAAAGGAATAACTTTCATTAATATCACTTCACCAAATTTGGACAGGAACTAGGTTGAATTTGGATTCAAACCTCAGAGTTTAGTACTGTCCAGAACCAAAATTTCTTAAAATTGCTTAAGTAACTTAGCTATTCATTAGGCATTTAATTAATTAGATATTAGTGGTAGTTAAATTAAGTATTGAGACATATCCATTGTGTATTTTCAGTGGAGAAAGAAACCTCAAAGGACTAGGGGAAGTGAGCTAAGGGAAGAAGGGATACAATAAAGGTTTGTGCACAACTACCCCTTTTCCTTTATTTTCCAAATTACAATTGGTTTAAAGAAACTTGTATGAATGAGTTGTGATTGTATTACATTGAGAACTATGATTTGTGAAAAAGGTGTGTTGTTAACCCTTTTTGGGTAATTATTTTGAATGAAACATAATTATGAGTTGATAAATACCTTTGATAAATGGAAAATTGTTGAATATGGTTTGAAACCACAGTTGACATGACTATGTGTTTTGTATTCCTCACTAGCTTGCTTAGTGAGATGAATTGGATTTATTTTCCCTCTCTAGCTAAAGTGTTGTGGTGTGTGCTAGTTGAGGACGAATTGAATAAGTACTCATATATATGCACTAGCTAGCCCTTATATTCCTCATTAGCCTTTGGTTATTGGGATGAATTGGAAATTTGTGTCATGTTCTAAACAGTGCGGTTTTTAGCAAAAGTGTGTTATATGATTATTTGGCATAGAAATGTGATTTTTAATAAATGATTCTCTTGGTTTAGAATTGTAACACCCTGAACCTCCGAGTTATGAATAGTACTATTTTTGGTCTATGACTAGTACTATTCAAAGACACCTCGAGGATAAAAAATAAATAGAAAATTAATTGAGATAGACACAATAAAAATTCAAGTGACCCAAAAATATAAAGACTCACCAGGTATATTGTAAAAGAGGGATTATGACCCGATAAGGGGCATTTTGGTCAATTCACTTTAAGAGTTGATTTTTAACCAAAATGTCAATTTAATTAAATAAAAATAAATTATTGAATTATGAAGAAATATTGAGGAAAATTTAGTGTAAATATAAAAAGAAAAGAAAGGAAATAAAATTATAAGTTTTATGACATTTTTGACACAATTAAAATTTTTAATTGAAATAAACTAATTTTGGAAATAAATATATATAAAAGATAAGAAAAATTAAAATGTCATTTCTTCCCTTTCTTTCCCATTTAGTTACCACCCATTCTCTCTCCTTCTCTCTTTCTTTCTTTCTTCTTCTTCCTTCTTTCTACATTGACACCCATTCTTAAAACTCATTTTCTTGCTTTTCCTCCATGGGTTTTTTGTCTAATTGGTAGAGAACATCAAATTAATCTTTGATTTAAAGATTAAAAGCAAGGGAAACAAGAGATTAGAAGAGGAACAAGATTTGGAAGAGATTGGAAGTGGGAAAAATCATCAAGTGAGGTAAGCTCTCTCTTTCATGCTTGATTTACCAAGTATACTTTAAATCAAGTTTGGGTGTGATGAAATAACATGAGAAATTGAAAGGAAACATGTATGGAAATCTAAACTAGGGTTTTGGCCAACTTAGGGAAAATTAAGGTTTTTATGTACTTTAATTAAATTGATGATAAATCTAAGTTAAATTAAAGTAGTATGCATGATTGGGAGTAGTAAAATTTCATGGGATCGCATTATTTGAATTATGGAAGATTATGGTTCATGGGAAAATTGGGTTTTGGTACTAGAGAGTGAAATTGGTGTGTGTAGTATTAAATTATGATTATTTAAGATTTATTTAGTTTGAATTGACATTGGGCTGATGAATGGAAGTAATGAAATGGTAAGATTAGGGAAAATTGCAAACTTTGGTGTTTGAAAATTGTAGGGTTTGTGCTAGGAAGTGCCATTGATGTGTCGATGCTAAATTATAGTCATTTTGGGTGAATTAAATGTAAATTAAGGTTGGTTAATGGAAGTAATTGAAGAAATGAAAAATTGAACTTAGGGCAGAATTTTGCACACTAAATTTAGTGTGTTTGGAAGCCCATAACTTAAGCTACACTACTCCAATTGGTGTGAAACCAATTCAAAACGAAAGTTAAGACATAGGGCTAGAAAATGACCTTAAGCTATCCAAAATGAGCCTTGAACTTAGAGACAAAATTCTGGAACTTTCAAAATTCGACCATATGAACAGTAAACTTTGTATGGCCATAACTCTCTCTAAAAAACTCTTATTTAGGTGATTCTTAAACTGATAGAAACTTTAAACATAGTAGAACATTTCATATGCAGAACTTGAGGCCAAATTATGGGCTAAACCCAATCAAATTGCTAAGCAAATTTGAATCATCGAATCTGCAAAAATTTAGAAATCTGCAGATTTACTTTATGAACAGTAAACTTTGCATGGCCATAACTCTCTCTAGAAACTCCGATTGAGGTAATTCTTGAACCGATGGAAACCTAAGACATAGTAGAATATTTTGTATGAAGAACATTAGACTAAATTATCAACTTAACTTGATTAAATTACTGAAGGAAATTAGATCAATAAATCTGCTAGAACTAAATCTGCAGGATGAATAGTGACATAAATAGTAACCATGTTTTGGTCATAACTTGAGCTACACAGCTCTGAATTAGGTGATTCAAAAATGAAAATAAAGTTAAGACCTAGATAAACAATTTTCATGAAGAACACCTCACTAAATTATGATCGAAACTAGGTAAAAATTGGGTTCAAAGATTGAAGCACCAAGTTGTCCAAAACCAAAATTTTCTAAAATTTGCAAAGCTAACTTAGGATGCATTAGACATTCACGTAATGAGTTCTTAGCAGCAAGTGAGATCAGTATTGAGGCATTCTATTTGTGTATTTTCAGTAGAAAAAAAAGTTAGAACGGACAAGGAGAAGTAGGTAACAAGGAAGGAGAATTATTGAAGGTTTGTGCACAACTAACCTTTTTCTTTGTTTTAACTTTGTAAATTGATTTGAATGAGTTTATTTGAATGAGTTTGATTTGAAATGAGTTCATTTTGAATGAGGTATGGTTTTTCTCTTGCATTTGAGAAATTTGTATGTTGTCACCCCTTTTATGGGTTTTATGATGATTTGAATATATTATTGTTTTGCAAACGAGACTATTGATTTGGAAACTCTTGAAAGTTGTTTTGAAACCACAGTTAGCATGACAGTCCCTTCGAAACTTTCTAGTAGTAATGGCTACTTGGAGTTTGATATTTGATATGATTATGTCTTCCATGAATTATAAATAATGGCTAGTGAGGTTGAGATTACTTTGTCGTGGTGTACAACACGGCACTGATCGTGAAATTTTATGTCATGGCCTAAACTATGTGTTGATGTTAGCAACACTAATGCTTTATGAATTCTGATTTATGAAGTGTGACTTCTCATTTGAAATGTTATTCCAATAAATGGCCTTTATGGACTTAGAACTATTGTGAAGTTTTCATGCTTAAGAAAAATATGATTTATTATACTTTGACAAATTATGTTTTACCTTAAGTTTTAAAGTTATTAGTTGTGCACCACTGAGTGATATACTCAGCGATAGCTTCTTTCCAATGGGGTACAATTTCTCCTTTCAGATAAACCATTCAGCTGTGACATTCCTGGTGGTTGTTCTATGCTCATTATTATCGAAAATTAACTGCAGAAAATAACCAGATTAATTAGTAAATCTATCAAGTAATTAACCAAAATGATTATGGTCTTTTAATCAAATTGATCCTCCCACTAACTTAGCGAATCTTACACTTCCAAAGTAGAAAATGGAAATCCTAGTTAGATGGATTTCTAGTGGGCGATTGAATTATTATAATTCTATTGATCATCCTCAGGTACATCCATTATTGGAATTACAATAAACTATAAGTGAGCAACTCCTTGCCCATCACATCTCATATGAGGTTCAATCCTTTACCTAGCCCCTAATGCTCAAAATCTCAGGTACATCCATTATTGACTCATCTTGCATTAGTTAAGTTAATCCCATTGAGCTAGTAATTATGCAAATAATTTTAATGTCCTCAGGTATATCTAATATTGGCCACCAAACCATTTACATATTTACAACATCTCATGTTTAATAATCATTCTTAAGAAAATCTCTTAAATTAATTGCATCATATGCAAGTATTTAAAATTTCTTAAAATAATTACCCCAATGGAGAGCCCATGTTATAATTACTTTAATTATAGCATTTCGAACTTAATCATTTGTTTGGAAGATTTTATGGTCATCCTAATTACTATTAAGGTCTCACTTTGCACATTATCCATTTAGCATGCATATATCATATAATTGCATACATTCCCATACATCTCATGCATTCATGGAGAAACAGTAAATATGGTATGATCATGGACTTTCTAAGGGATTCAATTCTGAGCCACCAAGAATTGAATCAAGGCATTCCTAGGTGCATTTCATTCATTCATTTTACAAGAGTTGCTGAAGGAGTACATAATCAACACTTGATCTTGAATTCCTCCCACTGGTCCCACCAATGCTCTTGACCTCTTTGAACTTCTTGCAATCCAATTACATAGTAATCCTTGGTATACCAAGGCGAATTTACAAGAACTTAAATAAATAAAATTACAACCAAAATTATTACAACCTTAATAATACATGCCCAAAATAAATTAAAAATAAATTAATTAATTTACAATCCCAAAGAAGCATAAAAGAAATAAATCCAATCACATTGGTCTTTTATAGTCCATGATCATCCATCATGCATGTCACCATTTAACAATTAAATAAAACATACATACTTAAATTAAATTGAATATCTCATATTCAACTTAAAAATCTAGATTTGAATATGATTCAAACAAATTTAAAAATTCATATTTGAATCACATTCAAATAATTTTAAAAATTCAGATTTGAATCATATTCAAATAAATTTAAAAATTCAGATTTGAATCATATTCAAATAAATTTAAAAATTCAGATTTGAATCACTTTTAAACAACCTTAAAAATTCAGATTTGAATCACATTCAAACAATTTTTAAAAAAAATCAGATTTGAATCACATTCAAACAATTTTTAAAAATTTAGATTTGAATATTATTCAAACAACTTTAAAAATTCAGATTTGAATCACATTCAAACAACTTTTAAAATTCAGATTTGAATCACATTCAAATAATTTTAAAAATTCTAATTTGAATCAAAATTTATTTTTGTGATTAAAACTACTAATTAAACACTTTAATTAGTCATGGGATAGGCCTTAGATCATATAACAATTGCAGAATTTAAAACCAAACCTTGCGCCACCATTGGAGGAACATTGTTGCCGCCGCCTATGATGGCTTCACCATGTGTGCCGCCACACATCCTTTGCAACCAGCAATGGATCAATCATCTCATGATCAAATCACACAATTAAATCATATAATCAACAAATGGCAAATATAGTGGCTCTGATACCAATTGAAGGAGCGGAAGCATGAAAAACACAAGTTTATATCATTGAATTTAAAAATTTTCACCTAGGGTCACATGCATCATGCAAGATTTATTTTTATCTATTTGATTTCAATGATAAACAACATATTAAAACTCTCTTAATATGTTTTTGGATCTGTTTTTGCCATTTAAGATTTTAGAATTAATTAGATTAATTTTAGAACCCTAGATTAAATCAAGAATAAATATACTAACCTCTTGATGCACTACAGTGTATTTGTACCTTTGGGATGCGTTTTTAAGACACCAGATGTTGTCCCTCTAGCTTGTCCACACCAAGATCACCTATGACAGCCCTTGAACAATATCTAAAGCTTTTTCTATTAATTAGAAAATCAAGTTTTTCCTTTTAAGAGATTAAAGATGTAAACATGACACTGGAAATAATTTCTAGTATTTTTAATTCAAGAGATTGTTTGCTAATCTCATAGAATTAATGAGAGATGAAGAAGAAGAGAGAATGGGAGCCTCAAGGGTGGCGACACAAATTGGAGGTAGCAGTTGGTTGTATTTTTTTTTCTTTTCATAACAACACTTATATAGCTAGGTCACCACTTAAAACCCTTACCACTTGTCACCTTCTGATTGGTTCTAGATTTAATTGACCCAATCACATTGTGCCAAGTGTCAAACCTATATTTAATCTTAATTTTAATCATCTTACATGATTAAAAAATATTTGGCAAGCTTATGCATAATGCCATGTGTCACCATCTCATGGTGCCACATGTCACCCTGTGAAATGACCAAAATGCCTCTGTGTATTAATTTTGAGTTCTCAACCCAAAATAATTATTTTTCTTCTTTTAATCAATTCATATCAAATATAAATTAATTAATTAATCTTTATTGATTAATTTCTCATTAATGAAATTCATATTTAAACACTTTAAATATAAATTTAACTTCTACTATACATCCAAAAATCTAGATTTGGTTTCAAGTCATGCTAGGGACTTTGCAAACTAATTGCAAACCAAACCTATTTAATTAATCAATTAAACTCTTTAATTAATTTATTAAATCATATTTAATTTGGTGATTACTTGTGTATGTGTGTGACTTACTAGGCTCATCACTAATTGGCAATGAGACATGATATCAACTCTTAATATCATCAGAACTTTTTCTTAACATAAATAATTTCTCTAAATCAATTTATGCACCTCATAGACCATGGTTAACACCTAGCATAGTATGCCATGGCCACCCAATTAGTAATAAGGTTTACCTTAAATGAACCTATAATCATATGTTACCATGCACTAGAATCTCTCTGTTACAAAATCCCAACTCAAGCTAGAGTCATAGTTTATGTCAAACCCCATTTGCTATGAATATTATGTAACACCCCTAAGTTCGGTAGTGCGTTCTGCTGCTCCGGTGACCAGTGTTGTCCGGACAGCTAGGATGCCTAAAACTACACTTCAATATGAGTGAGGAGACATAAAATAATGAAATACAAGAAAAGAAAATACAAGAAAAACAAAGGACAAATAATAGCAAAGAAATGTAATCAAGTTAAGCGAGCCGGGAACCCTAGCGATGGGGGACCGCACCGGGAAGTCACGGCGTGGACCGTTGAATAGCCCTGGACTGCGGCAAACCCTGGGAAACATTTTTTGGACTTAAAGAGACCCTTATTGAAGAATAAATCTCATTAGAAAGATCAAAGAAAAATTAAATAATTAGTACAAAGAAAAGTGAGAAATCAAAAAACGGACAAAACCCGGTGTTACCGAAAAATCGGGAATGCAACCTGAACAGGGGCATTATGGTCATTTGACATCCCGAATTGTCTTTTGACCTAAATGTCCACTAAAAATAAATAACATTACACTTAGAAAATGAAATGAAAAATTAATTTGGTGGTACCTAAAGTAAATAACAAGAATTAAGGGTTTAATGTGGAATAAGTGGGAATTTAACATATTATATGATTTAAATTTATGAGTGGACCACTAAGGGAATAAAATAAAACAAAGTGGGGCAGGTGTACTTCCATTATCCAAGTAGAAACTTCATCTTCTTCAAGGTTCCTCATCCATGCCGAATTGAAGAAACAAGGAAACCTCCATGGCCGTTTTCTTCAAGCTCTCTTAACTCCTCCATTTTAACTCCAATCACTTAGGGTTCTTCATTAAAGTTTGTCTACACATCATAAGGAAGAACTTGATACCAAAATCAAGAAGTTTAATCAAGGTTTAACAAGTTCCAACCATAAGGTAAGTTAGCATTTTTGAAGATAGCTTTGTTAAACTTTGTGTTCATGTTATGGGTGTTGGTTTTGTGAAGAAAATTTTTAAGTTTGAAGAGTTATTGAGATGTTCATTTTGGACAGCCATGGAGTTATGTATTTGATGAAATATTTGTGCATATATTTGATGAGAAATGATGTTGGTTATGGTGATTTAATATCCTAGTAAATTACTTCATATGTATATGGTGATTTTTGCACTTGGATGGAAATTGATGAATTGTAGGACACTTTGGTATTGAGAAACATTTTCGACAGCCTTGGGACACTTGGATAAATGTGTGTGTTCATGAAGGTGTTGGCAGAATATTGACATAGAAGGTTGATGGACATGTATATAGATTGATTGTGTAAAGTGTATGTAAGAACTAGTAAGGTTTAGGTGTGTATGTGATTGTATTTAGACTTTGTAAATGTAAATTTTAATTGGTGTATTAAGCATGTTTGTAATCTGCCAAAGTGATGTTAATGTAAAGTGGAATATGGTTTTGGTAATGAACCAAAACAGAAATGGTAAGGGAAGTGGACATATAGTAATGTAAGTGTGTAATTGATGTATGTTTAAGTAAGGTAGTTAAGGGCAGAATGCATTTTAGTCAATAACTTTAAATGTGTAACCTCAATTGGTATGAGACCAATTGGAGGTGGAACTAGGCACAAAATGTGCCAATTTTCATTGAGAAAGCATACCAAAATTCTGCTTGCAAGGTGATATGAAAAATGACCAATTCGGATTGAGTACATTTGAGGCCTGAAATTTGACCAATTGGGCAGTAGTTAGTGTTTAGGCCATAACTCACTCAAAACAGGTCCAATTGACCTGAAATTTTAACAATGAATAGTTAAGACCCATACCTACAAGTCTTATGAGGACACCAAAGCCCAGAAATGACCATAAGTAAGTCAAACAGCTTGCACAAGTTCGGGTCCAAAAACTGGCCGAACCAAAATTGACCAAATTGACCTAAAATTGACCTAATTTGATGCCATTTGACCAGCAATAGTGTAATGACCATAACTTGGTCTACTTAACTCGGATTGACCTAAAATTGTGCCCCGCGTTCCATAAGACATAGATCTACAAGTTTGTAGTTTTGACCGAAACTTGAAAACCGAGGGAACTAGGTCGTCCGGCTAGGTCAAACTAGTATCCCGGAATCTAGCAAGTTGCATTAAAATGCACTAAACAAGGAAATGAGTTTGGTAAAACGTACCAACCCTAAAACCCTATCGAATGTGACATATTAAGGACACAAAAATCTAAATTACCTAAAACGCATCGAGGGTCGGTATATTAGGTGATTGAGCAAATAATAGTCTTCAGTGAATTACTTATTGAACATTATCGTTAGAGACAGTTTAATTTAGTACTGAAACACTTCAAATTGTGTTTCTCAGTTACCAAAGACTAGGAAAAAGGGAAGGAAATACTGAGTCCAGACCCGGAGACAGTTATCAGAGGTTTGTGCACAACTAGTTTTCAACTGATTTTGCTCTGAATAATATTTCCTATGATTAATTGCATTGTTTTTGTTTTAAATTGTGTTTGTGCACAACAACTATTTCTTTTGAATTATTTTCAATTGAAATAAATTATGACTATTTGCATATTATTGTTTTAAGTGGTGAAATTGTGAAAAATGGTTTGAAAGATATTTGATGGATACTTATTGAATGAAAAGCACTGTAATTGGTTTGAAACCGCAGCTATCATGTACATTGATTGTATTCCTCGCTAGCTTGTCTAGTGGGATGAATTGAATTCCCTCTCTGGCTGAAGTGTTGAGGTGTGTGTTTGTTGAGGACGAATAGAATGAGTACTCATATTTTTGCTAGCTAGCTATGTTATTCCTCATTAGTCATTGACTTTTGGGATGAATTGAATACCTCATTAGCCATCGGCTTTTGGGATGAATTGAACTTGGGAACATGATTAAAGCTGTGTGTGATTTATTAATATGTATTGTGAGCTTGGGAAATGAATTTAAACTCTTATTGACATATAATGTCTTTTGAATTCAACCATGATCTGACTTATTGAAATTTATTGTGATATTGAGAAATGGAGTTTAAATTCTTGTTGACAATTATTGTCTTGAAATTAACTATGATTTTAAGTATCCACTATTTACATGACTTATGAATTGTGATTTAAATTGTATTTGGTTAATGTTGTGCACCACTGAGACATTGTCTCAAATGATAGCTTTATTCTTGTCATCGCAGTAGACAGACAGAGCGTGAGACTAGGCTGCTAGTACCTCCAGCGAGAGACTACCGGGTATAATGAGTATACCAATATTTTGTATTTTGTAATGTAATGAAGTTCACTGTATGTACATATTGTTGTTGGTTTTTAGCAGTTGTAAATTAAAATTGTACATTGAAGTTGTAAAGTAAATTATGAGATATTTTGACTTGTAAAAATTGTATTATATTTTCTCTATCTCAATCCTTGAAAAATTACTGTGAATTTGACTTGAGAAATGTGTTGGGTTGAGAAAAATGTTGAAGTTGAGATTTGGAAAATTATTGAAGTGCTTTTTACAGGTTTTCTGAAGAACTATTTTATCCAAAATACAGATGGCACTCTGTCAAAATTTTTACAGAAATTCCAAATAAGTCAAATGTGTCAGTTCTATTACTTCAGTTCAAAAAGGTTTTTAACACCTGTAAATAGTGCTCACCACTGTAAAAGAAGTAAGAAAAGTTTTTAAAATCCCTTGTAGTGTATTTAATGGATTATCAGTAGACGGAGTTGGTAATTCATTTGGTATACTACGGGATCATGTTATGCCTTACAGAGGGTTAGGGTGTGACATATTATGTTCTCTTTCAATTCTAATTCTTGATTAAAAGATTTTCTCATCAGAAACTCTTTTCTGATTAAATCTATCTGTCCTGGTCAGGAACTTGAAACATCAAGAACAATTAAATAAACATAGGATTTTATCCCTATTTACTTAAAGGAACAAATTCCATTTTGACCAACACCTACCTCCATGTATAACTAGTAGGAGCCAACACATGCCCATATACCCATACACAGTACAAGTATGAAAGCTGTATCAAACTCAAACCACCTATATACAAGATAACTATGCTATCTCAAGTCTAAAGATTAAATGCACTGATATGATTTATGACAATACATTGACAAGAGTAAACTCCACGTGCTTATTATAAGTGTCACTGGTTTGGCATACTTATCATGTATAAGTGCCTATCATGTTTGTTATATGGCATGAGACTCGTCATTCCATCTTATTTATATCTCATATAAATAACTTGGGAAATATGAATACAATCTTTCTGGATAAGTCATGTCCTTATTATGAAGTATCATCGATTGTGAACCTATTTATGATACTTTGTACTAGAAATACTGTCACTCATATTCTTAACAACTTAAGAATAGAATTTCTAACAAAATATCACTGGACCTTTTCTATTAGACATAAATATATTATGTAAATGGAAAAGTGGAAATGCCTTTTATTGATAAAAACATGTACAAGATACATACTTAATGATATACTCTAGGGCATACTACTAACAGGAATTACATGGGAAAAGTTGAAATCCATGCATGGATTAATTGAAGTGCATGGAATGTGAATTGTGGATATGTTGGTAAATTATTGATGTTGAGACCAATTATGGACTAATTGAAGTGCATGGAATGTGAATTGTGGATGGTAGTAGTGTGGGAAGGTGGTATTGGGAGTGTTGTTCTTGTGCAGGGAATTCTTGACCTATGAGTCCAGTGTGTTTAAATGATCATAAGTAGAGCTAGACAGCTTCAATTGTTGTGAGACAAATTGGAGATGGAATTTAAGACCTTAAGCCACATTTTTCATGAACAAACCCTACCCAGAAAATCAACTTAAGTTGACCTAAAAATTACCTCAATCCAGGTAACACACAAGCTGCCCCTGGAAAAATGACCAAATGGACAGTGTTTGTTCAATTGGTCATAACTCAGTGAAGAAATGTCCAATTGACTTGAATTTTAAATCAATAGAAAGCTTAGACAATTTAGAACAACTTTCATGAAGAACATAACTCCAAATTTTGACTAGAACTTAATGAAATTGTCCATCAAAGTCAGGATACCAAAACTGCTAGAATTGGTTTTTGCCCATAAATTCTGGGTAGATACCAATCCGGCCAGCCTTATTGAAATTTGCATAACTTGAGCTAGAAAACTCCAAATGGAGTGATTCAAAAGGAAATTAAAGTAGACACATAAAGGAACAATTTTGATGAAGAAAATTTTACCAAATTCTCACTGTAGCTCAGACCAATGGAATAGTAAACGTAGGACACAAAAACTAAATTTTTGAAAATACTTTTAAGAGACTTTGAATTGCAATTGGCAATCAATGCCAACAAAATTTAGAACCCAAAATATGGTATAATTATGTATAATTATGGTAAAATTTAGAACCCATATTATGTATAAAAAAGTCAATAATTTGAGTGAATAGTAATGTGTGAATAGTAACCCCAAAGATAAAGGAAATAATGATAGAAATTAGTACCTTGCTGTGAATTGTGATGAATATGAGTGATATAATGAATGTATAAATTATGATGAATGCATAATTTATGTAAAATTGTATTTTAGAAATTTATTCTTCTGCTAGTAATGAAAATTAAAACATTATAAATTATAATTGGAACATATAATGAAATAATGATACTTATGAACCCTTAAAGATACTAATGTGCCCATGCGTTACCTAGATACGTGTATCTGATTGGATAGATTGGCATGCCAATAGGGTATCGTTTTAGCAGTATTGCGTAAGGCTTTATGCCTGTAGTTATGGCTTTATGCCCGCACTCATGGCTTTGATGCCTGATTACTTATTATCATGGCTTTTAGACATACTGATATGTTATTATGGCTTTTAGCCATACTGATTGTATACGTGGTTAATGTTCCATATGTCACGTCCCATGGTATGACGACCCGACGCACTACGGTACCTAGTGCCCATGACCCGCTTATCCAGTTTAGTTAGCCTATCATAGGTTACTTGGGCAGTGAAATTTGTTAAGAATAGTGTGAATTAAATGAAAGAATAAGAAAGAACCTAAAATTAGTTTTAAAATTTTATTTACTATGCAATGATTCAAAATACGTATAAATAAATTAGTGAAATGATAAGAAGAACGTAAATAAATATTACAAATGCGTCTCTCATAATAAATGAAGACTAAATTTAATATTGTTAAATAATTGAATGTTATATATATTATTACTGTAAAGTTTATACACTAAGCATTTTCAAAGAAGGACAAATTAGGATAATCGATAATTAAAATTAGTAATCTCACATGAAATTAAATTAATTCTTGAGCATCCAAATATTGCTTCGGTTTTATCTTTGTTGTATATTATTTTCTTTTTTATATAATCACACTACTAAGCAGCAATGCTTAGAGCGATGGATTTGTTTCCTCGCACAGGTACTGAAGGTGAAGCCTAGCGGATATTAAACTAGGATCTTAGAGATTAGATTTGTAGAGTGTTTAAGGTTGTCACTGTTAGTAGTATGCCCTAGAGCATATCATTTAGTATGTATCTTGTACATATTTTATTAATAAAAGGAAATTTCACTTTTTCATTTACTTAATGCATTTATGTGTAATAGAAAAGGTCCATTGATATTTTATTAGAAATTCTATTCTTAAGTTATTAAGAATATAAGTGATAGTATTTCTAGCACAAAGTATCATAAATTAGTTCACAATCGAGGGTACTTCACAATAAGGACATGACTTATCCAGAAAGATTGTAATCATGTTTTTTCCCAAGGTATTTATATGAGATATAAATAAGATGGAAAGGTGAGTGTTACACCCTCACTGTAGCATTTCCGTACATTAGAATATTTCGGTGACCAATGTCAGTCCGGACAACTAGAACGTCTAGAAAAATATATAGACTAGAGTGAGGAGTCATAAATAACTCAAATAATGATAGGAAAATTAAGGAAAAATTTTGGAAATTAAATTTAACCAAGTTAAACGAGCCAGTGCCCTAGCGATGGGTAACCCATGAGAAGTTACGGTCTTTATAGCTAGAAGCCCTAAACTCGGGAGAAAATTCATAAAATAATTTTTGGAACTCCAGAGAAGAGTCATTGAGGTTTTTATGACATTAGAATGCCAAGAAAAGGCTTAGAAAAAGTTTTCGACCGGTACAGACGATTTTGGCTCTATAAGGCGTTTGGAGGGCATTTTGATCATTTTGTCTTCGGAGATGATTTTTGACCGACTTGTCCAGTTAAGTAAATAATTATTATAATCTAAAATATGAATAAATATTGCTATAAATTAAATTAAAATTGGGTAGAAAAGAAAAGAAAAGAAAAGAAAATGAATTAAAATTACAATTTTGACTTCATGCTTATGTCACTAAGCACTCCCACCCAATCACAATTTAACAAATTAATTAAAGAAATAAAAATGAAGCAAAAATATAAAAACAAAGAAATCAACAGCTTTCTTCTTCCCAAGCAGCCGAACCAAAATGAACCAAAGAGAAAGAGAAAGAGTCCTCCATTGATGCATCACCCAAGCTCCATTTCTCACTCAACTACACCATAAAAACTCATAACCTCTTCATGAAAAATTGAACTTACACCTTGGGCAAGTTAGAGACAACAATTTCAAGAGGAAAAAGTGAAGGAAAAATTGAAGTTAGCTAAGGAAAAAATTCTGCTAAAAGAGGTTAGTGCCATATTCTTTTCTCTTACTTCCTTCTAAACATGAATTTAAGCTAAGCTAAGTTGAAAACTTATTGAAAATTGAATTAAAGATGCATGATTATATTCCATGAAATTTCAGTAGCCATGAGGAACCTTGAGGAAATTATGATTTTGATGGAATTAAATTTGATTACTAATGTTCTTGATGAGTTTATATGGTAGAAGTTGAATTATAAGGTCTTATGCATGAATTGAGGTATTAGAAATTAGGGTTTTGAGCTATATTAGGGTTTGGCCATATTGATGGTAAATGGTAGTTCTAATGGTCAATTAGTGACCATTTGGCTGAGTATAATGAGGAATTGAAGTGAATTGCAGCTTGGGATTTTAGGTTGGGTGTGCTGTTCAATGTGCCCTACAGGTCTGGATGTGCGTCCAGCATGTTTAGGCAGCTATAACTTGAGTTGTGTAGGTTCAATTGGTACAAGGCCAATTGGACATGAAATTAGACATATAATGGCACAACTTTGATGAAGGAAACCTGTCTAGAAACTAAACTTAGGATGCCCTAAAAATTGACCAAATCCGGGTAACTTACATTCTGCCTGGGAAAAATGACCAAATGAACAGTGCTCATTCATTGGTCATAACTCAGTGTAGAAAGATCCAATTGACCTAAAATTTATATCAATGGAAAGCTGAGGCAATTTGAACAACTTTCATGTAGAACACAAACTCAAATTCTAGACTTAACTAAATGAAATTGCTAGCCAAAGTTGGACTACCAAATCTGGCAGAACAAAAAATTGCCCAGAAATTCTGGGTAAAGACAATCTGACCAGTTATGGTGAAATAGCCATAACTTGAGCTAGAAAACTCCAAATAGGGTGATTCAAAAAGTGAAATGTAACTAGACACAATAAGGAACAATTTTCATGACGAAAGATTTGTCAAATTTTTACTGTAGCAAGTTCCAATGG
The DNA here is from genome assembly GCF_030052815.1 of Hevea brasiliensis. Lineage (NCBI taxonomy): Eukaryota > Viridiplantae > Streptophyta > Magnoliopsida > Malpighiales > Euphorbiaceae > Hevea > Hevea brasiliensis. The sequence goes on along the minus strand of NC_079496.1, from coordinate 72,956,371 downwards.
AATAGTAAATTTGGTCCTCAAATTCTGAAAATTTGAAATAAAACATAGGAGGCTAGGAATTGAGTTTGGCAATCAATGCCAATAAAAAAAATGCAAAATGTGGTATCTTGGTGAACTTAGGCTCCACAAATTTATTATAAATGAAAAAGTCAACTTTTGAATGGAGATGGTCAAATGAATAGTAACCACAAAAATATGTGAAGTAGAAGGACAAACTATAAGAACTATTGTAGTCAATAATATAGGAAAGCGTATAATAAATTAGAAAGCTATTGTAATGGTTAATATATAGATAATATAAATAGTTGATTTAAAATTTTCGAATTGAGTGACACTAGGATTTAAGGAAACTTAGCTAAATTTGAAATCCATGAAACATTCATGGACTACTTGAAATATGAATGATAATGTACCTAAATCATTAAAAAAAAATAGATAGTTAGGGCTTATACCTCTTTTTGAGCTAAAAAATTTATACTGTGCATAATTAATGGCATATGAGAAGCAAAAAGAATATTTTGAGTACAATGGCACATGAACACCATTGTTGTGAATTGAGATCCAAAATGAATGATGTAAGGAATGTATGAATTATGATGAATGTATAAACTATACAGAATTGGGATTTAGAAATTTATACTTCTGCTAAAAACAAAATTAAAACGTTATAAATTATAATTATAACTTATAATGAAATAATAAAATAAGAAGACATATTAATATTTAATGGTACCTCTGTGCCCATGTATTGCCTAGACACGTGTGTCAGATTGGATAGATTGACATGCCAATAGGGTATTGTTTTAGTAGTACTATGTAAGGCTTTATGCCTATGTTTATGGCTTTATGCCCGTATTCATGGCTTTATGCCCGCACTCATAGCTTTTATGTCCGATTATGTGTTATCATGGCTTTTTAGCCATTCTGACTGCATATGTGGTAGACGTTTCACGTCCCATGGTATGACGGCCCGAGGCACCGCGGTGTCCAGTGCCAATGACCCGTTATCAAGTTTAGTCAGCCTATCATAGGTTACTTGGACAGTGAAATTTATTAAGAATAATGTGAATTAAATGAATGAATAAGAAAGAAACTAGGATTAGTTTTAAAATTTTATTTACTATGAAATGATCCAAACACCTAGGAAATGTTGACTAAAAGGATAAAAAGATTAGCAAAATAAATATCATTTAAATAAATAATTACAACTGCAAGTTCTGAAATAACATGAATAGAAATGTAATATACTAATATATTTCGTGTTTTGTATATCACTACAGTAAATTTAGGAAACAAGCGATTCCAAAGAACAATATAATATGACAAAAGATAATTAATATTAGGAATTCCATATGAAATGAAAATAATTCTTGATTACACAAATTAGGTTTTCTTTCCATCTGTATTTTGTATGTATTATTTTCTTGTTATATTATTGCACCACTAAGCAACAATGCTTAGCGCGATGGATTTGTTTCCTTAGGCAGGTACTGAAGGTAAAGCCCATCGAATATTAAACAGAGATTTTGGAGTTTTGATCTATAGAAGCGTCAGAAGTGTATAAGTTTGTCACCTCCTCAGCAATGTATGTAGATAGGGCTCACATCAGTTTGGCTATTTCATATGTAATCAATTTATACATCATGTAAATTATGAGATTATTTAATTATTTTGTAAATTATGTAAATTAATAAATCGATTAATTCATATGTGATTAAATTGTATATCATATTAATGAAGATTGAAAATTTTCATATATGAGTTGAGCATGAATGGCAATGTATGAAAATGGATATGAATGAAATTGTATGGATTTGAATACAGAATTGAAATATATAGATGATGCATGAAATGATGAGATTTTTATTTTAAAATATAATTGAAAATTTCAAATAGGTGAATATTGAAACACGTCAAATGATAATAAAATAGGAGAAACTCCGTTAGTTTATTCGTCAAAAAATAATTAATATTAAATTAAATGAATTCAAAATTATTAAAGAAATAAAGTATGATAAGTTAGGGTGCTCCGGCATCAAATGTGGCACGCCTTGCTCGGCTACACCGTAGTTGGGTGAGGGGTGTTACAGTGAGTCTCATGCCATATAACAAACATGATAGGCACTTATACTTGATAAGTAGGCCAAACCAGTGATGCATATGACAAGCTCATGGAGTTTACTCTTATCAATGCATTGTCATATATCATATCAGTGCATATAATCTTTAGACTTGAGATAACATAGTTATCTTGTATATAGGTGGTTTGAGTTTGATACTGCTTTCATACTTATACTATGTTTGGGCATATGGGCATATGTTAGCTCTTACTACCTATATATGGAGATTGGTGTTGATCAAGATGGAATCTGTTACCCTAAGTAAATAGGGATGAAGTCCTATGTTCATTTAATTATTCTTGATGTTTCAAGTTCCTGGCAAGGACAGACAGATTTAGTCAGAAAAGAGTTTCTGACAAGAAAATCTAATTAATCAAGAACTAGAATTAAAAGAGAACATAATATTCATAGCAAATGGGGTTTGACATAAACCATGACTCCAGCTCAAATTGGGATTTTGTAACAGAGAGATTCTAGTGCAAGGTAACATATGATTAAAGGTTCATTTAAGGTATTCCTTGTTACTAATTAGGTGGCCATGGCACGCTATGCTAGGTGTCAACCATGGTCTATGAGATGCTTAATATGAGTTAGAGAAATCATTTATGGTAAGAAAGAGTTCTGATGATATTAAGAGTTAATATCATATCTCATTGCCAATTAGTGATAAGCCTCGTAAGTCAAACACATACACAAGATAATCACCAAGTAAAATGTGATTTAATTGATTAATTAAAGACTTTAATTAATTAATTAATTAATTAGGATTTGTTTGCAATAAGATTGCAAAGTCCCTAGCATGACTTGAAACCAAATCTAGGTTATTAGATGTATAGTATAAGTTAAATTTATATTTAAAGTGTTTAAATATAAATTTAATTGTGAGAAATTAATTAATGAAGAGTAATTAATTAATTTATATTTGATATAAATTGATTAAAAGAGGAGAAATAATGATTTTGGATTGAGAACTCAAAATTACAACATAAGGGTAATTTGGTCATTTCAAAGGGTGACATGTGGCATCATGAGATGGTAACACATGGTATCATATAAGTTTGCCATTTGTTTTCCTATCATGCAAGGTGATCAAAGTCAAGATTAAATCTAGCTTTGACACTTGGCTTAATGTGATTAAGTGAATTAAAATTAAGATGCAATGTGGTGATGACATGTGGCAAAGGATTTAAGTGATGACCTAATTATAAAAGGGAAAAGAAAAGAAGAAACACTTACTCTTATTCTCTCCTAAAGGTGGTGGGACACATAGCTCTCCCTCTCCTCTTCTTCTTTCTCATAAATTCAAAGAAAATTGCCCAAATTCTTTTGAATTAAAATTGCTAGAAATTATTTCTAGTGTCCTGTACACACATACAACCTTTCTAAAGGTAAGAACCCAATTTAAAATTGGTTGATAAAGGCTTGAGAAGCAAATTGGGGGCTGCCCATTGGTGATCTTGGTGTGGACAAGCTAGAGGGACAACGCTTGGGGTCCTAGGTGCTTCCTAAAGGTGCCAATCACATCCATAGTGCATCAAAGAGGTTAGGGCTCTAACTCCTCTTTTAAACTAGGGTTTAAATGAATTAATTTGTTAATTCACAATCTTGAATGGCAAACATAGATCCTAATACATATTAAAAGTGTTTTAATATACAATTGAGTATTGAAATTAATTTGGTACATAAAAGATGTGGTATGATGCATGTAACCCCTAGAAGAAAATTTTTGAAATTCAATGCTCTAATGAAAAAGCTTTCATGCTTCCGCTCCTTCAATTGGTATCAGAGCCACTATATTTGCCATTTAGATTTTTTAATATGAGATTTAATTGTGTGATTTAGTAATTTTGATTGATTCATTGCTGGTTGCATTCATATATGTGGCGGCATGGTATTGTATCCATGAAAGTGTGCGCATGGTTTTTACAATTAAAGTGTGTGCATAGTTTGGTGGTTCTTTACACAATTGTTGTATATAAATTAAGGCCCACATCTAATTAAATTGTTTAATTAAGAATTTTAAATACACAATTAAATTTTGATTCAATTGTTTGAATGAGATTCAAATATGAATTTTTAAATTTGTTTGAATGAGATTCAAATCTGAAATTTTTAGTTAAATGTGAGATATTCAATTTAATTTTAGTACGTATGTTTTATTTAGTTGTTAAATGGTAATATGCATAATGGATGATTATGGACAATAAAAGACCAATGTGATTGGATTTATTTCTTTCATTTTTCTTTGGGTTGTAAAATAATTAATTTTATTTTTAGTGGCATGTATTATAAGTGTTGTAATAATTTGGGTTATAATTTCATTTATTTAAGGACTTTAAATTCCATATACTTGTAAATTCGCCTTGGTATGCCAAGGATTACAATGTAATTGGATTGCAAGAAGATCAAAGAGGTCAATAGCATTGGTGGGACTAGTAGGAGGAATTTAAGATCAAGTGTTGATTATATACTCCTTCAGCAACTCTTGTAAAATGAATGAATGAAATGCACCTATGAATGCCCTAATTCAGTTTTTAGTGGCTCAGAATTGAATCCCTTAGAAAGTCCATGATCATAACATATTTATTATTTATCCATGTATGCATGAGATGTATGCAAGTATATGGTATATGCAAGCTAATTGGATAATGTGCAAAGTGAGACCATAATAGTAATTAAGCCAACCACTAAATCTTCCAAACAAATGATTAAGTTGGAAATGGTACAATTAAAGTAATTATATTATGGGCCCTCCATTAAGACATTATTTTAAGAAATTTTAAATACTTACATTTGATGCATTTAACTTAAGAGATTTTCTTAAGAATAATTGTTAAGCATGAGATGTTGTAAATATGTAAATAAGTTGATGCCCAATAATGGATGTGCATGAGGACATTAAAGTTATTTGCATGTTTACTGGCTTAATGGGATCAACTTAACTAATGCAAGATTAATCAATAATGGATGTGCCTGAAATTTTGAGCATTAGGGGCTAGATAAAGGATTGAACCCCACATGAGATGTGATGGGCAAGGAATTGCTCACTTATAGTTTATTGTAATTCCAATAATGAATGTGCCTGAGGATGATCAATAAGACTATAAAAATTCAATCACCCACCAGAAATCCATCCAACAAGGATTTCCATTTCCTACTTTGGGAGTGTGGGATTTGCCAAGTTAGTGGGAGGACCAATTTGATTAAAAGACTATAATCATTTTAATTAATTACTTGATACATTTACTAATTAATCTAATTATTTTTTACAGTTATTCTTCTGATAATAATGAGCACACAACAACGACCACCATCCAATATCCTTGCGAGCATACTTGATCACAATAGGTTGACAGGACCTAATCTTTCTGATTAGCTAAGAAATTTAAAACTTGTATTGAACCTAGAATGTATTGGATATGTTCTAGACTCAAATGTTCCTGGTCCCTTACCTCTAGAGGCCACTCAAGAGGAACATAACACTTTGGACAAGTGGAAGGAGCATGATATGAGAGCCAAGTGTTACATGCTTGCTTCTATGAGTAATGAGTTACAGAAGTAGCATGAGAACATGCAGAGTACAAGTGAGATCCTCCTTCACCTGCAAGAGTTGTATGGTGAGCATAGCAAGAATGCTAGGTATGAGATATCTACGCAGCTATTTTGAATGAGGATATCTGAGGGACAGAATGTTGGGGATCTTGTCCATAAGATGATTCGGCTTATAGAGCAGCTGGAACATCTTGACTTTAACATGGATTTCCAACTGCAGACGGATTTTATCCTTTAGTCCCTACCTTAGTCATTTGGGAATTTTGTGATAATTTTCCATATGACTAAGCAAGAATACACTTTGGCTGGTTTACTTAACATGCTTGTTATTGCCCAAAAGAATATGCCAGGCAATAAAGAAAAAGAGGTAGCTTTGATTGCATCTTCTTCTATTGGAAAGTCCAACAAGAAGAAGAGCAATAAGAAAAAGAAACCTTAAGTTCCAGGACCTTCCAAAAAGATAGCCAAATTGAAAGGGAATACCAAAGCTGATGGAGGCAAAGGAAAGTGTTTCCACTGCCAGAAGGATGGGCACTGGAAAAGGAACTGCCCAGAGTATCTTGCTTCTTTAAAGGACAAGAAGGATACACCTTCAGAAGGTATGTCTATATCTTATTATTTAGATGCTGATGATGCTCATAGTTCTTCTATAGCTTGGGTTTTAGATACTGGTGCCAGTTTTCACATTTCTTATGATATGCAGGAACTAGCAAACAGTAGCAGCTTACATATTCGAGATGTTAGACTCCGGATTGGTGATGGCTCAACTGTTGAAGCTTTAGCCATAGGATTTGAATCCTTTTACATGTGTGGACATGTTTTATGTTTGAATAATATTTTGTATGTGCCTAATGCTTTTAAGAACATCATTTCTATATCTAGTTTAACTAGAAATGGTTATGAATTTTAGTTCACAAATAATGTTTGCAATATTTATTTTGGAAATAAATATGTTGGCTCGGGTTATATGCATGATGGTCATTATTATTTGGATAATAATGATAAACACAAATTGAATGTAACCAATCTAAAAGAATGCAATGCCATGATGAAAATCAACTCAAGTTCAAAATATCTTTGGCACTTAAGATTAGGTCATGTTGGAGAAGATAGGATTGCAAAACTGGAGAAAATGGTGATTTTATCCTCATTGGGTTCTGGACCTACTCCAACTTGTGAATCTGCCTTCTGGGCAAAATGACTAAATTACCCTTTGTTGGACAAGGACTAAGAGCTGAAAATATTTTGGAGCTAATACATAGTGATGTATGTGGTCCATTTAAGGAAACGGCTAGAAGCGATTTTCATTACTTTATTACCTTTACTGATGATAAATCAAGATTTGGCTATTTGTATTTGATGAAATACAAATATGAATCCTTTGAAAAGTTCAAAGAATTTAAATCTGAAATAGAAAATCAAACAGGAAAAAGTATTAAAACTCTTTAATCATATCGTAAAGGTGAATACTTAAGTACTAAATTTGATGAAAACCTGAAACAGCATGGCATTGTTTCCCAGCTGACTCCTCCTAGAACGCCACAGCTGAATGATGTATCTGAAAGGAGAAATCGTACCCTATTAGATATGGTACGTAGTATGATGAGCTATACTGATATGCAAATCTCCTTTTGGGGATTTGCATTAGAATCAGCTTTGCATATTCTGAATAAGATTCCATCAAAATCAGTTTCTTCCACACCTTATGAGGTATGGCATGGAAGAACATCGAGTCTTAAGCTTGTTAAGATTTGGGGTTGTCCAGCTTATATCAAAAAGCTGAACACTAATAAATTGGAAACTAGATCAAAAAAAGGTCGATTTGTTGTATATCCAAAAGATAGTTTTGGATATTGTTTTTATTTGCCTACATCACAAAAGGTTGTGGTAAGCAGAGATGCCATATTTCTTGAACAATAGTTTATTCAAGAAGGTGGCAAAGGAAGGCAAATAGAGTTAGAATTAGAGAATTCTGACCAACCAACAGATCAAATGGATATAGGTCCATCTAGTCAACCTATACCTATTGATGAAACATCTACAGTTATTCCTCGCAGATCAACCAGGATATCTCACCCACCAGTGAGATATGGTTTTCTTCATGAAGATGAACAAGAGTTGTTTACTCATGAAGAAGTAGATCATGGAGATGATGTCACATCCTACGCCTCCGTAAGATGTAACATGATCCCATAATACACCTAATGAATTACCATACTTCGCCTACCAGTAACCCATTAAATACACTACAAGGGATTTTAAACAATTTCTTATTTCTTTTTAAAGTGGTGAGCACTTTTGACAGGTGTTAAAACAATTTAATCGAAGTTAAATCACACATTAGGTCTGAAATAGCCACAAATTTTATAAAAATTTTGGCAGAGTGCAGCCTGTATTTTGAGAAAAACAGTTTTTCAAAAACTTGTAGAAAACACTTCCAATATATTTGTTTTAGTCCCAAGCTCCATTATGGCTTAACACAAATCAATTTTCTCAATATAAGTCAAACTCAATTCAACATCAATTTTCAATATTTCCAAAGATAGACTACTACAAAATGACTGAGTAGTTAAAAAGCTGAGGTAAGAAATAAATATATTACAACTTTAGTTTACAACTGCTCAAAACCAAGTACAATATATACGTATAGTTCACATACATTACAATAATATTTACTAGGAAGTGGTATACTCAATATACCCAGCAAAATCCCAAAGCGAAGTCACAACAAGCCTACTCTACTGCTTTATCTATCTGTCTACCTGCGACAGTAATGAAAAAGCTATCGCTGAGTAAAATTTACTCAGTGGTGCACAATAACAATTTAAAATGCGGTATATAAAACTTTTATTTACAATTTACAAATCAAATAATTCACAATTTCATGTCACAATTTTCGAAGCTCATATAGCACAAATTTGATCAAACAATTGAATAACACAGTGTTGCCAATCAATAACATAACTTAGGTCATAACACAAACTTTTTCGAACATGCCATGTTATACACCACGACAAGGCAAACTCACCCCACTAATCGAAATCAACGAGGGAGGTGGCTAGCTAGCTAATAATTACTTATCCAAAATCACCTCAGACTGGCAAGCCAGAGAGGGAGGAAAATAATAAAATATCAAACTCAATATCACAAGTGGAGGAGGAACAGAGTAAGGGACTGTCAGGCCAAGTGTGAATCGAAAACAATTTCAAATCATATTATTCAAATATTTCATGCAAAAAATAATCAATTTCTAAAGTTAATTTTCCATTCACAAAGTGTCAACACAGTAGTTATCGAAACCTACAATTAATACAATGCATACAAATCAAGTTTTTAATGGGAAAATGATAATTTAAAGTTATTGTGCAGAAACACAATTTAAAACTATAATATTCAATTGTTATTCAGGAAACAATCAAACAAACCTCATTTTCAAATTTCCATTTCCAAAATAGGCTATAAATTTTTCTCAAATAAATTTTCCCAAGTCATAAACTCAAAACTGATTTATCCAAATAAATTTTCTAGTAAAAGCAGTGAATATAAAAAGTATTGTGCACAGACCTGATTTGAGTCGCCTCTAGGCCTTGACTCAATGTTCCTTATGCTTCTCAATATCCTTTTCAACTGAAACACACAATTTTAAGTGTTTCAGTACTCAGTTAACTTGTTTATAACAATAAGATGTATATCTAAATTTTCTTGGTACTATTCCCTTCAATTCATTTCATTAGTCAACCTACAATATTGACCATTAATACATACTAGGTGAATGTTCCCAATTTGTCACATTTTATAATCTCTAAGTGTGGGTATATGTTACCAATTTCATTTTAAAGCTTATTATATTTTATTGCCATTTTCCAGATTTCATGGCCAATGTTTATAGTCTATTGGATTACAGTGTAAATTTAATAGATTTCTCTTCATTAAATTGTTTCTCATTGTGTCTTCTTTAATTTTCTTTTTGAATCACTCTATTTGGAGTTGTATAGCTCAAGTTACGGTCAATTAACCATAACTAGGTCAAATCTAAGTTTTAGTTTCCTTTTTAGGCATTTTTTATTCTGATTTTACTAATTTATTTGGACTGTTTGTAATCACATTGAGGTCTAGCATTCTCCATAAGTATTGTTGCTCTATGTCTTAGGGACAACCAAAAACTTTGCTTACCATTTTTTAAGTCTTATAGAATTCTTTATAGACAAATTGTTAACTTAGACTCAAAGGTCCTATATTGGCATGGTCCTCAATTAGGTCAATGGCTTTGACCTTAAATTCTGTCCTTATACATTTATAATTTGAGGAAGTTGTCTGAAACAATGTTTTAGGTCTCTTTCTTAGCTTTCCAGATTGGTCACACTTCTGGTGGGAGATATGTTTATTTGAATTTTCTGGATTTTATGGTCAAATGTGCTAATTCCATATTTAGTGTGCCAACTTAATTAAGTTAATTGACCTAGTTCCCTTGATTTTTGGGTTTTGGTCAAATTACCAATATTGGAGCTTTATGTCTTATTGAAATTTTGGGACTGATTTCATGTCATTTGGAGTTCTATAGACCAAGTTATGGTCATTTTACTATTGCTGGTCAAGTTGCACTTATATTGCAAAGTTTAGGTCATTTTTAGGTCAAAGTCAATTCTACCAGTTTTTGTAACCCAACTTTGGTGATCGTTTTGACTTGCTTATGGTCATTTCTGGGTTTTGGTGTCTTCATAAGAGTTGTAGCTCTATGTCTAAGCTTTCCATGGTACAAATTTCAGGTTATTTGGACCTTTTTTGAGTGAGTTATAGCCAAAATACTGACTACTGTTCAAATGGTCAATTTTCAGGTTTGCAATGTCACCAATTCGGATTTGGTCAATTTTCATGTCACTTTCTGGATAGAATTTAGGTAGTCTTGCAACATAAAAGTTGGCACATTTTGTGCCTAGTTTCACCTCCAATTGGCCCCATACCAATTGGAGTCACAACTTTACACTTATAACCTAACTTATATACTACCAACAATCACAACCTGCACATGAAAATCACACTCCTAATTTGATAATTCTCCTACTCCCAATCCTTCAATATTTATTCATGGCACTTCTATATATATTCAACACAATTCTAGCAAAGAAATTTTGGGCAGAATACATCAAGAGTTCCAGGCACACAATAAACCATTAATGTTTAACATCTAATTCAACCCAAGTTCAATATACATCAACACTTAACTTACACATACACCTCCATATCAATTTCACCTACTACCCCCAATTCAACGCCACCATAATTCATCAATAATTTCATAAATCATACACAATTTCATGAGTTTAAGGGCTACCAACAATGACAGTTTGCTAAGGTATTAAATTCCCCTTTCAAACCCCTAAATTCAACACTAACACTAACATACACATAAAATTTACTTGCTAGCACTTCTAATTACTTCATTTAACATCAATTCCCATTAATTTCATGTGAGAATAAATCAAACACCTTTCATCACCATGGCTGTCAAATTTATTGTTTGCCAAAACTCAATCATTTCTTCAATTGTTCTTAACCATTTAACTTGTCTCAACCTTAAAACAACTTTTACTTAAGAAAATTAAGGAAACTAGCACTAACCTTTTATGGAGCTTGCTAATACTTCATCAAATCCTCTTCAAATTACCATCAATCTCTTCTTTGTGGTGTGGGGATCAAAGTTAATGAAGTGAGCTTTGGAATTTAAGTTGGAAATGGTAGAGGTTATGGAGCTTTTCAAGTTTTGGCCATGGAGGAAATTTTAGGTCTTCAATTCAGCATGGAGAAGATGAAGTGCTTAGTGGACATATACATGTCCCTTAATGAGTTTAAATGTCCCATAGTGCTCCACTAAATTTTAATTAACATTAAAATATTCTAATTTTAATTATTCCAAATTCTTACGCTTAATTTCTTCCTAATTACCTTTTATAATAATTTAATTTTTCATGTGATTTTTAAAATTTAATATTACTTATTTTTAATGGACATTTAGGTCAAAAGTCCACTCTAGGTGTTAAAAGACCAAAACACCCCTTTTTGGTTTGCATTTCAAAATTTTCAGCGCCACCGATTAAATCCTTGACTCGCTAATTTCTTAAATTTTTGTTTTTATTTATACTTACTTACTAATTTTTCTTTGACATTTTCTAAGTCAATTATACCTTAGTAGACCTTTAATTAGGTCCCAAAAATATTTTCCCGGGTTTCCTACAGTCCAGGGCTAGTCAACGGTCCTTGCCGCAACTTCCCGATCGCTACGGTTTTTGACTCATTTAACTTAATCACATTTCATTGCTCTTATTTTTCCTTTATTTTTCTTGTATTTTTCTCTATTGTATTTCATTATTTCATGTCTCCTTACTAACATTTAAGTGTAGTTCTGAGCATCCTAGCTGTCCGGACAGACACTGGTCACTCGAACAGTAGAACGTACTACCGAATATAGGGGTGTTACAATTCTCCCCCCCTTAAAATAAATTTCGTCTCAAAATTTTACCTAATTTTAGTCTTTGAACAACTGTGGGTGCTGCCTCATATGCTCCTCTCGTTCTTAAGTAACTTTCTGGTCTGATTGATGGTCCATAATAACTTAACCAAGTGTATACATTTATTTCTCAACTGCTTCTCCTCATGTACCAAGATCTTTATGAGTTTCCCCATCATACGTTAAATTTAAATTCATTTCAACTTTTTAGAGGTAAGCAAGTTTGTGTGCTAATGAATCCACTCTTTCTAGGACCTTGTGTGGTTCTATGGAGTGAGAACTTAGTTTTTCTCTTTTCTATACAATCATATAATCTTCTTTCCTTATGTTTGTGTAAGAATTTTAACAATCTAATGCAACATTTAATTTGTTCATATAACACTAATGTTCTCTTACTATCATTCTGTCTAATATTTCAATCCATGTTTCCTTATTGAATTACCATTGTGGTCATGTTAGAATTATTTATTTAATCATTGGTCTTTTGACCATTGTAGTCAATAATCTTACTCATATTCATAACATTTCTTCTTTCATTTAAATCAACTATTTAAATTTTCACTTCCACAACTCGTTTATCTACCAATATTCTATAACTTACTTCCTTTTGTACTAAACTATAATGTAACACCCCTAGCCCGTCTATAGTATAGCCGAGCAAGGCGTGCTACACGGCGTGCCGGAGCACCTAGTCTGTAATTAACTCATTTCCTGAACTCAATTTGATTTTAAGAAGTCTTTTACGTAATATTCATATCATGCTGATACTATTTACATACTTTAATAAAACTAATGTTTTAAAAATGATAATAAAAATCTGGCATGTGCCATCTGTATTTCGGACAAAATGTCCTTCTAAACCTGTTAAAAACAGTTCAATATGATAATCTCAACCATCCAATTAATTTTTCAGTCTCACAATTTCATAATTTCAAAATACAATCCATCATATTTTACATTCATCAAAACACTATCTATAGGAGTTTAATATATACAAATTATTACAAAATCTAAAGTTTTATGATATCTATACATATTACATAACAAAATGTCAAAATACAACTGATAATCATTACACAAGATCCTAAGTCCTACAATGTATGCAATGTAGTGTAGATGACTCTAGACTTCTGTGCAGATCTGATGTCTCACCCAGTCGTAGGTCTGCTGGGCTCCCCAGCCGTGTCTCTAATACCTACGCGTTACAAAAGCAACGCGCTAAGTAATTTTGCTTAGTGGTGCCAAATATAAAGAAATATACACTAAAATAAAGTAAATGAATTGTTTATGAATTTATGACATCGATATTCTTTACAGTTATTGATTCTACTTTTATTTGCTAACCTTTAATTTTTACTAATTTTAGTGGTGCTGTAGGTCAGAAGACTGAATTTAGCTATTTGAATTAAATAGTGCTTAAATAGCCTATACACTTACCAGACTGGAAAAATGGATATACTAGCACTGGGTACCTAGCACCTTAGGCCGTCACACCATCGGTTACAAAGTGTCTCCCAGTGTGCAAACAGTGTGGCTAAAAAGCAATATAGTCAATCTGGCGATAAGCCAAGTATAATAACACAATACGTATAGCCGTAGTCTATTAAAGTCACAGTGCGACATAATATGCCGTAAAAACACAGTATGGCATAAAACCATTTACATAATAGCTGTCAGAATCCTATTGGCATGCCAACCTATCCAAACTAGTCAACTAGGCAAACTAGGACACATTACAAATCAATTGTTTAATTCTTCATTTTTTTGAGTTTACTAGTTATCATGTAATTCACAAGTCAATGTAAATGTTGACCTTTTTAGGTACTATGGAGAAGTTAATTCTAACATCAACATGTCACAATTTGTAATTCAATATGTTGCCAATATAGTGCAATTTACCATTTTTACAAGTTGGCATTCATTACCAAATTACTTCAAGCATCATTGTATGTAAATGTCAAATTTTCAGTTTTAGTATGCTAGATTGGTCTAGCTTAATGTCCTATTTCTTTTGGTTTTTAACTTCTGGTCAAAGAAAGAAAAATTATAGCTCTATGCCTTATTGAACTTTTGGCAAAATTTCAGGTCATTTTGAGTTGTATAGACCAAGATATGGTCAATTTATTAAAGCTGGACAGATTGCACCTTTAGTGTAAAATTTGGTCAATTTTAGGTCACATTTAGTTTTGGCAGTTTTGGTACCCCAATTTATGCAAGCTATTTGACTTGGTTCTAGCCATTTCTGGGCTTTGGTGTCTTCATAAGAATTGTAGCTCAATGTCTAAGCTATCCATGGTAATAATTTCAGGTCAATTGGATTATTTTGAGTGAGTTATGGTCATCCTAATGACTACTGTTCATATGGTCAAAAATCTGGGTGTGTAAGGTTGCCATTTCGGATTTGGTCATTTTTAAGGTCAGTTTCTAGGCAGAATTTTGGCAACATTTCTACATGAAAGTTGGCCTATTTGGTGTCTAGTTTCACCACCAATTGGCCTCATACCAATTGGGTTCACAGTTTTGCACTTATGACCTAATTTAGGTGCTGTCAACACACACAACTTGCATTTGAACATTACACTTCCAATTTTGACAATCCTCCTCCTCCTAATACTTCAATATTCAATCATGGCACTTCTATATACATTGTAAACAATTCCAGCAAGCATTTTGAATAGAACACTCAAGTGCTTAATGCACACAATAAAACATTCAAGTTCAACATTTGCTTCCACCAAAATTCAACACACCTCAATATCAATATTACACATATACTTCCATGGCAATTACATAAACTGCCCACCATTCAATACCATCATATTTTATTAATAAATTTCATAAACTTACACACAAATTCATGATATTTAAGGCTGTCCAACATGGCAGTTTACTGAAGCATCAAAGTCTCACTTTTAAACCCTTAATTCAAGCACTAACACACACATACTTGGACATTAACCTACTACAACTTCCATTTGAGTTAATCAACCTTAATTCTCATCCATTAGAGGTAAGAAAAACTCAACCACAATAAACTTTCATGGCTACCAAAAATGGACAAGTTCATATCTCAATATTTTTTTCATTTCTCTTCACCAAATTACTCACCTCAATCTGAACACAAGGTTTACTAAAGCTAGGGAGAAGATTTGGACACTTACCACTTTTGGAGCTTGTTAAAACTTCACCAAATCTCTTCCTTTTTGTTCCAATATCTTCCCTAAGTTGAGTAGATAAACTTTAATGAAGGATCTAAGTGGAAATGATGGCTTGGTGATGGAGAGAGGAAGCTTCATGTATGGGCAGCCATGGAGGTTTTGGTTGAGATATTCATAAAGCAAGATGAAGTTTAATGAAGAAGAAGATGACAATGAGTGGAATTTGCTATCCTAAGGTCCCATATGTCTCCCTAATTAGGAGTTAGTGGAGCACTAAGCTCATTTGTAATGTTTAATTATTTCAAGTTTCATTATTTGCACATTTATCTCCTTTTTTTCACTATTTACATAATGTATCACAATTTAATTTTTTATGACATTTCTAAAGTGTAATATCATTTATTTTTAATGGACATTGAGGTCAAAAGGCAACTCTAGGTGTCAAATGACCAAAATGCCCCTCTTCGGGTTGTATTCCTGATTTTTCAGTAACACCGATTTTTGTCTGTATCTCGATTTTTCATTTTTCTTTGTACTAATTTATTACTTTTTCTTTGATAATTCTAGTGTCAATTATATTTCAATAAAACTTTACTTACATCCCAAAATTTAATTCTGAGGGTTGCTCGTGGTCCTGGGGTCGGCAATGGCCTTCCCGGTGTGATCACCCATCGCTGCGGTGTCGACTCATTTAACTTAGTTTCATTTTCTCTCTTTCATTTTTCTTTGATTTCTCTTGTATTTTCTTTTTATTTATTTCATCATTATATGTCTGTTCACTATCACTAAAGTGTAGTTCCAGACATCCTGACTTGCTTGGACTGATATTAGGCCACTGGAGCAACAGAAAGTACAAAACACGTACAGTGGGGATGTTACAACTCTTCCCCTCTAAATAAAAATTTCATCCTCAAAATTTACCTAATGTGAAGTGCTGAGGGAACTTTTGCCTCATTGTCTCCTCGCTCTCCCATGTTGCTTCTTCCGTGTTGTGGTGCCTCTATAGGATTTTGACTAGTGGAATTGTTTTGTTTCTGAGCTCTTTTACCTCTCTTGCCAAGATTTTAATCGGTTCTTCTTCATATGTCAGGTCAGGTTGTACCACAATTTCTTGTACTGAGATGACATGTGAAGGATCTAATCTGTATCTTCTGAGCATCGAGACATGGAACACATTATGTATCTTGTCCAGCTCAGGTGGTAAGGCTAATCTGTAGGCTATTAGTCCCACACGATCAATAACTTCATATGGGCCAATAAACCTAGGGCTTAATTTTCCTTTTTCCCGAATCTCAACATTTTCTTCCACAGTGATACTTTGAGAAATACCTTCTCACTAACTTCATACTCAATGTCCTTTCTTTTCAAGTCAGCATAAGATTTATGTGGGTTTGAGGCAACTTTCAAATTGACCTTTATCAGTTTTACCTTTTCCTCTGTCTGTTTTACCAGGTCTAGCCCCACTAGCTTATCTTCACCCAATTCAGTCCAACATATAGGTGTTCTGCATTTTCTCCCATACAATGCTTCATAGGGTGCCATTTGTATGCTAGCTTGATAGCTATTGTTGTATGCAAATTCTGCCAGTGGAAGGTATCTATCCCAGCTTCCCTAAAACTCAATAACACAACTCCTCAGCATATCCTCGAGGACCTATCACATATGTTTGGTTATTATTATTACTATCAGTTTATTGTTTGTAATAACTCAATGAGTTTCAAATTTTAACCAGATTATTCTTTCTGACTGTCCATTCGTCGGAGGATGAAAAGCCGTACTAACATGGAGTTGTGTGCCCAAGGATTCTTGCAATTTCTTCCAAAATCTAGATGTAAACCTCAGGTCTCTATCAGATATGATGGAAAGGGGAATTCCATGTAGTCTAACTATCTTACTGATGTACAATTCTGCTAGCTTTTCCAGTGAGTAGTCAATTCTGACTGCCAGAAAATGTGCTGATTTGGTCAACCTATCCACAATCACCCAAACTGTATCATGCTTCTTCTGAGTGAGAGGTAGACTACTGACAAAGTCCATAGTGATTCGGTCCCATTTCCATTCCAGTATGTTTATGGGTTGTAACAAACCTGATGGAACTTGATGTTCTGCTTTAACTTGTTGACATGCCAAGCATCTAGTTACATAGTCGACTATGTCCTTCTTCATACCTGGCCACCAGTATCGAAGTTTTAGGTTATGGTATATTTTTGTGCTTCCTGGGTGCATAGCATACACACTGTTATGTGCTTCTTTCAGAATACTGGTTTTCAACTCTTTATCATTTGTACACACACTCTTTCTTTATAGTACAGGCACCCATTTTCTTTCACTTCATATTCAGTTTCCTTTCCCTCGGTGATTTTGCCCATAATAGCCATTAATTTCTCATCTGTCTTCTGCCCATCCTGTATCTGTTGTAAGAGATTTGGCTTCACTTGCAACTCAGCCAAAATAACTCCGTCATGAGTTAAGGACAGTTGGGCATTCAGAGATCTTAATGCTACAATAGATTTTCTGCTTAAAGTATCAGTGACTACATTTGCCTTCCCAAGGTGGTAGTCAATCACACAATCATAATCTTTTAGGAATTCAATCCATCGCCTCTGTCTCAAATTAAGTTCCTTCTGGGTTGGCAGATACTTCAGACTCTTATGGTCTGTGTATATGTAGCATTTTTCTCCATACAAGTAATGCCTCCATATCTTCAATGCAAAGATAATTGCTGCTAACTCCAAATCATGAGTAGGGTATTTCTTTTCATGTGGCCTTAACTACCTGGAAGCATATGCGACCACTTTCCCTTCTTGCATAAGTACACACCCTAACCCATTATGTGAGGCATCACTATAGACTACAAAGTCTTTTCCTAACACTGGCTGTGTTAACACTGGTGCCTCTGTCAACATAGCCTTCAGCCTCTCAAAACTGGCTTGACACTTGTTATTCTAGTCAAATTTCATATTCTTGTGTAGTAATTTGGTCATTGGAGTAGCTATCAGGGAAAATCCCTTTACAAATCTTCTATAATATCTAGCTAACCCTAAGAAACTTCTGATCTCAGTTGTATCTCTGGGAGTTTTCCATTCCATCACTGCTTCAATCTTCTTGGGATCCACTCTAATCCCTTCAGCTGATACTACATGTCCAAGGAATGCAATCTCATTCAATCAGAACTCACACTTGGATAATTTAACGTACAGTTTCTTCTCTTTTAGAGTCTGAAGAACAATTCTCAAATGCTCATCATGTTCTACTTTATCCTTGGAATACGTCATCAATGAAGACCACTATGAACTGATCTAAGTATGGATGGAAGATAAGGTTCATAAGGTCCATGAATGCTGCTGGGGCATTTGTTAACCCAAATGGCATTACTAGGAATTCATAATGCCCATACCGGGTTCTGAATGCAGTCTTAAATACATCTGCATCCTTAACCCTTAGCTGATGATACCCTGATCTGAGATCAATCTTAGAAAATACACTGGCTCCCTTCAACTGATCAAACAGATCGTTAATTATAGGCAATAGATACTTGTTCTTCACTGTTACTCTATTTAACTGTCGATAGTCAACACATAACCTCAGTGTCCCATCTTTCTTCTTTACAAACAGTACCGGAGCTCCCCACGGTGACACACTAGGGTGTATGAACCCCTTGTCTAGCAATTCTTGTAGCTAGATTTTTAACTCTTTCAATTTAGCAGGTGCCATCCTATATGGAGCAATTGAAATTGGAGCTGTACCTGGCATAATCTTAATAGCAAATTCAACTTCCCTTTCTGGTGGCAAACTCGGCAATTCCTTAGGAAATACCTCAGAGAAATCCCTTACTATGGGTATGTCAGACAAGTCAAACTTACCCTGCCTAGTGTCAACCATGTGTGCCAGATAGACTTCACACCCTTTTTTCAACCATCTCCTTACAACTGTAGCTGAGATGACATTGGACAAGAAATCTGTCCTTTCACCCACAACTGTTATTTCTTCATTCTTAGCAGTTTTCAGAGAGATTCTCTTCAATTTACAATCTACTATTGCCTGATAATGAGATAACCAGTTCATTCCCAAAATCACATCAAACTCATGGAAAGGCAATTCGATTAAGTCTGCCGAGAACTCTTTCCCTTGAATCTTTAATGGACAATCCTTATACACCTTGTTTACTGCCACACTGTGGCCTAGCAGATTTATGATCAGGATGTCTTGGTCACTTTCCTCTACTGGTATTCCCCTTTCTACGCGCAGCTTGATACAAATATATGAATGAGTAGATCCAGGATCCACTAATGCGTGCATAGAAGTATTATAGAGGAGGAACGTACCCTAGATGACATCTGGAGCATCCTGTTCCTCCTGTGCCCTTATACCATAGGCTCTGGCTGGTTTTCTACTGTCACACCCTACTCCCCTATAAGATGCAACATGATCCCGTAGTACACCTAATGAATTACCGCACTTCGCCTACCAATAACCCATTAGATATACTACAAGGGATTTTAAAACAATTTTCGAGAAATTTAAATCATCGATTAAAATCTGGTATTATAAATTTTTTTTCAAAATTTCGGCAAAGTGCCGGCTGTAGTTTGAGAAAACAGTTCTTCAATCCTACAAAAGAAAATGCTCCCAATATGTTTTCTCAAATACAAGTTCAATAACTTCATTTCAATTTACAATTCAATTCTCAATAAACAATCAATTCATTTTCAAACTACTCTCATCATAAAAAAACATTTCATTGATTACAAAACTCAAAATTTATAATACAAAACTATTCAAGTAAATGTCTCAACTTTATATTTACAATAATTTACATTTAATTACATACCAAAATGTTTTACAAGAGTTTCTATATAACTGCTCAAATAATTTACATACATATTATTACATGCATACATCAAAACCTATGTATATGGGTATATCTATGATATACCTGGAGCTGATCTGAATGTGTCTTCAAAGAAACTTACTCACTGCTCTATGCTCTTCTTACCTGCGATAGCATACAAAGCTATCGCTGAGTGGTGAACTCAGTGGTGCACAACTATAATTTAAAACATAGTACAATATACATTGACAAAATTTACAGTAAATAATTTGGAAATCTGAATACTCATCAAATTCTAAAACTCAAAATATTCATTGCCAATAATGTGAATCATTTGTATAAAATTACTTTGATCACGAAATTCAATTTATCAAATCATAACTAACCATTTAGGTAATTCCAACAAAATCAATTATACATAAATCATAATTGAAATCACAATTCTTTACCATTCAAAAACATTCTGTATCTCAAAAACTATGTTGTATCTCAAAAATTATTCTTATCTCACTAACTATGCAAGACTAATCCGAAAGGGCCATATTCGATGTGATTCTAACTCCCTATGGTCGGGGAGGTCGAATCATCGTGCACAGTACCATCACAATAATGAATCTTCGCAAGGGCCATAACGATAAAAAAAACTTAGATCTAACCTCAAATCAGAGCAAAATCTAAGCCTGTGCACGTACCATGGTAATCAAAACACAACTAACTCCATTGTCTTCTCAACAAATGAGAGAGATGGGTAATAACCTAGCCAAGCATCTATAGTGAGATATAAAACAATATCACAATCCCTTTAGTCAGCATAAATCACAATATAATTCGATTCAAATTCAATTCCAATATCCAATAATTTTTATGCTCATCACAATTCAAATCATAAATTTGCATTTTCCATGAAAATTACCATCACAATTCAAAACATGTTCTATCACAATTTTCCAAAACATAATTTATTCAATCCATAACAATGCTTAATACTTGTGGAAATACCATTTCACAAAGCTAAATTCATACATACTATAACAATTTCAATAATCATTGAATTAAATCCAATGCTTGTTAAACATAACACATAAGAAAAATATGTCATTTAATCATATGAAATATTCAAAACAAAATTAGTTAAAAACTAGTTGTGCACAAATCTCTGATAACTGTCTCTTGGCTCTGACTCAGTGTTTCCTTCCCCTTCCCTGAGTCTTTGCTAACTGAGAAACACAATTTGAAGTGTTTCAGTACTTATTTAAACTGTCTCTAACGATAATGCTTGATAATTAATTCATTGAGTTCTAATATTTGCTTAGTCAACCTAATATGTCGACCCTCGATGCATTCTAGGTAAGTTAGGTTTTAATATTACTAATATATCACATTTGATAGTCTTTTAGGGTTGGTACATGTTACCAAGTTCATTTCTGTGTATACTGCATTTTCTTGCAATTTGCTAGATTTCGGGATATTAGTTTGACCTAGCCGGACGACCTAGTTCCCTCAGTTTTTGGGTTTCGATCAAAACTACAAACTTGTAGATGTATGTCTTATTGCACACAGGACAAAATTTCAGGTCGTTCCGAGTTATGTAGACCAAGTTATGGTCATTTTACTATTGCTGGTCAAATTGCACCAAAATTGGTCACTTTAGGTCAATTTTGGTTCGGCCAGTTTTTGGACCCGAACTTGTGCAAGCTTTTTGACTTGCTTATGGTCATTTCTGGGTTTTGTTGTCTTAATAAGACTTGTATATATGGGTCTTAACTATTCATGGTCAAAATTTCAGGTCAATTGGACCTGTTTAGAGTGAGTTATGGCCTAAACACTAACTGCTGCCCAAATGGTCAATTTTCAGGCCTTATTTGCACTTAATCCGGATTTGGTTATTTTTCAAGCTACCTTGCAAGCAGAATTTTGGTATGCTACCTTCATGAAAGTTGGCACATTTTGTGTCTAGTCTCACCTCCAATTGGTTTCATACCAATTGGAGCCACACACTTAAGGTTCTAAGCCCAAAACCCAAACTGCCTTATTATACATTTCCTTCATACACATCGAAGACCACTTTTAACACTTACCAAACTCAACATTCAAGCCAATTCTGGTTTGTACCATAACCTAAACATAGTTCACAACATATTATAGGTCATTTTGGCAGCTTACAATTACATTCAACATACACCATAAAGTGCAGAATTTTTCAAACCAAATTTACAATAATTCAATCACCAAACCATAACACTTTTACATGTCCAACCTCACACCATCATATATACACTCAAACTGCCATAACATCTAACACAAGTCAACATTAATATACCATAAACCAAGCATGAATTTCAGCATTCTTCAAGAGTCAACAAACTGCCGTAATGGTACCTTTACATTCCATTAATTTCCAAGCTTCAAATTTCAATTCACATTTACATATACTAAGTATACATCACCCAAACAATTCCCTACACAATATACATTTAATCAATCATTTAATTCACCATTTACAACCAAAAATAAACTGCCTTCAAAGTGTTTCCATGGCTGCCAAAAGTACACTTCTCCATTCAACATCAAACCTCAAAAATTTCTTCATAAATCAAACACCCATAACATCCTTACAAACTTTAATTAAACAAAAATAAAAAACACAAATTTACCACTTTGGAAATTCTTCAAAACTCCACAAAAACTTTCCTTTCTTGCTGCCTATCTATTGCCCATAGTGTGAGGATCAAAATTAATGAAGACAAGTAAACAAAATCTAGCTTGAAAATGGGTATAATGAGCCATGCATTTGGGAGGCCATGGGAGGGTTTTGGAGTTCTTGAATTCAGCAATGGTGAGTTGAATGAGGAAGATGAAGGTGCTGCATGAAGTGGCTGTCCACTTAGGTGTAAATGGCTCCCACTAACTCTCCACTAAAGTTTATTTAATTAATATTATATGTTAAAGTTTGATTATTCAAGTTATTTCCCATTTCTTTCAACATTTATATTATGTACCACAATTTTAATTTTTCATTATATTTTCCAAGTGTAATATTATTTATTTTTAATGGACATTTAGGTCAAAAGACAACTCGAGGTGTCAAATGACCACAATGCCCCTGTTCGGGTTGCATTCCCAATTTTTCGGTAACACCGGGTTTTGTCCGTTTTTCGATTTCTCACTTTTCTTTGTACTAATTAATTAATTTTTCTTTGATATTTCTAATGGAATTTATACTTCAATTGGTGTCTCTTTAAGTCCTAAAAATATTTTCCAGGGTTCCCCGCGGTCCAGGACTAGTCAACGGTCCACGCCGTGACTTCCAGGTGCAGTCACCCATCGCTAGGGTTCTCGGCTCGCTTAACTTGATTGCATTTCTTTACTATTATTTTTCCTTTGTTTTTCTTGTATTTTCTTTTCTTGTATTTCATTATTTTATGTCTCCTCACTCATATTGAAGTGTAGTTCTAGGCATCCTAGCTATTAGGACAACACTGGCCACCGGAACAGTAGAACGCACTACTGAACATAGGGGTGTTACATCTACCTTCTGCTCTCTCTACAGACTCTGAAACAGGTTTCTGTGAAGTACCAGCTGCCTCAACCTTACCCGGCTTTCTACCCCTTGGAGCTGGAGGGGTATCGGAGTAGATGTAGCAGTTCTGTGTGGACAATCTCAGATTAGGTGGTATGTAGACCCACACCATAAATAAGCACCTATCATCCTCCAACATTCACCCTTATGCCATTTTCGGCAATGTAGGCAAGCAACAGATACTGTTGGGGCTGGTCCCCTGAACCCTGTCCCTGGAGAGCTAGCCACTGAAGGTATAGACTAACCTCTTCTTGGTGCAATCTGAGATTTGGGCCTCTGTGATTGACCCTGACTTGGTGCTATACAGAAACTTTGAGTAGGCGAACCTCTGAATTTCTTACTAGGGGCAGAAGATGTACTGGTCTGACCCTGACCTCTTTTCTGCTGTCTATCCCTTCTGTTATGCTCATTCATTCTAACTTTTTCAACCTTCAGTGCGGCTTCCACTAACTTGGCAAACTCTGTAATCCCCGAGGCTATAATCATTACTTTAATGGTATCATTGAGCCCTTCCTCAAATCTCTTGCATCTCTAGGCCTCATTTGGGACTATTTTCCGCCTAAAGCGGCTCAATCTAACAAATTCTCTTTCATATTTAGCCACTGTCAGCTGTCTCTAGTGTAAGGTAATAAACTCCCTTCTTTTCTCTTCCAAGTATACACTACCCACATACTTCTTTCTGAACGCATTGAGAAAGAAATCCCAAGTTATTTGTTCTGGTGGCACCTCACTAGTTACTGTATCCTACCATTGGTATGCATCATCTTACAGTAATGATACAGCAGCTTCCAAATTCTACTCTGGAGTACAATGAAGTTGTTTCAAGACTCTTCCAGTTCTGTCCAACCAGTTTTCAGCTGTGACAGAATCATCTTCCCTTTTGCCCAGAAAATCCACTACTCTGAACTTCCTGAGTTTCTCCATATGAGATTTTTGATGTGGAGGTGGTGGTGGTGGCATAACTCCTACCATCTGTCTAAAGAACTCAGCCATTTGCTGAAATGTGGCTGGTGCATCTGGTACTGGAGGAGCAGGTTCCCTCCTATCTCCTGGCTCAGTCATAGATGAAGCATGACTTTTCACCTCCTCATCGACCACTCTTTGCAATGTGGAGTCCATATTCTAATCAAAATAACAAATCAAAAGATCTGCATTAGAGTCATCTTAACACTTACAATGCAATGCATGATATGCAAACTATCTAGGTCCAGAAACGCCTAGACCGTGCTCTGATACCACTAAATGTAACACCCCTCGCCCATCTATAGTATAGCCGACCAAGGCGTGCTACATGGCGTGCCGGAGCACCTAGTCTGTAATCAACTCATTTCCTGAACTCAATTTTATTTTAAAAAGTCTTTTACGTAATATTCATATCATGCTGATACTATTTTCATACTTTAATAAAATCAGTGTTTCAAAAATGGTAATAAAAATCCGCCATGTGCCATCTGTATTTCAGACAAAATGTCCTTCTAAACCTATTAAAAATAGTTCAATATGATAATCTCAACCATCCAACTAATTTTTCAATCTCACAATTTCATAATTTCAAAATACAATTCATCATATTTTACATTCATCAAAACACTATCCATAGGAGTTTAATATATACAAATTATTACAAACTTTAAAGTTTTATGATATCTATACGTATTATATAACATAATGTCAAAATACAACTGATAATCATTACACAAGACCCTAAGTCCTACCATGTTTGTAGTGTAGTGCAGATGACTCTGGACTCCTGTGTAGATCTGATGTCTCACCCAGTCGTAGGTCTGCTGGGCTTGTAACACCCTCCCGGAAGCAACTCCGTACATTCTACTGTTCCGGTGACCAGTGTCGGTCCGGACAGCTAGAACGTCCGGAAAAATATTTAAACTAAAGTGAGGAACCATAATTAACTCAAATATTAATAAGAAAAATTTAGGAAAAATTTTAGAAATAAAATACAACCAAGTTAAATGAGCCGGTGCCCAAGCGATGGATAACCCAGAGGGAAGTTGCGATTCTCACAACTAGGAGCCCTAGACCCGGGGCAAAAATTATAAAATAATTTTTGGGAGTCCAGAGAAGGGCCATTGAGGTTCCTATGGCATTAGAATGCCAAGAAAATATTTAGAAAAATTTTTCAATCGGTACAGACAATTCTGACTCGTTAAGCCAAACGGAGGGCATTTTGGTCATTTCGCCTTCAGAGACGATTTTTGGCCGACTTGTCTAGTTGAGTAAATAATTATTATGACATAAAATATGAATTAAGGGTGATGAAAAATTAATGTAAAGCTAGTAGAAAAGAAAAGAAAAGAAAAATCCATAAAAAGCAAATTATGACATCATTATGATGTCAATTAAAAGTTCTCACCAATTGCATTTAAACAACCATTTAACTAACTAATAAAAGAGATAAATAAAGACCAAAGAAAACAAAAAGTAAACAGCCATCTTCTTCCCAAATCCCAGCCGCACCATAGCCAAGAAACCCTCCATTTTTTCTTCTTCATTCAAGCTTAAAAATCTCTCAAACCTCACCTCAAAACCCTAAGTCACTTTCACTAAAATTTATCCTTGCACCTTGCATAACCTTTTGGCAGCCAAGAAAAGGGAAGGAAGTGAAGTTTAAGCTTGGAAAATTCTGCCCTACAAGAGGTTAGTGCACATATATACCTAAAACTCTTTATTTCCATGTTAGAGACTTAAAAAGGAGTAAGAATTTGTAAGCCAAATGAATACAATCTATGTGTATGTTTACCATGAATTTCGGCAGCCCTAAGGAAGGAACAAGATTGAGTGTCTTGATGGACTTGGAGTGAACTAGAGATCATATTTAAAGTATGTAAATATAAGGATAATGAATTGGTTAGTTAAATAAGGTAACATGGGTGAACCTTGAATTTGAGCTAGGGTTTGGGAGTGAAAATTTGACTTGGCTTATGAAATTGTTAAAGAACATTCTAATGGTCAATTAGTGACAGTTTGAGGTAAGTTGACCATATTTTGGACTGAAATATAGCATGGCAAAGTGAAATGGTAGGCTGCCTAGGGACAGCAGCAAGGAGGCTGTGAATCCAGCCTGTTTGGACTGCCATATCTTTGGCTGTGTAGGTTCAATTGGTGTTTGGACAATTGGACATGAAACTAGACTTATAATGGCACAATTTTGCTGGAGAAATCATGCCCAAAAGACCAAAGCAAGTGGACCAAAAGTTGGCCCCAATCCGGATACCCTGCAAGCAAATTCTGCAGAATGACCAAATGAACAGTAACTGTTCATTTGGCCATAACTCACTGTAGAATGGTCCATTTGACCTGAAATTTTTACAGCAACAAGAAGAGATATAGAAAAACAACTTTCATGAAGAAACCTACCCCAAATTATGACCAGAACCTATTCAACAAGGCAGTGGAAGTCACTGTTTATTGTACTGTAGATTTGGTAAATTCTGCATATTGGAAATCCGGCCAGCTGTGGTTTTTGGGCCATATCTAGAGCTACAAAACTCCAAATGGAGTGATTCAAAAAAAGAAATTCAACTAGACAAAATAAGGAACAACTTTCATGTTTACCATTTCCTCAAATTTCCAATGTAACAGTCCCTAACAGAACAGTAAACTTCTGGTACAAAAACTAAAAATTCTGCCCCTTTAGTGCTAAGCTTGGAAATGGATTTGGTGATTAATTCCAACAAGTTTTAAATGCAAAATGTGGTACATTGGGAGTGTTAAAACCAATGCACCTATTTTCTGTCCAAAAGTCAACATTTTTGTTGACTAATGAAGTAAATAGTGACACCAAAACTTGAAATTCACAAATTGAAGAATTTTAAAGTATCAAATGCCCTAGTATACCTAACAAGATTGGTTTGGATAGTTTGGCATGCCAATAGGGTTCAGTTAGCAGTACTGCACATGGCATTATGCCATTCTGTGATTTTATGGCTTTTAGCCATTTTGATATTGTGTTGAGACTTGGCCTCGTGCCTAATATTATTTACAGCTTGTTAGCTGTTCTGATGCACACCGGGAGATACATATGTGACCGATGGTGTGACGGCCTGAGGTACTTGATACCCAGTGCCAGTTTACCCGTTTATCCAGTTCAGTCGTCCAGTATAGGTTACTTGGGCAACCAAATAAATGAATATAATAAATACAAAACAAATTAGACATATACATTCAATACATATTTATTTTATGTTATTTTCTTTTATTTTATTATTGCACCACTAAGCATCATTGCTTAGTGCGTTGCTTTTGCCACGCGTAGGTTCCGGAGATACTGATCGTGAGCCCAGTAGACCGCAGACTGGGTGAGTCCATCCTGCAGCTCTGCATAGTGTCTGTGTCACCTCACCACCCACAGTGCATTGGTAGGACACTAGGCTTCATTTTGGTATTTTGTAATTGATTTTTATTTTCCTTTGTGTAAATGAAACTTTTGTAATGTATTTTGATTTTCATGTAAATAATGAGAACTGTGTTTGTGAATGGAAAAGTGAATGTTTATCTGTGTTTTATACATGATTACCACTTGAGATGAATGATTGAGAAATGAAATTGAAAAAGGTTGAGATTTTGATATTGGAGTTTGAGAATGATTGAACATGGCTATTGGAAGTGTTTTTCACAGGTTCCGAAGAACTGTTTTCTCCATTTTTAGTCGGTACTCTGCCGGATTTTCTATAAAATTTTTGGAACCTCAAATAAATTATAATTTCAATAAATAACTTAAATGAATTATATTTCACAAGTTATATTCAAAACTATGATAAAAATTAATTAAGATAAAATAGAGTGTTCCGGTACACCGTGTGACATAACTTACTCGGATATACTGTAGACGGGTAAGGGGTGTCACATTT
Organism: Hevea brasiliensis; assembly: GCF_030052815.1. Taxonomy (NCBI): domain Eukaryota; kingdom Viridiplantae; phylum Streptophyta; class Magnoliopsida; order Malpighiales; family Euphorbiaceae; genus Hevea; species Hevea brasiliensis. The sequence continues at coordinate 72,927,757 of NC_079496.1, read as the reverse complement.
AGTGGTATCGAACACGGTTTAGCGTTCAGGCCTAGATTGAGTCCATACCATGCATTGCATTTGTAAGAGTCGGTGACACTAATGCAGATCTGTTTGTCTTTCTTATTTTGAATAGGATATGGACCCTACATCTCAGAGGGCAGTTGAGGAGGAAGTGGAGAGTCATGCTCCACCTGCAGCAGTTGAGACGGGGGGGTATGGGAGAACCTGCTCCGCCAGCTCAAGCAGAGCCTGCTCAGCCTCGACAGGCCATGTTCAAGCAAATGGCCGAATTCTTCAGACAAATGGCTGGAGTAATGCCAGCTCCACCACCACCACCACCTCCACAACCAAAATCACACCTGGAAAAATTGAGAAAGTTTGGAGCAGTGGACTTCTTTGGCAAGAGAGAAGATGATTACATTGCGATAAAACTAGTTGAGCAGGCAGTGCGAGTTTTAAAACAACTCCACTGCACCCTTAACAAAACCTAGAAAGCGCCATATCTCTGTTGCAAGATGATGCTTATGAATGGTGGGATACGGTGTCTAGTGAAGTACAGCCAGAAATGGTAACTTGGGACTTTTTCCTCTCAGAATTTAAGAAGAAATCTGTGGGTACTATATATCTAGAAGAGAGAAGAAGGGAATTCATTAACTCGAGGCAGATTTGTCGATGGGTCAGTATGAGAAGGAATTCGTAAGATTGAGCCGCTATGGAAGGGAGATAGTCCCTAATGAGGCCGAAAGGTGTAAGAGATTTGAAGACGGATTAAATGACAACATAAAGATCCGGATCAGCTTTGGGAATCACCGACTTCACCAAGTTAGTGGAAGTGCATTAAAAGTGGAGAAAGTAAGAATCGGAGCGACTAGAAGGAAAGATAGCGTAAGAGGGGCCCAGTCAATCTAGTTCGGCTCACGCATCCGGGAAGAGGTTCAAGGGTCCACCCGCATGAGTTCAGGTCAACTACAAGGTCGGGGTCCTCGGGGCCGGGCCACGGTTACCCCTAGGAGAGGTCGGTCCACACCATCGGTGGGCGCTCTCCAGGATGGGGTTCAGAGGACCAGCCCGAGATCTTCGCATGTCCACACCTGCAAGTGGCATAAGGGGAGTGTTGGAGAGTGACTAGTGCTCGCTAAGATGTGGGTCAACAGAGCATCGGTTGAAGAAGCATCCCACGCAGAACTACTACAGTGCTCCAACACAAGTAGATGCACCGCTCCGCACCACAAAGGGGTAGGAAATCTGGCAAATCTGAGGCAGTAGGACCATCACAGAGGCCTGCATCTGAGCCAGCAGAGAGGCCAAATAACAGACCACCTGCCAAAGCTTATAACCTGAGAGCTCAGGAGGAGCAAGATTCCCCGGACGTCATCAGGGGTACGTTCTCCCTCTACAATACATCTGTGCATGCATTGGTGGATCCAGGATCCACTCATTCATACATCTGCATCAATCTACCCGTAGAAAGGGGGATACTAGTAGGGAGAGTGACCAAGACATTCGGTCACTAATCCATTGGGCCACGATGTAGTGGTGAACAAAGTATACAAGGGTTGCCCATTAAGGATTCGGGGTATGAATTCTTGGCGCACTGATTAGTTGCCCTTCCACGAGTTTGACGTGATTTTGGGAATGGACTGGTTGTCACGTCATCAAGCAATAGTTGATTGTAAACTGAAGAGGATTTCTTTGAAAACTTCTGAGGGTAATGAGATCACAGTTGTGGGGGAAAGGACAGATTTCTTGTCCAATGTCATCTCAGCCACAGTTGCAAGACGAATGATGAGAAAAGGCTGCGAAGCCTACCTAGCACATGTGGTGGATACTAGGCAGGCTAAGTCAAACCTGAGTGATATACCCACAGTAACAGACTTCCCAGAGGTATTTCCTGAAGAGTTACCTGGTTTTGCCACCTGAAAGGGAAGTTGAATTTGCTATTGAGACACTGCAGGGTACAGCACCCATTTCCATTGCTCCTTATAGGATGGCACCCACGGAATTAAGGGAGTTGAAAACTCAGTTGCAAGAGTTACTTGATAAGGGGTTTATACGCCCCAGTGTATCACCATGGGGAGCTCCAGTGCTGTTTGTGAAAAAGAAGGATGGGACTTTGAGGTTATGTATCGATTACCGGCAGTTGAACAAAGTGACTGTGAAGAACAAATATCCGTTGCCTAGAATTGATTATTTGTTTGATCAGTTGAAGGGAGCAGGAGTATTTTCTAAGATTGATCTCAGATCAGGGTATCATCAGTTGAGGGTGAAGGATGCAGATGTGCCAAAGACTGCATTCAGGACCCGGTATGGGCATTATGAGTGTCTGGTGATGCCTTTTGGCCTAACAAATGCACCAGCAGCATTTATGGACCTTATGAACCGTATCTTCCATCCACGCTTAGATCGGTTCGTAGTGGTCTTTATTGACGATATTTTGGTGTATTCCAAGACCAGGGAAGAACATGATGAGCATTTAAGGATTGTTCTACAAACCCTGAGAGAAAAGAAGCTGTATGCTAAGTTGTCCAAGTGTGATTTTTGGTTGAATGAGATTGCATTCCTTAGACACATAGTGTCAGCTGATGGGATTAGGGTGGATCCCAAGAAAATAGAAGCAGTGATGGAATGGAAGCCTCCCAGAAATACAACTGAGGTCAGAAGCTTCTTGGGGCTAGTAGGTATTACGTAAGATTTGTGAAGGGATTTTCCTTAATAGCCGCTCCAATGACCAAGTTGTTACACAAGAATGTCGACGGATGGAATAGCAAGTGTCTGACCAGTTTTGAGAAGTTGAAGGCTATGTTGACAGAGGCACCAGTGTTAACACAGCCAGTATCAGGAAAGGACTTTGTGGTCTACAGTGATGCCTCTCATAATGGGTTAGGGTGTGTATTGATGCAAGAGGGGAAGGTGGTCGCTTATGCTTCCAGACAGCCAAGGCCACATGAACAAAATTACCCTACCCATGATCTAGAGCTTGCAACAATTATCTTCGCACTGAAGATATGGAGGCATTACTTGTATGGTGAAAAGTGTTACATTTACACGGACCACAAAAGCCTGAAATACTTGCCAACTTAGAAGGAGCTCAACCTTAGACAGAGGCGATGGATTGAGTTCCTGAAGGACTATGATTGTGAAATTGACTACCATCCTGGGAAGGCAAATGTAGTTGCTGATACTTTGAGCAGAAAGTCCATCATAGCTTTGAGATCATTAAATGCCCGTCTAACTTTGATTCGAGATGGAGCTATTTTGGCTGAGTTACAAGTGAGGCCAAACCTGCTACACCAGATTTTAGATGGGCAAAAGGCAGATGAAAAGTTAATGGCTATTATGAGCAAAATCTCAGAGGGAAAAGCAACTGACTATGGGGTGGAAGCAGATGGGTATCTGTATTACAAAGGAAGATTGTGTGTACCAGATGATGGGGAATTAAAGGCCAGTATTCTAAAAGAGGCACACACCAGTGCATATGCTATGCACCCAGGAAGTACAAAGATGTATCATGATCTGAAGCTTCAGTATTGGTGGCCTGGTATGAAGAAGGACATAGCTGACTATGTGACTAAATGCTTGACATGTCAGCAAGTCAAGGCAGAACATCAAGTTCCATCAGGTTTGCTACAGCCTATACGCATACCTGAATGGAAATGGGATTGGGTCACCATGGATTTTGTAAGTGGTCTACCTCTCACCCAGAAGAAATAAGATGCAGTATGGGTGATAGTGGATAGATTGACAAAGTCAGCACACTTTCTGCCAGTTAGGACTGACTACTCACTGGAGAAGTTAGCAGAATTATATATCAGTGAGATAGTTAGACTGCATGGAATTCCACTTTCCATCATATCTGATCGAGACCCAAGGTTTACATCGAGATTTGGAAGAAGTTACATGAGTCCTTGGATACACAACTCCACTTCAGCACAGCTTTCCATCCTCAGACGGATGGGCAATCCGAAAGAGTAATCCAGGTAAACAATTGAAACCAATGGACTTGATACAAATATTGAATTAAAATGATAACAAAACATGAAATATATGTCAGGTCCTTGAGGATATGCTGAGGAGTTGTGTCATTGAGTTTGAGGGAAGTTGGGATAGATACCTCCCAGCAGAATTTGCATACAACAATAGCTACCAAGCTAGTATCCAAATGGCCCCATATGAAGCCTTGTATGGGAGAAAATGTAGAACTCGATGTGCTAGACTGAATTGGGCGAAGACAAATCGGTAGGGCTGCACTGTGAAACAGACTGAGGAGAAAGTGAAATTAATCAAAGCCAATCTGAAGGTTGCCTCAGATAGACAGAAATCTTATGCCGACCTGAAAAGAAAAGAAATAGAATATGCGGTTGGCGACAAAGTGTTCCTCAAGGTGTCACCATGGACGAAGGTATTGAGGTTTGGAAGAAAAGGTAAGTTAAGCCCTAGGTTCATTAGCCCATATGAAGTCATTGAACGTGTGTCCAAAAGGGCCTATAGGCTAGCTTTACCTCAGTGGACAAGATCGACAATGTGTTTCACGTATCTATGTTAAGAAGATATCGCTGATCCTTCACATGTCGTCGGGGAAGAAATTGAAAATACACCGATTTGACATAGGAATAAGAAACTCTACGGATCCTAGCTCTAGAATTTAAAGATTTGATAAATAAGCAGATTCCACTGGTCAAAAAGCTTAGGAGACACCACAACACCGAAGAGGAAAATTGGGAAATTGAAGATACTATGAGGCAGATTCCTCATTTGCAACTCGTTAGGTAAATTTCGAGGACGAAATTTAAATTAGAGGGGAAGAGTTGTAACACCCTCCTAGCAACTCGTACTCAGACATCTCATTCCGTGACCGTGTCGGTCGGACGCTAGAACGTCCGGAAAAATATTTAAACTAAAGTGAGGAACCATAATTAACTCAAATATTAATAAGAAAAATTTAGGAAAAATTTTAGAAATAAAATACAACCAAGTTAAATGAGCCGGTGCCCAAGCGATGGATAACCCAGAGGGAAGTTGCGATTCTCACAACTAGGAGCCCTAGACCCGGGGCAAAAATTATAAAATAATTTTTGGGAGTCCAGAGAAGGGCCATTGAGGTTCCTATGGCATTAGAATGCCAAGAACATATTTAGAAAAATTTTTCAATCCAGACAGATAATCGACTCGTTAAGCCAAACGGAGGGCATTTTGGTCATTTCGCCTTCAGAGACGATTTTTGGCCGACTTGTCTAGTTGAGTAAATAATTATTATGACATAAAATATGAATTAAGGGTGATGAAAAATTAATGTAAAGCTAGTAGAAAAGAAAAGAAAAGAAAAATCCATAAAAAGCAAATTATGACATCATTATGATGTCAATTAAAAGTTCTCACCAATTGCATTTAAACAACCATTTAACTAACTAATAAAAGAGATAAATAAAGACCAAAGAAAACAAAAAGTAAACAGCCATCTTCTTCCCAAATCCCAGCCGCACCATAGCCAAGAAACCCTCCATTTTTTCTTCTTCATTCAAGCTTAAAAATCTCTCAAACCTCACCTCAAAACCCTAAGTCACTTTCACTAAAATTTATCCTTGCACCTTGCATAACCTTTTGGCAGCCAAGAAAAGGGAAGGAAGTGAAGTTTAAGCTTGGAAAATTCTGCCCTACAAGAGGTTAGTGCACATATATACCTAAAACTCTTTATTTCCATGTTAGAGACTTAAAAAGGAGTAAGAATTTGTAAGCCAAATGAATACAATCTATGTGTATGTTTACCATGAATTTCGGCAGCCCTAAGGAAGGAACAAGATTGAGTGTCTTGATGGACTTGGAGTGAACTAGAGATCATATTTAAAGTATGTAAATATAAGGATAATGAATTGGTTAGTTAAATAAGGTAACATGGGTGAACCTTGAATTTGAGCTAGGGTTTGGGAGTGAAAATTTGACTTGGCTTATGAAATTGTTAAAGAACATTCTAATGGTCAATTAGTGACAGTTTGAGGTAAGTTGACCATATTTTGGACTGAAATATAGCATGGCAAAGTGAAATGGTAGGCTGCCTAGGGACAGCAGCAAGGAGGCTGTGAATCCAGCCTGTTTGGACTGCCATATCTTTGGCTGTGTAGGTTCAATTGGTGTTTGGACAATTGGACATGAAACTAGACTTATAATGGCACAATTTTGCTGGAGAAATCATGCCCAAAAGACCAAAGCAAGTGGACCAAAAGTTGGCCCCAATCCGGATACCCTGCAAGCAAATTCTGCAGAATGACCAAATGAACAGTAACTGTTCATTTGGCCATAACTCACTGTAGAATGGTCCATTTGACCTGAAATTTTTACAGCAACAAGAAGAGATATAGAAAAACAACTTTCATGAAGAAACCTACCCCAAATTATGACCAGAACCTATTCAACAAGGCAGTGGAAGTCACTGTTTATTGTACTGTAGATTTGGTAAATTCTGCATATTGGAAATCCGGCCAGCTGTGGTTTTTGGGCCATATCTAGAGCTACAAAACTCCAAATGGAGTGATTCAAAAAAAGAAATTCAACTAGACAAAATAAGGAACAACTTTCATGTTTACCATTTCCTCAAATTTCCAATGTAACAGTCCCTAACAGAACAGTAAACTTATGGTACAAAACTAAAAATTCTGACCCTTTAGTGCTAAGCTTGGAAATGGATTTGGTGATTAATTCCAACAAGTTTTAAATGCAAAATGTGGTACATTGGGAGTGTTAAAACCAATTCACCTATTTTCTGTCCAAAAGTCAACATTTTTGTTGACTAATGAAGTAAATAGTGACACCAAAACTTGAAATTAACAAATTGAAGAATTTAAAAGTATAAAATGCCCTAGTATAACAAACAAGATTTGTATGAATAGTTTGGCATGACAATAGGAATAGTTTTAAGATCGCACATGGCATTATGCCATTCTGTGATTTTATGGCTTTTAGCCATTTTGATATTGTGTTGAGACTTGGCCTCGTGCCTAATATTATTTACTGACTTAGTTGCTCGATGCACACCGAGATACATATGTGACCGATGGTGTGACGGCCCGAGGTACTTGATACCAAAGGCGGTTACCCGCTTATCCAGTTCGTAGTCGATATAGATAGGTTACTTGGGCAACCAAATAAATGAATATAATAAATACAAAACAAATTAGACATATACATTCAATACATATTTATTTTATGTTATTTTCTTTTATTTTATTATTGCACCACTAAGCATGATTGCTTAGTGCGTTGCTTTTGCCACGCGTAGGTTCCGGAGATACTGATCGTGAGCCCAGTAGACAGCAGACTGGGTGAGTCCATCCTGCACTTGCATAGTGTCTCAGGTCACCTCACCACCACAAAGGCATTGGTAGGACACTAGGCTTCATTTTGGTATTTTGTAATTGATTTTTATTTTCCTTTGTGTAAATGAAACTTTTGTAATGTATTTTGATTTTCATGTAAATAATGAGAACTGTGTTTGTGAATGGAAAAGTGAATGTTTATCTGTGTTTTATACATGATTACCACTTGAGATGAATGATTGAGAAATGAAATTGAAAAAGGTTGAGATTTTGATATTGGAGTTTGAGAATGATTGAACATGGCTATTGGAAGTGTTTTTCACAGGTTCCGAAGAACTGTTTTCTCCATTTTTAGTCGGTACTCTGCCGGATTTTCTATAAAATTTTTGGAACCTCAAATAAATTATAATTTCAATAAATAACTTAAATGAATTATATTTCACAAGTTATATTCAAAACTATGATAAAAATTAATTAAGATAAAATAGAGTGTTCCGGTACACCGTGTGACATAACTTACTCGGATATACTGTAGGCGGGTAAGTGGTGTCACAGGGCTCCCCAGCTGTGTCTCCAATACCTACGCGTTACAAAAGCAATGCGCTAAGCAATTTTCCTTAGTGGTGCCAAATATAAAGAAATATACACTAAAATAAAGTAAATAAATTGTTTATAAATTTATGACATCGATATTCTTTACAGTTATTGATTCTACTTTTATTTGATAACCTTTCATTTTTGCTAATTTTAGTGGTGCTGTATGTCAGAAGACTGGATTTAGATATTTGAATTTAATAGTGCTTAAATTAACTGCCCGTGTAGCCTGTACACTGACCAGACTGGATAAACGGATATACTGGCACTGGGTACCTATTACCTCGGGCTGTCACACCATTGATCACAAAGTGTCTCCCGGTGTGTAAATAGTGTGGCTAAAAAGCCATATAGTCAATCTGGCGATAAGCCAAGTATAATAACACAATACGTATAGCCTTAGGCTATTAAAGTCACAATGCGGCATAATATGCGGTAAAAATACAGTATGGCATAAAGCCATTTATAGAATAGCTGTCAGAATCCTATTGGCATGCCAACCTATCCAAACTAGTCAACTAGGCAAACTAGGGCACATTACAAATCAATTGTTTAATTCTTCATTTTTTTGAGTTTACTAGTTATCATGAAATTCACAAGTCAATGTAAATGTTGACCTTTTTAGGTACTATGGTTAATTTGATTCTAGCATCAACATGTCACAATTTGTAATTCAATATGCTGCCAATATAGTGTAATTTACCATTTTTACAAGTTGGCATTCATTGCCAAATTACTTCAAGCATCATTATATGTAAATGTCAAATTTTTAGTTTTAGTGTGCTAGATTTGTTTAGCTTAATGTCCTATTTCTTTTGGTTTTTAGCTTCTTGTCAAAGAAGCAAAATTGTAGCTCTATGTCTTATTGAACTTTTGACAAAATTTCAGGTGATTCTGAGTTTTATAGACCATGATATGGTCAATTTACTAAAGCTGGACAGATTGCACCTTTAGTGCAAAATTTGGTCAATTTTAGGTCACATTTAGTTCTGGAATTTTTGGTATGCAACTTCTGCAAGCTATTTAACTTGGTTCTGGCCATTTCTGGGCTTTGGTGTCTTCATAAGAATTGTAGCTCTATGTCTAAGATATCCATGGTAAAAATTTCAGGTTAATTGGATTTATTTTGAGTGAGTTATGATCATCCTAATGACTACTATTCATATGGTCAAAAATCTGGGTTTGCAAGGTTGCCATTCCGGATTTGGTCATTTTTAAGGTTAATGTCTAGGAAAAATTTTGGCAATATTTCTACATGAAAGTTGGCCTATTTGGTGTCTAGTTTCACCCCCCATTGGCCTCATACGAATTGGGTTCATAGTTTTGCACTTATGATTTAATTTAGGTGTTGCCAACACACACAACCTGCATTTGAACATTACACTTCCAATTTTGACAATCCTCCTCCTCCTAATACTTCAATATTCAATCATGGCACTTCTATATATATTGTACACAATTCCAGAAAGCGTTTTGAACAGAACACTCAAGTGCTCAATGCACACAATACACCATTCAAGTTCAACATTTACTTCCACCAAAATTCAACATACATCAATATCAATATTGCATATACACATCCATGGCAATTACATAAACTACCCACCATTCAACACCATCATATTTCATTAATAAATTTCATAAACTCACACACAAATTCATGATATTTAAGTCTGCCCAACATGGCAGTTTACTAAAGTATCAAAGTCCCACTTTTAAATCCTTAATTCAAGCACTAACATACACATACTTGGACATTAACCTACTACAACTTCCATTTGAGTTAATCAACCTTAATTCTCATCCATTAGAGGTAAGAAAAACTCAACCACAACAAACTTTCATGGCTGAAGAAAATGGGCAAGTTCATATCTCAATATTTTTTTCATTTCTCTTCACCAAATTACTCGCCTCAGCCTAAACACAAGGTTTACTAAAGCTAGGGAGAAGATTTGGACACTTACCACTTTGGGAGCTTGTTAAAACTTCAACAAATCTCTTCCTTTTTGTTCCCAATATCTTCCCCAAGGTGAGTAGGCAAGCTTTAATGAAGGATCCAAGTAGAAATGATGGCTTGATGATGGAGAGAGGAAGCTTCATGCATGGGCGGCCATGGAGGTTTTGGTTGGAATATTCATTTCGACAAGATGAAGTTTGATGAAGAAGAAGATGACAATGAGTGGAATCTACTGTCCCAAGGTCCCATGTGTCTCCCTAATTAGGAGTTAGTGGAGCACTAAACTCATTTTTAATGTTTAATTATTTCAAGTTTAATTATTTCAGGTTTCATTATTTTCACATTTATCTCCTTTTTTTCACTATTTACATAATGTATCACAATTTAATTTTTTATGACATTTCTAAAGTGTAATATCATTTATTTTTAATGGACATTGAGGTTAAAAGGCAACTCTAGGAATCAAATGAACAAAATGCATCTCTTCGGGTTGTATTGCTAATTTTTTGGTAACACTGATTTTTGTCTGTATCTTGATTTTTTGTTTTTCTTTGTACTAATTTATTAATTTTTCTTTGATAATTCTTGTGTCAATTATATTTCAATAAACCTTTACTTACGTCCCAAAATTTAATTCCGAGGGTTCCCTGCGGTCTTGGGGTAGGCAACGGCCTTCTCGGTGCAGTCACCCATCGCTGCGATGCCGGCTCGTTTAACTTAGATTCATTTTCTCTCTTTCATTTTTCTTTGATTTTTCTTGTATTTTCTTTTTATTTATTTCATCATTATATGTCTGTTCACTATCACTGAAGTATAGTTCCAGATATCCTGACTTGCCTAGACTGATATTAGGCCACTGGAGCAATAAAACATACAGAATAAGTACAGTAGGGATGTTACATATAGCCTTTCGATATTCTAACTTTTGAGTTTTAAATCCCTAAGTCGGATTTCCAAACTCATTTCCAATAATAAAAATCTATCCTGGCATAACTATACCAAAACTGATGTCGTTAGCAACTATTCTCATCTTGGTGTACTATCGAGTAGTACGTAGCTCTACACAATAATCTCAAGTTAGTACTGTAATATGCAACTTATAGTGCAAACATCAAGAACATTGCATAGTTACTACGATACATTCCAATAGATCAAATTTTCCTATATCTTATCCTTCTTGAGTCCACTTATATCCTAAACTTATTCTGATTACAATATCCATTAATAATTACTAACTGTAACATCTTTACCCTCGTCTAGAGCAAGTCTATTACTGCAACTTACTTTTAGGACCTCTTGCCTTACATTAAGTAGGCTTGCCAATTAGCTTTATAATTTATGGTGTGTTAGAAAATACTTTTAGCTAAAAATTCTTTCAAAATTAATGTCAATCATACTTGTTATCATATTTTTTATCCAGGACTAGTCACTAATGCATCAAAATTTATTCCCCTGTAAAGGAATAGTAACAGAACATATAATTCTAACACTAACATACAAATAAGTAGTGTTGGGATCAAAGAATAACTAATTATTTTTTTTTTCCAAATTAAGGACTTACCAGCAGCTACATTCGAAGCTTCTGCTCTTTCTCCTTGGTGCATAATGGACGCTCTGACTAGTGCGCTACTATATTTGGGTTGATTCACTGTGTTATGGTTGTGAGAAGTATCAACTCCATTTTTATCTTGATATCTACTGATTGGCTGTGAACTTCAGAGAGCAGATCGAGGTGCTCTAGTACAATCTCTAGCGAAATGTCCATGTTCAACACAATTGTAGCAGGCTCTAGTGGCTTTACGATAAATAGCCCCATATATTTTGCCACAAGAGTTATAGATGCGAGGAGGGTATGAACTTCTAGTTGTTTGATGACTGGACCTTGGTGGCCTCTGCCCTGAAGATTCGCCTCTATCAGATCCATAACCACTAGGCTCTCCAGTGTTTTTCCTTTTTCCCAATTTACTATTTGAGCTCTGACTCATTGGTCTCTCCCTCTTCTTTATTTCACACAGCTCTTCTAGGGGTTGGGTTGGTACTTGGACTTTGGCTAACAAATTATCAGCCATTTGTTGAAAGAAAGTGGCCATTTGTTGGGCTATTTGTGCAGTAATTTGTACCGATGAAACTGGTACAGTCGGTCTTTCGACACTCTGCAGAGCTGGAGCCTCACCTTGTGCTTTTGCCATCACAGAATATTCTATTGTCTCGTTCTTCTCTTCCATATCTTTTCACAGGATTTTCTATTTCCTATACAACCACCACAAGGAGATTTCTCTCCATTAGTTTATATTTATGTTGTAAATATACTGTATGTATCAAACCATGACATTGAGCAGTTGTACTATGAAGGAAAAATATTAAAATTACAGGTCAAAATAGAATTTAGAAATTTACTCTGATACCACTTAAACATGTCACACCCTACGCCTCCGTAAGATGTAACATGATTCCATAGTACACCTAATGAAATACCATACTTCGCCTACCGGTAACCCATTAAATACACTACAAGGGATTTTAAACAATTTCTTATTTCTTTTTAAAGTGGTGAGCACTTTTGACAGTTGTTAAAACTTTTTAATCAAAGTTAAATCACACATTAGGTCTGAAATAGCCACAAATTTGAAAAAAAATTTGGCAGAGTGTCGTCTGTATTTTGAGCAAAATAGTTCTTCAAAAACCTATAGAAAACACATCCAATATATTTGTTTCAGTCCCAAGCTATAATATGGCTCAACACAAATCAATTTTCTCAATATAAGTCAAACTCAATTCAACATCAATTTTCAATATTTCCAAAGATAGACTATAAAATGACTAAGTAGTTTAAAAGCTAAGATAAGAAATAAATATATTACAACTTTAGTTTACAACTGCTCAATAGCAAATACAATATATACATACAATTGACATACATTACTATAATATTTACTAAGAAGTGGTATACTTAATATACCCGGTAAAATCCCAAAGCAAAGTCACAAGCAGCCTATTATGCTGCTTTATCTGTCTGTCTACCTACGACAGCAATGAAAAAGCTATCGCTGAGTAAAATTTACTCAGTGGTGCACAATAATAATTTAAAATGAGGTATATAAAACTTTTATTGACAATTTACAATTCAAATAATTCACAATTTCATGTCACAATTTTCGAAACTCATATAACACAAATTTGATCTAACAATTGAATAACACAGTGTTGCCAATCAATAACACAACTTAAGTTATGACATAAACTTTTCTGAATATGCCATGTTGTACACAATGACAAGGCAAACTCACCCCACTAATTGAAATCAATGAGGGAGGTGGCTAGTTCACTAATGAGTACTCATCCAAACTCACCTCAGACTGGCAAGCCAGAAAGGGAGGAAAATAATCAAATATCAAACTCAACCCCACAAGTGGAGGAGGAACAGAGTTAGGGACTATCATGCCAAGTGTGAATAAAAAACAATTTCAAATCATATTATTCAAATATTTCATGCAAAACATAATCAATTTCTAAAGTCAATTTTCCATTCACAAAGTGGCAACACAGTAGTTATCGAAACCCACAATTAACACAATGCATATTAAACAAGTTTTTAAAGGGAAAACGATAATTTAAAGTTATTGTGCACAAACACAATTTAAAACTATAATGTTCAATTGTAATTCAGGCAACAATCAAACAATCCTCATTTTCAGATTTCCATTTCTAAAATAGGCAATAAATTTTTCTCACATAAATTTTCCCATGTCATAAACTCACAACTCATTTCTCCAAATAAATTTTCTAGTAAAAGCAGTGAATATAAAAAGTATTGTGCACAGACCTGATTTGAGTCACCTCTAGGCCTTGACTCAATGTTCCTTATGCTTCTCAATATCATTTTCAATTGAAACACATAATTTAACGTGTTTCAGTACTTAGTTAACTTGTTTCTAACAATAAGATCCAATATCTAAATTTTCTTGGTACTATTCCCTTTAATTCATTTTAATATTGTAACACCCCTATTTGCATAGTCTGGTATATTTTACTATTCTGGTGATCGGTGTTGGTCCGGATAATTATGGGGATTAGAACCATGTCTAAGACAATTAGATAAGCTCTGAACACAAATAATTAGTAATTGTCAATTGGTTAAGTATAAATAAGAAAAACGGAACATAAGAAGTTAAATGAGTCGAGAGTCACAGCGATGGGTGACCTTCTCCGGAACAACTGCGAGGTTGATTTAAACTCAAATTTCGAACCGTAAAATCTGACGCTGCAGTCCTTAGGACTATTGTAAACACAGTGAAAGAGAGAAAATCACGAAAAAAAAATTGTTAAGCCGGTCAAATAATTAGGTTAGGAATCCGGAAGAAATATTGAATTATTTGCAAATAGGATTGAACCGATGAGGGGCAATTTGGTCAACTGACCCCTAGAGCAGACTCCTGACCTGACTGTCAAATAAAATCGGAGAAAAGAAAATTTTGGGACCAAGAATTAAATTAAAGAACTAATGGAAATGTAAAGGAAAAGGAAAAGAAAATGAAACGTTAATTATGACATTATCCAAATGACATCATACATTATGTAAAAAATGCAATTTATTTAATTAAAGTTGACTAAGTCAAAATTTAAAATAATTAGGCACATAAAAGAAAGGAAAAAAACAAAAATAAACAATGCTCTTCTTCCTTGCTGTGAACCTTCACCCTTCTCTCTCCCTCTCCATTTTTAAAACCTCCATTAAAGCTTGGGTAAAGCTTGATTTTACCCCACTAAACCCTAAGCCCCCATAATTACCTCATAAAACCTTGTTAACGTCACTTGAGAAGAATATTGATCAAGAAAAAAGGGAAGAAAAGAAGAAGAAAATTGAAGATTGAACATCGAAGTGAGGTTAGTTCTTTTAATTCAAATTTTAGTTTATTAGTTGTGTTTGTGGTATGAATAACTTAGAAATTAACTAAAATGAAAAGAAAACAATTGTTGGAGGACTATATGTAAATTTCAGCCAGCCTATGTAGAGGAGTGATTTGCATGTATTTGATTGAATTAAATATGTTAGAAAGCTTGAATGAGTTGAGAAATGATGTTGGTACGCTTGGAATCAATTAAATGTAACAAATCAAGTGAGTTAGGGTTTTTGGCACCTATGGTTTGGGAGACAAAATTTTGAGAATTGGTCAAATGGTGTGTTTGACCTTGTTTGAGCTGAAAAATAGTCATATGTGACCAATTGTGGTATGATGGAAGTGTGGGAATCAAGTGGAAATTCTGATTGGTTATGGGCATTCTGTAGGCAGCAGGACCAAGGTCCCTTTTAGGGACCAAAACTGAAAATTTACCTACCCAATTGGTGTGTGGCAAATTGGGAATGAAACTAGATACAAAATGACACATTTTTCATTCAAGAATCATGCCCAAAAAGTGACCATAGCATAGTGAACAAATTGGCCAAATCTGGAATTGAGTGCTCTGCCCTGTACAAAATGACCAAATGAATAGTGTTTGTTCATTTGGCCATATCTTGGGTTAGGTAGGTCCAAATGACCTGAAAGGTTACCAGTAGAAAGCTGAGATATAGACCTACAACTTTTATGAAAGAACACAAACTCAAATTTTGTCCTTAACCAAGTCATTTGGCCACCCAAATTTGGTGACCTTAAACTGCCAGAACTAGTTTTGGTGCCCAGAAAATCTGGGTTAGGCCAATCCAGCAGCCATGATTCAAACGGCTATAACCTAAGCTACAAAACTCTAAATGGAGTGATTCAAAAAGGGAAACAAAATTAAGACAATAAGGAACAATTTCTATAAAGAAAACTTGGCCAAATTCTAACAGCAACATGACCAATAGAACAGTACAAAATAGGACACCAAAATTGAAAATTTGTAATTTTGCCTAAAAGACTTAAGTTTTGAGAAAACGACCAAAACCAACAAGTTAGGTGACCAAAATGTGGTATGTGGGTATAATTGGATTTCCCATACCTATTAAGCATAAAAAGTCAATATTTTGACTTAAATAGTGTCATGAATAGTAACTCCAAAATGAAAATTTTCAAAAACGTTAGTTTAGGCATATTTGGGCTAGAATTAAGTATTTATGAATTAATTATTAGATTTATTGTGAAATAAGATACTGAAACACTATAAATTGCGTGTTTCAACTGAAAGAGACCTGAAAAAGGATAGGGCAAACTGAGTCAAGGCCTAGAGGCGACTCACATCAGGTTTGTGCACAATAAACCTTAATTTATCATTTTCTCATAGGAAATTTGTTCAGTTATGCATTGTGAAATTATTATGTTAATTATGGGTTTTGAGAACTATTGTCTTGCCACTTTGGGAATGGAAATTTGACTTTGGAAATCGATTGTGTTTTGCATAAAATATTTGAATAACTTGATTTAAATTGTTTTTAATTCACACTTGGCATGAGAATATTAATATGTTCCTCCTCCACTTGTGGGGTGAGTTTGATATTTGATCACTTTCCTTCCTCTCTGGCTTCCCAGTCTAAGGGGTGAGTTTGGATGAGTACTCATTAGCTAGCTAGCCACCTCCCTCATTGATTTCGATTAGTGGGTGAGTTTGCCTTGTCGTGGTGTACAACACGGCATGTTTGGAAATTTTGTGTCATGGCCTAAGTTGTGTTATTGATTGGCAACACTATGATTATTAAATTGTTTGATCAAATTTTTGTTATATTAAGCTTTGAAAATTATGATTTGCTATAATTGTGATTTGAAAAATTGTGAAATGTGATTGTGAGATTTTAAAATTATGAATTGTTCATAAATGTTTTATCTTATGCATTTTATATTTATTGTGCACCATTGAGTATTTTTATACTTAGCGATAGCTTTCTTTGCTATCGCAGATAGAGAAAAGGACATAGCAGTAGAGTGAGCTGTTACAGTCAGAGAGGGGCATAGTTGAAGAATTTTTGTACGGGTATTTGTTAATACCTTTGTAATTATTTTGATGTAAATGGTTTAGTGTCATATGTATTAAGGTAGATTGAGCAGTTGTATAATCAATGTATAATAATATTATTTTTGAGATTTTGCGTATGCAAATTAACTTATGAATGTAAATTAAATATTTAAAATGCAATGTGCATGAGTTTATGAAATGTTTTAAGATATCAATTCTTGATTTGAAATTTGGATTTTGAATTGAAGTGTTGCTATTGCTGTTGATTTGAGGTTTGGTGGTTGCAAATGGGGTTGAAATTAATTATTTGGAAGTGTTTTTCATAGGTTTTGAAGAACTATTTTTCCCAAATACAGACAGCACTCTGCTGAAATTTTTATAAAATTTGTGGAAAAATAAAATGGGACAAAAATCTTAACTAGTTTTCAAACTTCAATTAAATGTTTTCATTTTCTATCAAAATGCTCACCACTTCTAAAATGTAAGAAAATGGTTTTAAAATCCCTTATAGTATATTTAAAGGATTACCGGTAGGCGAAGTATGGTAAATCATTAGATGTACTATGGGATCATGTTACATCTTACTAAGGGGTAGGGTGTGACATGTTTAGTGGTATCAGAGCATGGTTTTGCAATGAATTTTGAATATGTATGTGAATATTTCTTTGATAAGTACAACTGTTCAAGTGTCTTTAATTGATACATAAGACATATTTATATCATGAATATGCACTAATGGAGGTCAACCTCCTTGTGTTTGATCTTAGGAAGTAGAAATTTTTGAGAAACGGAATGGAAGAGGGAGATCATTCCGTGGAGCAATCTGTCGAGGCTGAGGTCCAAGAGGAAGCCCCAGCACTCCAGAAAGTGAGTGGGTCAGCCACTCCAGCTCTTATTCCAACACTGTAGTTTCCTGCTCAATTTACATAGCAGATGACTGTGTTTTTCCAACAAATGGCGGAAAATGTGCCGCCTCATGCTCAGATGCAAGCACCTGCAGCACAACCATAGCCCTCGGTTCTGCAATATGAAAATTAATGAAATTTGGGGCCACCGAGTTTAAGGGCACTGTGGATTCACTGGAGGTAGAACAATGGTTGGAAAGAATGAAACGGGTTTTTAGAAAACTGTAGCGTCTAGAGGAGTTGAAGTTCGAATATTCAGTATCACTTCTGCAAGGGGATGCATATGAGTGGTGGAAGACCATCCCCCACAGCCTGGTAGAGCAATTAGTCCTCACAAGGGCAGACTTTTTGAGGGAATTTTGACAAAAAAGGGTTCCCGATGCTTATGTATATATGAAGTTGCAAGAGTTTTTAAGTTTGAAGTAAGGGGATAGAACTGTAGCAGAGTATGAGTGAGATTTCTCTCGACTAAGCCACTATGTCGGAAGCTTGGTCATCACCCCTAGAGACCGGTGTAAGAGGTTTGAAGCTAGGTTGAGGCCTAACTTGAGAATGCAAGTAGTAGGGTTCCGACACCAGAATTTTTCTGAATTAATTTCACAAGCCCTAGAACTAGAAAAGATAGAATCAAAATGGGTAGTGAAAAAGAGTACAAAAGAGAGAGAAAACTGAAAAGGTTACTGGCCAAGCTACTGAGAGTGGCTCTGGGAAAAGAAAACATTTTGGAGGATCTAGCGTGCGCGAATCGGGTAGAGGTAAATCTTCTAGATAAAAACCACCCCAATCTGATCAGCAAACTCAACAAACACGTAGAAATACGCTGTCGGATCGACTTTGTGAGACTTGTGGTAAACTACATAGTGGAGTATGTTATAGAGCTATAGGAGCATATTTTAATTGTGGAGGGACTGATCATTTTGCTAAAGATTGTGTAAGTCCACGTCGTTATGGATCATTTACCACATCAGAAGGATTAGCCTAAGTTTCTACCCCGAAGAGTTCACCAGCAATTGGTAGAGGCAGAGGCAGAGGCAGAGGCAGAGGTAGGGGTAGTATACCTAGAAATCAGAGTACTGTGAATCAGCCAGGACAAGGTAATGCTCCAACTAGAGTATACACTATGTGACAGAGGGACGAGGATGAAACTTCTAACGTGGTTGCTGATATTTTCTCGATTCTTAACTAAGATATGTATATGTGTAAAAAAAAAAAAGAAAAATCAATTTTGATATGTTAGTGACTAGTCTTTTTAAAATTAATTTTGGAAGAGTTTGTCAATGAAAAATATTTGCTAGCACACAAGAATTTGTAAAGTTAATTAGTAAGCCTAATTAGGTAAAGCAAGAGCACCTAAAAGTAAGTTATAGTAATATAGCTACCTTAGATGCGGGTAAAGGTATTACTGCTAATAGGTGTCAGTGGATACCATAATCAAAATAAGTTTAAGATATTAGTGGATTTAAAAAAAATAAGATAAGAGGAAGTTTGATTTATTGGGATGTATTGTAGTAACTATACAGTATTCTTGATGTTGTGTTGTAAACTGCAGATTACTGTACTGACTTGGGATTTATTGTGTAGAGATACGTACTGCCTAATAGTACACAAAAATAAGAATAGTTGCAAACGACATCTATTTTGGTATAGTTATGATAAGATAAAGTTTTCTTATTGGAAAAGAGTTTGAAAATCCTAACCTGGGGCTTAAAACTCTAAAGTTAGAATATTGAAAGGTTATAGTTCAGTACAAAGAAAGTAATGACTACACATCAGTGCAAAATAAGCTATAGAATATCAATAGATAAAAAAAAAATATGGAAGTAAAAATTAGAATAGTTGGTGCAAATGTAATAAAAAAAAAATATGAATAGTAGTTAAAGTGTTGAGTAGAATGGTTTGAGGACCAAATCAAAGTAATATTGAAGTATAGTGGAGTTATTAGGGATGATAAGAAGTGCTAAATTAGGACTCGATAGTCAAGTTAAGGAAGAGGATAAGATTGAAGAATAAAATAATTAAAGTTAAGTTGTGAAATGGAAAAAGGAGAAATAAATAGAACAGTAAGAAATGAGAAAAACACTAGATGAGGAATCGCCACCAAGGCAAACAACCTACTTAAGATGCATAATGATATCTCGAACTATTTTATCAAGAAGGAAATAAGTTAAACAAAAGCAAACAAGATAGTGCAAAATAGCACATGGACTTTGGTCATAAATGGAGATGGTAGGATAATGGTTATGGACCTATAGCCAAGAAAGAGATAAGCAGTTCATATATGACCAACAGGGTCATTTAAAAAAAAAAAAAAAAGAGACTACAAAGGAAAATAATTGCTAAAACAACAGCAAGAAAAGACTAAAATTTTCTAAATTAAACTAAAGGTTGCATCAAATGATCAAGAAATTTGATAAAAAAAGAGTAAAATTGAGTTCTTACCTATAAGATCGTATGAGATCCTAGAAAGAGTGGATCCACTAGCACACAAATTTGCTCATCTTTAAAATTGAAATGAATTTGAATCTAACTTATGATAAAAGCTCATAAGGAACTTGGTACACGAGGTGAGCAATCGATATGTAAATATTATTAATTAAAGTGCTACAGACCATCATTCCGACGATGAGGCTATATGGAAATGTGAGAAAAACATGAGAAAATAACACATATGACTAATTGAGGACAGATAATGGGTAGAATTTCGAGGACGAATTTTCTTTTAAGGGAGGGGAGAAATGTAACACCCCTATTTGCATAGTCTGGTATATTTTACTATTCCAGTGATCAGTGTCGGTCTGGATAATTATGGGGATTAGAACCATCTCTAAGACAATTAGATAAGCTCTGAACACAAATAATCAGTAATTGTCAATTGGTTAAGTATAAATAAGAAAAACGAACATAAAAGGTTAAATGAGCCGAGAGTCACAGCGATGGGTGACCTTTTCGGGAATGACTGTGAGGTTAATTTAAACTCAAATTTTGAACCGTAAAATCTGATGCCGTAGTCCTTAGGACTATTGCGATCATAGTGGAAGAGAGAAAATCATGAAAAAGAATTGTTAAGATGGTCAAAAAATTAGGTCAGGGATCCAGAAGAAATATTGAATTATTTACAAACTGGATCGAACCGGCGAGGGGCAATTTGGCTAATTGACCCCTAGAGCAGACTCCTGACCTGACTGTCAAATAAAATCAGAGAAAAGAAAATTTTGGGATCAAGAATTAAATTAAAGAACTAATGGAAAAGTAAAAGAAAATGAAATGTGAATTATGACATTATCCAAATGACATCATACATGATGTAAAAAATGCAATTTATTTAATTAAAGTTGACTATGTCAAAATTTAAGATAATTAGAGACATAAAAGAAAAGAGAAAAACAAAAATAAACAACACTCTTCTTCCTTGCTGTGAACCTTTACCCTTCTCTCTCCGTCTCCATTTTTAAAACCTCCATTAAAGCTTGGGTAAAGCTTGATTTTACCCCACTAAACCCTAAGCCTCCATAATTACCTCATAAAACCTTGTTAACCTCACTTAAGAAGAATATTGATCAAGAAAAAAAGGAAGAAAAGAAGAAGAAAATTGAAGATTGAACATCAAAGTGAGGTTAGTTCTTTTAATTGAAATTTTAGTTTATTAGTTGTGTTTATGGTATGAATAACCTAGAAATTAACTAAAATGAAAAGAAAGCAATTGTTGGAGGACTATATGTAAATTTCAACCAGTCTATGTAGAGGAGTGATGTGCATGTATTTGATTGAATTAAATATGTTAGAAAGCTTGAATGAGTTGAGAAATGATATTGGTATGCTTAGAATCAATTAAATGTAACAAATCAAGTGAGTTAGGGTTTTGGCACCTAGGGTTTGGGAGACAAAATTTTGAGAATTGGTCAAATGATGTGTTTGATCTTGTTTGAGCTGAAAAATGGTCATATGTGACCAATTGTGGTATGTTGGAAGCGTGGGAATCAAGTGGAAATTCGGATTGGTTATGGGCATTCTGCAGGCAGCAGGACCAAGGTCCCTTTCAGGGATCAAAACTGAAAATTTACCAATCCAATTAGTGTGAGGCCAATTGGGAATGAAACTAAATATAAAATGACACATTTTTCATTTTGGAATCATGCCCAAAAAGTGACCATAGCATAGTGAACAAATTGGCCAAATCTGGAATTGAGTGCTCTGCCCTGTACAAAAATGACTAAATGAACAGTGTTTGTTCATTTGGCCATATCTTGGGTTAGACACTTCCAAATGACCTAAAATTTTACTAGTAGAAAGCTGAGACATAGACCTACAACTTTCATGAAGAACACAGACTCAAATTGTTTGCTTAACCAAGTCATTTGGCCACCCAAATTTTGTGACCTTAAACTGCCAGAACCAATTTGGTGCCCAAAAAATCTGGGTTAGGCCAATTCGGCAGCGATGATTCAAATGGCTATAACTTGAGCTAAAAAACTCCAAATGGAGTGATTCAAAAAGGGAAATAAATTTAAGACAATAAGACAATTTTTATGAAGAAAACTTGGCCAAATTCTAATAGCAACACGACCAATGGAATAGTAAAAAATAGGACACCAAAACTGAAAATTTACAATTTTGCCTAAAAGACTTAAGTTTTGAGAAAATGACCAAAACCAACAAGTTAGGTGACCAAAATGTGGTATGTTGGTATAATTGGATTTTCCATACCTATTAAAGCATAAGAAAGTCAATATTTTGACTTGAATAGTGTCATAAATAGTAACTCCGAAATGAAAATTTCCAAAAACGTTAGTTTAGGCATATTTAGGCTAGAATTAAGTATTTATGAATTAATTATTGGATTTATTGTGAGAGAAGATGCTGAAACACTATAAATTACATGTTTCAGCTGAAAGAGACCTGAAAAAGGATAGGGCAAACTGAGTCAAGGCCTAGAGGCGACTCACATTAAGTTTGTGCACAATAAATCTTAATTTATCATTTTCTCATAGAAAATTTGTTTAGTTATGCATTGTGAAATTATTGTGTTAATTATGGGTTTTGAGAACTATTGTGTTGCAACTTTGGGAATGCAAATTTGACTTTGGAAATCGATTGTGTTTTGCATAAAATATTTGAATAAATTGATTTAAATTATTTTTAATTCACATTTGGCATGACAATATTAATATGTTCCTCACTCACTTGTGGGGTGAGTTTGATATTTGAACACTTTCCTCCCTCTCTAGCTTCCCAGTCTGAGGGTTGAGTTTGGATGAGTACTCATGAGCTAGCTAGCCACCTCCGTCATTGATTTCGATTAGTGGGGTGAGTTTGCCTTTTCGTGATGTACAACACGGCATGTTTGGAAATTTTGTGTCATGGCCTAAGTTGTGTTATTGATTGGCAACACTATAATTATTAAATTGTTTGATCAAATTTGTGTTATATTAAGCTTTGAAAATTATGATTTGCTATAATTGTGATTTGAAAAATTGTGAAATGTGATTGTGAGATTTTTGAATTATGAATTGTTCATAAATATTTTATCTTATGCATTTTATATTTATTGTGCACCACTGAGTATTTTTATACTTAGCGATAGCTTTCTTTGCTATCGCAGATAGAGAAAAGGACATAGCAGCAGAGTGAGTTGCTACAGTCAAAGAGGAGCACAGCTGAAGAATTTTTGTATGGGTATTTGTTAATACATTTGTAATTATTTTGATATAAATGGTTTAGTGTCATATGTATTAAGGTAGATTGAGCAGTTGTACAATCAATATATAATAATATTTTTTTTGAGATTTTGCGTCTGTAAATTAACTTATGAATGTAAATTAAATATTTAAAATGCAATGTGCATAAGTTTATAAAATGTTTTGAGATATCAAATCTTGATTTGAAATTTGGATTTTGAATTGAAGTGTTACTATTGTTGTTGATTTGAAGTTTGGTGATTGCAAATGGGGTTAAAATTAATTATTTGAAAGTGTTTTTCACAGGTTTTGAAGAACTATTTTTCCCAAATACAGACGTCACTCTGCCGAAATTTTTATAAAATTTGCAGAAAAATAAAATTGGACAAAAATCTTAACTAGTTTTCAAACTTCAATTAAATGTTTTTATTTTCTACCAAAATGCTCACCACTTCCAAAATGTAAGAAAATGGTTTTAAAATCCCTTGTAGTATATTTAATGGGTTACTGGCAGGCGAAGTACGGTAAATCATTAGTCAACCTACAATGTTAACCATTAATACACATTAGTTGAATTAATTTTAATATTCCCAATTTTTCACATTTTATAATCTCTAAGTGTTGGTATATATTACCAATTTCATTGTAAAGCTTATTGTATTTTATTGCTATTTTCTAGATTTCATGGCCAATGTTTACGGTCCATTGGATCAAGCTACAGTGTAAATTTAATAGATTTCTCTTCATTAAATTGTTTCTCATTGTGTCTTCTTTAATTTCCATTTTGAATCACTTCATTTGCAATTGTATAGCTCGAGTTATGGTCAATTAACCATAACTAGGTCAAATCTAAGTTTTAGTTTCCTTTTTTGGCATTTTTGGTTATGAGTTTACTAATTTATTTGGACTGTTTGTAATCACATTGAGGTCTAGCATTCTTCATAAGTTTTGTTGTCCTATGTCTTACGGACAATTAGAAAATTTTCTTACCATATTTCAAGTCTTATAGAATTCTTTATAGACAAATTGTTAACTTGGACTCAAAGGTCCTATATTGGCATGGTCCTCAATTAGGTCAATGGTTTTGACCTTAAATTCTATCCTTATACATTTATAATTTGAGGAAGTTGTCTAAAACAATGTTTTAGGTCTCTTTCTTAGCTTTCCATATTGGTATGGCTCATTTAAATTGGACACTTCTGGTGGGAGATATGTTTATTTGAATTTTCTGGATTTTATAGTCAAATGTGCTAATTCTAGATTTAGTGTGCTAATTTAATCAAGTTAATTGACCTAGTTCCCTTGATTTTTGGGTTTTGGTCAAATACCAATATTGTAGATCTATGTCTTATTGAAAGTTTGGGACTGATTTCATGTCATTTGGAGTTCTATGGACCATGTTATGGTCATTTTACTATTGCTGGTCAAGTTGCACTTATATTGCAAAGTTTAGGTCATTTTTAGGTTAAAGTCAATTCGGTCAGTTTTTGTAACCCAACTTTGGCAATCATTTTGACTTGCTTATGGTCATTTTTGGGTTTTGGTGTCTTCATAAGAGTTGTATCTCTATGTCTAAGCTTTCCATAGTATAAATTTCAAGTCATTTAGACCTGTTTTGAGTGAGTTATGGCTAAATTACTGACTGCTTGTCAAATGGTCAATTTTCAGGTTTGTAATGTCACCAATCCGGATTTGGTCAATTTTCATGTCACTTTCTGGATAGAATTTAGGTAGGTTCCAATATAAAAGTTGGCACATTTTGTGCCTAGTTTCACCTCCAATTGGCCCCGTACCAATTGGAGTCACAACTTTACACTTATAACCTAACTTATACACTGCCAACAATCACAACCTGCACATGAAAATCACACTCCCAATTTGATAATTCTCCTCCTCCCAATACTTTAATATTTATTCATGGCACTTCTATATATATTCAACACAATTCCAGTAAAGAAATTTTGGGTAGAATACATCAGGAGTTCCAGGCACACAGTACACCATTAATGTTCAACATCTATTTCAACCCAAGTTCAATATACATCAACATTTAACTTACACATACACCTCCATATCAATTTCACCTACTGCCCCCAATTCAACACCACCATAATTCATCAATAATTTCATAAAATCATACAAAATTTCATGAGTTTAAGGGCTGCCAACAATGGCAGTTTGCTAAGGTATTAAATTCCCCTTTCAAACCCCTAAATTCAACACTAAAACTAACATACACATAAAATTTACTTGCTAGCACTTCTAATTACTTCATTTAACATCAATTCCCATTAATTTCATGTGAGAATAAATCAAACAACTTTCATCACCATGGTTGCCAAATTTATGGTTTGCCAAAACTCAATCATTTCTTTAATTTTTCTTAACCATTTAACTTGTCTCAACCTCAACACAACTTTTACTTAAGAAAATTAAGGAAACTAGCACTAACCTTTTATGGAGCTCGCTAATACTTCATAAAAACCTCTTCAAATTACCACCAATCTTTTCCTTGTGATGTGGGGATCAAAGTTAATGAAGTAAGCTTTGGAATTTAAGTTGGAAATGGTTGAGGTTATGGAGCTTTTGAAGTTTTGGCCATGGAGGAAATTTTGAGTCTTCAGTTCGGTATGGAGAAGATGAAGAAGGAGATGAAGTGCTTAGTGGACATACACATGTCCCTTAATGAGTTTAAATGCCCCATAGTGCTCCACTAAATTTTAATTAACATTAAAATATTCTAATTTCAATTATTCCAAATTCTTACCCTTAATTTCTTCCTAATTACCTTTTATAATAATTTCATTTTTCATGTGATTTTTAAAGTTTAATATTACTTATTTTTAATGGACATTTAGGTCAAAAGTCCACTCTATGTGTCAAATAACCAAAATGCCCCTTTTCAGTTTGCATTTCAAATTTTTCAGTGCTACCAATTAAATCCTTGACCGGCCGATTTCTTAAATTTTCGTTTTTATTTATATTGACTTACTAATTTTTCTTTGACATTTTCTAAGTTAATTATACCTCAGTTGACCTTTAATTAGGTCCCGAAAATATTTTCCCGGGTTTCCCGTGGTCTAGGGCTAGTTAACGGTCCTTACCGCAACTTCCCGATGCGGTCACCCATCGCTATAGTTTTTAGCTCGTTTAACTTAATCACATTTCATTACTCTTATTTTTCCTTTATTTTTCTTGTATTTTCCTCTATTGTATTTCATTATTTCATGTCTCGTCACTAACATTAAAGTGTAGTTCTGAGCAGCCTAGCTGTCCGGACAGACACTAGTCACCGGAACAATATAATGTACTACCGAATATAGGGGTGTTACAGATGATCCACTTACCTATGAAGAAGCTATACCAGATATAGACTCTTCAAAATGGATTGAAGCCATGAAATATGAAATTAATTCCATGTATAAGAATCAAGTCTGGGATCTTGTTGACCCACCTGAAGTATTGTACCTATAGGGAATAAATGAGTTTTCAAGAAGAAAATTGGCTCTGATGGAAAGGTAGAGACCTATAAAGCAAGACTAGTAGCGAAAGGGTTTCGCCAAAGGCAAGGAATTGACTATGAGGAGACTTTCTTGCCTATTGCCATGCTTAAATCAATTAGGACTCTATTAGCAATAGCTGCATATTATGATAATGAGATTTAGCAAATGGATGTCAAAACAGCTTTTCTCAAAGGTAAGAAGAGCATAGAGCAGTGAGTAAGTTTCTTTGAAGACACATTCAGATCAGCTCCAGGTATATCATAGGTATACCCAGGTACATAGGTTTTGATGTATGCATGTAATAATATGTATGTAAATTATTTGAGCAGTTGTATAAAAACTCTTATAAAATATTTTGGTATATAATTAAATGTAAATTATTGTGAATGTAAATTTGAGATTTCATTTATCTGAATAGTTTTGTAATATTAATTTTGAGTCTTGTAATCAATGAAATGCATCTTTTATGAGGAGATTGATTTGATTATTGAAATTTGAATTATGGGTTCAAATGAAGTTATTGAAGTTGTATTTGAGAAAACATATTGGGAGTGTGTTCTTTGCAGGCTTTGAAGAACTGTTTTCTCAAAATACAACCGGCACTTTGCCGAAATTTTGAAAAATATTTTATAACACTAGATTTTAATCGATGATTTTAAATTTCATGAAAATTGCTTTAAAATCTCTTATAGTATATTTAATGGATTATCGGTAGGCGAAGTACGGTAATTCATTAGGTGTACTACGGGATCATGTTACATCTTACAGGGGAGTAGGGTGTGACATGTTTTGTGGTATCAGAGTAATGGTTTTAAAGTAAATTTCGAACTGTGAATTTGAAATCTTTTTGTCGGTAACTACAACTGCTCAAACGTTTGATACATATAGTACATTTACATCATAAATATGAACTAATAGAGAGGAATCTCCTGATGTTGGTTGTACAGGAATAGAAAATCTTGTGAAAAGATATGGAAGAGAAGAATGAGACAATAGAACAGTCTGTGATGGCAAAAGTACAAGTTGAGGCCCCAACTCTACAAAGTGTTGAAGGCCCGACTGTACCGGTTTTACCAGTACAAATTACTGCACAAATGGCCCAGCAAATGGCCACTTTCTTCCAACAAATGGCTGATAATCTGTTAGCCCAAGCCCAAGTACAGACCCAACCCCCACAAGGGCAGTGTGAAATAGAAAAGAGGGAGAAATCTACGGGTCAGAAGTCGAGCAGTAATTTGGGGAAGAGAAAAGAATTTAAGGAACCCCGAGCTCAGAGATATGATAGAGGCGGATCATTAGGGCAGAAAACACCAAGATCTAGTCGTCGAACAACAAAAAGTTCCTATTCTGCCCGTTTCTGCCATGTTTGTGGCAAGCTACATGGAGGTATTTGTCGTAAGGCCTCTAGAGCCTGCTACAATTGTGGAAAACTTGGACACTTTGCTAAAGATTGTACTAGAGCACCTGGATATGCTCTCCGGAGTTCACAGACCGTCAGTCAGAGTCAAGATAGAAATAGAATTGGTACTCCTCACCACTATAACACAGTGAATTAACCCGAATATAGTAGCGCACCAGTCAGAGCATCCACTAAGCGCCAAGGAGAAAGAACAGAAACTTCGGATGTAGCTGCTGGTAAGTTCTTAATTTTTGAAAGAAACAATGAGTTATTATTTGATCCCAGCACTACTTATTTATGTGTTAGTGTTACAATTCTATGTTTTGTTGCTATTCCTTTACAGGGGAATAAATTTTGATGTGTTAGTGACTAGTCTTTTAGGATCAAAACTACAATAACAAGTATGATTGACATTAATTTTGGAAGAATTCTTAGCTAAAAGTATTTTCTAACATACCATAAATTATAAAGCTAATTGATGAGCCTACTTAATGTAAGGCAAGAGGACCTAAAAGTAAGTTACAGTAATAGAATTGCTGTAGATGAAGGCAAAGATGTTACTGTTAGTAATTATTAATGGATATTGTAATTAGAATCGGTTTAGGATATTAGTGGATTCGAGAAAGATAAGATGTTAGAAAACCTAGTCCATGAGGTTATAACATAGTGACTATATAATGTTCTCGATGTTTGTATTGTAAGCTGCAGATTACAGTACCGACATAGGATTATTGTGTAGAGCTACGTGCTTCCTCGTGATACAATAAATTAAGAATATTTGTAAGTAATCTATAAATTGATACAGTTACGCCAGAATAAAGTACTATTACTGGAAATAAATGTGAAAATTCTAGTAAGAAATTTAAAACTTCAGAACTAGCCTATCAAATGACTACACTTGTAAGGTAGCTAGAGTTAGTGACTCAGTTACATTAATGTGAACTACCTGTACCACAGTAATTGCTATAAGCTTAGAGATATCAGTACAACTTATCATCCTCAAACAGATAGACAATTGAAACGAGTAATTCAGGTAAATTCTGAAACTCATTGAGTTCCTGTAAATAATGAAATGAAATGATAATAATAACCTGTAATATGTGATAAGCCCTCAAGAATATACTGAGAACTTGTGTCATTGAATCCGAGGGGAGATGGGACAGATACACCCCACTAACAGAATTTGTATACATTAATAAGTGTCAAGCTAGCATACAAGTGGCACCCTATGAAACATTGTAAGGGAACAGATAACTATGGATTTTGTGATGAGATTTCCAAGGACACAGAATAGTCATGATGCAGTATGGGTTATAGTTGATAGACTAACCAAGTCTGCTCACTTTTTGCCAGTCCGGATGGACTATAGCCTGGGAAGATTGGCCAGATTGTACATAAATGAGATTGTAAAACTGCATGGAGTGCCAGTATTGATTGTATCAGGCAGAGATCCTAGGTTTACTTCTAGATTCTGGTGTAGTCTTCAGAGAGCCCTAGGAACTAGATTGAATTTCAGCATGGCATTCCACCCACAGATAGATGGCCAGTCTGAGAGGGTAACTCAGATATTGGAGAATATGCTACAGGCTTATGTGATTGAGTTTAAAGGTAGTTGGGATACACACTTGCCTTTGATTGAGTTTGCTTATAACAACAGCTACCAATCAAGCATTGGGATGCCTCCATATGAAGCTTTGTATGGCAGGAAGTACAAAACTCCCCTATGTTGGGATGAAGTAGGTGAAAGGAAGATGATTGGGCCAGAAATTGTTCAGCAGACAGAGGAAAAGATCAGATTGATCAAAGATAGACTCAAGGCTGCATCAGACCGTCAGAAGTCCTATGTTGATCTGAAGAGAAGAGATATTGATTATGTAGTGGGTGATAAGGTATTCCTCAAAGTTTCTCCTTGGAAGAGGATTATGAGATTTGGCAGAAAGGGAAAACTGAATCCTCATTTCATCGTGCCATATGAGATTCTGGAAAGAGTGGGTCCTTTGGCATATCGGTTGGCATTACCTCTGGAGTTAGCAAGGATACACAGTGTCTTCCATGTGTCCATGTTAAGGAGGTACAGATCAGACCCATCTCATGTACTATCAGTTGAAGAGATTGAGGTAAATCCAGACCTCTCCTATGTAGAAGAACCCATAGAAATTCTGACTTATGAGGTGAAGCAACTGAGAAACAAACAGATATACCTGGTTAAAGTGCTGTGGAACCATCATTCAGGCCAGGAAGCTACTTGGGAACGTGAAGAGGATATGAGGAGATAGCACCCACAGCTGTTCAGAGACTAATGCCAGGTAAAATTTCGTGGACGAAATTTATTTTAAGGGGGGTAGAATTGTAACACCCCTATGTTCGGTAATGCGTTCTACTATTCCGGTGACCAGTGTTGTTCGGACAACTAGGATGCCTAGAACTACACTTCAATATGAGTGAGGAGACATAAAATAATGAAATACAAGAAAAACAAAGAAAAAATAATAGTAAAGAAATGTAACCAAGTTAAGCGAGCCGAGAACCCTAGCGATGGGTGACCGCAGTGAGAAGTCACGGCGTGGATCGTTGACTAGCCCTGGACCGCAGGGAACCCTGAAAAATATTTTTAGGACTTAAATAGACACCTATTGAAGTATAAATACCATTAGAAATATTAAATAAAAATTAATTAATTAGTACAAAGAAAAGTGAGAAATCGAAAAACAGACAAAACCCGGTGTTACCGAAAAATTGGGAATGCAACCCGAACTGGGGCATTGTTGTCATTTGACACCCTGAGTTTTCTTTTGACCTAAATGTCCATTAAAAATACATGATATTACACTTGGAAAATATAATGAAAAATTGAAATAGTGGTACCTAATGTAAATAGTAAAAATGGGGTATAAATGGAGTAATTAACACTATAAAACATATTAAATCATTAAACTATGGTGAGTGGAGCACCATGGGATTAAACAATCACTATGTGGGTAGGTGTAAACCCATTAAGCATTTCATCTTCTTCATTCATTCTTCCATGCCGAAATGAAGAGCTCCAAATCCACCATTGCCGAATTGCTTGAAGCTTCCTAATCTCCTCCATTTCCACCTCCAAACACCAAAGTCACTTCACTAATTTTGATCCCCACCTCACAAGAAAGAAGTAGATACTAAATTCAAGGGAGTTTGGTGAAGATTTAACAAGCCTCATCAATAGGTAAGTTTGTGTTTTTGATTATTTTTTTATTAAAGTTTGTAAGGATGTTATGGGTATTTGATTTATGGAGAGATTTTTGAGGTTTGATGTTTAAAGGGGGATGTGTACTTTTGGCAGCCATGGAAACTCCTTGAAGGCAGTTTATTTTGCTTGTAAATGGTAGATTAAAGGGTTGATTAAATGTTTATGTGTGTAGGAAATTATTTGGGTGATGTATACTTAGTATATGTGAATGTGTATTTGAAATTTGAAGCTTGGAAATTAATGGAATGTAATGCATGAATCGGCAGCCTGGTTTGGTGAACCATAAGGATGTTATTTCATGTTTGGATTATGGAATATTAATGGGGAATTGTGATAGTTGTTATGGCAGCTTGGGTATATGTGTTATGGTGTGAGGTTGGACATGTAAATGAGCATGAATAGGTGATAAAATTATTGTAATTGAGTTTGACAAATTATACACTATATGGTGTATGTTGAGTGTGATTATAGGCTGCCAAAATGATCAACAATATGTGGTAAAATATGTTTAGGTTATGGTACAAACCAAAGTTGACATGAATGTGGAGTTTAGTAATGCTAAAAGTGTACTTTGATGAGAAATGAAGGAAATGCAATAGGGCAGTTAGGTTTTTGGGCTTAGAACCTTAAGTGTGTGGCTCCAATTGGTATGAGACCAATTGGAGGTTAAACTAGGCACAAAATGTGCCAACTTTCATGAAGGAAGCTTACCAAAATTCTGCTTGTAAGGTAACTTGAAAAATGACCAAATCCGGATTAGTGCAATTAAGGCCTGAAAATTGACCATTTGGGCAGCAGTTAGTGTTTTGGCCATAACTCACTCAAAACAGGTCCAATTGACCTGAACTTTTGACCATGAATAGCTAAGACATATATCTACAAGTCTTATGAGGACACCAAAGCCCAGAAATGACCATAAGCAAGTCAAACAGCTTGCACAAGTTGGGGTCCAAAAACTGGCCGAACCAAAATTGACCTAAAATGACCTAAAGTGACCAATCTTGATGCATTTTCACCAGCAATAGTAAAATGACCATAACTTGGTCTACATAACTCAGAATGACCTAAAAAATTGCCCCACGTGCAATAAGACATAGGTCTACAAGTTTGTAGTTTTGACCAAAACTCGAAAGCCGAGGGAACTAGGTCATCCGGCTAGGTCAAATTAGTATACCGGGATCCGACAAATTGCAATAAAACGCAATATACATGAAAATGAATTTTTTAACATGTACCAATACAAAAAGGCTATAAAATGTGACATATTGGTAACATTAAAACCTAATTCACCTAGACTGCATCCAGGGTTGACATCTTAGGTTAACTAAGGAAATAATAGAATTCGATAAATTAATTATTGAACTTTATTCTTAGAGACAGTTTAAATGAGTACTAAAACACTTCAAAATTGTGTTTCTCAGTTAGCAAAGACTCAGGGAAGGAGAAGGAAACACTGAGTCAGAGCCAAGAGACAGTTATCAGAGGTTTGTGCACAACTAGTTTTAAATTAATTTTGTTTTGAATATTTCATATGATTAAATAACATATTTTTCTTACGTATTATGTTTAACAAGCATTGGATTTAATTCAATGATTATTGAAATTGTTATAGTATGTATGAATTTAGCTTTGTGAAATGGTATTTCCACAAGTATTAAGCATTGTTATGGATTGAATAAATTATGTTTTGGAAAATTGTGATAGAACATGTTTTGAATTGTGATGGTAATTTTTATGGAAAAATGCAAATTTATGATTTGAATTGTGATGAGCATAAAAAATTATTGGATATTGGAATTAAATTTGAATCGAGTTATATTGTGATTTATGCTCACTAAAGGATTGTGATATTATTTTATATCTCACTATGGATGCTTGACTAGGTTATTACCCGTCTCTCTCATTTATTGAGAAGACAATGGAGTTAGTTGTGTTTTGATTACCATGGTACGTGCACAGGCCTAGATTTTCCTCTGATTTGAGGTTAGATCTAAGTTTTTTATCGTTATGGCCCTTGCAGAAGATTCATTATTGTGATGTGTACTGTGCACGATGATTCGACCTCCCCGACCATAGGGAGTTAGAATCTGATTCGACCTCCCCGACCATAGGGAGTTAGAATCACTTCGAATATGGCCCTTTCGGATTAGTCTTGCATAATTAGTGAGATAAAGAATGATTTTTGAGATAAAGAATGATTTTTGAGATACAACATGATTTTTAAGATACAGCATGGTTTTTGAGATACAGTGTGGTTTTTAAGATACAACATGGTTTTTGAGACACAGAATGTTTTTGAATAGTAAAGAATTGTGATTTCAGTTATGATTTATGTATAATTGATTTTGTTAGAACTACCTTAAATGGCTAGTCATGATTTGATAAATTGAATTCCTGATCAAAGTCATTTCATACAAACGATTTACATTATTGACAATGAATATTTTGAGTTTTGGAATTTGATGAGTATTCAGATTTCCAAATTATTTGTTGTAAATTTTGTCAATGTATATTGTACTATGTTTTAAATTATAGTTGTGCACCACTGAGTTCACCACTCAGCGATAGCTTTGTATGCTGTCGCAGGTAAGAAGAGCTTAGAGCAGTGAGTAAGTTTCTTTGAAGACACATTCAGATCAGCTCCAGGTATATCATAGGTATACCCAGGTACATAGGTTTTGATGTATGCATGTAATAATATGTATGTAAATTATTTGAGTAGTTGTATAAAAACTCATGTAAAATATTTTGGTATGTAATTAAATGTAAATTATTATGAATGTAAATTTAGGATTTCATTTATCTGAATAGTTTTGTAATATTAATTTTGAGTCTTGTAATCAATGAAATGTTTCTTTTATGAGGAGATTGATTTGATTATTAAGATTTGAATTATAGGTTCAAATGAAGTTATTGAAGTTGTATTTGAGAAAACATATTGGGAGTGTGTTCTTTGCAGGTTTTGAAGAACTATTTTCTCAAAATACAACTGGCACTTTGCCGAAATTTTGAAAAAAATTTTATAACACCAGATTTTAATCGATGATTTTAAATTTCATGAAAATTGGTTTAAAATCCCTTGTAGTATATTTAATGGATTATCGGTAGGCGAAGTACGGTAATTCATTAGGTGTACTAAGGGATCATGTTACATCTTACGGGGGAGTAGCGTGTGACAATGCAAGCTAAAGTGATTCATTTATGGATTGAAACAAGCTTCCAGGAGTTGGAACATCCGTTTTGATAAAGCCATTAAGTCTTTTGGTTTTACCAAAATGTGGATGATATTCTGTTGATAGGTAATGACATAGGTATATTGACAGCTGTAAAGGTACGGTTGTCAAATACATTCTCTATGAAAGACTTAGGGGAGGCAACCTATATTCTTGGAATTCGCATCTATAGAGATAGAGCGAAGAAAATAATTGGTTTATCCCAAAGTCTATACATGGAAAAGGTGTTAAAAAGGTTTAACATGCTTCATTCTAAGAGATGATTGTTACCAGTGAGACATGGTATCCACCTTTCTAAAGAGATGTCCCTAAAGACTCCTGAAGAAAGAGATAAAATGCCAGGATTCCATATGCTTCGGCTATTGGAAGTTTGATGTTTGAAATTATGTGTACTAGGCCAAATATCGCACATGCTATTAGTTTGACTAGCAGGTTTCAATCCAATCCAGGTTTGGAACACTGGATAACTATCAACAACATCCTTAAGTACTTGAGAAGAACTAAGGATTTATTCTTGATTTATGGAGGTGGTCACTTGCAATTGGATGGTTATACTGATTCTGATTGCCAATCAGATATTGATGATAAAAAGTCTACCTCTGGGTTTGTGTTCATTTGTAATGGAGGTGCAGTTAGTTGGAAGAGTTCCAAATAGAGTACGACTCCTAATTCCACTATAGAGGCTGAGTATATTGTTGCATCAAATGCTGCAAAAGAAGCTATTTGGATAAAGAAGTTCATGATAGAACTTGTAGTAGTTTCTTCCATTAATTCAGCAGTTCCATTCTACTGTAACAACAATGGAGAGGTCATACAGGCTAAGGAACCTTGGTCTTACCAGAAATCCAAACACATAGAAAGGCGCTACCACATTATCAAAGAAATAGTTGGGTGAGGCGACGTAGCCATACAGAAAATAGCATTAGCTGAAAATCTAGCTGATCCATTCACGAAGCCTATGTCACAAGCTCAATTAGACTGGCATCTTGAGAAGATGGGTCTAAGATATAGTAATGAATGGCTCTAGTACTAGTGGGAGATTCTTAGTAGTATGCCCTAGAGCATATCATTTAGTATGTATCTTGTACAAATTTTATTAATAAAAGGCAATTTCACTATTCTGTTTACATAATGTATTTATGTGTAATAGAAAAGGTCCATTGATATTTTGTTAGAAATGCTATTCTTAAGTTGTTAAGAATATGAGTGATAGTATTTCTAGCACAAAGTATCATAAATTGGTTCACAATTAAGGATACTTCACAATAAGGACATGACTTATCCAAAAAGATTGTAATCATGTTTGTTCATAAGGTATTTATATGAGATGTAAATAAGATAGAATGGTGAGTCTCATGCCATATAACAAACATAATAGGCACTTATACATGATAAGTAGGCCGAACCAGTGATGCATATGACAAGCACATGGAGTTTACTCTTGTCAATGCATTGTCATATATCATATCAGTGCATATAATCTTTAGACCTGAGATAACACAATTATCTTGTATATAGGTGGTTTGAGTTTGATACTGCTTTCATACTTGTACTGTGTATGGGTATATGGGCATGTGTTGGCTTCTACTAGTTATAGATGGAGGTAGGTGTTGATCAAGATGGAATATGTTACCCTAAGTAAATAGGGATAAAGTCCTATGTTCATTTAATTATTCTTAATGTTTCAAGTTCCTGGCTAGGACAGATTGATTTAGTCAGAAAAGAGTTTCTAACAAGAAAATCTAATTAATCAAGAACTGGAATTAAAAGAGAATATAATATTCATAGCAAATGGGGTTTGACATAAACCATGACTCCAGGTCAAATTGGGATTTTGTAACAGAGAGATTCTAGTGTCTAGTAACATATGTTAAAGGTTCATTTAAGGTATTTCTTATTACTGATTG
The DNA here is from genome assembly GCF_030052815.1 of Hevea brasiliensis. Classification (NCBI taxonomy): domain Eukaryota; kingdom Viridiplantae; phylum Streptophyta; class Magnoliopsida; order Malpighiales; family Euphorbiaceae; genus Hevea; species Hevea brasiliensis. The sequence goes on along the minus strand of NC_079496.1, from coordinate 72,891,139 downwards.
GGTGGCCATGGCATGCTATGCTAGGTGTCAACCATGATCTATGAGATGTCTAATATGATTTAGAGAAATCATTTATGGTAAGAAAGAGTTCTGATGATATTAAGAGTTAATGTGACACCCTTTACCCGTCTATAGTATAGCCGAGTAAGATATGTCACAAAGTGTACAGAACACCCTATTTTATTTCAAACATTTTTATTCTTCCGAATTTATTTCTTTCATAGTTATGAAGTAAAGTATAATTCATTTAAGTCATTTATTGAAATCATAAATTTATTTGAGGTTTTGCAAATTTTATAGAAAATCCGGCAGAGTACCAGCTAAAAATGGAGAAAATAGTTCTTCGGAACTTGTAAAAATACTTCCAATATGTTTTCAATCATTCCCAAACTCCATTTCATCAACAAAGTCTCAATATTTTTCAACAATATTTCCATTTTTCATTCATTCATTTCTCATGATATTCATATACAAGTCATAAATAAATATTCAATTTTCCGTTCATAAACACAATTTCCACTATTTACATTAATACCAAAATACATTACATAAGTTTCAATTACACATGAGAAAATAAAAGTTAATTACAAAATACCAAAATGAAACCTAGTGTCCTACCAATGCACTGGAGACAGTGAGGTGACACGGACACTATGCAGAGCTGCAGATGGTCTCACCCAGTCTGTGGTCTACTGGGCTCTCTGTCGGTCTCTCCAGAACCTACACGTGGCAAAAAGCAACGCGCTAAGCAATAATGCTTAGTGGTGCTAATAATAGAAATAAAGGAAATAACATAAAATAAATATGCAGTGAATGTTCTGATGTCTTATGCAGACCATTTTTCGATAATTAGTTATAGTCTTATTTGCTTTGTACTTTTATATTCATTATTTCATTAAATTTATCCACTGTCATTTTTGGTTATCGAAGTAACCTATACTGGATGACTGGACTAGATAAACGGGTAAACTGGCACTGGGTATCAAGTACCTTAGGTCGTCACACCATTGGTCACATATGTATCTCTCGGTGTGCAACAGAACAGCTAATAAGCTTTAATAAATATTAGGCACAAGGCCAAGTATCATGACAATGTCAGAATGGCTAAAAGACATAAAATCACAGAATGGCATAATGCCATATGCAGTTCTACTAACTGAACCCTATTGACATGCAAACCTATCCAAACCAATCTTGCTAGGTGTACTAGGGCATGTTACACTTTTGAATTGTACAATTCTTGAAATTTAAGTTTAGGTGTTACTATTTATTTCATTAGTCAACTAAAATGTTGACTTTTGCATAGACAATAGGTACATTAGTTCTAATACTCCCAACATACCACATTTTATATTCTAAAGTTGTTGTTATTGGTTGCTAATACCATTTCCAAGTTTAGTGTTAGTTATTCAAAATTTTCAAATTTCAAGCATTATGTTTACTGTTCCATTGGTCATTTGTACAGTAGGAATTTGGCAAAGTTGTCTTCATGAAAGTTGTTCCTTATTGTGTCTAGTTACATTTAGTTTTTTGAATCACTCCATTTGAAGTTCTTTTATCTCAAGTTATGGCCTAAACACCATAACTGGCCGGATTACAAATTTCCAGATTTTCTGGACAGAACCAAATCTACAGTGCTTTGTTCACTGACTGCAAATGAATTTTTGAACATGTTATGATCAAAATTTGGGTTTGATTTCTTCATGAAAGTTGTAGGTCTATGTCTCAGTTTTCTTCTGGTAAAATTTCAGGTCAATTGGACCTTTCTACACTGAGTTATAACCAAATGAATAAACACTATTTATTTGGTCATTTTGCCCAGGCAGAATACAAGTCACCCAGATTAGGGCAATTTTTAGGTCAACTTAGTTTGATTTTCTGGGCCGGGTTTCTTCACCAAAGTTATGCCATTATGTGTCTAGTTTCATGTCCAATTGGCTTTGCACTAATTGAACCTCTACAACTCCATTTATAACTGCCTAAACCTGCTAGACTCATACTCAGTCTTGCAGGTCAGCCAAGGCAGCTCACCCAAACTCAAATAACAAGCCACAACTCACTTCATTTTCTCATCATACATAGCCAAATGGTCACTAATTGACCATTTAAACTTTCATTCACCAACACATGAATAAAGTCTCAATTTTATACCCAAACCCTAACTCTACCATCTCAAATCATGCATTTAACTTGCATTTCATTATCCTAGTTATGAAGTTAATGTTGAGGGCAACCATGATACCATTTTACCTCAAAGAAAACCTCATAATCCTACCAAGTACAAGGCTACTGAAATTTTGGGGGAGGTATACACATAATTTTTATTCAATTTTCTTGTAGATTTCAACTTAATCTCACTCCCTCAACATGAAACTAAAGAGAAACATGAAGTTTGGTCACTAACCTTGAATGGAGTTAATTCCAATCTTGCAAGAGATCTTCTTTTTCACTTCTTTTTTCTCCCAAAAGCTTTACTAAGATAAAGTATTAAGTTTTTGTGTTTGGAATTTAGGGTTTAGTTGAAGAAAACCCAAGGAAACCAAGCTTTGAAAACTTAGCAATGGAGGACAATGGATGGGTATGGTTCGGCCAAAGGGAAGGTTGAAGAAAGCAACTGATTTTTTCTTTCCTTTTTCTGCCCATTAAGTCAGTTTGAATAAGTTAGTGCCATGTGTCAAAATTTGATTGGGTGGGAAGGATTTTAATGACATCATAATGATGTCATAATTCCAATTTCTTTCATTTTCTTTCCTTTTCTTGTCTACCTAATTTCAATTAAATTTTTAATAATATTTATTCACATTTTATATCATATAAATTATTTACTTAACTGGACAAGTCGGCCAAGAATCACCTCTGAAGGCAAAATGACCAAAATGCCCTCCATTTGGCTTAATAGACCAAAATTGTCTGTACTGATTGAAAAATTTTTCTAAGCATTTTCTTGGCATTCCATAGAAACCTCAATGACCCTTCTCTGGAGTCCAAAAAATTATTTTATGAATTTTCGCTTAGGTCTAGGGCTCCTAGTTGCTAGGACCGCAACTTCCCACTGGGTTACCCATCGCTAAGGCACCGACTTATTTAACTTGGTTGTATTTTATTTCTAAAATTTTTCATAAATTTTTCTTATTAATATTTGAGTTAATCATGGTTCCACACTTTAGTTTAAATATTTTTCCAGACGTTATAGCTGTCCGGACTGACACCGGTTACTGGAACAGTAGAATGTATGGAGTTGCTACAGGGAGGGTGTTACAACTTTTTTCCTCTAATTTAAATTTCGTCCTCGAAATTTACCTAATGCAAACAGTTGAGGGAACTGTTGTCTCATCGTCTCTTCACTTTCCCAAGTTGCCTCCTCAGTGTTGTGGTGCCTCCAAAGTAATTTCACCAGTGTAATCTGCTTATTCCTCAACTCTTTCACTTCCCGTGCCAGGATCCGTATGGGTTCTTCTTCATATGTCAAATCCGGTTGTACTTCAATTTCTTCCATGGAGATGACATGTGAAGGATCTGAGCAGTATCTTCTTAGCCTAGACACATGGAACACATTGTGGATCTTGTCCAGCTCTGATGGTAAAGCTAGCCTATAGGCTACAGGACCCACACGTTCAATGACTTCATATGGGCCAATGAACCTAGGGCTTAACTTACTTTTTCTTCCAAACCTCAGTACCTTCTTCCACGGTGACACCTTGAGGAACACTTTGTCACCAACAGCATATTCTATTTCTTTCCTCTTTAGGTCAGCATAGGATTTTTGTCTGTCTGAGGCAACCTTCATATTGACTTTGATTAGCTTTACCTTCTCCTCAGTCTATTTCACCAGGTCTGACCCTACTAGTTTATCTTCGCCTAATTCAGTCCAGCACACTGGAGTTCTACATTTCTTCCCATACAGTGCTTCATACGGGGCCATTTGGATGCTAGCTTGGTAGCTATTGCTGTATGCAAATTCTGCCAGTGAGAGGTATCTATCCCAACTTCCCTCAAACTCAATGACACAACTCCTTAGCATATCCTCAAGGATCTGACATATATTTCATGTTATTATTATCATTTCAGTTCAATATTTGTATTAGTTCAATTGGTTTCAATTGTTTACCTGGATTACTCTTTCTGATGCCCATCCATCTAAGGATGGAAAGCTGTGCTGAAGTGGAGTTGTGTACCCAAGGATTCATGCAACTTCTTCCAGAATCTCGATGTAAACCTTAGGTCTTGATCAGATATGATGGAAAGTGGAATTCCATGTAGTCTAACTATCTCACTGACATATAATTCTGCTAACTTCTCCAGTGAGTAGTCAGTCCTAACTGGTAAAAAGTGTGCTGACTTTGTCAATCTATCTACTATCACCCATGCTGCATCATGCTTCTTTTGGGTGAGAGGTAGACCACTTATAAAATCCATGGTGACACGATCCCATTTCCATTCAGGTATGCGTATAGGCTGTAGCAAACCCGATGGAACTTGATGTTCTGCCTTGACTTACTAATATGTTAAGCATTTAGTCAAATAGTCAGCTATGTCCTTCTTCATACTAGGCCACCAATACTGAAGGTTTAGATCATGATACATTTTTGTACTTCCTGGGTGTATAGCATAAACACTGGCGTGTGCCTCTTTCAGAATATTGGCTTTTAATTTCCTATTATCTAGTACACATACTCTTCCTTTGTAGTACAGACACCCATCTGCTTTCACTTCATAGTCAGTTTCTTTCCCCACTGAGATTTTACTCACAGTAGTCATTAATTTCTTATCTACCTTCTGCCCATCTAAAATCTACTGTAGCAGGTTTAGCCTCACTTGCAACTCAGCTAACATAGCTCCATCTCGAGCCAAGGATAAACGGGCATTCAATGATCTCAAAGCTGTGATGGATTTTCTGTTAAAAGCATCAGCAACTACATTTGCCTTCCCAGGATGGTAATTAATCAGACAATCATAGTCCTTCAGGAACTCAATCCATCGCCTCTGTCTGAGGTTGAGCTCCTTCTGGGTTGGCAAGTATTTTAGACTTTTGTGGTCTGTGTCAATGTAGCACTTTTCACTATACAAGTAGTGCCTCCATATCTTCAATGCGAAGATAATTGCTGCAAGTTCTAGATCATGAGTAGGGTAATTATATTCATGTGGTCTTAGCTGCCTAGAAGCATAGACGACCACCTTCCCCTCTTGAATCAATACACACCGTAACCCATTATGAGAAGCATCACTGTAGACCACAAAGTCTTTTCCCGACACTGGCTATGTTAACGCTGGTGCCTCTATCAACATAGCCTTCAACTTCTTAAAAATGGCCTGACACTTGTCATTCCAGTCAAATCTGACATTCTTGTGTAACAACTTGGTCATTGGAGCAGCTATTAAAGAAAAACCCTTCACAAATCTTCTGTAATACCCAGCTAGCCCCAAGAAACTTCTGACCTCAGTTGTATTTCTAGGAGGCTTCCATTCCATCACTACTTTTATTTTCTTGGGATCCACTCTAATCCCATCAGCTGACACTATGTGTCCAAGGAATGCAATCTCATTTAACCAGAAGTCACACTTGGATAACTTAGCATACAACTTCTTTTCTCTCAGGGTTTGCAGAACAATCATCACATGCTCATCATGTTTTTCCCTAGTATTGGAATACACCAAAATATCATCAATAAAGACCACTATAAACCGATCTAGGTATGGATGGAAGATACGGTTCATAAGATCTATGAATGCTACTGGTGCATTTCTTAGGATAAAAGGCATCACCAGGAACTCATAATGCCCATACCAGGTCCTGAGTGCAGTCTTTGGCACATCTGTATCCTTCACCCTCAACTGATGATACCCTGATCTGAGATTAATTTTGGAAAATACTCTTGCTCCCTTCAACTGATCAAACAGATCATCAATTCTAGTCGACGGATATTTGTTCTTCACTGTCACTTTATTCAACTGCCGGTAATTAATGCATAACCTCAAAGTCCCATCCTTCTTCTTCACAAACAGCACTGGAGCTTCCCATGGTGACACACTGGAGTGTATGAACCCCTTATCTAGCAACTCCTGCAACTAGATTTTCAGTTCTTTCAATTCTGTGGGTGCCATTTGAAGGAACGGAAGCGTGAAAAACACAAGATTATACCATTGAATTCAAAAATTTTCACCTAGGGTCACATGCACCATGCAAGATTTATTTTTATCTATTTGATTTCAATGATAAACAACATATTAAAACTCTTTTAATATGTTTTTTGGATCTGTATTTGCCATTTAAGATTTTAAAATTAATCAGATTAATTTTAGAACCCTAGATTAAATCAAGAACGATTACACTAACCTCTTGATGTGCCGCAATGTCTGCCTTTGAGATTCGTCTTCAGACACCGGATGTTGTCCCTCTAGCATGTCCACAACAAGAACACATATTGAAGCCCTTGAACAGCATCTAAAGCCTTTTCTATTAATTAGAAATTCAAGTTCTGCCTTTTAAGAGATTAGAGATGTAAACAGGACACTAGAAACAATTTCTAGTGTTCTTAATTCAAGAGATTGATGGCTAATCTCTTTGAATTGATGAGAGATGAAGAGAAATAGCTGGAGAGGCTCAAAGTGGCGTGACATATGAGAGGAGAGGCTGCTGGTTATGTTTTCTTTTCATAACCACACTTAAATAGCTAGGTTAACACATTAAACCCTAGCCACATGTCACCTTTTGATTAGCTCTAGGTTTAAGTGACCCAATCACATTGTGCCAAGTGTCAAACCTATATTTAATATTGATTTTAATCATCTTACATGATTAAAAATATTTGGCAAGCTTATGTGTTATGCCATGTGTCACCATCTCATGGTGCCACGTGTCACACTGCAAAATGACCAAAATGCCCATGTGTCTTAATTTTGAGTTCTTAACCCAAAATAATTATTTTCTTCTTCTAATTAATTTATATCAAATATAAATTAATTAATTAATCTCTATTAATTAATTTCTCATCAATTAAATTCATATTTAAACACTTTAAATATAAATTTAATTTATACTACACATCCAATAATCTAGATTTGGTTTCAAGTCATGCTAGGGACTTTGCAATTTTATTGCAAACCAAATCTATTTAATTAATCAATTAAACTCTTTAATTAATTAATTAAATCATATTTAAATAGGTGATAACTTGTGTATGTGTGTGACTTACTAGGCTCATCACTAATTGGCAATGAGACATGATATCAACTCTTAATATCATCATAACTCTTTCTTACCATAAATGATTTCTCTAAATCATTTTATGAACCTCATAGACCATGGTTAACACCTAGCATAGCATGCCATGGCCACCCAATTAGTAATAAGGTTTACCTTAAATGAAACTATAATAATATGTTACAATGCACTAGAATCTCTCTGTTACAAAATCCCAACTCAAACAGGAGACATGTTTTATGTCAAACTCCATTTGCTATGAATATTATGTTCTCTTTTAATTCCAGTTCTTGATTAAAAGATTTTTCTCATCGTAAACTCTTTTCAATAAATCTATCTGTCCTGGCCAGAACTTGAAACATCAAGAACAATTAAATGAACATAGGATTTTATCTCTATTTACTTAGAGGAACAGATTCCATCTTGATCAACACCTACCTCCATATATAACTAGTAGGAGCCAACAGATGCCCATATACCCATACATAGTACAAGTATGAAAGCAGTATCAAACTCAAACTACCTATATACAAGATAACTGTGCTATCTCAGGTCTAAAGATTATATGCACTGATATGATTTATGACAAAACATTGACAAGAGTAAACTCCATGTGCTTGTCATAAGTGTCACCGTTCCTACTTATCATTTATAAGTGCCTATCATATTTGTTATATGGCATGAGACTCACCATTCCATCTTATTTATATCTCATATAAATAACTTGGGAACAAATATGAATACAATCTTTCTGGATAAGTCATGTCCTTATTATGAAGTATCCTCGATTGTGAACCTATTTATGATACTTTGTACTAGAAATATTGTCACTCATATTCTTAACAACTTAAGAATAATATTTCTAACAAAATATCAATGGACCTTTTCTATTACACATAAATATATTATGTAAACGGAAAAGTGGAAATGCCTTTTATTAATAAAATTATGTACAAGATACATACTAAATGATATGCTCTAGGGCATACTACTAACACCATTCTATAAGGAGCAATAGAGATTGGTGCTGTACCTGACAGTATCTCAATAACAAATTCGACTTCCCTTTTTAGTGGCAAGCCAGGCAATTCTTTATGGAACACATCTGGGAAGTCTCTTACTGTGGGTATGTCACATAGATCTGGCTTAGCCTGCCTAGTATCCACCACATGTGCTAGGTAGGCTTCACACCCTTTTCTTATCTATTTTCTTGCAACTATGGCTGAGATGACATTGGTCAAGAAATCTGCCCTTTTCCCCACAATTGTGATCTCATTACCTTAAGAGTTTTCAAAGAAATCCTCTTCAGTTTACAATCAACCATTGCTTGATGATGTGATAACTAGTCCATTCCCAAAATCACGTCAAACTCATTGAAAGGCAACTCAATCAGGTCTGCTAAGAATTCATACCCCTGAATCTTTAACGGGCAACCCTTGTACACTTTGTTCACCACTACACTATGGCCTAATGGATTAGTGACCAGGATGTCTTGGTCACTCTCCCCTACTAGTATCCCCCTTTCTACGGGTAAGTTGATGCAAATGTACGAATGAGTGGATCCTGGTTTCACCAATGCATGCACAAATGTATTATAGAGGGAGAACATACACCTGATGACGTCTGGGGCATCTTGCTCCTCCTGAGCTCTTATGGCATAGGCTCTAGCAGGTGCTCTGACCTCTAGCCTCTCTACTGGCTTAGATGCAGGTCTCTATGATGGTCCCACCGCCTCATATTTACTAGATTTCCTACACCTTTGAGGTGCAGGAGCAGATATGTCTGCTTGTGTTGGAGCAGCTGTAACAACTTTGGATGGACAATTCCTTAACTGATGCTCTGTTGACCCACACCTTAAGCAGGCAACTGTCACTCTCCAACACTCCCCCTTATGCCACTTTAGGCAATGCAGACATGCAGAAGATGCTGGGGCTGGTCCCCTGAACCCCGTCCTTGGAGAGCTGCCCACTGATGGTGTGGACTGAACTCTCCTATGGGTGAACTGTGGCTTGGCCACCTGGGACTGACCCTGACCTTGTGTTTGACCTGAACTATGTGTAGGTGGACCTTTGAACTTCTTTCCTGGTGTAGGAGATGAGCTAGACTAACCCAGGCCCCTCTTTTGCTGTCTCTCCCTTCTAGTCTGCTCACTTATTCTAACCTTTTCAACCTTTATTGTAGCTTCCACTAACTTGGTGAAGTCTGTGATTCCCAAGGCAATAATCATGATCTTTATGTTGTCATTTAATCCCTCTTCAAATCTCTTACACCTCTTGGCTTCATTAGGGACTATCTCCCTTCCATAACGACTTAGTCTGACAAATTCCTTTTCATACTTGGCCACTGTCAGCTATCTCTACCTTAGGTTAATGAACTCTCTTCTTCTCTATTCTAGGCATACACTACCCACATATTTCTTCTTGAATTCTGAGAGGAATAAGTCCCAAGTTATTAATTCTAGCTGCACTTCACTAGACACTGTATCCCACCATTGGTAGGCATCATCTTGCAACAGAGATACCGCAGCTTCTAGATTCTGCTCTGGAGTATAGTGGAGTTGTTTTAAAACCCTTCCTGTTCTGTTCAACCAATTTTCAGCTGCAAAAGAATCATCTTCTTTCTTACCAAAGAAATCGACTACTCCAAATTTTCTTAATCTTTCCAGATGTGATTTCTGCGGTAGAAGGTGGTGGTGGTGGTGGCATTACCCCAGCCATTTGTCTGAAGAACTCAGACATTTGCTGGAACATGGCCTGTGGAGGCTGAGTAGGCTTTGCTGGAGCTAGTGGAGAAGGTTCACCCCTACCCCCAGTCTCAACTGCTACAGGTGGAGCATGACTCTCCACTTCCTCCTTAATTGCCCTCTGAGATATGTGGTCCATATCCTATTCAAAATAACAAAGACAAATAGATCTGCATTAGTGTCACCTCGACTCTTACAAATGCAAAGCATGGTATGGACTCGATCTAGACCCAGAAACACCTAAATCATGCTCTGATACCACTAAATGTGACACCCCTTACCCGTCTACAGTATAGCCAAGTAAGATATGTCATACAGAATACCGGAATACCCTATTTTATTTCAATCATTTTTATTCTTCCTAATTTATTTCTTTTATAGTTATGAAGTAAAGTATAATTCATTTAAGTCATTTATTGAAATCATAAATTTATTTGAGGTTCCACAAATTTTATAGAAAATCCGGCAGAGTACTAGCTAAAAATGGAGAAAACAGTTCTTTAGAACCTGTGAAAAACACTTCCAATATGTTTTCAATCATTCCCAAACTCCATTTCATTAACAAAGTCTCAATATTTTTCAACAATATTTCCATTTCTCATTCATTCATTTCTCATGATATTCATATACAAGTCATAAATAAATATTCAATTTTCCATTCATAAACACAATTTCCACTATTCACATTAATACCAAAATACATTACACAAGTCTCAATTACACATGAGAAAATAAAAGTTAATTACAAAATACCAAAATGAAACCTAGTGTCCTACCAATGCACTGAAGACGGTGAGGTGACACGGACAATATGCAGAGTTATAGATGGTCTCACCCAGTCTGCGGTCTACTAGGCTCTCTGTCGGTCTCTCCAGAACCTACGCATGGCAAAAAGTAATGCACTAAGCAATAATGCTTAGTGGTGCCAATAATAGAAATAAAAGAAATAACATAAAATAAATATGTAGTGAATGTTCTGATGTCTTATGCAGACCATTTTTTAATAATTAGTTGTAGTCTTATTTACTTTGTACTTGTTATATTCATTATTTTATTAAATTTATCCACTTTCATTTTTGGTTGCCCAAGTAACCTATACTGGATGAATGGACTGGATAAATGGGTAAACTGGCACTGGGTATCAAGTACCTCGGGCCGTCACACCATCGGTCACATATGTATCTCCCAGTGTGCAATTGAACAACTAATAAGCTGTAATAAACATCAGGCACAAGGCCAAGTATCATCACAATGTCAGAATAGCTAAAAGCCATAAAATCATAGAATGGCATAATGCCATGTGCAGTACTGCTAACTGAACCCTATTGGCATGCCAACCTATCCAAACCAATCTTGCTAGGTGTACTAGGACATGTTACACTTTTAAATTGTACAATTCTTGAAATTTAAGTTTAGATGTTACTATTCATTTCATTAGTCAACTAAAATGTTGACTTTTGCATAGATAATAGGTACATTGGTTCTAATACTCCCAACATACCACATTTTGCATTCTAAAGTTGCTGGTATTGGTTGCCAATACCATTTCTAAGCTTAGTGTTAGTTATTCAAAATTTTCAGATTTCAAGCATTATGTTTACTGTTCCATTGGTCATTTGTACAGTAGGAATTTGGCAAAGTTATCTTCATGTAAGTAGTTCCTTATTGTGTCTAGTTACATTTTGTTTTTTGAATCACTCCATTTTGAGTTTTGTAGCTTAAGTTATGGCCTAAACACCATAATTGGCCAGATTGCAAATTTTATGGACAGAACCAAATCTATAGTGCTTTGTGCACTGATTGCAGGTCAATTTTTGAACATGTTATGATCAAAATTTTGGTTTGGTTTCTTCATGAAAGTTGTAGGTCTATGTCTCATCTTTCTGCTGGTAAAATTTTAGGTCAATTGGACCTTTCTACGCTGAGTTATGACCAAATGAATAAATTCATTTGGTTATTTTACCCAGATAGAATGCAAGTCACCTGGATTACGGCAATTTTTAGGTCAACTTGGTTTGGTTTTCTGGGTAGGATTTCTTCACCAAAGTTGTGTCATTATGTGTTTAGTTCCATGTCAAATTTTCCTTGTGCCAATTGAACCTCTACAACTCCATTTATAACTGCCCAAACCTGCTAGACTCATACTCAGTCGTGTAAGTCAGCCAAGGCAGCTCACCCAAACTCAAATTCCAAGCCACAACTCACTTCATTTCCTCATCATACACAGCTAAATGGTTACTAATTGACCATTTAAACTTTCATTCACCAATACATGAACAAAGTCTCAATTTTATACCCAAATTCTAACTCTACCATCTCAAATCATGCATTTAACTTGCATTTCATTATCCTAATCATGAAGTTAATGTTGAGGGCAACCATGATACCATTTTACCTCAAAGAAAACCTCATAATCCTACCAAGTACAAGGCTACTGAAATTTTGGGGGAGGTATACACATAATTTTTATTCAATTTTCTTGTAGATTTCTACTTAATCTCACTCCCTCAACATGAAACTAAAGAGAAACATGAAGTTTGGTCACTAACCTTGAATGGAGTTAATTCCAATCTTGCAAAAGCTCTTCTTTTTCACTTCTTTTTGCTCTCAAAAGCTTCACTAAGATGAAGTATTATGTTTTTGTGTTGGGAATTTAGGGTTTAGTTGAAGAAAAACCAAGGAAACCAAGCTTTGAAAACTTGGCAATGGAGGACAATGGATGGGTATGGTTCGGCCAAAGAGAAGGTTGAAGAAAGCAACTGATTTTTTTCTTTCTTTTTTCTGCCCATTAAGTCATTTTAAATAAGTTAGTGCCATGTGTCAAAATTTGATTGGGTGGGAGGATTTTAATGACATCATAATGATGTCATAATTCTAATTTCTTTCATTTTCTTTCCTTTTCTTGTCTACTTAATTTCAATTAAATTTTTAACAATATTTATTCACATTTTATGTCATATAAATTATTTACTTAACTGGATAAGTCGACCAAAAATTACCTCTGAAGGCAAAATGACCAAAATGCCCTCCGTTTGGCTTAATAGAACAAAATTGTCTGTACCGATTGAAAAAATTTTCTAAGCATTTTCTTGGCATTCTAATGCCATAGAAACCTCAATGACCCTTCTATTGAGTCTCAAAAATTATTTTATGAATTTTCCCTCGGGTCTAGGGCTCCTAGTCGCGAGGACCGCAACTTCCCACTGGGTTACCCATCGCTAGGGCACAGGCTCATTTAACTGGTTGTATTTTATTTCTAAAATTTTCCTAAATTTTTCTTATTAATATTTGAGTTAATCATGGTTCCTCACTTTAGTTTAAATATTCTTCTAGACGTTCTAGCTGTTCGGACCGACACTGGTCACCGAAACAATAGAATGTACGAAGTTGCTACAGGGAGGGTGTTATAGTTAATATCATATCTCATTGCCAATTAGTGATGAGCCTAGTAAGTCACATACATACACAAGATAATCACCAAGTAAAATGTGATTTAATTGATTAATTAAAGAGTTTAATTAATTAATTAAATAGGCTTGGTTTGTAATAAGATTGCAAAGTCCCTAGCATGACTTGAAACCAAATCTAGGTTATTGGATGTATAGTATAAGTTAAATTTATATTTAAAGTGTTTAAATATGAATTTAATTGTGAGAAATTAATTAATGGAGATTAATTAATTAATTTATATTTGATATAAATTGATCAGAAGATGAGAAATAATGATTTTGGGTTGAGAACTCAAAATTACAACATAAGGGTAGTGACACATGGCATCATATAAGTTTGCCATTTGTCTTCCTATCATGCAAGGTGATCAAAGTCAAGATTAAATCTAGCTTTGACACTTGGCTTAATGTGATTAAGTCAATTAAAATTATGATACAATGTGATGATGACATGTGGCAAAGGGTTTAAGTGATAACCTAATTATAAAAGGGAAAAGTAAAGAAGAAACACTTACTCTTATTCTCTCCTAAATATGGCGGCACACATAGCTCTCCCTCTCCTCTTCTTCTTCTTTTCTCATCAATTCAAAGAGAATTGCCCAAATTCTTTTGAATTAAAATTGCTAGAAATTGTTTCTAGTGTCCTATACACGCATACAACCTCTCTAAAGGTAAGAACCCAATTTATAATTGGTTGGCAACGGCTTGAGAAGCAAATTGGGGGCTGCCCATTGGTGATCTTGGTGTGGAAAAGCTAGAGGGACAACGCTTGGGGTCCTAGGTGCTTCCTAAAGGTGTCAATCACATCCATAGTGCATCAAAGAGGTTAGCACTCTAACTCCTCTTTTAAACTATGTTTTAAAAGAATTAATTTGCTAATTCACAATCTATAATGGCAAACATAGATCCTAATACATATTAAAAGTGTTTTAATATGCAATTGAGTATTAAAATTAATTAGGCACATAAAAAATGTAGTATGATGCATGTAACCCTAGAAGAAAATTTTTAAAATTCAATGCTCTAATGAACAAACTTTCATGCTTCCGGTCCTTAAGTCATATAACATCCTTACTTTACGTAGTCCGTATGTTCCACTGTTTTGACAGCTAATGTCTCAAAAAAAGGTTAGTGCTAGTTTTTCATTCCTTGCTTCATTAAACTTTGTTTTAAGGTCGAGATGAGTTGAATGGTGAAGAAATTTGATGGTTTTGATAAGTTATTTGTGACACCCCTTACCCGGCTACAGTGTAGCCGAGCAAGTTATGCCACTCAGTGTGCCGAGCACGCTATTTTATCTTAATTCATTTTTATTCTTCCTTTTGAATATAACTTGTGAAATATAATTTATTTAAGCCATTTATCGAAATTATAATTTATTTGAGGTTCCGAAAATTTTATAGAAAATCCGGCAAAGTACCGGCTAAAAATGGAGAAAACCGTTCTTCGAAACCTGGGAAAAACACTTCCTATATTCTTATTCATTCATCTCAACTCCATTTATTAAGATCTCAATATTTTTCAACCATTCGTTTCTCAATCATTCATCTCATTTGTTAATCATGTACAAGTCATAAATAGACATTCACTCTTCCTTTCACAAACACAATTTTCTTAACAATTCCTCTATTTGTCATTCATTCATTTCACATCATCATTAGACTCAAATCATAAATAAATTCTCACATGTGATTTATAATCACATGTTACAAGTACTTACATTAATACAAAATTATATTACATTTGTTTCAAATACACATGATAAAATAAGAGTTTAATTACCAAATTTACAGAAATCTCAAAATACAAAATGGGACCCAGTGTCCTACCAATGCACTGTAGACGGTGAGGTGACACGGACGAGATGCGAATCGTGAGTGCCTTACCGAATCGTGGTCTACTGGGCCCTCTGTCCAAATCTTGAGCACCTCACAGCGTTGCAAAGCGCTAAGCATAAAGCTTAGTGGTGCCAATAAAACAAGAAAATATAATATGCAAATAAAAATAATAATTTCCTTGCTATTGTGTTCATAAGAGATGAATAATTACTGACTTATTGTTTAGTCGAGGGCTAATCATGTTTTATGATATTAACTTCTTCATGCATTTCGTTAATTATTTTCTTCATGATCTTGAGCTTCTTTGTATTTTTGGTAATCATTCCTGATACTTAATTTTCGTATTTTCTTTAATAATCAGTTCAATCACAGTTATACTTTTCCATGCCCAAGTAACCTATACTGGACGACTGGACTGGATAACGGGTCGTTGGCACTGGACACCGCGGTGCCTCGAGCCGTCATGCCATGGGACGCAGAACGTCAACCACGTATGCAGTCAGTATGGCTAAAAAGCCATGATATCACATAATTGGCATAAAAGCCATGAATACGGGCATAAAAGCCATGAATACGGGCATAAAGCCATGAATACAGGCATAAAGCCTTTCGCAGTACTGCTAAAACAATACCCTATTGGCATGCCAACCTAGCCAAACCAATCACATTAGGCCTACTAGGGCATTTTGCACTTTTAAGTTTCATAATTTTTGAATTTAAAGTTTTCATGTCACTATTCATTTCATTAGTCAACTAAAATGTTGACTTTTGCATAAACCATAGGTACATTGGTTTTAGTACTCCCAACATACCACATTTTATATTCAAAACTTGTTGGTTTTGGTCACTTTCTCAAAGCTTAGGTCATTTTGGCAAAATTGCCAATTTTTGGTTTTGGTGTCACTATTCACCTCATTGGTCAACAAAAATGTTGACTTTTGGATAGAAAATAGGTGTATTGGTTTTAACACCCCAAACATATCACATTTTGTATTTAAAACTTGTTGGTATTGGTTGCCAATACCATTTCTAAGTTTAATGCTAATTGAACAAAATTTTCATATTTGGTGCTTCATCTTTACTGTTCCATTTGTTATTTTTACAGTGGGAATTTGAGGAAATGGTAAGCATGAAAGTTGTTCCTTATTCTGTCTAGTTGAATTTCCTTTTTTGAATCACTCCATTTGGAGTTTTGTAGCTCAAGTTATGGCCAAAATAAGTTTACTGTTCACGTGCACTGTTCATGCTGCACTTTTGGGTTTTGGCAGATTTTGGTCCAACTTTGGTCAGTAATTTGATCAAGTTAAGTTCATAATTTGGCCTAACTTTCTTCATATTAAATGTTCTACTATGCCTTACGTTTTCATCGGTTCAAGAATCACCTAAATCCGAGTTTTCTAGAGAGAGTTATAGTCATCCAAACATTACTGCTCAAATGAAAATTCTGGAAATCTCAGTACAGTAAACTTAACTTTGCTCAATGATTTGATTAGGTTAATAGCATAATTTAGATTGGTGTCCTTCATGAAAGTTGTTTGTCTATATCTTATCTTGTTTCTGTAAAAATTTCAGGTCAATTGACCATATCTACAGTGAGTTATGACCAAATGAACAGTTACTGTTCATTTGGTCATTTCTGCAGGGGCTGTTTGCAGGGTATCCGGATTGGGGCCAAGTTTTGGTCCTCTTGCTTTGGTCTTTTGGGCATGGTTTCTTCAGAAAAAATGTGCCATTATAAGCCTAGTTTCATGTCCAATTGGCCAAACACCAATTGGACCTACACAGCCAAAGATATGGCAGTCCAAACATGCTGGACTCACAGCCTCATTTCTGTTGTCTCTTGGCAGCCTTCCCATTTCAGTTTACCATGCATTAGCTCACTTCAAATTATGATTTACTTGCCTTAAATGGTCACTAATTGACCATTAGAATGTCCACTAATCATTCCATAAGCCAAATCAAATTTTCACTTCTCAAAACCCTAGTTTTCCCTTATGATTCACACATACACCTAATTAAGCACTTTCATTCATTATTTATGTGTATATACACCTTAAACATAATCTCTAATTCATTCTAAGTCCATTAAAACCATCAAAAACACTCCACCTTTGTTCCTTCCTTAGGGCAGCCGAAATTCATAGGGTCCATATACATAGATTCCATTCATTTAATTTACAAAACCTTACTCACTTTAAGTCTTTAACATGAATTAAAAGAGATTTAAGTGTAAATAGGCACTAACCTTTAGGTGGCAGATTTTTCAAGCTACCCAAACTCCTTCTTTCTTCTTCTTTTGGCTGCCTAGAGGTTGCTTAGGATGTGGGGACAAGTTTTAGTGAAGATAACTTAGGGTTTTGAGGTGAGAAAGGGTGTGGATTCAAGCTTTGTAAGCATGAAAATGGAGAAGGGAAAAGAGAAGCATGAAACGTTTTTTTGGGGAATAAGAGTAGCTGCAGAAAATTTTCTAAAATGGTCTTCTTTTTCTGCCCATTTATGTATTATAAATGTCTTCCTTTAATTTGATCGGCTAAGGGGTTCTAATTACATAAAGCTTATGTCATTAATGCCTTTTTATTTGATTTTTCTTTCTTCTTTCTTTAACTCATTTCTAATTAAATTTTTACTAATATTTATTCATATTTTAGATCATAATAATTATTTACTTAACTGGACAAGTCGGCCAAAAATCACCTCTGAAGGCGAAATGACCAAAATGCCCTCCGTTTGGCTTAACGGGTCAAAATTGCATCTGATTGAAAAAAATTTTCTAAATATTTTCTTGGCATTCTAATGCCATAGGAACCTCAATAACCCTTCTCTGGAGTCCCAAAAATTATTTTATGAATTTTTTCCCGGGTCTAGGGCTCCTCGTTGCGAGAACTGCAACTTCTCTCTGGGTTACCCATCGCTTGGGCACCGGCTCATTTGACTTGGTTGTATTTTATTTCAAATTTTTTCCTAAATTTTTCTTATTAATATTTGAGTTAATTTTGGTTCTTGACTTTAGTTTAAATATTTTTCCGACGTCCTGACCGATACCATCACCAATAAAGAGAATGTACGGAGTTGCTACCGGGAGGGTGTTACAACTCTTCCCCTCTAATTTAAATTTCGTCCTCAAAATTTACCTAATGTAAATAGCCAAGGAGCT
Organism: Hevea brasiliensis; assembly: GCF_030052815.1. NCBI lineage: Eukaryota > Viridiplantae > Streptophyta > Magnoliopsida > Malpighiales > Euphorbiaceae > Hevea > Hevea brasiliensis. The sequence goes on along the minus strand of NC_079496.1, from coordinate 72,872,754 downwards.
AATACCTCTTTATTTCTTCACCTTTCCGTGTTATCCTACTTCACTTTCTCCTTAGTCTCAATCCTATCCTCAAACAGTTATGTACTCATCCTTTTTCATCTTAAATACAGTCTCCTTCTCATCTCCATTCACTATCTCATTGTCTCTTCACTCTCTTATTCCATACCTTAACCTAAAATAAACAAGAAATACAGATCTGCAATAGTGTCACCTCGACTCATATGAATGCAGTGCATGATATGCAATCTATCTAGGTCCAGAAACGCCTAAACCGTGCTCTGATACCACTAAATGTGACACCCCTTACCCGACTACAGTGTAGCCGAGCAAGTTATGCCACTCAGTGTGCCGAGCACGCTATTTTATCTTAATTCATTTTTATTCTTCCTTTTGAATATAACTTGTGAAATATAATTTATTTAAGCCATTTATCGAAATTATAATTTATTTGAGGTTCCGAAAATTTTATAGAAAATCCGGCAAAGTACCGGCTAAAAATGGAGAAAACCGTTCTTCGGAACCTGTGAAAAACACTTCCTATATTCTTATTCATTCATCTCAACTCCATTTATCAAGATCTCAATATTTTTCAACCATTCGTTTCTCAATCATTCATCTCATTTGTTAATCATGTACAAGTCATAAATAGACATTCACTCTTCCTTTCACAAACACAATTTTCTTAACAATTCCTCTATTTGTCATTCATTCATTTCACATCATCATTAGACTCAAATCATAAATAAATTCTCACATGTGATTTATAATCACATGTTACAAGTACTTACAATAATACGAAATAATATTACATTTGTTTCAAATACACATGATAAAATAAGAGTTTAATTACCAAATTTACAGAAATCTCAAAATACAAAATGGGACCTAGTGTCCTACCAATGCACTGTAGACGGTGAGGTGACACGGACACTATGCAGAACTGTGAGCTGCCTCACCGAATCTGTGGTCTACTGGGCCCTCTGTCCAAATCTTCAGTACCTACGCCTTACCGAATATGGCTTCTTAGCCACACTGTTTGCACACCGGGAGATACTTTGTGACTGATGGTGTGACGGCCCGAGGTACCAGGTACCCAGTGCTAGTTTATCCACTGATTGCACATCGGGAGATACTTTGTGATCGATGGTGTGACGGCCCGAGATACTTGGTACCCAATGCTATATCTGTTTATCAAGTATGGTCGGTGTGTAGGTTACATGGGTAGTCAATTAAAACATTATTCAATTCAGGTAGTTAAGTTAAGTTAAGTATAATGAAATTTCAATACAATTAAATTAAGTATTGAATGAAATGAGTAAAAGAGATTAGCAATAGAAACATAACAAAAATACAATTTGCTGAACCGTAGAGACTTAAAATACAATATAGTTAGAATAATTTATATACTGAGTATATTTACTGAAAGGTTATAAACTAAGCACTTCCAAAAAGGAACAAATTAGTATATAAGTTAGTTGATACTAGAAATACCATACCAAATTAAATTAATTCCTGAGTATCCAAATTATGATTTATTTCTTTCTTTATTTGTATATATTATTTCTTGTTATACTATTGCACCACTGAGCAAAAATGCCTAGCGCGATGGAATTTTTTTCCTTGCACAGGTACTTCGACTGATATTTTAGAGTCCAGATCTGCAGAAGTGTCAGAAGAGTTCAAGGTTTTCACCTCCTTAGCAATGCATGTAGATAGGGCTCATATTAAGCATATAATGTATTTTGTATATTTTAATTATTTCTTATGTTGTAATTCAATTTAAGAATTTGTATTGAATAAGTCTGTGATTTACTTAAACTATATAATATGTAGACTGTGAACTTATGTAATTAGTTAACAAATTAAGTTACTTAATGGAACCAAACATTTTGATATATGAGTTGATTCTGAATATGAATGAGATTGAAATTTTGAATATGGAAAATATGTGATATTTACTATACTAGTCAGATTTAATAGACAACTTTAGTGCCTAAACCATTTTTGAACAAATAAAGTTTTAAAATTAACAATGAACAGGACATCATAAGGTAGGGTGCTCCAGCACCAAATGTGCAATCCTTGCTCAGCTACACTGTAGACGAGTGAGGGGTGTTACAAGTCACCTCCTCAGCAATGCATGTAGATAGGGCTCACATTAGTCATTTTATGTATTTTGTATAGTATAAATATTTCTTATATTGTAATGCAGACTAAAAAATTGTAATTAATATTTATGTGTTGTAAATTAATAAATCGGTTAATTCATATGTGATTAAATTGTATATCATGTAAATTAATAAAACTTGAAAATTTCTATATATAAATTGTGCATGAATGGAAATGCATGGAAATGAATATGAAATTGAAATATATCGATGATATTTGAAATATGAGATGATTATGAGAATAATTGATAAGATTTTTATTGTAGAATGTTATTGAAAAATTTTGAGTAGGTGAATAGTGAAACACGCCAAACGGCAATATAATAGGGGAAACTCCTTCAGTTTCTCGCTCATAAATAAATTGAACGATTAATTAAAATGGCGAGAAGAAAAAAAAATTTATTTAGGAATAAAGTAAGATAATATAGGGTGCTCCGACACTAACTGTGGCATGCCTCACTCACCTATACTGTAGACGGGTAAGGGGTCTCACAGATATTGCTGACTGGCCTCTCCTAGGTATAGTCTGTGATTTCAGCCTTTGGGACTGACTTTGGCTCTAAGGTCCCTTGGGCTTCTTACTAGCTTTGACTAAGGAGCTAGACTGCCCTAGGCCTCTCTTATACTGTCTATCCCTATGGCTTTGCTCACTGTCTTTCACTCTCTCCACATTCAGAGTGTAACACCCCTCACCCGTCTACAGTATAGCTGAGCAAGGCATGCTACACGGCGTGCCGGAACACCTAGTCTGTGATTATTTCATTTCTTGAACTCAATTTGATTTTAAGAAGTCTTTTATGTACTATTCATATCATGCTTATACTATTTTCATACTTTGATAAAATCAGTGTTTAAAAAATGATAATAAAAATTTGACAAGGTGCCATCAGTATTTTAGATAAACTATCCTTCCAAACCTGTTGAAAACAGTTTAATATAATAATATGAAAATCTCAAATATTTAATAGTCTCTATTTCTCAGTAAAGTCAATAGACTTTTGCAGTCATTAAACAGTTCCATAATACAGTCCATAATAGTTTAAATATATCCAGAAAATCTCCATGTTACTTAATATGTACAAAATATTACAAACTTTAGAGCTTTCATAATATTACAAAATACAGGGCCAAATTTCAAATACAACAAAAGTACAAAATACAAGATATCCTAAGTCCTATCATGTATGCAATGCAGTGCAGATGACTCTGGACTTCTGTTCAGATCTGATGTCTTACCCGGTCGTAGGTCTGCTAATCTCCCCAGCTGTGTCTCCAATACCTACGCATTACAAAAGCAACGCACTAAGCAATTTTGCTTAGTGGTGCCAAATATAAAGAAATATATACTAAAATAAAGTAATTGAATTTATGACATCGGTATTCTTTACAATTGTTGATTCTACCTTTATTTGCTAACATTTCAATATTTGCTAATTTTGGTAGTGCTGTATATCAGAAAACTAGGTTTAGCTATTTGAATTTAATAGTACTTGAATTACTGCCCGTGTAGCCTATATACTGACCAGACTAGATAAATGGATATACTGGCACTGGGTACCTAGTACCTTGGGCTGTCACACCATTGGTCTCAAAGTGTCTCCCGGTGTGCAAATAGTGTGGCCAAAAAGCCATATAGTCAATTTGGCAATAAGCCAAGAATAAATACACAATATGTATAGCCGTAGGCAATTAAAGTCACAGTGCGGCATAATAAGTCGTAAAAACACAGTATGGCATGAAGCCATTTACAAAATAGCTGTCAAAATCCTATTGGCATGCCAACCTATCCAAACTAGTCAACTAGGCAAACTAGGGTACGTTATAAATTAATTATTTAATTCATCAATTTTTTTGAGTTTACTAGCTATTATGTAATTCATAAGTCAATGCTTATGTTGACCTTTTTAGGTACTATGGATAAGTTGTTTCTAGCATCAATATTTCACATATTGTAATTCAATATGCTGCCAATATAGTGCAATTTACCATTTTTATAGGTTGGCATTCATTGCCAAATTGCTTCAAGCATCATTATATGTAAATGTCAAATTCTCAATTTTTGGTGTGCTAGATTGGTCTAGCTTAAAGTTCTATTTCTCTTAGTTTTTAGCTTCTGGTCAAAGAGGCAAAATTGTAGTTATATGTCTTATTGCACTTGGGGCAAAATTTCAGGTCATTATGAGTTGTATAAACCATGATATGGTAAAGTTACTAAAGCTGGACAGATTGCACCTTTAGTGCAAAATTTGATCAATTTTAGGTCACTTTTAGTTCTGGCAGTTTTTGTACCCAAATTTGTGCAAGCCATTTTACTTAGTTCTGGCCATTTCTGGGCTTTGGTGTCTTCATAAGAATTGTATCTCTATATCTAAGCTATCCATGGTAAAAATTTCAGGTCAATTGGACCTGTTTTGAGTGAGTTATGGTCATCCTAATGATTACTATTCATATGATAAAAAATCTTGGTTGCAAGGTTGCTATTCCGAATTTGGTCATTTTTAAGGTCAGTTTCTAGGCACAATTTTGGTAACATTTCTACATGAAAGTTGGCCTATTTGGTGTCTAGTTTCACCCCCATTGGCCTCATACCAATTGGGTTCACAATTTGGCACTTATCACCTAATTTAGGTACTGCCATCAATACACAACCTGCACAAAACACTTACACTTTCAATTTGATATTCCTTCTCCTCCTCATTACTTCAATATTCAATCAATGGCACTTCCATATATATATTGTACACAATTACAACAAACAATTTTGGGCAGAACATTCAAGTGCTCAATGCACACAATTCACCATTAAGTTCAACATTCACTTCCACCAAAATTCAACATATCTCTATATCAATATTACACATACACTTCAATATACTCATACTTCAATATCAATTGCACATGCTACCCATAATTTAACACTATCATATTTCATTAATAAACTTCATAGTCGCACACAAATTCATGATATTATGGGCTGTCAAACATGGCAGTTTGCCAAAGTATCAAGGTTCCATTTCAAACCCTTATTTCAAGCATTACATACACATACTTAGATTTTAACTTACTACATCTTCCATTTGAGTTAATCAACCATAATTCCCATCCATTAGAGGTAAGAAAAACTCAAATACAACAAATATTCATGGCTGCCAAAAATGGACAATTACATATCTCAATGTTTTCTTTATTTCTCTTCACTAAAATACTCACCTCAACCTAAACACAAGGTTTACTAAAGCAAGGGAGAGGTTTTGGACACTTACCACTTTTGAAGCTTATCAAAACTTCATCAAATCTTGTTTTTCTTGTTGCCAATATCTTCCCCAAGGTAAGTAGGCAAGCTCTAATGAAGGAACCAAGTAGAAATGGTGGTTTGATCATGCACTAATGAAGGTTGCATGTGGGGCGGCAATAGTGGTTTCCATGGTGAGAGTTTCGGCTGGTTTATGGAGCAAGGTTGAAGATGATGATTCAGCTGTCCCAAGGCTTAGATAAGTATCCCATGGCTAGAGTTAGTGGAGCACTAAGTAATAGTTTAATGGTTAATTAGTTAAAGTTTCCTTATTTGCTCATTTACCTCCATTCTTTTACTATTTACATATTGTATCACATTTTAATTTTTCATGACATTTCTAAAGTGTAATATCATTTATTTTTAATGGAAATTAAGGTCAAAAGGCAACTCTTGGTGTCAAATGACCAAAATGCCCCACTTCGGGTTATATTCCCAATTTTTCGGTAACACTAATTTTTATCTATTTCTTGATTTTTCAATTTTCTTTGTACTAATTTATTAATTTTTTCTTTGATAATTCTAGTGTCAATTATATTTCAATAGACCTTTACTTACATCTTGAAATTAAATTCTGAGGGTTCCCCATGGTCCTAGGGTCGGAAATGGCCTTCCCAGTGCAGTAACCCATCGCTTCGGTGCCGGCTCATTTAACTTAGCTTCATTTTCTCTCTTTCATTTTTATTTAATTTTTCTTATATTTTCTTTTTATTTTTTTCATCATTTTATGTCTGTTCACTATCACCAAAGTGTAGTTCCAGACATTCTGACTTGCCTGGACTGCTATTTGGCCGTTGGAGCAACAGAACGTACATAATACATACAGTGGGGATGTTACAACTCTTCCCCTCTAAATAAAAATTTCGTCCTCGAAATTTACCTAATGTGAAGAGCTGAGGGAACTGTTGCCTCATTGTCTCCTCACTCTCCCATGTTGCCTCTTCCGTGATTTTCACTAGTGGAATTGTTTTGTTTCTGAGCTCTTTTACCTCTCGTGCTAAGATTTTAATCGGTTCTTCTTCAAATGTTAGGTCACGTTGTACCACAATTTCTTTTGTTGAGATGACATGTGAAGGATCTGATCTGTATCTTCTGAGCATCGAGACATGGAACACATTATGTATCTTGTCCAGCTCAGGTGGTAAGGCTAATCGGTAGGCTACTAGTCCCACACATTCCATAACTTCATATGGGCCACTGAACCTAGGGCTTAATTTTCCCTTTTTCCCGAATCTCAACACTTTCTTCCACGGTGATACTTTGAGAAGTACCTTCTCGCCAACTTCATACTCAATATCCTTTCTTTTTAAATCAGCATAAGATTTCTGTCGGTCTGAGGCAACTTTCAAATTGGCCTTTATCAGTTTCACCTTTTCCTCTGTCTGTTTTATCAGGTCTGGCCCCACTAGCTTATCTTTACCCAATTCAGTCCAACATACAGGTGTTCTGCATTTTCTCCCATACAGTGCTTCATAGGGTGCCATTTGTATGCTAGCTTGATAGCTATTGTTGTATGCAAATTCTGCCAGTGGAAGGTATCTGTCCCACCTTCCCTCAAACTCAATAACACAACTTCTCAGCATATCCTCGAGGACCTATCACATATGTTATGTTATTATTATCATTATCAGTTCAATTATTGTTTATAATAACTCAATGAGTTTCAGAATTTACCTGGATTATTCTTTCTGACTGTCCATCCATCTGAGGATGAAAAGCTGTACTAAAATGGAGTTGTGTGCCCAAGGATTCTTATAATTTCTTCCAAAATCTATATGTAAACCTCAGGTCTCTATCAGATATAATGGAAAGCAAAATTCCATGTAGTCTAACTATCTCACTAATATACAATTCTGCTAGCTTTTCTAGTGAGTAGTGAGTTTTGACTGGCAGAAAATGTGCTGATTTGGACAACCTATCTACAATCACCCATACTGCATCATGCTTCTTCTGAGTGAAAGGTAGACCACTGTCAAATTCCATAGTGACTCGATCTCATTTCCATTTAGGTATATTTATGGGCTGTGACAAACCTTATGGAACTTGATGTTCTGTTTTGACTTACTGACATGTCAAGCATCTAGTTACATGGTCAACTATGTCCTTCTTCATACCTAGCCACCAGTATCGGAGTTTCAGGTCATGGTACATTTTTGTGCTTCCTGGGTGTATAGCATACACACTGTTATGTGCTTCTCTCATAATACTGGTTTTCAATTCTTTATCATCTGGAACACACACTCTTTCTTTATAGTACAAGCGCCCATTTTCTTTCACTTCATATTCAGTTTCCTTCCCCTCAGTGATTTTGCCCATAACAACCATTAATTTCTCATATGTCTTCTGCCCATCCAGTATCCATTGTAACAGATTCGACTTCACTTGCAACTCAACCAAAATAACTCCATCATGAGTTAAGGACAGTTGGGCATTCAGAGATCTTAATGCTACAATAGATTTTCTGCTTAAAGCATCAGCGACTACATTTGCCTTCCCAGGGTGGAAGTCAATCATATCTTTAATGAGAAGATAGCTGCTGCTAACTCTAAATCATGAGTAGGGTAATTCTTTTCATGTGGCCTTAAGTGCCTGGAAGCATATGCAACCACTTTCCCATCTTGCATGAGTACACACCCTAACCCATTGTGTGAGGCATCACTATAGACTACAAAGTCTTTTCTTGACACTAGCTGTGTTAACACTGGTGCCTCTGTCAACATAGCCTTCAACCTCTCAAAACTAGTTTGACACTTGTCATTCTAGTCAAATTTCATATTCTTGTGTAGTAATTTGGTCATTGGAGCAGCTATCAGGGAAAATTCCTTTAGAAATCTTCTATAATATCCGGTTAACCCCAAGAAACTTCTGATCTCAGTTGTATTTCTGGGAGGCTTTTAATCTTCTTGGGATCCACTCTAATCCCTTCAGCTAATACTACATGTCCAAGGAATGTAATCTCATTCAACCAAAACTCACACTTGGACAATTTAGCATACGGTTTCTTCTCTTTTAGAGTCTACAGAACAATTCTCAAATGTTCATCATGTTCTGCTTTATCATTGGAATACACCAGGATGTCATCAATGAAGACCACTATGAACTGATCTAACTATGGATGGAAGATATGGTTCATAAGGTCCATGAATGTTATTGGGGCGTTTGTTAATCCAAATGGCATTACCAGGAATTCATAATGCCCATACTGAGTTCTAAATGCAGTCTTAGGCACATCTGCATCTTTAACCCTTAGCTGATGATACCCTGATCTGAGATCAATCTTACAAAATACACCGGCTCCCTTCAACTGATTAAACAGATTGTCAATTCTAGGCAACGGATACTTGTTCTTCACTGTTACTCTGTTTAACTGCCGATAGTCAACACATAACCTTAGTGTCCCATCTTTCTTCTTTACAAACAGTACCGGAGCTCCCCACGGTGACACACTGGGGTGTATGAACCCCTTGTCTAGTAATTCTTGCAGCTGGATTTTTAACTCTTTCAATTCAGCAGGTGCCATCCTATACGGAGCAATTGAAATCGGAGCTGTACCCGGCATAATCTCAATAGCAAATTCAACTTCCCTTTCTAGTGGTAAACTAGGCAATTCCTCAGGAAATACCTCAGAGAAATCCCTTACTGTGGGTATGTTAGACAAGTTAAATTTACCCTGCCTAGTGTCAACCACGTGTGCCAAATAGGCTTCACACCCTTTTCTCAACCATCTCCTTACAACTGTAGCTGAGATGACATTGGATAAGAAATCTGTCCTTTCACCCACAACTGTTATTTCTTCATTCTCAATAGTTTTCAGAGAGATTCTCTTCGATTTACAATCTACTATTGCCTGATGATGGGATAACCAATCCATTCCCAAAGTCACATCAAACTCATGGAAAGGCAGTTCGATTAAGCCTGTTGAGAACTCTTTCCCTTGAATCTTTAATGGACAGCCCTTGTATATCTTATTCACTACCACACTGTGGCCTAGCAGATTTGTGACCAGGATGTCTTAGTCACTTTCCTCTACTGGTATTCCCTTTTCTATAGGCAGCTTGATGCAAATATATGAATGAGTAGATCCAGGATCCACTAATGCATGCACAGAAGTATTATAGAAGGGGAACATACCCTTAATGACATCTGGAGCATCTTATTCCTCCTGTGCCCTTATAGTATAGGCTCTGGCTGGTTTTACGCATACGCTCTCCCCACGGACTACGATATAGGTTTTACGTAAATGCAGTGCCTCAACCTTACCCGGCTTTCTACCCCTTGTAGCTGGAGGGGCAGGCTTATCAGTTGATATCGAAGTGGATGTAGCAGTTCTGCGAGGACAATCTCGGACTAGGTGGTCTGTAGACCCACACTGTAAACAAGCACCTATCATCCTCCAACATTCACCCTTATGCCATGTTTGGCAATGTGGGCAAGCAACAGACACTGTTTGGGCTGGTCCCCTGAATGTTATCCCTGGAGAGCTAGCCACTGAAGGTGTGGACTGGCCTCTCCTTAGTGTAAACTGAGATTTGGTCCTCTGTGACTGACCCTGACTTTGTGCTCTACTGAAACTCTGAGTAGGTGAACCTCTGAATTTCTTACTAGGGGCAGAAGATGCACTGGTCTAAATCTGACCTCTTTTTTGCTGTCTATCCCTTCTGTTTTGTTCATTCATTCTAACTTTTTTAACCTTCAGTGTGGTTTCCACTAACTTGGCAAACTCTGTAATCCCCAAGGCTGTAATCATTACTTTAATGTTATCATTGAGCCCTTCCTCAAATCTCTTGCATCTCTCTGCCTCATTAGGGACTATTTCCCGCCCATAGCAGCTCAGTCTGACAAATTCTCTTTCATATTCAGCCACTGTCAACTGTCTCTGGCATAGGGTAATAAACTCCCTTCTCTTTTCTTCTAGATATACACTGCCCACATACTTCTTTATGAACTCAGTGAGAAAGAAATCCCAAGTTATTTGTTCTACTGGTACCTCACTAGTTGCTGTATCCCACCATTGGTATGCATCATCTTGCAGTAGTGATACAGCAGCTTCTAAATTTTGCTTTGGAGTACAATGAAGTTGTTTCAAGACTCTTCCAGTTCTGTCCAACCAGTTTTCAGCTGTGACAGAATCATCTTCCCTTTTGCCCAGAAAATCCACTGCTCCGAACTTCCTGAGTCTCTCCACATGAGATTTTTAATGTGGAGGTAGTGGTGGTATAACTCCTGCCATCTGTCTAAAGAACTTAGCCATTTGTTGAAATGTGGCTGGTGCACCAGGTACTGGTGGAGCAGGTTCCCTCCTGTCTCCTGGTTCAGTCATAGATGGAGCATGACTTTCCACTTCCTCATTGACCACTCTCTGTGATGTGGAGTCCATATTCTGATCAAAATAACATATCAAAAGATCTGCATTAGAGTCATCTCAACACTTACAATGCAATGCATGATATACAATCTATCTAGGTCTAGAAATGCCTAAACTGTGCTTTGATACCACTAAATGTAACACCCCTCACTAGTCTACAGTGTAGCCGAGCAAGGCGTGCTACACGGCGTGTCGGAACACCTAGTCTATGATTATTTCATTTCCTGAACTCAATTTGATTTTAAGAAGCCTTTTATGTAATATTCATATCATTGCTGATACTATTTTCATACTTTGATAAAATCATTGTTTCAAAAATGATAATTAAAATTTGGCAAGGTGCTGTCTGTATTTCGGACAAACTATCTTTCCAAACCTGTTAAAAACAGTTTAATATAATAATATCAAAATCTCAAATATTTCATAGTCTCTATTTCTCAGTAAAGTCAATAGACTTTTACAGTCATTAAATAGTTCCATAATACAGCCCATAATAATTTAAATATATCCAGAAAATCTCCATGTTATTTAATATGTACAAAATATTTCAAACTTTAGAGCTTTCATAATATTACAAAATACAGGGCCAAATTTCAAATACAACAGAAGTACAAAATACAAGATATCCTAAGTCCTACCATGTATGCAATGCAGTGCAGATGACTTTGGACTCCTGTGCAGATTTGATGTCTCACCCGGTCGTAGGTCTATTGGGCTCCCCAGCTGTGTCTCCAATACCTACATGTTACAAAAGCAACGCGCTAAGCAATTTTGCTTAGTGGTGCCAAATATAAAGAAATATACACTAAAATAAAGTAACTGAATTTATGACATTGGTATTCTTTATAATTGCTGATTCTACCTTTATTTGCTAATTTTAGTAGTGCTGTATGTCAGAATACTAGATTTAGCAATTTGAATTTAATAGTACTTGAATTACTGTCCATGTAGCCTATATACTAACCAGACTGGATAAACAGATATACTGGCACTAGGTACCTAGTACCTCGGGTTATCACACCATCGGTCACAAAGTGTCTCCCGGTGTGCAAATAGTATGGCTAAAAAGCCATATAGTCAATCTGGCGATAAGCCAAGAATAAATACACAATATGTATAGCCGTAGGCTATTAAAGTCACAGTGTGGCATTTACAAAACTGCTGTCATAATCCTATTGGCATGCCATGTAACACCCTCCCGGTAGCAACTCCGTACATTCTACTGTTCCGGTGACCGGTATCGGTCCGGACAGCTAGAACGTTCGGAAAAATATTTAAACTAAAGTGAGGAACCATAATTAACTCAAATATTAATAAGAAAAATTTAGTAAAAATTTTAGAAATAAAATACAACCAAGTTAAACGAGCCGGTGCCCTAGCGATGGGTAACCCAGAGGGAAGTTGCGGTTCTCGCAACTAGGAGCCCTAGACCCGGGGAAAAATTATAAAATAATTTTTGGGACTCCAGAGAAGGGTCATTGAGGTCCCTATGGCATTAGAATGCCAAGAAAATATTTAGAAAAAATTTTCAATCGGTACAGACAATTTTGACCCGTTAAGCCAAACGGAGGGCATTTTGGCCATTTCGCCTTCAGAGGTGATTTTTAGCCGACTTGTCCAGTTAAGTAAATAATTATTATGACATAAAATATGAATAAACATTACTAAAAATTAAATTGAAATTGAGTAGTGATGAAAAGAAAAGAAAAATCAAAATAAAGCAAATTATGACATATGATGATGTCATTTAAAAAGCTACCACCAATCACATTTAAACAAACATTTAACTAACTAATAAAAAGAGATAAATATGACCAAAAAAATTAAAAAAAACCAGCTGCCTTCTTCCTCCCAAACCAGCCGAAACCCATGCCTAGCCAAACCTCCATTGATTTTGCAACCAAAGCTTCATTTCTCCCTTTGTTTCACTACTAAACACTAAACCCCTTTCATTAAAACTTATCCACTCATCTTGGGAAAGTGTTTGGCAGCCTAGAAGAGGAAAGAAAGTGAAGTTTGAGCTTGGAAAATTCTGCCCTACAAGAGGTTAGTGCACATATACACCTAAAGCTCTTTATTTATATGTTAAGGGACTTGAAATAAGTAAGAAATTGTAACTAAAATGAATAAAAATTATGTGTATGTATGTGTGACACCCCTTACCCGTGTACAGTATACCCGAGTAAGTAATGCCACACGGTGTACCGGCACACTCTAATATTCCTCAATTAATTTATATCATGCTTTTGCATATAATTTATGAAATACAATTTATTTAAACCATTTATCAAAAGTATCATTCATTTAAGGTTTCGAAAATTTTAAAGAAAATCCGGCGGAGTACCGGCTAAAAATGGAGAAAACCGTTCTTCGGAACCTGTTAAAAACACTTCCAATATTTTTATTCCATCATCTCAAACTCCAATATCCAAAATCTCAACAATATTTCTCAATAGCAAATTCTCAATAATCTTTTCATTTCACAAACATCCATTTCTCATATACAAGCCATAAATACATGCTCAAATTTTGCATTCATAGTCATAACTTCCATTATTTACATGGACATCAAAATATATTACATGAGTTCAAATACATATGAAAAAGTAAAAATCCGCTACAAAATATCAAAATGACAAAATGACACCTAGTGCCCTACCAATGCACTACAGGTAGTGAGGTGACACGGACACTGTGAGCTGCGGGATGGACTCACCCGATGCAGGTCTCTGGGCTCACGATCGATCTCCAGTACCTACGGCGTGGCAAAGCAGCGCTAAGCAATAATGCTTAGTGGTGCAATAATAAAATAACAAGAAATAATAGATATAAATATGTATTGCATGTACATGTTTTGTTTGTCATGTATTTGTATATCCATTCATTTATTTCTTCTACATTGCTCATTTTCATTCATTTGGTTGCCCAAGTAACCTACACTAGACGACTGGACTGGATAACGGGTAAACTGGCAATGGGTATCTAGTACCTCGGGCCGTCATACCATCAGTCGCATATGCATCACCCGGTGTGCAACAGAACAGCTACCAAGCTGTAAATAATCTCAGGCACAAGGCCAAGTCTCAATGCAAAGTCAGAATGGCTAAAAGCCATGAAATCACAGAATGGCATTTTTGCCATGTGCGATCGCTAACTGAACCCTATTGGCATGCCAAACTATCCAAACCAATCTTGTTAGGTATACTAGGGCATTTGAAACTTTTAAATTCTTCAATTTGTGAATTTCAAATTTTTGGTGTTACTATTCATCATTGGTCAACAAAAATGTTGACTTTTAGAATAAAAATGTGTACATTGACTTTGGCACTCCCAACATACCACATTTGGTGTTTAAAACTTGTTGGCATTAAGTGTTAATACCATTCCAAAGTGTAACTCAACACAAGCAGAATTTTCAGTTTTGGTGAGTCAACTTCACTGTTCCATTGGACACTGTTACTGTAGGAATTTGAAGAAATGTAAAACATGAAAGTTGTTCCTTATTTTGTCTAGTTGAATTTCCTTTTTTGAATCACTCCATTTGGAGTTTTGTAGCTCTATATATGGTCCAAAGACCCAAGCTGGCCGAATGTGCATTCTGCAGAAAATTACCATATCTACAGTGCATGAACAGTAACTAGAGTCACTTGGTTGGATGGGTTCTGGCCATAATTTGGGGTAGGTTCCTTCGTGAAAGTTGTTTGTCTATGTCTTAACTTGTTGCTGTAAAAATTTCAGGTTAATTGACCAAATCTACAGTGAGTTATGGCCAAATGAACAGTTACTGTTCATTTGGCCAATTTTGCAGAATTCAGTTTCAGGGTTCCGGATTGGGGCCAAGTTTTGGTCCTCTTGCTTTGGTCCTTTGGGCATGGTTTCTTCAGCAAAAATGTGCCATTATAAACCTAGTTTCATGTCCAATTAGCCAAACACCAATTGGACTAACACAGCCAAAGTTATGGCTGTGTAATTGGACTGAATTTTCAGTCACCATTCTGCACCCTCTAGGCAGCACACACCTTCCCTTTGCCATGCTTCATTCCAGTCCCAATTAAGGTCAAATTCCTTCAAATGGTCACTAATTTACCATTAGGATGTGCTTTAACAATTTCATAAGCCAAGATAATTTTTACTTCCCAAAACCCTAGCTTCACAATATAATTTCTATAAGGTGCCTTAGTTAGCATACCAATTCATCACCTATATATATATATATATATATATATATATATATCCTCAACATCATTTTTAGTCCACTTTAAGACCAACAAAACACTTATTCCTATACCTTCAATAGGGCTGTCGAATTCTATATTGGACATACACATGAGTTTGGTTCATTTCATTCACAAATACTTGTTGGTTTCAAGTCCTTAACATAGAAATTAAAAGTTTTAAGTGTATCTATGCACTAACCTTGTTTGGGCAGAATTTCCAAAACCCTAAACTTCACTTTCTTCCCTCTTGTTGGCTGCCAAAAGGTTTAGCAAGGTGTGGGATTAATTTTTGATGAAGGGACTTATGGGTTTTAGGGTGAGGAAGCATGGAAATTTGAAGCTTTTGTTGCAAATTAATGGAGGGAAATGGGGAGAGGGTTTCGGCTGGATTTTTTGGGAAGATGGCTGCTACAATTTTGGTGGATTTAGTCTTCATTTAGTCTTTTATTTAGTTAGTCAAAGGATGGCCAAATTGTGATTGGTCCAAATTTTCTTAATGACATCACCATGATGTCATATTAGGCTTTTTCCTCATTTTCTTTCATTTCCTCCACTACTCATTTTCAATTTAATTTCTAGTAATGTTTATTCATATTTTATGTTATATTAATTATTTACTCAACTGGACAAGTCGGACAAAAATCACCTCGGAAGGCGAAATGACGAAAATGCCCTCCATTTGGCTTAACGGGTCAAAATTGTCTGTACCGACTGAAAAATTTTTCTAGGTATTTTCTTGGCATTCTAATGCCATGGGAACCTCAATTACCCTTCTCTGGAGTCCCAAAAATTATTTTATAATTTTTCCCTCGGGTCTAGGGCTCCTCGTTGCGAGAACCGCAACTTCCCTCCGGTTACCCATCGCTTGGGCACCGGCTCGTTTTACTTGGTTGTATTTTATTTCAAAAATTTTTACTAAATTTTTCTTATTAATATTTGAGTTAATTATGGTTCCTAACTTTAGTCTAAATATTTTTCCAGACGTTCTAGCTGTCCGGACCGACACCGGTCACCGGAACAGTAGAATATACGGAGTTGGTACAGGGAGGGTGTTACAACTCTTCCCCTCTAATTTAAATTTTGTCCTCGAAATTTACCTGATGCAAACAGTTGAGGGAACTATTGCCTCATCGTCTCTTCACTTTCCCAAGTTGCCTCCTCGGTGTTGTGGTGCCTCCAAAGCACTTTCACCAATGGAATTTGCTTGTTTCTGAACTCTTTCACTTCCCTAGCCAAGATCCGTAGAGGTTCTTCTTCGTATGTCAAATCCGGCTGTATTTCAATTTCTTCTCTGGAGATGACATGTGAAGGATCTGAGCGGTATCTTCTGAGCATGGATACATGGAACACATTGTGGATCTTGTCCAGCTCTGGTGGTAAAGCTAGCCTATAGGCCACTGGACCCACACGTTCAATGACTTCATATGGGCCAATGAACCTAGGGCTTAACTTACCTTTCCTTCCAAACCTCAATACTTTCCTCTATGGTGACACCTTGAGGAACACTTTGTCGCCAACCACATATTCTATTTCTTTTCTCTTCAGGTCGGCATAAGATTTACATGCATGCGAGGCAACCTTTAAGTTGGCTTTGATTGATTTCACCTTCTCCTTAGCTTTGTTTCACAGTGCAGCCCTACCGATTTGTCTTCGCCCAATTCAGTCCAAAGACTGCTGGAGTTCTACATTTTCTCCCATACGATTGCTTCATACGGGGCCGTTTGGATACTAGCTTGGTAGCTATTGTTGTATGCAAATTACGCGATGGGAGGTATCTATCGACTTCCCTCAAACTCAATGACACAACTCCTCGGATATCCTCAAGGACGACAAGTATTTCACGTTATTGTTATCATTTCAATTCAATATTTGTATCAATTTCATTGGTTTCAATTATTTACGGATTACTCTTTCAGATTGCCCATCCGTGCGAGGATGGAAAGTCTTTGAAATGGAGTTGTGTACCCAAGGATTCATGCAACTTCTTCCAAAATCTCGATGTAAACCTTGGGTCTCGATCAGATATGATGGAAAGTGGGATTCCATGCAGTCTAACTATCTCACTGATATACAATTCTGCTAACCTCTCTAGTGAGTAGTCAGTCCTAACTGGTAGAAAGTGTGCTAACTTCGTCAATCTATCAACTATCACCCATGCTGCATCATGTTTCTTCCGGGTGAGAGGTAGCCCACTTACAAAATCTATGGTGACCCGATCCCATTTCCATTCAGGTATGCGTATAGGCTATAGCAAACCTGATGGAACTTGATGTTCTGCCTTGACTTGCTGACATGTCAAGCATTTAGTCACGTAGTCAGCTATGTCCTTCTTCATACCAGGCCACCAATATTGGAGCTTCAGATCATGATACATCTTTGTACTTCCTGGGTGCATAGCATATACACTAGTGTGTGCCTCTTTTAGAATACTGGCTTTCAATTCCCCGTTATCTGTACACACAGTCTTCCTTTGTAGTGCAGACACCCGTTTGCTTTCACCTCATAGTCAGCTGCTTTTCCCTCTGGGATTTTGCTCATAATAGCCATTAGCTTCTCATCTACCTTCTGCCCATCTAGTATCTGCTGTAGCAGGTTTGGCCTCACTTGCAACTCAGCCAAAATAGCTCCATCTCGAATCAAGGTTAGACGGGCATTCAATGATCTCAAAGCTGTGATGGACTTTCTACTCAAAGCATCATCAACTACATTTGCCTTCCCAGGATGGTAGTCAATTACACAGTCATAATCCTTCAGGAACTCAATCCATCGCCTCTGTCTAAGGTTGAGCTCCTTCTCGGTTGGCAAATATTTCAGGCTTTTGTGGTCAGTGTGGTCTACTGGGCTCACGATCAGGATCTCCAGTACCTACGCGTGGCAAAAGCAACGCGCTAACCAATAATGCTTAGTGGTGCAATAATAAAATAACAAGAAATAACAGATATAAATATGTATTGCATGTACATGTTTTGTTTGTCATGTATTTGTATATCCATTCATTTATTTCTTCTACATTGCTCATTTTCATTCATTTGGTTGCCCAAGTAACCTACACTAGACAACTGGACTGGATAACAGGTAAACTGGCACTGGGTATCTAGTACCTCTGGCCGTCACACCATCGGCCGCATATGCATCACCCGGTGTGCAACAGAACAGCTACCAAGCTGTAAATAGTCTCAGGCACAAGGCCAAGTCTCAATGCAAAGTCAGAATGGCTAAAAGCCATGAAATCACAGAATGGCATTTTTGCCATGTGCAGTACTGCTAACTGAACCCTATTGGCATGCCAAACTATCCAAACCAATCTTGTTAGGTATACTAGGGCATTTGAAAATTTTAAATTCTTCAATTTGTGAATTTCAAATTTTTGGTGTCACTATTCATCATTGGTCAACAAAAATGTTGACTTTTAGAATAAAAATGTGTACATTGACTTTGGCACTCCCAACATACCACATTTGGTGTTTAAAACTTGTTGGCATTAAGTGTTAATACCATTCCAAAGTGTAACTCAACACAAGCAGAATTTTCAGTTTTGGTGAGTCAACTTCACTGTTCCATTGGACACTGTTACTGTAGGAATTTGAAGAAATGTAAAACATGAAAGTTGTTCCTTATTTTGTCTAGTTGAATTTCATTTTTTGAATCACTCCATTTGGAGTTTTGTAGCTCTATATATGGTCTAAAGACCCAAGTTGGCCGAATGTGCATTCTGCAGAAAATTACCATATCTACAGTGCATGAACAGTAACTAGAGTCACTTGGTTGGATGGGTTCTGGCCATAATTTGGGGTAGGTTCCTTCATGAAAGTTGTTTGTCTATGTCTTAACTTGTTTCTGTAAAAATTTCAGGTTAATTGACCAAATCTACAGTGAGTTATGGCCAAATGAACAGTTACTAATCATTTGGCCAATTCTGCAGAATTCAGTTTCAGGGTTCCGGATTGGGGCCAAGTTTTGGTCCTCTTGCTTTGGTCCTTTGGGCATGGTTTCTTCAGAAAAAATGTGCCATTATAAACCTAGTTTCATGTCCAATTGGCCAAACACCAATTGGACTAACACAGCCAAAGTTATGGCTGTGTAATTGGACTAAATTTTCAGTCACCATTCTGCACCCTCTAGGCAGCACACACCTTCACTTTGCCATGCTTCATTCCAGTCCCAATTAAGGTCAAATTCCTTCAAATGGTCACTAATTGACCATTAGGATGTTCTTTAACAATTTCATAAGCCAAGCTAATTTTTACTTCCCAAAACCCTAGCTTCACAATATAATTTCTACAAGGTGCCTTAGTTAGCATACCAATTCATCACCTATATATATATATATATATATATCCTCAACATCATTTTTAGTCCACCTTAAGACCAACAAAACACTTATTCCTATACCTTCAATAGGGTTGCCGAATTCTATATTGGACATACACATGAGTTTGGTTCATTTCATTCACAAATACTTGTTGGTTTCAAGTCCTTAACATAGAAATTAAAAGTTTTAAGTGTATCTATGCACTAACCTTGTTTGGGCAGAATTTCCAAAGCCCTAAACTTCACTTTCTTCCTTCTTGTTGGCTGCCAAAAGGTTTAGCAAGGTGTGGGATTAATTTTTGATGAAGGGACTTATGGGTTTTAGGGTGAGGAAGCATGGAAATTTGAAGCTTTTGTTGCAAATTAATGGAGGGAAATGGGGAGAGGGTTTCGGCTGGATTTTTGGGGAAGATGGCTGCTGCAATTTTGGTGGATTTAGTCTTCATTTAGTCTTTTATTTAGTTAGTCCATGAATTTCAGCAGCCCTAAGGAAGGGATAGGGTTGACTGTTTTGATGGATTTAAAGTAGACTAGAGATCATGTTTAAAGCATGTATGTAGGTGGTTAGTGAATGAGTTAGCAAATTAAGGCCTCTTGTGTGAATCATAATGGGAAGCTAGGGTTTGAGAGTAAAAATTTGACTTGGCTTATGAAATGATTAATGGACATTCTAATGGTCAATTAGTGACCATTTGAGGCAAGTTAATCATAATTTGAAGTGAACTAATGCATGGCAAAGTGAAATGTGTAGGCTGCCTAGTGACAGCAGCAATGAGGCTGTGATTCCAGCCCACTTAGACAGCCATAACTTTGGCTGTGTAGGTCCAATTGGTGTTTGGCCAATTGGACATGAAACTAGACTTATAATGGCACAATTTTTCTGAAGAAACCTTGCCCAAAAGACCAAAGCAAGTGGACCAAAAGTTGGCCCCAAGCCGGATACCCTGCAAACAGGTTCTGCAGAATGACCAAATGAACAGTAACTGTTCATTTGGCCATAACTCACTGTAGATATGGTCAATTGACCTGAAATATTTACAGCAACAAGTTAAGACATAGAAAAACAATTTTCATGAAGAAACCTACACCAAATTATGGCCAGAACCCATCCAACAAGGCAGTGGCAGTCACTGTTCATGGTACTGAAGATTTGGTAAATTCTGCAGAATTGAAATCCGGCCAGCTGTGGTTTTTGGACCATATCTGGAGCCAAAAAAACTCCAAATGGAGTGATTCAAAAAAGAAAATTCAACTAGACAAAATAAGGAACAACTTTCATGTTTACCATTTCCTCAAATACCCACTGTAACAGTGCCCAATGGAATAGTAAAGTTGGGCTACAAAAACTGAAAATTTTGCTTCCCTTGGTTTAAGCTTAGAAATAGTATTAATGCTTAATGCCAACAAGTTTTGAATGCAAAATGTGGTATGTTGGGAGTACCAAAACCAATGTACCTATTTTTTATCAAAAAGTCAACATTTTTGTTGACCAATGAGGTGAATAGTGACACCAAAACTTGAAATTCAAAATTTGAAGAACTCAAAAGTATCAAATGCCCTAGTATACCTAACAAGATTGGTTTGGATAGTTTGGCATGCCAATAGGGTTCAGTTAGCAGTACTGCATATGGCATTATGCCATTCTGTGATTTTATGGCTTTTAGCCATTTTGATATTGTGTTGAGACTTAGCCTCGTGCCTAATATTATTTACAGCTTGTTAGCTACATTTGCACACTGGAGATACATATGTGACCGATGGTGTGGCCGAGGTACTTGATACCCGATGCGGTTACCGTTTATCCGATCCGATCGTCAAGATAGGTTACTTGGGCAACCAAATGAATGAAAATGGACAAAGTTAAAGAAATAAATGAATATAACAGATACAAAGCAAATAAGACATATACATTAAATACATATTTATTTTCTACTATTTTTTTTTATTTTATTATTGCACCACTAAGCATCATTGCTTAGCGCGTTGCTTTTGCCACGCGTAGGTTCTAGAGATACCGATCTTGAGCCCAGTAGACCGCAGACTGGGTGAGTCCATCCTGTAGTTCTGCACAGTGTCCGTGTCACCTCACCCTCCACAGTGCATTGGTTGGACACTAGGCTTCATTTTGATATTTTGTAATTGATTTTTTTATTTTCCCTTGTGTAAATGAAACTTATGTAATGTATTTTGATTTTCATGTAAATAATGAGAACTGTGTTTGTGAATGGTAAAGTGAATGTTTATCTGTGTTTTATACACGATTACCACTTGAGATGAATGATTGAGAAATGAAATTGAAAAAGGTTGAGATTTTGATATTGGAGTTTGAGAATGATTGAACATGGCTATTGAAAGTGTTTTTCACAGGTTCCGAAGAACTGTTTTCTCCATTTTTAACCGGTACTCTGCTAGATTTTCTATAAAATTTTCAGAACCTCAAATAAATTATAATTTCGATAAATAGCTTAAATGAGCTATATTTCACAAGTTATATTCAAAACTATGATAAAAATTTAATTAAGGTAAAATAGAGTGTGCCGGTACACCGTGTGACATTGCTTACTCGGATATACTGTACACGGGTAAGGGGCGTCACATTTAGTGGTATCAGAGCACGGTTTAGGCGTTTCTAGGCCTAGATTGAGTCCATACCATGCATTGCATTTGTAAGAGTTGAGGTGACACTAATGCAGATCTGTTTGTTTTTCTTATTTTGAATAGGATATGGACCCTACATCTCAGAGGGCAGTTGAGGAGGAAGTGGAGAGTCATGCTCCGCCTGCAGCAGCTGAGACTGGGGGTATGGGAGAACCTGCTCCGCCAGCTCAACTAGAGCCTGCTCAGCCTCCACAGGCCGTGTTCCAACAGATGGCCAAATTCTTCAGACAAATGGCTTGGGTAATGCCAGCACCACGACCACCACCACCACCAGCTCCACAGCAGAAATCACACCTGGAAAGATTAAGAAAATTTGGAGCAGTGGACTTCTTTGGCAAGAGAGAAGATGATTCTGTTGCAGCCGAAAATTGGTTGAATAGAACAGGCAGAGTCTTAAAACAACTCCACTATACCCCAGAGCAAAACTTAGAAGCTGCCATATCTCTGTTACAAGATGATGCCTATGAATGGTGGGATATGGTGTCCAGTGAAGTATAGCCAGAAATAGTAACTTGGGACTTCTTCCTCTCCGAATTCAAGAAGAAATATGTGGGTACTGTATACCTAGAAGAGAGAAGAAGGGAATTCATTAATCTGAGGCAGAGACAGTTGTCAGTGGCCGAGTATGAAAAGGAATTCATCAGATTGAGCCGCTACGGAAGGGAGATAGTCCCTAATGAGGCTGAAAGGTTTAAGAGATTTGAAGAGGGACTAAATGACAACATAAAGATTCAGCTCACTGCCTTGGGAATCACAGAATTTACCAAGTTAGTGGAAGCTGCAATAAAGGTTGAAAAAGTAAGAATCAGTGAGCAGACTAGAAGGGATAGACAGCAGAAGAGGGGCCCGGGTCAGTCTAGTTCATCTCCTGCACCTGGGAAGAGCTTCAAGGGTCCATCTGCACAGAGTTCAGGCCAGCTACAAGGTCAAGGTCAGTCTCAGAGGCCCAGGCCATAGTTTATACCATTGAATTCAAAAACTTTCATCTAGGGTCACATGCATCAAGCAAGATTTATTTTTATCTATTTGATTTCAATGATAAACAACATATTAAAACTCTTTTAATATGTTTTTGGATCTGTATTTGCCATTTAAGATTTTAAAATTAATCAGATTAATTTTAGAACCCTAGATTAAATCAAGAACGATTACACTAACCTCTTGATGCAACTGCATGTCTGCGCCTTTGAGATTCGTCTTGAGGACACGGATGTTGTCCCTCTAGCTTGTCCACACCAAGAACACCTATGGCAGCCCTTGAATAGCTTCTAAAGCTTTTTCTATTAATTAGAAAATCAAGTTCTGCCTTTTAAGAGATTAAAGATGTAAACAGGACACTAGAAACAATTTCTAGTGTTCTTAATTCAAGAGATTGATGGCTAATCTCTTTGAATTGATAAGAGATGAAGAAGAAGAGATAAAAACCCTCAAAGTGGCATGACAAAGGAGTGTCGCTGCTGGTTGTTTTTATTTTTCTCATAACAACACTTATATAGCTAGGTTAACACATTAAACCCTTGCCACATGTCACCCTTTGATTAGCTCTAGGTTTAAGTGACCCAATCACATTGTGCCAAGTGTCAAACCTATATTTAATCTTGATTTTAATCATCTTACATGATTAAAAACATTTGGCAAGCTTATGTGTAATCCCATGTGTCACCATCTCATGGTGCCACGTGTCACACTGCAAAATGACCAAAATGTCCCTGTGTCTTAATTTTGAGTTCTCAACACAAAATAATTATTTTTCTTCTTCTAATTAATTTATATCAAATATAAATTAATTAATTAATCTCTATTAATTAATTTCTCATTAATTAAATTCATATTTAAACACTTTAAATATAAATTTAACTTATATTATACATCCAATAATCTAGATTTGGTTTCAAGTCATGCTAGGGACTTTACAATCTAATTGCAAACCAAACCTATTTAATTAATCAATTAAACTCTTTAATTAATTAATTAAATCATATTTAAATAGGTGATAACTTGTGTATGTGTGTGACTTACTAGGCTCATCACTAATTGGCAATGAGACATGATATCGACTCTTAATATCATCAGAACTCTTTCTTACCATAAATGATTTCTCTAAATCATTTTATGAACCTCATAGACCATGGTTAACACCTAGCATAGCATGCCATGGCCACCCAATTAGTAATAAGGTTTACCTTAAATGAACCTATAATCATATGTTACCATGCACTAGAATCTCTCTGTTACAAAATCCCAACTCAAGCTGGAGCCATGGTTTATGTCAAACTCCATTTGCTATGAATATTATGTTCTCTTTTAATTCCAGTTCTTGATTAAAAAGATTTTCTCATCAGAAACTCTTTTCTGAATAAATCTATCTGTCCTGGCCAGGAACTTGAAACATCAAGAACAATTAAATGAACATAGGATTTTATCTCTATTTACTTAGAGGAACAGATTCCATCTTGATCAACACCTACCTCCATATATAACTAGTAGGAGCCAACACATGCCCATATACCCATACACAGTACAAGTATGAAAGCAGTATCAAACTCAAACTACCTATATACAAGATAACTATGCTATCTCAGGTCTAAAGATTATATGCACTGATATCATTTATGACAAAACATTGACAAGAGTAAACTCCATGTGCTTATCATAAGTGTCACTAGTTCGGCCTACTTATCATGTATAAGTGCCTATCATGTTTGTTATATGGCATGAGACTCACCATTCCATCTTATTTATATCTCATATAAATAACTTGGGAACAAACATGAATACAATCTTTCTGGATAAGTCATATCCTTATTATGAAGTATCCTTGATTGTGAACCTATTTATGATACTTTGTGCTAGAAATATTGTCACTCATATTCTTAACAACTTAAGAATAATATTTCTAACAAAATATCAATGGACCTTTTCTATTACACATAAATATATTATGTAAACGGAAAAGTGGAAATGCCTTTTATTAATAAAATATGTACAAGATACATACTAAATGATATGCTCTAGGGCATACTACTAACAATCTCCCACTAGCACTAGAGCCATTCATTACAATACCTTAGACCCATCTTCTCAAGATGTCAGTCTAACTGAGCTTGTGACAAAGGCTTAGTGAATGGATCAGCTGAATTTTTCAGTTGATGTTATTTTTCTGCATGACTATATCGCCTTGCCCAACTATATCTCTGATAATGTGATAGTGCCTTTCTATGTGTTTGGATTTTGGGTGAGACCTTAGTTCCTTAGCCTGCATGACTGCTCCATTATTGTCACAGTGTAATGGAACTGCTGACTCAATGGAAGGAACTACTGTAAGTTACATCACGAACTTTTTATCCAAACAGCTTCCTTTGCAGCATCTGATGCAGCAATATACTCAGCCTCTATAGTGGAATCTGCAGTCGTGCTCTGTTTGGAACTCTTCCAACTGACTGCACCTCCATTACAAATGAACGCATATCCAGAGGTAGACTTTCTATCATCGATATCTGATTGGAAATCAGAATCAGTATAACCATCCAATTGCAACTCTCCACCTCCATAAATTAAGAATAAATCCTTAGTTCTTCTTAAGTACTTAAGGATATTCTTGACAGCTATCCAATGTTCCAAACCTGGATTGGATTGATACCTGCTAGTCAAACTAACAGCATATGCGATATCCGGCCTAGTACACAACATTGCATACATTAAACTTCCAATAGCCAAAGCATATGGAATCCTGGCCATCTTATCTCTTTCTTCAGGTGTCTTTGGAGACATCTCTTTAGAAAGGTGGATACCATGTCTCACTGGTAACAATCCTCTCTTGGAATCAAGCATGTTAAACGTCTTTAACACCTTTTCCAAGTATAGACTTTGGGATAAACCAATTATTCTTTTCGCTCTATCTCTATAGATGCAAATCCCAAGAATATAGGTTGCCTCCCCTAAATCTTTCATGGAGAATGTATTTGACAACCATACCTTTATAGTCGTCAACATACCTGTGTCATTACCCATCAATAGTATGTCATCCATATATAGGACAAGGAAAGTGGTAGCACTGTCACTAACCTTCTTATATACACATGGCTCATCCTCATTTTTCATAAAACCAAAGGATTTAATGGCTTCATCAAAACGGATGTTCCAACTCCTCGAAGCTTGTTTCAACCCATAAATGGATCGCTTTAGCTTGCATACCTTGGAACCATCTTGGGATTCAAATCCCCTAGGTTGTTCCATGAAAATGTTTTCTTCAATGTATCCATTGAGAAAAGCATTTTGACATCCATCGCCAAATCTCATAATCATATTATGCACTATTGCTAGTAAAATCCTAATTGATTTAAGCATGGCAACAAAGTAGAAAGTCTCCTCATAGTCGATTCCTTGCCTTTGGCGAAACCCTTTCGCTACTAGCCTTGCCTTATAGGTCTCTACCTTTCCATCAGAACTAATTTTCTTCTTGAAAACCCATTTGTTCCCTATAGGTACAATACCTTGTGTGGGTCAACAAGATCCCAAACTTGATTCTTATACATGGAATCAATCTCAGATTTCATAGCATCAATCCATTTTGAAGAGTCTATATCTGATATGGCTTCTTCATAGGTAAGTGGATCATCCCCATGATCTACTTCTTCATGAGTAGACAACTCTTGTTCTTCTTCATGAAGAAAACCATATCTCACCGGTGGGTGAGATACCACAGTTGTTCTACGAGGAACAGTGTAGATGTTACATTAACGGGTATAGGTTGACTAGATGGATCTATATCCATCGATGCATTGGTTGGTCGAATTCTCCAATTCTAACTCTATTTGCCTTCCTTTGCCTCCTTCTTGAACAAACTGTTGTTCAAGAAATATGGCATCTCTACTTATCACAACCTTTTGTGAAGTAGGCAAATAAAAATAATATCCAAAACTATCTTTTGGATATCCAACAAAACGAACTGTTACGATCTGGTCTCCGGTTTATCGGTGTTCACTTTTGATATAAATTTGGACAACCCCAAATCTTAACATGCTTAAGACTTGGTTTTCTTCCATGCCATATCTCATAAGGTGTGGAAGAAACTGATTTTGATGGAATCCTATTCAGAATATACAAAGCTGATTCTAATGCAAATCCCCAAAAGGAGATTGGCATATCAGTATAGCTCATCATACTACGTACCATATCCAATAGGGTACGATTTCTCCTTTCAGATAAACCATTCAGCTTTGGCGTTCCTGGAGGAGTCAGCTGAGAAACAATGCCATGCTCTCTCAAGTATTCATCAAATTCAGTACTCAAATATTCACCTCCACGATCTGATCGAAGAGCTTTAATATTATTTCCTGTTTGATTTTCTACTTCAGATTTAAATTCTTTGAACTTTTCAAAGGATTCATGTTTGTATTTCATCAAATACAAATACCCAAATCTTGATTTATCATCAATAAAGGCAATAAAATAATGAAAGCCCCCTCTAGCCATTTCTTTAAATGGACCACATACATCACTATGTATTAGCTCCAAAATATTTTAGCTCTTGGCCCTTGTCCAACAAAGGGTGATCTAGTCATTTTGCCCTAAAGGCAAGATTCACAAGTTGCAGTAGGCTCAGAGCCCAATGAGGATAAAATCCCCATTTTCTCCAGTTTTGCAATCCTATCTTCTGCAACATGACATAACCTTAAGTGCCAAATATATTTTGAACTTGAGTTGGTTTTCACCATGGCATTGCATTCATTTAAATTGCTATACTCTGGCCAGTGGAAACACTTTCTTACTGGCAATGGAAACACTTTCCTGTTGGTAATGGAAACACTTTCCTGTTGGTAGTGGAGACACTTTCCTTTGCCTTTATCAGCTTTAGTCTTCCTTTTCTGTTTAGCTATTTTCTTGGAAGGACCAGGAATCTGAGGTTTCTTTTTCTTATTGCCCTTCTTCTTGTTGGACTTTCCAGCAGAAGAAGATGCAACCAAAGCAACCTCTTTTCCTTTATTGCTTGGCATATTCTTTTGGGCAATAACCAGCATGTTGAGTAAACTAGCTAAGGTGCATTCCTGTTTAGTCATATGGAAATTTGTCACAAAATTCCCAAAAGACTCAGGAAGGGACTGAAGGATCAAATCCGTCTGTAGTTGGAAATCCATGTTGAAGTCAAGATGTTCCAACTGCTCAATCAACCGAATCATCTTGTGGACATGAACCCCAACATTCTGTCTCTTAGACATCCTCATACGGAATAGCTGTCTAGATATCTCATACCTAGCATTCCTGCTGTGCTCACCATACAACTCTTGTAGGTGAAGGAGGATCTCACTCGCACTCTGCATGTTCTCGTGTTGCTTCCGTAACTTATTACTCATGGAAGCAAGTATGTAACACTTAGCTCTCATATCATCCTCCTTCCACTTGTCCAAAGTTTCATGTTCCTCTTGTGTGGCCTCTGGATGTAAGGGACCAGGAACATTTGAATCTAGAACATATCCTATTTATTCAAGGTTCAGGAAAAGTTTCAAATTTCTTAGCCAATCAGATAGATTAGGTCCTGTCAACCTATTATGATTAAGTATGCTTGCAAGGATATTGGATGGTGGTGGTTGTTCTGTGCTCATTATTATCAGAAAATTAATTGCAGAAATAACCAGATTAATTAGTAAATGTATCATGTAATTAACCAAATATGATTATGGTCTTTTAATCAAATTGGTCCTCCCACTATCTTAGCGAATCCTACACTTCCAAAGTAGAAAACGGAAATCCTAGTTGGATGGATTTCTAGTGGGTGATTGAATTCTTATAATTCTATTGATCATCCTCAGGTACATCCATTATTGGAATTACAATAAACTATAAGTGAGCAACTCCTTGCCCATCACATCTCATGTGAGGTTCAATCCTTTACCTAGCCCCTAATGCTCAAAATCTCAGGTACATCCATTATTGACTTATCTTGCATTAGTTAAGTTGATCCCATTGAGCCAGTAATTATGCAAATAATTTTAATATCCTCAGGTACATCCAATATTGGCTACTAAACCATTTACATATTTACAACATCTCATGCTTAACAATTATTCTTAAGAAAATCTCTTAAATAAATTGCATCTTATGCAACTATTTAAAATTTCTTAAAATAATTGCCCCAATGGAAGGCCTATGTTATAATTACTTTAATTATAGCATTTCCAACTTAATTATTTGTTTGGAAGATTTTATGGTCATTCTATTTACTATTAAGGTCTCACTTTGCACATTATCCATTTAGCATGCATATATCATATAATTGCATACATTCCCATACATCTCATGCATTCATGAATAAGCAGTAAATATGGTATGATCATGGACTTTCTAAGGGATTCAATTCTGAGCCACCAAAAATTGAATCAGGGCATTCCTAGGTGCATTTCATTCATTCATTTTACAAGAGTTGCTGAAGAAGTACATAATCAACACTTGATCTTGAATTCCTCCCACTGGTCCCACCAATGCTCTTGACCTCCTTGAACTTCTTGCAATCCAATATTACATAGTAATCCTTGCCATACCAAGGCGAATTTACAAGAACTTAAATAAATGAAATTACAAGCCAAAAATTATTACAAACTTAATAATACATGCCCAAAATAAATTAAAATAAATTAATTAATTTACAATCCCAAAGAAACATAAAAGAAATAAATCCAATCACATTGGTCTTTTATAGTCCATGATCATCCATCATGCATATCACTATTTAACAATTAAATAAAACATACATAGTTAAATTAAATTGAATATCTCATATTCAACTTAAAAATCCAGATTTGAATATGATTCAAATAAATTTAAAAATTCAGATTTGAATCTCATTCAAACAAATTTAAAAATTCAAAATTTGAATCACATTCAAACAACTTCAAAAATTTAGATTTGAATCACATTCAAACATTTTTTAAAAAATCAGATTTGAATCACATTCAAACATTTTTTAAAAAATCAGATCTGAATTTTATTCAATCTATTTTAAAAAATCAGATTTAAATATGATTCAAACAACTTTAAAAATTTAGATTTGAATCACATTCAAACAATTTTTAAAATTCTGATTTGAATCATAATTTAATTGTGTGATTAAAACTACTAATTAAACACATTAATTAGTCAAAAAATAGGCCTTAGATCATACAACAATTGCAGAATTAAAAGCTAAACCTTGAACCACCCATGGAAGCCAAACCATGTGCACCATTGATGGTGCTTTTCAAGCATGCCGCCACACCTCCATTGCAACCAGCAATGGATAAATCATCTCATGATCAAAACACACAATTAAATATATAATCAACAATCTAAATGGCAAATATAGTGGCTCTAATACCAATTGAAGGAACGGAAGCGTGAAAAAACACAAGTTTATACCATTGAATTCAAAAATTTTCATCTAGGGTCACATGCATCATGCAAGATTTATTTTTATCTATTTGATTTCAATGATAAACAACATATTAAAACTCTTTTAATATGTTTTTGGATCTGTATTTGCCATTTAAGATTTTAAAATTAATCAGATTAATTTTAGAACCCTAGATTAAATCAAGAACGATTACACTAACCTCTTGATGCACTGTAGCGTGTCTGCGACTTTGAGATTCGTCTTCAGGACACCAGATGTTGTCCCTCTAGCTTGTCCACACCAAGAACACCTATGGCAGCCCTTGAATAGCTTCTAAAGCTTTTTCTATTAATTAGAAAATCAAGTTCTGCCTTTTAAGAGATTAAAGATGTAAACAGGACACTAGAAACAATTTCTAGTGTTCTTAATTCAAGAGATTGATGGCTAATCTCTTTGAATTGATAAGAGATGAAGAAGAAGAGATAAAAACCCTCAAAGTGGCGTGACAAAGGAGTGTCGCTGCTGGTTGTTTTTATTTTTCTCATAACAACACTTATATAGCTAGGTTAACACATTAAACCCTTGCCACATGTCACCCTTTGATTAGCTCTAGGTTTAAGTGACCCAATCACATTGTGCCAAGTGTCAAACCTATATTTAATCTTTATTTTAATCATCTTACATGATTAAAAAAATATTTGGCAAGCTTATGTGTAATCCTATGTGTCACCATCTCATGGTGCCACGTGTCACACTATGAAATGACCAAAATGCCCCTGTGTCTTAATTTTGAGTTCTTAACCCAAAATAATTATTTTCTTCTTCTAATTAATTTATATCAAATATAAATTAATTAATTAATCTCTATTAATTAATTTCTCATCAATTAAATTCATATTTAAACACTTTAAATATAAATTTAATTTATACTACACATCCAATAATCTAGATTTGGTTTCAAGTCATGCTAGGGACTTTGCAATTTAATTGCAAACCAAACCTATTTAATTAATCAATTAAACTCTTTAATTAATTAATTAAATCATATTTAAATAGGTGATATCTTGTGTATGTGTGTGACTTACTAGGCTCATCACTAATTGGCAACGAGACATGATATCAACTCTTAATATCATCAGAACTCTTTCTTACCATAAATGATTTCTCTAAATCATTTTATGAACCTCATAGACCATGGTTAACACCTAGCATAGTATGCCATGGCCACCCAATTAGTAATAAGATTTACCTTAAATGAACCTATAATCATATGTTACCATGCACTAGAATCTCTCTGTTACAAAATCCCAACTCAAGCCGAGTCATGGTTTATGTCAAACTCCATTTGCTATGAATATTATGTTCTCTTTTAATTCCAGTTCTTGATTAAAAGATTTTTCTCAATGAAACTCTTTTCTCGAATAAATCTATCTGTCTGGCCAGAACTTGAAACATCAAGAACAATTAAATGAACATAGGATTTTATCTCTATTTACTTAGAGGAACAGATTCCATCTTGATCAACACCTACCTCCATATATAACTAGCAGGAGCCAACACATACCCATATACCCATACATAGTACAAGTATGAAAGCAGTATCAAACTCAAACTACCTATATACAAGATAACTGTGCTATCTCAGGTCTAAAGATTATATGCACTGATATGATTTATGACAAAACATTGACAAGAGTAAACTCCATGTGCTTGTTATAAGTGTCACTGGTTCGGCCTACTTATCATGTATAAGTGCCTATCATGTTTGTTATATGGCATGAGACTCACCATTCCATCTTATTTATATCTCATATAAATAACTTGGGAACAAACATGAATACAATCTTTCTGGATAAGTCATGTCCTTATTATGAAGTATCCTTGATTGTGAACCTATTTATGATACTTTGTGCTAGAAATATTGTCACTCATATTCTTAACAACTTAAGAATAATATTTCTAACAAAATATCAATGGACCTTTTCTATTACACATAAATATATTATGTAAACAGAAAAGTGAAAATGCCTTTTATTAATAAAAAATGTACAAGATACATACTAAATGATATGCTCTAGGGCATACTACTAACACAGGGGACCAGCCCCAGCATCTTCTGCGTGTCCACATTGTTTCAAATGGCATAAAGGGGAGTGTTGGAGAGTGACTGGTGCCTGTTTAAGGTGTGGGTCAACAGAGCATCAATTGAAGAACTGTCCACGCAGAACTAATACAGCTGCTCCAACACAAGCGCATGCACTGCCTCCCGCACCGCAAAGAGGTAGAAAATCGCAACTGACGCAGCGGGGACCATCACAGAGGCTCGCATCCGAGCCAGAGAGGCGGATAATGCACCACCACCGCCAGAGCTTATGCCCTGAGAGCTCAGGAGGAGCAAGATGCCCCGGACGTCATCAGGGGTACGTTCTCCCTTTACAATACACCTGTGCATGCATTGGTGGATCCATGATCCACTCATTCATACATCTGCATTAACTTACCCGTAGAAAGGGGGATACTAGTAGGGGAGAGTGACCAAGACATTCTGGTCACTAATCCATTGGGCCACAGTGTGATAGTGAACAAAGTATATAAGGGTTGCCCGTTAAGGATTCAGGGGTATGAATTCTTGGCATACCTGATTGAGTTGCCCTTCCACGAGTTTGACGTGATTTTGGGAATGGATTGGTTATCACGTCATCGGGCAATAGTTGATTGTAAACTGAAGAGGATTTCTTTGAAAACTTTTGAGGGTAATGAGATCACAGTTGTGGGGGAAAGGACAGATTTCTTGTCCAATGTCATCTCAGCCATAGTTGCAAGAAGAATGATGAGAAAAGGCTGTGAAGCCTACCTAGCACATGTGGTGGATACTAGGCAGGCTAAGCCAAACCTGAGTGATATACCCACAGTAAGAGACTTCCCAGAGGTATTTCCTGAAGAATTGCCCGGTTTGCCACCAGAAAGGGAAGTCGAATTTGCTATTGAGACACTACCGGGTACAGCACCCATTTCCATTGCTCCTTATGGAATGGCACCCATTGAATTGAGGGAGTTGAAAACTCAGTTGCAAGAGTTGCTTGATAAGGGGTTCATACGCCCCAGTGTGTCACCATGGGGAGCTCTAGTGCTGTTTGTGAAAAAGAAGGATGGGACTTTGAGGCTATGCATTGATTACCGGCAGTTGAATAAAGTGACTGTGAAGAACAAATATCCGTTGCCTAGAATAGATGATCTGTTTGATGAGTTAAAGGGAGCAGGAGTATTTTCTAAGATTGATCTCAGATCAGGGTATCATCAATTAAGGGTGAAGGATGTAGATGTGCCCAAGACTGCATTCAGGACCCGGTATGGGCATTATGAGTTTCTGGTGATGCCTATTGGCCTAACAAATGCACCAACGACATTCATGGACCTTATGAACCGTATCTTCCATCCACACTTAGATCGGTTCGTAGTGGTTTTTATTAACGATATTTTGGTGTATTCCAAGACCAGGGAAGAACATGATGAGCATTTGAGGATTGTTCTGCAAACCCTGAGAGAAAAGAAGCTGTATGCTAAGTTGTCCAAGTGTGACTTTTGGCTGAATGAGATTGCATTCCTTGGACACATAGTGTCAGCTGATGGGATTAGGGTGGATCCCAAGAAAATAGAAGCAGTGATGGAATGGAAGCCTCCTAGAAATACAACTGAGGTCAGAAGCTTCTTGGGGCTAGCTAGGTATTACAGGAGATTTGTGAAGGGATTTTCCTTAATAGCTGCTCCAATGACCAAGTTGTTACACAAGAATGTCAGATTTGACTGGAATAGCAAGTGTCAGACCAGTTTTGAGAAGTTGAAGGCTATGTTGACAGAGGCACCAGTGTTAACACAGCCAGTGTCAGGAAAGGACTTTGTGGTCTACAGTGATGCCTCACATAATGGGCTAGGGTGTGTATTGATGCAAGAGGGAAAGGTGGTCGTTTATGCTTCCAGGCAGCTAAGGCCACATGAACAGAACTACCCTACCCATGATCTAGAGCTTGCAGCAATTATCTTCGCACTGAAGATATGGAGGCATTACTTGTATGGTGAAAGGTGCTACATTTACACAGACCACAAGAGTCTGAAATACTTGCCAACTCAGAAGGAGCTCAACCTTAGACAGAGGCGATGGATTGAGTTCCTGAAAGACTATGATTGTGTAATTGACTACCATCCTGGGAAGGCAAATGTAGTTGCTGATGCTTTGAGCAGAAAGTCAATCACAGCTTTGAGATTATTGAATGCCCGTCTAACTTCGATTCGAGATGGAGCTATTTTGGCTGAGTTGCAAGTGAGGCCAAACCTGCTACAGCAGATTTTAAATGGGCAGAAGGTAGATGAGAAGCTAATGGCTATTATGAGCAAAATCTCATAAGGAAATGGAACTGACTATGAGGTGAAAGCAGATGGGTGTCTGTACTACAAAGGAAGACTGTGTGTACCAGATGATGGGGAATTAAAGGCCAGTATTCTGAAAGAGGCACACACCAGTGTATATGCTATGCACCCAGGAAGTACAAAGATGTATCATGATCTAAAGCTCCAGTATTGGTGGCCTGGTATGAAGAAAGACATAGCTGACTACGTGACTAAATGCTTGACATGTCAGCAAGTCAAGGCAGAACATCAAGTTCCATCGGGTTTGCTACAGCCTATACGCATACCTGAATGGAAATGGGATCGGGTCACCATGGATTTTGTAAGTGGTCTACCTGTCACCCGGAAGAAACATGATGCAGTATGGGTGATAGTTGATAGATTGACTAAGTCAGCACACTTTTTGCCAGTTAGGACTGACTACTCACTGGAAAAGTTAGTAGAATTGTATATCAGTGAGATAGTTAGACTGCATGGAATTCCACTTTCCATCATATCTGATCGAGACCCAAGGTTCACATCGAGATTTTGGAAAAAGTTGCATGAGTCCTTGGGTACACAACTCCACTTCAGCACAGCTTTCCATCCTCAGACGGATGGGCAATCCGAAAGAATAATCCAGGTAAATAATTGAAACCAATGGAATTGATACAAATATTGAATTGAAATGATAAAAATAACATGAAATATATGCCAGGTCCTTGAGGATATGCTGAGGAGTTGTGTCATTGAGTTTGAGGGAAGTTAGGATAGATACCTCCCACTGGCAGAATTTGCATACAATAATAGCTACCAAGCTAGTATCCAAATGGCCCCGTATGAAGCACTGTATGGGAGAAAATGTAGAACTCCAGTGTGCTGGACTGAGTTGGGCGAAGACAAACTAGTGGGGCCAGACTTGGTGAAACAGACTGAGGAGAAAGTAAAACTAATCAAAGCCAATCTAAAGATTGCCTCAGACAGACAGAAATCTTATGCCGACCTGAAGAGAAAAGAAATAGAATATGCTATTGGCGACAAAGTGTTCCTCAAGGTGTCATCGTGGAAGAAGGTATTGAGGTTTGGAAGGAAAGGTAAGTTAAGCCCTAGGTTCATTGGCCCATATGAAGTCATTGAACGTGTGGGTCCAGTGGCCTATAGGCTAGCTTTACCACCAGAGCTGGACAAGATCCACAATGTGTTCCACGTGTCTACGCTCAGAAGATACCGCTCAGATCCTTCACATGTCATCTCCAGGGAAGAAATTGAAATACAGCCGGATTTGACATATGAAGAAGAACCTCAACGGATCCTAGCTCGGGAAGTGAAAGAGTTGAGAAATAAGCAGATTCCACTAGTGAAAGTGCTTTGGAGGCACCACAACACCGAAGAGGGAACATGGGAAAGTGAAGAGACGATGAGGCAACAGTTTCCTCAACTGTTTGCCTCAGGTAAATTTCGAGGACGAAATTTAAATTAGAGGGGAAGAGTTGTAACACCCTCCCGGTAGCAACTCCGTACATTCTACTGTTCCGGTGACCGGTGTCGGTCCGGACAACTAGAACGTTTGGAAAAATATTTAAACTAAAGTGAGGAACCATAATTAACTCAAATATTAATAAGAAAAATTTAGTAAAAATTTTAGAAATAAAATACAACCAAGTTAAACGAGCCGGTGCCCTAGCGATGGGTAACCCAGAGGAAAGTTGCGGTTTTCGCAACTAGGAGCCTTAGACCTGGGGAAAAATTATAAAATAATTTTTGGGACTCCAGAGAAGGGTCATTGAGGTCCCTATGGCATTAGAATGCCATGAAAATATTTAGAAAAAATTTTCAATCGGTACAGACAATTTTGACCCGTTAAGCCAAACGGAGGGCATTTTGGTCATTTCGCCTTCAGAGGTGATTTTTGGCCGACTTGTCCAGTTAAGTAAATAATTATTATGACATAAAATATGAATAAACATTACTAAAAATTAAATTGAAAATGAATAGTGATGAAAACAAAAGAAAAATCAAAATAAAGCAAATTATGACATTTGATGATGTCATTTAAAAAGCTACCACCAATCACATTTAAACAAACATTTAACTAACTAATAAAAAGAGATAAATATGACCAAAACAATTAAAAAAAACCAGCTGCCTTCTTCCTCCCAAACCAGCCGAAACCCATGCCTAGCCAAACCTCCATTGATTTTGCAACCAAAGCTTCATTTCTCCCTTTGTTTCACTACTAAACCCTAAACCCCTTTCATTAAAACTTGTCTACTCATCTTAGGAAAGTGTTTGGCAGCCTAGAAGAGGAAAGAAAGTGAAGTTTGAGCTTGGAAAATTCTGCCCTACAAGAGGTTAGTGCACATATACACCTAAAGCTCTTTATTTCTATGTTAAGGGACTTGAAATAAGTAAGAAATTGTAACTAAAATGAATAAAAATTATGTGTATGTATGCCATGAATTTCGGCAGCCCTAAGGAAGGGATAGGGTTGACTGTTTTGATGGATTTAAAGTGGACTAGAGATCATGTTTAAAGCATGTATGTAGGTGGTTAGTGAATGAGTTAGCAAATTAAGGCCTCTTGTGTGAAACATAATGGGAAGCTAGGGTTTGAGAGTAAAAATTTGACTTGGCTTATGAAATGATTAATGGACATTCTAATGGTCAATTAGTGATCATTTGAGGCAAGTTAATCATAATTTGAAGTGAACTAATGCATGGCAAAGTGAAATGTGTAGGCTGCCTAGTGGCAGCAGCAATGAGGCTGTGATTCCAACCCACTTAGACAGCCATAACTTTGGCTGTGTAGGTCCAATTGGTGTTTGGCCAATTGGACATGAAACTAGACTTATAATGGCACAATATTGCTGAAGAAACCATGCCCAAAAGACCAAAGCAAGTGGACCAAAAGTTTGCCCCAATCCGGATACCCTGCAAACAGGTTCTGCAGAATGACCAAATGAACAGTAACTGTTCATTTGGCCATAACTCACTGTAGATATGGTCAATTGGCCTGAAATTTTTACAGCAACAAGTTAAGACATACAAAAACAATTTTCATGAAGAAACCTACCCCAAATTATGGCCAAAACCCATCCAACAAGGCAGTGACAGTCACTGTTCATGGTACTGTAGATTTGGTAAATTCTGCAGAATTGAAATCCGGCCAGCTGTGGTTTTTGGACCATATCTGGAGCTACAAAACTCCAAATGGAGTGATTCAAAAAACGAAATTCAACTAGACAAAATAAGGAACAACTTTCATGTTTACCATTTCCTCAAATTCCCACTGTAACAGTACCCAATGGAATAGTAAATTTGGGCTACAAAAACTGAAAATTTTGCTTCCCTTGGTTTAAGCTTAGAAATGGTATTAATGCTTAATGCCAACAAGTTTGAATGCAAAATGTGGTATGTTGGTAGTGCCAAAACCAATGTACCTATTTTCTATCAAAAATTCAACATTTTTGTTGACCAATGAGGTGAATAGTGACACCAAAACTTGAAATTCAAAATTTGAAGAACTCAAAAGTATCAAATGCCCTAGTATACCTAACAAGATTGGTTTGGATAGTTTGGCATGCCAATAGGGTTCGGTTAGCAGTACTGCACATGGCATTATGCCATTCTGTGATTTTATGGCTTTTAGCCATTTTGATATTGTGTTGAGACTTGGCCTCGTGCCTAATATTATTTACAGCTTGTTAGTTGTTACATTTGCACCGGGAGATACATATGTGACCGATGGTGTGACGGCCCGAGGTACTTGATACCCAGTGCCAGTTTACCCGTTTATCCAGTCCAGTCGTCCAGTATAGGTTACTTGGGCAACTAAATGAATGAAAATGGACAAAGTTAAAGAAATAAATGAATATAACGTATACAAAGCAAATAAGACATATACATTAAATACATATTTATTTTCTGCTATTTTCTTTTATTTTATTATTGCACCACTAAGCATCATTGCTTAGCGCGTTGCTTTTGCCATGCGTAGGTTCTGGAGATACCAATCGTGAGCCCAGTAGACCGCAGACTGGGTGAGTCCATCCTGCAGTTCTGCACAGTGTCCGTGTCACCTCACCCTCCACAGTGCATTGGTAGGACACCAGGCTTCATTTTGATATTTTGTAATTGATTTTTTTATTTTCCCTTGTGTAAATGAAACTTATGTAATGTATTTTGATTTTCATGTAAATAATGAGAACTGTGTTTGTGAATGGTAAAGTGAATGTTTATCTGTGTTTTATACACGATTACCACTTGAGATGAATGATTGAGAAATGAAATTGAAAAAGGTTGAGATTTTGATATTGGAGTTTGAGAATGATTGAACATGGCTATTGGAAGTGTTTTTCACAGGTTCCGAAGAACTGTTTTCTCCATTTTTAGCCGGTACTCTGCCGAATTTTCTATAAAATTTTCGGAACCTCAAATAAATTATAATTTCGATAAATAGCTTAAATGAACTATATTTCACAAGTTATATTCAAAACTATGATAAAAATTAATTAAGGTAAAATAGAGTGTGCCGGTACACCGTGTGACATTGCTTACTCGGATATACTGTACACGGGTAAGGGGCGTCACATGCCAACCTATCCAAACTAGCCAACTAGGCAAACTAGGGTACATTATAAATTAATTGTTTAATTCATCAATTTGTTTGAGTTTACTAGCTATCATGTAATTCATAAGTCAATGTATATGTTGACCTTTTTAGGTACTATGGATAAGTTGTTTCTAGAATCAACAAGTCACATATTGTAATTCAATATGCTACCAATATAGTGCAATTTACCATTTTTATAAGTTGGCATTCATTGCCAAATT
This sequence comes from Hevea brasiliensis, assembly GCF_030052815.1. NCBI lineage: Eukaryota > Viridiplantae > Streptophyta > Magnoliopsida > Malpighiales > Euphorbiaceae > Hevea > Hevea brasiliensis. The sequence continues at coordinate 72,833,163 of NC_079496.1, read as the reverse complement.
ACTTCAAGCATCATTGTATGTAAATGTCAAATTCTCAATTTTTGGTATGCTAGATTGGTTTAGTTTAAAGTCCTATTTCTCTTGGTTTTTAGCTTCTAGTCAAAGAAGCAAAATTGTAGCTCTATGCCTTATTGCAATCAGGGCAAAATTTCAGGTCATTCTGAGTTGTATAGACCAAGATATTGTCAATTTACTAAAGCTGGACAAATTGCACATTTAGTGCAAAATTTGATCAATTTTAGTTCACTTTTAGTTCTGGCAGTTTTTGTACCCAAACTTATGCAAGCTATTTGACTAGGTTCTGGCCATTTATGGGCTTTGGTGTCTTCATAAGAATTGTAGCTCTATATCTAAGCTATCCATGGTAAAAATTTAGGTCAATTGGACTTGTTTTGAGTGAGTTATGGTCATCCTAATTATTATTGTTCATATGGTAAAAAATTTGGGTTGCAAGGTTGCTATTCCGAATTTGGTCACTTTTAAGGTCAGTTTCTAGGCACAATTTTGGCAACATTTCTACATGAAAGTTGGCCTATTTGGTGTCTAGTTTCACCTCCTATTGGCCTCATACCATTTGGGTTCACAGTTTGGCACTTATGGCCTAATTTAGGTACTACCATCAATACACAACCTGCACAAAACACTTACACTTCCAATTTCATATTCCTTCTCCTCCTCATTACTTCAATATTCAATCAATGGCACTTCCATATATATATATATATATATATATATATATATATATATATATATATATATATATATATATATATATATATATTGTACACAATTACAGCAAATAATTTTGGGCAGAACATTCAAGTGCTCAATGCACATAATTCACCATTAAGTTCAACATTCACTTTCACCAAAATTCAACATATCTCCATATCAATATTACACATACACTTCAATATACTGATACTTCAATATCAACTGCACATGTTGCCCACAATTTAACACTATCATATTTCATTAATAAACTTCATATTTACACACAAATTCATGATATTATGGGCTGTCAAACATGGCAGTTTGCCAAAGCATCAATGTTCCATTTCAAACCCTTAATTCAAGCATTACATATGCATACTTAGATTTTAACTTACTACATCTTCTATTTGAGTTAATCAACCATAATTCCCATCCATTAGAGGTAAGAAAAACTCAAATACAATAAATATTCATGGCTGCCGAAAATGGACAATTACATATCTCAATGTTTTCTTCATTTCTCTTCATCAAAATACTTACCTCAACCTAAACACAAGGTTTACAAAAGAAAGGGAGAGGTTTTGGACACTTACCACTTTTTAAGCTTATCAAATCTTCACCAAATCTTGTTTTTCTTGTTGCCAATATCTTCCCCAAGGTAAGTAGGTAAGCTTTTGTTAGTAGTATGCCCTAGAGCATATCATTTAGTATGTATCTTGTACATGTTTTTATTAATAAAAGGCATTTCCATTTTTCCGTTTACATAACATATTAATGTGTAATAGAAAAGGTCCATTGATATTTTGTTAGAAATTCTATTTTTAAGTTGTCAAGAATATGAGTGACAGTATTTCTAGTACAAAGTATCATAAATAGGTTCACAATCGAGGATACTTCATAATAAGGACATGACTTATCCAGAAAGATTGTATTCATGTTTGTTCCCAAGTTATTTATATGACATATAAATAAGATGGAATAGTGATTCTCATGCCATATAACAAACATGATAGGCACTTATACATGACAAGTAGGCCGAACCAGTGGCACTTATGACAAGCACATGGAGTTTACTCTTGTCAATATTTTGTCATAAATCACATCAGTGCATATAATCTTTAAACCTGAGATAGCAAAGTTATCTTGTATATAAGTAGTTTGAGTTTGATACTGCTTTCATACTTGTACTGTGTATGGGTATATGGGCATGTGTTGGCTCCTACTAGTTATATATGGAGGTAGGTGTTGATCAAGACAGAATCTGTTCCTCTAAGTAAATAGAGATAAAATCCTATGTTCATTTAATTGTTCTTGATGTTTCAAGTTCCTGGCCAGGACAGATAGATTTATTCAGAAAAGAGTTTCTGATGAGAAAATCTTTTTAATCAAGAACTGGAATTAAAAGAGAACATAATATTCATAGCAAATGGGGTTTGATATAAACCATGACTCCAGCTTTAGTTGGGATTTTGTAACAGAGAGATTCTAGTGCATGGTAATATATGATTATAGGTTCATTTAAGGTAAACCTTATTACTAATTGGGTGTCCATGGCATGCTATGCTAGGTGTTAACCATGGTCTATGAGAAATCATTTATGGTAAGAAATGACCAAAAATTTATGGTAAGAAATCATTTTATGCACCTTATAGACCATGGTTAACACCTAGCATAGCATGCCATAGCCAACCAATTAGTAATAAGGTTTACCTTAAATGAACCTATAATCATATGTTACCATGCACTAGATTCTATCTGTTACAAAATCCCAACTCAAGTTGCTGTCATAGTTTATGTCAAACTCCATTTGCTATGAATATTATGTTCTCTTTTAATTCCAGTTCTTGATTAAAAAGATTTTCTCATCAGAAACTCTTTTCTGATTAAATTTATCTGTCCTGGCCAGGAACTTGAAACATAAAGAATAATTAAATGAACATAGGATTTTATCTCTATTTACTTAGAGGAACAGATTCCATCTTGATCAACACCTACCTCCATATACAACTAGTAGGAGCCAACACATGCCCATATACCCATACACAGTACAAGTATGAAAGCAGTATCAAACTCAAACTACCTATATACAAGATAACTGTGCTATCTCAGGTCTAAAGATTATATGCACTGATATGATTTATGACAAAATATTGACAAGAGTAAACTCTATGTGCTTGTTATAAGTGTCACTGGTTCGGCCTACCTATCACTTATAAGTGCCTATCATGTTTGTCATATGGCATGAGACTCACCATTCCATCTTATTTATATCTCATATAAATAACTTGGGAACAAACATGAATACAATCTTTCTAGATAAGTCTTGTCCTTATTATGAAGTATCCTCGATTGTGAACCTATTTATGATACTTTGTACTAGAAATATTGTCACTCATATTCTTAACAACTTAAGAATAGAATCTCTAACAAAATATTAATGGACCTTTTCTATTACACATAAATATCTTATGTAAACAGAAAAGTGGAAATGCCTTTTATTAATAAAAACACGTATATGATACATACTAAATGATACGCTCTTGGGCATACTACTAACAATCTCCCTCTAGCACTAGAGTCATTCATTGCAATATCTTAGACCCATCTTCTTAAGATATCGATCTAGCTGAGTCTGTGACATAGGCTTAGTGAATGGATCAGCTGGATTTTCAGCTGATGCTATTTTTGGCATGGCTACATCGCCTCGTCCAACTATTTCTCTGATAATGTGGTAGCACCTTTCTATGTGTTTGGATTTTTGGTGAGACCTAGGTTCCTTAGCCTGTATGACTGCTTCATTGTTGTTACAGTGTAATGGAACTGCTGACTCAATAGAAGGAACTACTGTAAGTTCTGTCACGAACTTCTTTATCCAAACAGCTTCCTTTGCAGCATCTGATGCAGCAATATACTTAGCTTCGGTAGTGGAATCTGTAGTCATGCTCTGTCTGGAACACTTCCAACTGACTGCACCTCCATTACAAATGAACACAAATCCAGAGGTAGACTTTCTATCATCGATATCTGAATGGAAATCAGAATTGGTATAACCATCCAATTGCAAGTCTCCACCTCTATAGATCAAGAATAAATCCTTAGTTCTTCTCAAGTATTTAAGGATATTCTTGACAGCTATCCAGTGTTCCAAACCTGAATTGGATTGATACCTGCTAGTCAAACAAACAGCATATGTGATATCCGGCCTAGTACACAACATTACATACATTAAACTTCCAATAGCTGAAGCATATGAAATCCTGGCCATGTTATCTCTTTCTTCAGGTGTCTTTGGAGACATCTCTTTAGAAAGGTGGATACCATGTCTCACTGGTAACAATCCTCTCTTGGAATCAAGCATGTTAAACCTCTTTAACACCTTTTCCAAGTATAGACTTTGGGATAAACCAATTATTCTTTTCGCTCTATCTCTATAGATGCGAATCCCAAGAATATAGGTTGCTTCCCCTAAGTCTTTCATGGAGAATGTATTTGACAACCATACCATTACAGTTGTCAACATATCTGTGTCATTACCCATCAATAGTATATCATCTACATATAAGACAAGGAAAGTGATAGCACTGTCACTAACCTTCTTATATACACATGGCTCATCCTCATTTTTGATAAAACCAAAGGATTTAATGGCTTCATCAAAATGGATGTTCCAACTCCTCGAAGGTTGCTTCAACCCATAAATGGATCACTTTAGCTCGCATACCTTGGAACCATCTTGGGATTCAAAACCCTTAGGTTGTTCCATGAAAATGTTTTCTTCAACATATCCATTGAGAAAAGCTGTTTTGACATCCATCTACCAAATCTCATAATCATAGTATGCAGCTATTGCTAATAGAATCCTAATTGATTTAAGCATAGCAATAGGCATGAAAGTCTCCTCATAGTCGATTCCTTGCCTTTAGCGAAACCCTTTCCCTACTAGCCTTGCCTTATAGGTCTATAACTTTCCTTCAGAACCAATTTTCTTCTTGAAAACCCATTTGTTCCCTATAGGTACAATACCTTCAGGTGGGTCAACAAGATCCCAAACTTGATTCTTATACATGGAATCAATTTCAGATTTCATAGCATCAATCCATTTTGAAGAGTCTATATCTGATATATCTTCTTCTTAGGTAAGTGGATCATCTCCATGTTCTACTTCTTAATGAGTAGATAACTCTTGTTCTTCTTCATGAAGGAAACCATATCTCACGGGTGGGTGAGATACCCTAGTTGTTCTACGAGGAACAGTTGTAGATGTTTCATCAATGGGTGTAGGTTGACTAGATGGATCTATATCCATCTTATCTGTTGGTTGGTCAAAATTCTCCAATTCTAACTCTATTTTCCTTCCTTTGCCTCCTTCTTGAACAAACTGTTGTTCATGAAATGTGGCATCTCTACTTATCACAACCTTTTGTGAAGTAGGCAAACAAAAATAATATCCAAAACTATCTTTTGGATATCCAACAAATCGACCCTTTTCCTGATATGGTCTCCAATTTATCAGTGTTCAGCTTTTTGATATAAGCTGGACAACCCCAAATCTTAACATGCTTAAGACTTGGTTTTCTTCCATGCCATATCTCATAAGGTGTGGAAGAAACTGATTTTGATGGAATCCTATTCAGAATATACAAAGCTGATTCTAATGCAAATTCCCAAAAGGAGATTGGCATATCAGTATAGCTCATCATACTACGTACCATATCCAATAGGGTACGATTTCTCCTTTCAGATACACCATTCAGCTGTGGCGTTCCTGGAGGAGTCAACTGGGAAACAATACTGTGCTCTCTCAAGTATTCATCAAATTCAGTACTCAAATATTCACCTTTACAATCTGATCGAAGAGCTTTTATACTCTTTCCTGTTTGATTTTCTACTTCAGATTTAAATTCTTTGAACTTTTCAAAGGATTCATGTTTGTATTTCATCAAATACAAATACTCAAACCTTGATTTATCATCAGTAAAGGTAATAAAATAATGAAAACCCCCTCTAGCCATTTCTTTAAATGGACCACATACATCACTATGTATTAGCCCCAAAATATTTTCAGCTCTTAGCCCTTGTCCAACAAAGGGTGATCTAGTCATTTTGCCCTGAAGGCAAGATTCACAAGTTGGAGTAGGCTCAGAGCCCAATGAGGATAGAATCCCCATTTTCTCCAATTTTGTAATCCTATATTCTGCAACATGACATAACCTTAAGTGCCAAATATATTTTGAACTTGAGTTGATTTTCACTATGGCATTGCATTCATTTAGATCACTTGCATTCATTTTGTGTTTGTCATTATTATCTAAATAATAAAGACCATCATTCATATAACCTGAACCAACATATTTATTTCCAAAATAAATATTGCAAACATCATCTGTGAACTGAAATTCATAGCCATTTCTAGCCAAACTAGATATAGAACTGATGTGCTTAATAGCATCAGGTACATATAAAATATTATCTAAACACAAAACATGTCCAAACATGTAAAAAGATTTAGATCCTATGGCTAAAGCTTCAACAGTTGAGCCATTGCCAATCCGGACTCTAACATCTTGAGAACGCAAGCTGCTACTATTTGTGTCACACCTTACCCATCTGTAAGGCATAACATGATCCCGTAGAATACTTAATGAACTACCGAACTTCACCTACCGATAACTCATTAAGTACCCTACAAAGGATTTTAAAACAATTTTCTTACATTTTGGAAGTGGTGAGCATTTTAGAGAGAATTAAAAACCATTTATTCAAAGCTTAAATACTAGTAAAAATTTTTGTCCATTTTAATTTTGCCGCAAATTTTATGAAAATTTTGATAGAGTTCCGTTTGTAATTGGAGAAAACAGTTCTTCAAATACCTGAGAAAAACACTTCCAAAAATTTTTCTCAACTCCCAACTTTCAATAAATCTCAATCAACTCAATTCAACGCACTTCAAAATAATTTCACAATACAAATCAAGATTTATCATCTCAAAATATTTAATATCTTCAATCACAAGCATAAAGTAAGAAATTCATAAGTACAAATATTAATTTACAGAAGGAAATCCAAAACAATATTATTACAATTTATTTACAACTGCTCAACTTTATATTGATACATACAACATTTCCATATTTACATCAAAATTATCTACAAGGGTATAAAATAATACCCGTACAAAATGATCGGCGTGGTCCATAATTCGACAGCAGCTCACTCTGCTGCTTTCTCCTTGCTCTTATCTGCGACAGCAAAATGAGCTATCGCTGAGTATAAAAATACTCAGTGGTGCACAATAAAAATTTAAAATGCAATAAATAAATCATTCATTAATGAAATACCATTTAAATAATTCTCAATCATATTTCACAAATATCAAAGCTCATAACAACTCCATTTAGTCAAATAATTCATTAAACACAGTGTTGCCAAAATCATATGCACAACTTAAGCCATGACACAAAATTTCCGATCAATGCCGTGTTGTACACCACGACAAAGCAATCTCAACCCCATTAATCAAAATCAATGAGGGAGGTGGCTAGCTAGCTAATGAGTACTCATCCGATCTACAACCTCAACTAGCAAGCCAGAGAGGGAGGACAATAAATGATCTCAACCCCATAAATGGAGGAGGAATAATGCGATACTGTAATGCTAAGTGTGAACATAAAATCAATTCGAAACAATTTATTCAAACAATTTATGAGAAATCTGATCAATTTCCAAAGTCACATTTACGATTATAAAATGGCAACACAGTACATAATTAATCAAAGAAGTCAAATTTTTGAGATTAAAATATTTAAACAATTATTATTGTGCACAAACCTGACGTGAGTCACCTTTAGGCCTTGACTCAGTCTCTTCGAGTTTCTAAGTCTTTTTCAGCTGAAACACACAATTTCACAGTGTTTCAGTACCATAACTTAGCATAAATCCAAAAATAAATTTCACTTCATTTTTACCTAGCTTTAATGTACTAATTTCGACGTTGTCGAAGTTTTTGTGTTTCGGGTTACTATTCACTACACTATTCAAGTAAAATTGTTGACTTTTTAAGGCTTAATAGGTATGGGAACTCCAACTTCACCCACATACCACATTTTGGTCACTAAATTTATTGGTTTTGATTATTTTCTCAAAGCTTAAGTCCTTTTGGCCAAATTGTCAAATTTTCAGTTTTGGCGCTCTAAGTTGCACTGCTCCATTAGTCAATCTACTGTTGGAATTTGGCAAACCTTTCTTCATAGAAAATGTTCCTTACTGCCTTAAGTTTATTCTCATTTTTGGATCACCTCAATTGGAGTTTTGTAGCTCAAGTTATGGCCATTTGAACTAGGGCTGCCGGATTGGACACAACCCAGATTTTCTGGGCAAATTTTGGTGCTGGCAGATTTGAGTCACCAACTTGGGGTGGCCAAATGGCTTGGTTGCTGGCAGAATTTGGACTTGTGTTCTTCATGAAAGTTTTAGGTTTATATCTCATCTAACCACTGGTAAAATTTCATGTTATTTTGACTGCCTAGCTCGAGTTATGACCAAATGAACAAATACTATTCATTTGGTTAGTTTGTACAGTGGCAGCCTACTCTTATTCAACTTTAGTCAATTGGTTCACTAAGTTTTGGTCACTTTTTGGGCATGGTTCCTAAATAAAAATTGTGTCATTTTATGTCTATTTTCATCCCCAATTGGTACCATATCAATTGGACATGTAAAATTTCAGTTTTGGTCCTTCAAAGTTGACTTGGTCATGCTGCCAGCAGCATGACCATTCAACCTCCGAATTTGGCTTCACTCCCAATAATTCAAACACAACTCATTTGGTCACAATTGACCATTTTTCACTTCACAATAGGTCAATCATTCCATTTACTCATTTCTTGCATTTTTGGTTCACAAACCCTAAGTCCCAAAACCCTAAGTCCCAAAACCCTAACTCACTTAATTGTTACATTATACTAATTCCAACCATACAAACACAATTCCTCAACTCATTCAAGCTTTCTAACATATTTTATCCAATCAAACTCATGCAATTCTCACCCCTACATAGGCTGGACGAATATTCTTTTGGTCCTCTAGAGATATTTTCTTTTCATTTCAAGTATATTTCTAGGTTAATTAAGCTATGAACATAACTAAATCAACTAACAAATCAAGTTTAGTTTACTAACCTTGTGTGCAGAATTTTCTTCTACCTTTTATTCAAGTTTTCTTTTCTTTCTTTCCCTTAGATCTTGTTTTCTAGTTGCCCAAACAAGTCTTATACATGGTAGACTATTTTTTTGTGGTGGGAATTTTAGTTCTTCAAGCTCACAATAGAGCTTTCATGGTGGTTTTGTGAGGGAGAGAAGAGAGTGACGCTTTTGGGAGAAGATGAAGATGACTTTTTGTTTTTTTGTTTTTTTCTTTTCTTTTCTTTTATCTTTATCACTTTAAGAAGACTAAGAATCCAAATTAATAAATAAATTAATTAATTTCTTTATGGCATCATGCATGAGGTCATGCATGATGTCATCACCTTTTTACTTTTCCATTTTCTTTCTTTTTTTTCTATTAGTTCTTTAATTTAATTCTTGATTCCGAAATTTTCTTTTCTCCGATTTTATTTGACAGTTAGGTCAGGAGTCAGCTCTCGGGGTCAATTGACCAAATTGCCCCTCGCCGGTTCATCCCGGTTTGCAAATAATTCCATATTTCTTCCGACTCCCTGACCTAATTATTTGACTAGCTTAACAGTTCTTTTTCATGATTTTCTCTTTTCCACTGTGTTCATAAGGGTCCTAAGGACCGCAACGTCACATTTTAAGGTTAGAAATTTGAGTTTAAAACGACTTCGCAGTCATTCCCGAGGAGGTCACCCATCGCTGTGACTCTCGGCTTGTTTAACTTCATATGTTCCGTTTTTCCTATTTATACTTAACTAATTGAAAATTACTAATTATTTGTGTTTATGGCTTCTCAAGTTGTCTTTAGTATGGTTCTAATCTCCTTAATTGTCCGGACCGACATCGGTCATCGGAACAGTAAAATATACCAGGCTATACAAATAGGGGTGTTACAATTTGCTAGTTCCTGCATATTATTAGAAATGTGAGAACTGGCACCAGTATCTAAAACCCAAACTGTAGATGAACTATGAGTATCATCAGAATCTAAATAACAAGATATGGACATACCTTCCGAAGGTTTATCCTTCTTATCCTTCAGAGAAGCAAGATACTCTGGGCAGTTCCTTTTCCAGTGCCCATCCTTCTGGCAGTGGAAACACTTTCCTTTGCCTCCATCAGCTTTAGTCTTTCCTTTCTGTTTAGCTATTTTCTTGGAAGGATTAGGAATCTAAGGTTTCTTTTTCTTATTGCCTTTCTTCTTGTTGGACTTTCCAGCAGAAGAAGATTCAATCAAAGCAACCTCTTTTCCTTTATTGGCCAGCATATTCTTTAGGTAATAACCAACATATTGAGTAAAGCAGATAAGGTGCATTCCTGTTGAGTCATATGGAAATTTGTTACAAAATTCCAAAAAGACTCAGGAAGGGACTGAAGAATCAAATCCATCTGTAGTTAGAAATCCATGTTGAAGTCAAGATGTTGCAACTGCTCAATTAGCTGAATCATCTTGTGGATATGATCCCCAACATTCTGTCCCTCAGACATCCTCATATTGAATAGCTGTCTAGATATCTCATACCTAGCATTCCTGCTATGCTCACCATACAACTCTTGTAGGTGAAGGAGGATATCACTCGCGCTCTGCATGTTCTCATGTTGCTTCTGTAACTCATTACTCATGGAAGCAAGCATGTAACACTTAGCTCTCATATCATGCTCCTTCCACTTGTCCAAAGTTTAATGTTCCTCTTGTGTGGCCTCTGGAGGTAAGGGACCAGGAAGATTTGTGTGACACCCCTTACCCGACTACAGTGTAGCCGAGCAAGTTATGCCACTCAGTGTGCCGAGCACTCTATTTTTATCTTAATTAATTTTTTATCATAATTTTGAATATAACTTGTGAAATATAATTCATTTTAAGCCATTTATCGAAATTATTATTTCTTTGAGGTTCCGGAAATTTTAAAGAAAATCCGGCAGAATACCGGCTAAAAATGGAGAAAACAGTTCTTCGGAACCTGTGAAAAACACTTCCTATATTCATTTTCCATCATCTCAACTCCATTTATCAAATTCTCAACAATGTTCAATCTCAGTTCTCATTCATCCATCTCATATGATACCATGCATAATTCATATATAAACATTCACTTTTCCATTTACAACCACACTTTCCATTATTTACATGAATATCAAAATACATTACATAAGTTTCAAATACATATGAGAAAATAAAATCAATTACAAAATACCAAAATGACATCTAGCGTCCTACCAATGCACTGCAGACAGTGAGGTGACACATAAACTATGCAGAATCGTGAACCGCCTACCGAACTGTGGTCTACGGGCCCTCTGTCCAATCTTTCGCATCACGCGTAGCAAAAGCGACGCGCTAAGCATAAAGCTTAGTGGTGCAAATAATAAAATAGAAAGAAATAATATGCAAATAAAAATCATAATTTCTTAGCCATTGTGTTCATAAGAACTGAATAATTACCAACTTAATGTTTAGTCGAGGGCTAATTACGTTTTATGATATTAACTTCTTCATGCATTTTGTTTATTTATTTTCTTCCTGATCTTGAGTTTCTTTGTATTCTATCGTAATCATTCTTGATATTTGATTTTCGTATTTTCTTTAACAATCGGTTCGATTCTGATTATACTTTTCCATGCCCAAGTAACCTATACCGACTTGATCGGATCGATAACGGGTCGTTGGCACCGACACCGCGTGCCTCGTCATCATACCATGGGACGCAGAACGTCAACCATGTATGCAGTCAGTATGGCTAAAAAGCCATGATATCACATAATCGGCATAAAAGCCATGAATACGGGCATAAAAGCCATGAAAACGGGCATAAAGCCATGAATACGGCATAAAGCCTTTCGCAGTACTGCTAAAACAATACCCTATTGGCATGCCAACCTATCCAAACCAATCACATTAGGCCTACTAGGGCATTTTGCACTTTTAAGTTTCACAATTTTTGAATTTCAAGTTTTCATGTCACTATTCATTTCATTAGTCAACTAAAATGTTGACTTTTGCATAAACAATAGGTACATTGGTTTTAGTACTCCCAACATACCACATTTTGTATTCAAAACTTGTTGGTTTTGGTCACTTTCTCAAAGCTTAGGTTATTTTGGCAAAATTGCCAATTTTTGGTTTTAGTGTCACTATTCACCTCATTGGTCAACAAGAATGTTGACTTTTGGATAGAAAATATGTACATTGACTTTGGCACTCCCTATATACCACATTTGGCATTCAAAACTTGTTGGCATTAAGTGTTAATACCATTTCTAAGCATTAAACCAAAGGAGCAGAATTTTCAGATTTTGTACCATAACTTCACTGTTCCATTGGACACTGTTACTGTGGGAATTTGAAGAAATGTAAAACATGAAAGTTGTTCCTTATTTTGTCTAGTTGAATTTCCTTTTTTGAATCACTCCATTTGGAGTTTTATAGCTCAAGTTATGGCCAAAATAAGTTTACTGTTCACGTGCACTGTTCATGCTGCACTTTTGGGTTTTGGCAGATTTTGGTCCAACGTTGGTCAGTAATTTGATCAAGTTAAGTTCATAATTTGGCCTAACTTTCTTCATGTGAAATGTTCTAATATGCCTTAGGTTTTCATCGGTTCAAGAATCGCCTAAATCCGAGTTTTCTAGAGAGAGTTATAGTCCTCCAAACATTGCTGCTCAAATGAAAATTCTGGAAATCTCAGTACAGTAAACTTCAATTTGCTCAATGATTTGATTAGGTTCTGGTCATAATTTGGGGTAGGTTTCTTCATGAAAGTTGTTTGTCTATGTCTTAACTTATTGCTGTAAAAATTTCAGGTCAATTGACCATATCTACAGTGAGTTATGGCCAAATGAACAGTTACTGTTCATTTGGTCATTTCTGCAGGGGCTGTTTGCAGGGTATCCGGATTGGGGCCAAGTTTTGGTCCTCTTGCTTTGGTCTTTTGGGCATGGTTTCTTCAGCCAAAATGTGGCATTATAAGCCTAGTTTCATGTCCAATTGGCCAAACATCAATTGGACCTACACAGCCCAAGATAAGGCTGTCCAAGTGGACTGAAATTTCAGTCACTATGCTGCTGTCTTTAGGCAGCCTACCATTCCACTTTGCCATGCCATTTTTCAGTCCAAATTGTGGTCAACTTACCTAAAATGGTCACTAATTGACCATTAAAATGTTCTCTAACAATTTCCTAAGCCAAGTCAAATTTTCACTTCTCAAAACCCTAATTCCCATATGAGTTTTCACAACATGCTTTAATTAACTAACTAATCCATTATACTTATATTTACATACTTTAAACATAATCCCTAGTGCACTCCAAGTCCATCAAAACACTCAATCTTGTTCCTTACTTAGGGGCAGCCGAAATCCATGGGCTACATAAACTTAACTTTTATTCATTTGGTTCACAAATTCATACTTATTTTAAGTCATTAACATGGAATAAGAAAGATTTTTGTATAAATAGGCACTAACATTTTTGAAACCAACCTTGAGCTTGTTATTCTTCAAGATTTCTCCTAGAATCATAATAATCATAATCAATTATAACTTCACTTTCCTAAATTAAATATCCAACAAAAATTCAACAGCATTTCCCCTTAAATTGGACTAAACTCCTATCATAAATCTTAAATCCACAACCCATTAATACCCAATCTGGCAGCTTGTGCATTCAAATTTATATATAATGATCTAACCATTAGATAAATCCCAAATTTATACCATATATTCAAGACATCCCTATACAATATCAGTAAAAATTTCAGCATTAAATCATATCTATATCATGAGATATCAAACATTCATTCAACCCTTCAAAATCTGAATTGTTGCAGAAATCAGTCTTACTCAGACAACTCATGCAAAACAATTTATATCTCATAAACCACAAGTCTAAAATTCACCAAATTTTAACCCAGCAGCCTCAACATCCCAAATATCATTTGTACCAAATTTCATAATTTTATAAGCATCCTAACTATTTATTTTTCTCAAATTTCAGTAGCCAAAATTCAGAATTCAACCTACAGACAGCCTGTGTTCAACAATATGTTTCTCCAAATCCAACCGTTGAACAATCACCAAATTTTTACCATAACTTCCACACATACATAGCTTAAACATATCCAAAAATCAGCCTTAGATGTTGAGCCAAACTCACCTGGACGGAAAAGAAATATGCTGCCCTGCTGAACCCCTATTTCTGCTACTTCTCCTTCTCCTTCTTCCTTTCTTTCTTTCTTTCTTTTCCTTTTCTCTCTCTTTCTCTCTTATTCCAGCCCGTATGAAGAAGGAAACTGCAGGTTTCCTTTGTTTTTTTATCTCATTTTAAGTCATTTTTATCTCTTTTTATTGGTTTGTCAAATGGTGATTGGTTGGAGAGTGTTGGATGACATCATATGATGTCATAATTTGCTTTTTATTTCATTTTTCTTTTCTTTTTATCACTATTCATTTTCAATTCAATTTTTAGCAATATTTATTCACATTTTATGTCATATTAATTATTTACTCAACTGGACAAGTCGGCCAAAAATCACCTCTGAAGGCGAAATGACCAAAATGCCCTCCGTTTGGCTTAACGGGTCGAAATTGTCTGTACCGATTGAAAATTTTTTCTAATTATTTTCTTGGCATTCTAATGCCATAGGAACCTCAATGACCCTTCTCTGGAGTCTCAAAAATTATTTTATAATTTTTCCCCCGGGTCTAGGGCTCCTCGTTGCGAGAACCGCAACTTCCCTCTGAGTTACCCCTCGTCAGGGCACCGGCTCGTTTGACTTGGTTGTATTTTATTTCTAAAATTTTTACTAAATTTTTCTTGTTAATATTTGAGTTAATTATGGTCCCTGACTTTAGTTTAAATATTTTTCCGGACGTTCTAGCTATCCGGACCGACACCGGTCACCGGAACAGTAGAATGTACGGAGTTGCTATCGGGAGGGTGTTACAATTTGAGTTTAGAACATATCCTATATGTTCAAGGTTCAGGACAAGTTTCAAATTTCTTAGCCAATCAGACAGATTAGGTCAAGTCAACCTATTGCGATCAAGTATGCATGCAAGGATATTGGATGGTGCTGGTTGTTCTGTGCTCATTATTATCAGAAAATTAATTGTAGAAAATAACCAGATTAATTAGCAAATGTATCAAGTAATTAACCAAAATGATTATGGTCTTTTAATCAAATTGGTTCTCCTACTAACTTAGCGAATCCTACACTTCCAAAGTAGAAAACGGAAATCCTAGTTGGATGGATTTCTAGTGAATGATTGAATTCTTATAATTCTATTGATCATCCTCAGGTACATCCTTATTGGAATTATAATAAACTATAAGTGAGCAACTCCTTGCCCATCACATCTCATGTGAGGTTCAATCCTTTACCTAGCCCCTAATGCTCAAAATCTTAGGTACATCCATTATTGACTTATCTTGCATTAGTTAAGTTGATCCCATTGAGCCAGTAATTATGCAAATAATTTTAATGACCTGAGGTACATCTAATATTAGCCACCAAACCATTTACATATTTACAACATTTCATGCTTAACAATTATTCTTAAGAAAATCTCTCAAATTAATTGCATCTTATGCAACTATTTAAAAGTTCTTAAAATAATTGCCCCAATAGAAGGCCCATGTTATAATTACTATTAAGGTCTCACTTGTTTGGAAGATTTTATGGTCATCCTAATTACTATTAAGGTCTCACTTTGCACATTATCCATTTAGCATGCATATATCATATAATTGCATACATTCCCATACATCTCATGCATTCATGGATAAGTAGTAAATATGGTATGATCATGGACTTTCTAAGGGATTCAATTCTGAACCACCAAGAATTGAATCAGGGCATTCCTAGGTGCATTTCATTCATTCATTTTACAAGAGTTGCTGAAGGAGTACATAATCAACACTTGATCTTGAATTCCTCCCACTGGTCCCACCAATGCTCTTGACCTCCTTGAACTTCTTGCAATCTAATTACATAGTAATCCTTGGCATACCAAAGCGAATTTACAAGAACTAAAATAAATGAAATTACAACCTAAAAATTATTACAAACTTAATAATACATGCCCAAAATAAATTAAAATAAATTAATTAATTTACAATCCCAAAGAAACATAAAAGAAATAAATCCAATCACATTGGTTTTTTATAGTCCATGATCATCCATCATGCATATCACTATTTAACAATTAAATAAAACATACATACTTAAATTAAATTGAATATCTCATATTCAACTTAAAAATCCAGATTTGAATATTATTCAAATAAATTTAAAAATTCATATATGAATCTCATTCAAACAAATTTAAAAATTCAGATTTGAATCACATTCAAACAACCTTAAAAACTCAGATTTTAATCACATTCAAACATTTCTTAAAAAATCAGAGTTGAATCACATTCAAACATTTTTTAAAAAATCAGATCTGAATATTATTCAATCAACTTTAAAAATTCAGATTTGAATATGATTCAAACAACTTTAAAAATTCATATTTGAATCACATTCAAACAAATTTTAAAATTCAGATTTGAATCACATTCAAATAATTTTTAAAATTCTGATTTAAATCAAAATTTAGTTGTGTGACTAAAATTCTAATTAAACAATTTAATTAGACATAGGATGATTGTAACATCCTCCCGGTAGCAATTCCGCACAGTCTACTGTTCCGGTGACCGGTGTCGGTCCGGACAGCTGGAACGTCCGGAAAAATATTCAAATCAAAGTGAGGGACCATAATTAACTCAAATATTAATGACAAAAATTTAGTAAAAATTTTAGAAATAAAATACAACCAAGCAAAACGAGCCGGTGCCCAAGCGATGGGTAACCGGAGGGAAGTTGCGGTTCTCGCAACGAGGAGCCCTAGACCCGGGGGAAAAATTATAAAATAATTTTTGAGACTCCAGAGAAGGGTCATTGAGGTTCCTATGGCATTAGAATGCCAAGAAAATACCTAGAAAAATTTTTCAATCGGTACAGACAATTTTGACCCGTTAAGCCAAACGGAGGGCATTTTGGTCATTTCGCCTTCAGAGGTGATTTTTGGCCGACTTGTCCAGTTAAGTAAATAATTATTATGACTCAAAATATGAATAAACATTACTAGAAATTAAATTAAAAATGAGTAGTGGAGGAAAGAAAAGAAAATGAAGAAAAAGGCTTAATAATGACATAAGGTGATGTCATTAAAAAGCCACCACCAATCACCATTAAGCTACCATTTGACTAAACCATTAAAAGACATAAAATGAAGACCAAATGGACCAAAAACCAGCAGCCAAAAACGTAGAGAGAGGAAGGAGAGGGTTTCCACCATAGCCACCTCCATGAAAGCTCTTTCAAGCTTTAAATTCCATGCTTCCTCACCCTAAAACCCATAAGTCCCTTCATCAAAAATTAATCCCACACCTTAAACAAGCTCTTGGCAGCCAAGAAGAAGAAGGAAAGTGAAGTTCTCTCAAGCTTGGATTGGCATACAACAAGGTTAGTGCACTATATATCAAAAACTCTTTCATTTCATGCATAGGAACTTGAATTTAGCAAGAATTTGTAAATTAAGTGGATGAAATTTATGTATATGTACTCCATAAATTTCGGCTGCCCTAGGGAGAAATAGGATTGAGTGTTTTTGAATGGACTTGGAATGAATTAGAAATCATGAATAAAGTATATAAACATAAGGAAATAAGTTAGTTAGTCAACTAGGGTAACTTGTACAAAATCTTGAATTTGAGCTAGGGTTTTGGAAGTAAAGTGTGGACTTGGATTATGAATTGATTAGAGAACATTTTAATGGTCAATTAGTGACCATTTTAGGTAGATTGACCAACAAATGGACTGAAAAATGACATTGCAAAGTGAGGTTGCAAACTGCCCTAGGACAGCAGCATAGGGACTGAAAATTCAGTCCCTTTGCACTGCCATAACTTGACTGTGTAGGTTCAATTGGTGTTTGGCCAATTGGACATGAAACTAGGCTTATAATGGCACATTTTTGCTGAAGAAACCATGCCCAAAAGACCAAAGCAAGAGGACCAAAAGTTGGCCCCAATCCGGATACCACAGAATCAAAGACTGCAGAAATGACCAAATGAGCGAATCGCTCATTTGGCCATAACTCACTGTAGATATGGTCAATTGACCTAAAATTTTTACAGCAATAAGACATAGACAAACAACTTTCATGAAGAAACCTACCCCAAATTATGACCAGAACCTAATCAAATCATTGAGCAAAGTGAAGTTTATCAGATCGAGATTTCCAGAATTTTCATTTGAGCAGCAATGTTTGGAGGACTATAACTCTCTCTAGAAAACTCGGATTTAGGCGATTCATGAACCGATGGAAACCTAAGGCATAGTAGAACATTTCATATGAAGAAAGTTAGACCAAATTTTGAACTTAACTTGATCAAATTACTGACCAAAGTTGGACAAAAAATCTGCCAGACCCAAAATCGCAGCATGAAAAGTGCACGTGAACAGTAAACTTATTTTGGCCATAACTTGAGCTACAAAACTCCAAATGGAGTGATTCAAAAAAGGAAATTCAACTAGAAAAAATAAGGAACAACTTTCATGTTTACCATTTCCTCAAATTCCCACTGTAAAAATAACAAATGGAACAGTAAAGATGAAGCACCAAATCTGAAAATTTTGTTCAATTAGCATTAAGCTTAGAAATGGTATTGGCAACCAATACCAACAAGTTTTAAATACAAAATGTGGTATGTTTGGGGTGTTAAAACCAATACACCTATTTTCTATCCAAAAGTCAACATTTTTGTTGACCAATGAGGTGAATAGTGACACCAAAACCAAAAATTGGCAATTTTGCCAAAATGACCTAAGCTTTGAGAAAGTGACCAAAACTAACAAGTTTTGAATACAAAATGTGGTATGTTGGGAGTATTAAAACCAATGTACCTATTGTTTATGCAAAAGTCAACATTTTAGTTGACTAATGAAATGAATAGTGACATAAAAACTTGAAATTCAAAAATTGTGAAACTTAAAAATGCAAAATGCCCTAGTAGGCCTAATGTGATTGGTTTGGATAGTTTGGCATGCCAATAGGGTATTGTTTTAGCAGTACTGCGAAAGGAAAGGCTTTATGCCTGTATTCATGGCTTTATGCCCGTATTCATGGCTTTTATGCCCGTATTCATGGCTTTTATGCCAATTATGTGATATCATGGCTTTTTAGCCATACCGATCATACGTGGTTGGCGTTACTGCGTCCCATGGTATGACGCCGAGACACCGCGGTGTCGGTGCCAACAACCCGTTATCCATCGATCGTCCCAAAGATAGGTTACTTGGGCATGGAAAAGTATAACTGTAATTGAACTGATCGTTAAAGAAAATACGAAAACTAAATATCAGGAATGATTACGATAGAATACAAAGAAACTCAATATCATGAAGAAAATAATTAACAAAATGCATGAAGAAGTTAATATCATAAAACATGAATAGCCCTCGACTAAACAATAAGTTAGTAATTATTCATTTATTATGAACACAATAGCAAGGAAATTATGATTTTTATTTGCATATTATATTTTCTTGTATTATTGGCACCACTAAGCTCTATGCTTAGCGCGTCGCTTTTGCAACGCGTGAGTGCGAAGATACCGATCGAGCCGCAGACCACGATTGGGTGAGTCCATCTGCGATTACGCATAGTGTCTGTGTCACCTCACTGTCTGCAGTGCATTGGTAGGACGCTAGATGTCATTTTGGTATTTTGTAATTCATTTTATTTTCTCATATGTATTTGAAACTTATGTAATGTATTTTGATATTCATGTAAGTAATGAAAAGTGTGGTTGTAAATGGAAAAGTGAATGTTTATATATGAATTATGCATGGTATCATATGAGATGGATGAATGAGAACTGAGATTGAACATTGTTGAGAATTTGATAAATGGAGTTGAGATGATGGAAAATGAATATAGGAAGTGTTTTTCACAGGTTCCGAAGAACTATTTTCTCCATTTTTAGCCGGTACTCCGTCGGATTTTCTTAAAAATTTTTCGGAACCTCAAATAAAAAGTAATTTCGATAAATGGCTTAAAATGAATTATATTTCACAAGTTATATTCAAAAGGAAGAATAAAAATGAATTAAGATTAAATAGAGTGCTCGGCACACTGAGTGGCATAACTTGCTCGGCTACACTGTAGTCGGGTAAGGGGTGTCACAATGATTTTTTTAGGTCATAAAACAATTGCAAAATCAAGAATCAAACCATGTACACCATGGGATACCCAAAGAGTGCGCACCAAAGATGGAAGATCAAGCATGCCGCCATACCTTTTGATCCAACCAGCATTGGATCAATCATCTCATGATCAAAACACACAAATAAATCATATAATCAATAATCTAAATGGCAAATATAGTGGCTCTGATACTAATTGAAGGAACGGAAGTGTGAAAAACACAAGTTTATACCATTGAATTAAAAAATTTTCACCTAGGGTCACATGCATCATGTAAGATTTATTTTTATGTATTTGATTTCAATGATAAACAACATATTAAAACTCTTTTAATATGTTTTTTAGATCTGTATTTGCCATTTAAGATTTTAAAATTAATCAGATTAATTTTAGAACCTTAGATTAAATCAAGAACAAACACACTAACCTCTTGATGCACTGCAGTGTATTTGCGCCTTTGAGATTTGTCTTCAGGACACCAAATGTTGTCCCTCTAGCTTGTCCACACCAAGAACACCTATGGCAGCCCTTGAATAGCTTCTAAAACTTTTTCTATTATTTAGAAAATCAAGTTCTGCCTTCTAAGAGATTAAGGATATAAACAGGATACTAAAAACAATTTTTGGTGTTCTTAATTCAAGAGATTGTTTGGTAATCTCTTGGATTGATTAAAGAAGAATAAGAAGAGAACAATGAGAGCTTCTAGGTGGCGGCACCAAGGGAGTGGCTGCTTCTTGTGTTATTTTTCTTTTCATAGCAACACTTATATACCTAGGTCAACACATTAAACCCTTGCCACATGTCACCCTTTGATTAGTTCTAGGTTTAATGTACCCAATCACATTGTGCCAATTGTCAAACATATATTTAATCTTGATTTTAATCATCTTACATGATTAAAAGACATTTGGCAAGCTTATGTGTAATGCCATGTGTCGCCATCTCATGATGCCACATGTCACCCTGTGAAATGACCAAAATGCCCCTGTGTCTTAATTTTGAGTTCTAAACCCAAAATAATTATTTCTCTTCTTCTAATCAATTTATATCAAATATAAATAAATTAATTAATCTTTATTAATTAATTTCTCATTAATTAAATTCATATTTAAAAACTTTAAATATAAATTTAACTTATACTATACATCCAATAATTTAGATTTGGTTTCAAGTCATGTTAGAGACTTTGCAATCTAATTGCAAATAAAACCTATTTAATTAATCAATTAAACTCTTCAATTAATTAATTAAATCATATTTAATTAGGTGATAACTTGTGTATGTGTGTGACTTACTAGGCTCATCACTAATTGGCAATGAGATATGATATCAACTCTTAATATCATCAGAACTCTTTCTTACCATAAATGATTTCTCTAAATCATTTTATGCACCTCGTAGACCATGGTTAACACCTAGCATAGTATGCCATGGCTACCCAATTAGTAATAAGGTTTACCTTAAATGAACCTATAATCATATGTTACTATGCACTAGAATCTCTCTGTTACAAAATCCCAACTCAAGCTGGAGTCATGGTTTATGTCAAACTCCATTTGCTATGAATATTATGTTCTCTTTTATCTCTATTTACTTAGAGGAACAGATTCCATCTTGATCAACACCTATCTCTATATATAACTAGTAGGAGCCAACACATGCCTATATACCCATACACAGTACAAGTATGAAAGCAGTATCAAACTCAAATTATCTATATACAAGATAACTGTGCTATCTCAAGTCTAAAGATTATATGCACTGATATGATTTATGACAAAACATTGATAAGAGTAAACTCCATGTGCTTGTCATAAGTGTCACTGGTTCGGCCTACCTATCATTTATAAGTGCCTATCATGTTTTTCATATGGCAAGAGACTCACCATTCCATCTTATTTATATCTCATATAAATAACTTGGGAACAAACATGAATATAATCTTTCTAGATAAGTCATGTCCATATTATGAAGTATCCTCGATTGTGAACCTATTTATGATATTTTGTACTAGAAATACTGTCACTCATATTCTTAACAACTTAAGAATAGAATTTCTAACAAAATATCAATGGACCTTTTCTATTACACATAAATATCTTATGTAAACGGAAATATGGAAATGCCTTTTATTAATAAAAACATGTACAAGATACATACTAAATGATATGATCTGGGGCATACTACTAACAACATGCACTTTTATGTCCTTCTACCTATCTAGGTCTAGGAATGCCTAAACTTTGCTCTGATATCACTAAATTATGCACACCCTCGTACTTAATCTACAATGTAGCTGAGCAAAAGAATGCCACATTCTGTGCCACAGCACCTAATCTTATCTTATTCAATTGAATATCAATTTAATTTCATCATAATTTAAAACAAGAAAATTTTAAATGGAAAATTGCAAGAGTTTCCCCGTATTTTTAACATTTTACCTGTTAGAGAATTGACTTGTTAAAAATATCCACATTAGGAAGCTCCAAATTTATAAAAAATTCAACATCACAATTCATACTTCCTTTTCTAAACACATCCATTTCTATACATAAAATTTTTCCTTCATTACATTCATTTACAAAATGTACACATTTATCACACATTCCAAAATTTAATTACATCTTTGTGTTTAATTACAATTCACATAGTCATGCACTACTGTGGGCCAGTGGTCTTTACCAGAATAGTGTGCTGAGGTGACAAAGACCACTACTGCAAATCAGTTTCAAAATCTCTGTCCAAATCTATTGATTCTCATCACCTGGACCTGCACGAGGAGAAACCATCGTGCTAAGCATTTCTGTTAAGTGGTGCACTAATACAATAAAAATACCATATACAAACAAAAATAATTTCATGCTTGTATGAAATAAGAAAATGCAAATTTAAATATTCATAAGTCATTTAAAAGATTATAGAATTTATAACATCAAAAAGTTGCAGTCATTTCATTTGTTTAACTTTCTGTCATTATTCTCATATTTCCATATTTTTATGATCTTTGGACATATTTATTTCCATAGGATCTTTCCTTTTCTTTATTTCAATGTTTAACTTTCTTAATTTATTTCAATGCTCAAAGTAACTTTTTGTTAGTAATATGCCCTAGAGAATATCATTTAGTATGTATCTTGCACATTTTTTATTAATAAAAGGCATTTCCACTTTTCCGTTTACATAATATATTTATGTGTAATAGAAAAGGTCCATTGATATTTTGTTAGAAATTCTATTCTTAACTTGTTAAGAATATGAGTGACAGTATTTCTAATACAAAGTATCATAAATAGGTTCACAATCGAGGATACTTCATAATAAGGACATGACTTATCCAGAAAGATTGTATTCATGTTTGTTCCCAAGTTATTTATATGAGATATATATAAGATGGAATGGTGAGTCTCATGCCATATAAAAAACATGATAGGCACTTATACATGATAAGTAGGCTGAACCAGTGACACTTATGACAAGCACATGGAGTTTACTCTTGTCAATGCATTGTCATAAATCATATCAGTGCATATAATCTTTAGACCTGAGATAGCACAGTTATCTTGTATATAGGTGGTTTGAGTTTGATACTGCTTTCATACTTATATATAGAGATGTGTTGGCTACTACTATTTATATATAGAGGTAGGTATTGATCAAGATGGAATCTGTTCCACTAAGTAAATAGAGATAAAATCCTATGTTCATTTAATTGTTCCTGATGTTTCAAGTTCCTGGCCAGGACAGATAGATTTATTCAGAAAGAGTTTCTGATGAGAAAATCTTTTTAATCAAGAACTGGAATTAAAAGAGAACATAATATTCATAGCAAATGGAGTTTGACATAAACCATGACTCCAGCTTGAGTTGGGATTTTGTAACAGAGAGATTCTAGTGCATGATAACATATGATTATAGGTTCATTTAAGGTAAACCTTATTACTAATTGGGTGGCCATGGCATGTTATGCTAGGTGTTAACCATGGTTTATGAGGTGCATAAAATGATTTAGAGAAATAATTTATGGTAAGAAATGTAACACCCCTATTTGCATAGCTTGGTATATTTCACTATTTCGGTAACCGGTGTCGGTCTGGACAATTAAGGGGATTAGAACCACACTTAAGACAACTAGATAAACTATAAACACAAATAATTAGTAATTGCCAATTAGTTAAGTATAAATAAGAAGAACAGAACATAAGAAGTTAAACGAGCTGAGAGTCACAGCGATGGGTGACCTTCCCGGGAACGACTGCGAAGTCGATTTAAACTCAAATTTCGAACCGTAAAATATGACGCCACGGTCCTTAGGACCATTACAAACACAGTGGAAAAGAGAAAATCATGAAAAAGAATTGTTAAGCCAGTCAAATAATTAGGTCAGAGAGTCGGAAGAAATATTGAATTATGTGCAAACCGGGTTGAACTGGCGAGGGGCAATTTGGTCAATTGACCCTGAGAGCTGACTCCTAACCTAATGGTCAAATAAAATCAGAGAAAAGAAAATTTCAGAGTCGGGAATTAAATTAAAGAACTAATAAAAAAATAAATAGAAAAAAAAGGAAAATGAAAAAGTTAAAAAGGTAATGACATCATGTGGTGACATAAGCATGATGCCATAAATATTATAATTAAAATTTATTTAATTTAGATAAATTGTGGTCTTCCTAAGAGATAAACTTATTAAAGAAAAAGAAAAGAAAAGAAAAGAAAAAATAAATAAAAGTCCTTCTTCTTCTTGTTGCCGTGATATATCCCTCTCCCAAGGTCTCTCACTAAACTCCATTGAAGCACTAAACTAAGCTTCATAAACCTTAAATTCCACCATAGAAACCTTACTCTCCAAGAATTAGACCTTGATAAGGAGATTGACAACAAAAAGAAAAAGAAAGGAAGAAGTTTTGAAGGGAAAAAAATTCGGCATAAAAGGTTAGTTGAGTTCTCTTTTTGTATCTTTACATATATACTTAGGCAACTTGATGGAGTGATGATTTGTTGAAAAATGAAACAAATTAAAAGTGTGGATTATAAGCGAATTTCGGCCAACATGGTGGGGAGTGTGATTTGCATGGTTTGATTGATTTGGATGGGAATATGAACCTCAAGTAGTTGAGTGATTATAGTTAAAGGCTTTGAATTAGCTAAATGCAAAGAATTTGTGAACTAGGGTTTTGGACACTTAGGGTTTAGAAACAAAAAATGTGAGAAATTGGTAAATGATGTCTTTGACCTAGTTTGAAGTGAGAAATGGTCATTTGTGACCAAATGAAGTGTGTTAGAAGTGTTTGAACCAAAAGCAAATTCGGATTCAATGTGGTCATGCTGCCTTTGAGGGACCAAAACTGAAAATTTACAAGTCCAATTGGTATGAGACCAATTGGGAATGAAAATAGACACTAAATTACACAATTTTCATTTGGGAACCATGCCCAAAAAGTAACCAAAACCTAGTGAACAAATTGACCAAATTCGGAAAATCTTAGTCTGTCCTATACAAACTGACCAAATGAACAGTATTTGTTCATTTAGCCATAACTTGAGCTAGGCAGGTCTAAATGACCTGAAAATTTACCAGTGGACAGATGAGATTAGACCTAAAACTTTCTTGAAGAACACAAACCCAAATTATGCCATTAACCAAGTCATTTGGCCACCCAAAGTTAGTGACCTAAAACTACCAGAACCAAAATTTGCCCAGAAAATCTGGGTTGAGTCCAATACGGCAGCCATGGTTCAAATGGCTATAACTTGAGTTACAAAACTCTAATTGGAGTGATTCAAAAAGGAGAATAAACTTAAGACAATAGGGAACATTTTCTATGAATAATGTTTTGCTAAATTCTAACAGTAAAATAACCAATGGAATAGTGCAACTCAAGACACCAAAACTGAAAATTTGCAAATTTGCCTAAAAGACTTAGAATTTGAGTAAACAACAAAAACCAACAAATTTAGTGACCAAAATGTGGTATGTGGGTGAAGTTAGAATTCTCATACCTATTAAGCCTTAGAAAGTCAACAAATTGACTTGAATAGTGTAGTGAATAGTAACCCAAAACACAAAAATTAAAGAACGCCAAGATTAGCACATTAGAGCTAGGTATAAGTGAATGTAAATTTATTTTTGGACTAATGATTAGTTATGATACTGAAACACTGTGAAACTGTGTGTTTCAGTGAAAAAGAATACCGGGAGAGAACCCGAGGAATCGAGTCAAGGCCAAGAGGCGACTCGCTTAAGGTTTGTGCACAACATATAATTTCTGTAAATTATTTTCTGCATATTGTTTTGAATAATTTGAAATAGTGAATTGTGACATTATTTATGATGCTTTGATTTAAATTGTTGAAAGTTATTGTGTATATTTGAAATGACAATGTTTAGTAAATTGTTAAGATAAGTTTTAAAACCACAGTGTCATGAGCATATATTTGAACACCTCACTAGCATGACTAGTGGGGGTAGTCAGTTTCGAATTTTGATTCCTTCTTTGGCTGAAGTGTTGAGGTGTGTGCCAGTAGAAGAAGAAATTGAATGGATATCCATATATTTGAGCTAGCTAGCCTTGTGATGTGACATCTCCTTAGCCTTTGGCTGTTGAGATTATATTTGTTTCGAATGGCATTATATAACTGTGGGTTTTATGAAATGTGTTTTGATACTTCAGAATGAACTTGTTTGGATTAAAATCTCATAATTCATGTTTTGTATTTAATTCTCATGTTCAGTTAAATTTTTGAATAAATGTGATTTAAATTCTGCATAAAGATTATTTTAGTATATTGTGCATCACTGAGTCCTAGTACTCAGTGATAGCTGTTATTGCTGTCGCAGATTTAGAGACTAGAGGAGCAGCAGAGTGAGCTGCTGAGGATTGTGGAGCAACTTATCCTGAAGTTATATTGGATATAATTTATACCCCGACTGTAAATATTTATTTTGATGTTTGTGATGCACATAAATGTATGCACATGTAAAATTGGGCTTGAGCAACTTGTACAAAGTTTATAATAAATTTGAGTTTAAATTTCTCTTAATGTAAATTTTTGCAATTATGTATATAAATTATTTTGTCATTAATGTAATATTAATGGTAGTATTTTATTTTAAATTGAATGAAATTCATTAATGGTATTTTGATGATTGTTGGATATTGGAAAGGGTGGATTTGAATTTTTGAAGTTAATAAATATGTTGAAATTAATTGGATTGTGAATTTGAAGAAGTTGTTGATAAAAATTATTGGAAGTGCTTTTTTTCAGGTATTTGAAGAACTGTTTTCTTAAAATACAAACGACATTTTGCCGAAATTTTTATAAAATGTGCGGAAAAACAAAATGGACCAAAATTTTTAACTAGTTTTAACTTGAATAAATGATTTTAATACCTATTAGAAAATGCTCACCACTTATCAAAAGTAATAAAATTGTTTTAAAATCACTTGTAGGGTACTTAATGAGTTATCGGTAGGTGAAGTTCGATAGTTCATTAGGTATTCTATGGGATCATGTTATGCCTTACAGAGAGGTAAGGTGTGACAAGAAAGAGTTCTGATGATATTAAGAGTTAATATCATATCTCATTGCTAATTAGTGATAAGCCTAGTAAGTCACACACATACATAAGTAATCACCTAATTAAATATGATTTAATTAATTAATTAATTAAAGAGTTTAATTTATTAATTAAATAGGTTTGGTTTACAATTAGATTGTAAAGTCTCTAGCATGACTTGAAACCAAATCTAGATTATTGGATGTATAGTATAAGTTAAATTTATACTTAAAGTATTTAAATATGAATTTAATTAATGAGAAATTAATTAATAAGGATTAATTAATTGATTTATATTTGATATAAATTGATTAGAAGAAGAGAAATAATTATTTTGGGTTGAGAACTTAAAATTAAGACACAAGGGCATTTTGGTCATTTCACAAAGTGACATGTGGCACCATGAGATGGTGACACATGACACTACACATAAGCTTACCAAATGTTTTTTAATCATGTAAGATGATTAAAATTAAGATTAAATACAGGTTTGACACTTGGCACAATGTGATTGGGTCAATTAAACCTAGAACCAATTAGAGGGTGATATGTGGCAAAGGTTTTATGTGTTTATCTACCTATATAAGTATTGTTATGAAGAGGAAAAATACAACCAGCAGCTGATACCCTTGGTGCTGCCACCCAATAAGCTCTCCCTTCTCTCCTTCTTCATCTCTCACCAATTCCAAGAGATTAACAAACAATCTCTTGAATTAAAAATACTAGAAATTGTTTCTAGTGTCCTGTTTACATCTTTAATCTCTTAAAAGGCAAAACTTAATTTTCTAATTAATAAAAAAAGCTTTAGAAGCTGTTCAAGGGCTTTCATAGGTGAACTTGGTGTGGACAAGCTAGAGGGACAACATCTGGTGTCTTGAAGACGCATCCGAAAGGCACAAATACACTGCAATGCATCAAGAGGTTAGTGTATTTGTTCTTAATCTAATCTAGGGTTCTAAAATTAATCTGATTAATTTTAAAATCTTAAATGGGAAATACAGATCCATAAACATATTAAAAGTATTTTAATATGTTGTTTATCATTGAAATCAAATAGATAAAAATAAATCTTGCATAATGCATGTGACCCTAGATGAAAATTTTTGAATTCAATGGTATAAACTTGTGTTTTTCATGCTTTCGCTCCTTCAATTGGTATCAAAGCCACTATATTTGCCACTTAGATTATTGATTATATGATTTAATTGTGTGTTTTGATCCTGAGATGATTGAAGGAACGGAAGCGTGAAAAATACAAGTTTATACCATTGAATTCAAAAATTTTCACCCAGGGTCACATGCATCATGCAAGATTTATTTTTATCTATTTGATTTCAATGATAAACAATATATTAAAACTCTTTTAATATGTTTTTGGATCTGTATTTGCCATTGAAGATTTTAAAATTAATAAGATTAATTTTAAAACCCTAGATTAAATCAAGAACAAACACACTAACCTCTTGTTGCACTGTAGTGTATTTGCACCTTTGAGGTGCGTCTTTAGGACATCAGATGTTGTCCCTCTAGCTTGTCGACACCAAGAACACCTATGGCAGCCATTGAACAGCTTTTAGAGCTTTTTTTATTATTTAGAAAATCAAGTTCTGCTTTTCAAGAGATTAAAGATGAAAAAAAGACACTAGAAATAATTTCTAGTGTTTTTAATTCAAGAGATTGCTTGCTAATATCTTGGAATGATGAGAGATGAAGAAGAAGAGAGGGAGAGCTTCAAAGTGGCAGCACAAATGAGAGTAGCAGCTAGTTGTATTATTTTCTTTTCATAACAACACTTATATAGCTAGGTCAATACATTAAACCCTTGCCACATGTCACCCTCTAATTGGTTCTAGGTTTAATTGATCCAATCACATTGTGCCAAGTGTCAAACCTATATTTAATCTTAATTTTAATCATCTTACATAATTAAAAGACATCTGGCAAGCTTATGTGTAATGCCATGTGTCACCATCTCATGGTGCCACATGTCACCCAGTGAAATGACCAAAATACCCTTGTGTCTTAATTTTGAGTTCTCAACCCAAAATAATTATTTTTCTTCTTCTAATCAATTTATATCAAATATAACTCAATTAATTAATCTTTATTAATTAATTTCTCATTAATTAAATTCATATTTAAACACTTTAAATATAAATTTAACTTATACTATACATCCAATAATCTAGATTTGGTTTTAAGTGATACAAGAGACTTTGCAATCTAATTGCAAACCAAACCTATTTAATTAATCAATTAAACTCTTTAATTAATTAATTAAATCATATTTAATTGGGTGATAACTTCTGTATGTGTGTGACTTACTAGGCGCATCAATAATTGGCAATGAGATGTGATATCAACTCTTAATATCATCAGAACTCTTTCTTACCATAAATGATTTCTCTAAGTCATTTTATACACCTCATAGACCATGGTTAACACCTTGCATAGTATGCCATGGCCACCTAATTAGTAATAAGGTTTACCTTAAATGAACCTATAATCATATGTTGCCATGCACTAGAATCTCTCTATTACAAAATCCCAATTTAAGCTGTAGTCATGGTTTATGTCAAACTGGTCCTCCCACTAATGTAGCGAATCCTACACTTCCAAAGTAGAAACGAAAATCCTAGTTGGATGGATTTCTAGTGGGTGATTGAATTCTTATAATTCTATTGATCATCTTAAGGTGCTTTCATTATTGGAATTACAATAAACTATAAGTGAGCAACTCCTTGCCCATCACATCTCATGTGAGGTTCAATCCTTTACCTAGCCACCCTAATGCTCAAAATCTAGGTACATCTATTATTGACTTATCTTGCATTAGTTAAGTTGATCCCATTGAGCCAGTAATTATGCAAATAATTTTAATGTCCTCAGGTACATCCAATATTGGCCACCAAACCATTTACATATTTACAACATCTCATGCTTAATAATTATTCTTAAGAATATCTCTTAAATTAATTGTATCTTATGCAACTATTTAAAATTTCTTAAAATAATTGCCCCAATGGAGGGCCCATGTTATAATTACTTTAATTATAGCATTTCCAACTTAATCATTTATTTGGAAGATTTTATGGTCGTCCTAATTACTATTAAGGTCTCACTTTGCACGTTATCAAGTTAGCATGCATATATTATATAATTGCATACATTCCCATACATCTCATGCATTCATGGATAAGCAGTAAATATGGTATGATCATGGACTTTCTAAGGGTTTCAATTCTAAGCCACTAAGAATTGAATCAGGGCATTCCTAGGTGCTTTTCATTCATTCATTTTACAAGAGTTGCTGAAGGAGTACATAATCAACACTTGATCTTGAATTCCTCCCACTGGTCCCACCAATGCTCTTGACCTCCTTGAACTTCTTGCAATCCAATATTACATAGTAATCCTTGGCATACCAAGGCGAATTTACAAGAACTTAAATAAATGAAATTACAACCTAAAAATTATTACAAACTTAATAATACATGCCCAAAATAAATTAAAATAAATTAATTAATTTACAATCCCTAAGAAATATAAAAGAAATAAATCCAATCACATTGGTCTTTTATAGTCCATGATCATCCATCATGCATATCACTATTTAACAATTAAATAAAACATACATACTTAAATTAAATTGAATATCTCATATTCAACTTAAAAATCCAGATTTGAATATGATTCAAATAAATTTAAAAATTCATATTTGAATCTCATTCAAACAAATTTAAAAATTTATATTTGAATCACATTCAAACAACCTTAAAAATTCAGATTTGAATCACATTCCAACAATTTTTAAAAATTCAGATCTGAATATTATTCAAACAACTTTCCAAAAATCAGATTTAAATATGATTCAAACAACTTTAAAAATTCAGATTTAAATCACATTCAAACAACATTTAAAATTCATATTTGAATCACATTCAAATAATTTTTAAAATTCTGATTTGAATCAAAATTTAATTGTGTGATTAAAATTCTAATTAAACAATTTAATTAGACATAGGATGAGCTTTTAGATTATACAACAATTGCAAATTAACAAGCCAAACCTTGCACCATCCATGAAGCCATACCATGCGCACCATGTTGGTGTTCTTCAAGTAAGCCGCCACGCATCCATTGCAACCAGCAATGGATAAATCATCTCATGATCAAAACACATAATTAAATCATATAATTCTAAAATCTTAAATGGCAAATATAGTGGCTCTAATACAAATTGAAGGAACGAAAGCGTGGAAAACACAAGTTTATACCATTGAATTCAAAAATTTTCACCTAGGGTCACATGCATCATGCAAGATTTATTTTTATCTATTTGATTTCAATGATAAACAACATATTAAAACTCTTTTAATATGTTCTTGGATCTGTATTTTCCATTTAAGATTTTAAAATTAATCAGATTAATTTTAAAACCCTAGATTAAATCAAGAACAAATACACTAAACTTTTGATGCACTGCAGTGTATTTGCGCCTTTGATATGCGTCTTCAGGACACAGATGTTGTCCCTCTAGCTTGTCCACACCAAGAACACCTATGGAAGCCCTTGAACAGCTTCTAAAGATTTTTCTATTATTTAGAAAATCAAGTTCTGCTTTTTAAGAGATTAAAGATGTAAACAAGACACTAGAAATAATTTCTAGTGTTTTTAATTCAAGAGATTGTTTGCTAATCTCTTGGAATAGATGAGAGATGAAGAAGAAGAGAGGGAGAGCTTCAAAGTGGTGGCACAAATGAGAGCAGCAGCTGGTTGTATTATTTTCTTTTCATAACAACACTTATATACCTAGGTCAACCCTTGCCACATGTCACCCTCTGATTAGTTCTAGGTTTAATTGACCCAATCACATTGTGCCAAGTGTCAAACCTATATTTAATCTTAATTTTAATCATCTTACATTATTAAAAGACATTTGTCAAGCTTATGTGTAATGCCATGTGTCACTATCTCATGTGCCACATGTCGCCCAGTGAAATGACCAAAATGCCCCTGTGTCTTAATTTTGAGTTCTCAACCCAAAATAATTATTTCTCTTCTTCTAATCAATTTGTATCAAATATAAATCAATTAATTAATCTTTATTAATTAAATTCATATTTAAACACTTTAAATATAAATTTAACTTATACTATACATCCAATAATCTAGATTTGATTTTAAGTCATGCTAGGGACTTTGCGATCTAATTGCAAACCAAACCTATTTAATTAATCAATGAAACTCTTTAATTAATTAATTAAATCATATTTAATTAGGTGATAACTTGTGTATGTGTGTGACTTACTAGGCTCATCACTAATTAGGAATGACATATGATATCAACTCTTAATATCATTAGAACTCTTTCTTACCATAAATGATTTCTCTAAATCATTTTATACACCTCATAGACCATGGTTAACACCTAGCATAGCATGCCATGGCCACCCAATTAGTAATAAGGTTTACCTTAAATGAACCTATAATCATATGTTACCATACACTAGAATCTCTCTATTACAAAATCCCAACTCAAGCTGGAGTCATGGTTTATGTCAATCTCCATTTGCTATGAATATTTTGTTCTCTTTTAATTCCAGTTCTTGACTAAAAAGATTTTCTCATCCGAAACTCTTTTCTGATTAAATCTATCTGTCCTAGCCAGGAACTTGAAACATTAAGAATAATTAAATGAACATAGGATTTTATTTCTATTTATTTAGAGGAACAAATTCCATCTTAATCAACACCTACCTCCATATATAACTAGTAGGAGCCAACACATGCCCATATACCCATACACAGTACAAGTATGAAAGCATTATCAAACTCAAACTACCTATATACAAGATAACTATGCTATCTCAGGTCTAAAGATTATATGCACTGATATGATTTATGACAAAACATTAACAAGAGTAAACTCCATGTGCTTGTCATAAGTGTCGCTGGTTTGGCCTACTTATCATTTATAAGTGCCTATCATGTTTGTCATATGGCATGAGACTCACCATTCCATCTTATTTATATCTCATATAAATAACTTGGGAACAAACATGAATACAATCTTTCTGGATAAGTCATATCCTTATTATGAAGTATCCTTGATTGTGAACCTATTTATGATACTTTGTACTAGAAATACTATCACTCATATTCTTAACAAATTAAGAATAGAATTTCTAACAAAATAACAATAGACCTTTTCTATTACACATAAATATCTTATGTAAACAGAAAAGTGGAAATGCCTTTTATTAATAAAACATGTATAAGATACATATTAAATGATATGCTCTAGGGCATACTACTAACAATGATTTATCCATTGCTGGTTGCAATAGATGTGTGGCGGCATGCTTGATGAACTCCAACATGGTGCGCAGGGTTTGGGCTTCATGCGTGGTGCAAGGTTTGGCTTTTTAATTCTGTAATTGTTGTATGATCTAAGGCCTATCCTATGACTAATTAAAGTGTTTAATTAGTTGTTTTAATCACACAATTAAATTTTCATTCAAATCAGAATTTTAAAAAATTATTTGAATGTGATTCAAATCTGAATTTTAAAAGTTGTTTGAATGTGATTCAAATATGAATTTTTAAAGTTGTTTGAATCATATTTAAATATGATTTTTTAAAGTTGTTTGAATAATATTCTAATCTGAATTTTTAAAAATTGTTTGAATGTGATTCAAATCTAATTTTTAAAAATTGTTTGAATGTGATTCAAATCTGAATTTTTAAATTTGTTTGAATGAGATTCAAATCTGAATTTTTAAATTTGTTTGAATCATATTCAAATCTGGATTTTTAAGTTGAATATGAGATATTCAATTTAATTTAAGTATGTATGTTTTATTTAATTGTTAAGTAGTGATATGCATGATGGATGATCATGGACTATAAAAGACCAATGTGATTGGATTATTTCTTTTATGTTTCTTTGGGATTGTAAATTAATTTATTTATTTTAATTTATTTTGGGCATGTATTATTAAGGTTGCAATAATTTTGGATTGTAATTTCATTTATTTAAGTTCTTGTATATTCGCCTTGGTATGCCAAGGATTACTATGTAATTAGATTGCAAGAAGTTCAAGGAGGTCAAGAGCATTGGTGGGACCAGTGGGAGGAATTCAAGATCAAGTGTTGATTATGTACTCCTTTAGCAACTCTTGTAAAATGAATGAATGAAATGCACCTAGGAATGCCCTGATTCAATTCTTGGTGGCTCAGAATTGAATCCCTTAGAAAGTCCATGATCATACCATATTTATTGTTTATCCATGAATGCATGAGATGTTTGGGAATGTATGAAATTATATGATATATGCATGCTAAATAGATAATGTGCAAAGTGAGACCTTAATAGTAATTAGGATGGCCATAAAATCTTCCAAAAAAATGATTAAGTTGGAAATGCTATAAGTAAAGTAATTATAATGTGGGCCCTCTATTGGGACGATTATTTTAAGAAATTTTAAATAGTTGCATAAGATGCAATTAATTTAAGAGATATTCTTATGAATATTTGTTAAGCATGAGATGTTGTAAATATGTAAATGGTTTGGTGGCCAATATTAGATGTACCTGAGGACATTAAAATTATTTGCATAATTATTGGCTCAATGGGATCAACTTAACTAATGCAAGATAAGTCAATAATGGATGTACCTGAGATTTTGAGCATTAGCGGGGCTAGGTAAAGGATTGAACCTCATATGAGATGTGATGGGTAAGGAATTGCTCACTTATAGTTTATTGTAATTCCAATAATGGATGCACCTGAAGATAATCAATAGAATTATAAGAATTCAATCACCCACTAGAAATCCATCCAACTAGGATTTCTGTTTCTACTTTAAAAGTGTAGGATTCACTAAGTTAGTGGGAGGACCAATTTGATTAAAAGACTATAATCATTTTGGTTAATTACTTGATACATTTACTAATTAATCTGGTTATTTTGTGTAGTTAATTTTCTAATAATAATGAGCATAGTACAATCACCACCATCTAATATCCTTGCAAGCATACTTAATCGCAATAGGTTGACAGGACCTAATCTGTCTATTTAGCTAAGAAATTTGAAACTTGTCCTGAACCTTAAACATATAGGATATGTTCTAGAATCAAATGTTCCTGGTCCCTTACCTCCAAAGGCCACTCAAGAGGAACATGAAACTTTGTACAAGTTGAAGGAGCATGATATGAGAGCTAAGTGTTTCATGCTTGCTTCCATGAGTAATGAGTTACAGAAGCAACATGAGAACATGCAGAGTGCGAGTGAGATCCTCCTTCACCTACAAGAGTTGTATGGTGAGCACAGCAGGAATGCTAGGTATGAAATATCTAGACAGCTGGAACATCTTGACTTCAACATGGATTTCCAACTACAGACGGATTTGATCCTTCAGTCCCTTCCTGAGTCTTTTGGGAATTTTGTGACAAATTTCCATATGAATAAACAGTAATGCACCTTAG
This sequence comes from Hevea brasiliensis, assembly GCF_030052815.1. Taxonomy (NCBI): domain Eukaryota; kingdom Viridiplantae; phylum Streptophyta; class Magnoliopsida; order Malpighiales; family Euphorbiaceae; genus Hevea; species Hevea brasiliensis. The sequence continues at coordinate 72,796,981 of NC_079496.1, read as the reverse complement.
CTGGTTTACTCAACATGCTGGTTATTGCCCAAAAGAATATGTCGGGCAATAAAGGAAAAGAGGTAGCTTTGATTGCATCTTCTTCTACTGGAAAGTCTAACAAGAAGAAGGGCAACAAGAAAAAGAAATCTCAGATTCCTGGTCCTTCCAAGAAAATAGCTAAACAGAAAGGGAAGACTAAACCTGATGGAGGCAAAGGAAAGAGTTTCCATTGCCAGAAGGATGGGCACTGCCCAGAGTATCTTGCTTCTCTGAAAGACAAGAAGGATACACCTTCGAAAGGTATGTCCATATCTTGTTATTTAGATTCTGATGATACTCATAGTTCATCTACAACTTGGGTTTTAGATACTGGTGCCAGTTCTCACATTTCTCATGATATGCAGGAACTAGCAAATAGTAGCAGCTTGCGCTCTCAAGATGTTAGAGTCCGAATTGGCAATGGCTCAACTGTTGAAGCTTTAGCCATAGGATCTAAATCTTTTTACATGTCTAGACATGTTTTGTGTTTGGATAATATTTTATATGTACCTGATGCTTTTAAGAACATCATTTCTAGATCTAGTTTGACTAGAAATGGCTATGAATTTCAGTTCACAGATGATGTTTGCAATATTTATTTTGGAAATAAATATGTTGGTTCGGGTTATATGAATGATGGTTTTTATTATTTGGATAATAATAACAAACACAAAATGAATGCAAGTGATCTAAATGAATGCAATGCCATGGTGAAAACCAACTCAAGTTCAAAATATATTTGCAGAAGATAGGATTACAAAACTAGAGAAAATGGGGATTCTTTCCTCATTGGGCTCTGAGCCTACTCCAACTTTTGAATCTTGCCTTTAGGGCAAAATGACTAGATCACCCTTTGTTGGACAAGGGCTAAGGGCTGAAAATATTTTGGAGCTAATACATAGTGATGTATGTGGTCCATTTAAGGAAATGGCTAGAGGCGGTTTTCATTACTTTATTACCTTTACTGATGATAAATCAAGGTTTGGGTATTTTTATTTGATGAAATACAAACATGAATCCTTTGAAAAGTTCAAAGAATTTAAATCTGAAGTAGAAAATCAAATAGGAAAGAGTATTAAAGCTCTTTGATCGGATCGTGGAGGTGAATATTTGAGTACTGAATTTGATGAATACTTGAGAGAGCACAGCATTGTTTCCCAGCCGACTCCTCCAGGAACGCCACAGCTGAATGGTGTATCTGATAGGAGAAATCATACCCTATTGGATATGGTATCTAGCATGATGAGCTATACTGATATGCCAATCTCCTTTTGGGGATTTGCATTAGAATCAACTTTATATATTCTAAATAGGATTTCATCAAAATCAGTTTCTTCCACACCTTATGAGATATGGCATGGAAGAAAACCAAGTCTTATGCATGTTAAGATTTGGGGTTGTCCAACTTATATCAAAAAGCTGAACACTGATAAATTGGAAACCAAATCAAAAAAGGGTCGATTTGTTGGATATCCAAAAGATAGTTTTGGATATTGTTTTTATTTGCCTATATCATAAAAGGTTATGGTGAGTAGAGATGCTACATTTCTTGAACAACAGTTTGTTCAAGAAGGAGGCAAAGGAAGGTAAATAGAGTTGGAATTGGAGAATTATGACCAAAAAATAGATCAGATGGATATAGATCCATCTAGTCAACCTACACCCATTGATGAAACATCTACAGTTATTCCTCGTAGAACAACCAAGGTATCTCACCCACCAGTGATATATGGTTTCCTTCATAAAGAAGAACAAGAATTGTCTACTCATGAAGAAGTAGATCATGGAGATGATCCACTTACCTATGAAGAAGCTATATCAGATATAGACTCTTCAAAATGGATTGATGCTATAAAATCCGAAATTGATTCCATGTATAAGAATCAAGTTTGGGATCTTGTTGACCCACCTGAAGGTATTGTACCTATAGGGAACAAATGGGTTTTCAAGAAGAAAATTGGTTCTGATGGAAAGATAGAAACCTATAAGGCAAGGTTAGTAGCGAAAGGGTTTTGCCAAAGGCAAGGAATCAACTATGAGGAGACTTTCTCGCCTGTTGCCATGCTTAAATCAATTAGGATTCTATTAGCAATAGTTGCATATTATGATTATGAGATTTGGCAAATGGATGTCAAAACAGCTTTTCTCAATGGATACATTGAAGAAAATATTTTCATGGAACAATCTAGGGGTTTTGAATCCCAAGATGGTTCCAAGGTATGCAAGCTAAAGCGATCCATTTATGGGTTGAAGCAAGCTTCGAGGAGTTGGAACATCCATTTTGATAAATCCATTAAATCATTTGGTTTTATAAAAAATGAGGATGAACCATGTGTATATAAGAAGGTTAGTAACAGTGCTATCACTTTCCCTGTCTTATATGTTGATGATATACTGTTGATGGGTAATGACACAGGTATGTTGAGAACTGTAAAGGTATGGTTGTCAAATACATTCTCCATGAAAGACTTAGGGGAAGCAACCTATATTCTTGGGATTCGCATCTATAGAGATAGAGCAAAAAGAATAATTAGTTTATCCCAAAGTCTATACTTGGAAAAGGTGTTAAGGAGGTTTAACATGCTTGATTCTAAGAGAGGATTGTTACCAGTGAGACATGGTATCCACCTTTCTAAAGAGATGTCTCCAAAGACACCTGAAGAAAGAGATAAAATGGCCAGGATTCCATATGCTTCGGCAATTGGAATTTTAATGTATGTAATGTTGTGTACTAGGCCGGATATCGCATATGCTGTTTGTTTGACTAGCAGGTATCAATCCAATCCAGGTTTGGAACACTAGATAGCTGTAAAGAATATCCTTAAGTACTTGATAAGAACTAAGGATTTATTCTTGATCTGTGGAGGTGGAGACTTGCAATTGGATGGTTATACTGATTCTAATTTCCAATCAGATATCAATGATAGAAAGTCTACCTCTGGGTATGTTTTCATTTGTAATGGAGGTGCAGTCAGTTTGAAGAGTTCCAAACAGAGCACGACTGCAGATTCCACTACCGAGGCTGAGTATATTGCTGCATCAGATGCTGCAAAGGAAGCTATTTGGATAAAGAAGTTCGTGACAGAACTTGCAGTAGTTCCTTCCATTTAGTCATCAGTTCCACTACACTATGACAACAATGGAGCAGTCATACAGGCTAAGGAACCAAGGTCTCACCAGAAATCCAAACACATAGAAAGGCGCTACCACATTATCAGAGAAATAGTTGGACGAGGCGATGTAGCCATGCAGAAAATAGCATCAGTTGAAAATCTAGCTGATCTATTCATTAAGCCCATGTCATAGACTCAGTTAGACCGACATCTTGAGAAGATGGGTCTAAGATATTGTAATGAATGGCTCTAGTGCTAGTGGGAGATTATTAGTAGTATGCTCTAGAGCATATCATTTAGTATGTATCTTGTACATGTTTTTATTAATAAAAGGCATTTCCACTTTTCCGTTTACATAATATATTTATGTGTAATAGAAAAGGTCTATTGATATTTTGTTAGAAATTCTATTCTTAAGTTGTTAAGAATATGAGTGACAGTATTTCTAATACAAAGTATCATAAATAGGTTCACAATCGAGGATACTTCATAATAAGGACATGACTTATCCAGAAAAATTGTATTCATGTTTATTCCCAAGTTATTTATATGAGATATAGATAAGATAGAATGGTGAGTCTCATGCCATATAACAAACATGATAGGCACTTATACATGATAAATAGGCCGAACCAGTGACACTTATGACAAGCACATGGAGTTTACTCTTGTCAATGCATTGTCATAAATCATATCAGTGCATATAATCTTTAGATCTGAGATAGCACAGTTATCTTGTATATATGTGGTTTGAGTTTGATACTGCTTTCATACTTATACTATGTATAGGTATATGGGCATGTGTTGGCTCCTACTAGTTATATATGGAGGTAGGTGTTGATCAAGATGGAATCTGTTCCTCTAAGTAAATAGAGATAAAATCCTATGTTCATTTAATTATTCTTGATGTTTTAAATTCCTGTCCAGGACAGATAGATTTATTCCGAAAGAGTTTCTGATGAGAAAAATCTTTCTAATCAAGAACTAGAATTAAAAGAGAACATAATAATCATAGCAAATGGAGTTTGACATAGATTCTAGTGCATGGTAACATATGATTATAGGTTCATTTAAGGTAAACCTTATTATTAATTCGGTGGCCATGGCATGTTATGCTAGGTGTTAACCATGGTCTATGAGGTGCATAAAATGATTTAGAAAAATCATTTATGGTAAGAAAGAGTTCTGATGATATTAAGAGTTGATATCATGTCTCATTGCCAATTAGTGATGAGCCTAGTAAGTCACACACATACACAAGTAATCACCTAATTAAATATGATTTAATTAATTAATTAAAGAGTTTATTTGATTAATTAAATAGGTTTGGTTTGCAATTATATTGCAAAGTCCCTAGCATGACTTGAAACCAAATCTAGATTATTGGATGTATAGTATAAGTTAATTTATATTTAAAGTATTTAAATATGAATTTAATTAATGAGAAATTAATTAATAAAGATTGATTAATTGATTTATATTTGATATAAATTGATTAGAAGAAGAGAAATAATTATTTTGGATTGAGAACTCAAAATTAAGATACAGGGGCATTTTGGTCATTTCATAGGGTGACATGTGACACCATGAGATGGTGACACATGGCACTACACATAAGCTTGCCAAATATTTTTTAATCATGTAAGATGATTAAAATTAAGATTAAATATAGGTTTGACACTTGGCATAATGTGATTGGGTCAATTAAACCTAAAAACAATCAGAGGGTGACATGTAGTAAGGGTTTTATGTGTTGACCTACCTATATAAGTGTTGTAATGAAGAGAAAAAATACAACCAGCAGCTGATACCCTTGGTGCAGCCACCCAATAAGCTCTCCCTTCTCTTCTTCTTCATCTCTCACCAATTCCAAGAGATTAGCAAACAATCTCTTGAATTAAAAATACTAGAAATTGTTTCTAGTGTCCTGTTTACATCTTTAATCTCTTAAAAGGCAAAACTTGATTTTCTAATTAATAGAAAAAAGCTTTAGAAGCTGTTCAAGGGCTGCCATAGGAGAACTTGGTGTGGACAAGCTAGAGGGACAACATCTGGTGTCCTGAAGATGCATCCGAAAGGCACAAATACACTGTAATACATCAAGAGGTTAGTGTATTTGTTCTTAATATAATATAGGGTTCTAAAATTAATCTGATTAATTTTAAAATATAAAATGGCCAATACAGATCTAAAAACATATTAAAAGTGTTTTAATATGTTGTTTATCATTAAAATCAAATAGATAAAAATAAATCTTGCATGATGCATGTGACCCTAAGTGAAAATTTTTGAATTCAATGGTATAAACTTGTGTTTTTCATGCTTCCGCTCCTTCACCTTTAACAGGACTGTTTGGACTGGATACACAGGTTCTACTGGCTTTAGACACTTAGTTCCTTAGGTTGTCATATCGTCGGACACGTCGGTACCTATCGGGTATGCAATATAATTGGGCATAAAAGCCATGGGAATAAGGGTTAACCAAAGAAATCATGAATAAGGGATAACTATATCGGACATTTGGTACCTGCTAATGATTATTCAAAGCAATCATGAATAAGGAAAAACCATATCGGACACTCGGTATCTGCCAATACTATTCGGGCATAAAAGCCATGGGCAGTACTGCTAATCTCATCCCTTCTTGCTATGCCAATCTATCCAACCCATTCACTACTGTCTAGGCCTATTCGGGCTAGTTTATTATCATTAGCAATGCAAGGTTTTCATTATTTCATCATTTCATTATCATCTCATTGATCATGGAAAACATAGGTCCTAGACATAATTTTACATGCCATTCATGCTTAACATGCCATTGGCATTCATCACAATTCACATTTTAAACAATTATGCTTACATTTCATAATTTCCAGGTTTGGTACCTCAATTTCCTTAGTAAATTTGGCTAAGGTATAGAAACAATTATGCCATACCTTTTTCATGAGAATTGTAGATCTATGTCTTATGTTTATTTTGGCTTTGGAATCATTCCATTTGCATATGTGTAGCTTGTGTTATGGCCATTTTGCTAAAATTATTATGGTGACCAATTTCCAGTTTTTAGGTCACTTCCTGAATCTAGACAATTTTCTAAACTCACTTTGTCAAGCAAATTTGTACAGGTAATAGTCATACTTTAGCATCATGGTCTTCATATGAATTGTTCCCCTGAGTCTCAAAATTACACTGGTTCAAAAATTACTCAATTAGGAGTTTTGTAAAGTGAGTTATGCTTAGTTTAGTGTGTACTGTTCATTTGGTCATTTTTCAGTGTTCCAGAATTTGCATTTTCGGATTCCAGCCCTGATTCAAGTATCTTCGAGTCAGTTTCAGATAAAGGGTTCTGCATGAAAGTTGTTCCTCTATGTCTTAACTTTCTAAAAAGGTAAATATACCTCATTTGGAATTATATACAATGATTTATGTCCAACAAAACAGGACATGTTCAGATGCATTATTTACTAATCGAAGGACAGGGTCTGGGCAATTTTTGGAACCCAGATTTGAATAAGTAGCAATTAGAATTTGTCATTTTGTTCTCCAAGAAAGTTATTTCTCTATGTCTTAGCTTTTCAACAAACCAAGAATCACCTTATTTAGAGTTTCCTATGTGAGTTATACTCATTTAATCCAGACTATTTAAGGTATCTTGCTCCTAGGTTCCAGATTATATAACTCAACTTCTAGCAATTATTGCACCTAGAATTAGAGAAACTTGTCGCCATGAAAGTTTTAGTATATTGTCTTATCTTTAATTTGCCATTGGTTTCAAATCAATTGATATTATGCAGCTCAAGTTATGAGCATTTAATCTCATAGGACTCAACTTGTCCAAACTCCCACGTAATGCACACTTATTAATTCATTTAATCTTTTCATCCTATCATTAATGTTTCTCAAAAAATACACATCAAATAGTTATAATACAAGCAAAATAGCATTAAGTAGGCTTCATACAATAAAAACACTAATTGTATAAACCCTAACTTAAGTAGCAAAAACTTTCAAAATTCAAGGAGTTTCTTAGCACTAACCTTGATTACAAGTCCTAAGCACTCTCAATCAACCTTCAATTCACCAAAACCCTTGTCTCTCCTTCTTAGTCTCCCAAACCGAATTCCTTCCTTCAATAGCACTAATGATTTCAATCAATTTCCATAGTAATTTCCACAATCAAACTTAAATTCCATAAATTCATAACTAAGTTTAAATCACAACTTACCTTAATTGACCAACACTCCTTCTTCACTAATCTTTGAAATTTCTTTGTATTCTTGCTTGCTTTCTTCAAATCAAGGCTTGATATAAGGTTTTCTCTCAATTTCCTATGGAAATTATGGGGAAATTCATGGGTTTTAGAGCTTGGAATGAAGCTTTCATGGAGGAGATGAAAGAGAGAGTGGACGGCAATGGGAGTGGGGAAGAAGATATTTTAATGAGATATTATCTTAATTAATATGTTTTGTCTTATTTACATAATATCTAAATAATTTTAATTATAATTTTAATGATAATTATTACAAATCAATAATTCCTTCTATTTCCCCATTAAATTTTTATACTTCTTTTTGGTTAGTTAACTCCCATTCTAATACATCAATCTCACTAAATTTAATTGACATCTTAATCAAAAGTCAACTCTTCAAGTGAATTGACTAAAATGCCCTTCATCGGGTTATAGTAATCTTTTTTAATAATATCGATTAAATCCATAACTCAATGGTCAGTTCGATTTTTATTCTGCTTATCTTAATTAATTTTCATCTCATTTTTAGTCCTCGAGCTGGCTTTAAATAGTACTATTCACAAATCAAAAATAGTATTATTCAGAGCTTGGAATTCTTGAGACATTACAATTGTGATCAAGCTACAATTAGATGGATGTTATTATAGGATGCCTTGAATTCAATCCTTGTGGCTAGGATTTAATTCCCACAGTATAGTCTATGATTATGCCTTTTAACATTACTATTGTATGAATGTATGTATGTGATATATATTTTCATGATGTATATGAGATATGCATGAAAAATTGCTAATGTGCAAGTAAGACCATGTGACATCCTCACTTTAGATAGTCCGTACGTTTTACTGTTCCGATTATCAATGTTTGTCTGGACAACCAGAATGTCTGGAACTATATTTAAACTAGAGTGAGGAGTCATAAATACACTAAATAATGACAAGAAAAATTAAGCAAAAATTTAAGAAATGAAATACCATAAAGTTAAATGAGCCGAACCTATGGCGATGGGTGGCCTAATGGGAAGCGATTGTGAAGATAGTTAGCAACCCTAGACTTGTGGGAATGTTATGCCCTCACTGTAGGTAGTCCGTACATTCTACTGTTCCGCTGACTAATGTCTATTCGGATAGCCAGAATGTCTGGAACTACACTTAAACTATAGTGAGAAGATATAAATTGATAGAAAAAAAGTTAAGAAAATATAAGAAAAATTAAGAGAAAATAAAGGAAATGAAATGCAACTAGGTTAAATGAGCCGAGGTTCCGGCGATGGGTGACCCTATCGGGAAGTAAATGCAAAAACGGTTGTTGACCCCAAACCTACGAAAAACCCTAGAAAATAATTTTTGGGACTTAATTAAGGTTTACGAAGGTATAAATGACGTTAAAAATTTCAAAGAGAATTTATAAAAATTTATTAATCGGTACAGACAAAAATAACCTGACAAGCATAACGAAGGGCATTTTAGTCATTTCAACCTCAGAGTTAAATTTTGACCTAAATGTCAATTAAAATAAGAGAGATTAAAACACATAAAATAAATTAAATTGTGAATATATGAATAGAAAATGGGAAAAGAAAAGAAAAGAAAGAAAATCAAATATATAGATATATATATATATGAGTTATTACTTAAGCATGATGTATAATGACATCATTTAAATTATTCAACCAATGGTAAATTCACAACTATAAAAGGGGATAAGAAGAGACTTAAAGGGATTTAATAATTAACTTAAAATCTTCATCTTCTTCATTCCATCTTCATGGCCGAGCCTCTCTCTCACTAGCTCCCACCATTTTCTTTCTTGTTAACCTTGATTTCTCATGTTGTTCCACCCTAATACCCTAAACCATCTTCATTAAAAATCATCCTCATACCTTGGGAAGTCTATAGGCAGCCAAGAATTGAAGAAATTCTTAGAGTTCTACAAGTTCAAACTTGATCCCAAAGAGGTTAGTGCACTAAAACTTCTCTTTCAACCTCTAGGTGTAGCATGCATGCCGAAATAAGTGTGAATTGCAAGAAAGTTAAAAGAAATGATTAAGGAATTACATACACTAAATTCGGCAGCCTTGGTATCCTTAAGGGTTTGATGAATTCTTGACTATAATTATGATTAATGATGTTGAGTGATGAAGTTACATGTATTAGAAATTGGATTGACCTAACTATTAGAGATTTTGTGTAACTGTTCGAATTTGACTTTTTCGAGATGAGCTGATGATATTTAGAAGTGCCATGAATGCCAATTTATAGTTTGGGAGATTGGAGGAAATGAATTGGGAGTGTATTTTCTTTGCAAGTTTGGGACTCTATAAGTCTAGTGTGTGTTTTGAGCCATAACTGAATTTGTGTTACTCCAATTGGTATGAGGCTAATTGAAGGTGAAACTAGGGCCAAAATACTCCATTTTCCATGAAGAAACCATACCCAAATTCTATCCATAACTTGACCTAATTACTATCCCAATCCGGCTAACTATACACTAAACCCAGAAAAATGACCAAATGAATAGTACACATTCATTTTGTCGTAACTCCTTGTAGACAGGTCCAAATGACCTAAATTTTATACCATTGGAAAGCTTAGACATAGGACTACAACTTTTATGGAGAACACAGAGCTTAGAAATGCCTCTAACCAAACCAAATTGCTTACCAAATTTAGGTCACAAAATTGTCCAGAACCATATTACCTAGAAATTGTTGGACATAAGCTTACCCGACTAGTTTTGGAAAAAAGGCCATAACTTAGACTAAAAAACTCCAACTATGATGAAACCAGTGGCAAAATTTCTATAAGTCATAAATCTACAATATTAGTATTTTGATCAAAACCCAGAAATTAAGGTAACTAGGTCAATTGGCCAGGTCAATTTAGTATGCAAATTCCAGAAATTAACTAAGTGACCACTTGACCACAAAACAGTCTTTTAGTCATATCTCTCACTAGGAAACTCTAATTGTGATGAGCCCATATTGTTCTGGAAAACTAAGGAACAGTACTCCAATTTTTTTTTAGACACTTTCCTCAAATTATGAATGCAAGAACCCAAAAAATTGAGTCAAAGCCACTGACCTGAACTGGAATCCTATTGGCATAGAGTACATGAGTTTAGGCCAATGTTTTAGCTATAATTAATTCTACAAAACCTAAAAAATTGCAATTCAAAATTATCAGTGACCATAAGACATAGGTCAACAAATTGTATGAAGTACACTATGCCTAAAAATGGCTGCAACCTATTTAATTAATTAGGTAAATTCTAAGTCCAAAAGCTGCCTAGTTAAGGAACCAGAATTAGGAAATGAACCACTTATGGTTATTTGACCATAACTTGAGTTTTAGAAATCCAAATTATATGATTCAAAAAGGGAAAATAAAGACAAGACATAGAGAAACAACTTCCATGAAGGAAGTATGGCCAAACAGTGACCATAAATTGATCAAATTGATAGGTAAAATTAAGATATTAAAAATGAACCTAAAGAAAGATTCATGAGACAAATTATTTTATGGTAGGGTTTTAACCCTAATATGTTGCTAAACATTAAATTACATGAAATAGGAATATGGGAACCACTTTTCCACTACAAATTGACATGAAATTTCTAATAAGAAATTAATAATTCTTAATTGCCTAAAGTAAACCTAGGCCTATGTATATAGCTTGGATCGATTAGTATACCAATTAGGGACTACAGATAGCAGTACTACGTACATTAATAATCATTGATCGACAAAATATGTCTGATATGATTGTTCTACAGGCTTTATGCCTACCTGTTAGCCATTGTGCTAAATTTTATTTATGGCTTTAAAAGCCTGCCCGCTGGCCTTGTGCCTGACATGACAGTTGTGTACAGGGTAGACATATAGATGTCTAACCAGTATACTCTCATGTATCCAGCCTTTAGAGTCTGTTACAGGTTACTTGGGCATTGATATGATTTTAAAAAGACTAAAAATAAAATAAATGCATAGATAAAATCCTGATAAATAAATTGATCCTAAAGTTAAATAAATTTGTAAAGACTTAGAATTTATGAAATTTTCCTAGAATTATTATTTTTAATTATTTAGTTACTTTTCTTTAAAATTATGCACCACTAAGCAATTCGATTAGCGCGTTGGTTTCCATCGCATAGGTACTAGAGACCAGCCACAGCAGTAGCAGTAGCAGTAGTGTTCTAATAGAGCTTTGACCAGATCTGCCACAGTCCAGAGTCACCTCGGCATTTTGTATTTTGTCGGTAGGGACCATGTATTAAACTTAGTATTTTGGTTTATTGTATATAAACATCATTGTAACACCCTTAAGTTCGGTAGCGCGTTCTACTGTTCCGGTGACCAGTGTCTGTCCGAACAGCTAGAATGCTTAGAACTACACTTACATATTGATGAGGAGACATAAAATAATGAAATACAAGAAAAGAAAATACAAGAAAAACAAAGAAAAAAATAATAGTAATGAAATGTAACCAAGTTAAACGAGCCGAGAACCCTAGCGATGGGTGACCGCACCGGGAAGTCGCGGCGTGGACCGTTGACTAGCTCTAGACCGCAAGGAACCCTGGAAAATATTTTTAGGACTTAAATAAATGTTTATTGAAGTATAAATTCCATTATAAATATCAAAGAAAAATTAATTAATTAGTACAAAGAAAAGTGAGAAATCGAAAAACGGACAAAACCCGGTGTTACCAAAAAATCGGGAATACAACACCTCGAGTTATCTTTTGACCTAAATTTTCATTGAAAATATATGATGTTACACTTGGAAAATGTCATAAAAAATTAAATTAGTGGTACCCAATGTAAATAGCAAAAATGGAAAGCTTAATGTGGGAAAGTGAAATCTTAGATTAAACTAATATTTAATTTAAACTTAGTGCTCCACTCACCCATCAAAGTGGACCACTAACTCATCATCTTGGGCAGAATACTCATCTTCATCTTCAACCTCTCAATTGCAGCCGAAATTGCTCCCAACAAACCTCCATTGCCGCATGGCTTGAAAGCTCCATGCAAGTGTGATTCAAGCTCTTTTCTTGGCACTTTCCTTCATTAAAAGTTGTCCATACACCTTGGGCAGTAGATAGACAACAAGAAGACCAAGTTTTGGAGAGGTTTTGAAGAGTTTCCAAAGTGGTAAGTTTGTATTTTTGATTATTGCTTCATTAAAGTTAGTGAGGATGTTATGGGTACTTGAATTGTGGAGAGATTTTTGGAGTTTGATGTTTAAAGAGAGATATGTATTTTTGGCAGCCATGGAAACTCTTTAAGGACAGTTTATTCTTGCTTGTAAATGGTAGGTTAAAGGGTTGATTAAGTGTTTATGTTTGTAGGAATTTATTTGGGTGATGTATATTAAGTATATGTAAATATGTACTTGAATTTGGAAGTTTAGAAATCAATGGAGAGAGGTGTATGAATCGGCAGCTTTAGTGGTGAACCATAAAAATGTTATTTCATGTTTGGTTTATGGAATATTAATGTTGAATTGTGGTACTTGTTATGGCAGCTTGTGTATATGCATGAAGGTGTGAGGTTGGACATGTAAATGAGCTAGGTTAGGTGATTGAATTGTTTGTAATTTGAGCTTGAAAAATTCTGTACTATATGGTGCATATTGAGTGTGATTATAAGCTGCCAAAATGATCAACAATGTGTTGTGAAATATGTTTATGTTATCGTACAAAACAGAAATGGCATGAATGTGCAACATGGTAAGTGTTAAAAGTGTATTTGGTATGTAATGAAGAGTATTGCTATAGGGCAGTGTGCATTTTAGCCTAGAACATTAAGTGTGTGACTCCAATTGGTATGAGACCAATTGGAGGTGAAACTAGGTACAAAATGTGCCAACTTTCATGAAGGAAGCTTACCAAAATTCTACTTGTAAGGTAACTTGAAAAATGACCAAATCCGGATTAGTGCATTTAAGGCCTAAAAATTTACCATTTGGGTAGCAGTTAGTATTTAGGCCATAACTCACTCAAAACAAGTCCAATTGACCTGAAATTTTGACCATGAATAGTTAAGACATATATCTACAAGTCTTATGAAGACACCAAAAGCCCAAAAATGACCATAAGCAAGTCAAACAGCTTGCACAAGTTCGGGTCCAAAAACTAGCCGAACCTAAAATGACCTAAAATGACCTAAAGTGACCAATTTTGATGAATTTTGACCAGCAATAGTAAAATGACCATAACTTGGTCTAGTAAACTCAGAATGACCTGAAATTTTGCCCCGCGTGCAATAAGACATAGATCTACAAGTTTGTAGTTTCGACCGAAACCCGAAAACCAAGGGAACTTGGTCGTCCGGCTAGGTCAAACTAGTATCCTGGAATCCAGCAAATTGCAATAAAACACAATATACATGGAAATGAATTGGGTAACATGTACCAACCCTAAAAGGCTACAAATGTGACATATTAGTAACATTAAAACCTAATTTACCTAGAATGCATCAAGGGTCGACATATTAGGTTAACTAAGCAAATAATAGAATTCAGTGAATTAATTATCAAGCATTATCGTTAGAGACAGTTTAAATGAGTACTGAAACACTTCAAATTGTGTTTCTCAGTTAGCAAAGACTCAGAGAAAGGGAAGGAAACACTGAGTCAAGGCCAGGAGACAGTTATCAGAGGTTTGTGCACAACAGTCATTTCTTTTGAATTTTTCAATTGAAATAAATAATGGCTATTTGTATATTATTGTTTTAAATTGTGGAAATGTGTTTGAATGGATACTTATTGATTGAAAAGCATTGTAAATGGTTTGAAACCACAGCTATCATGTATATTGACTATTTTCCTCGCTAGCTTCTCTTGTGGGACAAATTGAATTCCCTCTCTGGCTGAAGTGTTGAGGAGTATGCCTGTTGAGGACGAATAGAATGAGTACTCATATTTTTGCTAGCTAGCTATGTTATTCCTCATTAGCCATCGGCTTTTGCGACGAATTGAATACCTCATTAGCCATCGGCTTTTGGGATGAATTGAACTTTGGAACATGATTAAGCTATGTGTGATTTATTGATATATATTGTGAGATTGTGAAATGGAGTTTAAATTCTTATTGACATTCACTGTCTTTTGAATTTAACCATGTTTTGATTTATTGGGATTCATTGTGATATTGTGAAATGGAGTTTAAATTCTTATTGACATTCACTGTCTTTGAATTTAACTATGGTTTTAAGTATCCACTATTTGTATGAACTATGGTTTTAAGTATCCACTCTTTATATGACTTATCATTTGTGATTTAAAATTTTATTTGGTTAATGTTGTGCACCACTGAGACATTGTCTCAACGATAGCTTTTCATTGCTGACGGACAGGGCAGCAGACTAGGTTACTAGTGCATTCAGCTAGAGATCATTGGGTATATTGAGTATTCCATATTTTTGCGTTTTGTACTGTAATGTATGTTCACTGTATGTATATATTGTTCTTGGTTTTGAGCAGTTGTAAACTAAAATTGTACATTGAAGTTGTAAAATAAATTGTGAGTTATTTTGACTTGTAAAATTTGTACTATATTTCTTTTATCTCATCCTTTGGAAATATTGAAAAACAAAAATTATTGTGGATTTGAGTTGAGAAACATATTTTGTTGAATTATGTTGGAGTTTGAGATTGAGAAATATATTTGAAGTGTTGTTTACAAGTTTTCTGAAGAACTGTTTTATTCAAAATACAGAGGGCACTCCGTCAAATTTTTACAGAAATTCCTAATAATTCAAATGTGTTAGCTGTTCCCTTCAGTTCAAAAAAATAATAATAATAAATTTAACACCTGTAAATAGTGCTCACCACTGTAAAAAGAAGTGAGAAAAGTTTTAAAATCCCTTGCAGTATATTTAATAGGTTATCAGTAGACGAAGTTGGTAATTCATTAGGTATACTACAGGACCATGTTATGCCTTACAGAGGGGTAGGGTATGACATGTTTTAGTGGTATCAGAGCTAGTTTTCAAATTTTGTTTTCACCTGTAACTTGAATATTCTTTCTTCATAGTACAACTGCTCAATGTCTTTGTTTGATACATATAATACATTACATTATAAATATGCACTAACGGGAGGAAATCTCCTTGTGTTATTTGTTCAGAAGGTCTAAGATCCTCGCATTGACTATGGAAGAGGGTGATCATTCAGTCGATCAATCGATAGAGGCTGAGGTGCAAGGGGATGCCCCAGCCCTACACAATGTCAGTGGTTCAAAGAAGACCACTGTAGTACCGCAGCTTTCTGCTCGGGCTCAAAGAGATGGTCGCAATATTTCAACAAATGGCTGGTAATGTGCCTACTCAATTCCTAATACAGACACTAGTGGTACAACCACAGTCTTCTGCTAGGCAGTATGACAAATTGATGAAATATGGGGCTACAGAGTTTAAGGGGACAGTAGATCCTCTAGAGGTAGATCAGTGGTTAGAGAGGATGGATAGGGTATTCAAGAAACTGCACTGCACAGAGGAGCTCAGATTTGAATACTCAGTATCTTTGCTACAGGGGGATGCTTATGACTGGTGGAAAACCATTCCCCACAGTCTGGTAGAACCTGCAGTGCTAACATGGAATGACTTTCTCAGGGAATTCAGATAAAAATATGTCCCTGATGCTTATGTAGACCAGAAGCTGCAAGAGTTCCTAAGTCTCAAATAGGGGAGTAGATCAGTGGCTGAATATGAAAGGGAATTTTCCCGCCTAAGCCATTATGCAGCAAGTCTACTTTCTACCAGCAGGGAGAGATGCAAGAGGTTTGAAACCGGCTTGAAGCCCAGTATCAGATTACAAGTGGTCGGATTCAAACACACTAACTTCTCTGAACTTATTTCTCAAGCCCTAGAGTTAGAAAGAATTGAATCTGAAGCAGCTCCTGAGAAAAGGAAATCAGAAAAGACAGAGAAAGAGGGAAAATCAGTAGAACAGAGTTCCAGTGGTCCTACTGGAAAGAGGAAGAACCAGGGGGGACACAGCAGAGGTGGCAAGAAGTCTGGTAGGGGAAGATATTCAGGACAGAAACCTCCTCTATCTGGTCGGCAGAGTACCAGAGGTTCTTACCCTCCCTGCCAATGTGAAACTTGTGGAAGAAATCATGGTGGGATATGCTACAAGGCTATTGGAGCCTGTTATAACTATGGAGGCATAGGACACTTTGCCAAGGACTGCACCAGTGCTCGCAGAGTTAGACCACCTCTTACTACTGCAGAAGGGTCAGTTCAGAGCCCTGTCACCAGAAGTTCACAACCACCCAGCAGAGGTAGAGGCAGGGGTAGAGGTAGCCCAGCAGGCAGCCAAGGCACAGTGAAACAATCAGAGCAAGATAGTGCTCCAATCAGAGTCTATGCAATGAGACAGAGAGAAGAGGCCAAGACATCTAATGTTGTGGCTGGTACCTTCTCAATTTTTAATCAAGATGTGTTTGTGTTATTTAATCCGAGTTATACCCATTCTTATGTGAGTGCTAGCATCATTGATTGCATTACTGTTCCATGTAAAAAAATGGACTTTTAGGTGCTAGTAATAAGTCCGTTAGGACAGGAGGTCAGGGTTAATAGAATGTATAGGGATTGTCCTTTGGTAATCCAAGGACACACTTTTCTATCTGATTTCATTGAAATGCCCTTCAGAGATTATGATATCATCTTGGGCATGGATTGGTGAGCCAGGCATCATGCCATGATTGACTGTAGGCTGAAGACTATCACTTTTGGTCTCCCTCAGTACAGTGATGTGGTAATACATGGGGAGAGGCAGCAACTGCCATCAAACATTATTTCGGCTGTACTAGCCAGAAAAATGATCAGAAAGGGGTGTGAAGCATACTTGGCACATGTGGTAGACACCCAAGTGGGGAGTCCAGCATTGAGGGACATCCCTACAGTATATGACTTTCCAGATGTGTTTCCTGATAAATTGCCAGGATTACCTCTGGAGAGAGAGGTGCAGTTTGAAATTAATGTTCTGCCTAGTGTGGATCCAATCTCCATAACACCATACAGAATGGCACCAGCAGAGTTGAAAGAGTTGAAGATGTAGTTGCAAGAACTACTTGAAAAGGGCTTCATCCGCCCTAGTGTGTCACCTTGGGGAGCGCTAGTATTATTTGTTAAGAAGAAAGATGGCACCCTCCGCTTATGTATTGATTACTGGTAGTTGAATAAGGTGACAATAAAGAACAGATATCCATTGCCTCGCATTGATGATCTGTTTGATCAGTTGAAGGGTGCAACTGTATTCTCCAAAATTGATTTGCGATCTGGTTATTATCAATTGAAGGTGCAAGAGTAGAGTATTCCAAAAACTGCTTTCATAACTCGGTATGGCCACTATGAGTTTCTAGTAATGCCATTCAGGTTAACAAATGCTCCAGCTACTTTTATGGATCTGATGAACACTATTTTCAGACCATATCTCGACCAATTTGTGGTGGTGTTTATTGATGACATTTTCATATATTCGAGGAATGCAGAGGAGCATAACAGACATCTGCGAATTGTACTGCAGACTTTAAGGGAGAAACAACTATACGCCAAATTGTCGAAGTGTGAATTTTGGCTGAAAGAAATCTCCTTTTTGGGACATGTTGTGTCAGCTGAAGGGATCAAGGTAGATTCCAGCATGGTAGAAGCTATCCTTAATTGGAAGCTGTAACACCTTCACTGTAGCAATTCCATACATTCTACTGTTCCGATGACCGATGTCGGTTCGGATAGCTAGAATGTCTGAAAAAATAATTAGACTAGAGTGAGGAGTCATAAATAACTCAAATATTAATAAGAAAAATTTAGGAAAAATTTTAGAAATAAAATACAACCAAGTTAAATGAGTTGGTGCCCTAGCGATGGGTAACCCAGTGAGAAGTTGCGGTTCTCGCAACTAGGAGCCCTAGACTCAGGGGAAAAATTATAAAATAATTTTTGGGACTCCAGAGAAGGGTCATTGAGGTTTCTATGGCATTATAATGCCAAGGAAATGCTTAGAAAAATTTTTCAATCGATACAGACAATTTTGGCTCAATAAGCCAAACAGAGGGCATTTTGGTCATTTCGTCTTCAGAGATGATTTTTGACCGACTTGTCCAATTAAGTAAATAATTATTATGTTCTAAAATGTGAATAAATATTGTTAAAAATTTAATTGAAAATGAGTAGAAAAGAAAATGAAATAAAATATAAATTATGGCATCATTATTGTGTCATTAAAAGTCCTCCACCAATCATATTGTAACACACACCTTATAAACTAATTAAAAAGGGATAAAATGAGTTAAAATGAAAAACAACAATCTGCTGCCCTTCTTCTTCAACCAGCCGAAACTTTCTCCCTCTCTATTCTCCATGGATGCTTTTACTTCTCTCTAAAAGTTCCTTGTAAACACACCATAAAATCACTTGTTGATTTCACAAAAATTGCTTCTTGCAACTAGAACAAGCCTAAGGCAGCAAAATAAAAGGAGAGAAAGATTTTTCTTCAAGCTTGGGTTGACACACACAAAGGTTAGTGCTTTAACTTATAGTTATTTCTATGTTTTATGAAAGAAATTAGTAAATCCTACAACTAGGTGCCACAGGAAATTATAGATGAGTGAAAATCTGGAATCTGTACAGTATATGCGTGAACAGTAAAATTTAAAAATTCATAACTGGAGTTAGGGATCCCAGATCAGGGTGATTTTTATGTCAAAAGAAACCTTAAGTAATGTTCTAAAACTTTGTAGTTTTATGGCAGACCTGATTCTAATGTTAGGTTAGGGTTTGAGGACAAAACATTTTATTGCTCAGATGTGGACTCTGTTCTGCTGATTTCCTGCAACAGGACAGCCACCTTCAATAAATCATAACTAGAGCCACAAAACTCGAAATGATGTGATTCTTGAGTCCTTGAAACGATTATTGAATGCTCTAAAACCTTGTAGTTATGGCCAAGAGCTAATTGTGGTAGCTGCTGGTTGATATTTTTGCATTTCCTTACTACTATCCTGCATGTACTGGATTCTGGACAGGTTGCACCTTTTTAATTAGTTTTGCAATTTCCGATCTGATTTTGATGTGATTCCAATTGGAGATTGAGTTAAACATATGAAGGTTGATTTTTGGAAAATATTGTCTTGAAATCTTGTTTCTATAAATTATGGTGATTATTTTTGCACCCTGTTTCTGCATGCTGATTGTGCACTGAGTGCACTATTCATTCTAGTAACATGTATATTGCATGAGCTAGAAATTTTAGAGGAAAAATGATTAAGCATGCTTTGATTTAATTAAGTTACATGTAGAAATTAATAAGGTGCAGGCCCATTTCTTGTCTAGAAATGAGTGACATGAGGAAATTGAGTGAATGGGCTGCCCTTGGTGACCTGCAGGACCGGGCATGAGTTCAGCAGGTTTGGACAGCAATAACTTGAATTGTAGAGGTTCAATTGGTGCAAAGCCAAATGGACATGAAACTAGACACATAATGGCACAACTTTGGTGAAGAAACCATGCCCAGAAAACCAAACCAAGTGGACCAAAAGTTTGCCCTAATCCGGGTGACCTGCAGTCTGCCTAGGAAAAATGACCAAATGAACAGTATTTGGTCGTTTGGCCATAACTCAGTATAGAAAGGTCCAATTGACCTGAAAGTTTACCAGAAACAAGATGGGATATAGACCAACAACTTTCATGAAGAACACAAATTCAAATTCTGACCATAACCTAGTCAAATTGCCAACCAAACATAGGTCACCAAATCTGGCAGAACCAAATTGCCCAGAAAATCTGGGTACAGGTCACTCCGGCCAGTTATGGTAAAATGACCATAACTTGAGCTACAAAACTCCAAATGGAGTGATCCAAACAAATAAATTCAACTAGACAAAATAAGGAACAACTTTCATGTTGATCATTTTGCCAAATTCCCACTGCAAAAATGACTAATGGAATAGTAAACCTAGGGCATGAAATCTGAAAATTTTGAATAACATAAGTTAAGCTTTGAAATGGTATTGGAAATCAATACCAACAAAAATAAAATGCAAAATGTGGTATCTTGGTGAACTTAGGTTCAATAAATTTATTATGTATTAAAAAGTCAACAATTTGAGTGAATAGTAATGTGAATAGTAATACAAAGATACAAAGTATAATAACTAAATTGGTAGAGGAAATTAAGATATGAAATTTGGAATCCATGAAACATTCATGGATTACTTGGAATAGAAATAGTAATTCTCCTAAATGACTGTAAGGGTGGGGGACGTGAGGCGAAATATCATCCATTAGAATTATATAAAATGCACCAGGTAATGCCCAGGAAAGATGGTGAAGTCACAATGGTCTCACTTAAGTACCACCTCCTTAGACAACATTTCCTAGACATGCACTTCATACAATCCTAATAGAATCAAACCACTGGTAAGTACCGTCTTCCCATAACACTACCACGGTACTAAGGATTTATGCCACGAAGGCATAGATAGACAGGAGTCGCCACCCGGGTAATAACCGGGACATATTTAGTGTTTCTTTCGAGGGTCATGGATGGCAACTTACTCCGTACAGAGTTTCCACAACCGTCATTACCATAGCCCAATGTCTAGGTTTAGGATAGTGGATACGTAAGGGGAAGGTGTTAGGCACCCCTTACGCCTGGTCTAACCTCATTAATTCGAGTGCTAGTCCTCTACTAATGTTGCTAGAAGTCTTGTTTATTATTCCTTTATTAAACTTTATCCTAAAAAATGCAATTCTAATCCTACACACGCAAGTAATTCACAAAAGGGTTGTTGTTTACACACAATTTTCATGCATAAGTAATTCCTATTTATGGGGTTGCTAATTATTTAAATGATATTTACCAGATGACTAAAATTAATTTATTATTGGGAATTTAATTTAAAAACAAATTCAATTCCTAATTAATTAATTTTCACCAAGTTACCCTAAGGATAATTGAACTAAGTTAATTATGTACATGTGTAATTTATTCTAATATCACATAAGTCCCAAACAATCACAACCTAATAAATATTTCTAACATGCAAATTTATTTTACAATTACCAAGTATTAAATTAAATTTATTTTACATGCCAATGTTAGTTTAATTTACATACAAGATTAATTTTAATTTACAAAGTATTTATTTAAATTAATTACATGCAAAAGTTAGTTAAATTAAAAACAAAGTTAATTTTAATTTACCAAATAAAGGTTCTATTATTACTACAATTTTATGCCAATGGTTATTGGAGAAGTTTAGAGCTACTTGCCTGTTGGTAAATGCAGTTGCCATTGCGGCAAGCTACCCTTAAAAAAGTGTCTTCTCTTCTAGTATGGCAATGATATCCCTGGCTTACTCCCGTTTAGCTCCATATAAGCTCCACGCAAATGCCCTCTTTGGTACTTACCTTAGGGCTACTTACCAATTTTGTTTGTAATAAAAAAAAATAAAGAAACTAAAAAAAAATAAAAGAAATAAAGAAAATATTAATAACAATTTACATTGGATTCTAACTCTAGTCTCCTAAAGGGTTAAGATTCCTAATTAGTTACAACTACCTAATGGTTTAAGTCTTCTAACATGATCCAAACACTTCATAACACTTCTTGAATTAAAAGAACACAGAAAAATAAATCAAATATCAATTAAAACCCAAAAAAAATACAAGAACATGTATAAATATACAATTTCTAAATTCTGGCAGATTAACGGTAGCAAGAAATTCAATTTTTTAAAAATAGTTATACATGCCTAAAAATCATAAAAAAATTACAGAAGATAGCCTATATATCATACAAGATCATAAAATTTATAAATAAAATAAAACCCTAGCCGAATGGTCTACATAAATTGTAACTTTTCTAAGTGACAGAATCGTACTACTTTTTTCTAAAATTCATAACTCATTAACCACAACAGATATGAATGCAAAGCCAATTGCAAAAGATTTATAAGATTCTAAAGTTAATTTTAGACACTAGATTTGCACAAAAATATTAAGGAACAAGGGAGATATGGGCTCCACAAGTCGGATATCCTGCAAATCAGATTTTACAGGAACCCTAATTTCAAACAGCCATAACTCACAAAATATTAAAGTTTTTTTAGTGATTCTTGAGCCTAAAATTAATGGAATTTCGTGTAGAATATGAATATAAGTTTTACAAATTTTTTACAGATTCAGAAGATAAAGAAAAATAATAAAAATATGAGAGACAGAAAATAAACATGTGCAGAGTTGTATATCCCCTCAAATTAAACATGATTACATGATCAATATGAACATATAAAATAAATTGAAGACAAGGAGCATAGAATTAAAATATTGTGTGGCATAGATCTTGAAAAGAAAACAATAAAAACTGACCTTCCTGAAATCTTGTATGAAAATCTTCTTGAAGAAAAGAAAAAATATGGAAGAACTAAAAGAGTCTTGAATATCTCTAAATTTCCTATATCTCTAAATTTTCTCTTCCTCTTTCCTCCCCATCATCCCCCTTTTTTTTTCACCAGTAGGGTATTTATAGGGTTTTGGGAGAGAGGTATGATAGGGTTTGGAGTCTTAGGATGATAAAGTTTAGATGACTTAAACAATTACAATTGCAGAATTCGAATAAGACTATGATATGGGTGAGGTGTTTCAACCAATAGGAAGACAGGAAAAAATGGAAGGCACCAATAGGGAATGAGGAAGAGGTGTGGTAGGATTTGGAGTCTTAGGGTGATAAAGTTTAGATGACTTAAACAACTATGATTACAGAATTCGAATAAGACTGGGATATGGGTGAGGTGTTTCGACCAATAAGAAGACAGGAAAAAATGGAAGGCACCAATAGGGAATGAGGAAGAGGTGGGGCCAAGGAGGAGAGAGATATTTTGTTATTTTAATTTTTAGAAAATAATTAAATGGGTCCCATTTAAAATTCCTAACTAGGCTTTCTTAGGTCCATAAAACCTAATTAAACTTAATTAGATCCATTTAAGAACTACCCATATTAAATTTAAACAAAATAAAATTTTATTTAAATTTAATTAAATTAATTTCCCCAAAACTTTATTATTATTTTTATTTTTTCAAGATCATGCAACAGAATTAATAATTCAGCTTCATGCCTCCAATTACATCTTACAGTCATATAATTTTTCATCATCGGGTTTCCCACGGCCTCAATGCACATACTCGTCACAAAATAAGAGTCTATAGTTTGCCCCCCACTTTGGCGAAAGTTGAAATCAATGCAAAAGCATTGCTTAAGTTTCGTCAAAGTGAAACTCAAATTTCTAATAACTATGAAACATTGGCTATGAGGATCAAGTATATCTTGCTCGGTCGACATACTCTATGTTATGATACTAGCTACGGTCTTATAACAGTAATAACTGTGTCATGTGAAAAATGAGTGTATCTTACTCTGTCGATACACTCTGCATCATGGGACTAGCTACGCTCTCATAACAGTGATAATTGTGTCATGTGAGAATTGAGTGCATCTTACTCTATCGATACACTCTGTGTCATGAGACTAGCTATAGTCTCATGACAATGGCAACTGTGTGATTTGAAATGTTGTGGATTCGTATTTAGGACCGCAGTCCTAAACTACCTACGTATCCCCCTCGCTATCATGAGAAAGAATCAGACCCCCTCGTAGTTCGACAATTAAAACTGTGGTGATGCATGTTATTCTACGCCTTACACACCCACAGGTGACATGTTGATGCATGTTCTTCTATGCCTTACACAACTATGTCATGCGCCCTAAACAACGTCTAAGGACTTACCAAAAAATATCTGTCATGATTTGAAAAATTTAGAATGATTGGGTCTCAAAATTCTCTCTGATTTTTATGTTTCCTGTATGCTACTTCCTACCATGGGCATGCTGATTTTACTAAAGATTCTAAAAAAAAACTTAGTCCTCTGGGGGATCTCTTTTTGAAAAAACTTTCTTATAGCTTTAAAGTTTTTTAGAAGAATTGTTCACCAACAAAGACTTCCTTAAGGTCACAATACAATTTCTCTCTGATTTTTCTTTTTTCTTCTCTCCCCCCATGGTTTCTATCTTGACTCATTTCTCTTTCATGAACTCCATTCTCTGTGCCCTAACTTTTGCCTGAAATGTCCTTTTGGATTTTCATCTCAACGGGCTTGCTTTAACTTTTGCCTAAGTGGCCCTTTCGGGTTTTCCACCTAGCAAGCTCCCTTTTTTTATATATATTTTTAGAAGGCATAGATTAAATCAAAACAATGAAGTTCAATTACTTAATCATTTGATGTATCCCTCAAGGCACAAACATTCGCGATCATAATTAAATAAAATCCATTCCTAGTTAATGCAATAAAAAAATTCTTTATTTATTCAGGTACACCATTACTCCCTCTTACATTAGGTTTTGCCAAATTTCTAACCTTCCAAAGTTAGAAATAAGCTTTATAACCTGCTGAATGACCTTTTCAGGTTTTCCATCCAGATCTTCTCTCATCTCTCCTTTTGCCTAGACCGCCTTTCACAAGTTTTCAATCTAGCATTTTTTTTTTGATCCTTACTTTTGCCTAGACCGTCTTTTGTAAGTTTACAGCCTAGCGGGCCTATCTCACACAAAGTACCGTTTGAGCTTATCTAAGTTGACTGGTTCTTGAAATTCATTGCCATCCAGGTCTGACATTCTTACAGCACCTCCTGACAAGATCTTTTTGACTATGTATGGACCATCCCAATTTGGCTTGAACTTTCCTCTTGGATCAAAAGAGATGGGCCGAGCTTGTTTCAAAACCATGTCTCCCTCTTTGATCTTCCTTGGCTTTATCTTCTTATTAAAGGCCCTTGCTATCTTTCTTTGATAAGCCTGCATATGATACAAGGCTCGCATCCTCTTCTCATCAATCAAAGCTAGCTCTTCATATCTTTTCTGGGCCCACTCATTTTCCAGAATCTTAGCTTCTAGTATCACTCTCAAGGATTTGACCTCTAACTCAATGGGTAGCACTGCTTCAGTCCCATACACTAAAGCGAATGGAGTTGCCCCTGTGGATGTTCTTGTAGTAGTGCGATAACCCCAAAGAGCATAAGGGAGCTTCTCAGGCCAATCCTTATAGGTTTCAACCATTTTTCTCAAAATGGTTTTCACATTCTTATTTGCTGCTTCTACTGCTCCATTAGTCTATGGCCTGCACGGTGAAGACTTGTGATGCTTAATCTTGAATTCGGTAATTAATTCTAAGAAATGACCTTTGAACTGGCTACCATTATCTGATACTATCTCATGGGGTACCCCAAACCTGCAAATTAAGTTCTTTCGCACAAACTTACTTATCTGCTTGGCCCCTACTACTTTATAAGATTCAGCTTCAACCCACTTGGTGAAATAGTCAATTGCCACAATGATAAATCTATGGCCATTAGAAGCCGTGGGAGAAATCTTCCCAATAATGTCTATGCCCCATATTGAGAATGGCCACGGTAAAGTCATACTGTAGAGTTCACTGGACGGTAGGTGATTCAAATTCCCATGGATTTCGCACTCATGGCATCTTTTCACAAATTTAGCGCAGTCGGTATCCATGGTAGACCAGTAATAGCCCAATCTTAAAATTTTGCCCGCTAATACCCTTCCGTTCATGTGAGGACCACACACTCCTACATGTACTTCCTCCATTATCTGCTCAGACTGCTTTTTGTCACACACAAGAGCAATAGTCCTTCGAAGAACCTTTTGTAGAGTTGCCCCCCAGCCAAAGTGAACTGAGTGGCTAATCTACGAATTGTAGCTCTATCCCTACTATTGGCTGACTGTGGGTATTCTCTTACCTCTAAATATCTTCTTATGTCCTCATACCATTTCATCTCATCTTCTAGATTTAAATGTGCTATTATTAACCCTTCATAGCATGGGATTCTACTCCTCATCAGGATAACTGGCTGGGTCAACTTCTGATCACCCTTCTCCCATAAGGATGCCAGCGTGGCTAGAGCATCAGCCATCTGGTTCTGAGCTCTACGCATGTGCTTCATTGTCACTTCCTCAAAGCTAAATAATAGTTTCTTAGCATACTCTAGGTATGGCCTCAACTTTTCTTCTTTCAATTCCCATTCACCTTTAATATGGGAAACTACTAGCATTGAATCTCCAAACACCTCCACTTTTTTAGCCCCAACAACTATTAATGCCTCTAGGCCACAAATGCAAGCCTTATATTCTGCAATATTATTAGTGGTTGGGAAACATAGCCTTTTTTACATTAACAATTGTTCTCCATTCGATGCTTCCAAAACTACCCCTATACCGGCTCCGCTTTTATTCATGGCCCCATCAAAGTACATTTTCCATGGCTGGACCTCTACTAGATTGAGACTCTCATCCGGGAAGGCTGTTTCGACTTCTTCCTCTTCATTAACTGGATTTTTCAGAAAGAAATTCGGCCACTACACGCCCTTTGATGGTTTTTCGAGTCTCATACACAATATCAAATTCAGACAGTAGGACCAACCATTTGGCCAATTTTCCAACTAGCGTCGGTACTTCAAATAGGTACTTTAAAGGATCCATCCGGGATACTACAATAACTCGATGGGTCTGAAAGTAGTGCCTTAACTTCTCAGTTGCCCATACTACAGCCAGACAGGTTTTTTCTATTAGTGAATAATTCTCCTCATAAGCAAGGAGTT
This sequence comes from Hevea brasiliensis, assembly GCF_030052815.1. Taxonomy (NCBI): domain Eukaryota; kingdom Viridiplantae; phylum Streptophyta; class Magnoliopsida; order Malpighiales; family Euphorbiaceae; genus Hevea; species Hevea brasiliensis. The sequence continues at coordinate 72,769,918 of NC_079496.1, read as the reverse complement.
TCTTACTAATGTAATAGATGGCTCTCTCCAGATTCTCTACTTCTTGTGCCAACATTGCCCCCAGGGCCATGTTTTCCACTGATAGGTAGAGGATTAGAGGGATGTCAGGGATGGGTGGTGACAAAATTGGTGGATTGCTCAGGTACTGCTTTATCTTTTCAAATGCCTCTTAACATTGCTCATTCCACACCACTGGCTGATTCTTTCTTAGTAGCTTAAAAATTGGTTCACAGGTAGTTGTGAGCCTAGCTATGAACCTACTGATGTACTGTAATTTTCCTAAGAAACCTCTAATCTCTTTTTCTGTTTCTGGCATCTCCTGGATTGCCTTCACCTTATCTGGGTCAACCTCAATCCCTTTTCTACTGATCATATGCCCTAACAGCTTGCCTGAAGTGACCCCAAACACACACTTGCTAGAATTCAGTCTCAATTTATACTTGATGACCCTCTGAAAGAACTTCTCTAATGCCTCAAAATGTCTCTCCCTAGTTGGGTATTTTACTACCATGTCATCCACAAATACTTCAACTTCTTTGTGCATCATGTCATGAAATAACATAGTAGCCATTCTCTGATAAGTCGCACCAGCTTTTTTTAGCCCAAAAGGCATGACCTTATAACAATAAGTCCCCCATTCAGTGATAAAAGCTGTCTTTGCTTTATCTATCAAATCCATGAGGATCTGATTATATCCCGAAAAACCATCCATGAAAGAGTACATGGCCATGCAAGCAGCACTGTCAATAAGCACATCGATGTGAGGCAATAGGAAATCATCCTTAGGAGTAGCCTTATTCAGGTCCCTATAATCTACACACATCCGAACTCACCCATCCTTATTGGGGACTGGCACAATGTTGGCTAACCACTCAGGATACTCAATTACTTCAATGAAATCAGCCTCCATGAGCTTTTTCACCTCTTGAGCTATCTTTTCTTCCCATTCTGGCCTAAGCCGACGCTTCTTTTGTTTTACTGGCCTCATGTTAGGGTCTGTGGGGATCTTGTGTTGTACTATGTCTTGATCAATTCTCGGCATATCTTTATAAGACCAGGCAAATGCTTCTTGGTACTTTATTAATAAGTCTATAAATTTATCTCTTTCTTTTTGGGTTAAATCTTCAGCTAACTTAATGTCTTTAGGATCATCTAGTGTACCCAAATTAATAGAGATTGATTTTAATGCATTAACAGAAATAGATTCTAAATGATTATGAATGCCATGCGTGTAGCCATTAGGATGAACATCAAACAAGTAAGCAAAAGGACTAGTCATATTATTTAACTTTGCCTCAAAATCGTCATCAAGTACATCAGAAATAATAATACCAGTATCACTACTGTGAGCATTACAAAAGACAGACTCAAACTTAGGGGTGTAGGTCCAAGTGCTTGGCTTCCATACAGACCTTAACTTGATGGTACTGACCTCTTGTTCTAATTCCTCAACATGCGGCAGCTCCTGGTCATCAGTCCATGCAATTGTGCCCTCCCTGATAAACTTGGTGGGCTTGAGTCCCTCTTCATCTTCAGTTGGCTGATAGCCCAGCCCATATCTAGTGATCTGCCCCTTTATTTCTGGAAAAGTCACTAAGCCATTAGCTCGTTTTCCCAAACCCATGCCAGGAAAAAACTTCATCTCTTTCATTATAGTGGCCACCCTAGGGTTCATATAGTCTCCATAGATCCCAGCAACTTGGAAACCAGACAATAGTGGTACCGAACCATCCACTTGCAGCATAGCTACTTCCCCATCTCTTTCAGCATTGATGGTGATTACACCATCTTGGTGCGGGATCTTGATCTTTTGGTGGAGTGTAGAGGGGACTCCACCTAAGGGATGGAACTAGATTCTACCCAACAGTAAGGAGAATGTCATGGGATATCTAGCACAGTGAACTCAACTTCAGTCTCTATAGGCCCCACCTTAACCATAGTCTTGAATACCCCTATCACGTTTCTCTTTGAATCATCATAGGCCCTGATAACTAGATCAGAACCAGTTAGTTCAGACATAGAAATTCCTAATTTTGGCAAAACCTTCAGAGGGCATACGTTGATGGCTGACCCATCATCTATCATCACACAAGGCACTTTCCACCCTCCAACCTCAGCGGTCACAAACAGAGCCCTGCTATGGTTTCTCCTCACCGAGATCATGATCAGAGAAAGTAATATGACCCCCATCTTCTATAAGCACAACTTTGGCAATCTCTTCTGGAGTTATCTCCGTGGAGACCTTGAGTACACTCAGGGCCTTGGTCAGTGCAGTTCTGTGTTTTTCTGATGCCAATAGCAATTCCCAGACCGTTACGCTAGCCTGAGTCCTTTTCAATTGCCTAAGGAACTGATCATCCTCTTCATCTGTGTCCTCTTCAGCCAATACCTTGGTTTTCCCTCTCACGTTGTCCTTCTCCATGGGTGGATCAGGATAATATCTATCACTCTTGGTCATGTGGCTCACCCTACTCTTTTCTTCTCCGTCAGAGTCAACCCAAACATCTAACAAACCTTCCTCATCACTGGAACTATCCCAAATATCAATTGCCATTACAGATCAAGGTTCATCAAGCTTTTGGATAGGTTGGATAAGGTTGAGAATTTGGTCAGGATCAATTGAGGTGGTGGAAATCATGTAAAGTCCTGGTGGAGGTGGAACATTATGGTTGGGCATTGGGTTGGTGCGTGTGTTGGGTCGATTTTCTGGGTCAGTATTTTCTTAGCATCGATCAAGTCCTGAACTTCATGTTTTAGCCGAAAACATGTATCAGTGTCATGGCCATGAGTTTCATGGAATTGGCAAAATAGGTTAGCATTGTAATTGGGTGGCAGTGGGTTTGGTGGTGGTCTAGGTGCCAAGGGTTAGAGGAGACCCCGAGCTTTGAGTCGCTCGAAGACTTTAGATAGAGGTTGCTTGAATTGAGATAACTTTCTAGGGGTGCGGGACACGGTTTGAACCTCAATGACTTTGTTTTCCCCAGTAATGTTGCCAGCTGACTGGTATCCTCCCCTCTTGGGCTGATAACTCTTCTTTTCATTGTTCAATACATCCTCCACTAATACCCCAGCATCATATAGCTGTTCAAAGGTAGCCAAAGGATAATAACAAAGTTTCTCATAATAACTAGGCTGCAGACTTTTCACTACCAATCGCACTTGATCCTTTTCAGCAGGCCTATTGGTCATCTTCATGGCCTTTTTCCTCCATCTCAATAGATACTCTGAAAAGGTTTCATTTGGTTTTTGCCTAGTGGTCTCTAAGTCTCTCAGGGTAACATCTAAAGCTGTATTATAGGAGTATTGTTGCACAAATATCCTAACTAGCTCCTCCCAATCTTTTCTCACAGTGGCTTCTAGCCCATGATACCATGAAGATGCAACCCCTTCTAGTGGCATAGAAAAGAACTGAGTGACTTGGTTCTTAGTAAAACCATTTGTTTTCATTAATATAAGATAAGAACTAAGGTTGTAAATTGTTTCACCAGTACCATCGAATTTAGCCAAATCAGGCATCTTGAATTTTTCAGGTAGATTTCCATCCAACTGGATGTCAAAGTCATCTGCATCTAACAGCCCCATTCCCGTAAATTCAGCTTGCTTTTTCACACTGGCCTGAAGTTTTTCCATCATCTCAGTAACAATTCTAATCTCCTCACTTGTCCCCTTTTCTTTCTTTTTGGCCTTGTCTTGGAGATAATCTTCTTCATCCCAGACGTCATCAAAGGCCTTCTTTTTACTAGTCTCTTCTTCAGGCCTTTTCACCTGAACATCACTAGGCCCACCCATCTCTAACTTCTTCTCAAAGTTGGCCATGATTTTTCCTTCAAGCTCAGCCATCTTGGCATTCAAAGCTTCTTCAAGCATCTGTCTAAACATGACCTTAGTGTCTTCCATTTTAGCTTGTGCAGGTGTAACTCTTACTAATCTCTTTCCCTCCCTAACCCAAGTGACCTGATTAGAAGTCTTCTTGATGTGTTCTAAAGCTATGTTTACTACAAGAGAAAAAAAAAATACAAGGTTTTAACATCTCATGCTATGTACAAATGCAATGCATGAATGCATGAATATGCACTTTCATTTTTACCTTTGCCTTTACAAAGCCAAAACCGAATAATACTAATACGACCAAAATTGAACCAAAACCGAACTGTATAAACCGAACTAAAATCAGACCAAAAACTAAATGATAAACCAAAAAGAATGTCTCCAAAACTGAATCTTCGCCCCCTTATACCTTCAACTCTCATGTGTAGGGTAAGAAAAAAAAAATCTATCCTAGGCTATGGTACACTAGACGCACCAACAGGAGGTGGTCCAGTACGACCTTTCCTCTATAAACAAATGATTTGTATCTTTAAAGTTTAACCATAAGTAAGCATCCTCTTGCTTAACATGGGTTTTAAAATGGACTTGGGCCTATACACACATTGGGTTTATGCATAGGCCTAGGTTCATCTCAACTACCACTAGAACTTATGGTTTGAACAGTAAGGTTATGAATCCAGCACAACAAAAATCTACGGGGTACCTAGGGTTGAAATCTATGGCTCATGGGCTTTATTGAGTAGGAAAAGGGTCACCCATGCGAGAGCTTGTCCATTAAGCACAACGGCCGGAGCTGTGGTTCTTTTATATACTCGAAGGTACGGGCATGGGGTGCTAGCATTCACCAATTCGTCATAGCTCGAGTAGAACCATAGTCTCCTTGGCTAGTACTAACGGGGCTAAAAGGGTAAGGGTGATCTGTGTGATAGTGTAGTGCAATGCAAAAAGTTTAACAGAGGAATAATATTAGACTAATAGAAACATGTTGGAGTAACTACCCATTTAGTCCCCAGTGGAGTCGCCAAACTGTAAGGGTGGGGGGCGTGAGGCAAAATATCATCCATTAGAATTATATAAAATGCACCAGGTAATGCTCAGGAAAGATGGTGGAGTCACAATGGTCTCACTTAAGTACCACCTCCTTAGACAGCATTTCCTAGACATGCACTTCATACAATCCTAATAGAATCAAACCACTGGTAAGTACCGTCTTCCCATAACACTATCATGGTACTAAGGATTTATGGCACGAAGGCATAGATAGACAGGAGTTGCCACCCGGGTAATAACCGGGACATATTCAGTGTTCCTTCCGAGGGTCATGGATGGCAACTTACTCTTTGCAGAGTTTCCACAACCGTTATTACCATAGCCCAATGTCTAGGTTCGGGATAGTGGATACGTAAGGGGAAGGTGTTAGGCACCCCTTACACCTGGTCTAACCTCGTTAATTCGAGTGCCAGTCCACTACTAATGTTTCTAGAAGTCTTGTTTATTATTCCTTTATTAAACTTTATCCTAAAAAATGCAATTCTAATCCTACACACGGAAGTATTCACAAAAGGGTTGTTGTTTACACACAATTTTCATGCACAAGTAATTCTTATCTATGGGGTTGCTAATTATTTAAATGATATTTACCAGATGACTAAAATTAATTTATTATTGGGAATTTAACTTACAAACAAATTCAATTTCAAATAACCCTACGTTTCTATTTAACCTAATTAATAAATTTTCACCAAGTTACCCTAAGGATAATTGAACTAAGTTAATTATGTACATGTGTAATTTATTCTAATATCACATAAGTCCCAAACAATCACAACCTAATAAATATTTCTAACATGCAAATTTATTTTACAATTACCAAGTATTAAATTAAATTTATTTTACATGCCAATGTTAGTTTAATTTACAAACAAGATTAATTTTAATTTACAAAGTATTTATTTAAATTAATTACATTCAAAAGTCAGTTAAATTAAAAACAAAGTTAATTTTAATTTACCAAATAAAAGTTCTATTATTACTACAATTTTATGCCAATGGTTATTTGAGAAGTTTAGAGCTACTTACCTGTTGGTAAATGCAATTACCATTGGGGCAAGCTACCCTTAAAAAAGGGTCTTCTCTTCTAGTATGGCAATGATATCCCTGGCTGTAACACCCCTAAGTTCGGTAGTGCGTTCTGCTGCTCCAGTGACCAGTGTTGTCCGGACAGCTAGGATGCCTAGAACCACACTTCAATGAGAGTGAGGAGACATAAAATAATGAAATAAAAGAAAAGAAAGTACAAGAAAAACAAAGGAAAAATGATTGCAAAGAAATGTAACCAAGTTAAGCGAGCCGAAAAACCTAGCGATGGGTGACCGCATCGGGAAGTCACGGCGTGGACCGTTGATCGCCTGGATCATGGAACCCTGGAAAACATTTTTAGGACTTAAATAGACCCTTGTTGAAGAATAAATATCATTAGAAAGATCAAAGAAAAATTAAATAATTAGTACAAAGAAAAGTTAGAAATCGAAAAACAGACAAAACCCGTAATACTGAAAATCGTGAATGCCACCCGAGCAGGGCATTATGGTCATTTGACATCCCGAAGTGTCTTTTGACCTAAATGTCCATTAAAAATAAATAGTATTACACTTAGAAAATAAAATGAAAAATTAAATTGGTGGTACCTAAAATAAATAGTGGAAATTATGGGTTAAATGTGGAATAAATGAATAATTACTTTATTATATGATTAAGTGACTAAGTGGACCACTAAGGGGATTAATTAAATACATAGTGGGACATGTGTACACTTAAAATGCAGCTGAATAAGTCATCTTCCTCATTTGCATTCAAATTGCCGAATTGAAGAGTGAAGGAAACTCCATAGCCATTTTTCATGCAAGCTTTCTTAACTCTCCATTTTCAACTCCAACCTCTTAGTGTTCTTCATGAAACTTTGTCTACTCATCACAAGGAAGAGTTTGATACTAAATTTGAGAAGTTTAAGCAAGGTTTAACAAACTCCAAGCATAAGGTAAGTTCATAATTTTGAAGATAGCTTTGTTAAGTTTTGTGTGCATGTTATGGGTGTTGGTTTTGTGAAGGAAATTTTGAAGTTTAAATAGTTATTGAGATAGCCATTTTTGGACAGCCATGGGGTCACACATTTGATGATTTATTATGCATATAATTGATGAGAAATAATGTTGATCATGGTAAATTAATAATCTAGTGAATTATTTCATGTTTATATGGTGATTTATGCACTTGGATGGGAATTGGTAACTTGGACAGCACTTTGATGTTGAAGGACAAATTTGGGCAGCCTTGGGGACACTTGAATAAATGTGTATATTCATGGGAGTGTTGGCAGAATTGTGGCATTAAGGAATGAAGGATATGTGTATGAAATTATTGTGTAAAGTGTATGTGAGAATTAGTGGTGTTTAGGTGTGTATGTAATGGTATTGAGATATTGTAAATGTGAATTATATTTGGTGTGTTGAGGGTAATGGTAATCTGCCCAAAATAATGTTAATGTAAAGTAGATTATACTGTGGTTAATGCACCAAAACAGATTGGTAGGGAAGTGAACCAAATTGCAAGGTATATGTGTGTTTGAAGTGGGGTGTGAAATGCATATTGAGGGCAGTGTACATTTTAGCCCATAACCTGAAATGTGTAACCTCAATTGGTATGAGACCAATTTGAGGTGAAACTAGGCACAAAATGTGCCAACTTTCATTGAGAAACCATACCAAAATTCTGCTTGCAAGTTGATGTGAAAAATGACCAATTCGGATTAGGTACACTTGAGACCTAAAAACTGACCATTTGGGCAGCAGTGAGTATTTAGGCCATAACTCACTCAAACCAGGTCCAATTGACCTGAAATTTTAACCAAGAATAGTTAAGACCCATACCTACAAGTCTTATGAAGACACCAAAGCCCAGAAATGACCATAAGCAAGTCAAACAACTTGCACAAGTTCGGGTCCAAAAACTGGCCGAACCAGAATTGACCAATTTGACCTAAAATTGACCTAAAATGGTACCACTTGACCAGCAATAGTGTAATGACCATAACTTGGTCTACTTAACTCGGATTGACCTGAAATTTTGCACCGCGTGCAATAAGACCTAGATCTACAAATTTGTAGTTTCGACCGAGACCCGAAAACCGAGGAAACTAGATCGTCCGGTTAGGTCAAACCAGTGTCCCGGAATCCAGCAATTTGCATTAAAATGCACTAAGCAAGGAAATGACTTTGGTAAAACATACCAAACCTAAAACCCTATCAAATGTGACATATTAACGACACTAAAACCTAATTTACCTAAAACGCAACGAGAGTCGGTATATTAGGTGATTAAGTGAATAATTGAGTTCAATGCATTATTTACCAAACACCATCGATAGAGACAGTTTAAATTAGTACTGAAACACTTCAAATTGTGTTTCTCAGTTACCAAAGACTCAGGAAAAGGGAAGGAAACACTGAGTCCAGATCAGGGGGACAATCATCAGAGGTTTGTGCACAACAACTGTTTCTTTTGAATTATTTTCAATGGAAATAAATATTGACTATTTGCATATCATTGTTTTAAATTGTGGAAATGTGTTTGGTGGACACTTATTGATTGAAAAACATTGTGAATGGTTTGAAACTGTGAAAAATTGTTTGAATGGTATTTGATGGATACTTATTGATTGAAAAGCACTGTAAATGGTTTTTGTGGAAATTGAAGTGAATTACGAATTGTGTTGCCATTTTGTGAATGAAATTATAACTTTGGAAATTTATTGGATTCTTACGGATCATTTGAATAAAATGTTTGGAATTGTTTTGACTCACAATTGGCATGACACTGATAATTTGTTCCTCCTCCATTAATGGGGTGAGTGTGATTATTCCTCCCTCTTTGACTTATTAGTCTGGGGTGAGTATGATTATGTTCCTCCCTCTTTGACTTCCCAGTCTGAGGTGAGTATGGATGAGTTCTCATTATATATCTAGCTTCCTCCCTCATTGATTTCGATTATTGGGGTGAGCATGTCTTGTCGTGGTGTACAACACGGCATATATGGAAAAATTGTGTCATGGCCTAAATTGTGTTATAGATTGGCAACACTGTATTCTTCAGTTATTTGATCGAATTGTGTTATTATGTATTGTGAGATTGTGAAATTGATTTAAACTCTTATTGACATATACTGTCTATTGAATTCAACCATGATCTGACTTATTGAAAATTATTGTGATATTAACAAATGGAGTTTAAATTCTTGTTGACATTTATTGTCTTGAATTTAACTATGGTTTTAAGTATCCACTATTGATATGATTTATGAATTGTGATTTAAAATTTGTATTTGGTTAATGTTGTGCACCACTGAGACATTGTCTCAGCGATAGCTTTTTATTGCTGTCGCAAGTAGAGAGACAGACAGGGCAGCAGGCTAGGCTGCTAGTATCGCCAGCGAGAGATTTTTGGGTATAGTGAGTATACCACATGTGGCATTTTGTACTGTAATGTATATTCACTGTATGTATATTTTGTTCTTGGTTTTGAGCAGTTGTAAATTTAAGTTGTACCTTGAAGTTGTAAATTTATTATGAGTTATTTGACTTGTAAAAATTGTATTATATTTCCTTATCTCAGACTTTGAAAAATTTCTATGGAATTGAGTTGAGAAATGTGTTGTATTGAGAAAAATGTTAGAGTTGAGATTTGGAAAATAATTGAAGTGCTTTTTACAGGTTTTCTGAAGAACTGTTTTGTCCAAAATACAAATGGCACCTTGCCAAAATTTTCTGAATATTCCAAATAAATCAAATGAGTTAGTTGTTTCACTTCAGTTCACCAAAGTCTTTCACACCTGTAAATAGTGCTCACCACTGTAAAAGAAGTAAGAAAAGTTTTTAAAATCCCTTGTAGTGTATTTAATGGATTATCAGTAGACGGAGTTGGTAATTCATTAGGTATACTACGGGATCATGTTATGCCTTACAGAGGGGTAGGGTGTGACACTGGCTTACTCCCGTTTAGCTCCATATAAGCTCCACGCAAATGCCCTCTTTGGTACTTACCTTAGGGCTACTTACCAATTTTGTTTGTAATAAAAAAAAAAATAAAGAAACTAAAAAAAAAATAAAAGAAATAAAGAAAATATTAATAACAATTTACATTGGATTCTAACTCTAGTCTCCTAAAGGGTTAAGATTCCTAATTAGTTACAACTACCTAATGGTTAAAGTCTTCTAACATGATCCAAACACTTCATAACACTTCTTGAATTAAAAGAACACAGAAAAATAAATCAAATATCAATTAAAACCCAAAAAAAATACAAGAACATGTATAAATATACAATTTCTAAATTCTGGCAGATTAACGGTAGCAAGAAATTCGATTTTTTAAAAATAGTTATACATGCCTAAAAATCATAAACAAATTATAGAAGATAGCCTACATATCATACAAGATCATAAAATTTATAAATCAAATAAAACCCTAGCCGAATGGTCTACATAAATCGTAACTTTTCTAAGTGACAAAATCATACTACTTTTTTGTAAAATTCATAACTCATTAACCACAATAGATATGAATGCAAAGCCAATTGAAAAAGATTCATAAGATTCTAAAGTTAATTTTAGACACTAGATTTGCACAAAAATATTAAGGAACAAGGGAGATATGGGCTCCACAAGTCGGATATCCTGCAAATCAGATTTTACAGGAACCCTAACTTCAAACAGCCATAACTCACAAAATATTAAAGTTTTTTTAGTGATTCTTGAGCATAAAATTAATGGAATTTCGTGTAGAATATGAATATAATTTTTACGAATTTTTTACAGATTCAGAAAATAAAGAAAAATAATAAAAATATGAGAGATAGAAAATAAACATGTGCAGAGTTGTATATCCCCTCAAATTAAACATGATTACATGATCAATATGAACATATAAAATAAATTGAAGACAAGGAGCATAGAATTAAAATATTGTGTGGCATAGATCTTGAAAAGAAAACAATAAAAACTGACCTTCCAGAAATCTTGTATGAAAATCTTCTTGAAGAAAAGAAAAAATATGGAAGAACTCAAAGAGTCTTGAATATCTCTAAATTTCCTATATCTCTAAATTTTCTCTTCCTCTTTCCTCCCCATCATCCACCTTTTTTTTTTTCACCAGTAGGGTATTTATAGGGTTTTGGGAGAGAGGTGTGATAGGGTTTGGAGTCTTAGGATGATAAAGTTTAGATGACTTAAACAACTGCAATTGCAGAATTCGAATAAAACTGGGATATGGATGAGGTGTTTCAACCAATAGGAAGACAGGAAAAAATGGAAGGCACCAATAGGGAATGAGGAAGAGGTGTGGTAGGATTTGGAGTCTTAGGGTGATAAAGTTTAGATGACTTAAACAACTATGATTACAGAATTCGAATAAGACTGGGATATGGGTGAGGTGTTTCAACCAATAAGAAGACAGGAAAAAATGGAAGGCACCAATAGGGAATGAGGAAGAGGTGGGGCCAAGGAGGAGAGAGATATTTTGTTATTTTAATTTTTAGAAAATAATTAAATGGGTCCCATTTAAAATTCCTAACTAGGCTTTCTTAGGTCCATAAAGCCTAATTAAACTTAATTAGATCCATTTAAGAACTACCCATATTAAATTTAAACAAAATAAAATTTTATTTAAATTTAATTAAATTAATTTCCCCAAAACTTTATTATTATTTTTATTTTTTCAAGATCATGCCACAGAATTAATAATTCAGCTTCATGCCTCCAATTACATCTTACAGTCATATAATTTTTCATCATCGGGTTTCCCACGGCCTCAATGCACATACTCGTCACAAAATAAGGGTCTATAATGACTTAATGAACATTTAAGTTATGTGAGTATATAGTTAAAATTTGTATTCCCATTACTAGTAGGTCTAATAAAACATGGGTGATACCACTTGAATATGAAATAAAATTAACCTAGATGGATTTTGAGTATAAATGGGATGAGGTTTACATTATGATCTTTGTTTCCATTACAAATAAGTTAATAACACATTGTATGAGTTATGAATCCATAAAAATATTGTAATGAATAAATGAATCACATGAAAATATGAATGGAACATTAGTTTTCTTTATAAGGGAAAGGAAGAACGTTTTGAGTACAATGGTATATGAACACCATTGTTATGAATTGTGATCAATATGAATGATGTAAGGAATGTATGAATATTATGATGAATGTATAAATTATGAAATTTATCATGAAATAATGAAGTCATAAAATACAATATATTAATATTTAATGATATTATGTGCCTTTGTATTGCCTAGACATGTGTGTCAGATTGGATAGTTTGGCATGCCAATAAGGTATTGTTTTAGCAGTACTGCGAAAGGCTTTATGCCTGTATTCATGGCTTTGTGCCCGTATTCATGGCTTGATGCCCGCATTCATGGCTTTATGCCAACATTCATGGCTTTTATACCCGATTATGTGTTATCATGGCTTTTTAGCCATACTGACTGCATACGTAGTTGACGTTCTGCATCCCATGGTATGACGGCCCGAGACACCGCGGTGTCCAGTGCCAACGACCCGTTATCCAATTTAGTCAGCCTGTCATAGGTTACATGGGCAGTGAAATTTATTGAGATAAGTTAAGAATATTAGTAATAAAAAAATATTAGAAATTAAATAAATGAGTAAGATGACCTAAAATAAATTAGAATAATTATTTATTAGAAAGAATCGCAATGAACTGGATCGATATCAAAATTTACTTATTATGAAATAATCTGAGACAACCTATAAAGTATTGAGAAAATGCTAAAAGATTAGCAAAGGAAATTATAACACACATAAATATTGCAAATGTGACTTACATGATAATATAAGCATATATTTATTATTTTTAGATCATTTTTCTTTGTATATTATTACTGTACATTGGCGAAATAAACACTTCTAAAGAAGACTAAATTACAATAAAACATATTAAATTTTAGAATCGCATGTGAAGTATAAATAAATCTTAATTATTTAAATTATGTTTTATTTCTATCTTTATTTGTATATTGTTTCCTTGTTATATTATTGCACCACTAAGCAGCAATGCTTAGCGCGATGGAATTGTTTCCTCGCGCAGGTACTGAAGTTAAAGCCCAGCAAATACTAAACAGAGATTTTGGAGTTCTGATCTGCAGAGTGTTCAAGGTTGTCACCTCCTCAGCAATGCATGTAAATAGGGCTCACATTAAGCATATCACGTATTTTGTGTATGTTATTTATTTCTTATATTGTAATATAAATTAGCAAATTATAATTAATTTGTATATCATGTAAATTAAGGATTTATTTAATTATTGCAAATGATGTAAATTAATGCAAATTTGAGAATTTTGCTATAAGAATGGAGAATGAATTTGTACAAATGAGTATAGATTTGAATTACATAATAATTTTTCAAATGATGATATGAGTATGGAAATGATTATGAAATTAAAATGTATGGATGAGATTTGAAATATGAGAAAACTATGAGAATGATTGATGATATAATTATGATTAGCATGGATAAGATTTATTTTGAAAATATTATTGAATTTCAAACAGGTGAATATTAAAATATGTCAAACCATAATAAAATAGGAGAAACTCCGCTAGTTTCTCCGTCGAAAAATAATTGATGTTAAATTAAACGAATTCAAAATTAAAAAAAAAATAAAGTAAGATAATTTAGGGTGCTTTGGCACCGATTGTAGCACGCCTTGCTCGGTTACACTGTAGTCGGGTGAGGGGTGTTACAGAAGCCACCCAGGAATATCACAGAAATTCACAATTTTCTCGGTTTAACTGGATATTACCGTCGGTTTGTGAAATGGTTTTCTATGTTATCTTCTCCACTGTCCAAGCTGCTTCGGAAAGATATAAAATTTTAGTGGACAGATAAATGTCAGCAGAGTTTTGATGAGTTGAAGAGGTATTTAACTAAAGCTCCAGTCCTTACTTTACCTACTCCGGGTAAAGAATACACAGTTTATAGTGATGCTTCTCATAATGAGTTAAGCTATGTACTGATGCAAGATCGGAATGTCATTGCTTATGCATCACGCCAGCTGAAACCGCATGAGAGGAACTACCCAACACATGATTTGGAGCTAGCAGCTGTTGTTTTTGCTCTAAAGATCTGGAGACACTATTTGTATAGGGAGAAATGCTACATTTACACAGATAACAAGAGCTTGAAGTACTTAGGCACCCAGAAGGAATTGAACTTGAGGCAGAGGAGATGGTTAGAACTCATTAAAGACTATGATTGCTTAATATACTATCAGCTAGGGAAAGCAAATGTGGTGGCTGACACCTTAAGTTGCAAGACTATGGCAAGTCTCAGAGTTTTTCCTTTGTCAATGCTATATGAATTGAAAGCACAACATGCCAGTTTAGAGATTGATGATGAGGGACAGACAGTAGTTGCATGGCATGTACAGCCAGTGTTGATTGATCAGATTAGAATGGCTGCTCAAAGTGATGATAAATATCAGAAGCTACTGAAAGAAGTACAGCAGGGCAAGAAACATGAATTCTCTGTGAGAGATGATGGTTTATTACTACATCAGGGCAGAATGTGCGTTCCTAGTGATGTGGAATTGAGACAGATCATTATGAAGGAAGCACATGAGTCTCCTTTTGCAATGCACCTTGGTGGAACTGAAATGTACAGAGGGCTAAAAGAGCATTGCTGGTCGATGGGTATGAAGAGAGATATAGCTAAATTTATTTCCAAATGCCTAACTTGTCAGCAAGTAAAGGCAGAACATCAAGTTCCAACTGGTTTGTTACATCCATTACCAATACCAGAGTGGAAATGGGAACGGATAACTATGGATTTTGTTACCGGACTTCCGAGGACACAGAATAGTCATGATGCAGTATGGGTTATAGTTGACAGACTAACTAAGTCTGCTCACTTTTTGCCAGTTTGGATGGACTATAGCCTAGAAAGATTGGCCAGATTGTACATATATTAGATTGTAAAACTGCATGAAGTACCAGTATCAATTGTATCTGACAGAGATCCTAGGTTCACTTCTAAATTCTAGGATAGTCTTCAGAGAGCCCTAGGAACTAGATTGAACTTCAGAACAACATTCCACCCACAGACAAATGGCCAGTCTAAGAGGGTTATTCAGATATTAGAGAATATGCTACGGGCTTATGTGATTGAGTTTGAAGGTAGTTGGGATACACACTTGCCTTTAATTGAGTTTGCTTATAACAACAGCTACCAATCAAGCATTAGGATGCCTCCATATGAAGCTTTGTATGGCAGAAAGTGCAGAACTCCCTTATGTTGGGATGAAGTAGGTGAAAGAAAGATGATTGGGCTAGAAATTGTTCAGCAGACAGAGGAAAAGATCAGATTGATCAGAGATAGACTCAAGGCTGCATCAGACCGTCAGAAGCCCTATGTTGATCCGAAGAGAAGAGACATTGAATATGTAGTGGGTGATAAAGTATTCCTCAATGTTTCTCCTTGGAAGAGGATTATGAGATTTGGCAGAAAGGGGAAACTGAGTCCTCACTTTATTGGATCATATGAGGTTCTGGAAAGAGTGGGTCCTTTGGCATATCGGTTGGCATTACCTCCGGAGCTAGCAAGGATACACAGTGTCTTCCATGTGTCCATGTTAAGGAGGAACAGATCTGACCCATCTCATGTGCTATCAGTTGAAGAGATTGAGGTAAATCCAGACCTCTCACATTATGAAGAACCCATAGAAATTCTGGCTTATGAGGTGAAACAGCTAAGGAACAAACAGATACACCTAGTTAAAGTGTAGTGGAACTATCATTCAGGCTAAGAAACTACTTGGGAACGTGAAGAGGATATGAGGAGACAACACCCACAGCTGTTCAGAGATTAATGCCAGGTAAAATTTCAAGACGAAATTTATTTTAAGGGGGAGAAAATTGTAACACCCCTAAGTTCGATAGTGCGTTCTACTGTTTCGATGACCAGTGTCTGTCCAGATAGCTAGAATGCCTAGAACTACACTTACATATTGATGAGGAGACATAAAATAATGAAATACAAGAAAAGAAAATACAAGAAAAACAAAGGAAAAATAATAGCAATGAAATGTAACCAAGTTAAACGAGCCGACAGCCCTAGCGATGGGTGACCGCACCAGGAAGTCGCGGTATGGACCGTTGACTAGCCCTAGACTGCAGGGAACCCTGGAAAATATTTTTAGGACTTAAATAAATGTCTATTAAAGTATAAAAGCCATTAGAAATATCAAAGAAAGATTAATTAATTAGTACAAAGAAAAGTGAGAAATTGAAAAACGGACAAAACCCGGTGTTACCGAAAAATCGAGAATGTAACCCGAACAGGGACATTGTGGTCATTTGACATCCCGAGTTGTCTTTTGACCTAAATTTTCATTAAAAATATATGATATTACACTTGGAAAATGTCAGAAAAAATTAAATTAGTGGTACCTAATGTAAATAGCAAAAATGGGAAGCTTAAGGTGGGAAAATGAAATCTTAGATTAAACTAATATTTAATTTAAGCTTAGTGCTCCACTCACCCATCAAAGTGGACCACTAACTCATCATCTTGGGTAGAATACTCATCTTCATCTTCAACCTCTCAATTGCAGCCGAAATTGCTCCGAACAAACCTCCATTGCCGCATGGCTTGAAAGCTCCATGCAAGTGTGATTCAAGCTCCTTTCTTGGCACTTTCCTTCATTAAAAGTTGTCCATACACCTTGGGTAGTAGATAGGCAACAAGAAGACCAAGTTTTGGAGAGGTTTTGAAGAGTTTCCAAAGTGGTAAGTTTGTATTTTTTATTATTGCTTCATTAAAGTCAGTGAGGATGTTATGGGTATTTAAATTGTGGAGAGATTTTTGTAGTTTGATGTTTAAAGGGAGATATGTATTTTTGGCAGCCATGGAAACTCCTTAAGGACAGTTTATTCTTGCTTGTAAATGGTAGATTAAAGGGTTGATAAAGTGTTTATGTGTGTAGGAATTTATTTGGGTGATGTATATTAAGTATATGTAAATGTGTACTTGAATTTGGAAGTTTGGAAATTAATGGAGAGAGGTGTATGAATCGATAGCTTGAATGGTGAATCATAAAAATGTTATTTCATGTTTGGTTTATGGAATATTAATGTTGAATTGTGGTACTTGTTATGGCAGCTTGTGTATATGCATGAAGGTGTGAGGTTGGACATGTAAATGAGCTAGGTTAGGTGATTGAATTGTTTGTAATTTGAGCTTGAAAAATTCTGTACTATATGGTGCATATTGAGTGTGATTATAAGCTGCCAAAATGATCAACAATGTGTTGTGAAATATGTTTATGTTATCGTACAAAACAGAAATGGCATGAATGTGCAACATGGTAAGTGTTAAAAGTGTATTTGGTATGTAATGAAGAGTATTGCTATAGGGCAGTGTGCATTTTAGCCTAGAACATTAAGTGTGTGACTCCAATTGGTATGAGACCAATTGGAGGTGAAACTAGGTACAAAATGTGCCAACTTTCATGAAGGAAGCTTACCAAAATTCTGCTTGTAAGGTAACTTGAAAAATGACCAAATCCGGATTAATGCATTTAAGGCCTAAAAATTTACCATTTGGGTAGTAGTTAGTGTTTAGGCCATAACTCACTCAAAACAGGTCCAATTGACCTGAAATTTTGACCATGAATAGTTAAGACATATATCTACAAGTCTTATGAAGACACCAAAAGCCGAAAAATGACCATAAGCAAGTCAAGCAGCTTGCACAAGTTCGGGTCCAAAAACCGACTGAACCTAAAATGACTTAAAGTGACCAATTTTGATGCATTTTGACCAGCAATTGTAAAATGACCATAACTTGGTCTAGTAACCCTAAAAGGTTACAAATGTGACATATTAGTAACATTAAAACCTAATTGACCTGGAATGCATCGAGGGTCAACATATTAGGTTGACTAAGCAAATAATAGAATTCAGTGAATTAATTATCGAGCATTATCGTTAGAGACAGTTTAAATGAGTACTGAAACACTTAATATTGTATTTCTCAGTTAGCAAAGACTCAGGGAAAGGGAAGGAAACACTGAGTCAAGGCCAAGAGACAGTTATTAGAGGTTTGTGCACAACAGTCATTTCTTTTGAATTTTTCAATTGAAATAAATTATGACTATTTGTATATTATTGTTTTAAATTGTGGAAATGTGTTTGAATGGATACTTATTGATTGAAAAGCATTGTAAATGGTTTTAAACCACAGCTATCATGTATATTGATTGTATTCCTCGCTAGCTTGTCTAGTGGGACGAATTAAATTCCCTCTCTGGCTGAAGTGTTGAGGTGTGTGCCTGTTGAGGATGAATAGAATGAGTACTGATATTTTTGCTAGCTAGCTATGTTATTCCTCATTAGCTATCGACTTTTGGGACAAATTGAATACCTCATTAGCCATCGGCTTTTGGAATGAATTGAACTTTGGAAGATGATTAAGCTGTGTGTGATTTATTGATATGTATTGTGAGATTGTGAAATGGAGTTTAAATTCTTATTGACATTCACTGTCTTTTGAATTTAACCCTGTTTTGATTTATTAAGATTCATTGTGATATTGTGAAACGGAGTTTAAATTCTTATTGACATTCACTGTCTTTGAATTTAATTATGGTTTTAAGTATCCAATATTTGTATGAACTATAGTTTTAAGTATCCACTCTTTATATGACTTATCATTTGTGATTTAAAATTTTATTTGGTTAATGTTGTGCACCACTGAGACATTGTCTTAGCGATAGCTTTTCATTGCTGTCGCAGGTAGACAGATGGACAGGGCAGCAGACTAGGCTGCTAGTGCATTCAGTGAGAGATCATCGAGTATATTGAGTATACCATATTTTGCATTTTGTATATGTTCACTGTATGTATATATTATTCTTTGTTTTGAGCAGTTGTAAACTAAAATTGTACATTGAAGTTGTAAAATAAATTGTGAGTTATTTTGACTTGTAAAATTTGTACTATATTTCTTTTATCTCATCCTTTGGAAATATTGAAAAAAAAAATTATTGTGGATTTGAGTTGAGAAACATATTGTGTTGAATTATGTTGGAGTTTGAGATTGAGAAATATATTTGAAGTGATTTTTACAGATTTTTTGAAGAACTGTTTTATTCAAAATACGGAGGGCACTCTGCCAAAATTTTTACAGAAATTCCTAATAATTCAAATGTGTTAGCTGTTCCCTTCAGTTCAAAAAAAAAAAGTTTAACACCTATAAGTAGTGCTCACCACTGTAAAAAGAAGTAAGAAAAGTTTTAAAATCCCTTGTAGTATATGTAATGGGTTATCTGTAGACGAAGTTGGTAATTCATTAGGTATACTACCGGATCATGTTATGCCTTACAGAGGGGTAGGGTATGACAATCATGTAGTTTTATTTTGTGTTGTAAATAAAAATTGTAAATTTTTGTATATGGATTTCCACATGCAGGAAATATATCTTTTTCTTGAAATTACATGAGAATTTGTGAATGACATGATGTATAAGGAAATGAGTAGAATATGATTATGTTGACAAGTAAATATTGGAACCTGCCAGATGCTAATAAAATAAAGGAGGCTCTATTCGGATCTCCACAAAAATAAATTATGATAAAGAAAAAAAAAATTCCACACATGAATAAATGATATTTAAAATTAACAATGGACAAGACAAGATAAGATAGGGTACTCCGGCTACACTATAGACGGGTAAAGGGTGTCATAGGAAAACTATGTGAAATAATTTTTGGGACTCTAGTGAAGAATTATTGAGGCTTAGATGATAATAGAATGCCAAGAAAATGCTAAGAAAAATTTTTAAATCGGTACAGACAATTTTAGCTCAGTAAACATAACGAAGGGCATTTTAGTCATTTCACCTTCAGAGATATTTTTGACCAACTTGTTCATTTACGTAAGTAAGGTTTATGTCCTAAAATATGAATAAATATTGCTAAAAATTTAATTAAAAAAATGATAAAAGAAAGAAGAAAAAGAAAATAAAGCAAAATGAAAGTAAATTGAATTATTACATAAGAATGACATCATTAAAAAAAATTCTAACCAATTAAAAATGGACAAGCTCATATAAAAGGATAAAAACAAACCAAAAGAATCACCATCCTCTTCTTTTTGCTAAGGATGACCGAACTCCATGGGAAGAGGCTCCACCATTTTCTCTTCTTCTCACTTAAATCCCTCGCCAATCTTACCCCATAACCCTAGGATCCCTTCACAAAAAATTATCCCTACACTTGATGAAGCTTAGGGCAGCAAAAAAAAAAAAAAAATTGGGAAGAAATTGATGTTTTGGTTGGCTTGAACTTGAACTACAAGAGGTTAGTGCCATATTCAAGTTCTTTTCTTTCTTTAATCCTTGTTAGTGAAGTAAATTAAGTTAAATTCTTATGAAATTGAAAAAAGGTGATGAATAATTAAAGGATCAATTTTTGATAGCCATGAGAGGGTTAGGGTTTTGATGGTTTAGTTGCAATTAAACTTGTATATTAATGCTAATTGATGTGTATATTGAGTTAGTTGATGATGTACGTGTGTTACATGAGATAAACAAAACTTATAAGTTAGGGTTTAGTATAAAAATTGGGAATTTGATGACATATAAAAACTTGCTCTTACACCTTGGTGATTCTTTTGGGAGCAAAAAGAAGAGGAAAACAAGAGATTTAGCAAGTGGGAAAATCTCACTCCTTTGAGGTTAGAGACCTAACCATGAATTTTTCTTTAAATTCATGTTAAGGACTTTGAATGAGTGTAAATTACAAATAAAAAAATTATTCAATACCATTTGTATGTAAACCCTAGATTTTTGGTAGCCATGGTTAGGGTTTGATTGTGTTGAGTTTAATGAAATTAAAAGACTACCATGGCTGCCCATAATATGTATTTACTAAGTGGATTGAAGAAATGCAATGAAAATGCATGAAGGGTAATGTGTGAGTTAGGGTTTGGGGTGGAAAAATGGGATTTTGACCATGTGATGATGAAAATAGGTTTTAATGGTCAATTAGTGACCATTTAGTTCTGTTTAAATGAAAAATGATGTGTGTTGAGTGATGGGATTGGGTTTGGCATGGCTGCCATGAAAGTGACCTGTAGAATTGGAGTGACCTGCAGAATTGGACTTGAGTCTAGCAGGTTTGGACAGCCATAACTTGAATTGTAGAGGTTCAATTGGTGCATGGCCAATTGTACATGAAACTAGACACATAATGGCATAACTTTGGTGAAGAAACCATACCCATAAAACCAAACCAAGTGGACCAAAAGCTTGCCTTAATCTGGGTGACCTGCACTCTGTTTCTGCAAATTGTCTAAATGAACAGTGATTGTTCATTTGGCCATAACTCAATGTAGAAAGGTTCAATTGACGTAAAATTTTACCAGCAACAAGCTGAGATATAGACCAACAACTTTCATGAAGGAACCTAACCCAAATTATGACCACAACCTATCCAACAAGTGAGTTGCAATCACTGTTCACTGCACTGTAGATATGGTCAGTCCAGAAAAATTTCAATCAGGCCAGTTGTGGTTTTTAGACCATAACTCGAGCTAAAAAACTCCAAATGGAGTGATTCAAAAATGGAAATTTAACTAGACAAAATAAGAAACAACGTTCTGATCATTTTGCCAAATTCCCACTGCAAAAATGACTAATGGAACAGTAAAGATGAAGCATGAAAACTGAAAATTCTACTTAATTAATATTAAGCTTAGGAATGGTATTGGCAACCAATACCAACAAATTTTAAATGCAAAAGTGGTATGTTGGAAGTATTAAAACCAATGTACCTATTATCTATGCAAAAGTCAACATTTTGGTTAACTAATGAAGTGAATAGTAACACCAAAACTCAAAATTCAAAAATTGTAAAACTCAAAAGTGTAAAATGCCCTACTATACCTAACAAGATTGGTTTGGATAGCTTGGCACGCCAATAGGGTT
This sequence comes from Hevea brasiliensis, assembly GCF_030052815.1. Lineage (NCBI taxonomy): Eukaryota > Viridiplantae > Streptophyta > Magnoliopsida > Malpighiales > Euphorbiaceae > Hevea > Hevea brasiliensis. The sequence continues at coordinate 72,748,008 of NC_079496.1, read as the reverse complement.
CTGTTACCAGTACTGCATATGGCTTCATGCCATTCTGTGTTTCATGGCTCCCATGCCATTCTGTGACATAAAAGCCTTTGGCTATGTTATTTGATTTGATATACTTGGGGTTTAACCCTGATCATTATTACAGCTTATTAGCTGTTCTGTTACACATCGGGAGACACAATGTGACCGATAGTGTGATGGTCCGAGGTACTTAGTACCTAGTGCCAGTTTACCCGTTTATCCAGTCTAGTCAACTAGTATGGGTTACTTGGGCAATAATAATAAACCTTACCAAATTTTAAGTGAATAATACTGCAAATAATACTAGAAATTAAGTCTACCAAAAAAAATGAAATTATACATTCTGCATAATTATTTTACTCTATTTTATTTTATTTTATATTATCACCACTAGGCAGAATTGCTTAGCGCGTCGCTTTTGCCACGAGTAGGTACTGGAGACCTAGCTGGGGAGCCCAATAGACATCAGACGGGGTAAGCCTTCAGAGCTGCATCCGGAGTCCAGAGTCACCTCACATCTGTACTGCATATGGTAAGACATTAGGACAATAGGTGGCCCTTTTGTATTTTTGCATTTTGTATTAGTTTGGATTGTAACTATAAACTCCTGTAATTATGTATTAATGTAAATATATGAAACTTCATATTATTGAGATTTTCTGCATAATGTATGTTGATAAATGAAATGTTAAGAATTATTTGTGAATATGCTTCAAGTGATGAAGTGAACAGAAAGGTTTTGAAAATAGTATTGTGATTTGAGATTATGAGATTGACTTGAAAGTGTATAATGGAGTTTGGATTTGGAAATTATTTTGGAAGTATTTTTAAATAGGTTCAAAGAACTGTTTTTTCAATTTACAGCCGGCACTCTGCTGAATTTTTTATAAAATTTACGGATAAATTCAGATTTATCCAAATTGAAAATAAATGAATTAAAAGGGATAAATTGTAATAGAAATATAAATTGGTGCTCTGGCACACTGAGTGGCATAACTTGCTCGGCTACATAGTAGACGGGTAAGGGATGTCACATTTAGTGGTATCAGAGCATCGGTTTAGGCATTTCTGGGCCTAGATAGAGTACATACCATTGCATTGCATTTGTAAGTGTTGAGGTGACACTGATGTAGATCTGTTTGTTTTCTTATTTTGAATAGGTTATGGATCCTGCTTCGCAAAGAGCAATTAATGAAGAGGTGGAGAGTCATGCTCCACCAAGGGCTGAGTCTGGGGGCAGGGGAGAACCTGCTCCACCAGCAGCTGAGGCACCTGCCCAACCTCAGTTTGTGTTATTTCAGCAAATGACTGAATTCTACTGACAAATGATGGGGGCAATACCACCACCACAACCACAGCCACAACCTTCACCAGCACCACAGAAATCTCATCTGGAGAAATTGCGAAAGCATGGGGCTGTGAACTTCTTTAGGAAGAGGGAGGATTATCCCATGACAGCAGAAAATTGGTTGGATAGAACCATCAGAGTGTTGAAACAGCTAAACTGCACCCCCGAGCAGGACCAGGTGGGTGCTGTGTCCCTACTTCAGGATGATGCATATCAGTGGTGGGACACAGTAACCAGTGTGGTGCAACCTGGACGGATCACCTGGGAATTCTTCCTCACAGAGTTCAGGAAGAAATGTATTAGCAAAGTGTATTCAGAAGAGCGAAGAAGGGAATTTATCAATCTGAAGCAGAGACAGTTGTCAGTGGCTGAGTATGAGCGTGAATTTGTCAGACTGAGCAGATATGGGAGGGAGATAGTCCCTACAGAGACAGAGAGGTGCCGAAGGTTTGAAGAAGGGCTCAATGACAACATCAAAGTCATGATCACAGCATTGGAAATCACAGATTTTACTAAGCTAGTGGATGCTGCATCAAAAGTGGAAAGGGTCAGAATCAATGAACAAAATAGAAGGAAAAGACAGCAGAAGAGGGGTCCGAGTCAGTCCAGTACATTTTCTGCTCCCAGCAAGAAGAGTAAGGGTCCTCCTGCTCAGAGTTCAGGACCACCAAAGGGTCAGGGCTAGTCTCAAGGGCCCAGACCACAGTTCACACCTAGGAGAGGCCAGTCCACACCATCAATGGGCAGCTCTCCAGGGACGGTGTTTAAGGGACTAGCCCCTGCATCTTCTGCTTGTCAGTATTGTCAGAAGTGGCATAAGGGTGCTTACGGTGTGGATCGATAGAACATTAGATTAAGAATTGTTCAAAGAGGACTACTACTATTGCTCCAACACAAACTGACAGACCTGCTCCTGCACCATAAAGGGGTAGGAAGCCCGGTAAACCTGAGGTAGCTGGTCCATCACTGAGGCCTACATCCGAGTCAGCTGAGAGGCTAGAGACTAGAATACTTGCCAGGGCCTATGCCATCAAAGCTCAAGAGGAGCAAGATGCCTCGGATGTCATCAGGGGTACGTTCTCTCTCTACAACACTTTTGTGCATGCATTGGTGGATCCAGGATCCACTCATTCCTACATTTGCATCAAACTACCCATAGAGAGGGGAGTTCTAGTAGAGGAGAGTGATCAAGATATTCTGGTCACAAATCCACTAAGCAACAGTGTGGTAGTGAATAAGGTGTATAAAGGTTACCCGTTGAGGATTCAGGGGTATGAATTCTCGACAGACCTAATTAAATTGCCCTTACACGAGTTTGACATGATTTTGGGTATGGACTGGTTGTCACGTCATCAGGCAATAGTTGATTGCAAATTGAAGAGGATTTCTTTGAAAACTTTTGAGGGTAATGAGATTACTGTTGTGGGTGAAAGGACAGATTTCCTGTCCAATGTTATATCAGCCACGGTTGCAAGAAGATTGATAAAAAAAGGCTGTGAAGCTTACCTAGCACACGTGGTTGATACTAGGCAAGCTAAGCCAAACCTGAGTGATATACCCATAGTGAGAGACTTCCCAGATGTATTCCCTAAAGAGTTGCCTGGTTTACCACCAGAAAGGGAAGGCGAGTTTGCTATTGAGGTAATGCCGGGTACAGCACCCATTTCTATTGCTCCTTATAGGATGGCACCCACTGAATTGAGGGAGTTGAAAACTCAGTTGCAAGAGTTGCTTGATAAGGGGTTTATATGCCCCAGTGTGTTACCATGGGGAGCTCTGGTGCTATTTGTGAAAAAGAAGGATGGAACTTTGAGATTGTGTATTGATTATCGGCAGTTAAACAAGGTAACTGTGAAGAACAAATATCCATTGCCCAGAATCGATGATCTGTTTGATCAGTTGAAAGGAGCCGGTGTATTTTCAAAAATTGATCTCAGATCAGGGTATCATCAGTTGAGGGTAAAGGATGCAGATGTGTCAAAAACTGCATTCAGAACTCGGTATGAGCATTATGAATTTTTAGTGATGCCGTTTGGATTAACAAATGCACCAGCAGCATTTGTGGACCTTATGAATTGTATCTTCCATCCATACTTAAATCGATTTGTAGTGGTCTTTATTGATGATATTTTGGTGTATTCCAAGACTAGGGAAGAACATGATGAACATTTGAGGATTGTTCTGCAAATCCTACGAGAAAAGAAGCTGTATGCTAAATTGTCCAAGTGTGACTTCTGAATGAGTGAGATCTCTTTTCCTGGACACATAGTATCAGCTGAGGGGATTAGAGTGGATCCCAAAAATATAGAAGCAGTGATGGAATGGAAGTCTCTCAGAAATACAACTGAGGTCAGAAGTTTCTTGGGGCTAGCTGGGTATTACAGAACATTTGTGAAGGGGTTCTCTCTTATAGCTGCTCCAATGACCAAGTTGTTGCACAAGAATGTGAAATTTGGCTGGAACGACAAGTGCCAAGCTAGTTTTGAGTGGCTGAAGGCTATATTGACAGAAGCACCAGTGTTAACACAGCCAGTGTCAAGAAAAGACTCTGTGGTCTACAGTGATTCCTCATATAATGGGCTAGGGTGTGTATTGATGCAAGAGGGGAAAGTGGTCGCCTATGCTTCCAGGCAGTTAAGGCAACATGAACAGAACTACCCTACTCATGACCTGGAGTTAGCAGCAATTATCTTTGCACTGAAGATATGGAGACTTTATTTATATGGTGAAAAATGCTACATCTATACAGACCACAAGAGTCTAAAATATTTGCCAACCCAAAAGGAGCTCAATCTTAGACAGAGTCGATGGATTGAGTTCCTAAAAGACTATGATTGTGTGATAGATTATCATCCTGGGAAGGCAAATATAGTTGCTGATGCTTTGAGCAAGAAGTCCATCACAGCTTTAAGATCACTAAATGTCTCTCTGTCCTTAGCTCAAGATGGAGCTATTTTGGCTGAGTTGCAAGTGAGGCCAACCCTGCTACAGCAGAAACAAGATGGGCAGAGGGCAGATAAAAAACTAATGGCCATTATGGGTAAAATTCCAGAAGGAAAGGAAAATGATTATGAGGTGAAAGCAGATGGGTGTCTGTACTACAGAGGAAGAGTGTGTGTACCAGATGATGGGGAACTGAAGACTAGTATTCTGGAAGAAGCACACACTAGTGTTTATGCTATGCACCTAGGAAGCACAAAAATGTATAATAATTTGAAGCCTCATTATTGGTGGTCTGGTATGAAGAGGGATATAGCTGACTATGTGACTAAGTGTTTGACATGTCAGCAAGTTAAAGCAGAATATCAAGTTCCATCAGGATTGCTACAGCCTATAAGCATACCTGAATGGAAATGGGACCGGGTCACTATGGATTTTGTTAATGGTCTACCTCTCACCCAAAGGAAGCATGATGCAGTGTGGGTGATAGTGGATAGATTGACAAAATCAGCACATTTTCTGCCAGTTAGGACTGACTACTCATTGGAAAAGCTAGCAGAATTGTATATCAGTGAGGTAGTTAGACTACATGGAATTCCACTTTCCATCATATCTGACCGAGACCCAAGATTTACATCGAGATTCTGGAAAAAGTTACAAGAAGCCTTGGGCACACAACTTCATTTTAGCACGGCTTTTCATCCCCAGACAGATGGACAGTCAGAACAAGTAATCCAGATCTTGGAGTATATGCTAAGGAGTTATGTCATTGAGTTTGACAGGAGTTGAGATAGATATCTTCCACTGGCAGAGTTCGCATATAAGAATAGCTACCAAGCCAGCATTCAAATGGCTCCGTATGAAGCAGAGTATGGGACGAAATGTAGAACCCCAGTGTGTTGGACTGAATTGGGTGAAGATAAACTGGTAGAACTAGACCTAGTGAAACAGACTGAGGAGAAAGTGAAGATAATTAATGCTAACTTGAAGGTTGCCTCAGATAGACAGAAATCTTATGCCGACTTGAAGAGAAAAGAGATAGAGTATGCAGTTGGCGATAAAGTGTTTCTCAAAGTCTCACTATGGAAGAAAGTACTGAGGTTTGGGAGAAAGGGTAAGTTAAGCCCTAGGTTCATTGGCCCATATGAAGTCATTGAACGTGTGGGACCAGTGGCCTATCGGCTAGCTTTACCACCAGAATTGGATAAAATTCATAATTTATTCCATGTTTCCATGCTAAGAAGGTATCGCTCAGACCCTTCACATGTCATTTCTATGGAAGAGATTGAAATCCAACCGGACTTGACATATATAGAAGAACCTATACAAATCCTAGCTTGGGAAGTGAAGGAACTGAGAAATAAACAAATTCCACTGGTGAAAGTGCTTTGGAGGCACTACAACATTGAAGAGGCAACTTGGGAAAGTGAAGAGATAATGAGGCAACAGTTCCCTCAACTGTTTGCATCAGGTAAATTTCGAGGATGAAATTTTTCTTAGAGAGGAAGAGTTATAACATCCTCATTTTAGCTAGTCCATACAGTCTACTGTTCCGGTGACCAGTGTCGGTCCGGACAGCTAGAACGTTCGAAAAAATATTTAAACTAAAGTCAGGAACCAAAAATTAACTCAAATATTAATAAGAAAAAAATTTAGGGAAAATTATAAAAAAATTTTTGGGACTCCAGAGAAGGGTCACTGAGGTTCTTATGGCATTAGAATGCCAAGAAAATACTTAGAAAAATTTTTCAATTCGTACAGACAATTTTGGCTCGTTAAGCTAAACGGAGGGCATTTTGATCATTTCGTCTTCAGAGATGATTTTTTTGCCAACTTGTCTAGTTAAATAAATAATTTATATAACATAAAATATAAATAAATATTTTCCAAAAATTTATTTGCAATTAAATAGACAAGAAACGGAGCGAAAATGAAAGAAAATGGATTTATGACATCATGATGATGTCATTAAAACTCACCCAACCAACCCAATCTTGACACATGGCATAAACATATATAACAGAGGTAAAATGGGCTGGAAAACAAAAAAAAAATCAGAACCACTACTTTCTCCTTCCTTCATGCCGTCACCCATGCCCCCATAACCCTCCATGAACAAGCTTTTTCAAGCTTGATTTTCCCTAGCTTTCTTCCACCAAAAACCCTAATTGTCAATACAAAAACTTGCTCTTACACTTTGGTGATTCTTTTGGGAGCAAAAAGAAGAGGAAAACAAGAGCTTTAGCAAGTGGGAAAATCTCACTCCTTTGAGGTTAGTGACCTAACCATGAATTTTTCTATAAATTCATGTTAAGGACTTTGAATGAGCGTAAATTACAAAGAAAAAAATTATTGAATACCATTTCTATGTAAACCCTAGATTTTTGGTAGCCATGGTTAGGGTTTGATTGTGTTGAGTTTAATGAAATTAAAAGACTATCATGGCTGCCCATAATATGTATTTACTAAGTGGATTGAAGAAATGCAATGAAAATGCATGAAGGGTAATGTGTGAGTTAGGGTTTGGGGTGGAAAAATGGGATTTTTACCATGTGATGATGAAAATAGGTTTTAATGGTCAATTAGTGACCATTTAGTTCTGTTTAAATAAAAAATGAAGTGTGTTGAGTGATGGGATTGGGTTTGACGTGGCTGCCATGAAAGTGACCTGCAGAATTGGAGTGACCTGCAGAATTGGACTTGAGTCTAGCAGGTTTGGGCAGCCATAACTTGAATTGTAGAGGTGCAATTGGTGTAAGGCCAATTGGACATGAAACTAGACACATAATGGCACAACTTTGGTGAAGAAACCATGCCCATAAAACCAAACCAAGTATACCAAAAGCTTGCCTTAATCCGGGTGACCTGCAGTCTGTTTCTGCAGAATGACTAAATGAACAGTGATTGTTCATTTGGCCATAACTCAATGTAGAAAGGTCCAATTGACCTGAAATTTTACCAGCAATAAGCTAAGATATAGGCCAAAAACTTTCATGATGGAACCTAGCCCAAATTATGACCAGAACCTATCCAACAAGTGAGTTGCAATCACTGTTCATTGTACTATAGATATGGTCAGTCAAGAAAAATTTCAATCTGGCCAGTTGTGGTTTTTGGACTATAACTCAAGCTACAAAACTCCAAATAAAGTGACTAAAAAAATGAAATTCAACTAGACAAAATAAGGAACAACTTTCATGTTGATCATTTTTCTAAATTCCCGCTACAAAAATGACCAATGGAACAGTAAATATAAAGCATGAAAACTAAAAATTCTGCTTAATTTATATTAAGCGTAGAAATGGTATTGGCAACCAATACCAACAAATTTTAAATGCAAAATGTGGTATGTTGGGAGTATTAAAACCAATGTACCTATTATCTATGCAAAAGTCGACATTTTGGTTGACTAATGAAGTGAATAGTAACACCAAAACTAGAAATTCAAAAATTGTAAAACTCAAAATTATAAAATGCCCTAGCATACCTAACAAGATTGATTTGGATAGCTTGGCATGCCAATAAGGTTCTATTAGTAGTACTGCATATGGTTTCATGCCATTCTGTGTTTCATGGCTCCCATGCCATTTTGTGACATAATAGCCTTTGGCTATGTTATTTGATTTGATATACTTTGTAACACCCTTGTTTGCATAGCCTGGTAGATTTCACTGTTCCGGTGACCGGTGTCGGTCCGGACAATTAAGGGGATTATAACCACACTTAAGACAACAAGAGAAGCCATAAACACAAATAATTAGTAATGTTCAATTAGTTAAGTATAAATAAAAAAAACAGAACAGAAGAAGTTAAACGAGCCGAGAGTCACAGCGATGGGTGACCTTCTTGGGAATGATTGCAAAGTCATTTTAAAATCAAATTTCGAACCGTAAAAAGTGACGCTGCGGTCCTTAGGACCCTTATAAACACAGTGGAAAAGAGAAAATCACGAAAAATAACTGTTAAGCCAGTCAAATAATTAGGTCAGGAAGTAGGAAGAAATATGGAATTAATTGCAATCCGGGATGAACTGGCGAAGGGCAATTTGGTCAATTAACCCCGAGAGCTGACTCCTGACCTAACTGTCAAATAAAATAAGAGAAAAGAAAATTTCAGAATCGAGAATTAAATTAAAGAACTAATAGAAAAATAAATAGAAAAAAAAAGAAAAAGAAAAGAAAAGAAAAAGTTAATTATATCACCTTATGACATCAAAATGATGTCAAAATTAATTATTTTAATTCCCACAATTGTTGACCCATTCAAATACATAAAACAAGACATAAAATACATAAAAACAAAAATATCAACCTTCTCCTACCTCAAAGAAAACAGCAGCCATAGTCTTTCCCAAACCCCACCATTGATCCTCCATGAAAGCTTGAATACAAGCTTTTAAACACCCATTTGACCCTATCTTACCCCAAATTCTCCCATAAAAACTTGATTTAATCACTTGAAAAGAAGATTGGTCATCAAAGAAAGGAGAAAAGAAGAAAGAAAATTGGACAAAAGGAGAGTTAGAAGTTGCTACACAAAGGTTAGTGATTTAAGTTGCAAATGAGTTTATTACTTGTGTTTATAACTTAGTTAACTTAGAAAAATTCTTAAAATGAAATAAAAATTTGTTGAGGGAACATGAATAATTTTGAGCCAGCATATATATGGGAGTATATTTGCATGGTTTGATGGATTTAATTAGGTATATAAACCTTAGTTAGTTGAATGACTATGTTTAGAGGTATGGAATCAAGTAAATGCATGAGGTTAGTGAATTAGGGTTTGGACATTAGGGTTTAGAGACCAAAAATGTGAAAAACTTGTAAATGGTGTCTTTGACCTAATGTGAAGTGAAAAATGGTCATTTGTGACCAAATGAGGTGTGTTAGAAATGTTGGAATTAAAAGCCAATTCGGATTGGATAAGGTCATCTGCTTGCAGCATGACCAAAACCTCCTTTGAGGGACCAAAAATGAAATTTTACAAGTCCAATGGATATGGGACCAATTGGAGATGAAAATAGGCACTAAATGACACAATTTTCATTCAGGAAGCCTGCCTAAAAAGTGACTAAAACCTAGTGAACAAAGTGACCGAAGTTGAGAAATCGCATGCTGCCACTGCACAAACTGACCAAATGAACAGTGTTTGTTCATTTAGTCATAACTCGAGCTAGGGAGGTCAAAATTACCTGAAATTTTACCAGTGGTTAGATGAAATGTAGACCTAAAACTTTCATGACGAACACCAACCCAAATTATGCCATTAACCTAATCAAATTACTGAGCAAAGTTGGTGACCTGAATCTGTAGACTACAGATTTGCCATTTGAACAGTAAAGTTTCAATGGCTATAACTCTCTCTAGAAAACTCCGATTTAGGCGATTCTTGAACCGATGGAAACCTAAAAAATATTAAAATATTTCATATGAAGAAAGTTAGGCCAAATTATGGACCTAACTTGATCAAATTACTGAATGAAGTTGGATTAACAAATCTGTCGAACCAAATTCTGTAGCATGAACAGTAAATGTAATTTGCTTATAACTTGAGCTAAAAAACTCCAATTGGGGTGATTCAAAAAGGAGAATAAACTTAAGACAATAAGGAACATTTTCTATAAAGAAAGGTTTGCCAAATTCTAATAGTAAACTGACCAATGAAACAGTACAATTAGGGACACCAAAACTGAAAATTTGGCAATTTTGCTTAAAAGACCTAAGTTTTGAGAAAATGACCAAAACCAACAAGTTTGGTGACCAAAATGTGGTCTGTGGGTAAAGTTAGAATTCCCATACCTATTAAGCCTTAGAAAGTCAATAATTTGACTTGAATAGTGCAATGAATAGTAACCCAAAACACAAAATTTCAAGAACGTCGAATTTAGCACGTTAGAGCTAGGTAAAAGTGAAGTTAAATTTATTTTTGGATTTATGCTAAGTTATGTTACTGAAACACTGTGAAATTGTGTGTTTTAGTAGAAAGGAATACCGGGACAGAACCCGAGGAGTCGAGTCAAGGCCAACAGGTGACTCGTTTGAGGTTTGTGCACAACGTATACTTTTTGTAATCATCTTTTGCATACTGTTTTGAATAATGTGAAATATTGGATTATGGCATTCTTATGATGTTTTGATTTAAATTCTTGAAAGTTATTATGTATATTTAGCAAATTGTTAAGATAAGTTTTGAAACCACAGTGTCATGACCATATATTTGAACACCTCACTAGCACGACTAGTGGGGGTAATTAGTTTCGAATTTTGATTCCTTCTCTTGAGAAGTGTTGAGGTCTGCCAGTAGAAGAGGATGTGAATGGATATCCATATATTTGAGCTACCTAGCCTTGTGATGTGATTTCTCTTTAGCCTCTGGCTATTGAGATTCTATTTATTTCGAATGGCATGATCTAACTGTGGGTTTTATGAAACGTGTTTTGATACTTCGAAATGAACTTGGTTTGCATTAAAATTTCATAATTCATGTTTTGTGTTTAATGCTCATGTTTAGTCAAAATTTTGAATAAATGTGATTTATATTCTGCACAAAGATTATTTTAGTATGTTGTGCACCACTGAGTCCTAGTACTCAGCGATAGCTTTTATTGCTGTCACAGATTTAGAGACTAAAGGAGCAGCAGACTGAGCTGCTAAAGATTGAGGATCATTCAGCTTGAAGTCTTCGGGTATAATTTATACCCTAAATGTAAATATTTCTTTTGATGTATATATTTCACATAAATGTATGGACATGTAAAAATGGGTCTTGAGCAGTTTGTATAAAATTTGTATAAAGTTGTAATATATATTGTAGTTTGAAATTCTCTTATTGTAAATTTTGTAATGATGTATCTAAATTGTTTTGTCTCTAATGAAATATGAATGTAACTATTTTATTTAAATTGAATGAAATTGATTGCTAGTATTTTGATGATCATTGGATAGTGGATTTGAAATTTGAAAGTTGATAAATGTGTTGAGAAATTGATTGAGATTAAGTATGAAATTGTAGCAGTTGTTGAGAAAAATTTTTAGAAGTGCTTTTTACAGGTATTTGAAGAACTGTTTTCTCAAAATACAGAGGGAACTCTGTCAAAATTTTTATAAAATTTACGGATAAATAAAATGGGCAAAAATTTTCAACTAGCTTTTCACTTAATTACATGTTTTAAATACTTATTAGAAATGCTCACCACTTATCAAAAATAAGAAAATTGTTTTAAAATCCCTTGTAGGGTACTTAATGAGTTATCGGTAGGTAAAGTTCGATAGTTCATTAGGTATTCTACGGGATCATGTTATACCTTACAGAGGGGTAAGGTGTGACATGTTTTAGTGGTATCCGGGTAAATTTTTGAAGTTTGTTTTAACCTATGAATTTGTGTCTTTTCTTTGTTAAGTACAACTGCTCAATGTCCATAATTGTTACATACAGTGCATTACATCATGAATATGAACTAACGGGGGGAAATCTCCATGTGTTATTTGTTCAGGAGATACCCTAACTTCAGATTGAAATGGAAGAAGGGGATCGCTCAGCTAAGCAGTCTGTTGAAGCTGAGGCACAAGGGGAAGCCCAGCTTTACCGAATGTTAGTGGGTCAGCAGCACCAGCCCCACAAATGCCGCAGTTCCCTGCACAGTTCGCACAGCAGATGGCTGCGATGTTTCAACAAATGGCTGGGGGTATGCCTGTTCAAGCTCCACCCCAACCACCTGTGGCACAACCACTACCTCCAGCCAGACAGTATGATAAGTTATTGAAGTATGGGGCTACTGAATTTAAGGGTACAGTGGACCCTTTAGAGGCAGAGCAATGGCTTGAAAGAATTGACAGAGTATTTAAGAAGCTTCACTGCTAAGATGAACTAAAGTTTGAGTATTCAGTGTTGTTACTGCAAGGGGATGCATATGATTGGTGGAAGACCATCCCCCACAGCTTGGCTGCACCACCTGGGATGACTTCATCAAAGAATTCAGACAGAAATACATCCCAGATGCATATGTTGATCAGAAACTGCAATAATTTTTAAGTTTGAAAAAAGGGAACCGATCAGTGGTAGAGTATGAGAGGGAGTTCTCCCGCTTAAGTCATTATACTGGGAGTCTCCTTACTACCAGCAAGGCAAGATGTAAGAGATTTGAGACGGGTTTGAAGCCCAGCATAAGGATGCAAGTTGTGGGATTTCAACATAGCAACTTCTCAGAGCTTATGTCTCAAGCACTTGAACTGGAGAGAATTGAATCAGAAGCAACCCCAGTGAAAGAAAAATCAGAAAAGGCTGAGAAATCAGAAAAAGACAAGGGGGAAAAATCAGTTGAACAGAGTTCTGTTGCTACCTCTGGGAAGAGAATGAAATTTAGTGGACCCAGCAGGGGTCGAGGTGGAAGATTTGGTAGAGGCAGATTTTTTGGACAGAGACCCCCTAGGTCTGGTCAGCAGTCGAGCAGGGGTTCACATTCTGCTCGCCCCTGTGAGACTTGTGGCAAGATTCATGGGGGAGAGTGTTATTGGGCCACTGGAGCCCGCTTTAACTGCGGAGGGAAGGGCCATATAGCTAAAGACTGTACTAGTGCTCCGAGATATAGTCCAGCTCCTACTAATGCCGAGGGATCTATTCATAGTCCTGCTCCCAGAGGTTCACAGTTAGTTGGCAAAGGAAGAGGCAGAGGTAGAGGCACTGCTTCAGGCAGTCAGGGCACAGTTGGTCAGTCGGGACAAGGAAGTGCTTCAACAAAAATCTACACAATGAGACAGCGAGAAGAGGCTGAGACTTCTGATGTGGTAGCTGGTAAATTCTCTATCTCTGATCAAGAAGTATTTGTGTTGTTTGATCCGGGTTCAATCCATTCATACGTTAGTGCTAGCATAGTCAGTTCACTTGTTGTTTCATGTGTGCAAATGGGTTTTGAAGTGCTAGTAACTAGTCCGTTAGGACAAGAGGTCCAGGTCAACAGAATTTATAGGGACTATCCTTTGGTGATCCAAGGACATGTTTTTCTGTCAGATTTGATTGAAATGCCCTTCAGAGAGTATGATATCATCTTGGGCATGGATTGGTTAGCCAGGCATTACGCCATGATTGGTATCAGAGAAGACAGTCACTTTTGGTCTTCCTTTGTATAGTGATGTGGTAATACATGGGGAGAGGCATTTACTGCCATCAAACATCATTTCGGCTGCACTAGCCAGAAGGATGATCAGAAAGGGGTGTGAAGCATGCTTGGCACATGTGATAGACACCCAAGTGAGGAGTCCAGCACTAAGGGACATCCCTACTGTATGTGATTTTCTGGATGTATTTCCTGATGAATTACCAGGATTACCTCCAGAAAGAGAGGTGCAGTTTGAGATTAATGTTATGCCTGGTGTGGACCCAATCTCTATAATGCCATATAGAATGGCACCTGCAGAATTGAAAGAGTTGAAAGTGCAGTTGCAAGAATTGCTTGACAAGGGCTTTATCCACCCTAGTATGTCACCTTGGGGAGCGCCAGTGTTGTTTGTAAAGAAGAAAGATGGCACTCTCCGCTTGTGTATTGATTATCAGCAGTTGAATAAGGTGATAATAAAGAATAGATATCCATTGCCTCGCATTGATAACTTGTTTGATCAGTTGAGGGGTGCAACTGTGTTCTCCAAATTTGACCTGAGATCAGGTTATTATCAGCTGAAAGTACAAGAGCAAAGTATTCCTAAAACTGCCTTTAGAACCCGCTATGGCCATTATAAGTTTTTGGTTATGCCATTCGGGTTAACTAATGCTCCGGCTGCTTTTATAGATCTGATGAACACTATCTTCAGACCATACCTTGACCAGTTTTTTGTGGTATTCATTGATGATATATTGGTCTATTCAAGGAATGCAGAAAAGCATGATAGACATCTGCGGATTGTACTGCAAACTTAGAGGGAGAAACAACTATATGCCAAATTGTCGAAATGTGAATTTTGGCTGAAGGAGATATCTTTCTTGGGGCATGTAGTATCAAATGAGGGCATTAAGGTAGATCCAAGTAAGATTGAAGCTGTCCTTAATTGGAGGCCACCCAGAAATGTCACAGAGATTCGCAGTTTTCTTGGTTTAGCTGGATACTACCGTAGATTTGTGAAGGGATTCTCCATGTTGGCGTCTCCATTGACCAAGCTACTTAGAAAAGACGTGAAATTTCAATGGACATACAAATGCCAGCAGAGTTTTGATGAATTGAAGAGATGTTTGACTGAAGCTCCAGTCCTGACTTTACCTACTCCGGGTAAAGAATATACAGTATATAGTGATGCTTCTCATAATGGGTTAGGCTGTGTATTGATGCAAGATCGAAATGTCATTGCCTATGCATCACGCCAGCTAAAACCGCATGAGAGGAATTATCCAACACATGATTTGGAGCTTGCAGCTATTGTGTTTGCTCTTAAGATCTGGAGACATTATTTGTATGGAGAGAAGTGTTACATTTACATAGATCATAAGAGTTCGAAGTATTTGGGCACCCAGAAAGAGTTGAATTTGAGACAGAGGAGATGGTTAGAGTTGATAAAAGACTATGATTGTCTGATAAACTATCAGCCAGGGAAAGCTAATGTTGTGGCTGATGCCTTAAGTCGTAAGACTATGGCAAGTCTACGGGTTACTCCTTTGTCTATGGTACATGAGTTGAGATCATTGCATGCCAGCTTAGAGATTAATGATGATGGGCAGACAGTAATTGCATGGCATGTACAGCCAGTGTTGATTGATCAGATTAGAATGGCTACTCAGAATGATTAGAAGTATCAGAAGCTAATGGAAGAAGTCCGACAGGGCAGGAAACCAAAATTCTCATTCAGAAATGATGGTCTACTGCTACACCAGGGCAGAATGTGTGTTCCTAATGATGTTAATTTGAGGCAGATCATTTTGAAGGAAGCACATGAGTCTCCTTTTGCCATGCACCTTGGTGGCACGAAAATGTTTAGAGGGCTAAAGGAGCATTACTGGTGGATGTGTATGAAAAGGGATGTGGCAGAGTTTGTATCCAAATGCCTAACTTGTCAATAAGTAAAGGCAGAGCATCAAGTACCCGCTGGGTTGTTACATCCACTACCAGTACCAGAATGGAAATGGGAAAGAATAACAATGGATTTTGTGATGGGACTTCCGAGGACACAGAAGAGTCATGATGCAGTTTGGGTCATTGTTGATAGACTGACTAAATCTACTCATTTTCTGCCAGTTCGGATGGACTACAGTTTAGAAAGATTGGCCAAGTTATACATTGATGAGATTGTGAGACTGCATGGAGTGCCAGTATCCATCATATCAGACAGAGATCCTAGGTTCACTTCTAGATTCTAGGGTAGTCTTCAGAGAGCCCTAGGAACTAGATTAAACTTCAGTACTGCATTCCACCCACAGACAGATGGCCAGTCTGAGAGGGTAATTCAGATCTTGGAGGACATGCTACGGGCTTGTGTGATTGAATTTGAAGTCAGTTGGGATACACACTTGCCTTTGATTGAGTTTGCTTACAACAATAGCTACCAATCAAGCATTGGGATGCCTCCATATGAAGCTTTGTATGGCAGAAAATGTAAAACCCCGTTGTGTTGGGATGACATGGGTGAAAGAAAGATGATTGGACCCGAAATTGTTCAGCAGACTGAGGAGAAGATCAGGGTGTTCAGAGATCGACTTAAGACTACATTAGACCATCAGAAGTCCTATGTTGATTTGAAAAAAAGGAGGGATATTGAGTATGCAGTGGGTGAGAAAGTATTCCTCAAGGTTTCTCCTTGGAAGAGAATGATGAGATTCGGTAGAAAGGGAAAACTGAGTCCTCGTTTCATTGGGCTATATGATGTTCTAGAAAGAGTGGGTCCTTTGGCATATCGTTTGGCACTACCTCCAGAGTTAGAAAAGATACATAATGTCTTCCATGTGTCTATGTTGAGGAGGTATCGATCAGACCCATCTCATGTACTACTAGTAGAGGAAATTGAAGTGAATCCAGACCTTACATATGAAGAAGAACCCATAGAGATTCTGGCTTATGAGGTGAAGCAGCTACAAAACAAGTAGATACCATTTGTAAAAGTGTTGTTGAACCATCATTCGAGCCAGGAGGCTACTTGGGAACGAGAAGAGGACATGAGGAGACAACACCCATAGCTATTCAAAGATTAGTACCAGGTAAAATTTCGAGACGAAATTTATTTTAAGGGGGGGAGAATTGTAACACCCTTGTTTGCATAGCCTGGTAGATTTCACTGTTCCGGTGACCGGTGTCTGTCCGGACAATTAAGGGGATTAGAACCACACTTAAGACAACTAGAGAAGCCATAAACACAACTAATTAGTAATGTTCAATTAGTTAAGTATAAATAAGAAAAACAGAACAGAAGAAGTTAAATGAGCCGAGAGTCACAGTGATGGGTGACCTTCTCGGGAATGATTGCGAAGTCATTTTAAACTCAAATTTCGAACCGTAAAAAGTGATGCTGCGGTCCTTAGGACCCTTATAAACACAGTGGAAAAGAGAAAATCACGAAAAATAACTGTTAAGCCAGTCAAATAATTAGGTCAGGAAGTAGGAAGAAATATGGAATTAATTGCAAACCGGGATGAACTGGCGAAGGGCAATTTGGTCAATTAACCCCGAGAGCTGACTCCTGACCTAACTGTCAAATAAAATCAGAGAAAAGAAAATTTCGGAATCGAGAATTAAATTAAAGAACTAATAGAAAAATAAATAGAAAAAAAAAGAAAAAGAAAAGAAAAGAAAAAGTTAATTATATCACCTTATGACATCAAAATAATGTCAAAATTAATTATTTTAATTCCCATAATTGTTGACCCATTCAAATACATAAAACAAGACATAAAATACATAAAAACAAAAATATCAACCTTCTCCTACCTCAAAGAAAACGGCAGCCATAGTCTTTCCCAAACCCCACCATTGATCCTCCATGAAAGCTTGAATACAAGCTTTTAAACACCCATTTGACCCTACCTTACCCCAAATTCTCCCATAAAAACTTGATTTAATCACTTGAAAAGAAGATTGGTCATCAAAGAAAAGAGAAAAGAAGAAAGAAAATTGGAGAAAAGGGGAGTTAGAAGTTGCTACACAAAGGTTAGTGATTTAAGTTGCAAATGAGTTTATTACTTTTGTTTATAACTTAGTTAACTTAGAAAAATGCTTAAAATGAAATAAAAATTTGTTGAGGGAACATGAATAATTCCAGTCAGCATGTATATGGGAGTATATTTGCATGGTTTGATGGATTTAATTGGGTATATAAACCTTAGTTAGTTGAATGACTATGTTTAGAGGTATGGAATGAAGTAAATGCATGAGGTTAGTGAATTAGGGTTTAGACAATAAAAATGTGAAAAACTTGTACATGGTGTCTTTGACTAATTTGAAGTGAAAAATGGTCATTTGTGACCAAATGAGGTGTGTTAGAAATGTTGGAATTAAAAGCCAATTCGGATTGGATAAGGTCATCTGCTGGCAGCATGACTAAAACCTCCTTTGAGGGACCAAAAATGAAATTTTACAAGTCCAATGGATATGGGACCAATTGGGGATGAAAATAGGCACTAAATGACACAATTTTCATTCAGAAAGCCTGCCCAAAAAGTGATTAAAACCTAGTGAACAAAGTGACTGAAGTTTAGAAATCGCAGGCTGCCACTGCACAAACTGACCAAATGAACAGTATTTGTTCATTTGGTCATAACTCGAGCTAGGCAAGTCAAAATGATCTGAAATTTTACTAGTGGTTATACGAAATATAGACCTAAAACTTTCATGAAGAACACCAACCCAAATTATGCCATTAACCTAATCAAATCACTGAGCAAAGTTGGTGACCTGAATCTGCAGACTGCAGATTTGCCATTTGAATAGTAAAGTTTCAATGGCTATAACTCTCTCTAGAAAACTCTGATTTAGGCGATTCTTGAACCAATGGAAACCTAAGGCATAGTAGAACATTTCATATGAAGAAAGTTAGACCAAATTATGGACCTAACTTGATCAAATTAGTGAATGAAGTTGGATCAACAAATCTACAGAACCAATTGGGGTGATTCAAAAAGGAGAATAAACTTAAGACAATAAGGAACATTTTCTATGAAGAAAGTTTTGCCAAATTCTAATAGTAAACTGACTTATGAAACAGTACAATTAGGGACACCAAAACTGAAAATTCGGCAATTTTGCCTAAAAGACCTAAGTTTTGAGAAAATGACCAAAACCAACAAGTTTGGTGACCAAAATGTGGTATGTGGGTAAAGTTGGAATTCCCATACCTATTAAGCCTTTGAAAGTCAATAATTTGACTTGAATAGTGCAGTGAATAGTAACCCGAAACACAAAATTTCAAGAACGTCGAATTTAGCACGTTAGAGCTAGGTAAAAGTGAAGTTAA
This sequence comes from Hevea brasiliensis, assembly GCF_030052815.1. Taxonomy (NCBI): domain Eukaryota; kingdom Viridiplantae; phylum Streptophyta; class Magnoliopsida; order Malpighiales; family Euphorbiaceae; genus Hevea; species Hevea brasiliensis. Next base: position 72,729,291 of record NC_079496.1, on the reverse strand, counting down.
ATTTATTTTTTGGATTTATGCTAAGTTATGGTACTGAAACACTGTGAAATTGTGTGTTTCAGTGGAAAGGAATACCGGAACAGAACTCGAGGAGTCGAGTCAAGGCCAACAGGCGACTCGTTTAAGGTTTGTGCACAATGTATACTTTTTATAATCATCTTTTGCATACTGTTTTGAATAATGTAAAATATTGGATTATGGCATTCTTATGATGTTTTGATTTAAATTATTGAAAGTTATTTTGTATATTGAAATGACAATGTTTAGCAAATTGTTAAGATAAGTTTTGAAACCACAGTGTCATGACCATATATTTGTACACCTCACTAGCACGACTAGTGGGGGTAATTAGTTTCGAATTTTGATTTCTTCTCTGGAGAAGTGTTAAGGTGTGCCAGTAGAAGAGGATGTGAATGGATATCCATATATTTGAGCTAGCTAGCCTTGTGATGTGATTTCTCTTTAGGCTCTGGCTATTGAGATTCTATTTATTTCGAATGGCATGATCTAACTGTGGGTTTTATGAAACGTGTTTTGATACTTCGAAATGAACTTGGTTTGCATTAAAATTTCATAATTCATGTTGTGTGTTTAATGCTCATGTTTAGTCAAATTTTTGAATAAATATGATTTATATTCTGCATAAAGATTATTTTAGTATGTTGTGCACCACTGAGTCCTAGTACTCAGCGATAGCTTTTATTGCTGTCGCAGATTTAGAGACTAGAGGAGCAAAGCAGACGAGAAATGCTAAAGATTGAGGATCATTCAGCTTGAAGTCTTCGGGTATAATTTATACCCTAACTGTAAATATTTCTTTTGATGTATATATTGCACATAAATGTATGGACATGTAAAAATGGGTCTTGAGTAGTTTGTATAAAATTTGTATAAAGTTGTAATATATATTGTAGTTTGAAATTCTCTTAATGTAAATTTTATAATGATGTATCTAAATTGTTTTGTGTCTTATGAAATATGAATGGAACTATTTTATTTAAATTGAATGAAATGGATTGCTAGTATTTTGATGATCATTGGATAGTGGATTTGAAATTTGAAAGTTGATAAATGTGTTGAGAAATTGATTGAGATTGAGTATGAAATTGAAGCAGTTGTTGAGAAAAATTTTTAGAAGTGCTTTTTACAGGTATTTGAAGAACTGTTTTCTCAAAATACAGAGGGAACTCTGTCAAAATTTTTATAAAATTTGCGGAAAAATCAAATGGGCCAAAATTTCCAACTAGCTTTCCACTTAATTACATGTTTTAAATACTTATTAGAAATGCTCACCACTTATCAAAAATAAGAAAATTGTTTTAAAATCCCTTGTAGGGTACTTAATGAGTTATCGGTAGGTGAAGTTCGGTAGTTCATTAGGTATTCTACGGGATCATGTTATGCCTTACAGAGAGGTAAGGTGTGACATACTTGGGTTTTATCCCTGATCATTATTACAGGTTATTAGTTGTTCTGTTGCATACCGTGAGACACAATGTGACCGATAGTGTGATGGTCCGAGGCAGTTAGTACCCAGTGGCAGTTTACCCGTTTATCCAGTCTAGTCAACTAGTATAGGTTACTCGGGCAATGATAATAAACCTTACCAAATTTTAAGTGAATAATACTGCAAATAATACCAGAAATTAAGTCTACCCAAAAAAAAAAGAAAATGAAATCATACATTCTGCATAATTATTTTACTCTATTTTATTTTATTTTATATTGTCATCAATAAGCAGAATTGCTTAGCGCGTCGCTTTTGCCACCCGTAGGTACTGGAGCTGCATCCGGGGTCCAGAGTCACCTCACATCTACACTGCATATGGTAGGACATTAGGACTACAGGTGGCCCTTTTGTATTTTTGCATTTTATATTAGTTTGGATTGTAACTATAAAGTCCTGTAATTATGTATTAATGTAAATATATGAAACTTCATATTATTGAGATTTTCTACATAATGTATGTTGATAAATGAAATGTTAAGAATTATTTGTGAATATGCTTCAAGTGATGAAGTGAACAGAAAGGTTTTGAAAATAGTATTGTGATTTGAGATTATAAGATTGACTTGAAAGTGTATAATGGAGTTTGGATTTGGAAATTATTTTGGAAGTGTTTTTAAACAGGTTCAGAAGAACTGTTTTTCCAATTTACAGCCGGCACTCTGTCAGATTTTCTATAAAATTTGCAGATAAATTCAGATTTATCAAATTTGAAAATAAATGAATTAAAAGGGATAAATTGTAATAGAAATATAAATTGGTGCTCCGGCACACTGAGTGTCATAACTTGCTCGGCTACACAGTAGACGGGTAAGGGGTGTCACATAGAATGACTTAATTTTTGAGCCATAGAAAGCTTAGATATAGGAGAACATTTCCCATGAAGAACTTAGAGCCCAGCTCTGATCATAACCTACAAATTGCTAACCAAAGTGAGCTCATCAAAACTGCCAGAACCAAAATTGCCCTGAAATTCTGGACATGAACCAATCCGGATAGTTATAGTAAAAATGTCATAACTTGAGGTACAAAACTCCAAATGGAGTGATTCAAAAAGGAAAATAAATTACAGGCATTAAAGAACAACTTTGGTGAGGGAAAGTTAGCCAAAATCGCACTGTAAATTAGTCCAATGGAACAGTAAACTTAGGAGACAAAATCTGAAATTTTGAAAATACTTCTAGGAAGTTTTGAATTGTAATTGGCAATTAATGCCAGTAAATTTAGAACCCAAAATGTGGTTAGATCATGTGTCTAGAATTTATACTCCTATTATTTATGAAATAGTCAACATTTGCATGAATAGTAATGTGAATAGTAACCACAATGACATCAACCCCAAAGAACCAAAACCTAAATGACTTACACCTAAATCGTGTGGATAGGTAGATGAGACTTGTATTCCCATCACAAATAGAACACATAATTTTTAGTAATATAACTTGAAAAATGAAATGTGATTTACATAAATGGATTACTAATTGTATTAAATGAGGTAAAGTAGTCATTAGGACTTATGTCTCCATTGTAAATAGAATAATAATACCTTGCATAATAAATGGCACATGAGAGGGAACAATGTGAATTATAAACACTTATTCTCATCATGAAAGAAAAGAAGAATGTTTAAGTACAATGGTACATGAAGACAGTTGATATGAATTGTGATTAATATGGATGATAAAATGAATGTATAAATTATGAAGAAATATGATTTAGAAAATTTTGCTTTCATCATAACTAGAACTAAAATACTATAAAATATAAATAGAACTTATAATGAAATAATGAAACGTAAGAATACTTAATGGTACTATTGTGCCCATGTATTGCCTAGACACATATGTCAAATTAGATAGATTGGCATGCCAATAGGGGATTGTTTGAGCAGTACTGCCTAAGGCTTTATGCTCGCATTCATGGCTTGTATGCCAGATTATTTGTTACCATGTCTTTTTAGCAATATTGATTGCATACGTGGTTGACTTCTGTATTTCACATCCCATGGTATGATGGCCCGAGACACCACGATGTCCAGTGCCAAGGACCCGCTTACCCAGTTTAATTAGCTTGTCATAGGTTACTTGGGCAGTGAAATAAGTTAAGAATATTAGGAATTAATAATATTAGAAATTAATAAATAAGTAAGAGATACTTGAAATAAACTAGATTAGCCATAAAATTTTATTTATTATGAAATGATCTATAACATAAGAATGTGAAATAAAGCGATAAAAAGATTAGTAAAATAAATTTAACTTAAACAAATATTACAAATGCATCTTCTATAATACTATGAATATAAGTTTTAATATTTTAATTAATTTTGTATAATGTATATTATTACTGTGAAATTAAGAGATAAGCACATGCAAAGAGGAACAAATTAGAGTAAAAGATAGTCAATATTAGAAATTTTATGCGAAATACAATTACATTTTGATTATCCAAATTACGTTTCATTTCTATCTTTATTTGTATAGTATGTCTTTGTTATATTATTGCACCATTAAGCAGAAATGCTCAGCGCGATGGATTGTTTCCTTCACGCAGGTACTGAAAAAAAAGCCCAGTGGATATTAGATAGGGATTTTGAAGTCTGGATCTGCAGAAGTGTCTAAGGTTGTTACCTCCTCAGCAATGCATGTAGATAAGGCCAATATAGATCATAATAATTTATTCCATACATTTTAAATATTTCTTATGATGTAATGTAAATTATGAAAATGTAATTAATATTTATGTGATGTAAATTAATAAATTGGCTAGTTCGTATGTAATTAATTTGTATATCATGTAAATTATGAAATTATGTAATTAATTTGTAAATCATGTAAATAAATGCAAATTTGATAATTTTCATATTTGAATTGAGCATAAATGAATTTGTATGGATTTGAATACAGAATTAAAATACATATATGATACTTGAAATGATGAGATGATTATGGTAAATATGAATTGAAATTATTGTTGAAATTTTTAAATAGGTAAATAGTGAAATACGCCAAATGTTAATAAAATAGGAGAAACTCTGTCAGTTTCTCCTTGGAAAAATAATTGATCTTAAAATATAATGAGTTCAAAATTACTAAAGGGATAAAGCAAGATAAGACAGGGTGCTCTGGCACTGAGTGTGACATGCCTTGCTCGACTACACTATAGATGGGTGAGGGGTGTCACATTTATTAGTATCATAGCACGGCTTAGAAATTCCTAAGCATCCATAGATAGAATAAGATTGTGTGCATAACATGCATTGCTGTAACACCCCTATATTCGGTAGTGTGTTCTACTATTCCGATGATCAGTGTCTGTCCTGACAGCTAGAATGCCTGAAACTATACTTAAGTGTTAATAAGGAGACATGAAATGATGAAATAAATAAAAAGAAAATACAAGAAAAATTAAGGAAAAATAAAATAGAGAAAATGAAACTAAGTTAAACGAGCCAGCACCTCAGCGATGGGTGACCGCACGGAAAAGTTACGGTGCAGATAATAGCCGACCCTAGGACTGCAGGGAACCCTCGGAATTTAGTTTTGAGACATCATTAAAGACTTATTGAAGTATAAGTGACATTGAAATGTCAAAGAAAAATTAAGTAATTAGTACTAAGAAAAATGAGAAATCGAGAAACCGACAAAACTCGGTGTTACCAAAAAATCGGGAATACAACCCGAATAGGGGCATTGTGGTCAATTGACACCTAGAGTTGGCTTTTGACCTAAATGTTCGTTAAAAATAAATGATATTAAACTTTGAAATATCATGAAAAATAAAAATATGGTATATAATGTAAATAATGGGAGTAATGAGGTAAATTTACAAATTTAGTAACTTTAATTAAATAAATCATTTCCTAAAGTTAGTGCTCAACTAACTTACATTGTGGGACACCTTTATTAAGCATTTGGATAGATTAAACTTCATCTTTAACCTCATTTCATAACCAGCCGAAACTAACTCCCATGGAAGCTCCCATGGCCGCCCCATTTTCCACCTTCAACTACCCATGATCAAGCTTTGTTCTTCCAAAATTCCTTCACTAAAGTTGGACTATACAACTTGGAAAAGAGTGTGGCAGCAAAAAGGGAAGGATTTGAAGAAGTTTTAACAAGCTTCAAAAGAGGTAAGTTCTTGTTTTCCATTATTTCTTCATTAAAGTTGTAGTAGAGGTTGTAGGGTGTTAGATTATGAAAGAAATTATGAGATTTGATGAGTTATTGAAGTGTACCATTTTGGCCAACCATGGAAGTGAAAGGTAAGTTGTTTGTTCTTATATGAATTTGATGGGTAATGAAGTTAATTAGAGTGCTTATATGTATAGGAGTGATTTACCTTGTATAAAGTGTGACTGTAAGTTGAAAAGTGAAAATGGAAGTTTGATATGTATGTGTATTATTTTGGCAGCCTCATGATGAAGATTGAAGTGTTTAAATTCATGAAAAGGTTGTTGAATTATGATACTAAGAGTGGCAACTTATGTATATGATTGAGTAGAGAATAAATGTGTAATTTGATGATGAAAGTTATGTGTAATAATTAGGAGTGTTTATGTGTATATATTGTTGGGTTTGGACTTTGTGAATTTTGATTGCATTTGGTGTATTGTAAAGTTGTTATATTCTGTCCAAGTTGACCTATAATGTAAAGTAATGAATGGTTATGGTTAGTACCAAATGCAGAATGGTTTGGGAAAGTGAAGATATAGTTGGTGAATGTGTGTTTGGGTTGGTGTTTGAGAGGCATGTAAAGGGTAGTGTGCAAATAAGCCTATAACCCTAAGTGTATGACTCCAATTGGTATGAGGCAAATTGGAGGTGAAACTAGGGACAAAATGTGCCAACTTTCATGAAGAAAGCCTATCTAAATTCTGTCCAAAAAGTGACATGAGAATTGACCAAATCCGGATTAGTGACTTTGCAAACCTGAAAATTGACCATTTGGACAGCAGTCAATGTTTTGCCCATAACTCACTCAAACTGGTCCAATTGACCTGAAATTTATATCATGGATAGCTTAAACATAGACATATAACTCTTATGAAGACACCAAAACCCATAAATGACCATAAGCAATTCAAAATGCTTGCAAAAGTTCGGATATAAAAACTACCATAATCGGAAATGACCTAAGTTTGCCATTTTAGTGTAATCTGTCCAATAATAGTAAAATGACCATAACTTGGTCTAGTAAACTCCAAATTACCCAAAATTTGTGGAAAAAGTTCATTAAGACATAGACCTACAAGTTTGTAATTCGGACCAGAACTTGAAAATCGAGGGAACTAGGTCGTCCGGCTAGGTCAAAATAGCATACCGAAATCTGGTAAATTGCAATAAAATGCAATACACTTGAAAATGAATTTCGTAATATGTACCAACACTAAAGGACTATAAAATGTGATACACTGGTAACATTAAAATTAACTCACATAGAGTGCATCAAAGGTCAATATTATAGGTTGACTAAGGAAAGCAATAATATTAAATACATTTGATTATTGAACTTTATTATTAGAAACAATTTAAAAGAGTTCTGAAGCACTTCAAATTGTGTGTTTCAGTTAGCAAAGACTCAGGGAAGGGAAAGGAAACACTGAGTCAGGGCCAAGAAGTTACTCTTCAGAGGTTTGTGCACAATAGTATTTCTTTTGAATTTTCAATTGAAATAAATATTGACAATTTGTATGTTATTGCCTTAATTGTGGAAAACTTATTTGAATGGAATTTGATGGATACTTATTGCTTGAAAAATATTGCAAATGGTTTGAAACCACAGCTATCATGTATATTTGATTGAATTCCTCGCTAGCTTGTCTAGTGGGACGAATTGGCTTTGAATTCCCTCTCTGGCTGAAGTGTTGAAGTGTGTCAGTTGAGGAAGAATAGGATGAGTACTCATATAATTGCTATCTAGCTATGTTATTCCTCATTAGCCATCGGGTTTTGGGATGAATTGGACATTGGAAACCTGATTAAGCTGTGTGTGTGATTTATTGCTATTTATTGTGATATTGTGAAATGGAGTTTAATTCTTTATGACATTCACTGTCTTTTGAATTCAACTATGATTTTAAGTATCCACAGTTCATATGATTTATGGTTTATGGTTTTAAATTGTATTTTCTTAATGTTGTGCACCACTGAGACATTGGCTCAGTGATAGCTTTTTCATTGCTGTCGCAGGTAGACAGACGGATAGAGCAGCAGAGTAGGTTGCTTGTGCTAAATTTTGAGGCTTCACTCGGTATATTGAGTATACCATCTTTTTATAGTTTTTGTTGTAATGTATGTGCTCTGTATGTATATATTGTATTGGTCTTGAGCAGTTGTAAAATAAAATTATAAATTATTTTGCCTTATAAAAATATTATGACATATTTCCCATATCTCAGCTTTTGGAAACACTAGAAATTTGATGTTGAATTGAATTGACAAATGTTGAGAAATTTATTGTGCTGAACTATTATTGGAGTTTGAGATTGAAGAGATATATTAGAAGTGCTTTTTATAGGTTTTTCAAGAACTGTTTTATTCAAAATACAGATGGCACTCTGCCAAAATTTTTACAGAAATTATTGATACTCAGATTTGTTATTTTATTTCACTTCAGTTAAAAATATTTAACACCTGTCAAAAGTGCTCACCACTGTAAAAAGAAATAAGAAAAGGTTTAAAATCCCTTATAGTGTATTTAATGGGTTATCAGTAGATGAAGTTTGGTAATTCATTAGGTATGCTACAGGATCATGTCATGCCTTACAGATGGGTAGGGTGTGACATGTTTTAGTGGTATCAAAGCTAGGTTTTAAATTATGCTTTGACCTGTAATTTGAATATTTTTTTTCTTCACAGTACAACTACTCAATGTCATTGTTTGATACGTATAGTAAATTACATTATAAATATGCATTAACGGGAGGAAATCTCCTTGTGTTATTTGTCCAGGAGGTGTAATATCCTCTAATTGACTGTGGAAGATGGGGACCGTTCAGACGATCAATAAATAGAGGCTGACGTGCAAGGGGAAGCCCTAGCCCTTCATAATGCGAGTGGTTCAGCTACACCAGCCCCCTCAATATCGCAGTTCCCTGCTCAATTTGCTCAGCAAATGGTTGAAATGTTCCAATAGATGGCTAGTAACATACCTACTCAAGCCCCACTACAGACACCAGTGGTACAGCCACAGTCTTCAGCTACGCAGTATGACAAGCTGATTAAATATGGGGCTACTGAGTTCAAGGGGATAGTAGATCCACTAGAGGCAGAACAATGGTTGGAGAGGATAGATAGGGTGTTCAAGAAACTAGACTGTACAGAGGAGCTCAGGTTTGAGTATTCAGTGTCACTACTATAGGAAGGCGCATATGACCGGTGGAAAACCATTCCTCATAGTTTGGTGGAACCTCCAGTGCTAACTTGGGTTGACTTTCTTCAGGAGTTTAGACAAAAATATGTCCCAGATGCCTTTGTGGACCAAAAGTTACAAGAGTTCTTAAGTCTGAAATAGGGAAGTAGATCAATGGCAGAATATGAAAGGAAATTTTCTCGCCTGAGCCACTATGCTGGAAGTCTCCTTTCTAGCAGCAGGGAAAGATGTAAGTGGTTTGAAACCGGCTTGAAGCCTAGTATCAGATTACAGGTGGTCGGATTCAAATATAATAACTTCTCTGAGCTTATTTCTTAAGCACTTGAATTAGAAAGAATTGAGTCAGAAGCAGCCCCAGAGAAAAAGAAATAGAGAAGACAGAAAAAGAGAAAGAAGGGAAGTCAGTAGATCAGAGTTCCAGTGGTCCTACTGGAAAGAGAACGAACTTTGGGGGACACAACAGGGTTGGTAAAAAGTCTGGTAGGGGAAGATTTTTAGGACAGAGGCCTCCTCCATCTAGTCAGCAGACTATCAGAAGTTCCTACCCTCCCCGCCAATGTGAAACTTATGGTAGAAATCATGGTGGGGTATGCTACAAGGCCACAGGAGCCTGTTATAACTGCAGAGGCATAGGACATTTTGCTAAAGACTGCACCAGTACCCGTAGAATTTGGCCACCTCCTACTACTACAGAAGGGTCAGTTCAGAATCTTACCACTAGAGGTTCACAACCACCTAGCAGAGGTAAAGGTAGGGGCAGAGGTAGTCCAACAGGCAGCCAAGGCACAGTGAATTAGTCAGAGCAAAGCAGTGCTCCAGTCAGAGTCTACGTAATGAGACAGAGAGAAGAGGCTAAGACATCTGATATTGTGGCTGGTACCTTCTCAACTTTTAATCAAGATGTGTTTGTGTTATTTGATCTAGGTTCTAGCCATTCCTATATCAGTACTAGCATCATTGATTGCATTGCTGTCTCGTGTGTGAAAATGGACTTTGAGGTGCTAGTAACAAGTCCGCTAGGACAAGAGGTCAAGGTTAATATAATGTATAGGGATTGTCCTCTAATGATCCAAGGACATACTTTTCTGTCTGATCTCATTGAAATGCCCTTCAAAGATTATGATATCATCTTGGGCATGGATTGGTTAGCCACGCATCACGCCATGATTGACTGTAGACTAAAAACAGACACTTTTAGTCTCCCTCAATACAGTAAAGTGGTAATACATAGGGAGAGGCAGTTATTGCCATCAAATATCATTTCGGCTACACTAGCCAGAAAAATGATCAGAAAGGGGTGTGAAGCATACTTAGCACATGTGGTAGACACCTAAGTGGGGAGTCCAGCATTGAGGGACATCCCTATAGTATATGACTTTTCAGATGTGTTTCCTGATGAATTGCCAAGATTACATCTAGAGAGAGAAGTGCAGTTTGAGATTAATGTTATGCCTGGTGTGGATCCAATCTCTATAACACCATACAGAATGGAACCAGCAGAATTAAAGGAGTTGAAGGTGCAATTGCAAGAACTACTTGGAAAGGGCTTCATCCGCCCTAGTGTGTCACCTTGGGGAGCACTAGTATTGTTTATTAAGAAGAAAGATGGCACTCTCCGCTTATGTATTGACTACCAGCAGTTGAATAAGGTGATAATAAAGAACAGATATCCATTGCCTCTAATTGATAATCAGTTTGATCAGTTGAAGGGTGCAGCTGTGTTCTCCAAAATTGATTTGCGATCTGGTTATTATTGTTAGTAGTATGCCCTAGAGCATATCATTTAGTATGTATCTTGTACATATTTTTAATAATAAAAGGCATTTCCACTTTTCCGTTTACATAATATATTTATGTGTAATAGAAAAGGTCCATTGATATTTTGTTAGAAATATTATTCTTAAGTTGTTAAGAATATGAGTGACAATATTTCTAGCACAAAGTATCATAAATAGGTTCACAATCGAGGATACTTCATAATAAGGACATGACTTATCGTAAAGATTGTATTCATGTTTGTTCCCAAGTTATTTATATGAGATATAAATAAGATGGAATGGTGAGTCTCATGCCATATAACAAACATGATAGGCACTTATAAATGATAAGTAGGCCGAACCAGTGACACTTATGACAAGCACATGGAGTTTACTCTTGTCAATGTTTTGTCATAAATCATATCGATGCATATAATCTTTAGACTGAGATAGCACAGTTATCTTGTATATAGGTAGTTTGAGTTTGATCGCTTTCATACTTGTACTATGTATGGGTATATGGGCATGTGTTGGCTCATGCTAGTTATATATGGAGGTAGGTGTTGATAAAGATGGAATCTGTTCGTCTAGGTAAATAGTGATAAAATCCTATGTTCATTTATTTGTTCTTGATGTTTCAAGTTCTGGCAGACAGATAGATTTATTCAGAAAAGAGTTTCTGATGAGAAAAATCTTTTAATCAAGAACTGGAATTAAAAGAGAACATAATATTCATAGCAAATGGAGTTTGACATAAACCATGACTCCAGCTTGAGTTGGGATTTTGTAACAGAGAGATTCTAGTGCATGGTAACATATGATTATAGGTTCATTTAAGGTAAATCTTATTACTAATTGGGTGGCCATGGCATGCTATGCTAGGTGTTAACCATGGTCTATGAGGTTCATAAAATGATTTAGAGAAATCATTTATGGTAAGAAAGAGTTCTGATGATATTAAGAGTTGATATCATGTCTCATTGCCAATTAGTGATGAGCCTAGTAAGTCACATACATACACAAGTTATCACCTATTTAAATATGATTTAATTAATTAATTAAAGAGTTTAATTGATTAATTAAATAGATTTGGTTTGCAATAAAATTGCAAAGTCCCTAGCATGACTTGAAACCAAATCTAGATTATTGGATGTGTAGTATAAATTAAATTTATATTTAAAGTGTTTAAATATGAATTTAATTGATGAGAAATTAATTAATAGAGATTAATTAATTAATTTATATTTGATATAAATTAATTAGAAGAAGAAAATAATTATTTTGGGTTAAGAACTCAAAATTAAGACACAGGGGCATTTTGGTCATTTCACAGTGTGACACGTGGCACCATGAGATGGTGACACATGGCTTAACACATAAGCTTGCCAAATATTTTTTAATCATGTAAGATGATTAAAATCAAGATTAAATATAGGTTTGACACTTGGCACAATGTGATTGGGTCACTTAAACCTAGAGCTAATCAAAGGTGACATGTGGCTAGGGTTTAATGTGTTAACCTAGCTATTTAAGTGTGGTTATGAAAAGAAAACATAACCAGCAGCCTCTCCTCTCATATGTCACGCCACTTTGAGCCTCTCCAGCTATTTCTCTTCATCTCTCATCAATTCAAAGAGATTAGCCATCAATCTCTTGAATTAAGAACACTAGAAATTGTTTCTAGTGTCCTGTTTGCATCTCTAATCTCTTAAAAGGCAGAACTTGAATTTTTAATTAATAGAAAAGGCTTTAGAAGCTGTTCAAGGGCTGCCATAGGTGTTCTTGGTGTGGACAAGCTAGAGGGACAACATCCGTGTCTCAAGACGAATCTCAAAGCGCAGACAGCTGCGGCACATCAAGAGGTTAGTGTAATCGTTCTTGATTTAATCTAGGGTTCTAAAATTAATCTGATTAATTTTAAAATCTTAAATGGCAAATACAGATCCAAAAACATATTAAAAGAGTTTTAATATGTTGTTTATTATTGAAATCAAATAGATAAAAATAAATCTTGCATGGTGCATGTGACCCTAGGTGAAAATTTTTGAATTCAATGGTATAATCTTGTGTTTTTCACGCTTCCGTTCCTTCAATTATCAGTTGAAAGTGCAAGAGCATAGTATTCCAAAAACTGCTTTCATAACTCGATATGGCCATAATGAGTTTTTAGTAATGCCATTCGGGTTAACTAATGCTCCAGCTTGTCACACCTTACCCCTCTGTAAGGCATAACATGATCCCGTAGAATACCTAATGAACTACCGCACTTCACCTACCCATAACTCATTAAGTACCCTATAAGGGATTTTAAAACAAATTTCTTACTTTTGTTATGTGGTGAGCATTTTCTAATAGGTATTTAAAACATTTAATTGAAATTAAAAACTAGTTAAAACTGTTGGCCCATTTTATTTTTCTGCAAATTTTATAAAAATTTTGACAGAGTTCCGTCTGTATTTTGAGAAAACAGTTCTTCAAATACCTTTAAAGAGCACTTCTAAAAATTTTTCTCAACCACTACTTCAAACTCTCAATCAATCTCAAATCTCAAGATTTCACAATCAACATTTCTCAATTTCCAAAATTCAATAATCCTCAAAATACTAGCAATTCATCTCATTCAAATTAAATAAAATAGTTCCACTTATATTTCATTAGAGACAAAATAATTTATATATACATCATTACAAAATTTACATCAAGGGAAATTCAAACTAAATTTTTATTACAAACTTCATACAAACTTTATACAAGCTGCTCAAGACCCATTTTACATGTCCATACATTTATATGCAATACATACATCAAAAGAAATATTTACAGTTAGGGTATAAATTATACCCGATGACTTCAAGCTAATAAATTCTCAATCCTCAGTAGCTCAGTCTACTGCTCCTCTAGTCTATATATATGCGACAGCTATAAAAGCTATCGCTGAGTACTAGGACTTAGTAGTGCACAACATACTAAAATAATCTTTATGCAGAAATAAAATCACATTTATTCAAAATTTGAACTGAGCATGCGAGTTAAACCAAAACATAATTTATGAGATTTTAATCCCAAACAATTTCATTTTGAAGTATCAAATCACATTTTATAAAACTCACAGTTAGTTCATGCCATTCGAAACAAATAGAATCTCAATAGCCAGAGGCTAAAGAGAAATCACATCACAAGGCTAGCTAGCTCAAATATATGGATATCCATTCACATCCTCTTCTACTGGCACACCTCAACACTTCTCCAGAGAAGGAATCAAAATTCGAAACTAATTACCCCCACTAGTCGTGCTAGTGAGGTGTTCAAATATATGGTCATGACACTGTGGTTTCAAAACTTATCTTAATTATTTGCTAAACATTGTCATTTCAAATATACACAATAACTTTCAATAATTTAAGTCAAAACAACATAACTAATGTCACAAATAAATTTTCAACAATTCAAAGCAAATGTAAAATACATATTTCATTCACTTTATCATTGAATTTTAAAGCATAGTAATGTTATGCACAAACCTCAAGCGAGTCGCCTCTTAGCCTTAACTCGGTTCCTCGGGTTCCTTTCTGGTATTCTTTTCAACTGAAACACACAATTTTACAGTGTTTCAGTACCATAATTTAGCATAAATCCAAAAATAAATTGAACTTCACTTTTACCTAACTCTAACATGCTAAACTCGACGTTCTTGAAATTTTGTGTTTTGGGTTACTATTCACTACACTATTCAATTCAAATTATTGATTTTGTAAGGCTTAATAGGTATGGGAATTCCAACTTTACCCACATACCACATTTTGGTCACCAAACTTGTTGGTTTTGGTTGTTTTCTCGAAACTTAGGTCTTTTAGGCAAAATTGCCAATTTTCAGTTTTGGAGTTCTAAGTTACACAGTTCCATTGGTTACTTTACTGTTGGAATTTGGCAAAACTTTCTTCATAGAAAATGTTTCCTAATGTCTTAAGTTTATTCTCCTTTTTGAATCACCCCAATTGGAGTTTTTTAGCTCAAGTTATGGTGATTTGAACCATGGCTGCAGGATTAGACACAACCCAGAATTCTGGGTAATTTTCTGGTGCTGGCAGATTTAAGTCACCAAATTGGGGTGGCCAAATGACTTGGTTAATGGCATAATTTGGATTTTTGTTCTTAATTAAAGTTTTAGGTCTATATCTCATCTAACCACTGGTAAAATTTCAGGTCCTTTAGACCTTCCTAGCTCAAGTTATGACCCAAACACGATTACTGTTCATACTGCAGATTTTCAAGTTTGGTCAGTTTGTTCACTAGGTTTTGATCACTTTTTAGGCATGCTTCCTAAATGAAAATTGTGTCATATAGTACCTATTTTCAGTCCCAATTGGTCCCATACCAATTGGACTTGCAAAATTCCAATTTTTGGTCCCTCAAAGTTGACTTTTGGTCAAGGTGCATACCCAATCCGAATTTGGCTTTGATTCAAACACTTTTAACACACTTAATTAGGTCACAAATGACTATTTCTTTCCTTAAACTATGTCAAAGACATCATTTAGCACTTCTTCACATTTTTGGTCCCTAAACCCTAATGTCCAAATCCTAATTCACACTAATTTTTGCATTTACTTGATTACATACCTTTAACCATAGTCATTCAACTAACTAAAGTTTATATACCCATTCAAACTATTCAAATCATGCAAATCACCCTCCCCCTTATGCTGGCCAAAATTCAGTAATGGTCCCTCACAGTTTTTTTCTTTTCATTATAAGCATATTTACAATGTCACGCCTTACCCCTCTGTAAGGCATGACATGATCCCGTAGTATACCTAATGAATTATCAACTCCGTCTACTGATAACCCATTAAATACACTACAAGGGATTTTAAAAACTTTTCTTACTTCTTTCACAGTGGTGAGCACTATTTACAGGTGTTAAAAACTTTTGTGAACTGAAGTGATAGAACTAACACATTTGACTTATTTGGAATTTCTGTAAAAATTTTGGCAGAGTGCCATCAGTATTTTGGATAAAACAGTCCTTCAGAAAACCTGTAAAAAGCACTTCAAGATTTTTCCCAATCTTAACTCCAACAAAATTCAACACAATATTTTTCTCAACTCAATCCACAATAGTTTTTCAGTATTTTCAAAGGATGAGATAAAAGAAATATAATACAAATTTTACAAGTCAAAATAACTCATAATTCACTTTACAACTTCAATGTACAATTTTAATTTACAACTGCTCAAATAATTTACATACATATTATTACATGCATACATCAGACCTATGTACATGGGTATACCTATAATATACCTGGAGCTTATCTGAAAGTGTCTTCAAGGAAACTTACTCACTGCTCTATGCTCTTCTTACCTGCGACAACATACAAAGCTATCGCTGAGTGGTGAACTCAGTGGTGCACAACTATAATTTAAAACATAGTACAATATACATTGACAAAATTTACAGTAAATAATTTGGAAATCTGAATACTCATAAAATTCCAAAACTCAAAATATTCATTGCCAATAATGTAAATCATTTGTATAAATTACTTTGATCACAAAATTCAATTTATCAAATCATGACTAACCATTTAAGTAATTCCAACAAAATCAATTATACATAAACCATAATTGAAATCACAATTCTTTACCATTCAAAAGCCATTCTGTATCTCAAAAATCATTATGTATCTCAAAAATCAATCTTTATCTCAAAACCATGTTGTATCTCAAAAACCATGCTGTAGCTCAAAAACCATGCTGTATGTGACACCCCTTACCCGTGTATAGTATACCAGAGTAAGTAATGCCACCTGGTGTACCGGCACACTCTAATATTCCTCAATTAATTTAGACAATGCTTTTGCATATAATTTATGAAATACAATTTATTTAAACCATTCATCAAAAGTATCATTCATTTAAGGTTCCGAAAATTTTAAAGAAAATCCCAGTGAGTACTGGCTAAAAATGGAGAAAACGTTCTTGAACTGTTAAAAACACTTCCAATAGACAAATTCATTCATTCTCAACTTCAATATCATCACAAAACTCAATATCAAGGTTTCAACAATTTTTCAGTTTCAGGTTTCAACAACCTTTTCATTTCTCCACATCCATTTCTCATATACAAGCAATAAATACATGCTCAAATCTTGCATTCATAGTCATAACTTTCATTATTTACATAAACATCAAAATATATTACATGAGTTCAAATACATATGAGAAAATACAAATCTGCTACAAAATATCAAAATGACAAAATGACACCTAGTGCCCTACCGATGCACTGCAGGTAGTGAGGTGACACAGACACTGAGCAGAACTGTCAGATGGACTCACCCAGTCTGTGGTCTACTGGGCTCACGATCGGAATCTCCAGTACCTACGCGTGGCAAAAGCAACGCGCTAAGCAATAATGCTTAGTGGTGCAATAATATAATAGAAGAAATTGGCAAGAAAATAAATGTGTATGCAAAGTGTATGCTTTCTTTGTTTGATTTTGGTATATTCATTAATTCATTAACTCTATTCACTTTTATTCATTTGGTTGCCCCAAGTAACCTACACTAGACGACTGGACTGGATAACGGGTAAACTGGCACTGGGTACCTAGTACCTCGGGCCGTCACACCATCGGTCACATACGTATCTCCCGGTGTGCAACAGAACAGCTAACAAGCTGTAAATAATATCCGGCACAAGGCCAAGTCTCAATACAAAGTCAGAATGGCTAAAAGCCATGAAATCACAGAATGGCATTTTTGCCATGTGCAGTACTGCTAACTGAACCCTATTGGCATGCCAAACTATCCAAACCAATCTTGTTAGGTATACTAGGGCATTTGAAACTCTTAAATTTGTCAATTGTGAATTTCAATTTTTTTGGTGTTACTATTCATCATTGGTCAACAAAAATGTTGACTTTTAGAATAAAAATGTGTACATCAACTTTGGCACTCCCAACATACCACATTTGGTGTTTAAAACTTGTTGGCATTAAGTGTTTTTACCATTTCTAAGCATTAAACCAAAGGAGCAGATTTTTCAGATTTTGTACCATAACTTCACTGTTCCATTGGACACTGTTACTGTTGGAATTTGAAGAAATGTAAAACATAAAAGTTGTTCCTTATTTTGTCTAGTTGAATTTCCTTTTTTGAATCACTCCATTTGGAGTTTTGTAGCTCCAGATATGGCTCAAAAACCCAGGCTGTCCGGATATGCAGTCTGCAGAATTTTACCATATCTACAGTGCATGAACAGTGACTTGAGTCACTTGGTTGATTGGGTTCTGGCCATAATTTGGGGTAGGTTCCTTCATGAAAGTTGTTTGTCTATGTCTTAACTTGTTGCTGTAAAAATTTCAGACCAATTGACCAAATATACAGTGACTTATGGCCAAATGAACAGTTACTGTTCATTTGGTCAAATTCTGCAGAGGCAGTTTCAGGGTTCCGGATTGTGGCTGAGTTTTGACCCTTTTGCTTTGGTCTTTCGGGCATGGTTTCTTCAGCAAAAATGTGCCATTATAAGCCTAGTTTCATGTCCAATTGTCCAAACATCAATTGGACAAGCACAGCCCAAGTTATGACAGTGCAAAGGGACTGAAATTTCAGTCCCTATGCTGCTGTCCATAGGACAGATTTCACCTCACTTTGCCGTCGCATTTTTCAGTCCCATTTATGGTCAACATATCTAAAATGGTCACTAATTGACCATTACAATGTGCCCTAACAATTTCCTAAGCCAATTCACACTTTCACCTTTCCAAACCCTAATTTCCATATGAATTTTTCACAACATGCTTTAATTAACTATCTCTTTCAATAATCACATGCATACATGGTTTAATCTTGATATCTAGTCCACTTTAAGTCCATCAAAACACTCATACCTTTTCATTCAATAGGGCTGCCAAAACTTAGGGCATGGATAGACATAGATTTCATTCATTTTAGTTATAAATTCCTACTTATTCCAAGTCTCTAACATAGAATTTAAAAAGCTTTAATTGTATATATGCACTAACCTTGTTTGGGCAGAATTTTCCCAAGCAATTCCTTCACTTTCTTGGCTTTTCTTGGCTGCCAAAGGCTTTAGCAAGGTGCTAGGGCAAGTTTTAGTGAAGCTAGGTTAGGATTTTATGGTGAGACAAGGTAGGAAATCAAGCTTGCTTGATTGAGCTCCAATGGAGGGTGGAAGGAAGGGTTTACGTTTTTGGTGGAGAAGAAGGAGAAGAAGAGAAGCTGATTTTTGGTCCTCATTAGTCTTCATTTATCTCTTTAACTTGTTAGTCAAAGGATGGCTTATTTGTGATTGGTCCACATTTCCTTAATGACATCACTTTGAGGTCATAATTTGCATTTGTTGCATTTTTCTTTTCTTTCCTCCACTACTCATTTTTAATTTAATTTCTAGCAATATTTCTTCATATTTTATGTCATATTAATTATTTACTAACTGGACAAGTCGGCCAAAAATCACCTCGGAAGGCGAAATGACCAAAATGCCCTCCGTTTGGCTTAACGGGTCAAAATCGTCTGTACCGATTGAAAAATTTTTCTAGGTATTTTCTTGGCATTCTAATGCCATGGGAACCTCAATTACCCTTCTCTGGAGTCCCAAAAATTATTTTATAATTTTTCCCCCGGGTCTAGGGCTCCTCGTTGCGAGAACCGCAACTTCCCTCCGGTGACCCATCGCTTGGGCACCGGCTCGTTTGACTCAGTTGTATTTTATTTCTAAAATTTTTACTAAATTTTTCTTATTAATATTTGAGTTAATTAGGGTTCCTGACTTTAGTTTAAATATTTTTCCGGACGTTCTAGCGTCAGGACCGGCCACCGATCACCAAGTAGGATGTACGACGGGGTTATCGGGAGGGTGTTACAACTCTTCCCCTCTAATTTAAATTTCGTCCTCGAAATTTACCTGATGCAAACAGTTGAGGGAACTGTTGCCTCATCGACTCTTCACTTTCCCAAGTTGCCTCCTCGGTGTTGTGGTGCCTCCAAAGCACTTTCACCAATGGAATTTGCTTGTTTCTCAACTCTTTCACTTCCCGAGCCAAGATCCGTAGAGGTTCTTCTTCATATGTCAAATCCGGCCGTATTTCAATTTCTTCTCTGGAGATGACATGTGAAGGATCTGGCGATATCTTACGAGCATAGACATGTGGAACACATTGTGGATCTTGTCCAGCTCTGGTGGTAAAGCTAGCCTATAGGCCACTGGACCCACACGTTCAATAACTTCATATGGGCCAATAAACCTAGGGCTCAACTTACCTTTTCTTCCAAACCTCAACACTTTCTTCCATGGTGACACCTTGAGGAACACTTTTTCGCCAACCGCATATTCTATTTCTTTTCTCTTCAGGTCGGCATAAGATTTTTGTCTGTCTGAGGCAACCTTTAAGTTGGCTTTGATTAATTTCACTTTTTCCTCAGCCTGTTTCACCAGGTCTGGTCCTACCAGTTTGTCTTCTCCCAATTCAGTCCAGCACACTGGAGTTCTACATTTTCTCCCATACAGCGCTTCATATGGGGCCATTTGAATGCTAGCTTGGTAGCTATTGTTGTATGCAAATTCTGCCAGTGAGAGGTATCTATCCCAACTTCCCTCAAACTCAATGACACAACTCCTCAGCATATCCTCAAGGACCTGACATATATTTCATGTTATTATTATCATTTCAGTTCAACATTTGTATCAATTTCATGGGTTTCAATTGCTTACCTGGATTACTCTTTCTGATTGCCCATCCGTCTGAGGATGGAAAGCTGTGCTGAAATGGAGTTGTGTACCCAAGGATTCATGCAACTTCTTCCAGAATCTCGATGTAAACCTTGGGTCTCGGTCAGATATGATGGAAAGTGGAATTCCATGCAGTCTAACTATCTCACTGATATACAATTCTGCTAACTTCTCCAGTGAGTAGTCAGTCCTAATCGCGAGAAAGTGTCTTGACTTTATCAATCTATCAACTATCACCCATGCCGCATCATGTTTCTTAGGGTGAGAGGTAGCCCACTTACAAAATCCATGGTGACCCGATCCCATTTCCATTCAGGTATGCGTATAGGCTGTAGCAAACCTGATGGAACTTGGTGTTTTTCCTTGACTTGCTGACATGTCAAACATTTAGTCACATAGTCACCTATATCCCTCTTCATACCAGGCCACCAATACTGGAGTTTCAGATCATGGTACATCTTTGTACTTCCTGGGTGCATAGCATATACACTGGTGTGTGCCTCTTTTAGAATACTGGCCTTCAATTCCCAATCATCCGTACACACAGTCTTCCTTTATAATCTGAGACACCCATCTGCTTTCACCTCATAATCAGTTGCTTTTCCCTCTGAAATCTTGCTCACAATAGCCATTAGCTTCTCATCTACCTTTTGCCCATCTAATATCTGCTGTAGCAGGTTTGGCCTCACTTGCAACTCAGCCAAAATAGCTCCATCTCGAACCAAGGATAGACGGGCATTCAATGATCTCAAAGCTGTGATGGACTTTCTGCTCAAAGCATCAGCAACTACATTTGCCATCCCAGGATGGTAGTCAATTACACAGTCATAATCCTTCAGGAACTCAATCCATCGCCTCTGTCTAAGGTTGAGCTCCTTCTGGGTTGGCAATTATTTCAGGCTTTTGTGGTCAGTGTAAATATAGCACTTTTCACCATACAAGTAATGAATCCATATCTTGATCACGAAGATAATTACCGCAAGCTCTAGATCATGGGTAGCGTAGTTACGCTCATGTGGCCTTAATCGCACGGAAGCATAGGCGACCACCTTCCCCTCTTGCATCAATACACACCCTAGCCCATTACGTGAGGCATCACTATAGACCAC
Organism: Hevea brasiliensis; assembly: GCF_030052815.1. Lineage (NCBI taxonomy): Eukaryota > Viridiplantae > Streptophyta > Magnoliopsida > Malpighiales > Euphorbiaceae > Hevea > Hevea brasiliensis. The sequence goes on along the minus strand of NC_079496.1, from coordinate 72,707,785 downwards.
AAAGTCCTTTCCGGACACTGGCTGTGTTAACACTGGTGCCTCTGTCAACATAGCCTTCAATTTCTCAAAACTGGTCTGACACTTGTCATTCCAGTCAAATCTGACATTCTTGTGTAACAACTTGGTCATTGGAGCAGCTATTAGGGAAAATCCCTTCACAAATCTTCTGTAATACCCAGCTAGCCCCAAGAAGCTTCTGACCTCAGTTCTATTTCTCGGAGGCTTCCATCCCATCATCGCTTCTATTTTCTTGGGATCCACCTAATCCCATCAGTGACACTATGTGTCCAAGGAATGCAATCTCATTCACCAAAAGTCACACTTGGACAACTTAGCATACGACTTCTTTTCTCGCAGGTTTGCGTAACAATCCTCAAATGTTCATCATGTTCTTCCTGGTCTTGGAGTACACGAGAATGTCATCAATAAAAACCACTACGAACCGATCTAGGTATGGATGGAAGATACGGTTCATAAGGTCCATGAACGCCTGGTGCATTTGTTAGGCCAAAGGGCATCACCGAGAAACTCATAATGCCCATACCGGTCTGAATGCGATCTTGGGCACATCTACATCTTTCACCCTCGGTGATGATACCCACGATCCGAGATCAATCTTAGAAAATACTCCTGCTCCCTTGGTGATCAAGCAGATCAACAATTCTAGGCAACGGATACTTGTTCTTCACGTCACTTTATTCAAGCTGCAGAATCAATACATAGCCTCAAAGTCCCATCCTTCTTCTTTACAAGCAAGACCGAGCTCCCCATGGTGACACCTTGGGCGTATGAACCCCTTATCCAAAGAACTCTTGTGGCGAGTTTTCAACTCCCTCAATTCAGTGGGTGCCATCCTATAAGGAGCAATGGAAATGGGTGCTGTACCCGGCAGTGTCTCAATAGCAAACTCGACTTCCCTTTCTGGTGGCAAACCAGGCAACTCTTCAGGAAATACTTCTGGGAAGTCTCTCACTGTGGGTATGTCACTCAAGTTTGGCTTAGCCTGCCTAGTATCCACCACATGTGCTAGGTAGGCTTCACAGCCTTTTCTCATCATTCTTCTTGCAACTGTGGCTGAGATGACATTGGACAAGAAATCTGTCCTTTCACCCACAACAGTGATCTCATTACCCTCCGGAGTTTTTAGAGAAATCCTCTTCAATTTGCAATCAACTATTGCCTGATGACGTGACAACCAGTCCATTCCCAAAATCACGTCAAACTCATGGAAGGGCAACTCAATCAAGTCTGCCAAGAATTCATACCCCTGAATCCTCAACGGGCAACCTTTGTATACTTTGTTCACCACTACACTGTGGCCTAATGGATTAGTGACCAGAATGTCTTGGTCACTTTCCCCTACCAGTATCCCCCTTTCTACGGGTAGATTGATGCAGATGTATGAATGAGTGGATCCTGGATCCACCAATGCATGCACAGGAGTATTGTAGAGGGAGAACGTACCCCTGATGACGTCCGGGGCATCTTGCTCCTCCTGAGCTCTCAGGGCATAATTTACGGCGGTGGCACATTATCCGCCTCTCTGCGGCTCGGTCTGCGAGCCTCTGTGATGGTCCCACCGCTTGGTTACGGACCTTCTACCCCTTGGTGGGCGGGGCAGTGCATGCTGCTTGTGTCGAATGTAGTAGTTCTGCGTGGGCGGTTCCTCAACCGATGCTCTGTTGACCCACACCTCAAGCGAGCACCGATCACTCTCCAACACTCCCCCTTATGCCATCTTTGATGGTGTGGACAGCGAGAAGATGCCGGGCTGGTCCTCGAACCCCATCCACAGAGCGCCCACGATGGTGTGGTGACCTCTCCTAGGGGTGAGCGTGGCTGGGCCCTGAGGTGACCACGGCCACAGCCTGTGTGAGCTGAACTTTGTGCAGAGGACCCTTGAACTTCTTCCTCGATGCAGAGCCGAACTAGACCGACCGATCCCTCTTCTGTCTCTCTCTTCTAGTCCACTCACTAATTCTCACTTTTTCAACCTTTATGGCAGCTTCCACTAACTTGGTAAATTCGGTGATTCCCAAGGCGGTGAGTGGATCTTGATGTTATCATTTAGTCCCTCTTCAAATCTCTTGCATCTTTCACTTCATTTGGGACTATCTCCCTTCCGTAGCGGCTTAATCGGACAAATTCTTTCTCATATTCGCCACCGACATTTGTCTCTGCCTCGTGTTAATAAATTCCCTTCTTCTCTCTTCTAGGTATACAAGACCCACATACTTCTTCTTGAATTCGAGAGAAAGAAATCCCAAGTTCTGACTTATTTGCACTTCATCGACAACTGTGTCCCACCACTCATAAGCATCATCTTGCAAGAAAGAGATGGCGACTTCCAGGTTTTGCTCTAGATTGCGGTGAAGTTGTTTCAAGACTCTGCCTGCCTGCTCAACCAATTCTACGCAATGAGTCATCTTCTCTCTTGCCATAGAAATCCACGCCCCAAATTTTCTTAACCTTTCCAGTGTGACCTGCGTGGAGCTGGTGGTGGTGGTGGTGGTCTGGCATTACCCCACCATGCATGCGAAGAAGTCGGCCATTTGTTGGAACATGGCACAGGGAGGTGGCGAGCTCGCTTGAGTGGCGGAGCAGATTCTCTCATGCCCCAGTCTCACTGCTGCAGTGGAGCATGACTCTCCACTTCCTCCTCAACGGCTCTCGAGATGAAGGATCCATATCCTATTCAAAATAAGAAAGATAAACAGATCTGCGTTAGTGTCACCTCGACTCTTACATATGCAATGCATGGTATGGACTCAATCTAGGCCCGAAGCGCCTAACCGTGCTCGATACCACTAAATGTGACACCCCTTACCCGTGTATAGTATACTGAGTAAGTAATGCCACAGTGTACCGGCACACTCTAATATTCCTCAATTAATTTAGACAATGCTTTTGCATATAATTTATGAAATACAATTTATTTAAACGATTCATCAAAAGTATCATACATTGAAGGTTCCGAAAATTTTAAAGAAAATCCATGAGTACCGCTAAAAATGGAGAAAACTGTTCTTGAACTGTTAAAAAAACTTCCAATATAAAAAATCATTAATTCTCAACTTCAATATAATAACAAAAATCAATATCAAAATTTCAACAATTTTTCATTATAATCTTTAAACAACCTATTCATTTCACAAAATCCATATCTCATATACAAGCAATAAATAAATGCTCAAATCTTGCATTCATAGTCATAACTTTCATTATTTACATAAACATCAAAATATATTACATGAGTTCAAATACATATGAGAAAATACAAATCTGCTACAAAATATCAAAATGACAAAATGACACCTAGTGCCCTACCGATGCAATCGCAGTAGTGAGGTGACACGCATAATCGAGCGTAACTGCCGATGGACTCACCCACTGCGTGGTCTACTGGGCTCACGATCGGAATCTCCAGTACCTACGCGTGGCAAAAGCAACGTGCTAAGCAATAATGCTTAGTGGTGCAATAATATAATAGAAGAAATTGGCAAGAAAATAAATGTGTATGCAAAGTGTATGCTTTCTTTGTTTGATTTTGGTATATTCATTAATTCATTAACTCTATTCACTTTTATTCATTTGGTTGCCCCCAGTAACCTACACTAGACGCATCGGATCGATAACGGGTAACCGCACCGGGTACCTAGTACCTCGGGCCGTCACACCATCGGTCACATACGTATCTCCCGTAATGTAACAGCGGCTAACAAGTCAGAATAATATCCGCACAAGGCCAAGTCTCAATACAAAGTCAGAATGGCTAAAAGCCATGAAATCACAGAATGGCATTTTTGCCATGTGCAGTACTGCTAACTGAACCCTATTGGCATGCCAAACTATCCAAACCAATCTTATTAGGTATACTAGGGCATTTGAAACTCTTAAATTTGTCAATTGTGAATTTCAATTTTTTTTTGGTGTTACTATTCATCATTGGTCAACAAAAATGTTGACTTTTAGAATAAAAATGTGTACATCAACTTTGGCACTCCCAACATACCACATTTGGTGTTTAAAACTTGTTGGCATTAAGTGTTTTTACCATTTCTAAGCATTAAACCAAAGGAGCAGATTTTTCAGATTTTGTACCATAACTTCACTGTTCCATTGGACACTGTTACTGTTGGAATTTGAAGAAATGTAAAACATAAAAGTTGTTCCTTATTTTGTCTAGTTGAATTTCCTTTTTTGAATCACTCCATTTGGAGTTTTGTAGCTCCAGATATGGCTCAAAAACCTAGGCTGTCCGGATATGCAGTCTGCAGAATTTTACCATATCTACAGTGCATGAACAGTGACTTGAGTCACTTGGTTGACTGGGTTCTGGCCATAATTTGGGGTAGGTTCCTTCATGAAAGTTGTTTGTCTATGTCTTAACTTGTTGCTGTAAAAATTTCAGACCAATTGACCAAATATACAGTGACTTATGGCCAAATGAACAGTTACTGTTCATTTTGTCAAATTCTGCAGAGGCAGTTTCAGGGTTCCGGATTGTGGCTGAGTTTTGACCCTTTTGCTTTGGTCTTTCGGGCATGGTTTCTTCAGCAAAAATGTGCCATTATAAGCCTAGTTTCATGTCCAATTGGCCAAACATCAATTGGACAAGCACAGCCCAAGTTATGGCAGTGCAAAGGGACTGAAATTTCAGTCCCTATGCTGCTGTCCATAGGGCAGATTTCACCTCACTTTGCCATAGCATTTTTCAGTCCCATTTATGGTCAACATATCTAAAATGGTCACTAATTGACCATTACAATGTGCCCTAATAATTTCCTAAGCCAATTCACACTTTCACCTTTCCAAACCCTAATTTCCATATGAATTTTTCACAACATGCTTTAATTAACTATCTCTTTCAATAATCACATGCATACATGGTTTAATCTTGATATCTAGTCCACTTTAAGTCCATCAAAACACTCATACCTTTTCATTCAATAGGGCTGCCAAAACTTAGGGCATGGATAGACATAGATTTCATTCATTTTAGTTATAAATTCCTACTTATTCCAAGTCTCTAACATAGAATTTAAAAGCTTTAATTGTATATATGCACTAACCTTGTTTGGGCAGAATTTTCCCAAGCAATTCCTTCACTTTCTTGGCTTTTCTTGGCTGCCAAAGGCTTTAGCAAGGTGCTAGGCAAGTTTTAGTGAAGCTAGGTTAGGATTTTATGGTGAGACAAGGTAGGAAATCAAGCTTGCTTGATTGAGCTCCAATGGAGGGTGGAAGGAAGGGTTCACGTTTTTGGTGGAGAAGAAGGAGAAGAAGAGCAGCTGATTTTTGGTCTCATTAGTCTTCATTTATCTCTTTAACTTGTTAGTCAAAGGATGGCTTATTTGTGATTGGTCCACATTTCCTTAATGACATCACTTTGAGGTCATAATTTGCATTTGTTGCATTTTTCTTTTCTTTCCTCCACTACTCATTTTTAATTTAATTTCTAGCAATATTTCTTCATATTTTATGTCATATTAATTATTTACTCAACTGGACAAGTCGGCCAAAAATCACCTCGGAAGGCGAAATGACCAAAATGCCCTCCGTTTGGCTTAACGGGTCAAAATCGTCTGTACCGATTGAAAAATTTTTCTAGGTATTTTCTTGGCATTCTAATGCCATGGGAACCTCAATTACCCTTCTCTGGAGTCCCAAAAATTATTTTATAATTTTTCCCCCGGGTCTAGGGCTCCTCGTTGCGAGAACCGCAACTTCCCTCCGGTGACCCATTGCTTGGGCACCGGCTCGTTTGACTCAGTTGTATTTTATTTTTAAAATTTTTACTAAATTTTTCTTATTAATATTTGAGTTAATTAGGGTTCCTGACTTTAGTTTAAATATTTTTCCGGACGTTCTAGCTGTCCGGACCGACACCGGTCACCGGAACAGTAGGATGTACGGAGTGGTTATCGGGAGGGTGTTACACTGTATCTCACAAATCATTCTTTATCTCACTAACTATGCAAGACTAATCCGATAGGGCCATCTTCGATGTGATTCTAACTCCCTATGGTCGGGGAGGTGGAATCATCGTGCACAGTACCATCACAATAATGAATCTTCCGCAAGGGCCATAACGATAAAATAAACTTAGATCTAACCTCAAATTAGAGGAAAATCTAAGCCTGTGCACGTACCATGGTAATCAAAACACAACTAACTCCATTGTCTTCTCAACAATTGAGAGAGACGGGTAATAACCTAGTCAAGCATCTATAGTGAGATATAAAACAATATCATAATCCTTTTAGTGAGCATAAATCACAATATAATTCGATTCAAAGTCAATTCCAATATCCAATAATTTTTATGCTCATCACAATTCAAATCATAAATTTGCATTTTTCCATGAAAATTACCATCACAATTCAAAACATGTTCTATCACAAATTTCCAAAACATAATTTATTCAATCCATAACAATGCTTAATACTTGTGGAAATACCATTTCACAAAGCTAAATTCATAAATAGTATAACAATTTTCAACAATCATTGAATTAAATCCAATGCTTGTTAAACCTAATACATAAGAAAAATATGTCATTTAATCATATGAAATATTCAAACAAAATCAGTTAAAAACTAGTTGTGCACAAACCTCTGATGACTGTCTCCTGGTCTGGACTCAGTGTTTCCTTCCCTTTCCCTAAGTCCTTGCTAACTGAGAAACACAATTTGAAGTGTTTCAGTACAAAATTAAATTGTCTCTAACAATAATGTTCGATAAGTAATTCACTGAATACCCTTATTTGCTTAATCAACCAATATATCGACCCTCGATGCATTCTAGGTAAACTAGGTTTTAGTGTCACTAATATGTCACATTCGATAGTATTTTAGGGTTGGTACGTTTTACCAAACTCATTTCCTTTTTTAGTGCATTTTAATGCAACTTGCTGGATTCTAGGATACTAGTTTGACCTAGCCGGACGACCTAATTCCCTCGGTTTTCGGGTTTCGGTCAAAACTACAAACTTGTAGATCTATGTCTTACGGAACACGGGGCAAAACTTTAGGTCAGTCTGAGTTATGTAGACCAAGTTATGGTCATTTTAATGTTGCTGGTCAAATGGCATCAAATTTGGCCATTTTAGGTCAATTTGGTCAACTTTGGTTCGGCCAGTTTTTGGACCCGAACTTGTGCAAGCTGTTTGACTTGCTTATGGTCATTTCTGGGCTTTGGTGTCTTCATAAGACTTGTAGGTATGGATTTTAACTATTCATGGTTAAAATTTCAGGTCAATTGGACGTGTTTTGAGTGAGTTATGGCCTTTACATTAACTGCTGCCCAATTGGTCAGTTTTCAGGTTTCACTTGCACTTAATCCGAATTGGTCATTTTTCATGTCACCTTGCATGCAGAATTTTGGTATGCTTTCTTAATAAAAGTTGGCACATTTTGTGACTAGTTTCACCTCCAATTGGTCTCATACCAATTGAAGTTACACATTTAAAGTTATAGGCTAAAATGCATACTGCCCTTAATTACCTTGCTTAAACATACATCAATGACACATTTACCTTACTATATGTCCACTTCCCTTATCAATTCTGTTTTGGTACATTACCAAAACCATATACCACTTCATTTTAAATTCATTTTGGGCAGATTACGAACATCCTCAATACACCAAATAAAACTCTAATTCACAAAGTCCAAATACAATCACATATACACATAAACATTTCTAGTTTTTACATACACTTTGCACAACTAATTCATATACATATCCATCAATCCTCAATGTCATAATTCTGCCAATATCTTCATGAACTCATACATTTATCAAAGAGTCCCAAGGCTGCCGAATTGTTCCACAATGCCAAAGTGTCCTACACTTCATCAATTTCCATTCTAAGTGCACAATCACAATATACATGTGGAATAATTTACTAGGACATTAAATCACCCTAATCAAATAATTTCTCATCAAATATATGTATGAATATTTCATTAAACATACAATTCTATGGCTGTCCAAAATTGATATATCAAGAACTCCTCAAACTTGAACATTTTCTTCACAATTCAAACACCCATAACAAGTATACAAAGTTTAACAAAGCAATGTTCAAAAATACAAACTTACCTTTGGTTGGGACTTGTTAAACCTTCACTAAACTTCTTGATTTTGGTATCAAGCTCTTCCTTGTGATGTGAGGACAATTTTTACTGAAGCTACCTAGGTGATTGGAGGTAAATTGAAGGAGTGCATGAAGCTTAAAGAAAAATGGCCATGGAGGTTTTGGGAGCTTTTCATTTACGGCATGGATGATTCTCAAGCTTGAAGATGAAGTGTTTAGTGGATAAATCTGCCCACTAACACATATTATAATCCTTAGTTTATTCCTTAGTGGTCCACTCACTTTAGTTTAATCATTTTATATGTTAAATGTGTTATTTACACAATTTTCACTCCACTTTTGGCTATTTACATTAGGTACCACCAAATTAATTCTTCATTTTATTTTCTAAGTGTAATATTATTTATTTTTAATGGAAATTTAGGTCAAAAGACAATTCGGAATGTCAAATGACCATAATGCCCCTGTTCGAGTTGCATTTACGACTTTTCGGTAACACCGGGTTTTGTCCGTTTTTCGATTTCTCACTTTTCTTTGTACTAATTATTTAATTTTTCTTTGATATTTCTAATGATATTTATACTTCAATTGATGTCTCTTTAAGTCCTAAAAATATTTTCCAGGGTTCCCCGCGGTCCAGGGTTAGTCAACGGCCCACGCCGTGACTTCCCGGTGCGGTCACCCATCGCTAGGGTTCTCTGCTCGCTTAACTTGGTTACATTTCTTTGCTATTATTTTTCCTTTGTTTTTCTTGTATTTTCTTTTCTTGTATTTCATTATTTTATGTCTCCTCACACATAACGAAGTGTAGTTCTAGGCATCCTAGCTGTCTGAACAGCACTGGTCACCGGAATAGTAAAACGCACTACCAAACTTAGGGGTGTTACAATTCTCCCCCCATTAAATAAATTTCGCCTCGAAATTTTACCTGGTATTAGTCTCTGAACAGCTGTGGGTGTTGTCTCCTCATATCCTCTTCACGTTCCCAAGTAGCTTCCTGGCCTGAATGATGGTTCCACAGCACTTTAACCAGGTGTATCTGTTTATTCCTCAGCTGCTTTACTTCATAAGCCAGAATTTTTATGGGTTCTTCCTCATATGAGAGGTCTGGATTTACTTCAATCTCTTCAACTGATAGTACATGAGATGGGTCGGATCTGTACCTCCTTAACATGGACACATGGAAGACGCTGTGTATCCTTGCTAGCTCTAGAGGTAATGCTAACCGATATGCCAAAGGACCCACTCTTTCCAGAACCTCATATGGTCCGATGAAACGAGGACTCAGTTTCCCCTTTCTGCCAAATCTCATAATCCTCTTCCAAGGAGAAACTTTGAAGAATACCTTATCACCCACTGCATACTCAATATCTCTTCTTTTCAGATCAACATAGGACTTCTGACGATCTGATGCAGCCTTGAGTCTATCTTTGATCAATCTAATCTTTTCCTCTGTCTGCTGAACAATTTTTTTGGCCCAATCATCTTCCTTTCACCTACTTCATACCAACATAAGGGAGTTCTGCACTTTCTGCCATATAAAGCTTCATATGGAGGCATCCCAATGCTTGATTGGTAGTTGTTGTTATAAGCAAACTCAATCAAAGGCAAGTGTGTATCCCAACTACCTTCAAATTCAATCACACAAGCCCGTAGCATATCCTCCAATGTCTAAATAACCCTTTCGATCGCCATCCGTCTGGATGGAATATCTTGTCTTTGAAGTTCAATCTAGTTCTTAGGGCTCTCAAGACTACCCTAATCTAGAAGTGAACCTAAGATCTCTGTCAGATGCAATTGATACTGGCACTCCATGCAGTTTTACAATTTCATTTATGTAGAATCTGGCCAATCTTTCCAGGCTATAGTCCATCCGGACTGGCAAAAAGTGATTAGACTTGGTTAGTCTATCAACTATAACCTATACTGCATCATGACTATTTTGTGTCCTCAGAAATCTCATCACAAAATCCATAGTTATCTGTTCCCTTACAATGTTTCATAGGGTGCCACTTGTATGCTAGCTTGACACTTATTAATGTATACAAATTCTGTTAGTGGGATGTATCTGTCCCATCTCCTCTCGGATTCAATGACACAAGTTCTCAATATATTCTTGAGGGCTTATCACATTTTACAGGTTATTATTATCATTTCATTTCATTATTTATAAGAACTCAATGAGTTTCCGAATTTACCTGAATTACTTGTTTCGACTGTCCATCCGTTTAAGGATGATAAGTCGTACTGATATCTTTAAGCTTATAGCAATTACTGCGGTATAGGTAATTCACATTAATATAACTGAGTCACTGACTCTAGCTACCTTACAAGTGTAGTCGTTTGATAGGCTAGTTCTGAAGTTTTGCATTTCTGACTAAAATTTTCACATTTATTTCCAGTAATAGTACTCTATTCGGGTGCAACTGTATCAATTTATAGATTACTTACAAATATTCTTAATTTATTATACGACGAGGAAGTACGTAGCTCTACACAATAATCCTGTGTCGGTACTGTAATCTGCAGCTTACAATACAAACATCGAGAACATTTGTGACACCCCTTACCCGTGTACAGTATACCCGAGTAAGCAATGTCACACGGTGTACCGGCACACTCTATTATACCTTAATTAATTTTTATCATGGTTTTGAATGTAACTTGTGAAATATAATATATTTGAGCCATTTATCGAAATTATAATTTATTTGAGGTTCCGAAAATTTCATAGAAAATCCGGCAGAGTACCGGCTAAAAATGGAGAAAACAGTTCTTCGGAACCTGTGAAAAACACTTCCAATATTCATATTCAATCAACTCAACTCCAATATCAAAATCTCAATATTTTTCAATCTCATTTCTCAGTCATGCATCTCATGTGATAATCATGTATAAATCACAGATAAATATTCACTTTTCCATTCACAAACACAATTCTCATTATTTACATGAACATCAAAATACATTATATAAGTTCAATTACATATGAGAAATAAAAATTTAGTTACAAAATATCAAAATGAAACCTAGTGTCCTACCAATGCACTGTGGATGGTGAGGTGACACGGACACTATGCAGAACTGTAGGATGGACTCACCCAGTCTGCGGTCTACTGGGCTCACGATCAGTATCTCCATAACCTACGCGTGGCAAAAGCAAGGCGCTAAGCAATGATGCTTAGTGGTGCAATAATAAAATAAAAGAAAATAGCAGAAAATAAATATGTATTGAATGTATATGTCTTATTTGTTTTGTATTTGTTATATTCGTTTATTTCTTTAACTTTGTCCATTTTCATTCATTTGGTTGCCCAAGTAACCTATACTGGACGACTGGACTGGATAAACGGGTATACTGGCGCTGGGTATCTAATTCCTCAGGCCGTCACACCATCGGTCACGTATGTATCTCCCGATGTGCAACAGAACAGCTAACAAGCTGTAAATAGTATTAGGCACAAGGCCAAATATCAACACAAGGTCAGAATGGCTAAAAGCCATAAAATCACAGAATGGCATAATGCCATGTGCAGTACTGCTAACTGAACCCTATTGGCATGCCAAACTATCCAAACCAATCTTGTTAGGTATACTAGGGTATTTGATACTTTAAAATTCTTCAATTTGTGAATTTCAAGTTTTGGTGTCACTATTCACTTCATTAATCAACAAAAATGTTGACTTTTGGATAGAAAATAGGTGTATTGGTTTTAACACTCCCAATGTACCACATTTTGCATTTAAAACTTGTTGGAATTAATCACCAAATCAATTTCCAAACTTAGCACTAAGGGGCAGAATTTTCAGTTTTTGTACCATAAATTTACTGTTCCATTAGAGACTCTTACAGTGGAAATTTGAGGAAATGGTAAACATGAAAGTTGTTCCTTATTTTGTCTAGTTGAATTTCTTTTTTTGAATCACTCCATTTGGAGTTTTGTAGCTCCAGATATGGTCTAAAAACCACAGCTGGCCGGATTGGAAAACTGCAGAATTTACCAAATCTACAATACAATGAACAGTGATTTCCACTGCCTTGTTGGATGGGTTCTGGCCATAATTTGGGGTAGGTTTCTTCATGAAAGTTGTTTGTATATGTCTTATCTTGTTGCTGTAAAAATGTTAGGTCAATTAACCATATCTACAGTGAGTTATGGCCAAATGAACAGTTACTATTCATTTGGTCATTCTGCAGAACCTGTTTGCAGGGTATCCGGATTGGGGCCAACTTTTGGTCCTCTTGCTTTGGTCTTTTGGGCATGGTTTCTTCAGCAAAATTGTGCCATTTTATGTCTAGTTTCATGTCCAATTGGCCAAACACCAATTGAACCTACACAGCCAAAGTTATGGCTGTCCAAGTGGGCTGGACTCACAGCCTCCTTACTGCTGTCCCTAGGCAGCCTACCATTTCACTTTGCCATGCTATATTTCAATCCAAATTATGGTCAACTTACCTCAAATGGCCACTAATTGACCATTAGAATGTTCTTTAAAAATTTCATAAGCCAAGTCAAATTTTCACTCCCTAAAACCCTAATTTCCATTTCAATTCACCCATACACCTAGTTGAACACTTTCACTCATTATATATGTGTATATGCACCTTAAACATAATCTCTAATTTATTCTAAGTTCATTAAAACAGTCAAACTCATTCCTTTCTAGGGCTGCCGAAATTCATGGTGGACATACACAAAATTTTTATTCATTTTAGTTACAATTTCGTACTTATTTCAAGTCTCTTAACATAGAAATAAAGAGCTTTAGGTGTATATGTGCACTAACCTTTGAGTAGCACTTCTTGGACTTGTATTCTCCTTAGAATTTCTACTTCTTATGGCTGCCTAGAGTTGCCTTGTGATGTGGAGATGAATTTTTGTGAAGGTGACTTAGGGTTTTGAGGTGAGGAAAGCATAGAAATTGAAGCTTTTAAAAACCAAAAATGGAGGTTTGGGCTAAGCAAGGTTTCGGCTGGTTTTGGGAGGAAGGAGGTGGCTGTTTACTTTTTGTTTTCTTTGGTCTTTATTTATCTCTTTTATTAGTTAGTGAAATGGTTGTTTAGTTATAATTGGTGGAAACTTTTTAAATGACATCACATTATGTCATAAATGAGCCTTTTTTTTATTTTTCTTTTCTTTTCATCACTACTCAATTTCAATTTAATTTTTAGTAATGTTTATTCATATTTTATGTCATATTAATTATTTACTTAACTGGACAAGTTGGCCAAAAATACCTGTGAAGGCGAAATGATCAAAATGCCCTCCGTTTGGCTTAACGGGTCAAAATTATCTGTACCGATTGAAAAAAATTTTTAAATATTTTCTTGGCATTCTAATGCCATAGGAACCTCAATAACCCTTCTCTGGAGTCCCAAAAATTATTTTATAATTTTTCCCCTGGGTCTAGGGCTCCTAGTTGCGAGAACCGCAACTTCCCTCTGGGTTACCCATCGCTTGGGCACCGGCTCATTTAACTTGGTTGTATTTTATTTCTAAAATTTTTACTAAATTTTTCTTATTAATATTTGAGTTAATTATGATTTCTCACTTTAGTTTAAATATTTTTCCGAATGTTCTAGCTGTCCGGACCGACACCGGTCACCGGAACAGTAGAATGTACGGAATTGCTACTGGGAGGGTGTTACAACTCTTGCCCTCTAATTTAAATTTCGTCCTCGAAATTTACCCGATGCAAACAGTTGAGGGAACTGTTGCCTCATCGTCTCTTCACTTTCCCAAGTTGCCTCCTCGGTGTTGTGGTGCCTCCAAAGCACTTTCACCAGTGGAATCTGCTTGTTCCTCAATTCTTTTACTTCTCGAGCTGGGATCCGTAGAGGTTCTTCTTCATATGTCAAATCCGGTTGTATTTCAATTTCTTCCCTGGAGATGACATGTGAAGGATCTGAGCGGTATCTTCTGAGCATAGACACGTGGAACACATTGTGGATCTTGTCCAGCTCTGATGGTAAAGCTAGCCTATAGGCCACTGGACCCACACGTTCAATGACTTCATATGGGCCAATGAACCTAGGGCTTAACTTACCTTTTCTTCCAAACCTCAGTACTTTTTTCCATGGTGACACCTTGAGGAACACTTTATCGCCAACCGCATATTCTATTTCTTTTCTCTTCAGGTCGGTATAAGATTTCTGTCTATCTGAGGCAACCTTCAGATTGGCTTTGATTAGTTTTACTTTCTCCTCAGTCTGTTTCACCAGGTCTGACCCTACCAGTTTGTCTTCGCCCAATTCAGTCCAGCACACTGGAGTTCTACATTTTCTCTCATACAGTGCTTCATATGGGGCCATTTGGATGCTAGCTTGGTAGCTATTGTTGTATGCAAATTATGCCAGTGGGAGGCATCTATCCCAACTTCCCTCAAACTCAATGACACAACCCCTCAGCATATCCTCAAGGACCTGACATATATTTCATGTTATTATTATCATTTTAATTCAATATTTGTATCAATTCCATTGGTTTCAATTGTTTACTTGGATTACTCTTTCTGATTGCCCATCCGTCTGAGGATGGAAAGCTGTGATGAAGTGGAGTTATGTACCCAAGGACTCATGCAACTTCTTCCAAAATCTCGATGTAAACCTTGGGTCTCGGTCAGATATGATGGAAAGTGGAATTCCATGCAATCTAACTATCTCACTGATATACAATTCTGCTAACTTCTCCAGTGAGTAGTTAGTCCTAACTAGCAGAAAGTGTGTTGACTTTGTCAATTTATCAACTATCACCCATACTACATCATGTTTCTTCTGGGTGAGAGGTAGACCACTTACAAAATCCATGGTGACCCGATCCCATTTCCATTCAGGTATGCGTATAGGCTATAACAATCCCGATGGAACTTGATGTTATGCCTTGACTTGCTGACATGTCAAGCATTTAGTCACATAGTCAGCTCTGTCCTTCTTTATACCAGGCCACCAATACTGAAGCTTCATATCATGATACATCTTTGTACTTCCTGGGTGCATAGCATATACACTGGTGTGTGCCTCTTTTAGAATACTGGCCTTCAATTCCCCATCATCTGGTACACACAGTCTTCCTTTGTAATACAGACACCCATCTGCTTTCACCCCATAATCAGTTGCTTTTCCCTCTGAGATTTTGCTCATAATAGCCATTAACTTTTCATCTACCTTTTGCCCATTTAAAATCTGCTGTAGCAGGTTTGGCCTCACTTGCAACTCAGCCAAAATAGCTCCATCTCGAATCAATGTTAGACGGGCATTCAATGATCTCAAAGCTGTGATGGATTTTCTGCTCAAAGCATCAGCAACAACATTTGCCTTCCCAGGATGGTAGTCAATTACACAATCATAGTCCTTCAGGAACTCAATCCATCGCCTCTGTCTAAGGTTGAGCTCCCTCTGAGTTGGCAAATATTTTAGACTTTTGTGGTCTGTGTAAATGTAGCATTTTTCACCATATAAGTAATGCCTCCATATCTTCAGTGCGAAGATAATTGCTGCAAGCTCTAGATCATGGGTAGGGTAGTTCTGTTCATGTGGCCTTAGCTGTCTGGAAGCATAAGCGACCACCTTCCCCTCTTGCATCAATACACACCCTAACCCATTATATGAGGCATCACTGTAGACCACAAAGTCCTTTCCTGACACTGGCTGTGTTAACACTGGTGCCTCTGTCAACATAGCCTTCAACTTCTCAAAACTGGTCTGACACTTGTCATTCCAATCAAATCTGACATTCTTGTGTAACAGCTTGGTCATTGGAGCAGCTATTAAGGAAAATCCTTTCACAAATCTCCTGTAATACCCAGCTAGCCCCAAGAAGCTTCTGACCTCAGTTGTATTTCTGGGAGGCTTCCATTCCATTACTGCTTCTATTTTCTTGGGATCCACTCTAATCCCATCAGCTGACACTTTGTGTCCAAGGAATGCAATCTCATTCAACCAAAAGTCACACTTGGACAACTTAGCATACAGCTTCTTTTCTCTCAGGGTTTGCAGAACAATCCTCAAATGTTTATCATGTTCTTCCCTGGCCTTGGAATACACCAAAATATCATCAATAAAGACCACTACGAACCGATCTAAGTGTGGATGGAAGATACGGTTCATAAGGTCCATAAATGCCGCTGGTGCATTTGTTAGGCCAAAGGGCATTACCAGGAACTCATAATGCCCATACCGGGTCCTGAATGCAGTCTTTGGCAAATCTACATCCTTCACCCTCAACTGATGATACCCTGATCTGAGATCAATCTTAGAAAATACTCATGCTCCCTTCAACTGATGAAACAGATCATCAATTCTAGGCATCAGATATTTGTTCTTCACAGTCACTTTATTCAACTGCCGGTAATCGATGCATAGCCTCAAAGTCCCATCCTTCTTTTTCACAAACAGCACTGGAGCTCCCCACAGTGACACACTGGGGCTCCCCACAGTGACACACTGGGGCGTATCAACCCCTTATCAAGCAACTCTTGCAACTGAGTTTTCAACTCCCTCAATTCAGTGGGTGCCATTCTATAAGGAGCAATGGAAATGGGTGCTGTACCCGGCAGTGTCTCAATAGCAAATTCAACATCCCTTTCTGGTGGTAAACTAGGCAACTCTTCAGGAAATACCTCTGGGAAGTCTCTTACTGTGGGTATATCACTCAAGTTTGGCTTAGCCTGCCTAGTATCCACCACATGTGCTAGGTAGGCTTCACAGCCTTTTCTCATCATTCTTCTTGCAACTGTGGCTGAGATGACATTGGACAAGAAATCTGTCCTTTCCCCCACAGCTGTGATCTCATTACCCTCAGAAGTTTTCAGAGAAATTCTCTTTAATTTGCAATCAACTATTACCTGATGACGTGACAACCAGTCCATTCCCAAAATCACGTCAAACTCGTGGAAAGGCAACTCAATCAGGTCTGCCAAGAATTCATACCCCTGAATCCTTAACGGGCAACCCTTGTATACTTTGTTCACCACTGCACTGTGGCCCAATGGGTTAGTGACCATAATATCTTGGTCACTCTCCCCTACTAGTATCCCCCTTTCTACGGGTAAGTTGATGCAGATGTATGAATGAGTGGATCCTGGATCCACCAATGCATGCACAGGCGTATTGTAGAGGGAGAACGTACCCCTGATGACGTCCGGGGCATCTTGCTCCTCCTGGGCTCTAATGGCATAGGCTCTGGCAGGTGGTCTGTTATCTGGCCTCTCTGCTGGCTCAGATGCAGGCCTCTGTGATGGTCCCACTGCATCAGATTTGCCAGATTTCCTACCCCTTTGTGGTGCAGGAGCAGGTCTATCTGCTTGTGTTGGAGTAGCTGTAGTAGTTCTGCGTGGACAGTTCTTCAACTGATGCTCTATTGACCCACACCTTAAGCAGGCACCAGTCACTCTCCAACACTCTCCCTTATGCCATTTCAAACAATGTGGACATGCAGAAGATGCTGGGGCTGGTCCCCTGAACCCCATCCCTGGAGAGCTGCCCACTGATGGTGTGGACTGACCTCTCCTAGGGGTAAACTGTGGCCTGGGCCCCTGAGACTGACCCTGACCTTGTGGCTGACCTGAACTCTGTGCAGGTGGACCCTTGAACTTCTTCCCAAATGCAGGAGATGAACTAGACTGACCTGGGCCCCTCTTCTGCTGCCTCTCTCTTCTGGTCTGCTCACTTATTCTAACCTTTTCAACCTTTATTGCAGCTTCCACTAACTTGGTGAAGTCTGTGATTCCCAAGGCAGTGATCATGATCTTTATATTATCATTTAATCCCTCTTCAAATCTCTTACACCTTTCAGCTTCATTAGGGACTATCTCCCTTCCGTAGCGGCTCAATCTAACAAATTCCTTTTCATACTCGGCCACTGACAGCTGTCTCTGCCTCAGGTTAATGAATTCCCTTCTTCTCTCTTCTAGGTATACAGTACCCACATATTTCTTCTTGAATTCAGAGAGGAAGAAGTCCCAAGTTACCGTTTCTGGCTGTACTTCACTGGACACCGTATCCCACCATTCATAAGCATCATCTTGCAACAGAGATATGGCAACTTCTAGGTTTTGTTCAGGAGTGCAGTGGAGTTGTTTTAAAACTCTGCTGTTTCGTTTCAACCAATTTTCTACCGCAATGTAATCATCTTCTCTCTTGCCGAAGAAGTCCACTGCTCCAAATTTTCTTAATCTTTCCAGGTGGGATTTTGGTTGTGAAGCTGGTGGTGGTGGTGGTGGTGGTGCTGGCATTACCCCAGCCATTTGTCTGAAGAATTCGGCCATTTTTTGAAACATGGCCTGTGGAGGCTGAGTAGGCTCTGCTTGAGTTGGCGGAGCAGGTTCTCCCATACCCTCAGTCTCAGCTGCTGCAGGTGGAGCATGACTCTCCACTTCCTCCTCAACTGCCCTCTAAGATGTAGGGTCCATATCCTATTCAAAATAAGAAAGACAAACAGATCTGCATTAGTGTCACCTCGACTCTTACAAATGCAATGCATGGTATGGACTCAATCTAGGCCCAGAAATGCCAAAACCGTGCTCTGATACAACTAAATGTGACACCCCTTACCCGTGTACAGTATACCCGAGTAAGCAATATCACACGGTGTACCGGCACACTCTATTATACCTTAATTAATTTTTATCATGGTTTTGAATGTAACTTGTGAAATATAATATATTTGAGCCATTTATCGAAATTATAATTTATTTGAGGTTCCGAAAATTTTATAGAAAATCCGGCAGAGTACCGACTAAAAATGGAGAAAACAGTTCTTCGGAACCTGTGAAAAACACTTCCAATATTCATATTCAATCAACTCAACTACAATATCAAAATCTCAATATTTTTCAATCTCATTTCTCAGTCATGCATCTCATGTGATAATCATGTATAAATCACAGATAAACATTCACTTTTCCATTCACAAACACAATTCTCATTATTTACATGAATATCAAAATACATTACATAAGTTCAATTACATATGAGAAAATAATAATTTAGTTACAAAATATCAAAATGAAACCTAGTGTCCTACCAATGCACTGTGGATGGTAAGGTGACACGGACACTATGCAGTGCTGCAGGATGGACTCACCCAGTCTGCGGTCTACTGGGCTCACGATCGATTCTCTAACCTACGCGTGGCAAAAGCAACGCGCTAAGCAATGATGCTTAGTGGTGCAATAATAAAATAAAAGAAAATAGCAGAAAATAAATATGTATTGAATGTATATGTCTTATTTGTTTTGTATTTGTTATATTCATTTATTTCTTTAACTTTGTCCATTTTCATTCATTTGGTTGCCCAAGTAACCTATACTGGACGACTGGACTGGATAAACGGGTATACTGGCACTGGGTATCTAGTACCTCGGGCCGTCACACCATCGGTCACGTATGTATCTCCCGGCAGGCAAATGTAAGCCTAACAAGTCAGAATAGTATTAGGCACAAGGCCAAATATCAACACAAGGTCAGAATGGCTAAAAGCCATAAAATCATAGAATGGCATAATGCCATGTGCAGTACTGCTAACTGAACCCTATTAGCATGCCAAACTATCCAAACCAATCTTGTTAGGTATACTAGGGCATTTGATACTTTAAAATTCTTCAATTTGTGAATTTCAAGTTTTGGTGTCACTATTCACTTCATTAGTCAACAAAAATGTTGACTTTTGGATAGAAAATAGGTGTATTGGTTTTAACACTCCCAATGTACCACATTTTGCATTTAAAACTTGTTGGAATTAATCACCAAATCCATTTCCAAACTTAGCACTAAGGGGCAGAATTTTCAGTTTTTGTACCATAAATTTACTGTTCCATTAGAGACTGTTACATTGGAAATTTGAGGAAATGGTAAACATGAAAGTTGTTCCTTATTTTGTCTAATTGAATTTTTTTTTTGAATCACTCCATTTGGAGTTTTGTAGCTCCAGATATGGTCTAAAAACCACAGCTGGTCGGATTGGAAAACTACTGAATTTACCAAATGTATAGTACAATGAATAGTGACTGCGACTGCCTTGTTGGATGGGTTCTGGCCATAATTTGGGGTAGGTTTCTTCATGAAAGTTGTTTGTCTATGTCTTATCTTGTTGCTGTAAACATTTCAGGTCAATTGACCATATCTACAATCAGTTATGGCCAAATGAACAGTTACTGTTCATTTGGTCATTCTGCAGAACCTGTTTGCAGGGTATCCGGATTGGGGCCAACTTTTGGTCCTCTTGCTTTGGTCTTTTGGGCATGGTTTCTTCAGAAAAATTGTGCCATTTTATGTCTATTTTCATTTCCAATTGGCCAAACACCAATTGAACCTACACAGCCAAAGTTATGGCTGTCCAAGTGGGCTGGACTCACAGCCTCCTTGCTGCTGTCCCTAGGCAGCCTACCATTTCACTTTTCCATGCTATATTTCAATCCAAATTATGGTCAACTTACCTCAAATGGTCACTAATTGACCATTAGAATGTTCTTTAACAATTTCATAAGCCAAGTCAAATTTTCACTCCCTAAAACCCTAATTTCCATTTCAATTCACCCATACACCTAGGTGAACACTTTCACTCATTATATATGTGTATATACACCTTAAACATAATCTATAATTTATTCTAAGTCCATTAAAACAATCAAACTCATTCCTTCCTTAGGGCTGCCGAAATTCATGGTGGACATACACAAAATTTTTATTCATTTTAGTTACAATTTCTTACTTATTTCAAGTCTCTTAACATAGAAATAAAGAGCTTTAGGTGTATATGTGCACTAACCTTTGAGTAGCACTTCTTGGACTTGTATTCTCCTTAGAATTTATACTTCTTATGGCTGCCTAGAGTTGCCTTGTGATGTGGGGATGAATTTTTGTGAAGGTGACTTAGGGTTTTGAGGTGAGGAAAGCATAGAAATTGAAGCTTTTAAAAACCAAAAATGGAGGTTTGGGCTAAGCAAGGTTTCGGTTGGTTTTGGGAGGAAGGATATGGCTGTTTACTTTTTGTTTTCTTTGGTCCTTATTTATCTCTTTTATTAGTTAGTGAAATGGTTGTTTAGTTATAATTGGTGGAAACTTTTTAAATGACATCACATTATGTCATAAATGAGCCTTTTTTTTATTTTTCTTTTCTTTTCATCACTACTCAATTTCAATTTAATTTTTAGTAATGTTTATTCATATTTTATGTCATATTAATTATTTACTTAACTGGACAAGTCGGCCAAAAATCACCTCTGAAGGCGAAATGACCAAAATGCCCTCCGTTTGGCTTAACGGGTCAAAATTGTCTGTACCGATTGAAAAATTTTTCTAAATATTTTCTTGGCATTCTAATGCCATAAGAACCTCAATAACCCTTCTCTGGAGTCCCAAAAATTATTTTATAATTTTTCCCCCGGGTCTAGGGCTCCTAGTTGCGAGAACCGCAACTTCCCTCTGGGTTACCCATCGCTTGGGCACCGGCTCATTTAACTTGGTTGTATTTTATTTCTAAAATTTTTACTAAATTTTTCTTATTAATATTTGAGTTAATTATGATTCCTCACTTTAGTTTAAATATTTTTCTGAACGTTCTAGCTGTCCGTACCGACACCCGTCACCGGAACAGTAGAATGTACGGAGTTGCTACTGGGAGGGTGTTACAACATTATATAGTCACTACGTTATAACATCTTATCTTTCGCGAATCCACTAATATCTCAAACCGATTCTGATTACAATTTCCTTTGACAATTACTAACAGTAACATCTTTGCCCTCATCTAGAGCAATTCTATTACTGTAACTTACTTTTAGGTCCTCTTGCCTTACATTAAGTAGGCTCGCCAATTAGCTTTATAATTTACGGTATGTTAAAAAATACTTTTAGCTAACAATTCTTCCAAAATTAATGTCAACCATACTTGTTATTGTAGTTTTTATCCTAAAGGACTAGTCACTAATACATCAAAATTCATTTCCATGTAATGGAATAACAACAGAACATATAGTTCTGACACTAACACACAACTAAGTAGTGCTGAGATCAAATAATAACTAATTGTTTCTTTCAAAAATTAAGAACTTACCAGCAGCTACATCTGAAGTTTCTGCTCCTTTTACTTGGCGCATAGTGGACACTCCGACTGGTGCGCTACTATATTCGGGTTGTTTCACTGTGTTATAGTGGTGAGGAGTACCAACTCTATTTCTATCTTGACTCTGACTGACGGTCTGTGAACTCCGGAGAGCAGATCGAGGTGGTTTAGCACAATCTTTAGCAAAGTGTCCAAGTTTTCCACAATTGTAACAGGCTCCAGAGGCCTTACGACAAATACCTCCATATAGCTTACCACAAACAGGGCAAAAACAGGCAGAATAGGAACTTCTGATTGTTCGACAACTAGATCTTAGTGGTCTCTGCCCTGATGATCCGCCTCTATCATATTTCTGAGCTCGGGGTTCCTCAAATTCTTTTCTCTTCCCCAAATTACTATTCGAACTCTGACCCATAGGTTTCTCCCTCTTTTCCATTTCACACTGCCCTTGTGGGGGTTGGGTCTGTACTTGGGCTTGGGCTGACAGATTATCAGCCAGTTGTTAAAAGAAAGTGGCCATTTGCTGGGCCATTTGTGCAGTAATTTGTACCGGTAAAACTGGTACAGTCAGGCCTTCGACATTTTGTGGAGTTGGGGTGTAACATCCTCCCGGTAGCAATTCCGCACAGTCTACTGTTCCGGTGACCGGTGTCGGTCCGAACAGCTAGAACTTCTGGAAAAATATTTAAACTAAAGTGAGAAACCATAATTAATTCAAATATTAATGAGAAAAATTTAGTAAACATTTTAGAAATAAAATACAACCAAGTCAAATGAGCCGGTGCCCAAGCAATGGGTAACCCAGAGGGAAGTTTCGGTTCTCGCAACTAGGAGCCCTAGACCCAGGGAAAAATTCATAAAATAATTTTTGAGACTCCAGAGAAGGGTTATTGAGGTTCCTATGGCATTAGAATGCCAAGAAAATAATTAGAAAAATTTTTCAATCAGTACAGACAATTTTGACCCGTTAAGCCAAACGGAGGGCATTTTGGTCATTTCGCCTTCAGAGGTGATTTTTGGCCAACTTGTCCAGTTAAGTAAATAATTATAATGATCTAAAATATGAATGAATATTGCTAAAAATTGAATTGAAAATGAGTAGAGAAAAGAAGAAAAGAAAATGAAGGAAAATGCTTAATTATGACATATGATGATGTCATTTAAAAGCCCCTTCCAATCACCATTTGACAAACCAATAAAAAGAGATAAAAATGACTTAAAATGAGATAAAAAACAAAGGAAACCAGCAGTTTCCTTCTTCATACGGGCTGGAATAAGAGAGAAAGAGAGAGAAAAGGAAAAGAAAGAAAGAAAGGAAGAAGGAGAAGGAGATGAACAGTAGCAGAAAAAGGGGTTCAGCAGGGCAGCATGTTTCTCTTCTGTCCAGGTGAGTTTCGCTTAACATCTATGGATGATTTTTGGATATGTTTGAGGTATGTACGTGTTGAAGTTATGGTTAAAATTTGGTGATTTTTCAACGGTTGGATTTGGAGAAATATATTGTTGAACACAGGCTGTCTGTAGGTTGAATTCTAAATTTTGGCTACTGAAATTTGAGAAAAATAAATAGTTAGGATGCTTATAAAATTATGAAATTTGGTACAAATGATATTTGGGGTGTTGAGGCTGCTGGGTTAAAATTTGGTGAATTTTAGACTTGTGGTTTATGAGATATAAATTGTTTTGCATGAGCTGTCTGAGTAAGACTGATTTCAGCAGCAATTCAGATTTTGAAGGGTTGAATGAATGTTTTGATATCTCATTATATAGAGATTATTTGATGCTAAAATTTTTACTGATATTGTATAGGGATGTCTAGAATATATGGTTAAAATTTGGGATTTATCTAACGGTTAGATCATTATATATAAATTTGAATGCACAAGCTGCCAGATTGGGTATTAATGGGTGGTTGTGGATTTAAGATTTATGATAGGAGTTTAGTCCAATTTAAGGGGAAATGCTGTTGAATTTTTATTGGATATTTAATTTAGGAAAGTGAAGTTATAATTGATTATGATTATTATGATTCTAGGGGAAATCTTGAAGAATAACAAGCTCAAGGTTGGTTTCAAAAAGGTTAGTGCCTATTTATGCTTATACTTCTTTTATTCCATATTAAGGACTTAAAATAAGTAAGGAATTGTGAATTAAATGAATGAAATTTATGTATATGTACTCCTTGAATTTCAGCAGCCTTATTGAAGGAATAGAAATGGAGTGTTTGATGGACTTAGAGTGAACTAGAGCTTAGGTTTAAAGTGTATACATATATATATATATATATATATAGAGAATGAAAGAGTAAACTAGGGAAATTGTGAAAAACTTTGAAATTTAGCTAGGGTTTCGGAATGAAAATTTGACTTGGCTTATGAAATGGTTAAAGAACATTCTAATGGTCAATTAGTGACCATTTGAGGTATGTTGACCATAAATTGGACTGAAAAATGGCATGGCAAAGTGGAATGGTAGGCTGCCTAATGACAGCAGCATGGTGGCTGAGATTTCAGTCCAATTGGACTGCCATAACTTTGGTTGTGTTGGTCCAATTGGTGTTTGGCCAATTGGACATGAAACTAGGCTTATAATGGCAAATTTTTTCTGAAGAAACCATGCCCAAAAGACCAAAGCAAGAGGACCAAAAGTTGGCCCCAATCCGGATACCCTGCAACAGCACCTGCAGAAATGACCAAATGAACAGTAACTGTTCATTTGGCCATAACTCACTGTAGATATGGTCAATTGACCTGAAAATTTTACAGAAACAAGATAAGATATAGACAAACAACTTTCATGAAGAAACATACCTCAAATTATGCCATTAACCCATTCAAATTATTGAGCAAAGTTAAGTTATCAAACCTGCAACTCTGCAGATTTTCATTTGAGCAGTAATGTTTGGATGACTATAACTCTCTCTAGAAAACTCGGATTTAGGCGATTCTTGAACCGATGGAAACCTAAGGCATGGTAGAACATTTCATATGAAGAAAGTTAGACCAAATTATGAACTTAACTTGATCAAAATACTGACCAAAATTGGACCAAAATCTGCCAAAACCCAAAAGTGCAGCATGAACAGTACACATGAACAGTAAACTTATTTTGGCCATAACTTGAGCTACAAAACTCCAAATGGAGTGATTCAAAAAAAGAAATTTAACTAGACAAAATAAGGAACAACTTTCATGTTTACCATTTCCTCAAATTCCCACTGTAACAGTGCTTAATGGAACAGTAAAGTTAAGCTTTAAAAACTGAAAATTTTGTTTCCCTTGGTTTAAGCCTAGAAATGGTAATGGTGATCACTTCCAACAAGTTTTAAATGAAAAATGTGGTATGTTTGAAGTGCCAAAGTCAATGTACCTACTTTCTATGCAAAAGTCAACTTTCTTGTTGACCAATGAAATGAATAGTGACACCAAAAGTTAAAATTCAAAGATTGAATAATTTTAAAGTATCAAATGCCCTAGTATACCTAACAAGATTGGTTTGGATAGTTTGGCATGCCAATAGGGTATTGTTTTAGCAGTACTGCGAAAGGCTTTATGCCTGTATTCATGGCTTTATGCCTGTATTCATGGCTTTTATGCCCGTATTCATGGCTTTTATGCCCGATTATGTGATATCATGGCTTTTTAGCCATACTGACTGCATACGTGGTAGACGTTCTGCGTCCCATGGTATGACGGCCCGAGGCACCGCGGTGTCCAGTGCCAACGACCCGTTATCCAGTCCAGTCATCCAGTATAGGTTACTTGGGCATGGAAAAGTATAACTGTGATTGAACTGATTATTAAAGAAAATACGAAAATTAAGTATCAGGAATGATTACAAAAATACAAAGAAGCTCAAGATCATGAAGAAAATAATTAACGAAATGCATGAAGAAGTTAATATCATAAAACATGATTAGCCCTCGACTAAATAATAAGTTAGTAATTAGTCAATTCTTATGAACACAATAGCAAGGAAATTATTATTTTTATTTGCATATATTATATTTTCTTGTATTATTGGCACCACTAAGCTTTATGCTTAGCGCGTCGCTTTTGCAACGCGTAGGTACTGAAGATTTGGACAGAGGGCCCGGTAGACCACAGATTGGGTAAGGCCATTCACAGTTCTGCA
Source organism: Hevea brasiliensis (assembly GCF_030052815.1). Taxonomy (NCBI): domain Eukaryota; kingdom Viridiplantae; phylum Streptophyta; class Magnoliopsida; order Malpighiales; family Euphorbiaceae; genus Hevea; species Hevea brasiliensis. The sequence continues at coordinate 72,681,490 of NC_079496.1, read as the reverse complement.
TAGTGTCAGTGTCACCTCACCATCCACAGTGCATTGGTAGGACACTAGGTCCCATTTTGTATTTTGAGATTTTTTGTAAATTTTGTAATTAAACTCTTATTTTATCATGTGTATTTGAAACAAATGTAATATAATTTTGTATTAATGTAAGTACTTGTAATTTGTGATTATAAATCACATGTGAGAATTTATTTATGATTTGAGTCTAATGATGATGTGAAATGAATGAATGACAAATAGAGGAATTGTTAAGAAAATTGTGTTTGTGAAAGGAAAAGTGAATACATAACTGTGACTTGTACATGATTATCACATGAGATAAATGATTGAGAAATGAATGGTGAAAAATATCGAGATTTTGATATTGAAGTTTGAGAGTGATGAGATGATTGAATATGATCATAGAAATTGTTTTTCACAGGTTCCGAAGAACTGTTTTCTCTATTTTTAGCCGGTACTCTGCCGGATTTTCTATAAAATTCTCGGAACCTTAAATAAATTATAATTTCGGTAAATGGCTTAAATAAATTATATTTCACAAATTATATTCAAAAGGAAGAATAAAAATGAATTAAGATAAAATAGAGTGCTCCGGCACACTGAGTGGCATAACTTGCTTGGCTACACTGTAGTCGGGTAAGGGGTGTCACATGGGGCCTCAACTTGTACTTCTGCCATCACGGATTGTTCTATTGTCTCATTCTTCTCTTCCATTCTTTTCATAGAATTTTCTATTCCTGTACAACCAACACAAGGAGATTCCTCTCCATTAGTTCACATTTATGATGTAAATGTACTATATGTATCAAACATTTGAGCAGTTGTAGTTACTGACAAAAAGATTTCAAATTCACAGTTCAAAATTTACTTTAAAACCATTGCTCTGATACCACTTAAACATGTCACACCCTACCCCTCTGTAAGGCATGACATGATCCCGTAGTATACCTAATGAATTATCAACTCCGTTTACTGATAACCCATTAAATACACTACAAGGGATTTTAAAAACTTTTCTTACTTCTTTCACAGTGGTGAGCACTATTTACAGGTGTTAAAAACTTTTGTGAACTGAAGTGATAGAACTAACACATTTGACTTATTTGGAATTTCTGTAAAAATTTTGGCAGAGTGCCATCAGTATTTTGGATAAAACAGTCCTTCAGAAAACCTGTAAAAAGCACTTCAATATTTTTCCCAATCTCAACTCCAACAAAATTCAACACAATATTTTTCTCAACTCAATCCACAACAGTTTTTCAATATTTTCAAAGGATGAGATAAAAGAAATATAATACAAATTTTACAAGTCAAAATAACTCATAATTCACTTTACAACTTCAATGTACAATCTTAATTTACAACTGCTTAAATAATTTACATACATATTATTACATGCATACATCAGACCTATGTACATGGGTATACCTATAATATACCTGGAGCTGATCTGAAAGTGTCTTCAAGGAAACTTACTCACTGCTCTATGCTGTTCTTACCTGCGACAGCATACAAAGCTATCGCTGAGTGGTGAACTCAGTGGTGCACAACTATAATTTGAAACATAGTACAATATACATTGACAAAATTTACAGTAAATAATTTAGAAATCTGAATACTCATCAAATTCCAAAACTCAAAATATTCATTGCCAATAATGTAAATCATTTGCATAAATGACTTTGATCACAAAATTCAATTTATCAAATCATGACTAACCATTTAAGTAATTCCAACAAAATCAATTATACATAAACCATAATTGAAATCACAATTCTTTACCATTCAAAAGCCATTCTGTATCTCAAAAATCATTATGTATCTCAAAAATCAATCTTTATCTCAAAACCATGTTGTATCTCAAAAACCATGCTGTAGCTCAAAAACCATGCTGTATCTCACAAATCATTCTTTATCTCACTAACTATGCAAGACTAATCCGATAGGGCCATCTTCGATGTGATTCTAACTCCCTATGGTCGGGGAGGTCGAATCATCGTGCACAGTACCATCACAATAATGAATCCTCCGCAAGGGCCATAACGATAAAATAAACTTAGATCTAACCTCAAATCAGAGGAAAATCTAAGCCTGTGCACGTACCATGGTAATCAAAACACAACTAACTCCATTGTCTTCTCAACTAATGAGAGAGACGGGTAATAACCTAGTCAAGCATCTATAGTGAGATATAAAATAATATCACAATCCTTTTAGTGAGCATAAATCACAATATAATTCAATTCAAAGTCAATTCCAATATCCAATAATTTTTATGCTCATCACAATTCAAATCATAAATTTGCATTTTTCCATGAAAATTACCATCACAATTCAAAACATGTTCTATCACAAATTTCCAAAACATAATTTATTCAAGCCATAACAATGCTTAATACTTGTGGAAATACCATTTCACAAAGCTAAATTCATACATACTATAACAATTTTCAATAATCATTGAATTAAATCCAATGCTTGTTAAACATAATACATAAGAAAAATATGTCATTTAATCATATGAAATATTCAAACAAAATCAGTTAAAAACTAGTTGTGCATAAACCTCTGATGACTGTCTCCTAGTCTGGACTCAGTGTTTCCTTCCCTTTCCCTGAGTCCTTGCTAACTGAGAAACACAATTTGAAGTGTTTCAGTACAAAATTAAATTATCTCTAACAATAATGTTCGATAAGTAATTCACTGAATACCCTTATTTGCTTAATCAACCAATATATCGACCCTCGATGCGTTCTAGGTAAACTAGGTTTTAGTGTCACTAATATGTCACATTCGATAGTATTTTAGGATTGGTACGTTTTACCAAACTCATTTCCTTGTTTAGTGCATTTTAATTCAACTTGCTGGATTCCGGGATACTAGTTTGACCTAGCCGGACAACCTAATTTCGTCGGTTTTCGGGTTTCGGTCAAAACTACAAACTTGTAGATTGGGGCAAAATTTTAGGTCAATCCGAGTTATGTAGACCAAGTTATAGTCATTTTACTGTTGCTGGTCAAACGACATCAAATTTGGTCATTTTAGGTCAATTTGGTCAACTTTGGTTCGGCCAGTTTTTGGACCCGAACTTGTGCAAGTTGTTTGACTTGCTTATGGTCATTTCTGGGCTTTGGTGTCTTCATAAGACTTGTAGGTATGGATCTTAAGTATTCATGGTTAAAATTTCAGGTCAATTGGACCTGTTTGAGTGAGTTATGGCCTATACATTAACTGCTGCCCAATTGGTCAGTTTTTAGGTTTCACTTGCACTTAATCCGAATTGGTCATTTTTCATGTCACCTTGCAAGCAGAATTTTGGTATGCTTTCTTAATGAAAGTTGGCACATTTTATGACTAGTTTCACCTCCAATTGGTCTCATACCAATTAAAGTTACACATTTAAAGTTATAGGCTAAAATGCATACTGCCCTTAATTACCTTGCTTAAACATATATCAATGACACATTTACCTTACTATATGTCCACTTCCCTTATCAATTCTGTTTTGGTACATTACCAAAACCATATACCACTTCATTTTAAAGTCATTTTGGGCAGATTACGAACACCCTCAATACACCAAATAAAACTCTAATTCCCAAAGTCCAAATACAATCACATATACACATAAACATTTCTAGTTTTTACATACACTTTACACAACTAATTCATATACATATCCATCAATCCTCAATGTCATAATTCTACCAATATCTTCATGAACTCATACATTTATCAAAGAGTCCCAAGGCTGCCGAATTGTTCCACAATGCCAAAGTGTCCTACACTTCATCAATTTCCATTCCAAGTGCACAATCACCATATACATGTGGAATAATTTACTAGCACATTAAATCACCCTAATCAAATAATTTCTCATCAAATATATGTATGAATATTTCATTAAACATACAATTCTATGGCTGTCCAAAATTGATATATCAAGAACTCCTCAAACTTGAAAATTTTCTTCACAATTCAAACACCCATAACAAGTATACAAAGTTTAACAAAGCAATGTTCAAAAATACAAACTTACCTTTGGTTGGGACTTGTTAAACCTTCACTAAACTTCTTGATTTTGGTATCAAGCTCTTCCTTGTGATGTGAGGACAATTTTTAGTGAAGCTACCTAGGTGATTGGAGGTAAATTGAAGGAGTGCATGAAGCTTAAAGAAAAATAGCCATGGAGGTTTTGGGAGCTTTTCATTTACGGCATGGATGATTCTCAAGCTTGAAGATGAAGTGTTTAGTGGAGAAATCTGCCCACTAACACATATTATAATCCTTAGTTTATTCATTAGTGGTCCACTCACTTTAGTTTAATCATTTTATATGTTAAATGTGTTATTTACACAATTTTCACTCCACTTTTGGCTATTTACATTAGGTACCACCAAATTAATTCTTCATTTTATTTTCTAAGTGTAATATTATTTATTTTTAATGGACATTTAGGTCAAAAGACAATTTAGGATGTCAAATGACCATAATGTCCCTGTTCGGGTTGCATTTTCGATTTTTCGGTAACACCAGGTTTTGTCCGTTTTTCGATTTCTCACTTTTCTTTGTACTAATTATTTAATTTTTCTTTGATATTTCTAATGATATTTATACTTCAATTGATGTCTCTTTAAGTCCAAAAAATATTTTCCAGGGTTCCCCGCGGTCCAGGGCTAGTCAACGGCCCACGCCGTGACTTCCCAGTGCGGTCACCCATCGCTAGGGTTCTCGGCTCGCTTAACTTGGTTACATTTCTTTTCTATTATTTTTCCTTTGCTTTTCTTGTATTTTCTTTTCTTGTATTTCATTATTTTATGTCTCCTCACACATAACGAAGTGTAGTTCTAGGCATCCTAGCTATCTGAACAGCACTGGTCACCGGAACAGTAGAACGCACTACCGAACTTAGGGGTGTTACATACAAGCTAAATAAGTTAGAAATGTAAGAATTAAACTCAATTTATCAAATTTGATTACTAACCTTTTTATGCAGAATTTCCTTTTCTTCAAAACTCCTTCCTTTCTTTTTCTTTTTGTTGTCAAGCTCCTTATCTAGGTCTAACTACAAGATTTAATGTTGGAGAGTAAGGTTTTTATGGTGGAATTGAAGGTTTATGAAGCTTGACTTAAGAGCTCTAATGGAGTTTGAGAGAGAGAGCTAAGGGAGAGAGAAAACGCCTTGGAAGGGAAGAAGAAGATAATGAATTTTTTTCCCTTTCTTTTATTTATTTTGTCTTATGGAGGACCCCAAAAATCCATTTAATTTCATTTATTAATTACAGGATTTATGTCATCATGCATGATGTCATCTTCCTACACCTTTTTCATTTTCTTTCTTTTTTTTCTATTAGTTCTTTAATTTAATTCTCGATTCCAAAATTTTCTTTTCTCCGATTTTATTTGACAGTTAGATCAGGAGTCAGCTCTCGGGGTCAATTGACCAAATTGCCCCTCGCCGGTTAATCCCGGTTTGCAGTTAATTCCATATTTCTTCTGGCTCCCTGACCTAATTATTTGACTGGCTTAACAGTTCTTTTTCGTGATTTTCCCTTTTCCACTGTGTTCATAAGGGTCCTAAGGACCGCAGCATCACATTTTACGGTTCAAGATTTGAGTTTAAAACGACTTCGCAGTCCTTCCCAAGAAGGTCACCCATCACTGTGACTCTTGGCTCGTTTAACTTCTTATGTTCTGTTTTTCTTATTTATACTTAACTAATTGGCAATTACTAATTATTTGTGTTTATAGGTTATCTAGTTGTCTTAAGTGTGGTTCTAATCCCCTTAATTGTTCGGACCGACATCGATCACCGGAACAGTGAAATATACCAGGCTATGCAAATAGGTGTGTTACAATTCTCCCCCCCCCCTTAAAATAAATTTCGTATCGAAATTTTACCTGGTATCAATCTCTGAACAGCTATGGGTGCTGTCTTCTCATGTCCTCCTCTCGTTCCCAAGTAGCCTCCTGGCCCGAATGATGGTTCCATAGCACTTTTACCAATGGTATCTGCTTGTTCCGTAGCTGCTTTACCTCCTAAGCCAGAATCTCTATGGGTTCTTCTTCATATGTGAGGTCTGGATTTACGTCAATTTCCTCTACTGGTAGTACATGAGATGGGTCTGATCGATACGTCCTCAACATAGACACATGGAAGACATTATGTATCTTTTCCAACTCTAGAGATAGTGCCAAACAATATGCCAAAGGACCTACTCTTTCCAGAACCTCATATGGCCCGATAAAATGAGGACTCAGTTTCCCTTTTTTGCCGAATCTCATAATTCTTTTCCATGCAGAAACTTTGAGGAAAACTTTCTCACCCATTGCATACTCAATATCTCTTCTCTTCAAATCAATGTACTTCGACGATCTGATGCAGTCTTAAGTCGATCTCGAATCACCCTGATTTTCTCTTCAGTTTGTTAAACAATTTCGGGTCCAATCATCTTTCTTTCACCCACGTCATCCCAACACAATAGGGTTCCACATTTTCTGCCATACAAAGCTTCATATGGAGGCATCCCAATGCTTGATTGGTAGCTGTTGTTGTAAGCAACTCAATCAAAGGCAAGTGTGTATCCCAACTACCCTCAAACTAAATCACACAAGCCCGTAGCATATCCTCCAAGATCTGAATTACCCTCTCAGACTGGCCATCTGTCTGTGGGTGGAATGCAGTACTGAAGTTCAATCTAGTTCCTAGGGCTCTCTGAAGACTACCCCATAATCTAGAAGTGAACCTAGGATCTCTGTCTGATACGATGGATATTGGCACTCCATGCAGTCTCACAATCTCATCAATGTACAACTTGGCCAATATTTCTAAACTGTAGTCCATCTGGACTGACAAAAAATGAGCAGACTTGGTTAGTTTGTCAACAATGACCCATACTGCATCATGACCCTTCTGTGTCCTCGGAAGTCCCATCACAAAATCCATTGTTATTCTCTCCCATTTCCACTCTGGTACTGGTAGTGGATGTAACAATCCAATGGATACTTTATGCTCTGCCTTCACTTGCTGACAAGTTAGGCATTTGGAAACAAACTCTGCCACATCTGTCTTCATACCCATCCACCAGTAATGCTCCTTTAGTCCTCTATACATTTTTGTTTCACCAGGGTGCATGGCAAAAGGAGACTCATGTGCTTCCTTCAAAATGATTTGCCTCAAATCGATATCATTAGGAACACACATTCTGCCCTGGTGTAATAGTAGACCATCATCTTTGATTGAGAATTCTAGTTTCTTGCCCTGCCTGATTTCTTCCAATAGCTTTTGATACTTCTGATCATTCTGAGCAGCCATTCTGATCTGATCAATCAACACTGGCTGTACATGCCATGCAACTGCTGTTTGCCCATCATCATTAATCTCTAAGCTGGCATGCAATGATCTTAACTCATATACCAAAGACAAAGGAGTAACCCATAGACTTGCCATAGTCTTGCGACTTAAGGCATCAGCCACAATATTAGCTTTCCCTGGCTGATAGTCTATCAGACAGTCATAGTCTTTTATTAACTCTAACCATCTCCTCTGTCTCAAATTCAGCTCATTCTGGGTGCCGAAATACTTCAAACTCTTATGATCTGTGTAGATGTAACACTTTTTCCCATACAAATAATGTCTCCAGATCTTAAGAGCAAACACAATAGCTGCAAGCTCCAAGTCATGTGTTGGATAATTCCTCTCATGCGGTTTTAGCTGGCGTGATGCATAGGCAATGACATTCCAATCTTGCATCAACACACAACCTAGCCCATTGTGGGAAGCATCGCTGTAAATTGTATATTCTTTACCCAGTGTAGGTAAAGTCAGGACTGGAGCTTCAGTCAAACATCTTTTCAATTCATCAAAACTCTGTTGGCATTTATCTGTCCACTAAAATTTTACATCTTTTCAAAGTAGCTTAGTCAATGGAGATGCCAACATGGAAAATCCCTTTGCAAATCTACGGTAGTATCCAGCTAAACCCAAAAAACTGCGAATCTCTGTGACATTTCTGGGTGGCCTCCAATTAAGGACAGCTTCAATCTTTCTTGGATCTACCTTGATGCCCTCTTCTGATACTACATGCCCCAAGAAAGATATTTCTTTTAGCCAAAATTCACACTTCGACAATTTGGCATATAGCTATTTCTCCCTTAAAGTTTGCAGTACAATCCACAGATGTCTATCATGCTCTTTTGCATTCCTCGAATAGACTAATATATCATCAATGAATACCACAACAAACTGGTCAAAGTATGGTTTGAAGATAGTGTTCATCAGATCCATAAAAGCAGCCGGAGCATTAGTTAACCCGAATGGCATGACTAAGAACTCATAATGGCCATAACAGGTTCTGAAGGCAGTTTTAGGAATACTTTGCTCTTGTGCTTTCAACTGATAATAACCTGATCTCAGGTCAATTTTGGAGAATACAGCTGCACCTCTCAACTGATCAAACAAGTCATCAATGCAGCGCAATGGATATCTATTCTTTATTGTCACCTTATTCAACTGTCGGTAGTCAATACATAAGCGGAGAGTGCCATCCTTCTTCTTAACAAACAACACTGGCGCTCCCCAAGGTGACACACTAGGGCAAATAAAGCCCTTATCAAGCAGCTCTTGCAACTGTACTTTCAACTCTTTCAATTCTGTAGGTGCCATTCTATATGGTGTTATAGAGATTGGGTTCACACCAGGCATAACATCAATTTCAAACTGTACTTCTCTTTCTGGAGGTAATCCTGGCAATTCATCAGGAAATACATCCGAAAAGTCACATATAGTAGGGATGTCTCTTAGTGTTAGACTCCCCACTTGGGTGTCTATCACATGTGCCAAGTATGCTTCACACCCCTTTCTGATCATCCTTATGGCTAGTGCAGCCGAAATGATGTTTGATGGCAGTAAATGCCTCGCCCCATGTATTACCACATCACCGTACAGAGGGAGACCAAAAGTGACTCTCTTCAGTCTACAGTCAATCATGGCATGATGCCTGGCTAACCAATCCATGCCTAAGATAATATCATACTCTCTAAAGGGCATTTCAATCAAGTCTGACAGGAAAACATGTCCTTGGATCACCAAAGGACAGTCCCTATAAATTATGTAGACCCAAACCTCTTGTCCTAATGGACTAGTTACTAGCACTTCAAAACTCATTTGCACACATAAAACAACAAGTGAACTGACTATGCTAGCACTAACATATGAATGGGTTGAACCTGGATCAAACAATACAAATACTTCTTGATCAGAGATAGAAAATATACCAGCTACTACATCGGAAGTCTCAGCCTCTTCTCGTTGTCTCATTGAATAAACCATGACTGAAGCACTTTCTGGCCGATCGACCAATCGTGTTCTCGATCGCTCAAGCGGCCTCTACCTCTGCCTTTTCCTCTGTCAACTGACTGTGAACCTCTGGGAGCAGGACTCTGAATAGATCCCTCGGTAGTAGTTGAGCCGACCATTTCTCAAGACGAGCACTAGTGCGATCTCTTGCTAAATGACCCTTGCCTCAGCTAAAGCGAGCTCCAAAGTGGCCTAATAACACTCTCCCCCATGAATCTTGCCATAAGTCTCACGAGGCAGCGAATGTGAATCCTCGCCGATCACGACTGCACCTAGGGTCTCTCATCCCGAAAATCTACCCCTACCAAAGACCCCTGCTGGGTCCACTAAATTTCTTCTTCTTCCTAGAAGTCCCACCAGAACTCTATTCTACTAACTTTTCCCCCTTGTCTTTTTCTGATTTCTCAGCTTTCTCTGATTTTTCTTTCACTGGGGTTGCTTCTTATTCAATTCTCTCCAGCTCAAGTGCTTGAGACAGAAGTTCTGAAAAATTACTGTGTCGAAATCCCACAACTTGCATCCTTATGCTAGGCTTCAAACCCATCTCAAATCTCTTGCACCTTGCCTTGCTGGTAGTAAGGAGACTCCCTGCATAATGACTTAAGCGGGAGAACTCCCTCTCATACTCTACCACTGATCTATTCCCTTATTTCAAACTCAAAAATTATTGCAGTTTCTCATCAACATATGCATCTGGGATGTATTTCTGTCTGAGTTCTCTGATGAAGTCATCCCATGTCAGCACTGGTGGTTTAGCCAAGCTGTGGGGGATGGTCTTCCACCAATCATACGCATCCCCTTGCAGTAGCGACACAGAATACTCAAACTTTAGTTCATATTGGCAGTGCAGCTTCTTAAATACTCTGTCCATTCTTTCAAGCCATTGCTTTGCCCCTAAAGGGTCCACTGTACCCTTAAATTCTACAGCCCCATACTTTAGTAATTTATCATACTGTCTGGCTGGAAGCAGTGGTTGTGCCACAGGTGTCTGAGGTGAAGCTTGAGCAGGCATACCCCCAGCCATACCCCCAGCCATTTATTGAAACATCGCAGCCATCTGCTGTGTGAACTGTGCAGGAAATTGCAGCATTTGCGGGGCTGGTGCTACTGACCCACTGACATTCGGTAAAGCTGGGGCTTCCCCCTATGCCTCAGCTTCAATAGACTGCTCAACTGAGCGATCCCCTTCTTCCATTTCAGTCTGAAGTTAGGGTATCTCCTGAACAAGTAACACATGGAGATTTCCCTCCGTTAGTTCATATTTATGATGTAATGCACTGTATGTAACAAATATGAACATTGAGCAGTTGTACTTAACAAGGAAAGACACAAATTCATAAGTTAAAACACACTTTAAAAATTTTGCTTTGATACCACTAAAACATGTCACACCTTACCCCTCTGTAAGGCATAACATGATCCCGTAGAATACCTAATGAACTACCGCACTTCACCTACCGATAACTCATTAAGTACCCTGCAAGGGATTTTAAAAAAATTTTCTTACTTCTGTTAAGTGGTGAGCATTTTCTAATAGGTATTTAAAACATTTAATTGAAATTAAAAACTAGTTAAAACTGTTGGCCCATTTTATTTTTCCGCAAATTCTATAAAAATTATGACAGAGTTCCGTCTGTATTTTGAGAAAACAGTTCTTCAAATACCTATAAAAAGCACTTCTAAAAATTTTTCTCAACCACTACTTCAAACTCTCAATCAATCTCAAATCTCAAGATTTCACAATCAACATTTCTCAATTTCCAAAATTCAATAATCCTCAAAATACTAGCAATTCATCTCATTCAAATTAAATAAAATAGTTTCACTCATATTTCATTAGAGACAAAACAATTTATATATACATCATTACAAAATTTACATCAAGGGAAATTCAAACTAAATTTTTATTACAAACTTCATACAAACTTTGTACAAGCTGCTTAAGACCCATTTTATATGTCCATACATTTATGTACAATACATAAATCAAAAGAAATATTTACAGTTAGGGTATAAATTATACCCGATGACTTCAAGCTGATAAATCCGCAATCCTCAGCAGCTCAGTCTGCTACTCCTCTAGTCTCTATATCTGCGATAACAATAAAAGCTATCGCTGAGTACTAGGAATCAGTGGTGCACAACATACTAAAATAATCTTAATGCAGAAATAAAATCACATTTATTCAAAATTTGAATTGACCATTCGAGTTAAACACAAAATATAATTTATGAGATTTTAATCCCAAACAATTTCATTTTGAAGTATCAAATCACATTTCATAAAACCCACATTTAGATTATGCCATTCGAAACAAATAAAATCTCAATAGCCAGAGGCTAAAGAGAAATCACATCACAAGGCTAGCTAGCTCAAATATATGGATATCCATTCACATCCTCTTCTACTAGCACACCTCAACACTTCTCCAAAGAAGGAATCAAAATTCGAAACTAATTACCCCCACTAGTCGTGCTAGTGAGGTGTTTAAATATATGGTCATGAGACTGTGGTTTCAAAACTTATCTTAACAATTTGTTAAACATTGTCATTTCAAATATACACAATAACATTCAAAAATTTAAGTCAAAATATCATAACTAATGTCACAAATAAATTTTCAACAATTCAAAGCAAATATAAAATACATATTTCATTCACTTTATCAATGAATTTTAAAGCATAGTAATGTTGTGCACAAACCTCAAGCGAGTCGCCTCTTGGCCTTGACTCATTTTCCTCGGGTTCTTTTCCGGTATTCTTTTCAACTGAAACACACAATTTTACAGTGTTTCAGTACCATAACTTAGCATAAATCCAAAAATAAATTTAACTTCACTTTTACCAAACTCTAGCGTGCTAAACTCGACGTTCTTCAAATTTTGTGTTTTGGGTTACTATTCACTACACTATTCAAGTCAAATTATTGACTTTCTAACGCTTAATAGGTATGGGAATTCCAACTTTACCCACATACCACATTTTGGTCACCAAACTGGTTGGTTTTGGTTGTTTTCTCAGAACTTAGGTCTTTTAGGCAAAATTGCCAATTTTTAGTTTTGGAGTCCTAAGTTGCACTGTTCCATTGGTCACTTTACTGTTGGAATTTGGCAAAACTTTCTTCATAGAAAATGTTCCCTAATGTCTTAAGTTTATTCTCCTTTTTGAATCACCTTAATGAGAGTTTTTTAGCTCAAGTTATGGCCATTTGAACCATGGCTGCCGGATTAGACACAACCCAGAATTCTGGGTAATTTTCTGCTGCTGGCAAATTTGAGTCACCAAATTGGAGTGGCCAAATAACTTGGTTAATGGCATAATTTGGGTTTGTGTTCTTCATAAAAGTTTTAGGTCTATATCTCATCTAACCACTGGTAAAATTTCAAGTCATTTGGACTTTCCTACCTCAAGTTCTGACCCAAACACGATTACTGTTCATACTGCAGATTTTCAAATTTGGTCAGTTTGTTCACTAGGTTTTGGTCACTTTATGGGCATGCTTCCTAAATGAAAATTGTTTCATTTAGTGCCTATTTTGAGTTCCAATTGGTCCCATACCAATTAGACTTGTAAAATTCCATTTTTGGTCCCTCAAAGTTGACTTTTGGTCATGGTGCATACCCAATCCGAATTTGGCTTTGATTTAAACACTTCTAACACACTTAATTAGGTCACAAATGACCATTTATTTCCTTAAACTATGTCAAAGACATCATTTAGCACTTCTTCACATTTTTGGTCCCTAAATCTTAATGTCCAAACCCTAATTCACACTGATTTTTGCATTTACTTGATTACATGCCTTTAACCATAGTCATTCAACTAACTAAGGTTTATATACCCATTCAAACTATCCAAATCACGCAAATCACCCTCCCCCTTATGCTGGCCAAAATTCAGTAATGGTCCCTCACAATTTTTTTCTTTTCATTATAAGCATATTTACAAGCTAAATAAGTTAGAAATGTAAGAATCAAACTCAATTTATCAAATTTGATTACTAACCTTTTTATGCAGAATTTCCTTTTCTTCAAAACTCCTTCCTTTCTTTTTTCTTTTTGTTGTAAAGCTCCTTATCTAGGTCTAACTACAAGATTTAATGTTGGAGAGTAGGGTTTTTATGGTGGAATTGAAGGTTTATGAAGCTTGACTTAAGAGCTCTAATGGAGTTTGAGAGATAGAGCTAAAGGAGAGAGAAAACGTCTTGGAAGGGAAGAAGAAGACAATGAATTTTTTTTTCCTTTCTTTTATTTATTTTGTCTTATGGAAGACCCCAAAAATCCATTTAATTTCATTTCTTAATTATAGGGTTTATGGCATCATGCATGATGTCATGCATGATGTCATCTTCCTACATCTTTTTCATTTTTTTTCTTTTTTTTTTCTATTAGTTCTTTAATTTAATTCTCGATTCCAAAATTTTCTTTTCTCCAATTTTATTTGACAGTTAGATCAGGAGTCAGCTCTTGGGGTCAATTGACCAAATTTCCCCTCGCCGGTTCATCCCGGTTTGCAATTAATTCTATATTTCTTCTGGCTCCCTGACTTAATTATTTGACTGGCTTAACAGTTTTGTTTTCATGATTTTCTCTTTTTCATTGTGTTCATAAGGGTCCTAAGGACCGCAGCGTCACATTTTACAATTCGAAATTTGAGTTTAAAATGACTTCGCAGTCCTTCCCAATAAGGTCACCTATCGCTGTGACTCTCGGCTCATTTAACTTCTTATGTTCTGTTTTTCTTATTTATACCTAACTATTTAGCAATTGCTAATTATTTGTGTTTATAGGTTATCTAGTTGCCTTAAGTGTGGTTCTAATCCCCTTAATTGTCCGGATCGACATCGATCACCGGAACAGTGAAATATACCAGGCTATGCAAATAGGGGTGTTACACAGCTGCTTTTATGGATCTGATGAACACTATCTTCAGACCATATCTCGACCAATTTGTGGTAGTGTTTATTGATGATATTTTGATATATTCAAGGAATGCAGAGGAGCATGGAAGACATTTGCGAATTGTACTACAGACCTTAAGGGAGAAACAACTATATGCCAAATTATCGAAATGTGAATTTTGGCTGAAAGAAATCTCTTTCTTAGGACATGTTGTGTTAGTTGAAGGGATCAAAGTAGATTCCAGCAAGATGGAAGCTATCCTTAATTGGAAGCCACCCAGGAATATCACAGAAATTCATAGTTTTCTGGGTTTAGCTGGATACTATCGCCGATTTGTAGAAGGGTTTTCTATGTTTGCTTCTCCACTGATCAAGCTGCTTCGGAAAGATGTAAAAGTTCAGTGGACAGATAAATGCCAGTAGAGTTTTGATGAGTTGAAGAGGTGTTTGGCTGAAGCTCCAGTCCTTCCTTTACCTACACCGGGTAAAGAATACACAGTTTATAATGATGCTTCTCACAATGGGTTAGGCTGTGTACTGATGCAAATCGAAATGTTATTGCTTATGCATCACATAAGCTGAAACCACATGAGAGGAACTATCCGACACATGACTTGGAGCTAGCAACTATTGTTTTTGCTCTAAAGATCTGGAGACACTATTTGTATAGGGAGAAATGCTACATCTACACAGATCACAAGAGCTTGAAGTACCTGGGCACCCAGAAGGAATTGAATTTGAGGCAGAGGAGATGGTTAGAACTGATTAAAGACTATGATTCCTTAATAGACTATTAGCCAGGGAAAGCAAATGTGGTGGCTGACGCCTTAAGTCACAAGACTATGGCAAGTCTCAGAGTTTCTCCTTTGTCCATGGTACATGAGTTGAAAGCACAGCATGCCAGTTTGGAGGTTGATGATGAGGGACAGATGGTAGTTGCATGGCATGTACAGCCAGTGTTGATTGATCAGATCAAAATGGCTGCTCAGAGTGGTGAAAAATATCAGAAGCTACTGAAAGAAATCTAGCAGGGCAAGAAACCTAAATTTTTTATGAGAGATGATGGTTTACTACTACATCAAGGCAGAATGTGCGTTCTTAATGATGTGAAATTGAGATAGATCATTATGAAGGAAGCACATGAGTCTCCTTTTGCTATGCATCCTGGTGGAACTAAAATGTACAGAGGGCTAAAAGAGCATTACTGGTGGATGGGTATGAAGAGGGATGTAGCTGATTTTGTCTCCAAATGCCTAACTTGTCAGCAAGTGAAGGCAGAACATCAAGTACCAACAGGTTTGTTACATCCATTGCTAGTACCAGAGTGGAAATGGGAACAGATAACTATGGATTTTGTGATGGGACTTCCGAGGACACAGAATAGTCATGATGCAGTATGGGTTATAGTTGACAGACTGACTAAGTCTGCTCACTTTCTGCCAGTTCAGATAGACTATAGCCTAGAAAGATTGGCCAGATTGTATATAGATGAGATTGTGAGACTGCATGGAGTGCCAGTATCCATTGTATCTGACAGAGATCCTAGGTTCATTTCTTTTTTTTTTTGGGGTAGTCTTCAGAAAGCTCGAGGAACTAGATTGAACTTCAACATGGCATTCAACCCACAGATAGATGGCCAGTATGAGAGGGTAATTCAGATCTTGGAGGATATGTTATGGCTTGTGTGATTGAGTTTGAAGGTAGTTGGGATACACACTTGCCTTTGATTGAGTTTGCTTATAACAACAGCTACCAATCAAGCATTGGGATGCCTCCATATGAAACTTTGTATGGCAGAAAGTGCAGAACTCCCCTATGTTGGGATGAAGTAGGTGAAAGAAAGATGATTGGGCCAGAAATTGTTCAGCAGACAGAGGAAAAGATCAGATTGATCGGAGATCGATTCAAGGCTGCATCAGACCGTCAGAAGTCCTATATTGATATGAAGAGAAGAGATATTGAATATGCAGTGGGTGATAAGGTATTCCTTAAAGTTTCTCCTTAGAAGAGGATTATGAGATTTGGCAAAAAGGGGAAACTAAGTCCTCACTTTATCGGACCACATGAGGTTCTGGAAAGAGTGGGTCCTTTGGCATATCTGTTGGCATTACCTCCAGAGCTAGAAAGGATACACAGTGTCTTCCATGTGTCCATGTTAAGGAGGTACAGATCTGACCCATCTCATGTTCTATCAGTTGAAGAGATTGAGGTAAATCCAGACCTCTCATATGAGGAAGAACCTATAGAGATTCCGGCACATGAGGTGAAACAGTTGAGGAATAAGCAGATACCCCTGGTTAAAGTGCTATGGAACCATCATTCAGGCTAGGAAGCTACTTGGGAACGTAAAGAGGACATGAGGAGACATCACCCACAGCTATTCAGAAACTGATGCCAGGTAAAATTTTGAGACAAAATTTATTTT
This sequence comes from Hevea brasiliensis, assembly GCF_030052815.1. Taxonomy (NCBI): domain Eukaryota; kingdom Viridiplantae; phylum Streptophyta; class Magnoliopsida; order Malpighiales; family Euphorbiaceae; genus Hevea; species Hevea brasiliensis. Next base: position 72,664,806 of record NC_079496.1, on the reverse strand, counting down.
GAGGGGGAGAGAATTTTAACACCCCTATATTCGGTAGTGCGTTCTACTGTTTCGATGACCAGTGTCTGTCCGGACAGCTAGAATACCTAAAACTATACTTAAGTGTTAATAAGGAGACATGAAATGATGAAATAAATAAAAAGAAAATCCAAGAAAATTTGAGGAAAAATAAAAGAGAGAAAATGAAACTAAGTTAAACGAGCCAGCACCGCAACGATGGGTGACCGCACGGGGAAGTTACAGCATAGGCAATAGCCAACCCTAGGACTGCAGGGAATCCTTGGAATTTAGTTTTGAGACATAATTAAAGACTTATTGAAGTATAAGTGACATTGAAATGTCAAAGAACAATTAAGTAATCAGTACCAAGAAAAATGAGAAATCGAGAAATTGATAAAAGTCGGTGTTACTGAAAAATCGAGAATACAATCCGAATAGGGGCATTGTGGTCAATTGACACCTAGAGTTGGCTTTTGACCTAAATGTCCATTAAAAATAAATGATATTAAACTTTGAAAATATCATGAAAAAAAAAATATAGTACATAATGTAAATAATGGGAGTAATGAGGCAAATTTACAAATTTAGTAACTTTAATTAAATAAATCATTTCCTAAAGTTAGTGCTCCACTAACTCACATTGCGGGACACCTTTATTAAGCATTGGGATAGATTAAACTTCATCTTCAACCTCATTTCATAACCAGCTGAAACTAACTCCCATGGAAGCTCTCATGGCCGCCCCATTTTCCACCTTCATCTACCCATGATCAAGCTTTGTTCTTCCTAAATTCCTTCACTAAAGTTGGACTATACAACTTGGCAAAGACTGTGGCAGCAAAAAGGGAAGGATTTGAAAAGGTTTTAACAAGCTTCAAAAGAGGTAAGTTCTTGTTTCCATTGTTTCTTTATTAAAGTTGTAGTAGAGATTGTGGGGTGTTAGATTATGGAAGAAATTATGAGATTTGATGAGTTATTGAAGTGTACCATTTTGGGCAGCCATGGAAGTGAAAGGTAACTAGTTTGTTCTTATATGAATTTGATGGGTAATGAAGTTAATTAGAGTGCTTATATATATAGGACTAATTTACCATGTATAACGTGTGATTGTAAGTTGAAAAGTGAAAATGGAAGTTTGATATGTATGTGTATTATTTTGGCAGCCTCATGATGAAGATTGAAGTGTTTAAATTCATGAAAATGTTGTTGAATTATGGTACTAAGAGTGGCAGCTTATGTGTATGATTGAGTAGAGAATAAATGTGTAATTTGATGATGGAAGTTATGTGTAATAATTAGGAGTGTTTATGTGTATATATTGTTAGGTTTGGACTTTGTGAATTATGATTGCATTTGGTGTATTGTAAAGTTGTTATATTCTGTCCAAGTTGACCTATAATGTAAAGCAATGAATGGTTATGGTTAGTACCAAATGCAGAATGGTTTGGGGAAGTGAAGATATAGTTGGTGAATGTGTGTTTGGGTTGGTGTTTGAGAGGCATGTAGCGAGCAGTATGCAAATGAGCCTATAACCCAAAGTGTGTGACTCCAATTGGTATGAAGCCAATTGGAGGTAAAACTAGGCACAAAATGTGCCAACTTTAATGAAGAAAGCCTACCTAAATTCTTTTCAAAAAGTGACATGAGAATTGACCAAATCCGGATTAGTGACTTTGCAAACCTAAAAATTGACCATTTGGACAGCAGTAAGTTTTTTGTCCATAACTCACTCAGAACAGGTCCAATTGACCTAAAATTTATACCATGGATAGCTTAGACATAGAGCTACAACTCTTATGCAGACACCAAAACCCAAAAATGACCATAAGCAAGTCAAAATGCTTGCAAAATTTCGAGTATAAAAACTGCCAGAATAGGAAATGACCTAAAAATGACCTAAGTTTGCCATTTTAGTGCAATCTATCCAGCAATAGTAAAATGACCATAACTTGGTCTAGAAAACTCCAAATGACCTAAAATTTGTGGCAAAAGTTCACTAAGACATAGACCTACAAGTTTGTAATTCCGACCAGAACCCGAAAACCAAGAGAACTAGGTCATTCGGCTAGGTCAAAATAGCATACTGAAATCCGGTAAATTGCAATAAAATGCAATACACTTGAAAATGAATTTGATAACATGTACTAACACTAAAGGACTATAAAATGTGACATATTGGTAACATTAAAATTAACACACATAGAGTGCATCAAAGGTCAACATTATAGGTTGACTAAGGAAAGCAATAGTATTAAATACATTTAATTATTGAACTTTATTATTATAAACAATTTAAAAAAGTTCTGAAACACTTCAAATTGTGTGTTTCAGTTAGCAAAGACTCAGGGAAAGGGAAGGAAATGCTGAGTCAGGGTCAAGAGGTTACTCTTCAGAGGTTTGTGCACAATAGTATTTCTTTTGAATTTTCAATTGAAATAAATATTGACAATTTGTATGTTATCGCCTTAATTATGGAAAACTTATTTGAATGGAATTTGATGGATACTTATTTCTTGAAAAATATTGTAAATGATTTGAAACCACAACTATCATGTATATTTGATTGAATTCCTCACTAGCTTTTCTAGTGGGACGAATTCACTTTGAATTCCCTATCTGGCTGAAGTGTTGAGGTGTGTGTCAGTTGAGGATGAATAGGATGAGTACTCATATAATTGCTAGCTAGCCATATTATTCCTTATTAGCCATCGGCGTTTTGGACGACTTGGACTTTGGAAACATGATTAAGCTGTGTGTGATTTATTAATATTTATTATGATATTGTGAAGTGGAGTTTAATTCTTTATGACATTCATTGTCTTTTGAATTCAACTATGATTTTAAGTATCCACAGTTCATATGATTTATGGTTTATGGTTTCAAACTATATTTTCTTAATGTTGTGCACCACTGAGACATTGGCTCAACGATAGCCTTTTAATTGCTATTGCAGGTAAACAGACAGACAGAGCAGCAGAGTAGGCTGCTTGTGCTACATTTTGAGATTTTGTCGGGTATATTGAGTATACCATCTTTTTGTAGTTTTTATTGTAATGTATGTGCTCTGTATGTATATATTGTACTGGTCTTGAGCAGTTCTAAACTAAAATTATAAATTATTTTGGCCTGTAAAAATGCTGTGACATATTTCCCTTATCTCAACTTTTGGAAACACTGGAAATTTGATGTTGAATTGAATTGACAAATATTGAGAAATTTATTGTGTTGAACTATTATTGGAGTTTGGGATTTAAGAGATATATTGAAAGTGCTTTTTACAGGTTTTTGAAGAATTGTTTTATTCAAAATATAGATGGCACTCTTCCAAAATTTTTACAGAAATTATTGATACTCAGATTTGTTATTTGGTTTCACTTCAGTTAAAAATATTTAACACCTGTTAAAAGTGCTCACCACTGTAAAAAGAAATAAGAAAAGGTTTAAAATCCCTTGTAGTGTATTTAATGGGCTATCAGTAGACAAAGTTTGATAATTCATTAGGTATACTATGGGATCATGTCATGCCTTACAGAGGGGTAGGGTGTGACAATTGCATTCATAAGAGTCGAGGTGATACTAATGCAGATCTATTTTCTCTGGTTATTTTAGGTTAAGGTATAGACCCTGAGTTGCAGAATGCAGTAGAAAAAGAAGTAGACAATCATCCCCCGACTGAGAGTGAAGTTGGAGACAGGAGAGGTCCTGCTGTGCCAATGTTAGAGGGACTTGCACAACCCCAATAAGTTTTATGGGAGCAGATGACCGAGTACTTAAGACAGATTACTAAGGTAGTTTTGCAACCCCAACCACAGCAGAATTCACCTTTGGGAAAAATTCAAAAGTATGGGGCTGTAGATTTCAAAGGCAGAAAGGAAGATGATTTTATAGCTGTGGAGTATTGATTAGAAAGGAATGAAAGAGTCCTACAGCAATTACATTGCACACCAGAACAAAGTTTGGAGTGTGCAGTTTCACTGCTACATATCGGTGGTGGGATATCGTAACGAAGGTAATGCCACTAGCTAAAGTGACTTGAGATTTCTTTCTGATGGAGTTTAGAAAGAAATACATTAACTACGCTCTTGAAGAGAAGCAGAATAGGAGTGGTGATCAGCAAAAGAGGGTATTAGGATAGTCTAGTAACAAGAGGCCTAGAGAACCATTGTAACATCCTCACTGTAGCAATTCTGTACATTCTACTGTTCCGATGAGCGGTGCCGGTCCGGACAGCTAGAACGTCTAGAAAAATATTTCAACTAAAGTGAGGAACTATAATTAACTCAAATATTAATAATAAAAATTAAGGAAAAATTTTAGAAATAAAATGCAACTAAGTTAAATGAGCCAGTGCCCTAGCGATGGGTAACCTAGAAGGAAGTTGCGGTCTTCGCAACTAAAAGCCCTAAACTCAGGAGAAAATTCATAAAATAATTTTTGGGACTCTAGAGAAGAGTCATTGAGAGTTTTGTGGCATTAGAATGCCAATAAAATGATTAGAAAAATTTTTCAATCGGTATAGACAATTTTAGTGTGTTAAGCCAAACGGAGGGTATTTTAGTAATTTCGTCTTCAGAGATAATTTTTGGCCGACTTGTCCAGTTAAGTAAATAATTATTATGATAAAAAAATGTGAATAAATATTGCTAAAAATTAAATTGAAAATGAGTAGAGAAGAAAAGAAAAGAAAATGAGAAAAATGTCAATTATGACATCATCATGAGGTCATTAAAAGTGCTCTCACCAATCACAATTGAACAAGCTATTAAAAACTAATTAAAAAGAGGTAAATGAGGTAATAAATGAACAAACACAATCTGCTTTCTTCCCTAAACCAAACTAGCCGAAAACCCTCTTCCATCCCAACCCCCATGGAAGCTTCATGTAAGCTTGAAACCACCCATCAAATCACCATGAAACCACTACCTTGCTTCACAAAAAAGTGATCTTGCATCTTGAACATCCTCTAGCTAGCAAAAAGAAGAAGAAAGAAGGAAGAAGGAAGTTTCGGAGACTTGGAATAGTTAGCAAAAGAGGTTAGTGTCCAAACTCTTACTACTTTTACTTGATTCATGCTTAATGCCATGAAATAAGTAGAAAATGTAAGAAAAATGAAGTAAAACTTATGTGTGTCCATCCCTATAATTTCGACAGCCTAGGGGTGGTTAGGGTTTGATGAAATTACTTGAAACAAAGTGGTTATGAGCTGCCCTTGGCATGAAATGAGTGATTGAACATGTAAGAGTAAGTGAAATGCAAGTGAGATGCATGAATGGACCTTGAAAATGTGGACACTTGAACAACGTCAGGGTTTGCTCATGTAATGGTATTTTAACCTTGTAATGGTTAATTAGTGACCATTTGAATGTGTGTGAGGCAGAATTGAAGTGAGTAAGGAGTTGGAGTGAAACTTAGGCATGCTGCCCTTGGTAACCTGCAAGACTAGTTATGAGTTCAGTAGGTTTGAGTAGATATAAATGGAGTTGTATAGGTTCAATTGGTACAAGGCTAATTGGACATAAAACTAGACACATAATGGCACAACTTTGGTGAAGAAACCCTACCCAGAAAACCAAACTAAGTTGACCTAAAAATTATCCTAATCTGGGTGACTTACATTCTGCCTGAGCAAAATGACCAAATGAATAGTATTCATTCATTTGGTTATAACTCAGTGTAGAAAGGTCCAATTGGCCTGAAATTTTACCAGCAGCAAGCTGAGACATATACCTACAACTTTCATGACAAAACCAAACCCAAATTTTGATCATAACATGTTCAAAAACTGACCTGCAGTCAGTGTACCAAACACTATAGATTTGGTTCTGTCCAAAAAATCTAGAAAATTACAATCCAGCTAGTTATAGTATTTAGGCCATAACTTGAGCTACAAAACTCCAAATGGAGTGATTCAAAAAAAGAAATATAACTAGACACAATAAGGAACAACTTTCATGAAGACAATTTTGTTAAATTCCTACTATAAAAATGACCAATGGAACAGTAAAAATGCTTGAAATCTGAAAATTGTGAATAACTAACACTAAGTTTAGTAATGGTATTGGCAACCAATACCAACAACTTTAGAATGCAAAATGCAGTATGCTGGGAATATTAGAACTAATGTACCTATTGTCTAGGCAAAAGTCAATATTTTACTTAACTAATAAAATGAATAGTAACTGTAACACCCTGACTGTAGCAATTTCGTACATTCTACTGTTTCGGTGACCGGTGTCGGTTCAGACAGTTAGAACGTCTAGAAAAATAATTAGACTAGAGTGAGGAGTCATAAATAACTCAAATATTAATAAGAAAAATTTAGAAAAAAATTTTAGAAATAAAATACAACCAAGTTAAATGAGCTGGTGCCCTAGCGATGGGTAACCCAGTAGGAAGTTGCGGTTCTCGCAACTAGGTGCCCTATACTCAGGAGAAAATTCATAAAATAATTTTTGAGACTCTAGAGAAAAGTCATTAAGGTTTCTATGACATTAGAATGCCAAGAAAAGGTTTAGAAAAATTTTTCAATAGGTACAGACAATTTTAGTCTGTTAAGCCAAACGGAGGGCATTTTGGTCATTTCGTCTTCAGAGATGATTTTTGACCGACTTGTCCAGTTAAGTAAATAATTATTATGATCTAAAATATGAATAAATATTGCTAAAAATTAAATTGAAAATGAGTAGAGAAAAGAAGAAAAGGAAATGAAAGAAAATACCTAATTATGACATCATATGATGTCATTAAGAACCTATCCACCAATCACCATTCAACAAGCTTACATAAAACCATTAAAAAGAGATAAAATTGACAAAACAAATCTGTTTTCTTCCTCATTGCTTCAGCTGGCCGAACCCAATTTTTTTTCTCTCTTCCTCCATTAGTTCTTCATTCAAGCTCCATTTTCCCACTCAATTCTACCATAAAACCTCTAGTCTTCTTCACAAAAACTTCATTTTACCTCTTGGGAAAGTGTTTGGCAGCCAAGAAAAGCCAAGAAAGTGAAGGAATTACTTGGGAAAATTCTGCTCAAAAAGGGTTAGTGCCCTAAACAATTTCTTTCTTTCTTTAATCTTGTAAGCATGCTAAATCAAGTAGAAAATTGTGTGAAATTAAAAGAAAAACTTGAGTAAATGAAATCTCTAAATTTGGTAGCCATGAGAAAGTTTAAGGATTGTTTGTTTTTGATGAAATTAAGTGGCTTAATTATGTTATTGATGAGTATAGATGATGGATAAAGTGATTTGATATGAGTTTAGTGTGTGTATGCCATGAATTGGAAATTGGAGTTAGGGTTTGAGCATGAAATTGAGACTTTGATCATGTAATGATGAAAGTGAGTTTTAATGTTCAATTAGTGACCATTTGATTATTGGTAAACAAGAAATGAATTGTGTTTAGTGATGGGATTTAGGTTTAGTGTGGCTGCCCTAGATGACCTACAGAAATGGACATGAGTCTAGCAGGTTTGGGCAGCCATAACTTGAATTGTAGAGGTTCAATTTGTGTTTGGACAATTGGACATGAAACTAGACACATAATGGCACAACTTTGGTGAAGAAACTATGCCCAGAAAACCAAACCAAATTGACCAAAAGTTTGTCCTAATCCGGGTGACCTGCAATCTGCCTGGGCAAAATGATCAAATGAACAGTATTTGGTAATTTGGCCATAACTCAATGTAGAAAGGTCCAATTGACCTGAAATTTTACCACAAACAAGCTGAGATATATACCAACAACTTTCATGAAGAAACCTGACTCAAATTATGACCATAACCTAGTCAAATTGCCAACCAAACTTAGGTTACAAAATCTAGCAGAACCAGTTTCGCCCAGAATTTTGGAATCTGTCCAATCCGGCCAATTATGGTAAAATGACCATAACTTGAGCTACAAAACTCCAAATGGAGTGAATCAAAAAAGGAAATGCAACTACACAAAATAAGGAACGACTTTCGTGTTGATCATTTTGCCAAATTCCCACAGCAAAATTGACCAATGGAACAGTAAAGACAAGGCATGAAAACTGAAAATTCTGCCCAATTAACATTAAGATTGGAAATGGTATTGGCAACGAATACCAACAAATTTTGAATGCAAAATGTGGTATCTTGGAGAACTTAGGTTCAATAAATTTATTATGTATTAAAAAGTCAACAATTTGAGTGAATAGTATTGTCAATAGTAATACAAAGACACAAAGTATAATAACTAAATTGGTAGAGAAAATTAAGGTATGAAATTTGGAATCCATGAAACATTCATGGATTACTTGGAATAGAAATAGTAATCTACCTAAATGACTTAATGAACATTTAAGTTATGTGAGTATATAGTTAGGAATTGTATTCCCATTACTAGTAGGTCTAATAAAACATGAGTGATACCACTTGAATATGAAATGAAATTAACCTAGATGGATTGTTGAGTATAAATGGGATGAGGTTTACATTAGGATTTATGTTTCCATTACAAATAAGATAATAACATCTTGTATGAGTTATGAATCCATATAAATATTGTAATGAATAAATGAATCACATAAAAATATGAATGGAACATTAGTTTTCTTTATAAGAGAAAGGAAGAACGTTTTGAGTACAATGGTATATGAACACCATTGTTATGAATTGTGATCAATAAAGGATTGTTTGAATATTATGATGAATGTATAAATTATGAAATTTATCATGAAATAATGAAGTCATAAAACACAATATATTAATTTTAATGATATTATGTGCCCTTGTATTGCCTAGACATGTGTGTCAGATTGGATAGTTTGGCATGCCAATAGGGTATTGTTTTAGCAGTATTGCGAAACGCTTTATGCCTGTATTCATGGCTTTATACCCGTATTCATGGCTTTATGCCAACATTCATGGCTTTTATGCCCGATTATGTGTTATCATGGCTTTTTAGCCATACTGACTGCATACGTGGTTGACGTTCTGCGTCCCATGGTATGACGGCCCGAGGCACCACGATGTCCAGTGCCAACGACCCGTTATCCAGTTTAGTCAGCCTGTCATAGGTTACTTGGGCAATGAAATTTATTGAGATAAGTTAAGAATATTAGCAATTAAAAATATTAGAAATTAAATAAAATAAATGAGTAAGATGACCTAAAATAAATTAGAATAGTTATTTATTAGAAAGAATCGAAATGAACTGGACAGATATTAAAATTTACTTATTATGATATAATCTGAGACAACCTAGCAAGTATAGAGAAAATGATAAAAGATTAGCAAAGAAAATTATAACATAAATAAATATTGCAAATGTGACTTGTATAATAATATAAGTATAAATTTATTATTTTCATATCATTTTTCTTTGTACATTATTACTGTACATTAGCGAAATAAACACTTTCAAATAAGACTAAATTAGGATAAAACATATTAAATTGTAGAAACCGCATGTGAAGTATAAATAAATCTTAATTATTTGAATTATGTTTTATTTCTATCTTTATTTGTATATTATTGCACCACTAAGCAGCAATGCTTACCGCGATGGAATTGTTTCCTTCGCGCAGGTACTAAAGCTAGAACCCAATGGACGTTTGACTGGAAATTTTGGGAGTTTTGATCTGTAGAAGTATCTGAAGTATTCAAGGTTGTCACCTCCTCAGCAATGCATGTAGATAGGGCCCGTATAGATCATATTTTGTATTTTGTATAAAATGCTAGATATTGTATTATAATGTAGATTATGAATAGGTAATTAATTGAAATGTGATGTAAATTAATAAATTAGTTTTTTCATATGTAATTAATTTATATATCATGTAAATTATGAAATTTTGTAATTATTTTGTAAAATATGTAAATTAAGGAAATTTGAAAATTTTGCTTATGTAATTTGAGAATGTTTACATATGAATTGAGTATGAATGGAAATGTATGGAAATGATTATGAAATTGAAATATATGGATGAGATTTGAAATATGAGAAAATTATGAGAATGATTGATGAGATAATTATGATTAGCATGCATAAGATTTAATTTTGAAAATATTATTGAATTTCAAACAGGTGAATATTGAAATACGTTAAACGATAATAAAATAGGGGAAACTCTGTTAGTTTCTCTGTCGAAAAATAATCGATATTAAATATAACGAGAACAAAATTTTTAAAGAAATAAAGTAAGGTAAGTTAGGGTGCTCCAACACCAAATGTAGCATGCCTTGCTCGGCTACACAGTAGTCGGGTGAGGGGTGTTACATTTATTGGTATTAGAGCATGGTTTAGGCATTCCTAGGCATAGATAGATAGAATGAGATAGTGTGCATAACATGCATTGCATTCATATGAGTCGAAGTGTCACTAATGCAGATCTATTTTCTTGGTTATTTTAGGTCAAGGTATGGACTCAGAATCGTAGAGGGTAGTAGAAGAAGAAGTAGTAAGTCGTATCCCGACTGGGAGTGATATTGGAAATCGGGGAGATCCTGCTTCACCAGTGCAAGAGGTGCCTGTACAACCCCAACCGACCCTGTTTGAGCAGATGACTGAATTCTTTCGACAGATGACTGGGGTTATTCCACCACCGCCTCAATGAAAATCACCTCTAGGAAAAATTAGGAAGTATGGAGCTGTAGATTTCAATGGTAGAAAGGAAGATGATTCTTCAGCAGCTGAGTATTGGTTAGAAAATACCGAAACAATCCTGTAGCAGCTCCATTGCACACCAGAACAGAGTTTGGAGTGTGCAGTTTCATTGTTACAAGAAGCTGCATATCGGTGGTCGGATGTTGTAACCAAGGTAGTGCCACCAGCCGATGTAACTTGGAAATTTTTTTTGATAGAGTTCAGAAAGAAATATATTAGCTATATTCATAAAGAGGAACAGAAGAGGAGTGGTGATCAGCAAAAGAAGAAATTTGGACAGTCTAGTAATAAGAGGCCAAGAGAATAGTTAAGTCAGACATCTGATCAAAGTAGAAGATCCAGACCCAGGCCTATAGCCAGAAGAGATCAACAAGAAACACTAGTAGTGAGTGCGCCAGGATTAGCAAGAAAATGTGGCCATTGTAACAAGTGGCATAAAGGTGAATGTAGGGAATTGACGGGAGCCTGTTATAGATGTGGAGCCATAGACCATCGTCTGAAAGATTGTCCTAAGAGGAATTTACCATGGACCCAGACAGAGGTCGTGGAAGGACCAAGTACAATAGTAACACCACTTCCAAATATCACCCAAGCCGGAGAGGAGCAAGAAGCCCCAGATGTGAATTTGAGGTAAAGTATTTCCTTTATGATATGCCTAAGTGCATAATGATAGATTCAAAAAAATTAAATAGTACCATATATATAAAAGAAGTAGACAGAGGGAGCAATAGAAAGGTAAAATAATTATCTCAGAATCCAAAACAACTAGTAAATTTAGAGGACGAAATTTAAATTAGAGGGGAAGTATTGTAATACCCTCACTATAGCAATTCCGTATATTCTACTGTTCCGGTGACCGGTGTCGGTCCGGACAGTTAGAACGTCTGGAAAAATAATTAGAATAGAGTGAGGAGTCATAAATAACTCAAATATTAATAAGAAAAATTTAGAAATAAAATACAACCAAGTTAAATGAGCTGGTGCCCTAGCGATGGGTAACCCAGTAGGAAGTTGCGGTTCTCGCAACTAGGTGCCCTATACTCGGGAGAAAATTCATAAAATAATTTTTGGGACTCCAGAGAAGAGTCATTAAGGTTTCTATGACATTAGAATGCAAAGAAAAGGTTTAGAAAAATTTTTCAATAGGTACAAACAATTTTAGTCTGTTAAGCCAAACGGAGGGCATTTTGGTCATTTCGTCTTCAGAGATGATTTTTGACCGACTTGTCCAGTTAAGTAAATAATTATTATGATCTAAAATATGAATAAATATTGCTAAAAATTGAATTGAAAATGAGTAGAGAAAAGAAGAAAAGAAAATAAAAGAAAATACCTAATTATGACATCATATGATGTCATTAAGAACCTATCCACCAATCACCATTCAACAAGCTTACATAAAACTATTAAAAAGAGATAAAATTGACAAAAGAAATCTGTTCTCTTCCTCATTGCTTCAGCTGGCCGAACCCATTTTTTTTCTCTCTTCCTCCATTAGTTCTTCATTCAAGCTCCGTTTTCCCACTCAATTCTACCATAAAACCTCTAGTTTTCTTCACAAAAACTTCATTTTACCTATTGGAAAAGTGTTTGGCAGCCAAGAAAAGCCAAGAAAGTGAAGGAATTACTTGGGAAATTTCTGCTAAAAAAGGGTTAGTGCCCTAAACAATTTCTTTCTTTCTTTGATCTTGTAAGCATGCAAAATCAAGTAGAAAATTGTGTGAAATTAAAAGAAAAACTTGAGTAAATGAAATCTCTAAATTTGGCAGCCATGAGAAATTTAAGGATTTTTGGTTTTTGATGAAATTAAGTGGCTTAATTATGTTAATGATGAGTATAGATGATGGATAAAGTGATTTGATATGAGTTTGGTGTGTGTATGCCATGAATTGGAAATTGGAGTTAGGGTTTGAGCATGAAATTGTGACTTTGATCATGTAATGATGAAAGTGAGTTTTAATGGTCAATTAGTGACCATTTGGTTATTGGTAAACAAGAAATGATGTGTGTTTAGTGATAGGATTTAGGTTTAGTGTGGCTGCCCTAGGTGACCTGCAAAATTGGACATGAGTCCAGCAGGTTTGGGCAGCCATAACTTGAATTGTAGAGGTTAAATTGGTGTTTGGACAATTGGACATGAAACTAGACACATAATGGCATAACTTTGGTGAAGAAACCATGCCCAAAAAACCAAACCAAGTTAACCAAAAGTTTGCCCTAATCCAGGTGACCTGCAATCTGCCTGGGCAAAATGACTAAATGAACAGTGTTTGGTCATTTGTCCATAACTCAATGTAGAAAGGTCCAATTGACCTGAAATTTTATCAGCTACAAGCTGAGATATAGACCAACAACTTTCATGAAGAAAGCTGACCCAAATTATGACCATAACCTAGTCAAATTGCCAACCAAACTTAGGTTACCAAATCTGGTAGAACCAGTTTTGCCCAGAATTTTGGAATCTATCCAATCCGGCTAGTTATGGTAAAATGACCATAACATGAGCTAAAAAACTCCAAATGGAGTGATTCGAAAAAGGAAATGTAACTAGAAAAAAGAAGGAACAACTTTCATGTTGATCAGTTTGCCAAATTCCCACTGCAAAATTGACCAATAGAACAGTAAAGACAAGGCATGAAAACTGAAAATTCTGCCCAATTAACATTAAGCTTGGAAATGGTATTGGCAACCAATACCAACAAATTTGAATGCAAAATGTGGTATCTTGGAGAACTTAGGTTCAATAAATTTATTATGTATTAAAAGGTCAGCAATTTGAGTGAATAGTATTGTGAATAGTAATACAAAGACACAAAATATAATAACTAAATTAGTAGAGGAAATTAAGGTATGAAATTTGAAATCCATGAAACATTCATGGATTACTTGGAATAGAAATAGTAATTTACCTAAATGACTTAATGAACATTTAAGTTATTTGAGTATATAGTTAAGAATTGTATTCCCATTACTAGTCGTTCTAATAAAACATGAGTGATACCACTTGAATATGAAATGAAATTAACCTAGATGGATTGTTGAGTATAAATGGGATGAGGTTTACATTAGGATTTATGTTTCCATTACAAATAAGATAAAAACACCTTGTATGAGTTACGAATCTATATAAATATTGTAATGAATAAATGAATCACATAAAAATATGAATAGAACATTAGTTTTCTTTATAAGAGAAAGGAAGAACGTTTTGAGTACAATGGTATATGAACACCATTGTTATGAATTGTGATCAATATGAATGATGTAAGGAATGTATGAATATTATGATGAATGTATAAATTATGAAATTTATCATGAAATAATGAAGTCATAAAACACAATATATTAATATTTAATAATATTATGTGCCCTTGTATTGCCTAGACATGTGTGTCAGATTGGATTGTTTGGCATGCCAATAGGGTATTGTTTTAGCAGTACTGCGAAACTCTTTATGCCTGTATTCTTGGCTTTATGCCTGTATTCATGGCTTTATGCCGTATTCATGGCTTTATGCCTACATTCATGGCTTTTATACCCGATTATGTGTTATCATGGCTTTTTAGCCATACTGACTGCATACGTGGTTGACGTTCTGCGTCCCATGGTATGACGGCTCGAGGCACCACGATGTCCAGTGCCAACGACCCATTATCCAGTTTAGTCAGCCTGTCATAGGCTACTTGGGCAGTGAAATTTATTGAGATAAGTTAAGAATATTAGCAATTAAAAATATTAGAAATTAAATAAAATAAATGAGTAAGATGACCTAAAATAAATTAGAATAGTTATTTATTAGAAAGAATCGAAATGAACTGGACAAATATTAAAATTTACTTATTATGAGATAATCTGAGACAACCTAGAAAGTATAGAGAAAATGCTAAAAGATTAGCAAAGAAAATTATAACATAAATAAATATTGCAAATGTAACTTATATAAAAATATAAGCATAAATTTATTATTTTCAGATCATTTTTCTTTGTACATTATTACTGTACATTGGCGAAATAAACACTTTTAAAGAAGACTAAATTAGGATAAAACATATTAAATTTTAGAAACCGCATGTGAAGTATAAATAAATCTTAATTATTTGAATTATGTTTTATTTCTATCTTTATTTGTATATTATTTCCTTGTTATATTATTGCACCACTAAACAGCAATGCTTAGCGCGATGGAATTGTTTTCTTCACGCAGGTACTGAAGCTAGAACCCAATGGACGTTTGACTGGGAATTTTGGGAGTTTTGATCTGCAGAAGTATCTGAAGTATTCAAGGTTGTCACCTCCTCAGCAATGCATGTAGATAGGGCCCGTATAGATCATATTTTTTATTTTTTATAAAATGCTAGATATTGTATTATAATGTAGATTATGAACAGCTAATTAATAGAAATGTGATGTAAATTAATAAATTAGCTGTTTCATATGTAATTAATTTATATATCATGTAAATTATGAAATTTTGTAATTATTTTGTAAATTATATAAATTAAGGAAATTTGAAAATTTTGCTTATGTAATTTGAGAATGTTTACATATGAATTGAGTATGAATGGAAATGTATGGAAATGATTATGAAATTGAAATATATGGATGAGATTTGAAATATGAGAAAATTATGAGAATGATTGATGAGATAATTATGATTATCATGGATAAGATTTTATTTTGAAAATATTGTTGAATTTTAAACAGGTGAATATTGAAATACGTCAA
Source organism: Hevea brasiliensis (assembly GCF_030052815.1). Classification (NCBI taxonomy): domain Eukaryota; kingdom Viridiplantae; phylum Streptophyta; class Magnoliopsida; order Malpighiales; family Euphorbiaceae; genus Hevea; species Hevea brasiliensis. The sequence goes on along the minus strand of NC_079496.1, from coordinate 72,649,456 downwards.
ACGATAATAAAATAGGGGAAACTCCGTTAGTTTCTCCGTCGAAAAATAATCGATATTAAATATAACGATAACAAAATTTTTAAAGAAATAAAGTAAGGTAAGTTAGGGTGCTCCAACACCAAATGTAGCATGCCTTGCTCGGCTACACTGTAGTCGGGTGAGGGGTGTTACAGTAACACTTAAACTTCAATCTCAAGAATTGTAAAATTTAAAAGTGTAACATGCCCTGGTGCACCTAGTAAGATTGGTTTGGATAGGTTGGCATGCCAATAGGGTTCAGTTGGCAGTACTGCACATGGCATTATGCCATTCTGTGATTTTATGGCTTTTAGCCATTCTGAAATTATGGTGATACTTGGCCTTGTGCCTAATATTTATTACAGATTATCAGCTATTATGTTGCACACCGAGAGATACATATGTGACCAATGGTGTGACGGCCCGAGGTACTTGATATCTAGTGCCAGTTTACCTGTTTATCCAGTCCAGTCATCCAGTATAGGTTACTTGAGCAACCAAAAATGAAAGTTGAAAAATTTAATGAGATAATGAATCTAACAAGTACCAAATAAATGAGATTACAAATAATTATCAAAAATTTGTCTGCATAAGACATCAATACATTCACTGCATATTTATTTTCTTTTAGTTCTTTTTATTTTATTATTAGCAGCACTAAGCATTATTGCTTAGGGCGTTACTTTTTGCCATGCGTAGGTTCTGGAGAGACAGACAGAGAGCCCAGTAGACCACAGACTAGGTGAGGCCATCCACAATTCTGCTTAGTGTTCATGTCACCTCATAGACTTCAGTGCATTGGTAGGACACAAGGTCTCATTTTAGTATTTTGTAATTAAACTTTTATTTTCTCATGTATAGTTGAGACTCATGTACTATATTTTGGTATTAATCTAAATATTTGTAATTTGTGTTTATAAATGAAAAATTGAGTATTTATTTATGGTTTGTATATGATTATCATGTGAAATGAATGAATGAGAAATGGAAGTATTGTTGAGAAATATTGAGACCTTGTTGATAAAATGGAGTTTGGGAATGATTGAAAATGTATTAGAAGTATTTTTCACAGGTTCCGAAGAACTGTTTTCTCCGTTTTTAGCAGGTACTCTACTTGATTTTCTATAAAATTTTCGAAACCTCAACTAAATTTATAATTTCGATAAATGACTCAAATGAGGTAAATTTAACAAATTGCACTTCATAACCATGAAGAAGTAAATTAAGGAAGGATAAAATAGTTAAAATAAAATATGGTGTTTCAGTACACTGTGTGGCATATCTTACTCGGCTACACTGTAGACGGGTAAGGGGTGTCACAACCATTAAGTCAAAGACTTGATCAAAGTAAGAGACATAGGCCCAGACCCATATCCAGAAGAGAACAGAACAACCAGAGACACCAATAATGAATACACCGGGGCTAAAAATAAGAAGTTCTACCCCAAGAAAATGTGGCCATTGTAAAAAGTGGCATAAAGGTGAATGTAGGGGATTGACTGGAGCTTGCTATAGATGTGGAGCCATGGACCACTCTATAAAAGATTGTCCTAAGAAGAATTTTCCACAGACCCAAACAGAGGAATTACCTTCCACTGCACAGAGTGATAGCAGTTTGGAGGGATTTGAGATAATTAGGAGTACTGTGAGGCCTACATTTGATACTGTGGAAGGGCCAAATGTAAGAATAACACCATTTGCAGACATCAGCCAAACTAGAGAGGAGTTAAATCCAAATACCGAAGAGGTAACATGGGGAAGTGAAGAAATAAGGAGGTAGCAGATCTTCGACTACATAAATCACGTAAATTTCGAGGATGAAATTTTTGTCAAAGGGGAAGAATTTTGACATCCTCACTTTAGATTGTCTGTACGTTCTACTATTTCGGTGACCAATGTCTATCTGGACAGCCAGAATGTCTGGAACTATATTTAAACTAGAGTGAGGAGTCATAAATATACTAAATAATGACAATAAAAATTAAGGAAAAATTTAAAAAATGAAATACCAGAAAGTTAAATGAGCCGAACCTACGGCGATGGGTGACCTAATGGGAAACGACTATGAAGACAGTTAGCAACCCTAAACCGGTGGAAAACCCTGTAAAATAATTTTTGGGACTCTAGTGAAGAATTATTAAGGCTTAAATAACAATAAAATGCCAAGAAAATGCTAAGAAATTTATTTAAATTGGTACGGACAATTTTAGCTCAGTAAACAAAACGAAGGCCATTTTGGTCATTTTACCTTAAGAGATGATTTTTTACCAACTTGTCCATTTAAGTAAGTAAGGTTTATGCCCTAAAATATGAATAAATATTGCTAAAAATTTAATTAAAAAAAGTGATAAAAGAAAGAAAAAAAAGAAAATAAAACAAAATGAAAGTAAATTGAATTATTACATAAGAATGACATCATTAAAAAATTTTTTCTAACCAATTAAAAATGGACAAGCTCATATAAAAGGATAAAAACAAACCAAATAAACCAAAAAAATCACCATCTTCTTCTTTATGCTAAGGATGGCCGAACTCCATGGGAAGAGGCTCCACCATTTTCTCTTCTTCTCACTTAAATCCCTAGCCAATCTTACCTCATAACCCTAGGATCCCTTCACAAAAAATTATCCCTACACCTTGAGAAAGCATAGGGCAGCAAAAAATAATTTGGGATGAAATTGAAGTTTTTGTTGGCTTGAACTTGAACTATAAGAGGTTAGTGCCATATTCAAGTTCTTTTCTTTCTTTAATCCTTGTTAGTGAAGTGAATTAAGTTAAATTCTTATGAGATTGAAAGAAGGTGATGAATAATTGAAGGATCAATTTTCGACAGCCATGAGTGGGTTAGGGTTTTGATGGTTTAGTTGCAATTAGACTTGTATATTAATATTAATTGATGTGTATATTGAGTTAGTTGATGATGTATATGTGTTACATGAGATAAACAAAACTTATAAGTTAGGCTTTAGTACGAAAGTTGGGAATTTGATGACATGTTGATAAATTGATATTGTTGAGATCAATTATGAACTACTTGAAGTGCATGGAATGTGAATTGAGATTGGTAGTAGTGTGGAATGTTGGTATTGGGAGTGTTGTGCTTATGCAGGATTTTCTAGACCTTGAGTTTAGTGTGGTTTTTAGGCCATAAGTAGAGCTGTGCTACTCCAATTGGTGTGAGGCAAATTGGAGATGAAACCTAAGACAATTTTCTACATTTTGCATGGAGAGACCCTACCCTGAAACTGAACCTAAAATGACCAAAAACTGGCTTGAATCTAGGTAACCAAAATCTAGACTTGGAAAAATGACCATGTGAATAGTAAATGTTCAAATGGCCATAACTCATTCTAGGAAGGTCAGAATGACCTGATTTTTAAACCATTGGAAAGCTTAGACATAGGAGAACATTTCTTATGAAGAACTTAGAGCCAGTTTGACCATAACCTATTCAAATTGCTAACCAAAGTTAGCTCATCAAAATTGCTAGAACCCAAATTGCCCAAAACTTCTGGACATGAACCAATCCAGCCAGTTATGGTAAAAATGTCATAACTTGAGCTACAAAACTCCAAATGGAGTGATTCAAAAAGAGAAATAAATTAAAGACATTAAGGAACAACTTTGATGGAGAAAAGTTAGCCAAAATCCCACTGTAAATTAGTCCAATGGAACTGTAAACTTAGGAGACAAAATCTGAAATTTTGAAAATACTTCTAGGAAGTTTTGAATTGTAATTGGCAACTAATGCCAATAAATTTAGAACTCAAAATGTGGTAGAATCATGAATAGTAATGTAAATAGTAACCAAAATGACACCAAACCCAAAGAACCAAAACCTAAATGACTTACACCTAAATCATGTGGATAGGTAGATGGGACTTGTATTCCCATCACAAATAGAACACATAATACCTTAGTAATATAACTTGAAATATGAAATGTGATTTACATAAATGGAATGTTGATTGTATTAAATGAGGCAAAGTAGTCATTAGGACTTATGTCTCCATTGTAAATAGAATAATAATACCTTGCATAATAAATGGCACATGAGAGGGAACAATGTGAAATATAAACACTTGTTCTCATTATGAAAGAAAAGAAGAATGTTTGAGTACAATGGTACATGTAAACAATTGATATAAATTGTGATCAATATGGATGATAAAATGAATCTATAAATTATGTAGAAATGTGATTTAGAAAATTTTGCTTTCATCATAACTAGAACTAAAATACTGTAAAATATAAATAGAACTTATAATGAAATAATGAAACATAAGAATACTTAATAGTACTATTGTGCACATATTGCCTAGACACGTGTTTCAGATTTGATAAATTGGCATGCTAATAGGGGATTGTTTGAGCAATACTATATAAGGCTTTATGCCTGTATTTATGGCTTTATGCTCGTATTCATGGCTTATATGCCCGATTGTTTGTTACCATGGCTTTTTAGCCATATTGATTGCATACGTGGTTGATGTTCTGTATTTCTCATCCCATGGTATGATGGCCAGCGACACCATGGTATCTAGTGTGAAGGACCCGCTTATCCAGTTTAGTCAGCGTGTCATAGGTTACTTGGGCAGTGAAATAAGTTAAGAATATTAGGAATTAATAATATTAAAAATTAAATAAATGACTAAGAGATACTTGAAATGAACTATATAAGCTATAAAATTTTATTTATTATGAAATGATCTATAACATAAAAAAATGTGAAATAAAGTGATAAAAAGATTACTAAAATAAATTTAATTTAAATAAATATTACAAATGCATCTTCTATAATACTATGAACATAAGTTTTAATATTTTAATTAATTTTGTATAATGTGTATTATTACTGTGAAATTAAGAGATAAGCACTTGCAAAGAGGAACAAATTAGAATAAAAGATAGTCAATATTAGAAGTTTCATGTGAAATATAATTAAATTTTGATTATCCAAATTACGTTTCATTTCTATCTTTATTTATATAGTATTTCTTTGTTATATTATTGCACCACTAAACAGAAATGCTTAGCGCGATGGATTGTTTCATTTGTGCAGGTACTGAAGATAAAAACCAGTGGATATTAGAGTGGGATTTTGAAGTCCAGATCTACAAAAGTGTCCAAGGTTGTCACCTTCTCAGTAATGCATGTAGATAAGGCCCATATAGATGATAATAATGTATTCTGTACATTTTAAATATTTCTTATGATGGAATGTAAATTATGAAAATGTAATTAATATTTATGTGATGTAAATTAATAAGTTGGCTAGTTCATATGTAATTAATTTGTATATCATGTAAATTATGAAATTATGTAATTAGTTTGTAAATCATGTAAATAAATGCAAATTTGATAATTTTCATATTTGAATTGAGCATAAATGGATTTGTATGGATTCGTATTGTCACACCTTACCCCCTCTGTAAGGCATAACATGTTTCCGTAGAATACCTAATGAACTACCGAGCTTCACCTACTAATAACTCGTTAAGTACCCTACAAGGGATTTTAAAACAATTTTTTTACTTTTTATAAGTGGTGAGCATTTTCTAATAGGTAAACATTTAATTAGAGTTTGAAAACTAGTTAAGATTGTTGTCCCACTTTATTTTTCTGTAAATTTTATAAAAATTTCGGCATGGTACCGTCTGTATTTTGAAAAAATAGTTCTTCAAATACTTGTAAAAAGTACTTTCAATGATTTATCTCAACAACTTCAACAATTCAACATCATCAAAATACTATAATTCAATTTCATTCAAATTAAAACAAAATATTTCCATTCATATTTCAAATAAGATAAAACAATTTATATACATCATTCTAAATATTTACATTAGGAAAAATTCAAACCAAAATTTATTACAAGCTTTATACAACTCTATACAACTGCTCATGACCATTTTCTACATTTACATACATTACATACATCAAAATAATTTTTACAATCAGGGTATAAAATATACCCGATAAACTTCAGAGTAGGTAGCTCCTCAATCCTCAGCAGCTCACTCTACTGCTCCTCTAGTCTCTATATCTGCGATAGCAATAATAGCCATTGCTGAGTACTAGGACTCATTGGTGCACGACATACTAAAAATAATCTTTACATGGAATTTAAATCATATTTATTAAAAAATTAAACTGAACATGAAATATAAATTCAAAACATGATTTATAAGATTTTAATTCAAGCAATTTCATTGCAAAAGTCTCAAAACAAATTTCATAAAAATGCACAGTTATATCATGCCATTCGAAACAAATATCATCTCAATAGCCATAGGCTAAGGAGAAGTCACATCACAAGGCTAGCTAGCTCAAATATATGGGAACCCATTCTTTTTCTTCTTCTATAGGCACACACCTCAACACTTTAGCCAGAGAAGGAATCAAAATTTGAAACTGATTTCACCCACTAGTCATGCTAGTGAGGTATTCAAATATATGGTCATGGCACTGTGGTTTCAAAACTATCTTAACAATTTACTAAACATTTGATGCCATTTCAAATATGTAAAATTAAACTTTTAACAATTTAAATTAAAAGCATAATAAACATTTCAAGACAATGATATCGCAATGCAATATTTCAATTCATTCAAAATGATATGCAGAAGAAAATTTACAGAAATTCTATGTTTCGCATAAACCTTATACGAGTCGTCTCTTGGCCTTGACTCGATCTCTCGGGTTCTTTCCCACTATTCTTTTCCACTGAAACACACAAGTTCACAGTGTTTCAGTATCATAATTTATCATAAATCCAAAAATAATTTCAAATTTACTTTTACCTTGCTTTAATACACTAAACTTGGGGTTCTTTAAAATTTGTGTTTCGGGGTTACTATTCACTACGCTATTCAAGTCAATTTGTTAACTTTCTAATGCTTAATAGGTATGGGAATTCCAATTTCACCCACATACCACATTTTGGCTACTAAATTTGTTGGTTTTGTTTGTTTACTCAAATTTTAAGTATTTTAGGCAAATTTGCAAATTTTCAGTTTTAGTATCTTATGTTGCACTATTCAATTGGTCATTTTTTTGTTAGAATTTGGCTAAGTTTTCTTCATAGAAATTGTTCCTTATTGTCTTAAATTTATTCTCCTTTTTAAATCACTCCATTTAGAGTTTTATAGCTCAAGTTATAGCCATTTGAATCATGGCTGCCGGATTGGACTTACTCAGATTTCTGGGCAAATTTCTGGGTTCTGGCAGTTTTAGGTCACCAATTTTGGGTGGCTAAATGACTTGGTTAAGGGCATAATTTGTTAGTCGTATGCCATAGAGCATATCATTTAGTATGCATCTTGTACATATTTTTATTAATAAATGGCATTTCCACTTTTCTGTTTATATAATATATTTATGTGTAATAGAAAAGGTCCATTGATATTTTGTTAGAAATATTATTCTTAAGTTGTTAAGAATATGAGTGACAATATTTCTAGCACAAAGTATCATAAAGAGGTTCACAATCGAGGATACTTCATAATAAGGACTTGACTTATCCAGAAAGATTGTATTCATGTTTGTTCCCAAGTTATTTATATGAGATATAAATAAGATGGAATGGTGAGTCTCATGCCATATAACAAACATGATAGGCACTTATAAATGATAAGTAGGCCGAACCAGTGACACTTATGACAAGCACATGGAGTTTACTCTTGTCAATGTTTTGTCATAAATCATATCAGTGCATATAATCTTTAGACCTGAGATAGCACAGTTATCTTGTATATAGGTAGTTTGAGTTTGATACTGCTTTCATACTTGTACTGTGTATGGGTACATGGGCATGTGTTGGCTCCTACTAGTTATATATGGAGGTAGGTGTTGATCAAGATGGAATCTGTTCCTCTAAGTAAATAGAGATAAAATCCTATGTTCATTTAATTATTCTTGATGTTTCAAGTTCCTGGCCAGGACAGATAGATTTATTCAGAAAAGAGTTTCTGATGAGAAAATCTTTTTAATCAAGAACTGGAATTAAAAGAGAACATAATATTCATAGCAAATGGAGTTTGACATAAACCATGACTCGGCTTGAGTTGGGATTTTATGTGAGAGATTCTAGTGCATGGTAACATATGATTATAGGTTCATTTAAGTTAAACCTTATTACTAATTGGGTGGTCATGGCATGCAATGCTAGGTGTTAACCATGGTCTATGAGGTTCATAAAATGATTTAGAGAAATCATTTATGGTAAGAAAGAGTTCTGATGATATTAAGAGTTAATATCATGTCTCATTGCCAATTAGTGATGAGCCTAGTAAGTCACACACATACACAAGTTATCACCTAATTAAATATGATTTAATTAATTAATTAAAGAGTTTAATTGATTAATTAAATAGGTTTGGTTTGCAATTAGATTGCAAAGTCCCTAGCATGACTTGAAACCAAATCTAGATTATTAGATGTATAATATAAGTTAAATTTATATTTAAAGTGTTTAAATATGAATTTAATTAATGAGAAATTAATTAATGGAGATTAATTAATTAATTTATATTTGATATAAATTAATTAGAAGAAGAAAAATAATTATTTTGGGTTGAGAACTCAAAATTAAGACACAGGGGCATTTTGGTCATTTTGCAGTGTGACACGTGGCACCATGAGATGGTGACACATGGCATAACACATAATCTTGCCAAATGTTTTGTAATCATGTAAGAGGATTTAAATCAAGATTAAATATAGGTTTGACACTTGGCACAATGTGATTGGGTCACTTAAACCTAGAGCTAATCAAAGGGTGACATGTGGCAAGGGTTTAATGTGTTAACCTAGCTATTTAAGTGTTGTTATGAGAAAATAAAACACAACCATCAGCCACACTCCTTTGTCACGCCACTTTGAGGGTTTTCTTCTCTTGTTCTTCATCTCTCATCAATTCAAAGAGATTAGCCATCAATCTCTTGAATTGAGAACACTAGAAATTGTTTCTAGTGTCCTGTTTACATCTTTAATCTCTTAAAAGGCAGAACTTGAATTTCTAATTAATAGAAAAAGCTTTAGAAGCTGTTCAAGGGCTGCCATAGGTGTTCTTGGTGTGGACAAGCTAGAGGGACAACATCTGGTGTCCTGAAGACGAATCTCAAAGGCGCAGACACGCTGCAGTTCATCAAGAGGTTAGTGTAATCGTTCTTGATTTAATCTAGGGTTCTAAAATTAATCTAATTAATTTTAAAATCTTAAATGGCAAATACAGATCCAAAACATATTAAAAGAGTTTTAATATGTTGTTTATCATTGAAATCAAATAGATAAAAATAAATCTTGCATGATGCATGTGACCCTAGATGAAAATTTTTGAATTTCAATGGTATAAACTTGTGTTTTCACGCTTCCATTCCTTCAATTGGTATCAGAGCCACTATATTTGCCATTTAGATTGTTGATTATATGATTTAATTGTGTGTTTGATCATGAGATCAAAAGTTCATTGCTGGTTGCAAAGCAAGTTGGCGGCATACTTGAAAAGACACCATCAATGGTTCGCATGGTTTGGCTTCCATGGGTGGTTTAAGGTTTGGCTTTTAATTCTGCAATTGTTGTATGATCTAAGGCCTATTCTTTGACTAATTAAAGTGTTTAATTAGTAGTTTTTATCACACAATTAAATTATGATTCAAATCAGAATTTTGAAAATTGTTTAAATGTGATTCAAATCTGAATTTTAAAAGTTGTTTGAATGTGATTCAAATCTGAATTTTTTAAAGTTGTTTGAATCATATTTAAATCTGATTTTTTAAAATTGATTGAATAAAATTCAGATCTGATTTTTTAAAAAATGTTTGAATGTGATTCAAATCTGAATTTTTGAAGTTGTTTGAATGTGATTCAAATCTGAATTTTTAAATTTGTTTGAATGAGATTCAAATCTGAATTTTTAAATTTATTTGAATCATATTCAAATCTGGATTTTTAAGTTGAATATGAGATATTCAATTTAATTTAAGTATGTATGTTTTATTTAATTGTTAAATAGTGATATGCATGATGGATGATCATGGACTATAAAAGACCAATGTGATTGGATTTATTTCTTTTATGTTTCTTTGGGATTGTAAATTAATTAATTTATTTTAATTTATTTTGGGCATGTATTATTAAGTTTGTAATAATTTTTGGGTTGTAATTTCATTTATTTAAGTTATTGTAAATTCGCCTTGGTATGCCAAGGATTACCATGTAATATTGGATTGCAAGAAGTTCAAGGAGGTTAAGAGCATTGGTGGGACCAGTGGGAGGAATTCAAGATCAAGTGTTGATTATGTACTCCTTCAGCAACTCTTGTAAAATGAATGAATGAACGAAATGCACCTAGGAATGCCTTGATTCAATTCTTGGTGGCTCAGAATTGAATCCCTTAGAAAGTCCATGATCATACCATTTTTACTGCATATCCATGAATGCATGAGATGTATGGGAATGTATGCAATTATATGATATATGCTTGCTAAATGGATAATGTGCAAAGTGAGACCTTAATAGTAAATAGAATGACCATAAAATCTTCCAAACAAATGATTAAGTTGGAAATGCTATAATTAAAGTAATTATAACATAGGCCCTCCATTGGGGCAATTATTTTAAGAAATTTTAAATAGTTGCATAAGATGCAATTTATTTAAGAGATTTTCTTAAGAATAATTGTTAAGCATGAGATGTTGTAAATATGTAAATGATTTAGTGGCCAATATTGGATGTACCTGAGGACATTAAAATTATTTGCATAATTACTGGCTCAATGGGATCAACTTAACTAATATAAGATAAGTCAATAATGGATGTACCTGAGATTTTGAGCATTAGGGGCTAGGTAAAGGATTGAACCTCACATGAGATGTGATGGGCAAGGAGTTGCTCACTCATAGTTTATTGTAATTCCAATAATGGATGTACCTGAGGATGATCAATAGAATTATAAGAATTCAATCACCCACTAGAAATCCATCCAACTAGGATTTCCGTTTTCTACTTTGGAAGTGTAGGATTCGCTAAGTTAGTGGGAGGACCAATTTGATTAAAAGACCATAATCATTTTGGTTAATTGCATTATACATTTACTAATTAATCTGGTTATTTTCTGCAATTAATTTTCTGATAATAATGAGCACAGAACAACCACCACCATCCAATATCCTTGCAAGCATACTTGATCACAATAGGTTGACAGGACCTAATTTGTCTGATTGGCTAAGAAATTTGAAACTTGTCCTGAACCTTGAACATATAGGATATGTTCTAGATTCAAATGTTCCTGGTCCCTTACCTCCAGAGGCCACACAAGAGGAACATGAAACTTTGGACAAGTGGAAGGAGCATGATGTGAGAGCTAAGTGTTACATGCTTGCTTCCATGAGTAATGAGTTACAAAAGCAACATGAGAACATCCAGAGTGCGAGTGAGATCCTCCTTCACCTACAAGAGTTGTATGGTGAGCACAGCAGGAATGCTAGGTATGAGATATCTAGGCAGCTGTTCCACATGAGGATGTCTGAGGGACAGAATGTTGGGGATCATGTCCACAAGATGATTCGGCTGATTGAGCAGTTGGAATATCTTGACTTCAACATGGATTTCCAACTACAGACGGATTTGATCCTTCAGTCCCTTCCTGGGTCTTTTGGGAAATTTTGTGACAAATTTCCATATGACTCAATAGGAATGCACCTTAGCTGGTTTACTCAACATGCTGGTTATTGCCCAAAAGAATATGCCAGGCAATAAAGGAAAAGAGGTAGCTTTAGTTGCATCTTCTTCTACTGGAAAGTCCAACAAGAAGAAGGGCAATAAGAAAAAGAAACCTCAGATTCCTGGTCCTTCTAAGAAAATAGCTAAACAGAAAAGGAAGACTAAAGCTGATGAAGGCAAAGGAAAGTGTTTCCACTGCCAACAGGAAAGCGTTTCCATTGCCAATAGGAAAGTGTTTCCATTAGCCAGAGTATAGCAATCTAAATGAATGCAATGCCATGGTGAAAAACCAACTCAAGTTCAAAATATATTTGGCACTTAAGGTTATGTCATGTTGCAGAAGATAGGATTGCAAAACTGGAGAAAATGGGGATTCTATCCTCATTGGGCTCTGAGCCTACTCCAACTTGTGAATCTTGTCTTCAGGGCAAAATGACTATATCACCCTTTATTGGACAAGGGCTAAGAGCTGAAAATATTTTGGAGCTAATACATAGTGATGTATGTGGTCCATTTAAAGAAAAGGCTAGAGGGGGTTTTCATTATTTTATTACCTTTACTGATGATAAATCATGCTGTGCGTATTTGTATTTGATGAAATACAAACATGAATCTTTTGAAAAGTTCAAAGAATTTAAATCTGAAGTAGAAAATCAAACAGGAAAGAATATTAAAGCTCTTCGATCAGATCGTGGAGGTGAATATTTGAGTACTGAATTTGATAAATACTTGAGAGAGCATAGCATTGTTTCTCAGCTGACTCCTCCAGGAACGCATACGGTGAATGGTGTATCTGAAAGGAGAAATCGTACCCTATTGGATATGGTACGTAGTATGATGAGCTATACTGATATGCCAATCTCCTTTTGGGGATTTGCATTAGAATCAGCTTTGTATATTCTGAATAGGATTCCATCAAAATCAGTTTCTTCCACACCTTATGAGATATGGCATGGAAGAAAACCAAGTCTTAAGCATGTTAAGATTTGGGGTTGTCCAGCTTATATCAAAAAGCTGAACATTGATAAATTGGAGACCAGATCAGAAAAAGGTTGATTTGTTGGATATCCAAAAGATAGTTTTGGATATTATTTTTATTTGCCTACTTCACAAAAGGTTGTGACAAGTAGAGATGCCATATTTCTTGAACAACAGTTTGTTCAAGAAGGAGGCAAAGGAAGGCAAATAGAGTTAGAATTGGAGAATTTTGACCAACCAACAGATCAGATGGATATAGATCCATCTAGTCAACCAATACCCGTTGATGAAACATCTACAACTGTTCCTCGTAGAACAACTAGGGTATCTCACCCACCAGTGAGATATGGTTTTCTTCAGGAAGAAGAACAAGAGTTGTCTACTCATGAAGAAGTAGATCATGGAGATGATCCACTTACCTATGGAGAAGCTATATCAGATATAGACTCTTCAAAATGGATTGATGCTATGAAATCCGAGATTGATTCCATGTATTAGAATCAAGTTTGGGATCTTGTTGACCCACCTGAAGGTATTATACCTATACGGAACAAATGGGTTTTCAAGAAGAAAATTGGTTATGATGGAAAGGTAGAGACCTATAAGACAAGTCTAGTAGCGAAAGGGTTTCGCCAAAGGCAAGGAATCGACTATGAGGAGACTTTCTCGCCTGTTGCCATGCTTAAATCAATTAGGATTTTATTAGCAATAGCTGCATACTATGATTATGAGATTTGGCATATGGATGTCAAAACAGCTTTTCTCAATGGATACATTGAAGAAAACATTTTCATGGAACAACCTAGGGGATTTGAATCCCAATATGGTTCCAAGGTATGCAAGCTAAAGCGATCCATTTATGGGTTGAAACAAGCTTCGAGGAGTTGGAACATCCATTTTGATGAAGCCATTAAATCCTTTGGTTTTATCAAAAATGAGGATGAGCCATGTGTATATAAGAAGGTTAGTGATAGTGCTATCACTTTCCTTGTCCTATATGTGGATGACATACTGTTGATGGGTAATGACACAGGTATGTTGACGACTATAAAGGTATGGTTGTCAAATACATTCTCCATGAAAGACTTAGGGGAGGCAACCTATATTCTTGGGATTCGCATTTATAGAGATAGAGTGAAAAGAATAATTGGTTTATCCCAAAGTCTATACTTGGAAAAGGTGTTAAAGAGGTTTAACATGCTTGATTCCAAGAGAGGATTGTTACCAGTGAGACATGGTATCCATCTTTCTAAAGAGATGTCTCCAAAGACACCTGAAGAAAGAGATAAGATGGCCAGGATTCCATATGCTTCGGCTATTGGAAGTTTAATGTATGCAATGTTGTGTACTAGGCCGGATATCGCATATCTTTGTTAGTTTGACTAGCAGGTATCAATCCAATCCAGGTTTGGAACACTGGATAGCTGTCAAGAATATTCTTAAGTACTTGAGAAGAACTAAGGATTTATTCTTGATTTATGGAGGTGGAGACTTGCAATTGGATGGTTATACTGATTCTGATTTCCAATCAGATATCGATGATAGAAAGTTTACCTCTGGATATGTGTTCATTTGTAATGGAGGTGCAGTCAGTTGGAAGAGTTCCAAGCGAGCACATTGCAGATTCCACTACAGAGGTCGAGTATATTCTTTGCATCGGATGTTGCAAAGGAAGTCGTTTGGATAAAGAAGTTAGTGACAGAACTTAAAGTAGTTCCTTCCATTGAGTCGTGATTCCATTGCCTTTGTGACAATAATGGAGCGATCATCTGAGCTAAGGAACTAAGGTCTCACCCAAAATCCAAACACATAGAAAGGCATTGCCACATTATCAGAAATATAGTTGGGCAAGGCGATTTAGCCATGCAGAAAATAGCATCAGCTGAAAAACCAGCTGATCCATTCACTAAGCCTATGTCACAGACTCAGTTAGACCGACATTTTGAGAAGATAGGTCTAAGATATTGTAATGAATGGCTCTAGTGCTACTGGGAGATTGTTAGTAGTATGCCCTAGAGCATATCATTTAGTATGTATCTTGTACATATTTTTATTAATAAATGGCATTTCAACTTTTCTGTTTATATAATATATTTATGTGTAATAAAAAAGGTCCATTGATATTTTGTTAGAAATATTATTCTTAAGTTGTTAAGAATATGAGTGACAATATTTCTAGCACAAAGTATCATAAATAGGTTCACAATCGAGGATACTTCATAAGAAGGACATGACTTATCCAGAAAGATTGTATTCATGTTTGTTCCCAAGTTATTTATATGAGATATAAATAAGATGGAATGGTGAGTCTCATGCCATATAACAAACATGATAGGCACTTATAAATGATAAGTAGGCCGAACCAGTGACACTTGTGACAAGCACATGGAGTTTACTCTTGTCAATGTTTTGTCATAAATCATATCAGTGCATATAATCTTTAGACCTGAGATAGCACAGTTATCTTGTATATAGGTAGTTTGAGTTTGATACTGCTTTCATACTTGTACTGTGTATGGGTATATGGGCATGTGTTGGCTCCTACTAGTTATATATGGAGGTAGGTGTTGATCAAGATGGAATCTGTTCCTCTAAGTAAATAGAGATAAAATCCTATGTTCATTTAATTGTTCTTGATGTTTCAAGTTCTGGCAGAGACAGATAGATTTATTCAGAAAAGAGTTTCTGATGAGAAAATCTTTTTAATCAAGAACTGGAATTAAAAGAGAACATAATATTCGTAGCAAATGGAGTTTGACATAAACCATGACTCCAGCTTGAGTTGGGATTTTGTAACAGAGAGATTCTAGTGCATGGTAACATATGATTATAGGTTCATTTAAGGTAAACCTTATTACTAATTGGGTGGCCATGGCATGCTATGCTAGGTGTTAACCATGGTCTATGAGGTTCATAAAATGATTTAGAGAAATCATTTATGGTAAGAAATAGTTCTGATGATATTAAGAGTTAATATCATGTCTCATTGCCAATTAGTGATGAGCCTAGTAAGTCACACACATACACAAGTTATCACCTAATTAAATATGATTTAATTAATTAATTAATTAAAGAGTTTAATTGATTAATTAAATAGGTTTGGTTTGCAATTAGATTGCAAAGTCCCTAGCATGACTTGAAACCAAATCTAGATTATTAGATGTATAATATAAGTTAAATTTATATTTAAAGTGTTTAAATATGAATTTAATTAATGAGAAATTAATTAATGGAGATTAATTAATTAATTTATATTTGATATAAATTAATTAGAAGAAGAAAAATAATTATTTTGGGTTGAGAACTCAAAATTAAGACACAGGGGCATTTTGGTCATTTTGCAGTGTGACACGTGGCACCATGAGATGGTGACACATGGCATAACACATAAGCTTGCCAAATGTTTTTTAATCATGTAAGAGGATTAAAATCAAGATTAAATATAGGTTTGACACTTGGCACAATGTGATTGGGTCACTTAAACCTAGAGCTAATCAAAGGGTGACATGTGGCAAAGGTTTAATGTGTTAACCTAGCTATTTAAGTGTTGTTATGAGAAAATAAAACACAACCAGCAGCCACACTCCTTTGTCATGCCACTTTGAGGGTTTTCTTCTCTTCTTCTTCATCTCTCATCAATTCAAAGAGATTAGCCATCAATCTCTTGAATTAAGAACACTAGAAATTGTTTCTAGTGTCCTGTTTACATCTTTAATCTCTTAAAAGGCAGAACTTGAATTTCTAATTAATAGAAAAAGCTTTAGAAGCTGTTCAAGGGCTGCCATAGGTGTTCTTGGTGTGGACAAGCTAGAGGGACAACATCTGGTGTCCTGAAGTCGAATCTCAAAGGCGCAGACACGCTGCAGTTCATCAGGAGGTTAGTGTAATCGTTCTTGATTTAATCTAGGGTTCTAAAATTAATCTGATTAATTTTAAAATCTTAAATGGAAAATACAAATCCAAAACATATTAAAAGAGTTTTAATATGTTGTTTATCATTGAAATCAAATAGATAAAAATAAATCTTGCATGATGCATGTGACCCTAGATGAAAATTTTTGAATTTCAATGGTATAAACTTGTGTTTTCACGCTTCCGTTCCTTCATAATTTGGGTTTGTATTCATCATGAATGTTTTAAGTATATATCTCAAATTTCTACTGGTAAAATTTCAGGTCATTTAGACCTGCCTAGCCCAAGTTATGGCCAAATGAACAAACACTGTTCATTTGGTCATTTTTGTACAGGGCAGAACACTCACATCCAGATTTGGCCAATTTGTTCACTATACTATGGTCACTTTTTGGGTATGATTCCTGAATGAAAAATGTGTCATTTTGTGTCTAGTTTCATTATCAATTGGCCTCACACCAATTGGGCTTCTAAATTTTCAGTTTTGGTCCCTGAAAGGGACCTTAGTCATGCTGCCTGCATAATAGCCCTAAGCAATCCAAATTTAAACCTAATTTTAACACTTCCAACATACCACAATTGGTCACATATGACCATTTTTCAGCTCAAACAAGGTCAAACACACTATTTGACTAATTCTCTAAATTTTTTCTCCCAAACCCTTGGTCCAAAACCCTAACTTCCATGTTTAGCTCATTTATTGAATTTTAAATGCATATTTAGTATTTATACATTCAATCACACTTAACTACTTCATAATTTGCATCAAAATCACTCATTTCAACCTAAATTTACTGCTGGCTGAATTCACATATGGTCTCTTAACAATAATTTTACTTTCATTTTAAATTAAAATTCTAAGCTAAAGTAACTCAAATCATGTATTTTTAAACATTAAATTTCAATCTAATGCTTACCTTAACTTGGAGTTTCCTCTTCCTCAATTCCTTCCTTTTACTCTTTTCTTTTCTTGCTCAAACTTCTTTTCAAGTTACCTAAACAAAATTTAGTTATGGTAGGTAAATTTTCTATGGTGGAATTTGGTGTTCTTCAAGCTCAAAAGTGGGCTTTCATGGTGGTTTTGGAGAGGGAAAGAAGACGGCTTGTTTTGGGAAGAAGAAGACTTTTCCTTTTTTTTTCTTTTCTTTTCTTTTATGTGTTTTTAACCTTTACGAAGACCACAAATTATCCAATATTAATTTTTTAATTATAATATTTATTGCATCATGCATGATGTCATGCATGATGTCATCACTTTTCACTTTTCCTTTTTCTTTTTTTTTTATTTATTTTTCTATTAGTTCTTTAATTTAATTCCCGATTCTAAAATTTTCTTTTCTCTGATTTTATTTGACAGTTAGGTCAGAAGTCAGCTCTAGGGGTCGATTGACCAAATTGCCCCTCGTCGGTTCGACCCGATTTGAAAATAATTTAATATTTCTTCCAAATCCCTGACCTAATTATTTGACTGGCTTAACAATTCTTTTTCATGATTTTCTCTTTTCCACTGTGTTCGTAATAGTCCTAAGGACCGCGGCGTCTCATTTTATGGTTTGAAATTTGAGTTTAAATTGACTTCGCAGTCCTTCCCGATAAGGTCACCCATTGCTGTGACTCTCGGCTCATTTAACCTCTTATGTTCTGTTTTTCTTATTTATACTTAACTAATTGACAATTACTAATTATTTGTGTTCAGGGCTTATTTAGTTGTCTTAGATATGGTTCTAATCCCTTTAATTGTCTAGACTGACACTGGTCACCAAAATAGTGAAATATACTAGGCTATATAAATAAGGGTATTACAATTCTCTCCCCTTAAAATAAATTTTGTCTCGAAATTTTATCTGGTATCAATCTCTGAACAGCTTTGGGTGCTGTCTCCTCATGTCCTCCTCTTGTTCCCAAGTAGCCTCCTGGCTCAAATGATGGTTCCATAGCACTTTCACTAACGGTATTTGCTTATTTCGTAACTGCTTCACCTCATAAGCCAAAATGTCTATGGGTTCTTCCTCATATGTGAGGTCTGGATTCACTTCAATCTCTTCTACTGGTAGTACATGAGATGGGTCTGATCGATACCTTCTCAACATAGATACATGGAAGACATTATGTATATTCTCCAACTCTGGAGGTAGTGCCAAACGATATGCCAAAGGATCCATTCTTTCCAAAACCTCATATGGCCCAATGAAACGAGGACTCAGTTTCCCCTTTCTGCCGAATCTCATAATTCTCTTCTAAGGGGAAACCTTGAGGAATACTTTGTTACCCACTGCATACTCAATATCCCTTCTCTTTAAATCAATATAGGACTTTTGAAGGTCTGATGCAGTCTTAAGTCGATCTCTGATCATCCTGATCTTCTCCTCGGTCTGTTGAACAATTTCGGGCCCAATCATCTTCCTCTCACCTACGTCATCCCAATGCTTGATTTTCTGCCATAAAAAGCTTCATATGGAGGCATACAATGCTTGATTGGTAGCTGTTGTTGTAAGCAAACTCAATCAAAGACAAGTGTGTACCCTCAAATTCAATCACACAAGCTCGTAGCATGTCCTCCAAGAGCTGAATTACCCTTTCAGATTGGCCATCTGTCTGTAGGTGGAATGCCATATTGAAGTTCAATCTAGTTCCTAGGGCTCTCTGAAGACTACCCCAGAATCTAGAAGTGAACCTAGGATCTCTGTCTGATACAATGGATACTGGCACTCCATCCAGTCTTACTATCTCATCAATGTACAACTTGGCCAATCTTTCTAAACTATACTCCATCCGAACTGGCAGAAAATGAGCAGACTTGGTTAGTCTGTCAATGATGACCCATACTGCATCATGACTCTTCTGTGTCCTCGAAAGTCCCATCACAAAATCCATCGTTATTCTCTCCCATTTCCATTTTGTTACTGGTAGTGGATGTAACAACCCAGCGGGTAATTGATGCTCTACCTTCACTTACTGACAAGTTAGGCATTTAGAAAAACTCTGCCACATCTCTTTTAATACCCATCCACCAGTAATGCTCCTTTAGCCCTCTATACATTTTTGTGCCACCAGGGTGCATGGCAAAAGGAAACTCATGTGCTTCCTTCAAAATGATCTGCCTCAAATCAACATCATTAGGAACACACATTCTATCCTGGTGTAGCAATAGACCATCATCTCTTATTGAGAATTCTGGTTTCTTGCCCTGCCAGACTTCTTCCAACAGCTTATGATACTTCTGATCATTCTGAGCAGCCATTCATATCTGATCAATCAACACTGGTTGTACATGCTATGCAACCGCTGTCTGCCCCTCATCATTAATCTCTAAGCTGGCATGTAATAATCTCAACTCATGTACCATAGACAAAGGAGTAACCTGTATACTTGCCATAGTCTTGCGGCTTAAGGCGTCAGCCACAACATTAGCTTTCCCTAGCTGATAGTCTATCAGACAATCATAGTCTTTTATCAACTCTAACTATCTCCTCTGTCTCAAATTCAACTCTTTCTGAGTGCCCAGATATTTCAAACTCTTATGATCTATGCAGATGTAGCACTTCTCCATATATAAATAATGTCTTCTGATCTTAAGAGCGAACACAATAGCTGCAAGCTCCAAATCATGTGTTAGATAATTCCTCTCATGCGGTTTCAGCTGGTGTGATGCATAGGCAATGACATTTTGATCTTGCATCAATACATAGCCTAACCCATTGTGAGAAGCATCACTGCAAACTGTGTATTCTTTACTCAGAGTAGGTAAAGTTAGGACTGTAGCTTCAGTCAAACATCTCTTAAATTCATCAAAACTCTGTTGACATTTATCTGTCCACTGAAATTTCACAACTTTTCAAAGTAGCTTAGTCAATGGAGATGCCAACATGGAGAATCCTTTCACAAATCGACGGTAATATCCAGTTAAACCCAGAAAATTGTGAATCTCCGTGATATCTCTAGGTGGCCTCCAATTAAGAACAACTTCTATCTTACTTGGATATACCTTGATGCCCTCTACTGATAGTACATGCCCCAAGAAAGATATTTCCTTTAGCCAAAATTGGCACTTCGATAATTTAACGTATAGTTGTTTCTCCCTCAAGGTCTGCAGTACAATCTGCAGATGTCTATCATGCTCTTCTACACTCCTTGAATAAACCAATATATCATCTATGAATACCACAACAAACTGATCGAGGTATGGTATGAAGATAGTGTTCATCAGATCCATAAAAGCAGCCGGAGCATTAGTTAACCCGAATGGCATGACCAAGAACTCATAATGGCCATAGTGGGTTCTGAAGGTAGTTTTAGGAATACTTTTCTCTTGTACTTTCAGTTGATAATAACCTGATCTCAAGTCAATTTTGGAGAACACAGCTGCACCCCTCAACTGATCAAACAAGTCATTAATGCGGGGCAATGGGTATCTGTTCTTTATTGTCACCTTATTCAACTGCTGATAGTCGATACATAAGCAGAGAGTGCCATCTTTCTTCTTAACAAAGAACATTGGCGCTCCCCAAGGTGACACACAAGGGCGAATAAAGCCCTTGTCAAGCAGCTCTTGCAACTGCACTTTCAACTCTTTCAATTCTGCAGGTGCCATTCTATATGGTGTTATAGAGATTGGGTCCACACCAGGCATAACATCAATCTCAAACTGCACTTCTCTTTCTAGAGGTAATCCTAGCTATTCATCAGGAAACACGTCCGGAAAGTCACATACTGTAGGGATGTCCCTCAATGATGGACTCCCTACTTTGGTGTCTATCACATGTACCAAGTATGTTTCACACTCCTTTCTTATCATCCTTCTAGCTAGTATAACCGAAATGATGTTTGATGGCAGTAACTGCCTCTCCCCATGTATTACCACATCACCGTACAGAGGGAGACCAAAAGTGACTGTCTTCAGTCTACAGTCAATCATGGAGTGATGCCTGGCTAACCAATCCATGCCCAAGATAATATCACAATCTCTTAAGGGCATTTCAATCAAATCTGACAGAAAAACATGTCCTTGGATCACCAAAGGATAGTCTCTATAGATTCTATTGACCCAAACCTCTTGTCCTAGCAGACTAGTTACTAGCACTTCAAAACCCATTTTGACATACGGAACAGCAAGTGAACTAACTATGCTAGCACTAACATACGAATCATTTGAACCCGGATCAAACAACACAAATACTTCTTGATCAGAGATAGAGAATGTACCGGCTACCACAACGGAAGTCTCAGCCTCTTCTTGCTGTCTCATCATATAAACTCTAGCTGAAGCACTTCCTTATGCTGACTGACCAACAGTACCCTGACTGCCAGAAGTAGTGCCTCTACCTCTGCATCTTCCTCTGCTAACTGATTGTGAATCTCTGGGAGTAGGACTCTAAATAGATCCTTCTGCAGTCGTAGGAGCTGGACCGAATCTAGGAGCACTAGTGCAGTCTTTTACAATATAGCCCTTGCCTCCACAGTTAAAATAGGCTCCTATTGCCCAATAGCATTCTCCCCTATGAATCTTGACCCAAGTCTCACAGGGGCGGGGAGGTTGTGAACCCCTGCTTGACTGCTGACCAGACCTAGGGGGTTTCTGTCCAGAGAATCTACCTCTTCCAAATCTTCCACCTCGACCTCTATTAGGTCCACCAAATTTCTTCCTCTTCCCAGAAGTACCACTAGGAATTGGCTCTACTGACTTTACCCCTTATCTTTTTTTGATTTCTCAGCTTTTTCTGATTTTTCTTTTGCTGGTGTCACTTCTGATTCAATTCTTTCTAACTCAAGTGCTTGAGAAATGAGCTTTGAGAAATTACTATGTCTAAATCCCATAACTTGCATCCGTGGGCTGGGCTTCAAACCCGTCTCAAATCTCTTACACCTTTCCTTGCTTGTAAAAAGGAGACTCTAAGTATAATGGCTTAAGCGGGAGAACTGCCTCTCATATTCTGCCACTGTTCTATTGCCTTGTTTCAAACTCAGAAATTCTTGTAGTTTCTGATACACATATGCATCTAGGATGTATTTCTGTCTAAACTCTCTGATGAAGTCATCCCAGGTCAGTACTGGTGGTTCAGGCAAGCTGTGGGGGATGGTTTTCCACCAATCATATGCATCCCCTTGCAGTAGTGACACGGAGTATTCAAATTTCAACTCATCTGGGCAGTGCAGCTTCTTGAACACTCGATCCATCCTCTAGTCACTGCTCTGCCTCTAAAGGGTCTACTGTACCCTTAAATTCCGCAGCCCCATACTTCAACAACTTGTCATACTGTCTGGCTGGAGGTTGTGGTTGTATCACAGTAGTCTGGGGTGGAGCTTGAGCCGACATACCCCCAACCATTTGTTGGAACATTGCCACCATTTGCTGTACGAACTGCGCAGGAAACTACGGCATTTGTGGGGCTGGTGCCATTGACCCACTGACATTCGATAAAGCTAGGGCCTCCCCTTGTGCCTCTACTTCAACAAATTGCTCAACTGAGCTATCCCCTTCTTCCATAATAGTCTGGAGTAGGATATCTCCTGAACAAGTAACACATGGAAATTTTCCTTCGTTAGTTCATATTTATGATGTAATACACTATATGTAATAAATAAGGACATTGAGTAGTTGTACTTAACAAGGAAAGACACAAATTCACAAGTTAAAATATACTTTAAAAATTTACTCTGATACCACTAAAACATGTCACACCTTACCCCTCTGTAAGGCATAACATGATCCCATAGGAAATACCTAATGAACTACCAAACTTCACCTACCGATAACTCATTAAGTACCCTACAAGGGATTTTAAAACAATTTTCTTACTTTTTATAAGTGGTGAGCATTTTCTAATAGGTATCAAAGCATTTAATTAAAGTTTGAAAACTAGTTAAGATTTTTGTCCCATTTTATTTTTCCGCAAATTTTATAAAAATTTCGGCAGAGTGCCGTCTGTATTTTGATAAAACAGTTCTTCAAATACCTGTAAAAAGCACTTCCAAAGATTTATCTCAACAACTTCATCAATTCAACATCATCAAAATACTATAATTCAATTTCATTCAAATTAAAACAAAATATTTGCATTCATATTTCAAATAAGATGAAACGATTTATATACATCATTTTAAATATTTACATTAAGAAAAATCCAAACTAAAATTTATTACAAGCTTTGTATAACCCTATACAACTGCTCATG
Source organism: Hevea brasiliensis (assembly GCF_030052815.1). NCBI lineage: Eukaryota > Viridiplantae > Streptophyta > Magnoliopsida > Malpighiales > Euphorbiaceae > Hevea > Hevea brasiliensis. The sequence continues at coordinate 72,625,652 of NC_079496.1, read as the reverse complement.
ACCATTTTCTACATTTACATACATTACATACATCAAAATAATTTCTACAATGAGGGTATAAAATATACCCGATAAACTTCAGAGTAGGTAGCTCCTCAATCCTCAGCAACTCACTTTTCTGCTCCTCTAGTCTCTATATCTACGACAGCAATAATAGCCATCGCTGAGTACAAGGACTCATTGGCGCACAACATACCAAAAATAATCTTTACGTGGAATTTAAATCATATTTATTCAAAAATCAAAATGAACATGAAATATAAATTCAAAACATGATTTATAAGATTTTAATCCAAAAAATTTCATTGCAAAAGTCTCAAAACAAATTTCATAAAAACGCACAATCAATTATATCATGCCATTCGAAACAAATATCATCTCAATAGCAATAGGCTAAGTAGAAGTCACATCACAAGGCTAGCTAGCTCAAATATATGGGAACCTATTCTTTTTCTTCTTCTACTAGCACACACCTCAACACTTCAGCCAGAGAAGGAATCAAAATTTGAAACTGATTTCCCCCATTAGTCATGCTAGTGAGGTATTCAAATATATGGTCATGACACCGTGGCTTCAAAACTATCTTAACAATTTACTTAACATTTGATGCCATTTCAAATATATAAAATTAAACTTTCAACAATTTAAATTAAAAGCATAATAAACATTTCAAAAAAATGATATCACAATGCAATATTTCAATTCATTCAAAACGATGTGCAGAAGAAAATTTACAGAAAATCTATATTGCGCACAAACCTTATACGTGTCACCTATTGGCCTTGACTCGATCCCTCGGGTTCTTTCTCGGTATTCTTTTCCACTGAAACACACAATTTCACAGTGTTTCTATAACACCCTCCTTGTAACAACTCCGTACATTCTACTGTTCCGGTGACCAGTGTGGGTCCAGACAGCTAGAACGTCCGGAAAAATATTTAAACTAAAATGAGGAACCATAATTAACTCAAATATTAATAAGAAAAATTTAGGAAAAATTTTAGAAATAAAATACAACAAAGTTAAATGAGCCGGTGCCCTAGCAATGGGTAACCTAGTGGGAAGTTGCCTTCAGAGGTGATTTTGGTCATTTTGGTCTGTTAAGCCAAACGGAGGGCATTTTGGTCATTTCGCCTTCAGAGGTGATTTTTGGCCGACTTGTCCAGTTAAGTAAATAATTATTATGACATAAAATGTGAATAAATATTGCTAAAAATTAATTTGAAAATTAGTAGAGAAGAGAAGAAAAGAAAAATGAAAGAAAATGCTAATTGTGACATCATATGATGTCATTAAACACTTACCCACCAATCCCCATTAGATAACCACTTAATTAACTAATGAAAGAGAATAAATGAGACCAAAAATTGGAAAAGCAATCTGCTCCTTTCTTCCTCAACATTCCAGCCGTAACCCATTTCCCCAACCCAACCTCCATGAAAGCTTAAGGTAAGCTTAGAACCACCCACCAAATCACCTTGAAACCACTACCTTGCTTCACAAAAAAGTGATCTTGCATCTTGAACAACCTCTAGCCAGCAAAAAGAAGAAGAAAGAAGGAAGTTTTGGAGACTTGGAATAGTTAGCAAAAGAGGTTAGTGTCCACCTCTTACTTCTTTTGCTTTAATTCATGTTCAATGGCATGAATTGTGTAGGAAATATAAGGAAATAAGGCAAATAAGTGTGTGTGTGCAACTTACAATTTTTGGCAGCTAGGGTTAGCTAGGGTTTGATGATTTTGCTTGGTAGAAAAATGGTTATGAGCAAACTTTGGCAGTGGATGGGGTATTGAACATAATTAAGTAAGTGAAATGCAAGAATTGTGCATGTATGAAATGAAAAAAAAAAAAAAGACACTTGAACAATTCTAGGGTTTGCTCATGTAATGATTATTAACCTTGTAATGGTCAATTAGTGACCATTTGATTGTGTATAATGAGGAAATGAAGTGAGTTGAGGCTTGGCATGTAACAATCGGGCTCCAACCACTAGAGGAATTGTCCGTTTTGGCCATAAGCCTCACGGTTTTGTCCTATAGGTGGAATGGAGAATTTCCTAGGAGGTCACCCATCGTAGGATTTCTCTCAAGCGAGCATGCTTAACCCTAGAGTTCTTCCAACTCTCCAGGCCATTCCACCAAAAGGCGCCTCTAGTGATTAGTTCCCCCATTTTATATATCATTACTTTTTGAGCCCAAGACCATCTCCGTGCTTTGCCGATGTGGGATTTGCCTAGGGTGTTACAATCCACCCTTCTTATGGGACTCAGCGTCCTCACTAAGGTTTGCCCCACCATCACTCAAGGTTGTACGCGGAGCGTCTCTGATACCACAAATGTAATGGCCTGGCCCACTAGTGATATTGTCCACTCTGGGCCAAAGCCCTTACGGTTTTAAAACGCGTCACTAGGGGTTACGAACCACCAACTTATAAACCCAGCATCTCTCCCATGTTTTGCCGATGTGGGATTTGCCTAGGGTGTTACATGGCATTTGTGTATGGGTGAGCTGCCTTGGCTGACCTGTAGGACTGAGCATGAGTCCAACAAGTTGGGGCAGTTATAAATGGAATTGTAGAGGTTTAATTGGTGCAAGGCCAATTGAAAATGAAACTAGATACATAATGGCACAACTTTGGTATAGAAACCATGCCCAGAAAACCAAACCAAGTTAACATAAAAATTGCCCTAATCCGGGTGACCTGCATTATGCCTGGGCAAAATGACCAAATAAACAGTGTTTATTCATTTGGTCATAACTCAGTGTAGAAAGGTCCAATTGACCTGAAATTTTTCCAGAAGAAAGATGAGACATAGACCTACAACTTTGATGAGGAACACAAATCCAAATTCTGACCATAACCTAGTCAAATTGCCAACCAAACTTAGGTTACCAAATCTGGCAGAACCAGTTTTGCCCAGAATTTTGGATTCTATCCAATCCGGCCAGTTATAGTGTTTAGGCTATAACTTGAGCTACAAAACTCGTAATGGAGTGATTCAAAAAAGGAAATGTAACTGGACAAAATAAGGAACAACTTTCATGAAGACAATTTTGCCAAATTCCTACTGTATAAATGACCAATGGAACAGTAAATATGAGGCTTGAAATCTGAAAATTTTGAATAACTAACACTAAGCTTAGAAATAGTATTGACAACCAATACCAACAATTTTAGAATGCAAAAAGTGGTATGTTGGGAGTATTAGAACCAATGTACCTATTGTCTATGCAAGAGACAACATTTTAGTTGACTAATAAAGTGAATAGTAACACCTAAACTTAAATTTCAAGAATTGTACAATTTTAAAGTGTAACATGCCCTAGTACACCTAGCAAGATTGGTTTGGATAGCTTATCATGCCAATAGGGTTCAGTTAGTAGTACTCCACATGGCATTATGCCACTCTGTGATTTTATGGCTTTTAGCCATTCTGACATTGTGTTGGTACTTGGCCTTATGCCTAATGTTATTACAGCTTATTAGCTGTTCTGTTGCACACCGGGAGATGCATATGTGACCGATGGTATGACGGCCCGAGGTACTAGATACCCAATGCCAGTTTACCAGTTTATCCAGTCCAGTCATCCAGCATAGGTTAGTTGGGAAACCAAAAATGAAAGTGAATAAATTTAATGAAATTATGAATATAACAAGTACAAAATAAATAAGATTACCAATAATGATCGAAAAATTGTCTACATAAGACATCGGGACATGCACCGCATATTTATTTTCTGTTATTTCTTTTTATTTTATTATTTGCACCACTAAGCATTATTGCTTAGCGCATTGCTTTTTGCCACACGTAGGTTCTGGAGAGACCGACCGAGAGCCCAGTAGACCATAGACTGGGTGAGATCTTCTACAGCTTTGCATAGTGTCTGTGTCACCTCACTGTCATCAGTGCATTGGTAGGACATTAGGTTTTATTTTGGTATTTTATAATTAACTTTTATTTTCTCATGTGTAATTAAGACTTATGTAATGTATTTTAGTATTGATGTAAATTACAGAAATTGTGTTTATGAATGAACAAGTGCATATTTATTTATGACTTTTATATGAATTTCATATGAAATGAATGAATGAGAATGGGAGTATATATGAGAAATATTGGGATTTTGTTGATGAAATGGAATTTGGGATTGATTGAAAATTTTGGAAGTGTTTTTCACAGGTTCCGAAGAACTGTTTTATCCATTTTTAGTCGGCACTCTGTCGAATTTTCTATAAAATTTGCGAAACCTCAAATAAATTATAATTTCAATAAATGACTTAAATGAATGATATTTCACGAATTATACTTCATAACTATGAAAGAAATAAATTGGGAAGAATAAAAATAGTTGAATTAAAATAAGGTGTTTAGGTACACTGTGTGACATATCTTACTCGGTTATACAGTAGGCGGGTAAGGGGTGTCACAGTTTCAGTATCATAACTTATCATAAATCCAAAAATAATTGCAAATTTACTTTTACCTAGCTTTAATACGCTAAACTTGGCGTTCTTTAAAATTTATATTTCGGGGTTACTATTCACTACACTATTCAAGTTAATTTGTTGACTTTCTAATGCTTAATAGGTATAGCAATTCCGATTTCACCCACATACCATATTTTAGTTACTAAATTTGTTGGTTTTGGTTGTTTACTCAAATTTTAAGTCAGGCAAATTTGCAAATTTTTAGTTTTGGTGTCTTATGTTGCATTATTCCATTGGTCATTTTGCTGTCAGAATTTGGCTAAGTTTCCTTCATAGAAATTGTTCCTTATTGTCTTAAATTTAATTTCCTTTTTGAATCACTCCATTTGGAGTTTTGTATCTCAAGTTATAGCCATTTGAATAATGGCTGCTGGATTAGACTTACCCAGATTTCTGGGCAAATTTCTGGGTCTGGCAGTTTTAGGTCACTAATTTTGGGTGGCTAAATAACTTGGTTAAGGGCATAATTTGGGTTTTTATTCTTCATGAAAGTTTTAGGTATATATCTCAACTTTCTACTGGTAACATTTCAGGTCATTTAGACCTGCCTAGCTCAAGTTATGGCCGAATGAACAAACACTGTTCATTTGGCCATTTTTGTACAGGGTAGAACACTCACATCCGGATTTGGCTAATTTGTTCACTATGCTATGGTCACTTTTTGGGTATGATTCCTGAATGGAAAATATGTCATTTTGTGTCTAGTTTCATTCTCAATTTGCTTCACACCAATTGGGCTTGTAAACTTTCAGTTTTGGTCCCTGAAAAGGACCTTGGTCATGCTACCTGCATAATGGCCCTAAGCAATCCGAATTTAAACCTTATTCTAACACTTCCAACATACCACAATTGGTCACATATGACCATTTTTCAGTTCAAACAAGGTCAAACACACCATTTGACCAATTCTCCAAATTTTTTCTCCCAAACCCTAGATCTAAAACTCTAACTTCCATGTTTAGCTCATTTATTGAATTCTAAATGCATATTTAGTATTTATACATTCAATCACATTTAACTACTTCATAATTTCCATCAAAATTACTCATTTCAACCTAAATTTACTGTTGGCCTAAGTCACATATGGTCCCTCAACAATAATTTTCTTTTCATTTTAAGTTAAAATTCTAAGCTAAAGTAACTCAAATCATGTATTTTTAAACATTAAATTTCAATCTAATGCTTACCTCAACTTGGAGTTTCCTCTTCCTCAATTCCTTCCTTTTCCTCTTTTCTTTCCTTTCTCAAACTTCTTTTCAAGTTGCCTAAACAAAATTTAGTTATGGTAGGTAAATTTTCTATGGTGGAATTTGGTGTTCTTCAAGCTCAAAAGTGAGCTTTCATGGTGGTTTTGGAGAGGGAAAGAAGAGAGAGATGGGAGACGGCTTGTTTTGGGAAGAAAAAGACTTTTGCTTTTTTTTTTCTTCTCTTTTATGTGTTTTTAACCTTGAGGAAGACCACAAATTATCCAATATTAATTTTTTAATTATAATATTTATTGCATCATGCATGATCTCATGCATGATGTCATCACTTTTCCCTCTTCTTTTTTTTTCTATTTATTTTTCCATTAGTTCTTTAATTTAATTCCTGATTACAAAATTTTCTTTTCTCCGATTTTATTTGATAGTTAGGTCAGAAGTCAGCTCTAGGGGTCAATTGACTAAATTGCCCCTCGCCAGTTCGACCCGATTTGCAAATAATTCAATATTTTTTTTCGGATCCCTGACCTTATTATTTGACTGGCTTAACAATTCTTTCATGATTTTATCTTTTCCACTCTGTTCACAATAGTCCTAAGGACCGCGGCGTAACATTTTACGGTTCAAAATTTGAGTTTAAATTGACTTCGTAGTCCTTCTTGAGAAGGTCACCCATGGCTGTGACTCTCGACTCATTTAACCTCTTATGTTCTGTTTTTCTTATTTATACTTAACTAATTGATAATTACTAATTATTTGTGTTCAGGGCTTATCTTGTTGTCTTAGATGTGGTTCTAATCCCCTTAATTGTCCAGACCGACACCGGTCACTCGAATAGTGAAATATACCAGGCTATACAAATAGGGGTATTACATGTATACGGAATTGAAATACATATATAATATTTGAAATGATGAGACGATTATGGTAAATATGAATTGAAATTATTGTTGAAATTTTCAAACAGGTAAATAGTGAAATACGCCAAATGTTAATAAAATAGGGAAAACTACGTCAGTTTCTCCTTAGAATAATTGATCTTAAAATATAATGAGTTCAAAATTATTAAAGGGATAAAGCAAGATAAGACTGGGTGCTCTAGCATCGAGTGTAACATGCTTTGCTTGACTACACTATAGACCGGTGAGGGGTGTCACAGACCGAATAGTAATTAGGGCAGCCAAAGAAATCTTCAACAAAATGATTAAGTTGGTAATGGTGTAATTTTGAAAATTACATAATGGCTCTCCACAAAGGCAATTATTTAAGAAATTTTAAGCACTTGCATTGTTTGTTATGGTTATATAGAGACAATACATTTGGTTTAAGAGATTTTCTTAAAATAATTGTTAAGCATAAGATGTTATAAGTATGTAAATAATTTGGTGGCCAAGAATAGATGTACCTGAGGTCATTGAGGTTCAAGTTTGCATATTTATTAATTTAGTGGGTTTAACTTAACTAATGCAATATAGACCAAGAATGGATGTACCTGAAGTTTTGAGCATTAGGGGCCAAATGACTGATTAAACCTCACATAAGATGTGATGGGTAAGGAGTTGCTCACTTATGGATTATTATGAATCAAAGAATGGTTATATCTAAGGATAATTAACAAGTCCATCAGAATTCAATCACCCACTAGAAATCCAACCCAACATGGATTTTCGTTTTCTATTTTGAAAGTGTAGGACTCGTTAAATTAGTGAGAGGACCAATTTGATTAAAAGACCATAATCACTTTGGTAAATTATTTGATATAATTTACTAATTTAAATCTTGTTATTTTCTGTAGTTTATAATCTGATAAAAATGAGCTCATAACCATAACCATCTAATGTGTTAGCAGGCATACCAGACCATAATAGGCTTACTGGACAAAATTTCTTTGATTGGTTATAGAACTTAAAACATGCCCTAAATCTGGAACGTATTGGATATGTTCTAGATTCAAAAGTTGTCACACCCTACCCCTCTGTAAGGCATAACATGATCCCGTAGTATACCTAATGAATTACCAACTCCGTCTACTGATAACCCATTAAATACACTACAAGGGATTTTAAAAACTTTTCTTACTTCTTTTACAGTGGTGAGCACTATTTACAGGTGTTAAAAACTTTTGTGAACTGAAGTGAAACAGCTAACTCATTTGGACCATTAAAAATTTTCTGTAAAAATTTTGGCAGAGTACCATCTGTATTTTGGATAAAACAGTTCTTCAGAAAACCTGTAAAAATCACTTCAATATTTTTCCAAATATCAACTCTAACAAAATTCAATACAATATTTTTCTCAACTCAATCCACAACAATTTTTCAGTATTTTCAAAGGAGGAGATAAAGGAAATATAATACAAATTTTTACAAGTCAAAATAACTCATAATTCACTTTACAACTTCAATGTACAATTTTAATTTACAACTGCTCAAATAATTTACATAAATATTATTACATGCATACATCAAAACCTATGTACATGGGTATATCTATGATATACCTGGAGCTGATCTGAATGTATCTTCAAGGAAATTTACTCACTGCTCTATGCTCTTCTTACTCATGCGATAAAGATACAAAGCTATCGCTGAGTGGTGAACTCAGTGGTGCACAACTATAATTTAAAACATAGTACAATATACATTGACAAAATTTATAGTAAATAATTTGGAAATCTGAATACTCATCAAATTCCACAACTCAAAATATCCATTGCCAATAATGTAAATCATTTGTATAAATGACTTTGATCACAAAATTCAATTTATCAAATCCTGACTATCCATTTAAATAATTCTAACGAAATCAATTATACATAAACCATAATTGAAATCAAAATTCCTTACCATTCAAAAGCCATTCTGTATCTCAAAAATCATTATGTATTTCAAAAATCATACTGTATCTCAAAAATCATACTGTATCTCAAAAATCATACTGTATCTCAAAACTCATTCTTTATCTCAAAAATCATTCTTTATCTCACTAACTATCCAAGACTAATCCGAAAGGGCCATATTCGATGTGATTCTAACTCCCTATGGTCGGGGAGGTCGAATCAGATTCTAACTCCCTGTGGTCGGGGAGGTCGAATCATCGTGCACAGTACCATCACAATAATGAATCTTCCGCAAGGGCCATAACGATAAAATAAACTTAGATCTAACCTCAAATCAGAGGAAAATCTAAGCCTGTGCACGTACCATGGTAATCAAAACACAACTAACTCCATTGTCTTCTCAACAAATGAGAGAGACGGGTAATAACCTAGTTAAGCATCTATAGTGAGATATAAAGCAATATCACAATCCTTTTAGTGAGCATAAATCACAATATGATTCGATTCAAATTCAATTCCAATATCCAATAATTTTTATGCTCATCACAATTCAAATCATAAATTTGCATTTTCCCTGAAAATTACCATCACAATTCAAAACATGTTCTATCATAATTTTCCAAAACATAATTTATTCAATCCATAACAATGCTTAATACTTGTGGAAATACCATTTCACAAAGCTAAATTCATACATACTATAATAATTTTCAATAATCATTGAATTAAATACAATACTTGTTAAACATAATACATAAGAAAAATATGTCATTTAATCATATGAAATATTCAAAACAAAATCAGTTAAAAAGTAGTTGTGCACAAACCTCTGATGTTTGTATCCTGGTCTTGACTCAGTATTTCTTTCCCTTTTGCTGAGTCCTTGCTAACTGAGAAACACAATTTGAAGTGTTTCAGTACTAAATTAAATTGTCTCTAACGATAATGTTCGATAAGTAATTCACTGAACTCAATTATTCACTGAATACCTTTATTTGCTTAATCACCTAATATACCGACCCTCGATGTTTTCTAGGTAAATTAGGTCTTAACATTATTAATATGTCATATTTGATAGGGTTTTAGGATTGGTACGTTTTACCAAACTCATTTCCTTGTTTAGTGCATTTTAATGCAACTTGCTGGATTCCGGGATACTAGTTTGACCTAGCCGGACGATCTAGTTCCCTCTGTTTTCGGGTATCGGTCAAAACTACAAACTTGCAGGTCTATGTCTTATTGCCCCCGGGGCGAAATTTCATGTCAATCCGAGTTAAGTAGACCAAGTTATGGTCATTATACTATTTCTGGTCAAATGGCATCAAATTAGGTCAATTTTAGGTCAATTTGGTCAACTTTGGTTCGGCCAGTTTTTGGACCCGAAATTGTGCAAGCTTTTTGACTTGCTTCTGGTCATTTCTGGGTTTTGGTGTCTTCATAAGACTTGTAGGTATGGGTCTTAACTATTCATGGTTAAAATCTCAGGTCGATTGGACCTGTTTTGAGTGAGTTATGGCCTAAACACTCACTGCTGCCCAATTGGTCATTTTTCAGGTCCTAATTGTACCTAATCCGAATTGGTCATTTTCTTAGGTCACCTTGCAAGTAGAATTTTGGTATGCTTTCTCAATGAAAGTTGGCACATTTTGTGCCTAGTTCCACCTCCAATTGGTCTCATACCAATTGAGGTTACACATTTAAACTTATTGGCTAAAATGTACACTGCCCTTGGTTACTTTGCTTAACACACATCAATTACACACATTTACCTTGCAATATGTTTACTTCCCTACCAAATCTGTTTTGGTACATTACCAAAACTATATATTACTTTACATTAACATCACTTTGGGCAGATTACAATTATCTTCAATACACCAAATATAACTCTAATTCCCAAAGTCCAAACACAATTACACATACACATAACATTACAAGTTTTTACATACTCTTTACACAACAAGTTCATATACATATCCATCAATCCTTCTATGTCAATATTCTGCCAACACTTCCATGAATACATGCATTTATTCAAGTGTCCCCAAGCTGCCGAAAATCTTCTTCAACACCAAATTGTCCTACAATTCATCAATTCCCATCCAAGTGCCAAAAATCACCATATAAATATGAAGTAAATCACTAGGTTATTAAATCATCACAACCAACATAATTCTCATCAATTATATGTACAAATACTTCATCAATACATGATTACATGGCTACCCAAAAATGGATATCTCAATACTCTTCAAACTTAAAAATTTCCTTCACAAAACCAACACCCATAACATGTATACAAAGTTTATCAAAGAAATCTTCAAAAATGCTAACTTACCTTATGGTTGGAGCTTGTTAAACCTTGCTTAAACTTCACAAATTTGGTATCAAACTCTTCCTTGTGATGAGTAGACAAACTTTCATGAAGCCACTTAAGCGATTGGAGTTGAAATGGAAGGATTAGATGAGCTTGCATGCGCACGCCAATGGAGGTTTCCTCTCACCTTCTAGTCGGCTAGGTTTATGAAATCAGGAAGATGAAATTTTCTGATGGTGTAATGGAAGTACACCTGCCCCACTATGTTTTTAATTAATCCTTTAATGGTCCACTAACTCCAAATAATCATATAATAAGCTAATTGTTCATTTATTCCACATTAACCCATGATTTTAGCTATTTACTTTAGGTACCACCAATTTAATTTTTCATTTTATTTTCTAAGTGTAATACTATTTATTTTTAATGGACATTTAGGTCAAAAGACAATTCGGTATGTCAAATGACCATAATGCCCCTGTTCGGGTGGCATTCCCGATTTTTCGGTATCACCGGGTTTTGTCCGTTTTTCGATTTCTCACTTTTCTTTGTACTAATTATTTAATTTTTCTTTGATCTTTCTAATGATATTTATTCTTCAATAAGGGTCTATTTAAGTCCTAAAAATATTTTCCAGGGTTCCCCGCAGTCGTAGCTAGTCAACGGTCCACGCCGTGACTTCCAAGATCACCCATCGCTAGGGTTTTCGGCTCGCTTAACTTGGTTATATTTCTTTGCTATGATTTTTTCTTTGTTTTTCTTGTATTTTCTTTTCTTGTATTTCATTATTTTATGTCTCCTCACTCATATTAAAGTGTGGTTCTACGCATCCTAGCTGTCCGGACAACACTGGTCACCGGAACAGCAGAACGCACTACCGAACTTAGGGGTGTTACAATTCTCTCCCCCTTAAATAAATTTCGTCTCGAAATTTTACCTGGCATTAGTCTCTGAACAGCTGTGGGTGTTGTCTCCTCATATCCTCTTCACGTTCCCAAATAGCTTCCTAGCCTGAATGATGGTTCCACAGCACTTTAACCAGGTGTATCTGTTTGTTCCTCAGCTGCTTCACCTCATAAGCCATAATTTTTATGGGTTCTTCCTCATATGAGAGGTCTTGATTTACTTCAATCTCTTCAACTGGTAGTACATGAGATGGGTCAGATTTGTACCTCCTTAACATGGACACATGGAAGACACTGTGTATCCTTGCTAGCTCTGGAGGTAATGCCAACCGATATGCCAAAGGACCCACTCTTTCCAGAACTTCATATGGTCCGATGAAACGAGGACTCAGTTTCCCCTTTCTGCCAAATCTCATAATCCTCTTCCAAGGAGAAACTTTGAGGAATACCTTATCACCCATCGCGACTCAATATCTCTTCTCTTGAGATCAACATAGGACTTTGACGATCCGATGCACCTTGAGTCTATCTCTGATCAATCTGATCTTTTCCTTTGTCTGCCGAACAATTTCTGGCCCAATCATCTTCCTTTCACCAACTTCATACCAACATAAGGAAGTTCTGCACTTTCTGCCATACAAAGCTTCATATGGAGGCATCCCAATGCTTGATTGGTGGCTGTTGTTATAAGCAAACTCAATCAAAGGCAAGTGTGTATCCCAACTACCTTCAAATTCAATCACACAAGCCCGTAACATATCCTCCAATATCTGAATAACCCTTCGGATCGCCATGTCTGCGTGGGTGGAATCTTTGTCTTTGAAGTTCAATCTAGTTCCTAGGGCTCTCTGAAGACTACCCTAATCTAGAAGTGAACCTAGGATCTCGCTGACACAATCGACATCGCACTCCATGCAATTTTACAATTTCATATATGTACAATCCGCCAATCTTTTAGGCTATAGTCCATCCGGGTGGCAAAAAGTGAGCAAACTTGGTTAGTCTGTCAATTATGACCTATACTGCATCTTGACTATTCTGTGTCCTCGGGAGTCTCATCACAACATCCATAGTTATCTGTTCCCTTACAATGTTTCATAGGGTGCCACTCGTATGCTAGCTTGACACTTATTAATGTATACAAATTCTGTTAGTGGGATGTATCTGTCCCATCTCCTCTCGGATTCAATGACACAAGTTCTCGATATATTCTTGAGGGCTTATCACATTTTACAGGTTATTTTTATCATTTCATTTCATTATTTATAGGAACTCAATGAGTTTTCAAATTTACCTGAATTACTTGTTTCGACTGTCCATCCGTTTGAGGATGATAAGTCGTACTGATATCTTTAAGCTTATAGCAATTACTGTGGTATAGGTAATTCACATTAATATAACTGAGTCACTGACTCTAGCTACCTTACAAGTGTAGTCATTTGATAGGCTAGTTCTGAAGTCTTAAATTTCTGACTAAAATTTTCACATTTATTTCCAGTAATAGTATTCTATTCGGGTGCAACTGTATCAATTTATAGATTACTTACAAATATTCTTAATTTATTATACCACGAGGAAGTACGTAGCTCTACACAATAATCCCGTGTCGGTACTGTAATCTGCAGCTTACAATACAAACATCGAGAACATTACATAGTCACTATGTTATAACCTCATGGACTAGGTTTTCTAACATCTTATCCTTCTGGAATCGACTAATATCCCAAACCGATTCTGATTACAATTTCCTTTGACAATTACTAACAGTAACATTTTTGCCCTCATCTAGAGCAATTCTATTACTGTAACTTACTTTTAGGTCCTCTTGCCTTACATTGGTAGGCTTGCCAATTAGCTTTATAATTTACGGTATGTTAGAAAATACTTTTAGCTAACAATTCTTCCAAAATTAATGTCAACAATACTTGTTATTGTAGTTATTATCCTAAAGGACTAGTCACTAATACATCAAAATTTATTCCCCTGTAAGGGAATAGCAACAAAACATAGAATTCTAACACTAACATATAAGTAAGTAGTGCTGGGATCAAATAATAACTAATTTTTTCTTTCAAAAATTAAGAACTTACCAGCAGCTACATCTGAAGTTTATGCTCCTTTTACTTGGCGCATAGTGGACTCTCCGACTGGTGTGCTACTATATTTGGGTTGATTCACTGTGTTATAGTGGTGAGGAATACCAACTCTATTTCTATCTTGACTCTGGCTGATGGTCTGTGAACTCCGGAGAGCAGATCGAGGTGGTTTAGTACAATGTTTAGCAAAATGTCCAAGTTTTCCACAATTGTAGCAGGCTCCAGAGGCCTTATAGCATATCCCACCATGATATTTTCCACAAGTTTCACATTGGTGGGAAGGGTAGGAACTTCTAGTTGTTCGACGACTGGACCTTGGTGGTCTCTGTCTTAATGATCCACCTCTATCGTATCTCTGAGCTCGAGGTTCCTCAAATTCTTTTCTCTTTCTCAAATTACTGTTCGAGCTCTGACCCATATGTTTCTCCCTCTTTTCCATTTCATGTTGCCCTTGTGGGGGTTGGGTCTCAGATTGGGCTTGGTGTGATTATCAGCCATTTGTTGGAAGAAAGTGGCCATTTGCTGGGCCATTTGTGCAGTAATTTGTACTGGTAAAATTGGTACAGTAAGGCCTTCGACATTTTGTGGAGCTGGGGCCTCAACTTGTTCTTCTGCCATCATAGACTGTTCTATTGTCTCATTCTTCACTTCCATTTTTTTTTCCAAGAATTTTCTATTCCTGTACAACCAACACAAGGAGATTCCTCTCCATTAGTTCACATTTATGATATAAATGTACTATATGTATCAAACATTTGAGCAGTTGTAGTTCTGACAAAAAGATTTGAAATTCACAGTTCAAAATTCACTTTAAAACCATTGCTCTGATACCACTAAAACATGTCACACCCTACCCCTCTGTAAGGCATAACATGATCCCGTAGTATACCTAATGAATTACCAACTCCGTCTACTGATAACCCATTAAATACATTACCTCTGATGTTTGTATCCTGGTCTTGACTCAGTATTTCTTTCCCTTTTGCTGAGTCCTTGCTAACTGAGAAACACAATTTGAAGTGTTTCAGTACTAAATTAAATTGTCTCTAACGATAATGTTCGATAAGTAATTCACTGAACTCAATTATTCACTGAATACCTTTATTTGCTTAATCACCTAATATACCGACCCTCGATGTTTTCTAGGTAAATTAGGTCTTAACGTTATTAATATGTCATATTTGATAGGGTTTTAGGATTGGTACGTTTTACCAAACTCGTTTCCTTGTTTAGTGCATTTTAATGCAACTTGCTAGATTCCGGGATACTAGTTTGACCTAGCCGGAGGATCTAGTTCCCTCCATTTTCGGGTTTCAGTCAAAACTACAAACTTGTAGATCTATGTCTTATTACACGCAGGGCAAAATTTCAGGTCAATCCGAGTTAAGTAGACCAAGTTATGGTCATTATACTATTGATGGTCAAATGGCATCAAATTAGGTCAATTTTAGGTCAATTTAGTCAACTTTGGTTCGGCCAGTTTTTGGACCCGAACTTATGCAAGCTTTTTGACTTGCTTCTGGTCATTTATGGGTTTTGGTGTCTTCATAAGACTTGTAGGTATGGGTCTTAACTATTCATGGTTAAAATCTCAGGTCGATTGGACCTGTTTTGAGTGAGTTATGGCCTAAACACTCCCTGCTGCCCAATTGGTCATTTTTCAGGTCCTAATTGTACCTAATCCGAATTGGTCATTTTCTTAGGTCACCTTGCAAGTAGAATTTTGGTATGCTTTCTCAATGAAAGTTGGCACATTTTGTGCCTAGTTCCACCTCCAATTGGTCTCATACCAATTGAGGTTACACATTTAAACTTATTGGCTAAAATGTACACTGCCCTTGGTTACTTTGCTTAACACACATCAATTACACACATTTACCTTGCAATATGTTTACTTCCCTACCAAATCTGTTTTGGTACATTACCAAAACTATATATTACTTTACATTAACATCACTTTGGGCAGATTACAATTATCTTCAATACACCAAATATAACTCTAATTCCCAAAGTCCAAACACAATTACACATACACATAACATTACTAGTTTTTACATACTCTTTACACAACAAGTTCATATACATATCCATCAATCCTTCTATGTCAATATTCTGCCAACACTTCCATGAATACATACATTTTTTGTAGTGTCCACAAGCTTCCTAAAATCTTCTTCAACACCAAATTGTCCTACAATTCATCAATTCCCATCCAAGTGCCAAAAATCACCATATAAATATGAAGTAATTCACTAGGTTATTAAATCATCACAACCAACATAATTCTCATCAATTATATGTACAAATACTTCATCAATACATGATTACATGGCTGCCCAAAAATGGATATCTCAATACTCTTCAAACTTAAAAATTTCCTTCACAAAACCAACACCCATAACATGTATACAAAGTTTATCAAAGAAATCTTCAAAAATGCTAACTTACCTTATGGTTGGAGCTTGTTAAACCTTGCTTAAACTTCTCAAATTTGGTATCAAACTCTTCCTTGTGATGAGTAGACAAACTTTCATGAAGCCACTTAAGGGATTGGAGTTGAAATGGAAGGATTAGATGAGCTTGCATGCACACGACAATGGAGGTTTCCTCTCACCTTCAAGTCGGCTAGGTTTATGAAATGAGGAAGATGAAATTTTCTGATGGTGTAATGGAAGTACACCTGCCCCACTATGTTTTTAATTAATCCTTTAATGGTCCACTAACTCCAAATAATCATATAATAAGCTAATTATTCATTTATTCCACATTAACCCATGATTTTAGCTATTTACTTTAGGTACCACCAATTTAATTTTTCATTTTATTTTCTAAGTATAATACTATATATTTTTAATGGACATTTAGGTCAAAAGACAATTCGGGATGTCAAATGACCATAATGCCCCTGTTCGGGTGGCATTCCCGATTTTTCGGTATCACCGGGTTTTGTCCGTTTTTCGATTTCTCACTTTTCTTTGTACTAGTTATTTAATTTTTTTTTTATCATTCTAATAATATTTATTCTTCAATAAGGGTCTATTTAAGTCCTAAAATTGTTTTCCAGGGTTCCTCGCAGTCCAGGGCTAGTCAACGGTCCACGCCGTGACTTCCCGGTGCGGTCACCCAATGCTAGGGTTTTCGGCTTGTTTAACTTGGTTATATTTCTTTGCTATGATTTTTCCTTTATTTTTCTTGTATTTTCTTTTCTTGTATTTCACTATTTTATGTCTCCTCACTCATATTAAAGTGTAGTTCTAGGCATCCTAGCTGTCCGGACAACACTGGTCACCGGAACAGCAGAACGCACTACCGAACTTAGGGGTGTTACAAAAGTTCCTGGTCCCTTACCTGCTGGGGCCTCACAGGAGAAACTTGATACTTTGGACTAGTGAAAAGAACATGACTTAAGGGCAAGATGCTACATGCTGGCATCAATGACAAATGAATTGTAAAAATAGCATGAAAGGAAGTAGAGTATGTCTGAAATCCTCACTCACCTATAAGAGTTATATTGTAATGCCCTCACCGTAGGTAGTCCGTATATTCTACAATTCCAACGACTAATGTCTGCCCGGATAGCTAGAATGTCTTGAACTACACTTAAACTATAGTGAGGATACCTAAATTGATGAAATAAATGTTAAAAAAAAAGTAGGAAAAATTTAGAGAAAATAAAATAAAATTAAGAGAATTTATTAATTGACACAAAAATAATAATAATAATCCGATGAGCACCACAAAGGGCATTTTGGTCATTTCACCCCCAGAGATGAATTTTAACCTAAATGTCAAATTAAAAATCTGAGAGAATAAAATAATTAACATAAATTAAAATTTATGAAATAAATTAGGAAAATGAGAAAAGAAAAGAAAGAAGAAAATAAAATAAAATAAAATAAAAAGACTTATGACATATTAAAAATTAAAATACGCACAAAAAAAAAAAAAAATATATATATATATATATATATAGAGAGAGAGAGAGAGAGAGAGAGAGAGAGAGAGAGAGAGAGAGAGAGAGAGACATAAGAAGACAAAAGCCACTAAACCATCTTCTTCTCCACTACACTTCTTCTCTCCCTCTTTTGGCTGGCACAATGGACTCCTCTCTTCCACCATTTTTGTTCAAGCTTTAAGCTTGATTTTCTCCTCACTCACTCACCAAAACCCATAGCCCTCTTCATTAAAAATTTAACCCACCCCATAAGGAAGCTTTAGATACCCATAAGAAGAAGAAAAGTTGAAGTTTGAAGTTGGGACACAAGAGGTTAGTGCCTAATCTTCATTTCTCCCTTTAATAATCCTTGAGTTAAGGTTAAGATAAAGTGAAATTTGTAAAAAATTAAAAGAAATTGGCGAGTTATGAGGGGAGTGAATTTCAGTACCCATGGTAAGTGATGGACTTTGATGACTTTTATGTACATAAATTGATTTAGTCATGTTGATTGATGTATTAATAAGTATTAGAAGTTGATTTGCATTGAGATTTCATGAGATTGAAATTGTGAGTTAGGGTTTGACCTAACTTTGGTACTTTTATATTATACCATACAATTGGGATTGTTGTGATGTGTTGATGATATTTAGAAGTGCCTTGAATGTCAAATTGAAGTAAGGAAGTTGGAGGAGATTAAATATTGGGAGTGCCATTTTCTGTAGGTTGGGACTTAATGAGTCCAGTGTGTTTGATGAACCATAACTGAAATTATGTGACTCCAATTGGTATGAGGCCAATTGGAGGTGAAACTAGACCCAAAATAGCCCATTTTTCATGAAGACACCAAGCCCAAATTTCATCAAAATCCTGATCAATTTTCTGCCCAAATTCGGATGACCCTGCACAAAACTCAAAAAATGACCAAATGAACAGTACATATTCATTTGGTCATAACTCCCTCTATACTGGTCCAAATGACTTGAATTTGATACCATTGGAAAGCTTAGATATAGGGCTACAATTTTCATGAAGACCACTGAACCCAAAAATGCCAAAAACCAAACCAAATTACTGGCCCAACTTAGGTCACAAAACTGCCCAGAATTAGGTTGTCTAGAAACTGCTGGACATAAATTTACCCGACCAGTTTTGGTAAAATGGCCATAACTTGGTCTACAAGAACTCAAATGTAATGAAACTAGTGGAAAAATGTCCACAAGACACAGATCTACAAAACTGGTATTTTGACAAAAAGCCAAGGTTAAATGGTTAGAACAAGTCAATACATCAAAACTAAGAATCTCACCAAACTTTATTTTACCCCAGAACAGTCCTTTAGTCATATCTCCCACTAGAAAAATCCAAGTGGGAAGAACTATACCTTTTTAGAAACCTAAGAAACAGGGATAAAACTTTATTTTAGGAACCTTCCTCAAATTATGAATTTAAGAATCTCAAAAATTGACCTGCAATCACTGAACTGAATTGAACTCCTATTGGCACAGGGTACATGAGTCCAGGTCAGTTAATTGGTCATAAATAATTCCACAAAACTTAAAAAATTATGATATTGTTAGTAGTATACCATAGAGCATATCATTAAGTATGTATCTTGTACATGTTTTTATTTATAAAAGGCATTTCCACTTTTCTATTTACATAATATATTTATGTGTAATAGAAAAGGTCCATTGATATTTTGTTCGAAATTCTATTCTTAAGTTGTTAAGAATATGAGTGACAATATTTATAGTACAAAGTATCATAAATAGGTTCACAATCGAGGATACTTCACAATAAGGACATGACTTATCCAGAAAGATTGTATTCATGTTTGTTCCCAAGTTATTTATATGAGATACAAATAAGATGGAATGGTGAGTCTCATGCCATATAACAAACATGATAGGTACTTAAACATGATAAGTAGGTCGAACCAGTGACAATTATGACAAGCACATGGAGTTTACTCTTGTCAATGTATTTGCATAAATCATATCAGTGCATATAATCTTTAGACCTGAGATAGCACAGTTATCTTGTATGTAGGTGGTTTGAGTTTGATATTGCTTTCATACTTGTACTGTGTATGGGTATATGGGCATGTGTTGGCTCCTACTAGTTATATATGGAGGTAGGTGTTGATCAAGATGGAATCTGTTCCTCTAAGTAAATAGAGATAGAATCCTATGTTCATTTAATTGTTCTTGATGATTCAAGTTCCTGGCCAGAACAGATAGATTTAATCAGAAAAGAGTTTTTGATTAGAAAATCTTTTAATCAAGAATTGGAATTAAAAGAGAACATAATATTCATAGCAAATGGGGTTTGACTTAAACCATGACTCCAGCTTGAGTTGGGATTTTATAACAGAGAGATTCTAGTGCATGGTAACATATGATTATAGGTTCATTTAAGGTAAACTTTATTACTGATTGGGTGGCCATGGAATGCTATGCTAGGTGTTAACCATGGTCTATGAGGTACATAAAATGATTTAGAGAAATCATTTATGGTAAGAAAGAGTTCTGATGATATTAAGAGTTGATATCATGTCTCATTGCCAATTAGTGATAAGCCTAGTAAGTCACACACATACACAAGTAATCATTAAATTAAATATGATTTAATTAATTAGTTAAAGAGTTTAATTGATTAATTAAATAGGTTTGGTTTGCAATTAGATTGCAAAGTCCCTAGCATAACTTGAAACCAAATCTAGATTATTGGATGTATAATATAAGTTAAATTTATATTTAAAGTGTTTAAATATGAATTTAATTAATGAGAAATTAATTAATAAAGATTTATTAATTAATTTATATTTGATATAAATTGATTAGAAGAAGAGAATAATTATTTTGGGTTGAGAACTCAAAATTAAGACACAGGGGTATTTTGGTCAGTTCACAGAGTGACATGTGGCACCATGAGGTGGTGACACATGGCATTACACATAAGCTTGCCAAATGTCTTTTAATCATGTAAGATGATTAAAATTAAGATTAAATCTAAGTTTGACACCTGGCACAATGTGATTGGGTCAATTAAACCTAGAGCCAATTAGAAGGTGACATGTGGCAAGGGTTTTAAGTGGTGACCTAGCTATATAAGTATTGTTATGAAAAGAAAAATAATAACCAGCAGCTGCTCCTCTTTGTGCCACCACCCTTGAAGCTCCCATTCTCTCTTCTTCTTCATCTCCCATCAATTCCAAGAGATTAGCAAACAATCTCTTGAATTAAAAATACTAGAAATTATTTCTAGTGTCCTGTTTACATCTTTAATCTCTTAAAAGGCAAAAATTAATTTTTTAATTAATAGAAAAAGCTTTAGAAGCTATTCAATGGCTGCCATTGGTGAACTTGGTGTGAATAAGCTAGAGGGACAACATGTGGTGTCCTAAAGACGCATCCCAAAGGCACAAATACGCTGTTGTGCATCAAGAGGTTAGTGTATTTATTCTTGATTTAATCTAGGGTTCTAAAATTAATCTGATTAATTCTAAAATCTTAAATGGCAAATACAGATCCAAAAACATATTAAAAGAGTTTTAATATGTTTTTTTATCATTGAAATAAAATAGATAAATAAATCTTGCATGATGCATGTGGCCCTAGGTGAAAAATTTTTTAATTCAATGGTATAAACTTGTGCGTTTCATGCTTCCGATCCTTCAATTGGTATCAGAGCCACTATATTTGCCATTTAAATTGTTGATTATATGATTTAATTGTGCGTTTTGATCATGAGATAATTTATCCATTGCTGGTTGCAATGGAAGTGTGGCGGCATGCCTGATGAACTTCATCATTGGTGTGCCATTTTTGGCTTCCATGGGTGGCGCAAGGTTTGGCTTTTTAATTTGCAATTGTTGTATGATCTAAAAGCTCATCCTATGTCTAATTAAATTGTTTAATTAGAGTTTTAATCACACAATTAAAATTTGATTCAAATCAGAATTTTTAAAATTGTTTGAATGTGATTCAAATCTGAATTTTATAAGTTGTTTGAATGTGATTCAAATTTGAATTTTTAAAGTTGTTTGAATCATATTCAAATATGAATTTTTAAAGTTGTTTGAATAATATTCAAATATGAATTTTTAAAAATTGTTTGAACGTGATTCAAATCTGATTTTTAAAAATTATTTGAATGTGATTCAAATCTGATTTTTAAAAATTGTTTGAATGTGATTTAAATATGAATTTTTAAAATTGTTTGAATGTGATTCAAATCTAAATTTTTAAATTTGTTTGAATCATATTCAAATCTGGATTTTTAAGTTGAATATGAGATATTCAATTTAATTTAAGTATGTATGTTTTATTTAATTATTAAATAGTGATATGCATAATGGATGATCATGGACTATAAAAGACCAATGTGGTTGGATTTATTCTTTTATGTTTCTTTGGGATTGTAATTTAAATTAATTTATTTTAATTTATTTTTGGGCATGTATTATTAAGGTTGTAATAATTTTTGGGTTGTAATTTCATTTATTTAAGTTCTTGTAAATTCGCCTTGGTATGCTAAGGATTACTATGTAATTGGTTTGCAAGAATAATAAGGAGGTCAAGAGCATTGGTGGGACCAGTGGGAGGAATTCAAGATCAAGTGTTGATTATGTACTTCTTCAGCAACTCTTGTAATATGAATGAATGAAATGCACCTAGGAATGCCCTAATTCAATTCTTGGTAGCTCAGAATTAAATCCCTTAGAAAGCCCATGATCATACCATATTTATTTATTGTCCATGAATGCATGAGATGTATGGGAATGTATGCAAGTATGTGATATATGCATGCTAAATGGATAATGTGCAAAGTGAGACCTTAATAGTAATTAGGATGACCATAAAATCTTCCAAACAAGTGATTAAGTTGGATATGCTATAATTAAACTAATTATAACATGGGCCGTCCATTGAGGCAATTATTTTAAGAAATTTTAAATAGTTACATAAGATACAATTAATTTAAGAGATTTTCTTAAGAATAATTGTTAAGCATGAGATGTTGTAAATATGTAAATGGTTTGGTGTCCAATATTGGATGTACCTGAAGACATTAAAATTATTTGCATAATTACTGGCTCAATGGGATCAACTTAACTAATGCAAGATAAGTTAATAATGAATGTACCTGAGATTTTGAGCATTAGGGGCTAGGTAAAGGATTGAACCTCACATGAGATGTGATGGGCAAGAAGTTGCTCACTTATAATTTATTGTAATTCCAATAATGGATGTACCTGAGGATAATTAATAGAATTATAAGAATTCAATTACCCACTATAAATCCATCCAACTAGGATTTCCATTTTCTACTTTGAAAGTGTAGGATTAGCTAAGTTAGTAGGAGGACCAATTTGATTAAAAGACCATAATTAGTTTGGTTAATTACATGATACATTTACTAATTAATCTGGTTATTTTCTGCAGTTAATTTTCTGATAATAATGAGCACAGAACAACCACCACTATCCAATATCCTTGCAAGCATACTTGATCGCAATAGGTTGATATGACCTAATTGTTAGTAGTATGCCCTAGAGCATATCATTTAGTATGTATCTTGTACATATTTTTATTAATAAAGGCATTTCCACTTTTCCGTTTACATAATATATTTATGTGTAATAGAAAAGGTCCATTGATATTTTGTTAGAAATATTATTCTTAAGTTGTTAAGAATATGAGTGACAATATTTCTAGCACGAAGTATCATAAATAGGTTCACAATCGAGGATACTTCATAATAAGGACATGACTTATCCAGAAAGATTGTATTCATGTTTGTTCCCAAGTTATTTATATGAGATATAAATAAGATGGAATGGTGAGTCTCATGCCATATAACAAACATGATAGGCACTTATAAATGATAAGTAGGTCAACTGTTGACGCTTATGACAAGCACATGGAGTTTACTCTTGTCAATGTTTTGTCATAAATCATATCAGTGCATATAATCTTTAGACCTGAGATAGCACAATTATCTTGTATATAGGTAGTTTGAGTTTGATACTGCTTTCATACTTGTACTATGTATGGGTATATGGGCATGTGTTGGCTCCTACTAGTTATATATGGAGGTAGGTGTTGATCAAGATGGAATCTGTTCCTCTAAGTAAATAGAGATAAAATCCTATATTCATTTAATTGTTCTTGATGTTTCAAGTTCCTGGCCAGGACAGATAGATTTATTCAGAAAAGAGTTTCTGATGAGAAAATCTTTTTAATCAAGAACTGGAATTAAAAGAGAACATAATATTCATAGCAAATGGAGTTTGACATAAACCATGACTCCAGCTTGAGTTGGGATTTTGTAACAGAGAGATTCTAGTGCATGGTAACATATGATTATAGGTTCATTTAAGGTAAACCTTATTACTAATTGGGTGGCCATGGCATGCTATGCTAGGTGTTAACCATGGCCTATGAGGTTCATAAAATGATTTAGAGAAATCATTTATGGTAAGAAAGAGTTCTGATGATATTAAGAGTTGATATCATTTCTCATTGCCAATTAGTGATGAGCCTAGTAAGTCACACACATACACAAGTTATCACCTAACTAAATATGATTTAATTAATTAATTAAAGAGTTTAATTGATTAATTAAATATGTTTGGTTTGCAATTAGATTGCAAAGTCCCTAGCATGACTTGAAACCAAATCTAGATTATTAGATGTATAATATAAGTTAAATTTATATTTAAAGTGTTTAAATATGAATTTAATTAATGAGAAATTAATTAATAGAGATTAATTAATTAATTTATATTTGATATAAATTAATTAGAAGAAGAAAAATAATTATTTTGGGTTGAGAACTCAAAATTAAGATACAGGGGCATTTTGGTCATTCTGCAGTGTGACACGTGGCACCATGAGATGGTGACACATGGCATAACACATAAGCTTGCCAAATGTTTTTTAATCATGTAAGATCATTAAAATCAAGATTAAATATAGGTTTGACACTTGGCACAATGTGATTGGGTCACTTAAACCTAGAGCTATTCAAAGGGTGACATGTGGCAAGGGTTTAATGTGTTAACCTAGCTATTTAAGTGTTGTTATGAGAAAAAAAAACACAACCAGCAGCCACATTCCTTTGTCACACCACTTTGAGGGTTTTCTTCTCTTCTTCTTCATCTCTCATCAATTCAAAGAGATTAGCCATCAATCTCTTGAATTAAGAACACTAGAAATGGTTTCTAGTGTCCTGTTTACATCTCTAATCTCTTAAAAGGTAGAACTTGAATTTCTAATTAATAGAAAAGGCTTTAGAAGCTGTTCAAGGGCTGCCATAGGTGTTCTTGGTGTGGACAAGCTAGAGGGACAACATCTGGTGCCCTGAAGACGAATCTCAAAGGCGCAGACACGCTGCAGTTCATCAAGAGGTTAGTGTAATCGTTCTTGATTTAATCTAGGGTTCTAAAATTAATCTGATTAATTTTAAAATCTTAAATGGCAAATACAGATCCAAAAACATATTAAAAGAGTTTTAATATGTTGTTTATCATTGAAATGAAATAGATAAAAATAAATCTTGCATGATGCATGTGACCCTAGGTGAAAATTTTTGAATTTCAATGGTATAAACTTGTGTTTTCACGCTTCCGTTCCTTCAATTGGTATCAGAGCCACTATATTTGCCATTTAGATTGTTGATTATATGATTTAATTGTGTGTTTGATCATGAGATCAAAAGTTCATTGCTGGTTGCAAAGCAAGTTGGCGGCATACTTGAAAAAACACCATCAATGGTGCGCATGGTTTGGCTTCCATGGGTGGTTTAAGGTTTGGCTTTTAATTCTGCAATTGTTGTATGATCTAAGGCCTATTCTTTGACTAATTAAAGTGTTTAATTAGTTGTTTTAATCACACAATTAAATTATGATTCAAATCAGAATTTTAAAAATTATTTGAATGTGATTCAAATCTGAATTTTAAAAGTTGTTTGAATGTGATTCAAATCTGAATTTTTAAAGTTGTTTGAATCATATTTAAATCTGATTTTTTAAAATTGATTGAATAAAATTCAGATCTGATTTTTTAAAAAATGTTTGAATGTGATTCAAATCTGATTTTTTAAAAAATGTTTGAATGTGATTCAAATCTGAATTTTTGAAGTTGTTTGAATGTGATTCAAATCTGAATTTTTAAATTTGTTTGAATGAGATTCAAATCTGAATTTTTAAATTTATTTGAATCATATTCAAATCTGAATTTTTAAGTTGAATATGAGATATTCAATTTAATTTAAGTATGTATGTTTTATTTAATTGTTAAATAGTGATATGCATGATGGATGATCATGGACTATAAAAGACCAATGTGATTGGATTTATTTCTTTTATGTTTCTTTGGGATTGTAAATTAATTAATTTATTTTAATTTATTTTGGGCATGTATTATTAAGTTTGTAATAATTTTTGGGTTGTAATTTCATTTATTTAAGTTCTTGTAAATTCGCCTTGGTATGCCAAGGATTACTTTGTAATATTGGATTCAAGAAGTTCAAGGAGGTCAAGAGCATTGGTAGGACCAGTGGGAGGAATTCAAGATCAAGTGTTGATTATGTACTCCTTCAGCAACTCTTGTAAAATGAATGAATGAAATGCACCTAGGAATGCCCTGATTCAATTCTTGGTGGCTCAGAATTGAATCCCTTAGAAAGTCCATGATCATACCATATTTACTGCTTATCCATGAATGCATGAGATGTATGGGAATGTATGCAATTATATGATATATGCATGCTAAATGGATAATGTGCAAAGTGAGACCTTAATAGTAATTAGGATGGCTATAAAATCTTCCAAACAAATGATTAAGTTGGAAATGCTATAATTAAAGTAATTATAACATAGGCCCTCCATTGGGGCAATTATTTTAAGAAATTTTAAATAGTTACATAAGATGCAATTTATTTAAGAGATTTTCTTAAGAATAATTGTTAAGCATGAGATGTTGTAAATATGTAAATGGTTTAGTGGCCAATATTGGATGTACCTGAGGACATTAAAATTATTTGCATAATTACTGGCTCAATGGGATCAACTTAACTAATGCAAGATAAGTCAATAATGGATGTACCTGAGATTTTGAGCATTAGGGGCTAGGTAAAGGATTGAACCTCACATGAGATGTGATGGGCAAGGAGTTGCTCACTTATAGTTTATTGTAATTCCAATAATGGATGTACCTGAGGATGATCAATAGAATTATAAGAATTCAATCACCCACTAGAAATCCATCCAACTAGGATTTCCGTTTTCTACTTTGGAAGTGTAGGATTCGCTAAGTTAGTGGGAGGACCAATTTGATTAAAAGACCATAATCATTTTGGTTAATTATATGATACATTTACTAATTAATCTGGTTATTTTCTGCAATTAATTTTCTGATAATAATGAGCACAGAACAACCACCACCATCCAATATCCTTGCAAGCATACTTGATCAAAATAGGTTGACAGGACCTAATCTGTCTGATTGGCTAAGAAATTTGAAACTTGTCCTGAACCTTGAACATATAGGATATGTTCTAGATTCAAATGTTCCTGGTCCCTTACCTCCAAAGGCCACACAAGAGGAATATGAAACTTTGGACAAGTGGAAGGAGCATGATGTGAGAGCTAAGTGTTACATGCTTGCTTCCATGAGTAATGAGTTACAGAAGCAACATGAGAACATGCAGAGTGCGAGTGAGATCCTCCTTCACCTACAAGAGTTGTATGGTGAGCACAGCAGGAATGCTAGGTATGAGATATCTAGGCAGCTGTTCCGCATGAGGATGTCAGAGGGACAGAATGTTGGGGATCATGTCCACAAGATGATTCGGCTGATTGAGCAGTTGGAATATCTTGACTTCAACATGGATTTCCAACTACAGATGGATTTGATCCTTCAGTCCCTTCCTGGGTCTTTTGGGAAGTTTTGTGATAAATTTCCATATGACTCAACAGGAATGCACCTTAGCTGGTTTACTCAAAATGCTGGTTATTGCCCAAAAGAATATGCCAGGCAATAAAGGAAAAGAGGTAGCTTTGGTTGCATCTTCTTCTACTAGAAAGTCCAACAAGAAGAAGGGCAATAAGAAAAAGAAACCTCAGATTCCTGGTCCTTCTAAGAAAATAGCTAAACAGAAAAGGAAGACTAAAGCTGATGAGGGCAAAGGAAAGTGTTTCCACTGCCAATAGGAAAGTGTTTCCATTGCCAATAGGAAAGTGTTTCCATTAGCCAGAGTATAGCAATCTAAATGAATGCAATGCCATGGTGAAAACCAACTCAAGTTCAAAATATATTTAGCACTTAAGGTTATTGAAGGAACGGAAGCGTGAAAAACACAAGTTTATACCATTGAATTCAAAAATTTTCACCTAGGGTCACATGCATCATGCAAGATTTATTTTTATCTATTTGATTTCAATGATAAACAACATATTAAAATTCTTTTAATATGCTTTTGGATCTGTATTTGCCATTTAAGATTTTAAAATTAATCAGATTAATTTTAGAACCCTAGATTAAATCAAGAACGATTACACTAACCTCTTGATGCACCGCAAATGTCTCGCGCTTTGAGATTCGTCTTCAGGACACCAGATGTTGTCCCTCTAGCTTGTCCACACCAAGAACACCTATGGCAGCCCTTGAATAGCTTCTAAAGCTTTTTCTATTAATTAGAAAATCAAGTTCTGCCTTTTAAGAGATTAAAGATGTAAACAGGACATTAGAAACAATTTCTAGTGTTCTTAATTCAAGAGATTGATGGCTAATCTCTTTGAATTGATAAGAGATGGAGAAGAAGAGATAAAAACCCTCAAAGTGGCATGACAAAGGAGTGTGGCTGCTGGTTATGTTTTCTTTTCATAACCACACTTAAATAGCTAGGTTAACACATTAAACCCTAGCCACATGTCACCTTTTGATTAGCTCTAGGTTTAAGTGACCCAATCACATTGTGCCAAGTGTCAAACCTATATTTAATCTTGATTTTAATCATCTTACATGATTAAAAAAAACATTTGGCAAGCTTATGTGTTATGCCATGTGTCACCATCCCATGGTGCCACGTGTGACACTGCAAAATGACAAAAATGCCCCTGTGTCTTAATTTTGAGTTCTTAACCCAAAATAATTATTTTCTTCTTCTAATTAATTTATATCAAATATAAATTAATTAATTAATCTCTATTAATTAATTTCTCATCAATTAAATTCATATTTAAACACTTTAAATATAAATTTAATTTATACTACACATCCAATAATCTAGATTTGGTTTCAAGTCATGCTAGGGACTTTGCAATCTAATTGCAAACCAAACCTATTTAATTAATCAATTAAACTATTTAATTAATTAATTAAATCATATTTAATTAGGTGATAACTTGTGTATGTGTGTGACTTACTAGGCTCATCACTAATTGGCAATGAGACATGATATCAACTCTTAATATCATCAGAACTCTTTCTTACCATAAATGATTTCTCTAAATCATTTTATGAACCTCATAGACCATGGTTAACACCTAGCATAGCATGTCATAGCCACCCAATTAGTAATAAGGTTTACCTTAAATGAACCTATAATCATATGTTACCATGCACTAGAATCTCTCTGTTACAAAATCCCAACTCAAGCTGGAGTCATGGTTTATGTCAAACTCCATTTGCTATGAATATTATGTTCTCTTTTAATTCAAGTTCTTGATTAAAAATATTTTCTAATCAGAAACTATAATCTGAATAAATCTAACTGTAAATGCCAGGAACTTGAAACATCAAGAACAATTAAATGAACATAGGATTTTATCTCTATTTACTTAGAGGAACAGATTCCATCTTGATCAACACCTACCTCCATATATAACTAGTACGAGCCAACACATGCCCATATACCCATACGTAGTACAAGTATGAAAGCAGTATCAAACTCAAACTACCTATATACAAGATAACTGTGCTATCTCAGGTCTAAAGATTATATGCACTGATATGATTTATGACAAAACATTGACAAGAGTAAACTCCATGTGCTTGTCATAAGTGTCACTGGTTCGGCCTACTTATCATTTATAAGTGCCTATCATGTTTGTTATATGGCATGAGACTCACCATTCCATCTTATTTACATCTCATATAAATAACTTGGGAACAAACATGAATACAATCTTTCTGGATAAGTCATGTCCTTATTATGAAGTATCCTCGATTGTGAACCTATTTATGATACTTTGTGCTAGAAATATTGTCACTCATATTCTTAACAACTTAAGAATAATATTTCTAACAAAATATCAATGGACCTTTTCTATTACACATAAATATATTATGTAAACGGAAAAGTGGAAATGACTTTTATTAATAAAATTATGTACAAGACACATACTAAATGATATGCTCTAGGGCATACTACTAACAATCTCCCACTAGCACTAGAGCCATTCATTACAATACCTTAGACCCATCTTCTCAAGATGTCAGTCTAACTGAGCTTGTGACAAAGGCTTAGTGAATGGATCAGCTGAATTTTTCAGCTGATGTTATTTTTCTGCATGGCTATATCGCCTTTGCCCAACTATATGTCTGATAATGTGGTAGTGCCTTTCTATGTGTTTGGATTTTGGGTGAGACCTTAGTTCCTTAGCTCAGATGATCGCTCCATTATTGTCACAAGGTAGTGAAATCACGACTCAATGGAAGGAACTACTGTAAGTTCTATTTAACTTCTTTATCCAAACAAATTTCCTTTGCAGATCCGATGCAGAATATACTCACCTCTGTAGTAGAATATGCAATCGTGCTCGCTTGGAACTCTTCCAACCGATCGCACCTCCATTACAAATGAACACATATGCAGAGGTAGACTTTCTATCATCGATATCCGATTGGAAATCGTAATCGTGATAACCATCCAATTGCAAGTCTCCACCTCCATAAATCAAGAATAAATCCTTAGTTCTTCTCAAGTACTTAAGGATATTCTTGACTGCTATCCAGTGTTCTAAACCTGGATTGGATTGATACCTGCTAGTCAAACTAACAGCATATGCGATATCTGGCCTAGTAGACAACATTGCATACATTAAACTTCCAATAGCCGAAGCATATGGAATCCTAGCCATCTTATCTCTTTCTTCGGGTGTTTTTGGAGACATCTCTTTAGAAAGATGGATACCATGTCTCACTGGTAACAATCCTCTCTTGGAATCAAGCATGTTAAACCTCTTTAACACCTTTTCCAAGTATAGACTTTGGGATAAACCTATTATTCTTTTCGCTCTATCTCTATAGATGCGAATCCCAATAATATAGGTTGCCTCCCCTAAGTCTTTCATGGAGAATGTATTTGACAACTATACCTTTATAGTTGTCAACATACCTGTGTCATTACCTATCAACAGTATGTCATCCACATAGAAGACAAGGAAAGTGATAGCACTGTCACTAACCTTCTTATATACACATGGCTCATCCTCATTTTTGATAAAACGAAAGGATTTAATGGCTTCATCAAAACGTATGTTCCAACTCCTCGAAGCTTGTTTCAACCCATAAATGGATCGCTTTAGCTTGCATACCTTGGAATCATCTTGGGATTCAAATCCCCTAGGTTGTTCCATGAAAATGTTTTCTTCAATGTATCCATTGAGAAAAGCTGTTTTGACATCCATCTGCCAAATCTCATTATCATAGTATGCAGCTATTGCTAATAAAATCCTAATTGATTTAAGCATGGCAACAGGCGAGAAAGTCTCCTCATAGTCTATTCCTTGCCTTTGGCAAAACCCTTTCACTACTAGCCTTGCCTTATAGGTCTCTACCTTTCCATCAGAACCAATTTTCTTCTTGAAAACCTATTTGTTCCCTATAGGTACAATACCTTCAGGTGGGTCAACAAGATCCCAAACTTGATTCTTATACATGGAATCAATCTCGGATTTCATAGCCTCAATCCATTTTGAAGAGTCTATATCTGATATAGCTTCTTCATAGGTAAGTGGATCATCTCCATGATCTACTTATTCATGAGTAGACAACTCTTGTTCTTCTTCATGAAGAAAACCATATCTCACTGGTGGGTGAGATACCCTGGTTGTTCTACGAGGAACAGCTGTAGATGTTTCATCAATGGGTATAGGTTGAATAGATGGATCTATATCCATTTGATCTGTTGGTTGGTCAGAATTCTCCAATTCTAATTCTATTTGCCTTCCTTTGCCTCCTTCTTGAACAAACTGTTGTTCAAGAAATGTGGCATCTCTACTTATTACAACATTTTGTGAAGTAGGCAAATAAAAATAATATCCAAAACTATCTTTTGGATATCCAACAAATCGACCTTTTTCTAATCTGATCTCCAATTTATCAGTGTTCAGCTTTTTGATATAAGTTGGACAACCCCAAATCTTAACATGCTTAAGACTTGGTTTTCTTCCATGCCATATCTCATAAGGTGTGGAAGAAACTGATTTTGATGGAATCCTATTCAGAATATATAAAGCTGATTCTAATGCAAATCCCCAAAAGAAGATTGGCATATCAGTATAGCTCATCATACTACGTACCATATCCAATAAGGTACGATTTCTCCTTTCAGATACACCATTCAGCTGTGGCGTTCCTGGAGGAGTCAGCTGAGAAACAATGCCATGCTCTCTCAAGTATTCATCAAATTCAGTACTCAAATATTCACCTCCACGATCTGATCGAAGAGCTTTAATACTTTTTCCTGTTTGATTTTCTACTTCAGATTTAAATTCCTTAAACTTTTCAAAGGATTCATGTTTGTATTTCATCAAATACAAATACCCAAACCTTGATTTATCATCAGTAAAGGTAATAAAATAATGAAAGCCCCCTCTAGCCATTTCTTTAAATGGACCACATACATCACTATGTATTAGCTCCAAAATATTTTCAGCTCTTAGCCCTTGTCCTACATAGGGTGATATAGTCCGTGTGCCAGTAAGTCAAGATTCACAAGTTGGAGTAGGCTCAGAGCCCAATGAGGATAAAATCCCCATTTTCTCCAGTTTTGCAATCCTATCTTCTGCAACATGACATAACCTTAAGTGTCAAATATATTTTGAACTTGAGTTGGTTTTCACCATGGCATTGCATTCATTTAGATTTCTATACTCTGGCCAGTGGAAACACTTTCTTATTGGCAATGGAAACACTTTCCTGTTGGTAATGGAAACACTTTCCTGTTGGCAGTGGAGACACTTTCCTTTGCCTTTATCAGCTTTAGTCTTCCTTTTCTGTTTAGCTATTTTCTTGGAAGGACCAGGAATCTAAGGTTTCTTTTTCTTATTGCCCTTTTTCTTGTTGGACTTTCCAGCAGAAGAAGATGCAACCAAAGCTACCTCTTTTCCTTTATTGCCTGGCATATTCTTTTGGGCAATAACCAGCATGTTGAGTAAACCAGCTAAGGTGCATTCCTGTTTAGTCATATGGAAATTTGTCACAAAATTCCCAAAAGACTCAGGAAGGGACTGAAGGATCAAATCCGTCTGTAGTTGGAAATCCATGTTAAAGTCAAGATGTTCCAACTGCTCAATCAGCCGAATCATCTTATGGACATGATCCCCAACATTCTGTCCCTTAGACATCCTCATACGGAATAGTTGTCTAGATATCTCATACCTAGCATTCCTGCTGTGCTCACCATACAACTCTTGTAGGTGAAGGAGGATCTCACTCGCACTCTGCATGTTCTCATGTTGCTTCTGTAACTCATTACTCATGGAAGCAAGCATGTAACACTTACCTCTCATATCATGCTCCTTCCACTTATCCAAAGTTTCATGTTCCTCTTGTGTGGCCTCTGGAGGTAAAGGACCAGGAACATTTGAATCTAGAACATATCCTATATGTTCAAGGTTCAGGACAAGTTTCAAATTTCCTAGCCAATCAGACAGATTAGGTCCTGCCAACCTGTTGTGATCAAGTATGCTTGCAAGGATATTGGATGGTGGTGGTTGTTTTGTGCTCATTTTTATCAGAAAATTAACTGCAGAAAATAACCAGATTAATTAGTAAATGTATCATGTAATTAACCAAAATGATTATGGTCTTTTAATCAAATTGGTCCTCCCACTAACTTAGCGAATCCTACACTTCCAAAGTAGAAAACGAAAATCCTAGTTGGATGGATTTCTAATGGGTGATTGAATTCTTATAATTCTATTGATCATCCTCAGGTACATCCATTATTGGAATTACAATAAACTATAAGTGAGCAACTCCTTGCCCATCACATCTCATGTGAGGTTCAATCCTTTACCTAGCCCCTAATGCTCAAAATCTCAGGTACATCCATTATTGACTTATCTTGCATTAGTTAAGTTGATCCCATTGAGCCAGTAATTATGCAAATAATTTTAATGTCCTCAGGTACATCCAATATTGGCCACTAAACCATTTACATATTTACAACATCTCATGCTTAATAATTATTCTTAAGAAAATATATTAAATAAATTGCATCTTATGCAACTATTTAAAATTTCTTAAAATAATTGCCCCAATGGAGGGCCTATGTTATAATTACTTTAATTATAGCATTTCCAACTTAATCATTTGTTTGGAAGATTTTATGGTCATTCTAATTACTATTAAGGTCTCACTTTGCATATTATCCATTTAGCATGCATATATCATATAATTGCATACATTCCCATACATCTCATGCATTCATGGATAAGCAGTAAATATGGTATGATCATGGACTTTCTAAGGGATTCAATTCTGAGCCACCAAGAATTGAATCAGGGCATTCCTAGGTGCATTTCATTCATTCATTTTACAAGAGTTGCTGAAGGAGTACATAATCAACACTTGATATTGAATTCCTCCCACTGGTCCCACCAATACTCTTGACCTCCTTGAACTTCTTGCAATCCTATATTACATAGTAATCCTTGGCATACCAAGGCGAATTTACAAGAACTTAAATAAATGAAATTACAACCCAAAAATTATTACAAACTTAATAATACATGCCCAAAATAAATTAAAATAAATTAATTAATTTACAATCCCAAAGAAACATAAAAGAAAATAAATCCAATCACATTGGTCTTTTATAGTCCATGATCATCCATCATGCATATCACTATTTAACAATTAAATAAAACATACATACTTATATTAAATTGAATATCTCATATTCAACTTAAAAATCCAGATTTGAATATGATTCAAATAAATTTAAAAATTCAGATTTGAATCTCATTCAAACAAATTTAAAAATTCAGATTTGAATCACATTCAAACAACTTCAAAAATTCAGATTTGAATCACATTCAAATATTTTTTTAAAAAATCAGATTTGAATCACATTCAAATATTTTTTAAAAAATCAGATCTGAATTTTATTGAATCAATTTTAAAAAATCAGATTTAAAAATGATTCAAACAACTTTAAAAATTCAGATTTGAATCACATTCAAACAACTTTTAAAATTCAGATTTGAATCACATTCAAACATTTTTTTAAAATTCTAATTTGAATCATAATTTAATTGTGTGATTAAAACAACTAATTAAAAACTTTAATTAGTCAAATAATAGGCCTTAGATCATACAACAATTGCAGAATTAAAAGCCAAACCTTGAACCACCCATGGAACCATTGTTGCCGCCACCAATGGTGGCTTCACCATGTGTGCCGCCACACCTCTTAATCCAACCAGCAATGAATCAATCATCTCATGATCAAATCACACAATTAAATCATATAATCAACAATCTAAATGGCAAATATAGTGGCTCTGATACCAATATTGAAGGAACGGAAGCGTGAAAAACACAAGTTTATACCATTGAATTCAAAAATTTTCACCTAGGGTCACATGCATCATGCAAGATTTATTTTTATCTATTTTATTTCAATGATAAACAACATATTAAAACTCTTTTAATATGCTTTTGGATCTGTATTTGCCATTTAAGATTTTAAAATTAATCAGATTAATTTTAGAACCCTAGATTAAATCAAGAACGATTACACTAACCTCTTGATGCACTGCAGCGTGTCTGCGCCTTTGAGATTCGTCTTCAGGACACCAGATGTTGTCCCTCTAGCTTGTCCACACCAAGAACACCTATGGCAGCCCTTGAATAGCTTCTAAAGCTTTTTCTATTAATTAGAAAATCAAGTTCTGCCTTTTAAGAGATTAAAGATGTAAACAGGACACTAGAAACAATTTCTAGTGTTCTTAATTCAAGAGATTGATGGCTAATCTCTTTGAATTGATAAGAGATGAAGAAGAAGAGATAAAAACCCTCAAAGTGGCGTGACAAAGGAGTGTGGCTGCTGGTTATGTTTTCTTTTCATAACCACACTTAAATAGCTAGGTTAACACATTAAACCCTAGCCACATGTCACCTTTTGATTAGCTCTAGGTTTAAGTGACCCAATCACATTGTGCCAAGTGTCAAACCTATATTTAATCTTGATTTTAATCATCTTACATGATTAAAAAAACATTTGGCAAGCTTATGTGTTATGCCATGTGTCACCATCTCATGGTGCCACGTGTCACACTGCAAAATGACAAAAATGCCCCTGTGTCTTAATTTTGAGTTCTTAACCCAAAATAATTATTTTCTTCTTCTAATTAATTTATATCAAATATAAATTAATTAATTAATCTCTATTAATTAATTTCTCATCAATTAAATTCATATTTAAACACTTTAAATATAAATTTAATTTATACTACACATCCAATAGTCTAGATTTGGTTTCAAGTCATGCTAGGGACTTTGCAATCTAATTGCAAACCAAACCTATTTAATTAATCAATTAAACTATTTAATTAATTAATTAAATCATATTTAATTAGGTGATAACTTGTGTATGTGTGTGACTTACTAGGCTCATCACTAATTGGCAATGAGACATGATATCAACTCTTAATATCATCAGAACTCTTTCTTACCATAAATGATTTCTCTAAATCATTTTATGAACCTCATAGACCATGGTTAACACCTAGCATAGCATGTCATAGCCACCCAATTAGTAATAAGGTTTACCTTAAATGAACCTATAATCATATGTTACCATGCACTAGAATCTCTCTGTTACAAAATCCCAACTCAAGTTGGAGTCATGGTTTATGTCAAACTCCATTTGCTATGAATATTATGTTCTCTTTTAATTCCAGTTCTTGATTAAAAAGATTTTCTCATCAGAAACTCTTTTCTGAATAAATCTATCTGTCCTGGCCAGGAACTTGAAACATCAAGAACAATTAAATGAACATAGGATTTTATCTCTATTTACTTAGAGGAACAGATTCCATCTTGATCAACACCTACCTCCATATATAACTAGTACGAGCCAACACATGCCCATAAACCCATACATAGTACAAGTATGAAAGCAGTATCAAACTCAAACTACCTATATACAAGATAACTGTGCTATCTCAGGTCTAAAGATTATATGCACTGATATGATTTATGACAAAACATTGACAAGAGTAAACTCCATGTGCTTGTCATAAGTGTCACTGGTTCGGCCTACTTATCATTTATAAGTGCCTATCATGTTTGTTATATGGCATGAGACTCACCATTCCATCTTATTTACATCTCATATAAATAACTTGGGAACAAACATGAATACAATCTTTCTGGATAAGTCATGTCCTTATTATGAAGTATCCTCGATTGTGAACCTATTTATGATACTTTGTGCTAGAAATATTGTCACTCATATTCTTAACAACTTAAGAATAATATTTCTAACAAAATATCAATGGACCTTTTCTATTACACATAAATATATTATGTAAACGGAAAAGTGGAAATGCCTTTTATTAATAAAATTATGTACAAGATACATACTAAATGATATGCTCTTGGGCATACTACTAACAGTTATGTCATGTTGCAGAAGATAGGATTGCAAAACTGGAGAAAATGGGGATTCTATCCTCATTGGGCTCTGAGCCTACTCCAACTTGTGAATTTTGTCTTCAGGGCAAAATGACTAGATCACCCTTTGTTGGACAAGGGCTAAGAGCTGAAAATATTTTGGAACTAATACATAGTGATGTATGTGGTCCATTTAAAGAAATGGCTAGAGGGGGCTTTCATTATTTTATTACCTTTACTGACGATAAATGAAGGTTTGGGTATTTGTATTTGATGAAATACAAACATGAATCTTTTGAAAAGTTCAAAGAATTTAAATCTGAAGTAGAAAATCAAACAGGAAAGAATATTAAAGCTCTTCGATCAGATCGTGGAGGTGAATATTTGAGTACTGAATTTGATAAATACTTGAGAGAGCATAGCATTGTTTCTCAGTTGACTCCTCCAGGAACGTCACAGCTGAATGGTGTATCTGAAAGGAGAAATCGTACCCTATTGGATATGGTACGTAGTATGATGAGCTATACTGATATGCCAATCTTCTTTTGGGGATTTGCATTAGAATCAGCTTTGTATATTCTGAATAGGATTCCATCAAAATCAGTTTCTTCCACACCTTATGAGATATGGCATGGAAGAAAACCAAGTCTTAAGCATGTTAAGATTTGGGGTTGTCCAGCTTATATTAAAAAGCTGAACACTGATAAATTGGAGACCAGATCAGAAAAATGTCGATTTGTTGGATATCCAAAAGATAGTTTTGGATATTATTTTTATTTGCCTACTTCACAAAAGGTTGTGATAAGTAGATATGCCACATTTCTTGAACAATAGTTTGTTCA
The DNA here is from genome assembly GCF_030052815.1 of Hevea brasiliensis. Taxonomy (NCBI): domain Eukaryota; kingdom Viridiplantae; phylum Streptophyta; class Magnoliopsida; order Malpighiales; family Euphorbiaceae; genus Hevea; species Hevea brasiliensis. Next base: position 72,587,108 of record NC_079496.1, on the reverse strand, counting down.
AGAAGGAGGCAAAGGAAGGCAAATAGAGTTAGAATTAGAGAATTCTGACCAACCAACAAATCAGATGGATATAGATCCATCTAGTCAACCAATACCCGTTGATGAAACATCTACAGCTGTTCCTCGTAGAACAACCAGGGTATCTCACCCACCAGTGAGATATGGTTTTCTTCATGAAGAAGAACAAGAGTTGTCTACACATGAAGAAGTAGATCATGGAGATGATCCACTTACCTATGGACAAGCTATATCAGATATAGACTCTTTAAAATGGATTGATGCTATGAAATCCGAGATTAATTCCATGTATAAGAATCAAGTTTGGGATCTTGTTGACCCACCTGAAGTATTATACCTATAGGGAACAAATGGGTTTTCAAGAAGAAAATTGGTTCTGATGGAAAGGTAGAGACCTATAAGGCAAGGCTAGTAGCGAAAGGGTTTCACCAAAGGCAAGGAATCGACTATGAGGAGACTTTCTCGCCTGTTGCCATGCTTAAATCAATTAGGATTTTATTAGCAATAGCTACATACTATGATTATGAGATTTGGCAGATGGATGTCAAAACAGCTTTTCTCAATGGATACATTGAAGAAAACATTTTCATGGAACAACCTAGGGGATTTGAATCCCAAGATGGTTCCAAGGTATGCAAGCTAAAGTGATCCATTTATGGGTTGAAACAAGCTTCGAGGAGTTGGAACATCCGTTTTGATGAAGCCATTAAATCCTTTGGTTTTATAAAAAATGATGATGAGCCATGTGTATATAACAAGGTTAGTGACAGTGCTATCACTTTCCTTGTCTTATATGTGGATGACATACTGTTGATGGGTAATGGCACAGGTATGTTGACGACTATAAAGGTATGGTTGTCAAATACATTCTCCATGAAAGACTTAGGGGAGGCAACCTATATTCTTGGGATTCGCATCTATAGAGATAGAGCGAAAAGAATAATTGGTTTATCCCAAAGTCTATACTTGGAAAAGGTGTTAAAGAGGTTTAACATGCTTGATTCCAAGAGAGGATTGTTACCAGTGAGACATGGTATCCATCTTTCTAAAGAGATGTCTCCAAAGACACCTGAAGAAAGAGATAAGATGGCCAGGATTCCATATGCTTCGGCTATTGGAAGTTTAATGTATGCAATGTTGTACTAGGCCGAATATCGCATATGCTATTAGTTTGACTAGCAGGTATCAATCCAATCCAGGTTTGGAACACTAGATAGCTGTCAAGAATATCCTTAAGTACTTAAGAAGAACTAAGGATTTATTCTTGATTTATGGAGGTGGAGACTTACAATTGGATGGTTATACTGATTCTGATTTCCAATCAGATATCGATGATAGAAAGTCTACCTCTAGATATGTGTTCATTTGTAATGGAGTGCGATCGGTTGGAAGAGTTCCAAGCGAGCACGATTGCAGATTCCACTACAGGTCGAGTATATTCTTTGCATCGGATGTTGCAAAGGAAGTCGTTTGGATAAAGAAGTTCGTGATGTAACTTATAGTAGTTCCTTCCATTGAGTCAGTGATTCCATTGCCTTTGTGACAATAATGGAGCAGTCATACAGGCTAAGGAACTAAGGTCTCACCCAAAATCCAAACACATAGAAAGGCATTGCCACATTATCAGAAATATAGTTGGGCAAGGCGATTTAGCCATGCAGAAAATAGCATTAGCTGAAAAACCAGCTGATCCATTCACTAAGCCTATGTCACAGACTCAATTAGACCGATATTTTGAGAAGATAGGTCTAAGATATTGTAATGAATGGCTCTAGTGCTAGTGGGAGATTGTTAGTAGTATGCCCTAGAGCATATCATTTAGTATGTATCTTGTACATATTTTTATTAATAAAGGCATTTCCACTTTTCCGTTTACATAATATATTTATGTGTAATAGAAAAGGTCCATTGATATTTTGTTAGAAATATTATTCTTAAGTTGTTAAGAATATGAGTGACAATATTTCTAGCACGAAGTATCATAAATAGGTTCACAATCGAGGATACTTCATAATAAGGACATGACTTATCCAGAAAGATTGTATTCATGTTTGTTCCCAAGTTATTTATATGAGATATAAATAAGATGGAATGGTGAGTCTCATGCCATATAACTGAAGGAACGGAAGCGTGAAAAACACAAGATTATACCATTGAATTTAAAAATTTTCACCTAGGGTCACAAGCACCATGCAAGATTTATTTTTATCTATTTGATTTCAATGATAAACAACATATTAAAACTCTTTTAATATGTTTTTGGATCTGTATTTGCCATTTAAGATTTTTAAAATTAATCAGATTAATTTTAGAACCCTAGATTAAATCAAGAACGATTACACTAACCTCTTGATGTGCTGCAGCGTGTCTGCGCCTTTGAGATTCGTCTTCAGGACACCAGATGTTGTCCCTCTAGCTTGTCCACACCAAGAACACCTATGGCAGCCCTTGAACAGCTTCTAAATCCTTTTCTATTAATTAGAAATTCAAGTTCTGCCTTTTAAGAGATTAGAGATGCAAACAGGACACTAGAAACAATTTCTAGTGTTCTTAATTCAAGAGATTGATGGCTAATCTCTTTGAATTGATGAGAGATGAAGAGAAATAGCTGGAGAGGCTCAAAGTGGCGTGACATATGAGAGGAGAGGCTGCTGGTTGTGTTTTCTTTTCATAACCCCACTTAAATAGCTAGGTTAACACATTAAACCCTAGCCACATGTCACCTTTTGATTAGCTCTAGGTTTAAGTGACCCAATCACATTGTGCCAAGTGTCAAACCTATATTTAATCTTGATTTTAATCATCTTACATGATTAAAAATATTTGCAAGCTTATGTGTTATGCCATGTGTCACCATCTCATGGTGCCACGTGTCACACTGCAAAATGACCAAAATGCCCTGTGTCTTAATTTTGAGTTCTTAACCCAAAATAATTATTTTCTTCTTCTAATTAATTTATATCAAATATAAATTAATTAATTAATCTCTATTAATTAATTTCTCATCAATTAAATTCATATTTAAACACTTTAAATATAAATTTAATTTATACTACACATCCAATAATCTAGATTTGGTTTCAAGTCATGCTAGGGACTTTGCAATTTTATTGCAAACCAAATCTATTTAATTAATCAATTAAACTCTTTAATTAATTAATTAAATCATATTTAAATAGGTGATAACTTGTGTATGTGTGTCACTTACTAGGCTCATCACTAATTGGCAATGAGACATGATATCAACTCTTAATATCATCAGAACTCTTTCTTACCATAAATGATTTCTCTAAATCATTTTATGAACCTCATAGACCATGGTTAACACCTAGCATAGGATGCCATGGCCACCCAATTAGTAATAAGGTTTACCTTAAATGAACCTATAATCATATGTTACCATGCACTAGAATCTCTCATTACAAAATCCCAACTCAAGTCGAGTCATGGTTTATGTCGAACTCCATTTGCTATGAATATTATGTTCTCTTTTAATTCCAGTTCTTGATTAAAAGATTTTTCTCATCGAAACTCTTTTACGAATAAATCTATCTGTCTGGCAGAACTTGAAACATCAAGAACAATTAAATGAACATAGGATTTTAACTCTATTTACTTAGAGGAACAGATTCCATCTTGATCAACACCTACCTCCATATATAACTAGTAGGAGCCAACAGATGCCCATATACCCATACACAGTACAAGTATGAAAGCGATCAAACTCAAACTACCTATATACAAGATAACTGTGCTATCTCAGGTCTAAAGATTATATGCACTGATATGATTTATGACAAAACATTGACAAGAGTAAACTCCATGTGCTTGTCATAAGTGTCACTGGTTCGGCCTACTTATCATTTATAAGTGCCTATCAAGTTTGTTATATGGCATGAGACTCACCATTCCATCTTATTTATATCTCATATAAATAACTTGGGAACAAACATGAATACAATCTTTTTGGATAAGTCATGTCCTTATTATGAAGTATCCTCGATTGTGAACCTATTTATGATACTTTGTGCTAGAAATATTGTCACTCATATTCTTAACAACTTAAGAATAATATTTCTAACAAAATATCAATGGACTTTTCTATTACACATAAATATATTATGTAAACGGAAAAGTGGAAATGCCTTTTATTAATAAAATTATGTACAAGATACATACTAAATGATATGCTCTAGGGCATACTACTAACAATAACAAACATGATAGGCACTTATAAATGATAAGTAGGCCGAACCAGTGACGCTTATGACAAGCACATGGAGTTTACTCTTGTCAATGTTTTGTCATAAATCATATCAGTGCATATAATCTTTAGACCTGAGATAGCACAGTTATCTTGTATATAGGTAGTTTGAGTTTGATACTGCTTTCATACTTGTACTATGTATGGGTATATGGGCATGTGTTGGCTCCTACTAGTTATATATGGAGGTAGGTGTTGATCAAGATGGAATCTGTTCCTCTAAGTAAATAGAGATAAAATCCTATGTTCATTTAATTGTTCTTGATGTTTCAAGTTCCTGGCCAGGACAGATAGATTTATTCAGAAAAGAGTTTCTGATGAGAAAATCTTTTTAATCAAGAACTGGAATTAAAAGAGAACATAATATTCATAGCAAATGGAGTTTGACATAAACCATGACTCCAGCTTGAGTTGGGATTTTGTAATAGAGAGATTCTAGTGCATGGTAACATATGATTATAGGTTCATTTAAGGTAAACCTTATTACTAATTGGGTGGCCATGGCATGCTATGCTAGATGTTAACCATGGTCTATGAGGTTCATAAAATGATTTAGAGAAATCATTTATGGTAAGAAAGAGTTCTGATGATATTAAGAGTTGATATCATTTCTCATTGCCAATTAGTGATGAGCCTAGTAAGTCACACACATACACAAGTTATCACCTAATTAAATATAATTTAATTAATTAATTAAAGAGTTTAATTGATTAATTAAATATGTTTGGTTTGCAATTAGATTGCAAAGTCCCTAGCATGACTTGAAACCAAATCTAGATTATTAGATGTATAATATAAGTTAAATTTATATTTAAAGTGTTTAAATATGAATTTAATTAATGAGAAATTAATTAATAGAGATTAATTAATTAATTTATATTTGATATAAATTAATTAGAAGAAGAAAAATAATTATTTTGGGTTGAGAACTCAAAATTAAGATACAGGGGCATTTTGGTCATTCTGCAGTGTGACACGTGGCACCATGAGATGGTGACACATGGCATAACACATAAGCTTGCCAAATGTTTTTTAATCATGTAAGATGATTAAAATCAAGATTAAATATAGGTTTGACACTTGGCACAATGTGATTGGGTCACTTAAACCTATAGCTATTCAAAGGGTGACATGTGGCAAGGGTTTAATGTGTTAACCTAGCTATTTAAGTGTTGTTATGAGAAAATAAAACACAACCAGCAGCCACAATCCTTTGTCACGCCACTTTGAGGGTTTTCTTCTCTTCTTCTTCATCTCTCATCAATTCAAAGAGATTAGCCATCAATCTCTTGAATTAAGAACACTAGAAATTGTTTCTAATGTCCTGTTTACATCTCTAATCTCTTAAAAGGCAGAACTTGAATTTCTAATTAATAGAAAAGGCTTTAGAAGCTGTTCAAGGGCTGCCATAGGTGTTCTTGGTGTGGGCAAGCTAGAGGGACAACATCTGGTGTCCTGAAGACGAATCTCAAAGGCGCACACGCTGCAGTTCATCAAGAGGTTAGTGTAATCGTTCTTGATTTAATCTAGGGTTCTAAAATTAATCTGATTAATTTTAAAATCTTAAATGGCAAATACAGATCCAAAAACATATTAAAAGAGTTTTAATATGTTGTTTATCATTGAAATCAAATAGATAAAAATAAATCTTGCATGATGCATGTGACCCTAGTTGAAAATTTTTGAATTTCAATGGTATAAACTTGTGTTTTCACGCTTCCGTTCCTTCACTAATCTCTCTGATTGGCTAAGAAATTTAAAACTTGTACTGAAACTTGAACATATAGGATATGTTCTAGACTCAAATGTTCTTAGTCCCTTACCTCCAAAGGCCACTCAATAGGAACATGAAACATTGGACAAGTGGAAGGAGCATGATATGAGAGCTAAGTGTTACATGCTTGCTTCCATGAGTAATGAGTTACAGAAGCAGCATGAGAACATACAGAGTGCGAGTGAGATCCTCCTTCACCTATAAGAGTTATATGGTGAGCACAGCAGGAATGCTAGGTATGAGATATCTACGCAGCTGTTCTGCATGAGAATGTCAGAGGGACAGAATGTTGGGGATCATATCCACAAGATGATTCGACTGATTGAGCAGTTGGAACATGTTGACTTCAACATAGATTTCTAACTATAGACGGATTTGATCCTTCAGTCCCTTCCTGAGTCTTTTGGGAATTTTGTGACAAATTTCCATATGACTAAATAAGAATGCACCTTGGCTAGTTTACTCAACATGCTAGTTATTGCCCAAAAGAATATGCCGGGCAATTAAGGAAAAGAGTTAGCTTTGATTGCATCTTCTTCTACTGGAAAGTCCAACAAGAAGAAGGGTAATAAGAAAAAGAAACCTCAGATTCCTGGTTCTTCCAAGAAAATAGCTAAACAGAAAGGGAAGACTAAAGCTGATGGAGGTAAAGGAAAGTGTTTCCACTGCCAGAAGGATGGGCACTGGAAAAGGAACTGCGCAGAGTATCTTGCTTCTCTGAAGGACAAGAAGGATAGACCTTTGGAAGGTATGTCTATATCTTGTTATTTAGATTCTGATGATACTCATAGTTTATCTAAAGATTGGGTTTTAGATACTGGTGCCAGTTCTCACATTTCTAATGATATGCAGAACTAGCAAATAGTAGCAGCTTGCTTTCTCAAGATGTTGAGTCCGGATTGGCAATGGCTCAACTGTTGAAGCTTTAGCCATAGGATCTAAATCTTTTTACATGTTTGGACATGTTTTGTGTTTGGATAATATTTTATATGTACCTGATGCGTAACATCCCTCACCCGACTACAGTGTAGCCGAACAAAGCATGCTACATTCGGTGCCGGAGCACTCTAACTTATCTTACTTTATTTCTTTAAGAATTTTGTTCTCGTTATATTTAATATCGATTATTTTTCGACGGAGAAACTAATGGAGTTTCCCCTGTTTTATTATCATTTGGCGTATTTCAATATTCACCTGTTTGAAATTCAACAATATTTTAAAATAAAAATCTCATCCACGCTAATCATAATTATCTCATCAATCATTCTCATAATTTTCTCATATATCAAATCTCATCCATACATTTCAATTTCATAATCATTTCTACACATTTCCTTTCATACTCAATTCATATGCAAGCATTCTCAAAATTTTCAAATTTCCTTAATTTACAAAATTTACAAAATAATTACAAAATTTCATAATTTACATGATATATAAATTAATTACATATGAAAAAGCTAATTTACATTGCAATATAAGAAATAAATAACATACATAAAATACATGATATGCTTAATGTGAGCCCTATATACATGCATTGCTGATGATGTGACAACCTTGAATGCTCTGCAGATCAGAACTCCCAAAATCTCTATTTAGTATTCGCTGGGCTTTAACTTCAGTACCTGCACGAGGAAACAATTCCATCGCGGTAAGCATTGCTGCTTAGTGGTGCAATAATATAACAAGGAAATAATATACAAATAAAGATAGAAATAAAACATAATTTAAATAATTAAAATTTATTTATACTTCACATGCGGTTCTAAAATTTAATATATTTTATCCTAATTTAGTCTTTTTTGAAAGTGTTTATTTCGCCAATGTACAGTAATAATGTACAAAGAAAAATGATCTAAAAATAATAAATTTATGCTTATATTATTATGTAAGTCACATTTGCAATATTTATGTATGTTATAATTTTCTTTGCTAATCTTTTAGCATTTTCTCAATACTTTCTAGGATGTCTCAGATTATTTCATAATAAGTAAATTTTAATATCGGTCCAGTTCATTTTGATTCTTTCCAACAATTAACTATTCTAATTTATTTTAGGTCATCTTACTCATTTATTTTATTTAATTTCTAATATTTTTAATTGCTAATATTCTTAACTTATTTCGATAAATTTCACTGCCCAAGTAACCTATGACAGGCTGACTAAACTGGATAACGGGTCGTTGGCACTGGACACCGCAGTGCCTCGAGCCGTCATACCATGGGACGCAGAACGTCAACCACGTATGCAGTCAGTATGGCTAAAAAGCCATTATAACACATAATCGGGCATAAAAGCCATGAATGTTGGCATAAAGCCATGAATGCGGGCATAAAGCCATGAATACAGGCATAAAGCCATGAATACAGGCATAAAGCCTTTCGCAGTACTGCTAAAACAATACCCTATTGGCATGCCAAACTATCCAATCTGACACACATGTCTAGGCAATACAAGGGCACATAATATCATTAAATATTAATATATTGTATTTTATGAATTCATTATTTCATGACAAATTCTACAATTTATACATTCATCATAATATTCATACATTCCTTACATCATTCATATTGATCACAATTCATAACAATGGTGTTCATATACCATTGTACTCAAAACGTTCTTCCTTTCCATTATAAAGAAAACTAATGTTCCATTCATATTTTCACGTGATTCATTTATTCATTACAATATTTATATGGATTCATAACTCATACAATGTGTTATTATCTTATTTATAATGGAAACATAGATCCTAATGTAAACCTCATCCCATTTATACTCTACAATCCATCTAGGTTAATTTCATTTCAAGTGGTATCACTCATGTTTTATTAGACCTACTAGTAATGGGAATATAAATCTTAACTATATACTCACATAACTTAAATGTTCATTAAGTCATTTACGTGAATTACTATTTCTATTCCAAGTAATCCATGAATGGTCATTTTGTAGCTCAAGTTATGGTCATTTTACCATAACTGGCCAGAGTGACCTGTACCCAGATTTTCTAGGCAATTTGGTTCTGCCAGATTTGGTGACCTAAGTTTGGTTGAAAATTTGACTAGGTTATGGTCAGAATTTGGATTTTTGTTCTTCATGAAAGTTGTTGGTCTATATCTCAGCTTATTTCTGGTAAAATTTCATGTCAATTGGACCTTTCTATACTGAGTTATGGCCAAATGACCAAACACTGTTCATTTGGTCATTTTGCCCAGGTTGACTGCAGGTCACCCGGATTAGGGCAAACTTTTGGTCCAGTTGGTTTGGTTTTCTGGGCATGGTTTCTTCACCAAAGTTGTGCCATTATGTGTCTAGTTTCATGTACAATTGTGTTAACACCAATTGAACCTCTACAATTCAAGTTATGGCTGCCCAAACCTGCTGGACTCATGTCCAATTTTGCAGGTCACCTAGGGCAGCCACACTAAACCTAAATCCCATCACTTAACACACTTCATTTCTTGTTTACCAATAACCAAATGGTCACTAATTGACCATTAAAACTCACTTTCATCATTACATGATCAAAGTCTCAATTTCATGCTCAAACACTAACTCAAATTTCCAATTCATGGCATACACACACCAAACTCATACCAAATCACTCTATCCATCATCTATAATCATCAATAACATAATTAAGCCACTTAATTTCATCAAAAACCAACAGTCCTTAAACTTTCTCATGGCTGCCAAATTTAGAGATTTCATTTACTCAAGTTTTTCTTTTAATTTCACACAAGTTCTACTTGATTTAACATGCTTACAAGATTAAAGAAAGAAAAGAAATTGTTTAGGGCACTAACCTCTTGTAGCTCAAATCCAAGCCAACCAAGACTTTAATTTTTCTTTACTTTCATATTGTTTCTTGGCTGCCAAATACTTCTCCTTGGTGTGGGTATAATTTTTAGTGAAGGGAGGATAAGGTTTTAAGGTGAATTGAAGTGGGAAATGAAGCTTAAGGGAGTTTTAATGGTGGAACCTCTTCTCTCTCTCTTTCTCTCTCAACGTTTTTGGCTACCCAAAGGTTGAAGATGCAGATTGGTTTTTCAATTTTGGTCTCTTTTATCTCTTTTAATGAGTTTAACAAATTGTGATTGGTGGAGGAAATTTAAATGACATCATATGATGTCATAATTAGCATTTTCTTTCATTTTCTTTTCTTCTCTTCTCTACTCATTTTCAATTTAATTTTTAGCAATATTTATTCATATTTTAGATCATAATAATGATTTGCTTAACTGGACAAGTCGGCCAAAAATCATCTTTGAAGACGAAATGACCAAAATGCCCTCCGTTTGGCTTAACGGGCCAAAATTGTCTGTACCGATTGAAAAATTTTTCTAAACCTTTTCTTGGCATTCTAATGCCATAGAAACCTCAATGACTCTTCTCTGGTGTCCCAAAAATTATTTTATGAAATTTCCCCTAGGTCTAAGGCTCCTAGTTGCGAGAACCGCAACTTCCTACTAGGTTACCCATCGCTTGGGCACCGACTCATTTAATTTAGTTGTATTTTATTTCTAAAATTTTTCCTAAATTTTTCTTATTAATATTTGAGTTAATTATGGTTCCTCACTTTAGTTTAAATATTTTTCCGGACATTCTAGCTATCCGGACTGACACTGGTCACCGGAATAGTAGAATGTACGGAGTTGCTACAAGGAGGGTGTTACAACTCTTCCCCTCTAATTTAAATTTCGTCCTCGAAATTTACTGGGTGTAGGTATCTAAGATAATTCTTTTACCTTTCTATTGCTCCCTCTGTCTACTTCTTTTATATATATGGTACTATTTAGTCTTTTCGTATATATCATTATACACTTAGGCATATCATAATGGAAATATTTTACCTCAAATTCACATCTGGGGCTTCTTGCTCCTCTCCGGCTTGGGTGACGTTTGGAAGTGGTGTTACTGTTGTACTTGGTCCTTCCATGACCTCTGTTTGGGTCCATGGTAAATTCATCTTAGGACAATCTTTCAGACGATGGTCTATGGCCCCACATCTATAACAGGTTCCAGTCAATCCCCTACATTCACCTCTATGCCACTTGTTACAATGGCCACATTTTCTTGCTAGTCTTGGCACACTCACTACTAGTGTTTTTGGTTGATCTCTTCTGTGTATAGGCCTAGGTCTAGATCTTCTACTTTGATTAGATGTCTGACTTAACTGTTCTCTCGGCCTTTTATTACTAGACTGTCCAAATTTCCTCTTTTGCTGATCACTACTCCTCTTTTGTTCCTCTTCATGAACACAGCTAATATATTTCTTTCTGAACTCTATCAAAAAGAATTCCCAAGTTACATCGGCTGGTGGCACTACCTTGGTTACAACATCCCACCACCGATATGTAGCTTCTTGTAACAGTGAAACTGCACACTCCAAACTTTGTTCTGGTGTGCAATGCAGCTGCTGCAGGACTCTTTCAGTCCTTTCTAACCAATACTCGGCCGCTGAAGAATCGTCTTCCTTTCTACCATTGAAATTTACAGCTTCATACATCCTAATTTTTCCTATAGGTGATTTCTGCTGAGACAGTGGTGGAATAACCCCAGTCATTTGTCAAAAGAATCTAGTCATCTGCTCAAACAAGGCCTGTTGGGGTTGTACAGGCACCTCTTGCACTAGTGGAGCAAGATCTCCCTGATTTTCAATATCACTCCCAGTCGGAATACGGCTTACTACTTATTCTTCAACTGCCCTCTGCGATTCTGAGTCCATACCTTAACCTAAAATAACCAAGAAAATAGATCTGCATTAGTGTCACCTTGACTCATATGAATGCAATGCATGTCATGCACACAATCTTATTCTATCTATCTATGCCTAGGAATGCCTAAACCGCGCTATGATACCAATAAATGTAACACCCCTCACCCGACTACAGTGTAGCCAAACAAAGTGTGCTACATTCGGTGCCGGAGCACCCTAACTTATCTTACTTTATTTCTTTAAAAATTTTGTTCTCGTTATATTTAATATCGATTATTTTTCGACGGAGAAACTAACGGAGTTTCCCCTATTTTATTATCATTTGGCGTATTTCAATATTCACCTGTTTGAAATTCAACAATATTTTAAAATAAAAATCTCATCCATGCTAATCATAATTATCTCATCAATCATTCTCATAATTTTCTCATATTTCAAATCTCATCCATACATTTCAATTTCATAATCATTTCTATACATTTCCATTCATACTCAATTCATATGTAAACATTCTCAAAATTTTCAAATTTCCTTAATTTACAAAATTTACAAAATAATTACAAAATTTCATAATTTATATGATATATAAATTAATTACATATGAAAAAGCTAATTTACATTGCAATATAAGAAATAAATAACATACACAAAATACATGATATGCTTAATGTGAGCCCTATCTGCATGCATTGCTGGTGAGGTGACAACCTTGAATGCTCTGCAGATCATAACTCCCAAAATCTCTATTTAGTATTCGCTGGGCTTTAACTTTAGTACCTGCGAGGAAACAATTCCATCGCGCTAAGCATTGCTACTTAGTGGTGCAATAATATAACAAGGAAATAATATACAAATAAAGATAGAAATAAAACATAATTTAAATAATTAAAATTTATTTATACTTCACATGCGGTTCTAAAATTTAATATGTTTTATCCTAATTTAGTCTTCTTTGAAAGTGTTTATTTCCCCAATGTACAGTAATAATGTACAAAGAAAAATGATCTAAAAATAAGAAATTTATGCTTATATTATTATGTAAGTCACATTTGCAATATTTATATATGTTATAATTTTCTTTGCTAATCTTTTAGCATTTTCTCAATACTTTCTAGGATGTCTCAGTTTATTTCATAATAAGTAAATTTTAATATCGGTCCAGTTCATTTCGATTCTTTCTAATAAATAACTATTCTAGTTTATTTTAGGTCATCTTACTCATTTATTTTATTTAATTTCCAATATTTTTAATTGCTAATATTCTTAACTTATTTCAATAAATTTCACTGCCCAAGTAACCTATGACAGGCTGACTAAACTGGATAACGGGTCATTGGCACAGGACACCGTAGTGCCTCGGGCCGTCATACCATGGGACGTTCAACGTCAACCACGTATGTAGTCAGTATGGCTAAAAAGCTATGATAACACATAATCGGGCATAAAAGCCATGAATGTTGGCATAAAGCCATGAATGCGGGCATAAAGCCATGAATACAGGCATAAAGCCATGAATACAGGCATAAAGCCTTTCGCAGTACTGCTAAAACAATACCCTATTGGCATGCCAAACTATCCAATCTGACACACATGTCTAGGCAATACAAGGGCACATAATATCATTAAATATTAATATATTGTATTTTATGACTTCATTATTTCATGATAAATTCTATAATTTATACATTCATCATAATATTCATACATTCCTTACATCATTCATATTGATCACAATTCATAACAATGGTGTTCATATACCATTGTACTCAAAACGTTCTTCCTTTCCATTATAAAGAAAACTAATGTTCCATTCATATTTTCACGTGATTCATTTATTCATTACAATATTTATATGGATTCATAACTCATACAATGTGTTATTATCTTATTTATAATGGAAACATAGATCCTAATGTAAACCTCATCCCATTTATACTCAACAATCCATCTAGGTTAATTTCATTTCAAGTGGTATCACTCATGTTTTATTAGACCTACTAGTAATGGGAATACAAATCTTAACTATATACTCAAATAACTTAAATGTTCATTAAGTCATTTACGTGAATTACTATTTTTATTCTAAGTAATCCATGAATGTTTCATGGATTCCAAATTTCATACCTTAATTTCCTCTACCAATTTAATTATTATACTTTGTGTCTTTGTATTACTATTCACATTACTATTCAATCAAATTGTTGACTTTTTAATACATAATAAATTTATTAAACCTAAGTTCACCAAGATACCACATTTTGCATTTTATTTTTGTTGGTATTGATTTCCAATACCATTTCAAAGCTTATCATATGTTATTTAAAATTTTCAGATTTCATGCCCTAGGTTTACTATTCCACTAGTCATTTTTGCAGTGGGAATTTGGAAAAATGATGAACATTAAAGTTGTTCCTTATTTTGTCTAGTTGAATTTCTTTTTTTCAATCACTTCATTTGGAGTTTTGTAGCTCAAGTTATGGTCATTTTACCATAACTGGCCGGAGTGACCTGTACCCAGATTTTCTGGGCAATTTGGTTCTGCCAGATTTGGTGACCTAAGTTTGGTTGGCAATTTGACTAGGTTATAATCAGAATTTGGATTTTTGTTCTTCATGAAAGTTGTTGTTCTATATCTCAGCTTCTTGCTGGTAAAATTTCAGGTCAATTGGACCTTTCTAAACTGAGTTATGGCCAAATGACCAAACACTGTTCATTTGGTCATTTTGCCTAGGCAGACTGCAGGTCACCCGGATTAGGGCAAACTTTTGGTCTACTTGGTTTGGTTTTCTGGGCATGGTTTCTTCACCAAAGTTGTGCCATTATGTGTCTAGTTTCATATTCAATTGGATTAACACCAATTGAACCTCTACAATTCAAGTTATGGCTGCCCAAACCTGCTGGACTCATGTCCAATTCTGCAAGTCACCTAGGGCAGCCACACTAAACCTAAATCCCATCACTAAACACACTTCATTTCTTGTTTACCAATAACCAAATGGTCACTAATTGACCATTAAAACTCACTTTCATCATTACATGCTCAAAGCCTCAATTTCATGCTCAAACCCTAACTCAAATTTCTAATTCATGGCATACACACACCAAACTCATACCAAATCACTCTATCCATCATCTATACTCATCAATAACATAATTAAGCCACTTAATTTCATCAAAAACCAAAAATCCTTAAACTTTCTCATGGCTGCCAAATTTAGAGATTTCATTTACTCAAGTTTTTCTTTTAATTTCACACAAGTTCTACTTGATTTAGCATGCTTACAAGATTAAAGAAAGAAAAGAAATTGTTTAGGGCACTAACCTCTTGTAGCTCAAATCCAAGCCAACCAAGACTTTAATTTTTCTTTACTTTCATACTCTTCCTTGGCTGCCAAATACTTCTACTTGGTGTGGGTATAATTTTTAGTGAAGGGAGGATAAGGTTTTAAGGTGAATTGAAGTGGGAAATGAAGCTTAAGGGAGCTTTAATGGTGGAACCTCTTCTCTCTCTCTCTCTCTCTCAACGTTTTTGGCTGCCCAAAGGTTGAAGATGTAGATTGGTTTTTCAATTTTGGTCTCTTTTATCTCTTTTAATGAGTTTAATAAATTGTGATTGGTGGAGGAAATTTAAATGACATTATATGATGTCATAATTAGCATTTTCTTTCATTTTCTTTTCTTCTCTTCTCTACTTATTTTCAATTTAATTTTTAGCAATATTTAACAATATTTTAGATCATAATAATTATTTGCTTAACTGGACAAGTCGGCCAAAAATCATCTTTGAAGACGAAATGACCAAAATGCCCTCCGTTTGGCTTAACGGGCCAAAATTGTCTGTACTGATTGAAAAATTTTTCTAAACCTTTTCTTGGCATTCTAATGCCATAGAAACCTCAATGACTCTTCTCTGGAGTCCCAAAAATTATTTTATGAAATTTCCCCTAGGTCTAGGGCTCAAAGTTGCGAGAACCGCAACTTCCTACTAGGTTACCCATTTGGGCACCGGCTCATTTAACTTAGTTGTATTTTATTTCTAAAATTTTTCCTAAATTTTTCTTATTAATATTTGAGTTAATTATGGTTCCTCACTTTAGTTTAAATATTTTTTCGGACGTTCTACCTGTCCGGACTAACACTGGTCACCGGAATAGTAGAATGTACGGAGTTATTACAGGGAGGGTGTTACATGATGCTTTTAAGAACATCATTTCTATATCTAGTTTAACTAGAAATGACTATGAATTTCAGTTCACAGATGATGTTTGTAATATTTATTTTGGAAATAAATATGTTGGTTCGGGTTATATGAATGATGGTCTTTATTATTTAGATAATAATGACAAACACAAATTGAATGCAAGTGATCTAAAAGACTGCAATGCCATGGTGAAAACCAACTCAAGTTTAGAATATATTTGGCACTTAAGGTTATGTCATGTTACAGAAGATAGGATTGCAAAACTGGAGAAAATGAGAATTCTATCCTCATTGGGCTCTGAGCCTACTCCAACTTATGAATCTTGCCTTCAGGGTAAAATGACTAGATCACCCTTTATTGGATAAGAGCTAAGGGCTGAAAATATTTTGGAGCTAATACATAGTGATGTATGTGGTCCATTTGAGGAAATGGCTAGAGGCGGTTGTCATTACTTTATTACCTTTACTGATGATAAATCAAGGTTTGGGTATTTGTATTTGATGAAATACAAACATGAATCCTTTGAAAAGTTCAAAGAATTTAAATCTGAAGTAGAAAATCAAACAGGAAAGAGTATTAAAGCTCTTCGATCAGATCGTGGAGGTGAATATTTGAGTACTAAATTTGATGAATACTTGAGAGAACACGGCATTGTTTCCCAGCTGGCTCCTCCAGGAACACCACAGCTGAATGGTGTATCTGAAAGGAGAAATCATACCCTATTGGATATGGTACATAGTATAATGAGCTATACTGATATGCCAATCTCTTTTTGGGGATTAGCATTAGAATCAGCTTTGTAAATTCTGGATAGGATTCCATCAAAATCAATTTCTTCCACACCTTATCAGATATGGCATGGAAGAAAACCAAGTCTTAAGCATGTTAAGATTTGGGGTTGTCCAACTTATATCAAAAAGCTGGACACTGATAAATTGGAAACTAGATCAGAAAAGGGTCGATTTGTTAGATATCCAAAAGCTAGTTTTAGATATTATTTTTATTTGCCTACTTCACAAAAGGTTATGGTAAGTAGAGATGCCACATTTCTTGAACAATAATTTGTTCAAGAAGAAGGCAAAGGAAGGCAAATAGAGTTAGAATTGGAGAATTCTAACCAACCAATAAATCAGATGGATATAAATCCATCTAGTCAACCTACACCCTTTGATGAAACATCTACAGCTATTCCTTGTAGAACAACCAGGGTATCTCACCCACTAGTGAGATATGGTTTCCTTCATAAAGAAGATCAAGAGTTGTCTACTCATGAAGAAGTAGATCATGGAGATGATCCACTAACCTTAGAAGAAGCTATATCAGATATAGATTCTTCAAAATGGATTAATGCTATGAAATCTGAGATTGATTCCATGTATAAGAATCAAGTTTGGGATCTTGACTCCATGTATGAGAATCAAGTTTGGGATCTTGACTCCATGGAATCCAAGATTGATTCCATGCATACTATGATTATGAGATTTGGCAGATGGATGTCAAAACAGCTTTTCTCAATGGATACATTGAAGAAAACATTTTCATGGATCAACCTAGGGGTTTTGAATCCCAAGATGGTTCCAAGGTGTTAGTAGTATGCCCTAGAGCATATCATTTAGTATGTATCTTGTACATATTTTTATTAATAAAAGGCATTTCCACTTTTCCGTTTACATAATATATTTATGTGTAATAGAAAAGGTCCATTGATATTTTATTAGAAATATTATTCTTAATTTGTTAAGAATATGAGTGACAATATTTCTAGCACGAAGTATCATAAATAGGTTCACAATCGAGGATACTTCATAATAAGGACATGACTTATCCAGAAAGATTGTATTCATGTTTGTTCCCAAGTTATTTATATGAGATATAAATAAGATGGAATGGTGAGTCTCATGCCATATAACAAACATGATAGGCACTTATAAATGATAAGTAGGCCGAACCAGTGACACTTATGACAAGCACATGGAGTTTATTCTTGTCACTGTTTTGTCATAAATCATATCAGTGCATATAATCTTTAGACCTGAGATAGCACAGTTATCTTGTATATAGGTAGTTTGAGTTTGATACTGCTTTCATACTTGTACTGTGTATGGGTATATGGGCATGTGTTGGCTCCTACTAGTTATATATGGAGGTAGGTGTTGATCAAGATGGAATCTATTCCTCTAAGTAAATAGAGATAAAATCCTATGTTCATTTAATTGTTCTTGATGTTTCAAGTTCCTGGCCAGGATAGATAGATTTATTCAGAAAAGAGTTTCTTATGAGAAAATCTTTTTAATCAAGAACTGGAATTAAAAGAGAACATAATATTCATAGCAAATGGAGTTTGACATAAACCATGACTCCAGCTTGAGTTGGGATTTTGTAACAGAGAGATTCTAGTGCTTGGTAACATATGATTATAGGTTCATTTAAGGTAAACCTTATTACTAATTGGGTGGCTATGGCAAGCTATGCTAGGTGTTAACCATGGTCTATGAGGTTTATGAAATGATTTAGAGAAATCATTTATGGTAAGAAAGAGTTCTGATGATATTAAGAGTTGATATCATGTCTCATTGCCAATTAGTGATGAGCCTAGTAAGTAACACACATACACAAGTTATCACCTAATTAAATATGATTTAATTAATTAATTAAAGAGTTTAAATTGATTAATTAAATAGGTTTGGTTTGCAATTACATTGCAAAGTCCTTAGCATGATTTGAAACCAAATCTAGAATATTGGATGTATAATATAAGTTAAATTTATATTTAAAGTGTTTAAATATGAATTTAATTAATGAGAAATTAATTAATAGAGATTAATTAATTAATTTATATTTGATATAAATTAATTAGAAGAAGAAAATAATTATTTTGGGTTAAGAACTCAAAATTAAGACACAGGGGCATTTTGGTCATTTTGCAGTGTGACACGTGGCACCATGAGATGGTGACACATGGCATAACACATAAGCTTGCCAAATGTTTTTTTAATCATGTAAGATGATTAAAATAAAGATTAAATATAGGTTTGACACTTGGCACAATGTGATTGGGTCACTTAAACCTAAAGCTAATCAAAGGGTGACATGTGGCAAGGGTTTAATGTGTTAACCTAGCTATTTAAGTGTTGTTATGAGAAAATAAAACACAACCAGCAGCCACACTCCTTATTCACGCCACTTTGAGGGTTTTTATCTCTTCTTCTTCATCTCTTATCAATTCAAAGAGATTAGCCATCAATCTCTTGAATTAAGAACACTAGGAATTGTTTCTAGTGTCCTGTTTACATCTCTAATCTCTTAAAAGGCAGAACTTGAATTTCTAATTAATAGAAAAAGCTTTAGAAGCTATTCAAGGGCTGCCATAGGTGTTCTTGGTGTGGACAAGCTAGAGGGACAACATCTGGTGTCCTGAAGACGAATCTCAAAGGTGCAGACACGCTGCAGTGCATCAAGAGGTTAGTGTAATCATTCTTGATTTAATCTAGGGTTCGAAAATTAATCTGATTAATTTTAAAATCTTAAATGGCAAATACAGATCCAAAAACATATTAAAAGAGTTTTAATATGTTGTTTATCATTGAAATCAAATAGATAAAAATAAATCTTGCATGATGCATTTGACCCTAGGTGAAAATTTTTGAATTCAATGGTATAAACTTGTGTTTTTCACGCTTCCGTTCCTTCAATTGGTATCAGAGCCACTATATTTGCCATTTATATTGTTGATTATATGATTTAATTGTGTGTTTGATCATGAGATCAAAAGTTCATTGCTGGTTGCAAAGCAAGTTGGTGGCATACTTGAAAAAAACACCATCAGTGGTGCGCATGGTTTGGCTTCCATGGGTGGTTTAAGGTTTGGCTTTTAATTCTGCAATTGTTGTATGATCTAAGGCCTATTCTTTGACTAATTAAAGTGTTTAATTAGTAGTTTTTATCACACAATTAAATTATGATTGAAATCAGAATTTTAAAAATTGTTTGAATGTGATTCAAATCTGACTTTTAAAAGTTGTTTGAATGTGATTCAAATCTGAATTTTTAAAGTTGTTTGAATCATATTTAAATCTGATTTTTTTAAATTGATTGAATAAAATTCAGATCTGATTTTTTAAAAAATGTTTGAATGTGATTCAAATATGATTTTTTAAAAAATGTTTGAATGTGATTCAAATCTGAATTTTTGAAGTTGTTTGAATGTGATTCAAATCTGAATTTTTAAATTTGTTTGAATGAGATTCAAATCTGAATTTTTAAATTTATTTGAATCATATTCAAATCTGGATTTTTAAGTTGAATATGAGATATTCAATTTAATTTAAGTATGTATGTTTTATTTAATTGTTAAATAGTGATATGCATGATGGATGATCATGGACTATAAAAAACCAATGTGATTGGATTTATTTCTTTTATGTTTCTTTGGGATTGTAAATTAATTAATTTATTTTAATTTATTTTGGGCATGTATTATTAAGTTTGTAATAATTTTTGGGTTGTAATTTCATTTATTTAAGTTCTTGTAAATTCGCCTTGGTATGCCAAGGATTACCATGTAATATTGGATTGCAAGAAGTTCAAGGAGGTTAAGAGCATTGGTGGGACCAGTGGGAGGAATTCAAGATCAAGTGTTGATTATGTACTCCTTCAGCAACTCTTGTAAAATGAATGAATGAACGAAATGCACCTAGGAATGCCTTGATTCAATTCTTGGTGGCTCAGAATTGAATCCCTTAGAAAGTCCATGATCATACCATATTTACTGCTTATCCATGAATGCATGAGATGTATGGGAATGTATGCAATTATATGATATATGCATGCTAAATGGATAATGTGCAAAGTGAGACCTTAATAGTAAATAGAATGACCATAAAATCTTCCAAACAAATGATTAAGTTGGAAATGCTATAATTAAAGTAATTATAACATAGGCCCTCCATTGGGGCAATTATTTTAAGAAATTTTAAATAGTTGCATTACGTGCAATTTATTTAAGAGATTTTCTTAAGAATAATTGTCAAGCATGAGATGTTGTAAATATGTAAATGGTTTAGTGGCCAATATTGGATGTACCTGAGAACATTAAAATTATTTGCATAATTACTGGCTCAATGGGATCAACTTAACTAATGCAAGATAAGTCAATAATGGATGTACCTGAGATTTTGAGCATTAGGGGCTAGGTAAAGGATTGAACCTCACATGAGATGTGATGGGCAAAGAGTTGCTCACTTATAGTTTATTGTAATTCCATTAATGGATGTACCTGAGGATGATCAATAGAATTATAAGAATTCAATCACCCACTAGAAATCCATCCAACTAGGATTTCCGTTTTCTACTTTGGAAGTGTAGGATTCGCTAAGTTAGTGGGAGGACCAATTTGATTAAAAGACCATAATCATATTTGGTTAATTACATGATACATTTACTAATTAATCTGGTTATTTCTGCAATTAATTTTCTGATAATAATGATCAAAAAACAACCACAAACATCCAATATCCTTGCAAGCATACTTAATCACAATAGGTTGACAGGACCTAATCTATCTGATTGGCTAAGAAATTTGAAACTTGTCCTGAACCTTGAACAAATAGGATATGTTCTAGATTCAAATGTTCCTGGTCCCTTAACTCCAGAGGCCACACAAAGGGAACATGAAACTTTGGACAAGTGGAAGGAGCATGATATGAGAGCTAAGTGTTACATACTTGCTTCCATGAGTAATAAGTTACGGAAGCAACATGAGAACATGCAGAGTGCGAGTGAGATCCTCCTTCACCTACAAGAGTTGTATGGTGAGCACAGCAGGAATGCTAGGTATGAGATATCTAGACAGCTATTCCGTATGAGGATGTCTGAGAGACAGAATGTTGGAGATCATGTCCATAAGATGATTCGGCTGATTGAGCAGTTGGAACATCTGGACTTCAACATGGATTTCCAACTACAGACGGATTTTATCCTTCAATCCCTTCCTGAGTCTTTTGAGAATTTTGTGACAAATTTCCATATGACTAAACAGGAATGCACCTTAGCTAGTTTACTCAACATGCTGTTTATTGCCCAAAAGAATATGCCAGGCAATAAAGGAAAAGAGATAGCTTTGGTTGCATCTTCTTCTGCTGGAAAGTCCAACAAGAAGAAGGGCAATAAGAAAAAGAAACCTCAGATTCCTGGTCCTTCCAAGAAAATAGCTAAACAGAAAAGGAAGACTAAAGTTGATAAAGGCAAAGGAAAGTGTCTCCACTGCCAACAGGAAAGTGTTTCCACTGCCAGTAAGAAAGTGTTTCCACTGGCCAGAGTATAGCAATCTAAATGAATGCAATGCCATGGTGAAAGCCAACTCAAGTTCAAAATATATTTGGCACTTAAGGTTATGTCATGTTGCAGAAGATAGGATTGCAAAACTAGAGAAAATGGGGATTCTATCCTCATTGGGCTCTGAGCCTACTCCAACTTGTGAATCTTGCCTTCAGGGTAAAATGACTAGATCACCCTTTGTTGGACAAGGGCTAAGAGCTGAAAATATTTTGGAGCTAATACATAGTGATGTATGTGGTCCATTTAAAGAAATGGCTAGAGGGGGCTTTCATTATTTTATTACCTTTACTGATGATAAATCAAGGTTTGGGTATTTGTATTTGATGAAATACAAACATGAATCTTTTGAAAAGTTCAAAGAATTTAAATCTGAAGTAGAAAATCAAACAGGAAAGAATATTAAAGCTCTTCGATCAGATAGTGTAGGTGAATATTTGAGTACTGAATTTAATGAATACTTGAGAGAGCATGGCATTGTTTCTCAGCTGACTCCTCCAAGAACGCCATAGCTGAATGGTGTATTTGAAAGGAGAAATCGTACCCTATTGGATGTGGTACGTAGTATGATGAGCTATACTGATATGCCAATCTCCTTTTGGGGATTTGCATTAGAATCAGCTTTGTATATTCTGAATAGGATTCCATCAAAATCAGTTTCTTCCACACCTTATGAGATATGGCATGGAAGAAAACTAAGTCTTAAGCATGTTAAGATTTGGGGTTGTCTAGCTTATATCAAAAAGCTGAACACTGATAAATTGGAGACCAGATCAGAAAAAGGTCGATTTGTTGGATATCCAAAAGATAGTTTTGGATATTAATTTTATTTGCCTACTTCACAAAAGGTTGTGATAAGTAGAGATGCCACATTTCTTGAACAACAGTTTGTTCAAGAAGGAGGCAAAGGAAGGCAAATAGAGTTAGAATTGGAGAATTCTGACCAACCAATGCATCGGATGGATATAGATCCATCTAGTCAACCAATACCCATTGATGAAACATCTACAATTGTTCCTCGTAGAATAACTGTGTATCTCACCCACCGTGAGATATGGTTTTCTTCATGAAGAAGAACAAGAGTTGTCTACTCATGAAGAAGTAGATCATGGAGATGATCCCCTGCCTTATGAAGAAGCTATATCAGATATAGACTCTTCAAAATGGATTGATGCTATGAAATCCGAGATTGATTGCATGTATAAGAATCAAGTTTGGGATCTTGTTGACCCACCTGAAGGTATTATACCTATAGGGAACAAATGGGTTTTCAAGAAGAAAATTGGTTCTGATGGAAAGGTAGAGACCTATAAGGCAAGGCTAGTAGCGAAAGGGTTTCGCCAAAGGCAAGGAATCGACTATGAGGAGACTTTCTCGCCTGTTGCCATGCTTAAATCAATTAGGATTTTATTAGCAATAGCTACGTACTATGATTATGAGATTTGGCAGATGGATGTCAAAACAGCTTTTCTCAATGGATACATTGAAGAAAACATTTTCATGGAACAACCTAAGGGATTTGAATCCCAAGATGGTTCCAAGGTATGCAAGCTAAAGCGATCCATTTATGGGTTGAAACAAGCTTCGAGGAGTTGGAACATTCGTTTTGATGAAGCCATTAAATCCTTTGGTTTTATCAAAAAAAATGAGGATGAGCCATGTGTATATAAGAAGGTTAGTGACAGTGCTATCACGTTCCTTGTCTTATATGTGGATGACATACTGTTGATGGGTAATGACACAGGTATGTTGACGACTATAAAGGTATGGTTGTCAAATACATTCTCCATGAAAGATTTAGGGGAGGCAACCTATATTCTTGGGATTCGCATCTATAGAGATAGAGCGAAAAGAATAATTGGTTTATCCCAAAGTCTATACTTGGAAAAGGTGTTAAAGAGGTTTAACATGCTTGATTCCAAGAGAGGATTGTTACCAGTGAGACATGGTATCCACCTTTCTAAAGAGATGTCTCCAAAGACACCTGAAGAAAGAGATAAGATGGCCAGGATTCCATATGCTTCGGCTATTGGAAGTTTAATGTATGCAATGTTGTGTACTAGGCCGGATATCACATATGCTGTTTGTTTGACTAGCAGGTATCAATCCAATCCAGTTTGGAACATCGATAGTCACAAGAATATCCTTAAGTACTTGAGAAGAACTAAGGATTTATTCTTGATTTATGGTGGTGGAGACTTGCAATTGGATGGTTATACTGATTATGATTTCCAATCAGATATCGATGATAGAAAGTCTACCTCTGGATATGTGTTCACTTGTAATGGAGGTGCAGTCAGTTGGAAGAGTTCCAAACAGAGCACGACTGCATATTCAACTACGTAGGTGGGTATATTGTCGCATCGATGTCGCAAAGGAAGTCGCTTGGATAAAGAAGTTCGTGACAGAACTTACAGTAGTTCCTTCCATTGAGTCAGCAGTTCCATTACACTGTGACAATAATGGAGCAGTCATGCAGGCTAAGGAACTAAGGTCTCACCCAAAATCCAAACACATAGAAAGGCACTATCACATTATCAGAGATATAGTTGGGCAAGGCGATATAGTCATGCAGAAAAATAACATCACCAAAAATTCAAATGATCCATTCACTAAGCCTTTGTCACAAGCTCAGTTAGACTGACATCTTGAGAAGATGGGTCTAAGGTATTGTAATGAATGGCTCTAGTGCTAGTGGGAGATTGTTAGTAGTATGCCCTAGAGCATATCATTTAGTATGTATCTTGTACATATTTTTATTAATAAAAGGCATTTCCACTTTTCTGTTTACATAATATATTTATGTGTCATAGAAAAGGTCCATTGATATTTTGTTAGAAATATTATTCTTAAGTTGTTAAGAATATGAGTGACAATATTTCTAGCACGAAGTATCATAAATAGGTTCACAATCGACGATACTTCATACTAAGGACATGACTTATCCAGAAAGATTGTATTCATGTTTGTTCCCAAGTTATTTATATGAGATATAAATAAGATGGAATGGTGAGTCTCATGCCATATAACAAACATGATAGGCACTTATAAATGATAAGTAGGCCGAACCAGTGACACTTATGACAAGCACATGGAGTTTACTCTTGTCAATGTTTTGTCATAAATCATATCAGTGCATATAATCTTTAGACCTGAGATAGCACAGTTATCTTGTATATAGGTAGTTTGAGTTTGATACTGCTTTCATACTTGTATTGTGTATGGGTATATGGGCATGTGTTGGCTCCTACTAGTTATATATGGAGGCAGGTGTCGATCAAGATGGAATCTATTCCTCTAAGTAAATAGAGATAAAATCCTATGTTCATTTAATTGTTCTTGATGTTTCAAGTTCCTGGCCAGGATAGATAGATTTATTCAGAAAAGAGTTTCTTATGAGAAAATCTTTTTAATCAAGAACTGGAATTAAAAGAGAACATAATATTCATAGCAAATGGAGTTTGACATAAACCATGACTCCAGCTTGAGTTGGGATTTTGTAACAGAGAGATTCTAGTGCATGGTAACATATGATTATAGGTTCATTTAAGGTAAACCTTATTACTAATTGGGTGGCTATGGCATGCTATGCTAGGTGTTAAGCATGGTCTATGAGGTTTATAAAATGATTTAGAGAAATCATTTATGGTAAGAAAGAGTTCTGATGATATTAAGAGTTGATATCATGTCTCATTGCCAATTAGTGATGAGCCTAGTAAGTCACACACATACACAAGTTATCACCTAATTAAATATGATTTAATTAATTAATTAAAGAGTTTAAATTGATTAATTAAATAGGTTTGGTTTGCAATTAGATTGCAAAGTCCCTAGCATGACTTGAAACCAAATCTAGATTATTGGATGTATAATATAAGTTAAATTTATATTTAAAGTGTTTAAATATGAATTTAATTAACGAGAAATTAATTAATAGAGATTAATTAATTAATTTATATTTGATATAAATTAATTAGAAGAAGAAAATAATTATTTTGGGTTAAGAACTCAAAATTAAGACACAGGGGCATTTTGGTCATTTTGCAGTGTGACACGTGGCACCATGAGATGGTGACACATGGCATAACACATAAGCTTGCCAAATGTTTTTTAATCATGTAAGATGATTAAAATCAAGATTAAATATAGGTTTGACACTTGGCACAATGTGATTGGGTCACTTAAACCTAGAGCTAATCAAAGGGTGACATGTGGCAAGGGTTTAATGTGTTAACCTAGCTATTTAAGTGTTGTTATGAGAAAATAAAACACAACCAGCAGCCACACTCCTTTGTCACGCCACTTTGAGGGTTTTTATCTCTTCTTCTTCATCTCTTATCAATTCAAAGAGATTAGCCATCAATCTCTTGAATTAAGAACACTAGGAATTGTTTCTAGTGTCCTGTTTACATCTCTAATCTCTTAAAAGGCAGAACTTGAATTTCTAATTAATAGAAAAGGCTTTAGAAGCTATTCAAGGGCTGCCATAGGTGTTCTTGGTGTGGACAAGCTAGAGGGACAACATCTGGTGTCCTGAAGACGAATCTCAAAGGCGCAGACACGCTGCAGTGCATCAAGAGGTTAGTGTAATCGTTCTTGATTTAATCTAGGGTTCTAAAATTAATCTGATTAATTTTAAAATCGTAAATCGCAAATACAGATCCAAAAACATATTAAAAGAGTTTTAATATGTTGCTTATCATTGAAATCAAATAGATAAAAATAAATCTTGCATGATGCATGTGACCCTAGGTGAAAATTTTTGAATTCAATGGTATAAACTTGTGTTTTTCACGCTTTCGTTCCTTCACAAGGTATGCAAACTAAAGCGATCCATTTATGAGTTGAAGCAAGCTTCAAGGAGTTGGAACATCCATTTTGATGAAGCCATTAAATCATTTGGTTTTATAAAAAATGAGGATAAGCCATGTGTATATAAGAAGGTTAGTAATAGTGCTATCACTTTCCTTGTCTTATATGTGGATGATATACTGTTGATAGGTAATGACACAAGTATGTTGACAACTATAAAGGTATGGTTGTCAAATACATTCTCCATGAAAGACTTAGGGGAGGCAACCTATATTCTTGGGATTCGCATCTATAGAGATAGAGCGAAAAGAATAATTAGTTTATCCCAAAGTCTATACTTGGAAAAGGTGTTAAAGAGGTTTAACCGAAGGAACGGAAGCATGAAAAACACAAGTTTATACCATTGAATTCAAAAATTTTCACTTAGGGTCACATGCATCATGCAAGATTTATTTTTTATCTATTTGATTTCAATGATAAACAACATATTAAAACTCTTTTAATATGTTTTTGGATCTGTATTTGCCATTTAAGATTTTAAAATTAATCAGATTAATTTTAGAACCCTAGATTAAATCAAGAATGATTACACTAACCTCTTGATGCACTGCAACGTGTCTGCGCCTTTGAGATTCGTCTTCAGGACACCAGATTTTGTCCCTCTAGCTTGTCCACAGCAAGAACACCTATGGCAGCCCTTGAACAGCTTCTAAAGCCTTTTCTATTAATTAGAAATTCAAGTTCTGCCTTTTAAGAGATTAGAGATGTAAACAGGACACTAGAAACAATTCCTAGTGTTCTTAATTCAAGAGATTGATGGCTAATCTCTTTGAATTGATAAGAGATGAGGAAGAAGAGATAAAAACCCTCAAAGTGGCGTGACTAAGGAGTGTGGCTGCTGGTTGTGTTTTATTTTCTCATAACAACACTTAAATAGCTAGGTTAACACATTAAACCCTTGCCACATGTCACCCTTTGATTAGCTCTAGGTTTAAGTGACCCAATCACATTGTGCCAAGTGTCAAACCTATATTTAATCTTGATTTTAATCATCTTACATGATTAAAAAACATTTGGCAAGCTTATGTGTTATGCCATATGTCACCATCTCATGGTGCCACGTGTCACACTGCAAAATGACCCAAATGCCCCTGTGTCTTAATTTTGAGTTCTTAACCCAAAATAATTATTTTCTTCTTCTAATTAATTTATATCAAATATAAATTAATTAATTAATCTCTATTAATTAATTTCTCATTAATTAAATTCATATTTAAACACTTTAAATATAAATTTAACTTATATTATACATCCAATAATCTAGATTTGGTTTCAACTCATGCTAGGGACTTTGCAATCTAATTGCAAACAAAACCTATTTAATTAATCAATTTAAACTCTTTAATTAATTAATTAAATCATATTTAATTAGGTGATAACTTGTGTATGTGTGTGACTTACTAGGCTCATCACTAATTGGCAATGAGACATGATATCAACTCTTAATATCATCAGAACTCTTTCTTATCATAAATGATTTCTCTAAATCATTTTATGAACCTCATAGACCATGGTTAACACCTAGCATAGCATGCCATAGCCACCCAATTAGTAATAAGGTTTACCTTAAATGAACCTATAATCATATGTTACCATGCACTAGAATCTCTCTGTTACAAAATCCCAACTCAAGCTGGAGTCAGGGTTTATGTCAAACTCCATTTGCTATGAATATTATGTTCTCTTTTAATTCCAGTTCTTGATTAAAAAGATTTTCTCGTCAGAAACTCTTTTCTAAATAAATCTATCTGTCCTGGCCAGGAACTTGAAACATCAAGAACAATTAAATGAACATAGGATTTTATCTCTATTTACTTAGAGGAACAGATTCCATCTTGATCAACACCTACCTCCATATATAACTAGTAGGAGCCAACACATGCCCATATACCCATACATGACAAGTATGAAAGCAGTATCAAACTCAAACTAGCTATATACAAGATAACTGTGCTATCTCAGGTCTAAAGATTATATGCACTGATATGATTTATGACAAAACATTGACAAGAATAAACTCCATGTGCTTGTCATAAGTGTCACTGGTTCGGCCTACTTATCATTTATAAGTGCCTATCATGTTTGTTATATGGCATGAGACTCACCATTCCATCTTATTTATATCTCATATAAATAACTTGGGAACAAACATGAATACAATCTTTCTGGATAAGTCATGTCCTTCTTATGAAGTATCCTCGATTGTGAACCTATTTATGATACTTCATGCTAGAAATATTGTCACTCATATTCTTAACAACTTAAGAATAATATTTCTAACAAAATATCAATGGACCTTTTCTATTACACATAAATATATTATGTAAACGGAAAAGTGGAAATGCCTTTTATTAATAAAAATATGTACAAGATACATACTAAATGGTATGCTCTAGGGCATACTACTAACAATCTCCCACTAGCACTAGAGCCATTCATTACATTATCTTAGACCTATCTTCTCAAGATGTCGGTCTAACTGAGTCTGTGACATAGGCTTAGTGAATAGATCAGCTGGATTTTCAGCTGATGCTATTTTCTGCATGGCTACATCGCCTCGCCCAACTATTTCTCTGATAATGTGGTAGCGCCTTTCTATGTGTTTGGATTTCTGGTGAGACCTTGGTTCCTTAGCTCAGATGATCGCTCCATTATTGTCACAGTGTAGTGGAACCGCGACTCAATGGAAGTAACTACTGTAAGTTCTATCACGAACTTCTTTATCCAAACGACTTCCTTTGCGACATCGATGCAAAGAATATACTCACCTCTGTAGTGGAATCTGCAATGTGCTCGCTTGGAACTCTTCCAACTGACTGCACCTCCATTACAAATGAACACATATCCAGAGGTAGACTTTCTATCATCGATATCTGATTGGAAATCAGAATCAGTATAACCATCCAATTGTAAGTCTCCACCTCCATAAATCAAGAATAAATCCTTAGTTCTTCTCAAGTACTTAAGGATATTCTTGATAGCTATCCAGTGTTCCAAACCTGGATTGGATTGATACGTGCTAGTCAAACTAATAGCATATGCGATATCCGGCCTAGTACACAATATTGCATACATTAAACTTCCAATAGCCGAAGCATATGGAATCCTGGCCATCTTATCTCTTTCTTCAGGTGTCTATGGAGACATCTCTTTAGAAAGATGGATACCATGTCTCACTGGTAACAATCCTCTCTTGGAATCAAGCATGTTTAACCTCTTTAACACCTTTTCTAAGTATAGACTTTAGGATAAACCAATTATTCTTTTCGCTCTATCTCTATAGATGTGAATCCCAAGAATATAGGTTGCCTCCCCTAAGTCTTTCATGGAGAATGTATTTGACAACCATACCTTTATAGTTTTCAACATACGTGTGTCATTACCCATCAACAGTATGTCATCCACATATAAGACAAGGAAAGTGATAGCACTGTCACTAACCTTCTTATATACACATGACTCATCCTCATTTTTGATAAAACCAAAGGATTTAATGGCTTCATCAAAACGGATGTTCCAACTCCTCGAAGCTTGTTTCAACCCATAAATGGATCGCTTTAGCTCGCATACCTTGGAACCATCTTGGGATTCAAATCCCCTAGGTTGTTCCATGAAAATGTTTTCTTCAATGTATCCATTAAGAAAAGCTGTTTTGACATCCATCTGCCAAATCTCATAATCATAGTACGCAGCTATTGCTAATAAAATCCTAACTGATTTAAGCATGGCAACAGGCGAGAAAGTCTCCTCATAGTTGATTCCTTACCTTTGGCGAAACCCTTTCGCTACTAGCCTTGCCTTATAGGTCTCTACCTTTCCATCAGAACCAATTTTCTTCTTGAAAACCCATTTGTTCCCTATAGGTACAATACCTTCAAGTGGGTCAACAAGATCCCAAACTTGATTCTCATACATGGAATCAATCTCGAATTTCATAGCTTGAATCCATTTTGAAGAGTCTATATTTGATATAGCTTCTTCATAGGTAAGTGGATCATCTCCATGATCTACTTCTTCATGAGTAGACAACTCTTGTTCTTCTTCATAAAGGAAACCATATCTCACTGGTGGGTGAGATACCTTGGTTGTTCTACGAGGAATAGCTGTAGATGTTTTATCAACGGGTATAGATTGACTAGATGTATCTATATCCATCTGATCTGTTGGTTGGTCAGAATTCTCCAATTCTAACTCTATTTGCCTTCCTTTCCCTCCTTCTTGAACAAACTGTTGTTCAAGAAATGTGGCATCTCTACTTATCACAACCTTTTGTGAAGTAGGCAACTAAAAATAATATCCAAAACTATCTTTTGGATATCCAACAAATCGACCTTTTTCTGATATGGTCTCCAATTTATCAGTGTTCAGCTTTTTGACATAAGTTGGACAACCCCAAATCTTAACATGCTTAAGACTTGGTTTTCTTTCATGCTATATCTCATAAGGTGTGGAAGAAACTGATTTTGATGGAATCCTATTCAGAATATACAAAGCTGATTCTAATGCAAATCCCCAAAAGAAGATTGGCATATCAGTATAGCTCATCATACTACGTACCATATCCAATAGGGTACGATTTCTCCTTCAGATACACCATTCATTTGTGGCGTTCTGGAGGAGTCACCGAGAAACAATGCCATGCTCTCTCAAGTATTCATCAAATTCAGTACTCAAATATTCACCTCCACGATCTGATCGAAGAGCTTTAATACTCTTTCCTGTTTGATTTTCTACTTCAGATTTAAATTCTTTGAACTTTTCAAAAGATTCATGTTTGTATTTCATCAAATACAAATACCCAAACCTTGATTTATCATCCGTAAAGGTAATAAAATAATGAAAACCCCCTCTAGCCATTTCTTTAAATGGACCACATACATCACTATGTATTAGCTCCAAAACATTTTCAGCTCTTAGCCCCTATCCAACAAAGGGTGATCTAGTCATTTTGCCCTGAAGGCAAGATTCACAAGTTGGAGTAGGCTCAGAGTCCAATAAGGATAGAATTCCCATTTTCTCCAATTTTGTAATCCTATCTTCTGCAACATGACATAACCTTACCGCCTTTCTATGTGTTTGGATTTCTGGTGAGACCTTGGTTCCTTAGCCTGTGTGGCTGCTCCATTATTGTCACAGTGTAGTGGAACTGCTGACTCAATGGAAGGAACTACTGTAAGTTCTGTCACGAACTTCTTTATCCAAACAGCTTCCTTTGCGAGATCGATGCAAAGAATATACTCACCTCTGTAGTGGAATCTGCGATGCGTGCTCTGTTTGGAACTCTTCCAACTGACTGCACCTCCATTACAAATGAACACATATCCAGAGGTAGACTTTCTATCATCGATATCTGATTGGAAATCAGAATCAGTATAACCATCCAATTGCAAGTCTCCACCGCCATAAATCAAGAATAAATCGTTAGTTCTTCTCAAGTACTTAAGAATATTCTTGACAGCTATCCAGTGTTCCAAACCTGGATTGGATTGATACCTGCTAGCCAAACTAACAGCATATGCAATATCCGGCCTAGTACACAACATTGCATACATTAAACTTCCAATAGCCGATGCATATGAAATCCTGGCCATCTTATCTCTTTCTTCAGGTGTCTTTGGAGACATCTCTTTAGAAAGATGGATACCATGTCTCACTGGTAACAATCCTCTCTTGGAATCAAGCATGTTAAACCTCTTTAACACCTTTTCCAATTATAGACTTTGGGATAAACCTATTATTCTTTTCGCTCTATCTCTATAGATGCAAATTCCAAGAATATAGGTTGCCTCCCCTAAGTCTTTCGTGGAGAATGTATTTGACAACCATACCTTTATAGTTGTCAACATACCTGTGTCATTACCTATCAACAGTATGTCATCCACATATAAGACAAGGAAAGTGATAGCTCTGTCACTAACCTTCTTTTATACACATGGCTCATCCTCATTTTTGATAAAACCAAAGGATTTAATGGCTTCATCAAAACGGATGTTCTAACTCCTCGAAGCTTGTTTCAACCCATAAATGGATCACTTTAGCTTGCATACCTTGGAACCATCTTGGGATTCAAATCCCCTAGGTTGTTCCATGAAAATGTTTTCTTCAATGTATCCATTGAGAAAAGCTGTTTTGACATCCATCTGCCAAATCTCATAATCATAGTATGCAGCTATTGCTAATAAAATCCTAATTCATTTAAGCATGGCAACAGGCAAGAAAGTCTCCTCATAGTCTATTCCTTGCCTTTGGCGAAACCCTTTCGCTACTAGCCTTGCTTTATAGGTCTCTACCTTTCCATCAGAACCAATTTTCTTCTTGAAAACCCATTTGTTCCCTATAGGTACAATACCTTCAGGTGGGTCAACAAGATCCCAAACTTGATTCTCATACATGGAATCAATCTCGGATTTCATAGCATCAATCCATTTTGAAGAGTCTATATCTGATATAGCTTCTTCATAGGTATGTGGATCATCTCCATGATCTTCTTCTTTATGAGTAGACAACTCTTGTTCTTCTTTATTAAGAAAACCATATCTCACTGGTGGGTGAGATACCCTGGTTGTTCTACGAGGAACAGCTGTAGATGTTTCATCAACGGGTATAGGTTGACTAGATTGATCTATATCCATCTGATCTGTTGGTTGGTTAGAATTCTCCAATTCTAACTCTATTTGCCTTCCTTTGCCTCCTTCTTGGATAAATTGATGTTCAAGAAATGTGGCATCTCTACTTATCACAACTTTTGTGAAGTAGGCAAATAAAATAATATCCAAAACTATCTTTTGGATATCCAACAAATCGACCCTTTTCTGATATGGTCTCCAATTTATCAGTGTTTAGCTTTTTGATATAAGCTGGACAACCCCAAATCTTAACATGCTTAAGACTTGGTTTTCTTCCATGCCATATCTCATAAGGTGTGGAAGAAACTGATTTTGATGGAATCCTATTCAGAATATACAAAGCTGATTCTAATGCAAATCCCCAAAAGGAGATTGGCATATCAGTATAGCTCATCATACTACGTACCATATCCAATAGGGTACGATTTCTCCTTTCAGATACACCATTCAGCTGTGGCGTTCCTGGAGGAGTCAGCTGAGAAACAATGCCATGCTCTCTCAAGTATTCATCAAATTCAGTACTCAAATATTCACCTCTACGATCTGATCGAAGAGCTTTAATATTCTTTCCTGTTTGATTTTCTACTTCAGATTTAAATTCTTTGAACTTTTCAAAAGATTCATGTTTGTATTTCATCAAATACAAATACCCAAACCCTGATTTATCATCAGTAAAGGTAATAAAATAATGAAAGCCCCCTCTAGCCATTTCTTTAAATGGACCACATACATCACTATGTATTAGCTCCAAAATATTTTCAGCTCTTAGCCCCTGTCCAACAAAGGGTGATCTAGTCATTTTGCCCTGAAGGCAAGATTCACAAGTTGGAGTAGGCTCAGAGTCCAATAAGGATAGAATTCCCATTTTCTCCAATTTTGTAATCCTATCTTCTGCAACATGACATAACCTTAAGTGCCAAATATATTTGGTTGGATTTCTAGTGGGTGATTGAATTCTTATAATTCTATTGATCATCCTCAGGTACATCCATTATTGGAATTACAATAAACTATAAGTGAGCAACCCTTGCCCATTACATCTCATGTGAGGTTCAATTCTTTACCTAGCCCCTAATGCTCAAAATCTCAGGTACATCCATTATTGACTTATCTTGCATTAGTTAAGTTGATCCCATTGAGTCAGTAATTATGCAAATAATTTTAATGTCCTCAGGTACATCCAATATTGGCCACTAAACCATTTACATATTTACAACATCTCATGCTTAACAATTATTCTTAAGAAAATCTCTTAAATAAATTACAACTTATGCAACTATTTAAAATTTCTTAAAATAATTGCCCCAATGGAGGGCCTATGTTATAATTACTTTAATTATAGCATTTCCAACTTAATCATTTGTTTGGAAGATTTTATGTTCATTCTATTTACTATTAAGGTCTCACTTTGCACATTATCCATTTAGCATGCATATATCATATAATTGCATACATTCCCATACATCTCATGCATTCATGGATAAGCAGTAAATATGGTATGATCATGGACTTTCTAAGGGATTCAATTATGAGCCACCAATAATTGAATCAGGGCATTCCTAGGTGCATTTCATTCATTCATTTTACAAGAGTTGCTGAAGGAGTACATAATCAACACTTGATCTTGAATTCCTCCCACTGGTCTCACCAATGCTCTTGACCTCCTTGAACTTCTTGCAATCCAATATTACATAGTAATCCTTAGCATACCAAGGCGAATTTACAAGAACTTAAATAAATGAAATTACAACCCAAAAATATTACAAACTTAATAATACATGCCCAAAATAAATTAAAATAAATTAATTAATTTACAATCCCAAAGAAACATAAAAGAAATAAATCCAATCACATTGGTCTTTTATAGTCCATGATCATCCATCATGCATATCACTATTTAACAATTAAATAAAACATACATACTTAAATTAAATTGAATATCTCATATTCAACATAAAAATCCAGATTTGAATATGATTCAAATAAATTTAAAAATTCATATTTGAATCTCATTCAAACAAATTTAAAAATTCAGATTTGAATCACATTCAAACAACTTCAAAAATTCTGATTTGAATCACATTCAAACATTTTTTAAAAAATCAGATTTGAATCACATTCAAATATTTTTTAAAAAATCAGATCTGAATTTCATTCAATCAATTTTAAAAAATCAGATTTAAATATGATTCAAACAACTTTAAAAATTCAGATTTGAATCACATTCAAACAACTTTTAAAATTCAGATTTGAATCACATTCAAACAATTTTTAAAATTCTGATTTGAATCATAATTTAATTGTGTGATAAAAACTACTAATTAAACACTTTAATTAGTCAAAGAATAGGCCTTAGATCATACAACAATTGCAGAATTAAAAGCCAAACCTTAAACCACCCATGGAAGCCAAACCATGCGCACCATTGATGGTATTTTTTCAAGTATGCCGCCAACTTGCTTTGCAACCAGCAATGAACTTTTGATCTCATGATCAAACACACAATTAAATCATATAATCAACAATCTAAATGGCAGATATAGTGGCTCTGATACCAATTGAAGGAACGGAAGCGTGAAAAACACAAGTTTATACCATTGAATTCAAAAATTTTCACCAAGGGTCACATGCATCATGCAAGATTTATTTTTATCTATTTGATTTCAATGATAAACAACATATTAAAACTCTTTCAATATGTTTTTGAATCTGTATTTGCCATTTAAGATTTTAAAATTAATCAGATTAATTTTAGAACCCTAGATTAAATCAAGAACGATTATACTAACCTCTTGATGCACTGCAGCGTGTCTGCGCCTTTGAGATTCTTCTTCAGGACACCAGATGTTGTCCCTCTAGCTTGTCCACACCAAGAACACCTATGGCAGCCCTTGAATAGCTTCTAAAGCTTTTTCTATTAATTAGAAAATCAAGTTCTGCCTTTTAAGAGATTAAAGATGTAAACAGGACACTAGAAACAATTTCTAGTGTTCTTAATTCAAGAGATTGATGGCTAATCTCTTTGAATTGATAGGAGATGAAGAATAAGAGATAAAAACCCTCAAAGTGGCATGACAAAGGAGTGTGGCTGCTGGTTGTGTTTTATTTTCTCATAACAACACTTAAATAGCTAGGTTAACACATTAAACCCTTGCCACATGTCACCCTTTGATTAGCTCTAGGTTTAAGTGACCCAATCACATTGTGCCAAGTGTCAAACCTATATTTAATCTTGATTTTAATCATCTTACATGATTAAAAAAAACATTTGGCAAGCTTATGTGTTATGCCATGTGTCACCATCTCATGGTGCCATGTGTCACACTGCAAAATGACCAAAATGCCCCTGTGTCTTAATTTTGAGTTCTTAACCCAAAATAATTATTTTCTTCTTCTAATTAATTTATATCAAATATAAATTAATTAATTAATCTCTATTAATTAATTTCTTTTTAATTAAATTCATATTTAAACACTTTAAATATAAATTTAACTTATATTATACATCCAATAATCTAGATTTGGTTTCAAGTCATGCTAGGGACTTTGCAATCTAATTGCAAACCAAACCTATTTAATTAATCAATTAAACTCTTTAATTAATTAATTAAATCATATTTAAATAGGTGATAACTTGTGTATGTGTGTGACTTACTAGGCTCATCACTAATTGGCAATGAGACATGATATCAACTCTTAATATCATCAGAACTCTTTCTTACCATAAATGATTTCTCTAAATCATTTTATAAACCTCATAGACCATGGTTAACACCTAGCATAGCATGCCATGGCCACCCAATTAGTAATAAGGTTTATCTTAAATGAACCTATAATCATATGTTACCATACACTAGAATCTCTCTGTTACAAAATCCCAACTCAAGCTGGAGTCATGGTTTATGTCAAACTCCATTTGCTATGAATATTATGTTCTCTTTTAATTCCAGTTCTTGATTAAAAAGATATTCTCATCAGAAACTCTTTTCTGAATAAATCTATCTGTCCTGGCCAGGAACTTGAAATATCAAGAACAATTAAATGAACATAGGATTTTATCTCTATTTACTTAGAGGAACAGATTCCATCTTGATCAACACCTACCTCCATATATAACTAGTAGGAGCCAACACATACCCATATACCCATACACAGTACAAGTATGAAAGCAGTATCAAACTCAAACTACCTATATACAAGATAACTGTGCTATCTCTGATCTAAAGATTATATGCACTGATATGATTTATGACAAAACATTGACAAGAGTAAACTCCATGTGCTTGTCATAAGTGTCACTGGTTCGGCCTACTTATCATTTATAAGTGCCTATCATGTTTGTTATATGGCATGAGACTCACCATTCCATCTTATTTATATCTCATATAAATAACTTGGGAACAAACATGAATACAATCTTTCTGGATAAGTCATGTCCTTATTATGAAGTATCCTCGATTGTGAACCTATTTATGATACTTTGTGCTAGAAATATTGTCACTCATATTCTTAACAACTTAAGAATAATATTTCTAACAAAATATCAATGGACCTTTTCTATTACACATAAATATATTATATAAACAGAAAAGTGGAAATGCCATTTATTAATAAAATATGTATAAGATACATACTAAATGATTTGCTATAGGGCATACTACTAACACAAAGACAACTGAAGAAAGAGATAAAATGGCCAGGATTCCATATGCTTCAGCTATTGGAAGTTTAATGTATGCAATGTTGTGTAATAGGCCGGATATCACATATGCTGTTAGTTGGACTAGTAGGTATCAATCCAATCCAGGTTTGGAACACTCGATAGCTGTCAAGAATATCCTTAAGTGCTTGAGAAGAATTAAGGATTTATTCTTGATTTATGGAGGTGGAGACTTGCACTTGGATGGTTATACTAATTCTGATTTCCAATCAAATATCGATGATAGAAAATCTACCTCTGGATAAGTGTTCATTTGTAATGGAGGTGTAGTCAGTTGGAAGAGTTCCAAATAGAGTACGACTACAGATCCCACTACAGAGGCTGAGTATATTGCTGCATCAGATGCTGTAAAGGAAGCTGTTTGGAGAAAGAAGTTCGTGACATAACTTGCAGTAGTTCTTTCCATTGAGTCAGCAGTTCCACTACACCGTGACAACAATGGAGCAGTCATACAGGCTAAGGAACCCGGGTCTCACCAGAAATCAAAACACATAGAAAGGCACTACCACATTATCAGAGAAATAGTTGGACGAGGCGATGTAGCCATGCAGAAAATAGCATCAGCGAAAAATCCAGCTGATCCATTCACTAAGCCTATGTCATATACTCAGCTAGATCGACATCTTGAGAAGATGGGTCTAAGATATTATAATGAATGGCTCTAGTGCTAGCAGGAGATTGTTAGTAGTATGCCCTAGAGCATATCATTTAGTATGTATCTTGTACATGTTTTTATTAATAAAAGGCATTTCCACTTTTCTATTTACATAATATATTTATGTATAATAGAAAAGGTCCATTGATCTTTTGTTCGAAATTCTATAATAGGTTCACAATCGAGGATACTTCACAATAAGGACATGACTTATCCAGAAATATTGTATTCATGTTTGTTCCAGATGGAATGGTGAGTCTCATGCCATATAACAAACATGATAGGCAAGTGACACTTACGACAAGTAGGTCGAACCAGTGACACTTATGACAAGCATATGGAGTTTACTCTTGTTAATGTATTATCATGAATCATATCAGTGCATATAATCTTTAGACCTAAGATAGCACAGTTATCTTGTATATAGGTGGTTTGAGTTTGATACTACTTTCATACTTATACTGTGTATGGGTATATGGGCATTTATTGGCTCCTACTAGTTATATATGGAGGTACGTGTTGATCAAGATGGAATCCATTCCTCTAAGTAAATAGGGATAAAATCCCATGTTCATTTAATTATTCTTGATGTTTCAAGTTCCTGGCCAGGACAAATAGATTTAATCAGAAAAGAGTTTCTGATGAGAAAATCTTTTAATCAAGAACTAGAATTAAAAGAGAACATAATATTCATAGCAAATGGGGTTTGACTTAAACCATGACTCCAGCTTGAGTTGGGATTTTATAACAGAGAGATTCTAGTGCATGGTAACATATGATTATAAGTTCATTTAAGGTAAAACTTATTACTGATTGGGTGGCCATGGCATGCTATGCTAGGTGTTAACCATGGTCTATGAGGTGCATAAAATGATTTTGAGAAATCATTTATGGTAAGAAAGAGTTTTGATGATATTAAGAGTTGATATCATGTCTCACTGCTAATTAGTGATGAGACTAGTAAGTCACACACATACACAAGTAATCACTAAATTAAATATGATTTAATTAATTAGTTAAAGAGTTTAATTGATTAATTAAATAGGTTTGGTTTGCAATTAGATTGCAAAGTCCCTAATGTGACACCCCTTACCTGTCTACAGTATAGTTGAGCAAGATATGCCACACAGTGTGTTGGAGCACCAATTCACATTTCCATTACAATTTAACCTTTTTAATTCATTAATTTACAATTTTGATTAATCTAAATTTTTCCACAAATTTTATAGAAAATCTAGCAGAGTGCCGGCTATAATTGGAAAAACAGTTCTTCTGAACTTGTTTAAAAGACACTTCCGATGGAATTTTCAAATCTGAAACTCCATTATACACACATCTCAACTCAATCTCAAAATCTCAACACTATTTTCAGAATTTTTCTGTTCACATCATCACTTGAAGCACATTCATGATTATTTCTCAATATTTGATTTTTCAACATAATATACAGAAAACTTCAATAACATGAAATTTAATATATTTACATTATCAAATAATTTCAAGAGCTTATAGTTACAATCCAAAACTAATACAAAATGTAAAATATAAAATGCCACCCAAAATCCTAATGTCCTACCAAGTGCACTGCAGATGTGAGGTGACTCTGGATTCAGTATGCAGCTCTGAAAGTTCATCCGGTCTAATGTCTCCTGGGCTCCCCAGCTATGTCTCCAGTACCTGCGCGTGGCAAAAGTGACGAGCTCAGTAATTCTGCTTAGTGGTGATAATATAAAATAAAATAACTAAAATAAAGTAAGTATGCAAAATGCATGTTTACATTTTTGGTAGACATAATATCTGATATTTATTGCAGTATTATTCAATTAAAATTTGGTAAGATTTATTATCATTGCCCGAGTAACCCATACTAGTCGACTGGACTGGATAAATGGGTAAACTGGCACTGGGTACTAAGTACTTCGAACCATCACACCATCGTTCACATTGTGTCTCCTGGTGTGCAACAGAAAAACTAATAAGCTGTAATAATTATTAGGGATAAAACCCAAGTATAACAACTCAAATAATATAGCCAAACGCTATTATGTCACAGAATGGCGCATTGAGGCCATAAAACACAGAATTGCATGAAGCCATATGCAGTACTGCTAATAGAACTCTATTGGCATGCCAAACTATCCAAATCAATCTTGTTAGGTGTACTAGGGCATATTACACTCTTAAATTATACAATTCTTGAAATTCAAGTTTAGGTGTTAGTATTCAATTCATTAGTCAACAAAAATGTTGACTTTTACATGGACAATAGGTACATTGGTTTTAACACTCCCAACATACCACATTTTACATTCTAAAATTGTTGGTATTGGTTGCCAATACCATTTCTAAGCTTAATGTTAATTGTTCAAAATTTTCAGATTTCAAGCTTTGTATTTACTGTTCCATTAGTCATTTTTGCAGTGGGAATTTGGCAAAGTGGCCAACATGAAAGTTATTCCTTATTTTGTCTAGTTACATTTCTTTTATTTCAATCACTCCATTTGGAGTTTTGTAGCTCAAGTTATGGCCCAAAAACCATAACTGGCCGGATTACAAATTTTATAGATTTTCTGGACGGACCAAATCTACAGTATTTTGAGCAGCGACTGCAGGTCACTTTTTGAATATGTTATGGTCATAATTTGGGTTAGGTTTCTTCATGAAAGTTGTAAATCTATATCTCAGCTTGTTGCTGGTAAAATTTCAGGTCAATTGGATCTTTCTTCACCGAGTTTTGGCCAAATGACTAAACATAAATGACTAAACACAAATGACTAAACACTGTTCATTTGGTCATTTTGCCCGGGGCAGAATGCAAGTCACCCTGATTAGGGTTATCTTTATGTCAACTTGGTTTGGTTTTCTAGGCATGGTTTCTTCACCAAAGTTGTGTCATTATGTGTCTAGTTTCATGTCCAATTGGCCTTGCACCAATTGAACCTCTACAACTCTAGTTATTGTTGCCCAAACCTGCTAGACTCATGCCCAGTCCTGCAGGTCACCAAGGGTAGCCACACTAACCTCAATTCCCACTACACAAACTACTTCATTTCTAATTCACACATAGCCAAATGGTCATTAATTGACAATTAAAACTTACTTTCACCATTACATGATCAAGGTCTCAAGTTCATGCTTAAACCCTAGCACAACCATCCCAAAACTTACATTCACTTACCTTTCACTATCCTAAACAATAGATTAATGTTAAGGGCATCCACAATACCATTTTAATTCTAAGAATTCTTCAAAACCCTACCAAGTTCAAGGCTGCTGGAATTTTAAATAAGGCATACACATGATGTTTACTAAATTTTCTTGTAAATTTGCATCAAATACCACTCCTTCAACATGAATTGAAAGATAAAAATCAAGTTTAGTCACTAACCTCTAATGGAGCTAATCCAAAGCTTGCAAGAACTCTTCCTTTTGATTTCTTTTTGTCCCAAAATCTTTACTATGAGGAAAGAACAAGTTTTTGTATTGGAAACATAGGGTTTGGTTGAAGAAAAATCAAGGAAATGAAGCTTTCCAAAGCTTGGCAATGGAGGAAAGATGTAAGGGATGTGGTGTAGCAATTAGAGGTGGATGAAGTTAGATGGGTTTTCCAGAATTTTAACTTATTTTCTTTATTTTTTTTTAAATGTATTATAATTGTATTTCTTGATTTTTGATTGACCAAAGTTTTTAAATGACTTCATGCTTACACAATAAATCAATATTATCTTTATTTCATCTCTTCTTTTTACTACTCATTTTCAATTTAATTTGTAGCAATATTTATTCATATTTTATATCATAATAATTATTTACTTAACTGGACAAGTCAGCCAAAAATCACCTCTGAAGGCAAAATGACCAAAATACCCTCCATTTGGCTTAACAGGCCAAAATTGTCTGTACCGATTGAAAAATTTTCTTAATCATTTTGTTGGCATTGTAATGCCATAGGGACCTCAATGACCCTTCTCTGGAGTCCCAAAAATTATTTTATGAATTTTCCCTTGGGTCTAGGGCTCCTAGTTGCGAGAACCGCAACTTCCCACTAGGTTACCCATCGCTAGGGCACCGGCTCATTTAACTTGGTTGTGTTTTATTTCTAAAATTTTTCCTAAATTTTTCTTATTAATATTTGAGTTAATTATGGTTGCTCACTTTAGTTTAAATATTTTTCCGGACGTTCTAGCCGTCCAGACCGATACTGGTCACCGAAACAGTAGAATGTACGGAGTTGCTACAGGGAGAGTGTTACAACTCTTCCCCTCTAATTTAA
Organism: Hevea brasiliensis; assembly: GCF_030052815.1. Lineage (NCBI taxonomy): Eukaryota > Viridiplantae > Streptophyta > Magnoliopsida > Malpighiales > Euphorbiaceae > Hevea > Hevea brasiliensis. Next base: position 72,543,640 of record NC_079496.1, on the reverse strand, counting down.
ATTTCATCCTCAAAATTTACCTGATACAAACAGTTAAGGAAACTGTTGCCTCATTATCTCTTCACTTTCCCAAGTTGCCTCTTTAGTGTTATGGTGCCTCCAAAGTACCTTTACCAGTGGAATTTGTTTATTTCTCAGTTCCTTCACTTCCCGAGCCAAGATCCGTATGGGTTTTTCTGAATATGTCAAGTCCGGTTGGATTTCAATCTCTTCCATGGAGATGACATGTGAAGGGTCTGAGCAATATCTTCTTAGCATAGAAACATGGAATACATTATGGATTTTATCCAGTTTTGGTAGTAAAGCTAGCCGATAGGCCACTGGTCCCACACGTTCAATGACTTCATATGGGCCAATGAACCTAGGGCTTAACTTACCCTTTCTCCCAAATCTCAGTACTTTTTTCCACGGTGAGACTTTGAGAAACACTTTGTCACCAACTGCATATTCTATCTCTTTTCTCTTCAAGTCAGCATAAGATTTCTGTGTATCCGAGGCAACCTTCAAATTTGCTTTGATTATTTTCACTTTCTCCTCAGTCTGTTTCACCAGGTCTGGCCCTACTAGTTTGTCTTCACCCAATTCAGTCCAGCACACTGGAGTTTTACATTTCCTCCTATACAGTGCTTCATACGAGGCCATTTGAATGCTAGCTTGGTAGCTATTATTGTATGCAAATTCTGCCAGTGGGAGATATCTATCCCAACTCCCCTCAAACTCTATGACACAACTCCTCAGCATATCCTCCAGGATTTATTACATAATTCAAATTATTACTATCATTTCAATTTGTAAATTGTGAAAATTCAATTAGGTTCTATGTTTACCTGGATTACTCGTTCTGATTGTCCATCCGTCTGAGGATGAAAAGCCGTGCTAAAGCGGAGTTGTGTACCCAAGGCTTTTTGCAACTTTACCTTGGGTCTCGGTCAGATATGATGGAAAGTGGGATTCCATGCAGTCTAACTGTCTCACTGATATACAATTCTGCTAGCTTCTCTAGTGAGTAGTCAGTCCTAACTAGCAGAAAATGTGCTGACTTCGTTAATCTATCCAATATCACCCATACTGCATCATGCTTCTTTTGGGTGAGAGGTAGACCACTAACAAAATCCAATAGTGACTCGGTCCCATTTCCATTCAGGTATGCTTATAGGCTGTAGCAATCCTGATGGAACTTGATGTTCTGCTTTAACTTGCTGACATGTTAAACACTTAGCCACATAGTCAGCTATATCCTTCTTCATAGCAGGCCACTAATAATGAGGCTTCAAATCATTATACATTTTTGTGCTTCCCGAGTGCATAACGTAAATACTAATATGTGCTTCTTTTAGAATAATAGTCTTCAGTTCCCCATGATCTGGTACACACACTCTTCCTCTATAGTACAGACACCCATCTGCTTTCACCTCATAATCAATTTCCTTCCCCTCTGGAATTTTACCCACAATAGCCATCAATTTGTCATCGGCCTTCTGCCCATCTTGTATCTGCTGTAGCAGGTATGGCCTCACTTGTAACTCAACCAAAATAGCTCCATCTTGAGCTAAGGACAGACGGGCATTTAGTGATCTTAAAGTTGTGGTGGACTTCCTGCTCAAAGCATCAGCAACTATATTTGCCTTCTCAGGATGATAATGTATCACACAATCATAGTCCTTTAGGAACTCAATCCATCGCCTCTGTCTAAGATTGAGCTCCTTCTAGGTTGGCAAATATTTTAGACTCTTGTGGTCTGTATAGATGTAGCATTTTTTACCATATAAATAATGCCTCCATATCTTCAGTACGAAGATAATTGCTGCTAACTCCTAGTCATTAGTAGGGTAGTTTTGTTCATGTGGCCATAACAGCCTGGAAGCATAGGCAACCACTTCCCCCTCTTGCATCAATACACACCTTAACCCATTATGCGAGGCATCATGTAACACCCCAAAGTTCGGTAGTGCGTTCTGCTGTTCCGGTGACCAGTGCTGTTCGGACAGCTAGGATGCCTAGAACTACACTTTGACACGAGGGAGGAGACATAAAATAATGAAATACAAGAAAAGAAAATACAAGAAAAACAAAGGAAAAATAATAGCAAAGAAATGTGATCAAGTTAAGCTTAGCTGAAACCTAGCGATGGTGATCAGACCGAAGTCACTACGTGGACCGTTGACTAGCTCCCGGATCATGGGAACCCTGGAAATATTTTTAGGACTTAAATAGAACCTTATTGAAGTATAAATCTCATTAGAAAGATTAAAGAAAAATTAAATAATTAGTACAAAGAAAAGTGAGAAATCGAAAAACAGACAAAATACGGTTTTACCGAAAAATCGGGAACGTAACCCGAACAGGGGCATTATGGTCATTTGACACCCCGAATTGTCTTTTGACCTAAATGTCCATTAAAAATAAATAGTATTACACTTAGAAAATAAAATGAAAAATTAGTTTAGTGGTACCTAAAGTAAATAGCAAAAATCATGGGTTAAATGTGGAATAAGTGGGAATTTAACATATTATATGATTACTTTGAGTGAGTGGGCCACTATAGGATAAATTAAACATAAAATGGGCAGGTGTAGGTTCATTAAACAATCTGCAATTCATCTTCCTCAATTGAAAAGTCCCATTGCCATGAATGAAACTCTCAAACCTCTCCCATGGCCACCCACCTTCAAACCATTACAACTCCATGATCAAGCCTCCTTTTCCCACACCTATCTTCATGAAAGTTTGTCTACACATCATAAGGAAGAGATTGATACCAAATTTGAGAAGTTTGGTGAAGGTTTAGCAAGTTACAATTAAAGGTAAGTTTGCATTTTTGAGAATTTCTTTGTTAAAGTTTATGTTCATGTTATGGGTGTTGGTTTGGTGAAGGAAAATTTTGAGTTTGAAGGGTTATTCTTGTTTTCATTTTGGACAGCCATGATTCACGTTTTTTATGAGATATTTGTGCATATAATTGATGAGAAATGGTGTTGATCATGATGAATTAGTAACCTAGTGAATTATTTCATGTTTATATGGTGATTTATGCACTTGGATGGGAATTGGTAAATTGGATGGCACTTTGATGTTGAAGAATGGTTTATGCAGCTTGGGGACTCGTGATTAATGGTATATATTGAAGGAAGTGTGGGCAGAATATTGACCTAGAAGGTTGATGAGATGTATGTAGATTGATATTGTAAAGTGTATGTAAAATTTGTAATGGTTAGGTGTGTTTGTAATGGTACTTAGAAATTGTAATTGTGAATGATATTTGGAGTGTTGAGGGTGATTGGAATCTGCCCAAAATAATGCTAATGTAATGTAGAAAATGCTTTTGGTAATGTGCCAAAACAGTTTGGTAGGTAAGTAAACAAATGGCAAAGGTAAGTGTGTGTTTGAAGTTGGGGTGTGAAATGCATATTGAGGGCAGTGTATATTTTAGCCTATAACCTTGAATGTGTAACCTCAATTGGTATGAGACCAATTTGAGGTGAAACTAGGCACAAAATGTGCCAACTTTCATTGAGAAACCATGCCAAAATTCTGCTTGCAAGGTGACCTAAAAAAATGACCAATTCGGATTAGGTGCAATTAGGACCTGAAAAATGACCAATTGGGCAGCAGTGAGTGTTTAGGCCATAACTCACTGAAACCAGGTTCAATTGACCTGAAATTTTGACCAAGAATAGTTAAGACCCATACCTACAAGTCTTATGAAGACACCAAAGCCCAGAAATGACCATAAGCAAGTCAAACAACTTGCACAAGTTCGGGTCCAAAAACTGGCCGAACCAGAATTGACCAATTTGACCTAAAATGGTACCACTTGACCAGCAATAGTGTAATGACCATAACTTGGTCTACTTAACTCGGATTGACCTGAAATTTTGCACCGCGTGCAATAAGACCTAGATCTACAAGTTTTTAGTTTCGACCGAGACCCGAAAACCGAGGGAACTAGATCGTCCGGTTAGGTCAAACCAGTGTCCCGGAATCCAGCAATTTGCATTAAAATGCACTAAGCAAGGAAATGACTTTGGTAAAACATACCAAACCTAAAACCCTATCAAATGTGACATATTAACGACACTAAAACCTAATTTACCTAAAACGCAACGAGGGTCGGTATATTAGGTGATTAAGTGAATAATTGAGTTCAGTGCATTATTTACCAAACACCATCGATAGAGACAGTTTAAATTAGTACTGAAACACTTCAAATTGTGTTTCTCGCTACCAAAGACTCAGAAAAGGGAAGGAAACACTGAGTCCAGATCGTGAGAGACAACATCGAGGTTTGTGCACAACTAGTTTTTAACTGATTTTGTTTTGAATATTTCATATGATTAAATGATATATTTTTCTTATGAATTATGTTTAACAAGCATTAGATTTAATTCCATGATTATTGAAAATTGTTATTGTATGTATGAATTTGGCTTTGTGAAATGGTATTTCCATAAGTATTAAGCATTGTTATGGATTAAGTAAATTATGTTTTGGAAAATTGTGATAGAATATGTTTTGAATTGTGATGGTAATATTCATGGAAAAAATGAAAACTTTATTATTTGAATTGTGATTAGCATAAAAATTATTGGATATTGGAATTGACTTTGAATCGAATTATATTGTGATTTATGCTCACTAAAAGGATTGTGATATTGTTTTATATCTCACTATAGATGCTTGACTAGGTTATTACCCGTCTCTCTCATTTGTTGAGAAGACAATGGAGTTAGTTGTGTTTTGATTACCATGGTACGTGCACAGGCTTAGATTTTCCTCTGATTTGAGGTTAGATCTAAGTTTATTTTATCGTTATGGCCCTTGCGGAAGATTCATTATTGTGATGGTACTGTGTACGATGATTCGACCTCCCCGACCATAGGGAGTTAGAATCACATCGAATATGGCCCTTTCGGATTAGTCTTGCATATTAGTGAGATAAAGATTGATTTTTGAGATACAGTATGATTTTTGAGATACAGTATGATTTTTGAGATACAGTATGATTTTTGAGATACATAATGACTTTTGAGATACAGTATGATTTTTGAGTTACATAATGATTTTTGAGATACAGAATGGCTTTTGAATGGTAATTTCAATTATGGTTTATGTATAATTGATTTTGTTGGAATTACTTAAATGGATAGTCATGATTTGATAAATTGAATTTTGTGCTCCAAGTCATTTATACAAATGATTTACATTATTGGCAATGAATATTTTGAGTTGTGAAATTTGATCGATTCGATTCTCAAATTATTTATCAGTAAAATTAGTCAATGTATATTGTACTATGTTTTAAATTATAGTTGTGCACCACTGAGTTCACCACTCAGCGATAGCTTTGTATGCTGTCGCAGGTAAGAAGAGCATAGAGCAGTGATTAAGTTGCTTTGAGGATACATTCAGATCAGCCCCAGGTATATCATAGATATACCCATGTACATAGGTTTTGATGTAAGCATGTAATAATATGTATGTCAATTATTTGAGCAGTTGTATAAAAACTCTTGTAAAACATTTTGGTATGTAAATAAATGTAAATTATTGTAAATGTAAATTTGAGATTTCATTTACTTGAATAGTTTTGTATTATAATTCCTTTATCTCAGTCTTCGAAAAATCACTATGGATTTGAGTTGAGAAATATGTTGTGTTGAAAAATATGTTGGAGTTGAGATTTGCGAATACATATTGAAGTGTTTTTTTTTTTTACAGGTTTTCTGAAGAACTGTTTTGTCCAAAATATAGATGGTACTCTGCCAAAATTTTTACAGAAATTCCAAATAAACCAAATGAGTTAGTTGTTTCACTTCAGTTCATCAAAGTCTTTAACACCTGTAAATAGTGCTCACCACTGTAAAAGAAGTAAGAAAAGTTTTGAAAATCCCTTGTAGTGTATTTAATGGGTTATCAGTAGACGGAGTTGGTAATTCATTAGGTATACTACGGGATCATGTTATGCCTTACAGAGGGGTAGGGTGTGACATGTTTTAGTGGTATCAGAGCAATGGTTTTAAAGTAAATTTCGAACTGTGAATTTGAAATCTTTTTGTCAGAATTACAATCGCTCAAATGTTTGATACATATAGTACATTTACATCATAAATGTGAACTAATGGAGAGGAATCTCCTTATGTTGGTTGTACAGGAATAGAAAATCTTGTGAAAAGATATGGAAGAGAAGAATGAGACAATAGAACAGTCTGTGATGGCAGAAGAACAAGTTGAGGCCCCAGCTCCACAAAATGTCGAAGGCCCGATCAGATCAGCTTTACCAAAGATAAATTACTGCACAAATGGCCCAACAAATGGCCACTTTCTTTCAACAAATGGCTGATAATCACACCCAAGCCCAAGTATGCACTCCAACCCCACAAGGGCGGTGTGAAATGGAAAAGAGGGAGAAACCTATGGGTCGAGCTCGAACAAGAATTTGAGAAAGAGAAAAGAATTTGAGGAACCCCGAGCTCGGGGATATGATAGAGGTGGATCAAGAAGACAGAGACCATCAAGGTCCACTGTCGAACAACTAGAAGTTCCTACCCTTCCCGCCAAAGGTGAAACTTGTGGAAAATATCATGGTGGGATATGCTATAAGGCCTCTGGAGCTGTTACAATTGTGGAAAACTTGGACACTTTGCTATCGATTGTACTAAACCACCTCGAGCTGCTCTCTGGATTTCACAGTCCGTCAGTCAGAGTCAAGATAGAAATCTAGTTGGTACTTCTCACCACTATAACAGATTGAATCAACCCGAATATGGTAGCACACCACAGAGCGCCCACTATGCGCCAAGGAGAAAGAGCGAAACTTGGATGTAGTCTTTGGTAAGTTCTTAATTTTTGAAAGAAACAATTAGTTATTATTTGATCCCAGCACTACTTAATTGTGTGTTAGTGTCAGAACTATATGTTCTGTTGCTATTCCCTTACAGGAGAATAAATTTGATGCGTTAGTGACTAGTCTTTTAGAATCAAAACTACAATAACAAGTATGATTGACATTAATCTTGGAAGAATTGCTAGCTAAAAGTATTTTCTAACATACCATAAACTATAAAGCTAATTGGCAAGCCTACTTAATGTAAGGCAAGATGACCTAAAAGTAAGTTACAAGAATAGAATCGTTCTAGATGAGGGCAAAGATATTACTGTTAGTAATTATTAATGGATATTGTAATTAGAATTGGTTTAGGATATTTATGGATTCGAGTAAGATAAGATGTTAGAAAACCTAGTCCATGAGGTTATAACGTAGTGACTATATAATGCTCTCAATGTTTGTATTGTAAGCTGCAGATTACAGTACCGACACGGGATTATTGTGTAGAGCTACGTGTTTCCTCGTGGTACAATAAGTAAAAATATTTGTAAGTAATCTATAAATTGATACAGTTGCACCCGAATAGGGTACTATTACTGGAAATAAATGTGAAAATTTTAGTCAGAAATTTAAAACTTCAGAACTAGCCTGTCGAAAGACTACACTTGTAAGGTAGCTGGAGTCAGTAACTCGGTTACAATAATGTGAACTACCAGTACCACAATAATTGCTATAAGCTTAGAGATATCAGTACAACGTATCATCCTCAGACAGATAGAAAATTGAAATAAGTAATTCAGGTAAATTCGGAAACTCATTGAGTTCCTATAAATAATGAAATGAAATGATAAAAATAACCTGTAAAATGTGATAAGCCCTCAAGAATATATCGAGAACTTGTGTCATTGAATCCGAGAGGAGATGGGACAGATACATCCCACTAACAGAATTTGTATACATTAATAAGTGTCAAGCTAGCATACAAGTGGCACCCTATGAAACATTGTAAGGGAACAGATAACTATGGATTTTGTGATGAGATTTCTGAGGACACAGAATAGTCAAGATGCAGTATAGGTCATAATTGACAGACTAACCAAGTCTAATCACTTTTTGCCAGTCCGGATGGACTATAGCCTGGAAAGATTGGCCAGATTGTACATATATGAGATTGTAAAATTGCATGGAGTGCCAGTATCAATTGTGTCTGACAGAGATCCTAGGTTCACTTCTAGATTCTGGGGTAGTCTTCAGAGAGCCCTAAGAACTAGATTGAACTTTAGCACGGCATTCCACCACAGACAGATGGCCAGTCTGAGAGGGTTATTCAGATACTGGAGGATATGCTACGGGCTTGTGTGATTGAATTTGAAGGTAGTTGGGATACACACTTGCCTTTGATTGAGTTTGCTTATAACAACAGCTACCAATCAAGCATTGGGATGCCTCCATATGAAGCTTTGTATGGTAGAAAGTGCAGAACTCCCTTATGTTAGGACGAAGTAGGTGAAAGGAGGATGATTGGGCTAGAAATTGTTTAGCAGATAGAGAAAAAGATCAGATTGATCAGAGATAGACTCAAGGCTGCATCAGACCGTCAGAAGTCCTATGTTGATATGAAAAGAAGAGATATTGAGTACGCAGTGGGTGATAAGGTATTCCTCAAAGTTTCTCCTTGGAAGAGAATTATGAGATTTGGCAGAAAGGGGAAACTGAGTCCTCTCGTTCATCGGACCATATGAAGTTACGGAAAGAGTGGGTCCTCCGGCATATCGGTTAGCATTACCTCCAAATTAGTAAGGATACAGTGTCTTCTATGTGTCCATGTTAAGGAGGTACAGATCAGACCCATCTCATGTATTGTCAGTTGAAGAGATTGAAGTAAATCCAGACCTCTCATATGAGGAAGAACCCATAAAAATTCTGGCTTATGAGGTGAAACAGCTGAGGAACAAACAGATACACCTGGTTAAAGTGCTGTGGAACCATCATTCAGGCCAGGAAGCTACTTGGGAACGTGAAGAGGATATGAGGAGACAGCACCCACAGCTATTCAGAGACTAATGCCAGGTAAAATTTCGAGACGAAATTTATTTAAGGGGGGGAGAATTGTAACACCCCAAAGTTCGGTAGTGCGTTCTCATTAGGTGACTGTCTTTCCTGGACAAATAGGATGCCTAGAACTACACTTTGACACGAGGGAGGAGACATAAAATAATGAAATACAAGAAAAGAAAATACAAGAAAAACAAAGGAAAAATAATAGCAAAGAAATGTGATCAAGTTAAGCGAGCCGGGAAACCTAGCGATGGGTGACCGCACCGGGAAGTCACGGCGTGGACCGTTGACTAGCCCTGGACTGCGGGGAACCCTGGAAAATATTTTTAGAACTTAAATAGAACCTTATTGAAGTATAAATCTCATTAGAAAGATTAAAGAAAAATTAAATAATTAGTACAAAGAAAAGTGAGAAATCGAAAAACAGACAAAATACGGTTTTACCGAAAAATCGGGAACGTAACCCGAATAGGGGCATTATGGTCATTTGACACCCCGAATTGTCTTTTGACCTAAATGTCCATTAAAAATAAATAGTATTACACTTAGAAAATAAAATGAAAAATTAGTTTAGTGGTACCTAAAGTAAATAGCAAAAATCATGGGTTAAATGTGGAATAAGTGGGAATTTAACATATTATATGATTACTTTGAGTGAGTGGGCCACTATAGGATAAATTAAACATAAAATGGGCAGGTGTAGGTTCATTAAAAAATCTGCAATTCATCTTCCTCAATTGAAAAGTCCCATTGCCGTGAATGAAACTCTCAAACCTCTCCCATGGCCACCCACCTTCAAACCATTACAACTCCATGATCAAGCCTCCTTTTCCCACACCTATCTTCATGAAAGTTTGTCTACACATCATAAGGAAGAGATTGATACCAAATTTGAGAAGTTTGGTGAAGGTTTAGCAAGTTACAATTAAAGGTAAGTTTGCATTTTTGAGAATTTCTTTGTTAAAGTTTATGTTCATGTTATGGGTGTTGGTTTGGTGAAGGAAAATTTTGAGTTTGAAGGGTTATTCTTGTTTTCATTTTGGACAGCCATGATTCACGTTTTTTATGAGATATTTGTGCATATAACTGATGAGAAATGGTGTTGATCATGATGAATTAGTAACCTAGTGAATTATTTCATGTTTATATGGTGATTTATGCACTTGGGTGGGAATTGGTAAATTGGATGGCACTTTGATGTTGAAGAATGGTTTGCGGCAGCTTGGGGACACTTGAGTAATGGTATATATTGAAGGAAGTGTGGGCAGAATATTGACCTAGAAGGTTGATGAGATGTATGTAGATTGATATTGTAAAGTGTATGTAAAATTTGTAATGGTTAGGTGTGTTTGTAATGGTACTTAGAAATTGTAATTGTGAATGATATTTGGTGTGTTGAGGGTGATTGGAATCTGCCCAAAATAATGCTAATGTAATGTAGAAAATGCTTTTGGTAATGTGCCAAAACAGTTTGGTAGGTAAGTAAACAAATGGCAAAGGTAAGTGTGTGTTTGAAGTTGGGGTGTGAAATGCATATTGAGGGCAGTGTATATTTTAGCCTATAACCTTGAATGTGTAACCTCAATTGGTATGAGACCAATTGGAGGTGAAACTAGGCACAAAATGTGCCAACTTTCATTGAGAAACCATGCCAAAATTCTGCTTGCAAGGTGACCTAAAAAAATGACCAATTCGGATTAGGTGCAATTAGGACCTGAAAAATGACCAATTGGGCAGCAGTGAGTGTTTAGGCCATAACTCACTGCAACCAGGTCCAATTGACCTGAAATTTTGACCAAGAATAGTTAAGACCCATACCTACAAGTCTTATGAAGACACCAAAGCCCAGAAATGACCATAAGCAAGTCAAACAACTTGCACAAGTTCGGGTCCAAAAACTGGCCGAACCAGAATTGACCAATTTGACCTAAAATGGTACCACTTGACCAGCAATAGTGTAATGACCATAACTTGGTCTACTTAACTCGGATTGACCTGAAATTTTGCACCGCGTGCAATAAGACCTAGATCTACAAGTTTGTAGTTTTGACCGAGACCCGAAAACCGAGGGAACTAGATCGTCCGGTTAGGTCAAACTAGTGTCCCGGAATCCAGCAATTTGCATTAAAATGCACTAAGCAAGGAAATGACTTTGGTAAAACATACCAAACCTAAAACCCTATCAAATGTGACATATTAACGACACTAAAACCTAATTTACCTAAAACGCAACGAGGGTCGGTATATTAGGTGATTAAGTGAATAATTGAGTTCAGTGCATTATTTACCAAACACCATCGATAGAGACAGTTTAAATTAGTACTGAAACACTTCAAATTGTGTTTCTCAGTTACCAAAGACTCAGGAAAAGGGAAGGAAACACTGAGTCCAGATCAGGGAGACAGTCATCAGAGGTTTGTGCACAACTAGTTTTTAACTGATTTTGTTTTGAATATTTCATATGATGAAATGATATATTTTTCTTATGAATTATGTTTAACAAGCATTGGATTTAATTCCATGATTATTGAAAATTGTCATTGTATGTATGAATTTCGCTTTGTGAAATGGTATTTCCATAAGTATTAAGCATTGTTATGGATTAAGTAAATTATGTTTTGGAAAATTGTGATAGAATATGTTTTGAATTGTGATGGTAATATTCATGGAAAAAATGAAAACTTTATTATTTGAATTGTGATGAGCATAAAAATTATTGGATATTGGAATTGACTTTGAATCGAATTATATTGTAATTTATGCTCACTAAAAGGATTGTGATATTGTTTTATATCTCACTATAGATGCTTGACTAGGTTATTACCCGTCTCTCTCATTTGTTGAGAAGACAATGGAGTTAGTTGTGTTTTGATTACCATGGTACGTGCACAGGCTTAGATTTTCCTCTGATTTGAGGTTAGATCTAAGTTTATTTTATCGTTATGGCCCTTGCGGAAGATTCATTATTGTGATGGTACTGTGCACGATGATTCGACCTCCCCGACCATAGGGAGTTAGAATCTGATTCGACCTCCCCGACCATAGGGAGTTAGAATCACATCGAATATGGCCCTTTCGGATTAGTCTTGCATATTAGTGAGATAAAGATTGATTTTTGAGATACAGTATGATTTTTGAGATACAGTATGATTTTTGAGATACAGTATGATTTTTGAGATACATAATGACTTTTGAGATACAGTATGATTTTTGAGTTACATAATGATTTTTGAGATACAGAATGGCTTTTGAATGGTAATTTCAATTATGGTTTATGTATAATTGATTTTGTTGGAATTACTTAAATGGATAGTCATGATTTGATAAATTGAATTTTGTGCTCCAAGTCATTTATACAAATGATTTACATTATTGGCAATGAATATTTTGAGTTGTGAAATTTGATCAGTATTCAGATTCTCAAATTATTTACTGTAAAATTTGTCAATGTATATTGTACTATGTTTTAAATTATAGTTGTGCACCACTGAGTTCACCACTCAGCGATAGCTTTGTATGCTGTCGCAGGTAAGAAGAGCATAGAGCAGTGATTAAGTTGCTTTGAGGATACATTCAGATCAGCCCCAGGTATATCATAGATATACCCATGTACATAGGTTTTGATGTAAGCATGTAATAATATGTATGTCAATTATTTGAGCAGTTGTATAAAAACTCTTGTAAAACATTTTGGTATGTAAATAAATGTAAATTATTGTAAATGTAAATTTGAGATTTCATTTACTTGAATAGTTTTGTATTATAATTCCTTTATCTCAGTCTTCGAAAAATCACTATGGATTTGAGTTGAGAAATATGTTGTGTTGAAAAATATGTTGGAGTTGAGATTTGCAAATACATATTGAAGTGTTTTTTTTTTTTACAGGTTTTCTGAAGAACTATTTTGTCCAAAATATAGATGGTACTCTGCCAAAATTTTTACAGAAATTCCAAATAAACCAAATGAGTTAGTTGTTTCACTTCAGTTCATCAAAGTCTTTAACACCTGTAAATAGTGCTCACCACTGTAAAAGAAGTAAGAAAAGTTTTGAAAATCCCTTGTAGTGTATTTAATGGGTTATCAGTAGACGGAGTTGGTAATTCATTAGGTATACTACGTGATCATGTTATGCCTTACAGAGGGGTAGGGTGTGACACATCACTGTAGACCACAAGTCTTTTCCCGACACTGGCTGTGTTAACACTGGTGCTTATGTCAACATAGCCTTCAGCCTCTCAAAACTGGCCTGGCACTTATCGTTCCAGCCAAATTTCACATTCTTGTGCAACAACTTGGTCATTGGAGCAGCTATAATAGAGAACCCCTTCACAAATCTTCTGTAATATCTAGCTAGCCCCAAGAAACTTCTGACCTCAGTTGTATTTCTGGGAGGCTTCCATTCCATTACTGCTTCTATCTTTTGGGGATCTACTCTAATCCCCTCAGCTGATACTATGTGTCTAAGAAAGGAGATTTCACTCATCCAGAAGTCACACTTGGATAACTTAGCATACAACTTCTTTTCTTGTAGGGTTTGGAGAACAATCCTCAAATGTTCATCATGTTCTTCCCTAGTCTTGGAATACACCAGAATATCATCAATAAAGACCACTACAAACTGATCTAAGTATGAATGGAAGATACAATTCATAAGGTCCATAAATGCTGCTGGCGCATTTGTTAACCCAAATGGCATCACTAGAAATTCATAATGCCCATACCGGGTTCTGAATGTAGTTTTTGACACATTTGCATCCTTTACCCTCAACTGATGATACCCTGATCTGAGATCAATTTTTGAAAAGACACCGGCTCCCTTCAGCTAATCAAACAGATCGTCAATTCAGGGCAACGAATATTTATTCTTCCTAGTTACTTTGTTCAACTGCCGGTAATCAATACACAATCTCAAGGTTCCATCCTTCTTCTTCACAAACAGCACCGGAGCTCCCCATGATGACACACTGGGGTGTATAAACCCCTTGTCAAGTAACTCTTGTAACTGAATTTTCAACTCTCTCAATTCAGTGGGTGCCATCGTATAAGGAGAAATAGAAATTGGTGCTGTACGCGGCATTACCTCAATAGCAAACTCGACTTCCCTTTCTGGTGGTCAACCAGGCAATTCTTCAGGAAACACATCTGGGAAGTCTCTTACTGTGGGTATATCACACAGATTCAGCTTAGCCTGCCTAGTATCAACCACATGTGCTAGGTAAGCTTCACAACCTTTTCTCATTAATCTTCTTGCAACTGTGGCTGAGATAACATTAGATAGAAAATCTGTCCTTTCACCCACAACAGTAATCTCATTACCCTCAGAAGTTTTCAGAGAAATCCTCTTCAATTTGCAATCAACTATTGCCTGATGACGTGATAACCAGTCCATTCCCAAAATCACGTCAAACTCGTGGAAGGGCAACTCAATTAGGTCTGCCGAGAATTCATACCCCTGAATCCTCAATGGGCAACCTTTATACACCTTATTCACTACCACACTGTGGCTTAGTGGATTTGTGACCAGAATGTCTTAATCACTCTCTTCAACTGAAACTCCCCTCTCTACGGGTAGTTTGATGCAGATGTATGAATGAGTGGATCCTGGATCCACCAATGCATGCACAGATGTGTTGTAGAGAGAGAATGTACCCCTGATAATGTTTGGGGTATCTTGCTCCTCCTGAGCTCTGATGGCATAAGCTCTGGCAGGTACTCTGGCCTCTGGCCTCTCAGCTGACTCAGATGCAGGCCTCAGTGATGGACCAATTACCTCAGATTTACCGGGCTTCCTACCCCTTTGTGGTGCAGGAGCAAGTCTATCAACTTGTGTTGGAATAGCTGTAGTAGTCCTCTTCGGACAATTTTTGATCTGATGTTCTGCAGATCCACACAGTAAGCATGTACCAGTCACTCTCCAATAGTCGCTCTTATGCCACTTCTGGCAGTATGGACAGGCAGAAGATGCTAGGGCTGATTCCCTAAACACCGTCCCTGCAGAGCTGCCCACTAATGGTGTGGACTGGCCTCTCCTAGGTGTAAACTGTGGTCTGGGCTCCTGGGACTGACCTTGACCTTGTGGTTGTCCTGAACCCTGAGCAGGAAGACCCTTACTCTTCTTACTGGGAGCAGAAAATGAACTGGACTGACCCGCACCCCTCTTCTGCTGTCTTTGCCTTCTAGTTTGCTCATTTATTCAGACCCTTTCTACTTTCGATGCAGCATCTACTAATTTGGAAAAATCTGTGATCTCCAATGCCATTATCATGACTTTGATATTGTCATTTAGACCTTCTTCAAACCTTCTGCACCTTTCTGCCTCTATGGGGACTATCTCCCTCCCATACTAGCTCAGTCTGACGAATTCTTGCTCATACTCTACCACTGATAGTTGCCTCTGTCTCAGACTGATAAATTCTCTTCTTCTCTCTTCTAAATACACCTTACTGACATACTTCTTCCTGAATCTGTTAGGAAGTAATCCCAGGTAATCTGATCTGGTTGCACCTCACTGGTTACTATGTCCCACCACTGGTATGCATCATCATGAAGTAGGGACACAACACCCTCTAGATTCTGCTTGGGGGTGCAATGAAGCTATTTCAGCACTTTAATTGTTCTATCCAACCAGTTTTTTGCTGTCATGGTATCATCCTCCTTCCCAAAGAAATCCGTAGCCCCATGTTTTCACAGTTTCTCCAGATGGGACTTCTGTGGTGCTGGTGGAGGTTGTGGTTATGGTTGTGGTGGTGGAATTGCCCCCATCATTTGCCTGTAAAACTCGGTCATTTGTTGAAATAGTGCAAACTGAGGTTGGGCAGGTGCCTCAGCTATAGGTGGAGTAGATTCTCCCCTGCCCCCAGATTCAGCCCTTGGTGGAGCACGACTCTCCACGTCTTCATCAACTGCTCTTTGAGAAGCAGGATCCATACCCTAATCAAAATAAGAAAACAAACAGATCTGCATCAGTGTCACCTCAACACTTACAAATGCAATGCAATGGTATGCACTCTATCTAGGCCCAGAAACGCCTAAACCAGGCTCTGATACCACTAAATGTGACACCCCTTACCCGTATATAGTGTAGCCAAGCAAGATATGTCACACAGTGTGCCGGAGCACCAATTCACATTTCCATCACAATTTACCCTTTTTAATTTATTAATTTACAATTTTGATTCATCTAAATTTTTCCGCAAATTTTATAGAAAATCTGGCAGAGTGCTAGCTATAAATTGGAAAAATAATTCTTCTGAACCTGTTTAAAAGAAACTTCCAATAGAATTTTCAAATCCAGAACTCCATTATACACACATATCAACTCAATCACAAAATCTCAACACTATTTTCAGAATTTTTCTATTCACATCATCACTTGAAGCACATTCATGAATATTTCTTAACATTTCATTTTTCAACATAATATACATAAAACTTCAATAACATGAAATTTAATATATTTACATTATCAAACAATTTCAAGAGTTTATAGTTACAATCCAAAACTAATACAAAATGCAAAATATAAAATGCCACCCAAAATCCTAATGTCCTATCAAGTGCACTGCAGATGTGCAGTGACTCTGGATTCAGTGTGCAGCTCTGAAAGTTCACCCGGTTTGATGTCTGCTGGGCTCCCCAGCTATGTCTCCAGTACCTGCGCGTGGCAAAAGCGACGCACTAAGCAATTATACTTAGTGGTGACAATATAAAATAAAATAACTAAAATAAAGGTAAGTATGCAGAATGTATGTTTACATTTTTGGTAGACTTAATTTCTTATATTTATTGCAGTATTATTCGATTAAAATTTGATAAGATTTATTATCATCGCCCGAGTAACCCATACTAGTCGACTGGACTGGATAAATGGGTAAACTATCACTGGGTACTAAGTACTTCAGACCATCACACCATCGATCACATTGTGTCTCTCGGTGTGCAACAGAACAACTAATAAGCTGTAACAATTATTAGGGATAAAACCCAAGTATAACAAATCAAATAACATAGCCAAAGGCTATTATGTCACAGAATGGCACGTGAGGCCATAAAACACAGAATGGCATGAAGCCATATGCAGTACTGCTAACAAAACCATATTGGCATGCCAACCTATCCAAACCAATCTTACTAGGTATACTAGTGCATATTTCACTCTTAAATTATACAACTCTTGAAATTCAAGTTTAGGTATTACTATTCAATTCATTAGTCAACAAAAATGTTGACTTTTACATGGACAATAGGTACATTAGTTTTAATGCTCCCAACATACCACATTTTGCATTATAAAATTGTTGGTATTGGTTGCCAATACCATTTCTAAGCTTAATGTTAATTGTTCAAAATTTTCAGATTTCAAGCTTTGTGTTTACTATTCCATTAGTCATTTTTGCATTGGGAATTTGGCAAAGTGGTCAACATAAAAGTTATTTCTTATTTTGTCTAGTTACATTTCTTTTTTTTAATCACTCTATTTGGAGTTTTGTAGCTCAAGTTATGGCCCAAAAACCACAACTGGCCGGATTATAAATTTTCCAGATTTTCTGGACTGACCAAATCTATAGTATTTTGAGCAGTGACTGCAGGTCACTTTTTGAATATGTTATGGTCATAATTTGAGTTAGGTTTCTTCATGAAAGTTGTAGGTCTATATCTCAGCTTGTTGCTGGTAAAATGTTAGGTCAATTGGACCTTTCTTCAGTGAGTTATGGTCAAATGACTAAACACGAATGATTAAATACTGTTCATTTGGTCATTTTGTTCAGGCAGAATGCAGGTCACCCGGATTAGGGCAATCTTTAGGTCAACAAGGTTTGGTTTTCTGGGCATGGTTTCTTCACAAAAGTTGTGCCATTATGTGTCTAGTTTCATGTCCAATTGGCTTTGCACCAATTGAACCTCTACAACTCCAGTTATTGCTGCCCAAACCTTCAAGACTCATGCCCAGTCCTACAGGTCACCAAGGGCAGTCACACTAACCTCAATTCCCACTACACAAACCACTTTATTTCTGATTCACACATAGCGAAATGGTCATTAATTGACCATTAAAATTTACTTTCACCATTACATGATCAAGGTCTCAAGTTCATGCTTAAACCCTAGCTCAACCATCCCAAAACTTACATTCACTTACCTTTCACTATCCTAAACAATAGATTAATGTTAAGGGCAGCCACAATACCAATTTAATTCTAAGAATTCTTCAAAACCCTGCCAAGTTCAAGGTTGCTTGAATTTTAAACAAGACATACACATGATGTTTACTAAATTTTCTTGTAAATTTGCATCAAATACCACTCCTTCAACATGAATTGAAAGATAAAAATCAAGTTTAGTCATTAACCTCTAATGGAGCTAATCCAAAGCTTGCAAGAACTCTTCCTTTTGATTTCCTTTTGCTCCCAAAAGCTTTACTATGAGGAAATAATAAGTTTTTTTATTAGGAACAAAGGGTTTGGTTGATGAAAAATCAAGGAAATGAAGCTTTCCAAAGCTTGGCAATGGAGGAAAGAGGTAAGGGATGTGGTGCGGCAATTAGAGGAGGATGAAGTTAGATGGGTTGTTCCAGAATTTTAACTTCTTTTCTTTATTTTTTTTATGTATTATAATAGTATTTCTTGATTTTTGATTGGCCAAAGTTTTTAAATGACTTCATGCTTACACAACAAATCAATATTATCTTTATTTCTTCTCTTCTTTTTACTACTCATTTTCAATTTAATTTATAGCAATATTTATTCACATTTTATGTCATAATAATTATTTACTTAACTGGACAAGTCGGCCAAAAATCACCTCTGAAGGCGAAATGACCAAAATGCCCTCTGTTTGGCTTAACAGACCAAAATTGTGTGTACTGATTAAAAAATTTTGCTAAGCATTTTCTTGGCATTCTAATGCCATAAGGACCTCAATGACCCTTCTCAGGAGTCCCAAAAATTATTTTATGAATTTTCCCTTAATTCTAGGGCTCCTAGTTGTAAGAATCGCAACTTCCCACTAGGTTACCCATCGCTAGGGCACCGGCTCATTTAACTTGATTGTATTTTATTTCTAAAATTTTTCTAAAATTTTTCTTATTAATATTTGAGTCAATTATGGTTCTTCACTTTAGTTTAAATATTTTTTCGGACGTTCTAGCTGTCAGGACCGACATTGGTCATCAAAACAGTAGAATGTACGGAGTTGCTACAGGGAGGGTGTTACCTCTAGCATGGCTTGAAACCAAATATAGATTATTGGATGTATAGCATAAGTTAAATTTATATTTAAAGTGTTTAAATATGAATTTATTTAATGAGAAATTGATTAATAAAGATTAATTAATTAATTTATATTTGTTATTAATTGATTAGAAGAAGAGAAATAATTATTTTGGGTTGAGAACTCAAAATTAAGATACAAAGGTATTTTGGTCATTTCATAGGGTGACATGTGGCACCATGACACATAAGATTAAATATAGGTTTGACACTTGGTACAATATGATTGGGTCAATTAAACCTAGAGCCAATCAGAAGGTGACATGTGGCCAGGGTTTTAAGTGGTGACCTAGCTATATAAGTGTTGTTATAAAAAGAAAAATAATAACCAGCAGCTGCTCCTCTTTGTGCCGCCACCCTTGAAGGTCCCATTCTCTCTTCTTCTTCATCTCTCATCAATTCCAAGAGATTAGCAAACAATCTCTTGAATTAAAAATAGTAGAAATTATTTCTAGTGTCCTGTTTACATGTTTAATCTCTTAAAAGGAAAAACTTGATTTTCTAATTAATAGAAAAAGCTTTAGAAGTTGTTCAAGGGCTGCCATAGGTGAACTTGGTGTGGAAAAGCTAGAGGGACAACATCTGGTGTCCTAAAGATGCATCCCAAAGGCACAAATACGTTGTAGTGCATAAAGAGGCTAGTGCATTTGTTCTTGATTTAATCTAGGGTTCTAAAATTAATCTGATTAATTCTAAAATCTTAAATGGCAAATACAAATCCAAAAACATATTAAAAGAGTTTTAATATGTTGTTTATCATTGAAATCAAATAGATAAAATAAATCTTGCATGATGCATGTGGCTCTAGGTGAAAAATTATTGAATTCAATGGTATAAACTTGTGTTTTTCATGCTTCTGCTCCTTCAGATATAAATTTCCTAATGATCATAAGACATAGGAAAACAATTTATATGAAGATCATGATGCCTAAAAGTGACTACAACATGTTCCATTAATTAGGTAAAGTTTAAGTCCAAAAGCTGCCTGGTTAAGGAACCAGAATTAGGAAATGAATCAGTTATGGTTATCCGACCATAACTTGAGTTCTAAAAACCTAATTGACATGATTCAAAAAGGAAAATAAAGAGAAGACATAGAGGAACAACTTCCATGAAGGAAGTGTGGCCAAACAGTGGCTATAAACTGATCAAATGGATAGGTAAAGGTAAGACACAAAAGTTGAACCTAAATAAAGGTCCAAGAGATAAATTATCTTATGGTAGGAATTTAACCCTAACAAGATATTAAACACTAAACCACATGAAAGAGGTATGTGGGACCTATTTTCCCACTATAAAGTGATATGAACATTTCAAATAAATAAGTAATAATGTGTAATGGCCCATTATATACCTAGACTTTTTATTTAGTTTGGATCGATTGGTATACCAATTAGGGACTACAGATAGCAGTACTGCCTATAGAGAAAATCATGAACTGACAATATATGTCTGGTATGATTATTTTACAGGCTATATGCCTACTTACTGGCCATTGTGCCTAACTTTATTTCTGGCTTTACAAGCTTGATAGCTAGCTTCGTGCCTAACAACTAGCCTCGTGCCTGACAGATGTATACAGGGTAGACATATGGCTGTCTAACTCGTATACTCCCGTGTATCTAGCATTATTGTTTGTTATAGGTTACTTGGGCACAAATATACAGGAATGACATGAAATACATCGATATGACATAAAATACACTAATATGATTCCAAAGACTCTAATATGAGTTTAGAAAGCCAGAGAATGAAATTAATACACAGAAAAGATACTGATAATTAATTTATTTCCAAAGTACAGAAAAGTTATAAATGACTTAGACTATATAAGAAATGAATAGAAAATATACTGTTAAATTTAACTGTTCCCAAAGTGTGGGAAATTTATAAATGTCTTAGAATTGATGACAATTTCACTGATATGAGTTTAAGGAGAATGAAAATGAAATATATGCATAGATAAAATCCTGATAAATATATTAATTCCAAAGTGTTATAAAATATGTGATTGACTTAGAATTATGAAATTACACATATTATTATCATTTTAAATCATTTAGTTATTCTGCTTTAAGATTATGCACCACTAAGCAATTTGCTTAGCACGTTGGATTTTCCATCACGTAGGTACTGGAGATCAGTAGCCGCCATAGTAGTGTTCAGACAGAGCTCCGACCAGATCTGCCATCTTCCAGAGTCACCTCACCAGTCTTTTGTATTTTGGTAGGGCCCGTGTATAGACTAGTATTTTGGTTAATTGTGTATAATCATGATGTAATTACTTTTGTAATGTAAATAAAAATTGTAAATATATTTTGGGTTGTAAATAAAGTTATGAATTTCTGCATATAAATTCCCATATGAATGAATGAATGAAAAGTATATTTGTCACACCTTACCCCTCTGTAAGGCATAACATGATCCCGTAGAATACTAAATGAACTACTGAATTTTACCTATCGATAACTCATTAAGTACCCTACAAGGGATTTTAAAATCATTTTTTTACTTTTCGGAAGTGGTGAGCATTTTCTTACATTTAATAGAAGTTTAAAAGCTAGTTAAAATTTTTGTTCATTTTTATTTGTCCACAAATTTTGGAAAAATTTCGGAAGAGTGCCATCTGTATTTTAAGAAAACTGTTCTTCAAAAACCTGTAAAAACACTTCCTATAATTCTTTTCATCAAAATCCATCACTACTACAACACAATCAACACAATTTTTCCCAAACTCCAAAATTCAAAATAATTCTCAATTCAATTATCATAAAAAATAATACTAAATAATTTCATTCATATTTCATTAAAGTAAAACCAATTTACATTCATCAATCAAACTTTACATTAGCAAATCCAAAATAATATTATTACAAACTCTATACAACTGCTCATGACCAGTTTTTACATGTACATACATTTACATACACCAAAATAAATATTACAATCAGGGTATAAAATATACCCGATAAAATTTCAAGGATGTGGCTCCATGATCCTCAGCAGCTCACTCTGCTGCTCTTCTAGTCTCTAAATCTGCGATAGCAATAACAGCCATTGCTGAGTACTATGACTCAGTGGTGCACAATATACTAAAATAATATTTATGCATAATTCAAATCACATTTATTCAAATATTGAATTGAACATGAAAAAAAGATACAAAGCATGATTTATAAATTTTTAGTCCAAACAATTTCATTTGGGAAGTCTCAAAACGAATTTCATAAAAACACACAGTTATATCATGCCATTCAGAACAATACTCATCTCAATAGCCAGAGGCTTATGAGAAATCACAAGGTTAGCTAGCTCAAACTATGGGTACCCATTCAAATTTCATCCTCTACTGGCACACACCTTAACACTTCAGCCAGAGAGGGAATCAAAATTCAAAACTATTTCCTCTCACTAGTCATGCTAGTGAGGTATTCAAATATATGGTCATGACACTGTGGTTTTCAAACTATCTTAACAATTTATCAAACATTTACTGACAATTAAATCACATATCATCAAATTTCCAACAATTTAGATTAAAAGCATAGTGTATATTTCAATCATCATTTTGCAATACAAGTAAATCACAAATCATTTCATGCACTCTGCAAAGAAATTTTAAAGAATGTTTAAGTTGTGCACAAACCTCGTGCGAGTTGCCTCTTGGCTTTGACTCGATGCCTCAGGTTCTTTCTCGATATTCTTTTCAACTGAAACACACAATTTTACAGTGTTTAAGTATCATAATTTATCATAAGTCCAAAAATAAATTAAAATATATTTATTTCTAGCTTTAATATGCTTAACTTGACGTTTTTTAAAATTTGTATTTCGAAGATACTATTCACGACACTATTCAAGTCAATTTTTGACTTTCTAATGCTTAATAGGTATGAGAAATTCAATTTCACCCACATACCACATTTTGGTTACCTAATTTGTTGGTTTTGGTTGTTTTCTCAAACATTAAGTTTCTTAGGTGAAACTTCCAAAATTTCAGATTTGGTGCCCTATTTTGCACTATTCCATTGGTCAAGTTGCTGTTGAAATTTGACTAAGTTTTCTTCATAGAAGTTGTTTCTTATTATCTTAACTTTCTTTCCCTTTTTGAATCACTCTATTTGGAGTTTTGTAGCCTTAGTTATGGCCATTTGAACATGGCTAGCTAGATTTGGTGTAACACAGAATTTTGGGCATTTCCTGGATTTTAGCAATTTTTGTGGGTTGATTGCAGGTGAGTTTTTAGACAGGTTATGTTCAAAATTTGGGTTTGTTTTCTTTATGAAAGTTATAGGGCTATGTCTCAGCTTTCTATCAGTATAAAATTCAGGTCATTTGGACCTTCCTAGACCAAGTTATGGTCATTTACGTAACTACTGTTCAATTGGTCTTTTTTGTACAGGTCAGTGTGCTCAATTCTAAATTTGGCCTAATTGTTCACTAAGTTATGGTCACTTTCTGGGCATGATTCCTAAATGAAAAATGGTCCATTTTGTGTCTAGTTTCATTCTCAATTGGCCACACACCAATTGGGTTGGTAAATTTTTAGTTTTGGTGCTTAAAAGGGACTTAGGTCAAGCTAGCTGCATATTGACCTCAACCAATCTGAATTGAAACTTATTTCTAACAATTCACACATGCCACAAATGGTCACAATTAACCATTTCTCAACTCAAATAAGGTCATTTGCATCAATTCGCCATTTTTTATAATTTTTCACCTAAACCCTAAGTGCCATGACTTTAATTTCCAATTTATCAAATTTCATCAAATCAAAGTGTGCCAATCGCATCTACATGCTCAATTAGGCTTGCATACACATTTAATTGAACTAAAACATATCAACACTTCATAACCCCATGGCTGGCCGAAATTTATACCTTTGTTCTCATGCATAATTTTCTCAATTTTTCATGTTATCTCTACTCAATTTCACTCAAACTCAACTAATAAACAATTAATCATGCTTATAAGAACTTCCCTTTACTTGAGCTCTCCAATCTTCAAATTCTTCTTCAATTTCTTCACTTTTCTTCTCCCAATCTTCTAATCTAGGGTTAATTAGAGGTTTTCTATGGAGTTTGATTAGGGTTTAGAAGACAAAATCAAGCTTTAAAAGCTTGAAAATATGTAACAATGGTGGAAAGAAAGTAAAATGAAAGAGAGAGGTGAGAGAGGTGGGTGGCAACTTTATAGGAAGAAGAAGACCAATTTTTCTTTTTTTTTTTTATCTTATTTTTGTAATATTTATCCTCACTTTTTCATATTTTAAAATTATAATATTAATGAGGTCATGCTTGTATCACCATGATGATGTCATAAGTCTTTTTAATTTAATTTTCTTTCCCTTTTGTTTTTCCCATACTTCTTTAATTTAATTCTTGATCCCAAAATTTTCTTTTCTCCAATTTTATTGAATAGTTAGGTCAGGAGTCAACTCTAGAGATGAATTGACCAAATTGCCCCTCGCCGATTCAATCCGGTTTGCAAGTTATTCGATATTTTTTTTAGATCCCTGACCTAATTATTTGATCTGTTTAACAACTCCTTTTCATGATTTTCTCTTTTCCACTGTGTTCGCAATAGTCCTAAGGACAGCGGCGTCACATTTTCCTGTTTGAAATTTGAGTTTAGACTGACCTCGCAGTCATTTCCCCAGAAGATCACCCATCGCTGTGACTCCCGGCTCATTTAACTTCTTATGTTCTGTTTTTCTTATTTATACTTAACAATTTGGCAATTACTAATTATTTGCGTTCAGGGCTTATCTAGGTGTCTTATATGTGGTTCTAATTCTCTTAATTATCTAGACCGACATCGGTCACCGGAATAGTAATGCCAATACAGGTGTTACAATTCTCCCCCCCCCCCCCCCTTAAAATAAATTTCGTCTCGAAATTTTTACCTAGTATCAGTCTCTGAGTAGTTGTGGGTGCTGTCTTCTCATGTCCTCCTCTCGTTCCCAAGTAGCCTCCTAGCCTGAATGATGGTTCCACAGCACTTTCACTAACGGTATCTGCTTGTTCCGTAGCTGCTTCACCTCATAAGCCAGAATCTCTATGGTTTCTTCCTCATATGTGAGGTCTGGATTCACTTCAATTTCTTCCACTGGTAGTACATGAGATGGGTCAGATCTATACCTCCTCAACATCGATACATGGAAGACATTATATATCTTCTCCAACTCTGGAGGTAGTGCCAAACGATATGCCAAAGGACCCACTCTTTCTAGAACCTCATATAGCTTGATGAAACGAGGACTCAGTTTCCCCTTTCTGCCGAATCTCATAATTTTCTTCCAAGGGGAAACCTTGAGAAATACTTTCTCACCCACTGCATACTCAATATCTCTTCTCTTCAGATCAATATAGGACTTTTGATGGTCTGATGCAACCTTGAGTCAATCTCTGATCAATCTGATTTTCTCCTCCGTTTGCTCAACAATTTCTGGCCCAATCAACTTTCTTTCACCTACTTCATCCCAACACGACAGGGTTCTACATTTTCTGTCATACAAAGCTTCATATGGAGGCATCCCAATGCTTGATTGGTAACTGTTATTGTAAGTAAACTCAATCAAAGGCAAGTGCATGTCCCAACTTCCCTCAAACTCAATCACATAAGCCCGTAGCATATCCTCCAAGATCTGAATTACTCTCTCAGACTGGCCATCTATCTATGGGTGGAATGCTGTGCTGAATTTCAATCTAGTTCCTAGGGCTCTTTGAAAACTACCCTAGAATCTAGAAGTGAACCTAGGATCTCTATCAGATACAATGGATACTGGCACTCCATGCAGTCTTACTATCTCATCAATGTATAACTTGGCCAATCTTTCTAAACTGTAGTCCATCCGGACTGGCAGAAAATGAGCAGACTTGGTCAGTCTGTCAATAATGACCCATACTGCATCATGGCTCTTCTATGTCCTTGAAAGTCCCATCACAAAATCTATAGTTATTCTCTCCCATTTCCATTCCGGTACTGGTAATGGATGTGTTAGTAGTATGCCCTAAAGAATATCATTTAGCATGTATCTTGTACATGTTTTATTAATAAAAGGCATTTTCATTTTTCTGTTTATATAATATATTTATGTGTAATAAAAAAGGTCCATTGATATTTTGTTAGAAATTCTATTCTTAAGTTGTTAAGAATATGAGTGACAGTATTCCTAGCACAAAGTATCATAACTTGCTTCACAATCGAGGATACTTCACAATAAGGACGTAACTTATCCAAAAAGATTGTAATCATATTTGTTCCCAAGTTATTTATATGAGATGTAAATAAGATGAAATGGTGAGTCTCATACCATATAACAAACACGATAGGCACTTCTACATGATAAGTAGGCCGAACCAGTGACATTTATAACAAGCACATGGAATCTACTCTTGTCAATGTATTGTCATAAATCATATTAGTGCATATAATCTTTATACCTTAGATAGCACAGTTATCTTGTATATAGGTGGTTTGAGTTTGATACTGCTTTCATACTTGTACTGTGTATGGGTATATGGGCATGTGTTGGCTCCTACTAGTTATATATGGAGGTAGGTGTTGATCAAGATGGAATCTGTTACCGTAAGTAAATAGGGATAAAATCTTATGTTCATTTAATTGTTCTTGATGTTTCAAGTTCCTGGCCAGGATAGATAGATTTAATTAGAAAAGAGTTTCTTTTGAGAAAATCCTTTTAATCAAGAACTGAAATTAAAAGAGAACATAATATTCATAGCAAATGGGGTTTGACATAAACCATGACTCCAGCTCGAATTGGGATTTTGTAATAGAGAGATTCTAGTGCATGGTAACATATGATTATAGGTAAACCTTATTACTAGTTGGGTGGCTATGGCATGCTATTCTAGCTGTTAACCATAGTCTATGAGGTGAATAAAATGATTTAGAGAAATTATTTACGGTAAGAAAGAGTTCTGATGATATTAAGAGTTAATATCATATCTCATTGCCAATTAGTGATGAGCCTAGTAAGTCACTCAAATGCACAAGTAATCACTGTAACACCCCTACGTTCGGTAGTGCGTTCTACTGTTCCAGTAACCAGTGTTGTCCAAACAGCTAGGATGCCTAGAACTACACTTAGATATGGATGAGGAGACATAAAATAATGAAATACAAGAAAATAAAATACAAAAAAAACAAAGGAAAAATAATAGCAATGAAATGTAACCAAGTTAAACGAGCAGAGAACCCTAGCGATGGGTGACCGCACCGGGAAGTTAAGGCGTGGACCGTTAACTAGCCCTGGACCGCGAGGAACCCTGGAAATATTTTTAGGACTTAAATAAATGTCTATTGAAGCATAAATATCATTAGAAATATCAAAGAAAAGTTAATTAATTAGTACAAAGACAAGTGAGAAATCGACAAAACGACAAAATTCGGTGTTACCGAAAAATCGAGAATGCAACACGAACAGGGGCATTGTGGTCATTTGACACCCCAAGTTGTCTTTTGACCTAAATTTCCATTAAAAATACGTGATATTACACTTGGAAAATTTCATAAAAAATTAAATTGGTGGTACCTAATTCAATTAGCAAAAGATAGGAGCTTAATGTGAGAATTTGGAAATTTAAGAATAAACAAACATTAAATCTCCACTTAGTGGTCCACTAACACCTAAAGTGGACCATTAACCTACATTTTGGACAGCAAAAACTCACCTTCTTCAACATTTCAAAAACCAGCTGAAAATGGAAGAAGGGAATTCCTCCATGGCCGAATTCATGCAAGCTTCCATTTCCCATGATCCAAGCCATTTTTCCACTTGATTCCTTCACTAAAATTGTTCTACGCCACTTGGGCAGTAGATAGGCAGCAAGAAGATCAAGTTTTGGTGAGGTTTTGAATAGTTTCAAAAGTGGTAAGTATGTGTTTTTTATTATTGTTTCATTAAATCTTGCATGGATGTTATGGGTAGTTGATTTGTGGAAGGATTTTTGATGTTTGATGAGTTAAGGGAGAGGTCCATTTTTGGCAGCCATGGAACTTCAATAAGGGCAGTTTATCCTTGCATGTAAATGGTAGATTAAAGTGTTGATGAAGTGTTTATGTGTGTAGGAATAAATTAGATAATGTATACTAAATGTGTGTGTGATGGTACACTTGATTTTGGAAGCTTTGAAGTAATTGAAAGAGATGTACAATTCGGCAAACTTAAAGCGTGGACCAAAATATGTTGTTTCATGGTTTGGTTTATGGAATTATATGGTTGAATTATGGTGCTTGTTATGGCAGCTTATATATGTGTATAAAGGTTTGAGTTTGAACATGTAAATGAGCTTGTCATGGGGTTAAATTGTTTGTAATTTGAACTTGGAAAATTCTATACTATAATGTGCATATTGAGTGTGGTTACAAGCTGCCAAGATGACCAACAATATGAAGTAAAATGTGTTTATGTTATGGTACAAACCAGAAATGGCATGAAGGAAATGATTTGGCAAGTGTTAAATGTGTGATTGATGAGTGGTGAATAATGTACAATAGGGCAGTGTATGTTTTTTTTGGGCTTAGAACCTTAAGTGTGTGACTCCAATTGGTATGAGACCAATTAGAGGTGAAACTAGGCACAAAATGTGCCAACTTTCATGAAGGAAGCTTACCAAAATTCTGCTTAGAAGATAACTTGAAAAATGACCAAATCCGGATTAGTGCATTTAAGGCCTGAAAATTGACCATTTGAGCAATAGTTAGTGTTTTGACCATAACTTACTCAAAATAGGTCCAAATGACCTGTAATTTTTACCATGAATAGCTTAGACATAGATTTACAATTCTTATGAAGACACAAAATTCCAGAAATGGCCAGAACCAAGCCAAATAGCTTGCACAACTTCGGGTACTAAAACTAGCTGAACCAGAAGTAACCTAAAAATGACCTAAAGTGACCATTTTGATACATTCTGTCCAGCATTGGTAGATTGACCATAACTTGGTCTACATAACTCAGAATGACCTGAAATTTTGCCCCACATGCAATAAGACATAGACCTACAAGTTTGTAGTTTTGACCGAAACCCGAAAACTGAGGAAACTAGGTCATCTGGCTTGGTCAAATTAGTATATCGGAATCTGACAAATTGCAATAAAACGTAATATACATGAAAATGAATTTGGTAACATGTACCAATACTAAAAGGCTACAAATGTGACATATTGGTAATATTAAAACCTAATTCACCTAGACTGCATCGAGGGTCAACATCTTAGGTTGACTAAGGAAATAATAGTATTCAATAAATTAATTATTAAGCATTATCGTTAGAGACAATTTAAATGAGTACTGAAACACTTCAAATTGTGTGTTTCAATTAGTAAAGACTCAAGGAAGGGGAAAGAAACACTGTGTCAGAGCCAAGAGACAGTTATCAGAGGTTTTTGCACAACTAGTTTATAATTGATTTTTTTCTAAATATTTCATATGATTAAATGACATATTTTTCTTATGTATTATGTTTAACAAGTATTGGATTTAATTCAATGATTATTGAAATTGTTATAGTATGTATGAATTTAGCTTTGTGAAATAGTATTTCCACAAGTATTAAGCATTGTTGTGGATTGAATAAATTATGTTTTGAAAAATTGTGATAGAACATATTTTGAATTATGATGGGCAATTTGCATGGAAAAATGCAAATTTATGATTTGAATTATGATGAGCATAAAAATTATTGAATGTTGGAATTGACTTTGAATCGAATTGTATAGTGATTTATGCTCACTAAAAGGATTGTGATATTGTTTTATATATCACTATAGATACTTGACTAGGTTATTACCCGTCTCTCTCTTTTGTTGAGAAGATAATGGAGTTAGTTGTATTTTAATTACCATGGTATGTGCACAGGCTTAGATTCTCCTCTTATTAGAGGTTAGATCTAAGTTCTTATTTGTTATGGCCCTTTCGGAAGATTCATTATTGTAATGTGTACTGTGCATGATGATTCGACCTCCTCGACCATAGGGAGTTAGAATCTGATTCGACCTCCCCGACCATAGGGAGTTAGAATCACCCCAAAGATGGCCCTTCCGGATTAGTCTTGCATAGTTAGTGAGATACATAATGATTTTTGAGATACAGAATGTTTTTGAATGGTAAAGAATTGTGATTTCAATTATGATTTATGTATAATTGATTTTGTTGGAATTACCTTAAATGGGTAGTTATGATTTGATAAATTAAATTTCGTGATCAAAGTCATTTTATACAAATGATTTATATTATTGGCAATGAATATTTTGAGTTTTGGAATTTGATGAGTATCCAGATTTCCAAATTATTTGCTGTAATTTTTGTTAAGGTATATTGTACTATGTTTTAAATTATAGTTGTGCACCACTGAGTTCACCACTCAGCGATAGCTTTGTATGCTGTCGCAGGTGAAAAGAGCATAGAGCAATTGAGTAAGCTTCTTTGAAGAGACATTCAGATCAGCTCTAGGTATACCCATGTACACGGGTTTTGATGTATGTATGTAATATTATGTATGTAAATTATTTGAGCAGTTGTATAAAAACTCTTGTAAAATATTTTGGTATGTAATGAAATGTAAATTATTGTAAATGTAAATTTGAGGTTTCATTAACCTGAATAGTTTTGTAATATTAATTTTTGAGCCTTGTAATCAATGAAATGTTTCTTTTATGATGAGGTTGGTTTAAAAATGAAAATTGATTGTTTATTGAGATTTGAATTGTGAGTTGAAATAAAGTTATTGGACTTGTATTTGAGAAAACATATTAGGAGTATTTTCTTTTGCAGGATTGAAGAACTGTTTTCTCAAAATACAGCCGGCACCTTACCGAAATTTTGAAAAAAATTTTATAACACCAGATTTTAATCGATGATTTAAATTTCACGAAAATTGTTTTAAAATCCCTTGTATTATATCTAATGGATTAACAGTAGGCGAAGTACGGTAATTCATTAGGTGTACTATGAGATCATGTTACATCTTACAGAGAAGTAGGGTGTGAAGTGTTTTGTGGTATCAGAGTAATGGTTTTAAAGTAAATTTTGAACTGTGAATTTGAAATCTTATTGTCGGTAACTACAATTGGTCAAATGTTTGATACATATAGTACATTTACATCATAAATATGAACTAGTGGAGAGAAATATCCTTGTGTTGGTTGTACAGGAATAGAAAATCTTGTGAAAAGATATGGAAGAGAAGAATGAGACAATAGAACAGTCTGTGATAGCAGAAGTACAAGTTGAGGCCCCAACCCCACAAAATGTCAAAGGCCTAACTGTACCAGTTTTACTAGTACAAATTACCGCACAAATGGCCAAGCAAATGGCCAATTTCTTTCAACAAATGGCTAATACTCTGTCAGCTCAAGCTCAAGCCCAAACCTAACCCCCACAAGGGCAATATGAAATGGAGAAGAGGGAGAAACATATGGGTTAGAGCTCGAACAATAATTTGGGGAAAAAAAAAGAATTTGAGGAACCCCAAGCTCAGAGATATAACAGAGGCGGATCATCAAGGCAGAGAACACTAAGATCTAGTCGTCGAACAACCAGAAGTTTCTATTCTACCCGTTTCTGCCATGTTTGTGGTAAGCTACATAGAGGTATTTGTCGTAAGGCCTCTGGAGCCTGCTACAATTGTGGAAAGCTTGGACACTTTATTAAAGATTGTACTAGAGCACCTCAATCTGCTCTCTGGAGTTCACAAACCATTAGTCAGAGTCGAGATAGAAATAGAGTTGGTACTCCTCACCACTATAACACAGTGAATCAACCCGAATATAGTAGCGCACCAGTCAAAGCGTCCACTATGCGCCAAGGAGCAAGAACAGAAACTTTGAATGTAACTGCTGGTAAGTTCTTAATTTTTGATAGAAACAATTAGTTATTATTTGATCCCAGCACTACTTAGTTGTATGTTAGTGTTAGAACTATATGTTCTGTTGCTATTCCTTTACATGGGAATGAATTTTGATGTATTAGTGACTAGTCTTTTAGGATAAAAACTATAATAACAAGTATGATTGACATTAATTTTGGAAGAATTGTTAGCTAAAAGTATTTTCTAAAACACCATAAATTATAAAGCTAATTGGCGAGCCTACTTAATGTAAGGCAAGAGGACCTAAAAGTAAGTTACAGTAATAGAATTGCTCTAAATGAGGGCAAAGATATTACTGTTAGTAATTGTCAAGGGATATTGTAATCAGAATCGATTTAGGATATTAGTGGATTCGAGAAAGATAAAGATGTTAGAAAACCTAGTCTATGAGGTTATAACGTAGTGACTATGTAATGTTCTCAATGTTTGAATTGTAAGCTGCAGATTACAGTACAAACATGGTATTGTTATATAGAGCTACGTGCTTCCTTGTGGTACAATAAATTAAGAATATTTGTAAGTAATCTATAATTTGATACAGTTGCGCCCGAATGGAGTACTATTATGAGAAATAAATGTGAAAATTCTAGTAAGAAATTTAAAACTTCAAAACTAGCCTATCAAACGACTACACTTGTAAGGTAGCTAGAGTCAGTGACTCTGTTACATTAATGTGAACTACCTGCACCACAGTAATTGCTATAAGCTTAGAGATATCAGTACGACTTATCATTCTCAGACGGATGGACAATCGATATAAGTGATTCAGGTAAATTTTGAAACTCATTGAGTTTCTATAAATAATGAAATGAAATGATAATAATAACCTGTAAAATGTAATAAGCCCTCGAGAATATACTGAGAACTTGTGTCCTTGGATCCAAGGGAAGATGGGACAGATACCTTCCACTAACAGAATTTGTATACAATAATAAGTGTCAAGCTAGCATATAGACGGCACCCTGTGAAACACTGTAAGGGAACGGATTACTATGGATTTTGTGATGAGACTTCTGAAGACACAAAATAGTCATGATGCAGTATGGGTTATAGATGATAGACTAACCAAGTCTGCTCACTTTTTGCCAGTTCGAGTGGACTATAGCCTGGAGAGGTTGGCCAAATTGTACATATATGAAATTGTAAAATTGCATGGAGTGCTAGTATCGATTGTATCTGACAGAGATCCTAGGTTCATTTCTAGATTCTAGGGTAGTCTTCAGAGAGCCCTAGGAACTAGATTGAACCTCAGCGCGGCATTCCACCTACAGATAGATGGCCAGTCTGAGAGGGTAATTCAGATATTGGAGGATATGCTACGGGCTTGTGTTATTGAGTTTGAAGGTAGTTGGGATTACACTTGCCTTTGATTGAGTTTGCTTATAATAACAACTGTTAATCAAGCATTGGGATGCCTCCATATGAAGCTTTATATGGTAGAAAGTGCAGAATTCTCATATGTTGGGATGAAGTAGGTAAAAGAAAGATGATTTGGCCAGAAATTGTTCAGCAGACAGAGGAAAAGATCAGTGTCACACCCTACCCCTCTGTAAGGCATAACATGATCCTGTAGTATACCTAATGAATTACCAACTCCGTCTACTGATAACCCATTAAATACACTATAAGGGATTTTAAAAACTTTTCTTACTTCTTTTACAGTGGTGAGCACTATTTACAGGTGTTAAAAACCATTTTTAACTGAAGTGATAGAATTAACACATTTGAATTATTTGGAATTTCTATAAAAATTTTGGCAGAGTGCCATCTGTATTTTGGATAAAATAGTTCTTCAGAAAACCAGAAAAAAGCACTTAAATATTTTTCCAAATCTCAACTCTAACATGTTCTCAACACAACATTTTTCTCAACTCAAATCCACAGTGATTTTTCAAAGACTGAGATAAAAAGAAATATAATACAATTTTTACAAGCCAAAATAACTCATAATTATTTTACCACTTCAATGTACAATTTGAATTTACAACTACTCAAAACCAAAAACAATATGTACATACAGTGGTCATACATTACAGTACAAAATGCAAAATGTTGGTATACTCGTTACACCCGAAAATCTCTCGCTGGAGGTACTAGTAGCCTAGTCTGCTGCCTTGTCTGTCTGTCTACCTGCGACAGCAATAAAAAGCTATCGCTGAGACGATGTCTCAGTGGTGCACAACGTTAACCAAATACAATTTAAATCACAATTCATAAATCATATAAATAGTGGATACTTAAAATCATAGTTAATTTCAAGACAGTAATTGTCAACAAGAATTTAAACTCCATTTCTCAATATCACAATAAATTTCAATAAGTCACATCATGGTTGAATTCAAAAGACAGTATATGTCAATAAGAGTTTAAACTCATTTCACAATCTCACAATACATATCATTAAATCACACACAGCTTAATCATGTTCAAAAGTTCAATTCGTCCCAAAAGCCGATGGCTAATGAGGTATTCAATTCGTCCCAAAAGTCGATGACTAATGAGGAATAACATAGCTAGCTAGCAAAAATATGAGTACTCATCCAATTCCTCCTCAACAGGCACACACCTCAACACTTCAGCCAGAGAGGGAATTCAATTCGTCCCACTAGACAAGCTAGCGAGGAATACAATCAATATACATTATAGCTATGGTTTCAAACCATTTCCAATGCTTTTCAATCAATAAGTATCCATCAATATCATTTAAACAATTTCTCACAATTTCAAACCATTTACAGTGCTTTTCAAGCAATAAATATCCATTCAAACACATTTCCACAATTTAAAACAATAATGTACAAATAGTCATAATTCATTTCAATTGAAAAATTCAAAAGAAATAGTTGTTGTGCACAAACCTCTGATAATTGTCTCCTGGTCTGGACTTAGTGTTTCCTTCCCTTTTCCTGAGTCTTTACTAACTGAGAAACACAATTTGAAGTGTTTCAGTACTAAATTAAATTGTCTCTAACGATAATGTTCGATAAGTAATTCACTGAAAGCTATTATTTGCTTAATCACCTAATATACCGACCCTCGATGCGTTCTAGGTAAATTAGGTTTTAGTGTCACTAATATGTCACATTCGATAGTGTTTTAGGGTTGGTACACGTTACCAACTTTATTTCCTTGTTTAGTGCATTTTATTGCAACTTGCTGGATTCGGGGATACTAGTTTGACCTAGCCGGACGACCTAGTTCCCTCGGTTTTCAGGTTTTGGTCAAAACTACAAACTTGTAGATCTATTTCTTACGGAACGCGGGGAAAAATTTTAGGTCATTCTGAGTTATGTAGACCAAGTTATGGTCATTTTACTATTGCTGGTCAAATGGCATCAAATTAAGTCATTTTAGGTCAATTTGGTCAACTTTGGTTCGGCCAGTTTTTGGTCCCGAACTTGTGCAAGCTGTTTGACTTGCTTATGCTCATTTCTGGGCTTTGGTGTCTTCATAAGACTTGTAGGTATGGGTCTTAACTATTCATGGTTAAAATTTCAGGTCAATTGGACCTGTTTTGAGTGAGTTATAGCCTAAACAATAACTGCTGCCCAATTGGTCAATTTTCAGGCCTCACTTGCACTTAATCCGGATTGGTCATTTTTCAAGCCACCTTGCAAGCAGAATTTTGGTATGCTTTCTCAATGAAAGTTGGCACATTTTGTGCCTAGTTTCACCTTCAATTGGTCTCATACCAATTGGAGTTACACATTTAAAGTTATGGGCTAAAATGTAGGCTGTCCTTAATTACATTGCTTATACATGTATCAATTACACATTTACCTTGCTACAATTCCACCTCTCAACCCCATTTTGTTTTGGTACATTACCAAAACCATTTACCACTTCACATTAATATCATTTTGGGCAGAATACAAACATCCTCAATACACCAAATAAAACTCTCATTCATAAAGTCTAAATACAACCACAAATACACATAAACACTACTCATTATTTCATACAATTTCCACAACTAATTTATATACATATCCATCAATCCTCAATGTCATAATTCTTCCAATATCTTCATGAATTCATACATTCATCATGGAGTCTCAAGGCTGCCAAAATGCTCCACCTTGCCAAAGTTTCACATAATTTCCTCAACTTCAATTTCAAATGCACAATTACCATTACATATGGAAATAACTTACTAGGACATTAAATCACCCTACTCAACATGAATCAACTTCAAATATATGTAAGAATACTTCATCAAACATAGAACTCCATGGCTGTCCAAAATTGGACATATCAAGAACTCCTCAAACTTGAAAATTTTCTTCACAAATCAAACACCCACAACATGTATACAAAGTTTAACAAAGCAATATTCAAAAACACAAACTTACCTATGGTTGGGACTTGTTAAACCTTCACTAAACTTCTTGATTTTGGTATCAAACTCTTCCTTATGATGTGGAGATAAAACTTAATGAAGATAGGTGTGAGAAAAGAAGGCTTGATCATAGGATTGTGAAGGTTTGAAGGTGGGCGGCCGAGGGAGCTTTTTGGAGAAATTCATTCGGCCATGGGTGAAGGGTTTGGAGAAAATGAATTTGCAGATTGTTTGATGAACTTACACCTGCCCATTTTGTTCTTACTTTATTCTATAGTGGCCCACTCACTCAATTTAATCATATTATATGTTTAACTCCCATTTATTCCACATTAAACACTTAATTTTTGCTATTTACTTTAGGTACCACCAATTTAATTTTTCATTATATTTTCCAAGTGTAATATTATTTATTTTTAATGGACATTTAGGTCAAAAGACAATTCGGGATGTCAAATGACCATAATGCCCCTGTTCGGGTTGCATTCCCGATTTTTCTGTAACAGGATTTTATGCTTTTTCGATTTCTCACTTTTCTTTGTACTAATTATTTAATTTTTCTTTGATATTTCTAATGATATTTATACTTCAATTGATGTCTCTTTAAGTCCTAAAAATATTTTCCAGGGTTCCCCGCAGTGCAGGGCTAGTTAACGGTCCACGCCGTAACTTCCCGGTGCGGTCACCCATCGCTAGGGTTCTCGACTCGCTTAACTTGGTTACATTTCTTTGCTATTATTTTTCCTTTGTTTTTCTTGTGTTTTCTCTTCTTGTATTTCATTATTTTATGTCTCCTCACTCATAACGAAGTGTAGTTCTAGGCATCCTAGCTGTCCGGACAACACTGGTCACCGGAACAGTAGAACGCACTATCGAACTTAGGGGTGTTACAATCAGATTGATCAGAGATCGACTCAAGGCTGCATCGGACCACCATAAGTCCTATGTTGATCTGAATAGAAGAGATATTCAATATGCAGTGGGTGATAAGGTATTCCTCAAAGTTTCTCCTTGGAAGAGGATTATGAGATTTGGCAGAAAGGGGAAACTGAGTCCTTGTTTCATCGGACCATATGAGGTTCTGGAAAGAATAGGTCCTTTGGCATATCGGTTGGCATTACCTCCAGAGCTAGAAAGGTATACACAGTGTCTTCCATGTGTCCATGTCAAGGAGGTACAGATCTGACCCATCTCATATGCTATCAGTTGAAGAGATTGACGTAAATCCAGACCTCTCATATGAGGAAGAACTCATAGAAATTCTGGCATACGAGGTGAAGCAGCTGAGGATCAAACAGATACACCTGGTTAAAGTGCTATGGAACCATGATTCAAGCCAGGAAGCTATTTGGGGAACGTGAAGAGGATATTGAAGCAACGGAAGTGTGAAAAACACAAGTTTATACCATTGAATTCAAAAATTTTCACCTAGGGTCACATGCATCATGCAAGATTTATTTTTATCTATTTGATTTAAATGATAAACAACATATTAAAACTCTTTTAATATGTTTTTGGATCTGTATTTGCTATTTAAGATTTTAAAATTAATCCGATTAATTTTACAACCCTAGATTAAATCAAGAACGATTACACTAACCTTTTGACGCACTGCAGCGTGTCTGCGCCTTTGAGATTCGTCTTCAGGACACCAGATGTTGTCCTTCTAGCTTGTCCACACCAAGAACACCTATGGCAGCCCTTGAACAGCTTCTAAAGCTTTTTCTATTAATTAGAAATTCAAGTTCTGCCTTTTAAGAGATTAGAGATGTAAACAGGACACTAGAAACAAGATCCCAAACTTGATTCTTATACATGGAATCAATTTCGGATTTCATAGCATCAATCCATTTTGAAGAGTCTATATCTGATATAGCTTCTTCATAGGTAAGTGGATGATCCCCATGATCTACTTCTTCATGAGTAGACAACTCTTGTTCTTCTTTATGAAGAAAACCATATCTCACTGGTGGATGAGATACCCTGGTTGTTCTACGAGGAACAGCTGTAGATGTTTCATCAATGGGTATAGGTTGACTAGATCTATCTATATCCATCTGATCTGTTGGTTGGTCAGAATTCTCCAATTCTAACTCTATTTGCCTTCCTTTGCCTCCTTCTTGAACAAACTGTTGTTCAAGAAATGTGGCATCTCTACTTATCACAACCTTTTGTGAAGTAGGCAAATAAAAATAATATCCAAAACTATCTTTTGGATATCCAACAAATCGACCTTTTTCTGATCTGGTCTCCAATTTATCAGTGTTTAGCTTTTTGATATAAGCTGGACAACCCCAAATCTTAATATGCTTAAGACTTGGT
Organism: Hevea brasiliensis; assembly: GCF_030052815.1. Classification (NCBI taxonomy): domain Eukaryota; kingdom Viridiplantae; phylum Streptophyta; class Magnoliopsida; order Malpighiales; family Euphorbiaceae; genus Hevea; species Hevea brasiliensis. The sequence goes on along the minus strand of NC_079496.1, from coordinate 72,504,930 downwards.
TTTCTTCCATGCCATATCTCATAAGGTGTGGAAGAAACTGATTTTGATGGAATCCTATTCAGAATATACAAAGCTGATTCTAATGCAAATCCCCAAAAGAAGATTGGCATATCAGTATAGCTCATCATACTACGTACCATATCCAATAGGGTACGATTTCTCCTTTCAGATACACCATTCAGTTATGGCGTTCCTGGAGGAGTCAGCTGAGAAACAATGCCATGCTCTCTCAAGTATTCATCAAATTCAGTACTCAAATATTCACCTCCACGATCTGATCGAAGAGCTTTAATACTCTTTCCTGTTTGATTTTCTACTTTAGATTTAAATTCTTTGAACTTTTCAAAAGATTCATATTTGTATTTCATCAAATACAAATACCCAAACTTTGATTTATCATCAGTAAAGGTAATAAAATAATGAAAACCCCCTCTAGCCATTTCTTTAAATGGACCACATACATCACTATGTATTAGCTCCAAAATATTTTCAGCTCTTAGCCCTTGTCTAACAAAGGGTGATCTAGTCATTTTGCCCTGAAGGCAAGATTCACAAGTTGGAGTAGGCTCAGAGCCCAATGAGGATAGAATCCCCATTTTCTCCAGTTTTGCAATCCTATCTTCTGCAACATGACATAACCTTAAGTGCCAAATATATTTTGAACTTGAGTTGGTTTTCACCATGGCATTGCATTCTTTTAGATCACTTGCATTCAATTTGTGTTTGTCATTATTATCCAAATAATAAAGACCATCATTCATATAACCCGAACCAATATATTTATTTCCAAAATAAATATTGCAAACATCATCTGTGAACTGAAATTCATTGCCATTTCTAGTCAAACTAGATATAGAAATGATGTTCTTAAAAGCATCAGGTACATATAAAATATTATCCAAACACAAAACATGTCCAAACATGTAAAAAGATTTAGATCCTATGGCTAAAGCTTCAACAGTTGAACCATTGCCAATCCGGACTCTAATATCTTAAGAATGCAAGCTGCTACTGTTTGCTAATTCCTGCATATCATTAGAAATGTGAGAACTGGCACCAGTATCTAAAACCCAAGCTGTAGATGAACTATGAGTATCATCAGAATCTAAATAACAAGATATGGACATACCTTCCGAAGGTGTATCCTTCTTGTCCTTCAGAGAAGCAAGATACTCTGGGCAATTCCTTTTCCAGTGCCCATCCTTTTAGTAGTGGAAACACTTTCCTTTGCCTCCATCAGCTTTAGTCTTCCTTTTCTGTTTAACTATTTTCTTGGAAGGACCAGGAATCCGAGGTTTCTTTTTCTTATTACCCTTCTTCTTGTTGGACTTTCCAGCAGAAGAAGATGCAACCAAAGCTACCTCTTTTCCTTTATTGCCTGGCATATTCTTTTGGGCAATAACCAGCATGTTGAGTAAACCAGCTAAGGTGCATTCCTGTTTAGTCATATGGAAATTTGTCACAAAATTCCCAAAAGACTCAGGAAGGGACTGAAGGATCAAATCCGTCTGTAGTTGGAAATCCATGTTGAAGTCAAGATGTTCCAACTGCTCAATCAGCCGAATCATCTTGTGGACATGATCCCCAACATTCTGTCCCTCAGACATCCTCATACAGAATAGCTGTCTAGATATCTCATACCTAGCATTCCTGCTGTGCTTACCATACAACTCTTGTAGGTGAAGGAGGATCTCACTCGCACTCTGCATGTTCTCATGTTGCTTCTGTAACTCATTACTCATGGAAGCAAGCATGTAACACTTAGCTCTCATATCATGCTCCTTCCACTTGTCCAAAGTTTCATGTTCCTCTTGTGTGGCCTCTGGAGGTAAGGGACCAAGAACATTTGAATCTAGAACATATCCTATATGTTCAAGGTTCAGGACAAGTTTCAAATTTCTTAGCCAATCAAACAGATTAGGTCCTGTCAACCTATTGTGATCAAGTATGCTTGCAAGGATATTGGATGGTGGTGGTTGTTTTGTGCTCATTTTTATCAGAAAATTAACTGCAGAAAATAACCAGATTAATTAGTAAATGTATCATGTAATTAACCAAAATGATTATGGTCTTTTAATCAAATTGGTCCTCCCACTAACTTAGCGAATCCTACATTTCCAAAGTAAAAAACGGAAATCCTAGTTGGATGGATTTCTAATGGGTGATTGAATTCTTATAATTCTATTGATCATCCTCAGGTACATCCATTATTGGAATTATAATAAACTATAAGTGAGCAACTCCTTGCCTATCACATCTCATGTGAGGTTCAATCCTTTACCTAGCCCCTAATGCTTAAAATCTCAGGTACATCTATTATTGACTTATCTTGCATTAGTTAAGTTGATCCCATTGAGCAAGTAATTATGCAAATAATTTTAATGTCCTCAGGTACATCCAATATTGGCCACTAAACCATTTACATATTTACAACATCTCATGCTTAACAATTATTCTTAATAAAATCTCTTAAATTAATTGCATCTTATGCAACTATTTAAAATTTCTTAAAATAATTGCCCCAATGGAGGGCCTATGTTATAATTACTTTAATTATAGCATTTTCAACTTAATCATTTGTTTGGAAGATTTTATGGTCATTCTAATTACTATTAAGGTCTCACTTTGCATATTATCCAATTAGCATGCATATATCATATAATAGCATACATTCCCATACATCTCATGTATTCATGGATAAGCAATAAATATGGTATGATCATGGACTTTCTAAGGGATTCAATTTTGAGCCACCAAGAATTGAATCAGGGCATTCCTAGGTGCATTTCATTCATTCATTCATTTTACAAGAGTTGCTGAAGGAGTACATAATCAACACTTGATCTTGAATTCCTCCCACTGGTCCCACCAATGCTCTTGACCTCCTTGAAATTCTTGCAATCCAATATTACATAGTAATCCTTGGCATACCAAGGCGAATTTACAAGAACTTAAATAAATGAAATTACAACCCAAAAATTATTACAAACTTAATAATATATGCCCAAAATAAATTAAAATAAATTAATTAATTTACAATCCCAAAGAAACATAAAAGAAATAAATCCAATCACATTGGTCTTTTATAGTTCATAATCATCCATCATGCATATCACTATTTAACAATTAAATAAAACATACATACTTAAATTAAATTGAATATCTTATATTCAACTTAAAAATCTAGATTTGAATATGATTCAAATAAATTTAAAAATTCAGATTTGAATCTCATTCAAACAAATTTAAAAATTCAGATTTGAATCACATTCAAACAACTTTAAAAATTCAGATTTGAATCACATTCAAACATTTTTTAAAAAATCAGATTTGAATCACATTCAAACTTTTTTTAAAAAATCAGATCTGAATTTTATTCAATCAATTTTAAAAAATCAGATTTAAATATGATTCAAACAACTTTAAAAATTCAGATTTGAATCACATTCAAACAACTTTTAAAATTCAGATCTGAATCACATTCAAACAATTTTTAAAATTCTGATTTGAATCATAATTTAATTGTGTGGTTAAAAATCCTAATTAAACATTTTAATTAGTCATATGATGAACCTTTCATCATGCAACAATTGCAGAATTTAAAAACAACCATGCGCACCATGATCTTCCTAAGCCATGCGCACCATGTTGGAGTTCATCAAGCATGCCGCCACACCTCTTGATCCAACCAGCAATGGATCAATCATCTCATGATCAAATCACACAATTAAATCATATAATCAACAATCTAAATGGCAAATATAGTGGCTCTGATACCAATTGAAGCAACGGAAGCGTGAAAAACACAAGTTTATACCATTGAATTCAAAAATTTTCACCTAGGGTCACATGCATCATGCAAGATTTATTTTTATCTATTTGATTTCAATGATAAACAACATATTAAAACTCTTTTAATATGTTTTTGGATTTGTATTTTCCATTTAAGATTTTAAAATTAATTAGATTAATTTTAAAACCCTAGATTAAATCAAGAACGATTACAGTAACCTCTTGATGCACTATAGCGTGTCTGCGCCTTTGAGATTCGTCTTCAGGACACCAGATGTTGTCCTCTAGCTTGTCCACACCAAGAACACCTATGGCAGCCCTTGAACAGCTTCTAAAGCTTTTTCTATTAATTAGAAATTCAAGTTCTGCCTTTTAAGAGATTAGAGATGTAAACAAGACACTAGAAACAATTTCTAGTGTTCTTAATTCAAGAGATTGATGGCTAATCTCTTTGAATTGATGAGAGATGAAGAAGAATAGATGAAAAACCTCAAAGTGGCATGACAAAGGAGAGGAGTGGCTGCTGGTTGCTTTTCTTTTCATAACAACACTTAAATAGCTAGGTTAACACATTAAACCCTTACCACATGTCACCGTTTGATTAGCTCTAGGTTTAAGTGACCCAATGACATTGTACCAAGTGTCAAAACTATATTTAATCTTGATTTTAATCATCTTACACGATTAAAAAAACATTTGGCAAGCTTATGTGTAATCCCATATGTCACCATCTCATGATGCCACGTGTCACACTGTGAAGTGACCAAAATGCCCCTCTGTCTTAATTTTGAGTTCTTAACCCAAAATAATTATTTTTCTTCTTCTAATCAATTTATATCAAATATAAATTAATTAATTAATCTCTATTAATTAAGTTCTCACTAATTAAATTCATATTTAAACACTTTAAATATAAATTTAACTTATACTATACATCCAATAATCTAGATTTGGTTTCAAATTATGCTAGGGACTTTTCAATTTAATTGCAAACCAAACCTATTTAATTAATCAATTAAACTCTTTAATTAATTAATTAAATCATATTTAAATAGGTGATAACTTGTGTATGTGTGTGACTTACTAGGCTCATCACTAATTGGCAATGAGACATGATATCAACTCTTAATATCATCAGAACTCTTTCTTACCATAAATGATTTCTCTAAATCATTTTATGACCTCATAGACCATGGTTAACACCTAGCATAGCGTGCCATGGCCACCCAATTAGTAATAAGGTTTACCTTAAATGAACCTATAATCATATGTTACCATGCACTAGAATCTCTTTGTTACAAAATCCCAACTCAAGCTAGAGTTATGGTTTATGTCGAACTCTATTTGCTATGAATATTATGTTCTCTTTTAATTCCAGTTCTTGATCAAAAAGATTTTTCTCATCAGAAACTCTTTTCTGAATAAATCTATCTGTCCTGGCCAGGAACTTGAAACATCAAGAACAATTAAATGAACATAGGATTTTATCTCTATTTACTTAGAGGAACAGATTCCATCTTGATCAGCACCTACCTCCATATATAACTAGTAGGAGCCAACACATGCCCATATACCCATACATAGTACAAGTATGAAAGTAGTATCAAACTCAAACTACCTATATACAAGATAACTGTGCTATCTCAGGTCTAAAGATTATATGCACTGATATGATTTATGACAAAATATTGGCAAGAGTAAACTCCATGTGCTTGTCATAAGTGTCACTAGTTCGGCCTACTTATCATTTATAAGTGTCTATCATGTTTGTTATATGGCATGAGACTCACCATTCCATGTTATTTATATCTCATATAAATAACTTGGGAACAAACATGAATACAATCTTTCTGGATAAGTCATGTCCTTATTATGAAGTATCCTCGATTCTGAACCTATTTATGATACTTTGTGCTAGAAATATTGTCACTCATATTCTTAACAACTTAAGAATAATATTTATAATAAAATATCAATGGACCTTTTCTATTACACATAAATATATTATGTAAACGGAAAAGTGGAAATGTCTTTTATTAATAAAAATATGTACAAGATACATACTCAATGATATGCTCTAGGGCATACTACTAACAGATATGAGGAGACAGCACCCACAGCTATGCAGAGACTAATGCCAGGTAAAATTTCAAGACGAAATTTATTTTAAGGGGGGGAGAATTGTAACACCCCTACGTTCGGTAGTGTGTTCTACTGTTCCAGTGACCAGTGTTGTCCGGACAGTTAGGATGCCTAGAACTACACTTAGATATGGATGAGGAGACATAAAATAATGAAATACAAGAAAAAAAAATACAAGAAAAACAAAGGAAAAATAATGGCAATGAAATGTAACCAAGTTAAACGAGCAGAGAGCCCTAGCGATGGGTGACCGCACCGGCAAGTTGTGGCGTGGACCGTTGACTAGCCCTGAACTGCGAGGAACCCTGGAAAATATTTTTAGGACTTAAATAAATGTCTATTGAAGCATAAATATCATTAGAAATATTAAAGAAAACTTAATAAATTAGTACAAAAAAAAGTGAGAAATCGACAAAACGACAAAATTCAGTTTTACCGAAAAATCGGGAATATAACCCGAACAGGGGCATTGTGGTCATTTGACACCCCGAGTTGTCTTTTGACCTAAATGTCCATTAAAAATACATGATATTACACTTGGAAAATGTCATGAAAAATTAAATTGGTGGTACCTAATTCAATTAGCAAAAGATAGGAGCTTAATGTGAGAATTTGGAAATTTAAGAATAAACAAACATTAAATCTCCACTTAGTGGTCCACTAACACCTAAAGTGGACCATTAACCTTCATTTTGGACAGCAAAAACTCACCTTCTTCAACATTTCAAAAACCAGCTGAAAGGAATTCCTCCATGGCCGAATCCATGCAAGCTTCCATTTCCCATGATCCAAGCCATTTTTCCACTTGATTCTTTCACTAAAATTGTTCTACACCACTTGAGCAGTAGATAGGCAGCAAGAAGATCGAGTTTTAGTGAGGTTTTGAAGAGTTTCAAAAGTGGTAAGTATGTGTTTTTTATTATTGTTTCATTAAACCTTGCATGGATGTTATGGGTAGTTAATTTGTGGAAGGATTTTTGAAGTTTGATGAGTTAAGGGAGAGGTCCATTTTTGGTAGCCATGGAACTTCAATAAGGGCAGTTTATCATTGCATGTAAATGGTAGATTAAAGTATTGATGAATTGTTTATGTGTGTAGGAATAAATTGGATAATGTATACTAAATGTGTGTGTGATTGTACACTTGATTTTGGAAGCTTTGAAGTAATTGAAAGAGATGTACATTTCGGCAAACTTGAAGTGTGGACCAAAATATGTTATTTCATGGTTTGGTTTATGGAATTATATGGTTGAATTATGGTGCTTGTTATGGCATCTTGTATATGTGTATAAAGGTTTGAGTTTGAGCATGTAAATGAGCTTGTCATGTGGTTAAATTGTTTGTAATTTGAACTTGGAAAATTTTGTACTATAATGTGCATATTGAGTGTGGTTACAAGCTTTCAAGATGACCAACAATGTGAAGTAAAATGTGTTTATGTTATGGTACGAACCAGAAATGGCATGAAGGAAATGATTTGGTAAGTGTTAAATGTGTGATTGATGAGTGGTGAATAATGTACAATAGGGTAGTGTATGTTTTGGGCTTAGAACCTTAAGTGTGTGACTCCAATTGGTATGAGACCAATTGGAGGTGAAACTAGGCACAAAATGTGCCAACTTTCATGAAGTAAGCTTACCAAAATTCTGCTTGGAAGGTAACTTGAAAAATGACCAAATCCGGATTAGTGCATTTAAGGCCTGAAAATTGACCATTTGAGCAGTAATTAGTGTTTTGACCATAACTTACTCAAAACAGGTCCAAATGACCTGAAAGTTTTACCATGAATAGTTTAGACATAGATCTACAATTCTTATGAAGACACCAAAACCCAGAAATGGCCAAAACCAAAAGTGACCTAAAAATGACCTAGAATGACCATTTTGATACATTCTGTCCAGCATTGGTAGATTGACCATAACTTGGTCTACATAACTCAGAATGACCTGAAATTTTGCTCCACGTGCAATAAGACATAGACCTACAAGTTTATAGTTTTGACCGAAACCTGAAAACTGAGGAAACTAGGTCATCCAGCTAGGTCAAATTAGTATATTGGAATCCGACAAATTGCAATGAAACGCAATATACATGTAAATGAATTTGGTAACATGTACCAATACTAAAAGGCTACAAATGTGACATATTGGTAACATTAAAACCTAATTCACCTAGACTACATCAAGGGTCAGCATCTTAGGTTGACTAAGGAAATAATAGTATTCAATAAATTAATTATTAAGCATTATAATTAGAGACAGTTTAAATGAGTACTGAAACACTTCAAATTGTGTGTTTCAGTTAGCAAAGACTCAGGGAAGGGGAAAGAAACACTGAGTTAGAGCCAAGAGATAGTTATCAGAGGTTTGTGCACAACTAGTATTTAACTGATTTTATTCTGAATATTTCATATGATTAAATGACATATTTTTCTTATGTATTATGTTTAACAAGCATTGGATTTAATTCAATGATTATTGAAATTGTTATAGTATGTATGAATTTAGCTTTGTGAAATAGTATTTCCACAAGTATTAAGCATTATTATGGATTGAATAAATTATATTTTGAAAAATTGTGATAGAACATGTTTTGAATTGTGATGGGCAATTTGCATGGGAAAATGCAAATTTATGATTTGAATTGTGATGAGCATAAAAATTATTGGATATTGAAATTGACTTTGAATCGAATTGTATTGTGATTTATGCTCACTAAAAGGATTGTGATATTGTTTTATATCTCACTATAGATGCTTGACTAGGTTATTGCCCATCTCTCTCATTTGTTGAGAAGACAATGGAGTTAGTTGTGTTTAGATTACCATGGTATGTGCACAGGCTTAGATTCTCCTCTTATTAGAGGTTAGATCTAAGTTCTTATTTGTTATGGCCCTTTCAGAAGATTCATTATTGTAATGTGTACTGTGCACAGTGATTCGGCCTCACCGACTATAGGGAGTTAGAATCCGATTCGACCTCCCCGACCATAGGGAGTTAGAATCACCCCGAAGATGGCCTTTTCGGATTAGTCTTGCATAGTTAGTGAGCTACATAATAGTTTTTGAGATACATAATGTTTTTGAATAGTAAAGAATTGTGATTTCAATTATGATTTATGTATAATTGATTTTGTTGGAATTACCTTAAATGGGTAGTTATGATTTGATAAATTAAATTTCGTGATCAAAGTCATTTTATACAAATGATTTATATTATTAGCAATGAATATTTTGAGTTTTAGAATTTGATGAGTATCTAGATTTTCAAATTATTTGCTATAATTTTTGTTAAGGTATATTGTACTATGTTTTAAATTATAGTTGTGCACCACTGAGTTCACCACTCTGCGACAGCTTTGTATGCTGTCGCAGGTGAAAAGAGCATAGAGCAATTGAGCAAGCTTTTTTGAAAAGACATTCAGATCAGCTCTAGGTATACCCATGTACACGGATTTTGATGTATGTATGTAATAATATATATGTAAATTATTTGAGTAGTTGTATAAAAACTCTTGTAAAATATTTTGGTATGTAATGAAATGTAAATTATTGTAAATGTAAATTTGAGGTTTAATTTACCTAAATAGTTTTGTAATATTAATTTTTGAGCCTTGTAATCAATGAAATGTTTCTTTTATGATGAGGTTGGTTTAAAAATGAAAATTGATTGTTTATTGAGATTTGAATTGTGAGTTGAAATGAAGTTATTAGAGTTGTATTTGAGAAAACATATTGGGAGTATTTTCTTTTGCAGGATTGAAGAACTGTTTTCTCAAAATACAGCCGGCACCTTGCGGAAATTTTGAAAAAAATTTTATAATTCTAGATTTTAATCGATGATTTAAATATCATGAAAATTGTTTTAAAATCCGTTGTAGTATATCTAATGGGTTAACAGTAGGCGAAGTACTGTAATTCATTAGGTGTACTACGGGATCATGTTACATCTTACAAGGGAGTAGAGTGTGACAATCACCAAATTAAATGTGATTTAATTAATTAGTTAAAGAGTTTAATTGATTAATTAAATAGTTTTGGTTTGCAATTAGATTGCAAAGTCCCTAACATGGCTTGAAAACAAATCTAGGTTATTGGATGTATAATATAAGTTAAATTTATATTTAAAGTGTTTAAATATAAATTTAATTATGAGAAATTAATTAATAAAGATTAATTAATTAATATATATTTGATATAAATTGATTAGAAAAAGAGAAATAATTATTTTGGGTTGAGAACTCAAAATTAAGACACAAGGTATTTTGGTCATTTCACAGGGTGACATGTGGCACCATGAGATGATGACACATGGCACTACACATAAGCTTGCCAATTGTCTTTTAATCATGTAAGATGATCAAAGTCAAGATTAAATCTAGGTTTAACACTTAGCACAATGTGATTGCGTCAATTAAACCTAGAGCCAATCAAAAGGTGACATGTGGCAAGGGTTTTAAGTGGTGACCTAGCTATATAATGTGTTGTTATGAAAGAGTAAAATTATAAGCTGCTATTCTTCATAGGTTCCGCCACCCTTGGAGTGCTCTTCCTCTCTTCTTCTTCATCTCTCGTCAATTTAAAGTGAATTGCCAACATTCTCTTGATTTAAAAAACTAAAAATCGTTTCTAGTGTCCTATATACATCTGTAATCTCTCAAAAGGCAAAACCTGATTTTCTAATTGATTGGAAAGGCTTTAGAAGCTATTCAAGGGGCTGCCATTAGTGATCTTGGTGTGGACAAGGTAGAGAGACAACATCTGGTGCCCAAGGCGCATCCCAAAGGTGCCAAACACACTACAGTGCATCAAAAAGGTTAGTGCACTTGTTCTTGATCTAATCTAGGGTTCTAATGAATTAATCTGTTAATTCTAAAATCTTAAATGGAAAATGTAGATCCAAAAACATATTAAAAGAGTTTTAATATGCTATTTATCATTGAAATCAAATAAATAAAAATGAATCTTGCATGATGTATGTGACCTTAGATAAAAAAATTTTGAATTTAAAGATGTAAACTTATGTTTTTCATGCTTTCGCTCCTTCAATTGGTAACAGAGCCACTATATTTGCCATTTAGATTGTTGATTATATGATTTAACTGTGTGATTGATCATGAGATGATTGTTTCATTGCTGGTTGGACCAACAAAGGCGGCGGCTTGAGGAAGAATACCATGGTGCGCATGGTTTGATCCATTCAACCATGCGCATGGCTGTTTGGGTTTGTTTATGGGCTTGGATCCAAGGCCTATAATGAGGCCCATGACTAATTAAAGTGTTTAATTAGGAGTTTTAACACACAATTAATTTTTAATTCAAATCTAAATTTTTAAATTTGTTTGAATGTGATTCAAATATGAATTTTTAAATTTGTTTGAATGTAATTCAAATCTGAATTTTTAAAATTTTTTAAATCATATTCAAATATGAATTTTTAAGTTGAATATGAGATATTAAATTTAATTTAAGTATGTATTTTTTATTTAATTGTTAAATAGTGATATGCATGATGGATGATCATGGACTATAAAAGACCAATGTGATTGGATTTATTTCATTTATGTTTCTTTGGGTTGTAAATTAATTAATTTATTTTAATTTATTTTGGGCATGTATTATAAAAGTTGTAATATTTTTTGGATTATAATTTCATTTATTTAGTTCTTATAAATTTGCTTTGGTATGCCAAGGATTACTATGTAATTAGATTGCAAGAAGATCAAGGAGGTCAAGAGCATTGGTAGGACCAGTGGGAGGAATTCAAGATCAAGTGTTGATTATGTACTCCTTCAGTAACTCTTGTAATATGAATAAATAAAATGCACCTAGGAATACCCTGATTCAATTCTTGGGGCTCAGAATTGAATCCCTTAGAAAGTCCATGATCATACCATATTTATTATCCATGAACGTATGAGATGTATGGGAATGTAAGCAAGTATATGATATATGCATGCTAATTGGATAATGTGAAAAGTGAGACCTTAATAGTAATTAGGACGACCACAAAATCTTCCAAACAAATTATTAAGTTGGAAATGGTATAATTAAAGTAATTATAACATGGGCCCTCCATTGAGGTAATTATTTTAAAAAATTTTAAATAGTTGCATATGATGCAATTAATTTAAGAGATTTTCTTAAGAATAATTATTAAAGATGAGATTTTGTAAATATATAAATGGTTTGGTGGCCAATAATGGATGTGCCTGAGGACATTAAAATTATTTGCATGTTTACTGGCTCAATGGGATCAACTTAAATAATGCAAGATAAGTCAATAATAGATGTGCCTGAGATTTTGAGCATTAGGGGTTAGGTAAAGGATTGAACCTCACATGAGATGTGATGGGCAAGGAGTTGCTCACTTATGGATGTGCCTGAAGATGATCAATAGGATTATAAGAATTCAATCACCTACTAGAAATCCATCCAACTAGGATTTCCGTTGTCTACTTTGGAAGTGTAGGATTCACTAAGTTAGTGGGAGGACCAATTTTATTAAAATACCATAATCATTTTGGTTAGTTACATTATACATTTACTAATTAGTCTGGTTATTTTTTACAATTAATTTTCTGATAATAATGAGCACAGAACAACCACTACCATCTAATATTCTTGCAAGCATACTTAATCGCAATAGGCCGACAACCTAATCTATCTGATTGGCTAAGAAATTTGAAACTTGCCCAGAACCTTGAACATATAGGATATGTTCTAGACTCAAATGTTCCTGGTCCCTTACCTCCACAGGCCACTCAAGAGGAATATGAAACTTTAGATAAGTTAAAGGAGCATGATATGAGAGCCAAGTGTTACATGCTTGCTTCTACGAGTAATGAGTTACAGAAGCAGCATGAGAACATGCAAAGTGTGAGTGAGATCCTCCTTCACCTACAAGAGTTGTATGGTGAGCATAGCAAGAATGCTAGGTATGAGATATCTAGGTAGCTGTTTCGTATGAGGATGTCTGAGGGACAAAATTTTGGGGATCATGTCCACAAGATATTTGACTGATTGAGCAGCTAGAACATCTTGACTTTAACATGGATTTCCAACTGTAGACGGATTTGATCCTTCAGTCCCTTTCTGAGTCATTTGAGAATTTTGTGACAAATTTCATATGACTAAGCAAGAATGCACCTTGGCTGGTTTACGCAACATGCTAGTTATTGCCCAAAAGAATATGCCGAGTAATAAAGGGAAAGAGGAAGCTTTGATTTTATCTTCTTCTGCTGGAAAGTCCAACAAGAAAAAGGGCAATAAGAAAAAGAAACCTTAGATTCCTGGTCCTTCCAAGAAAATAGCTAAATAGAAAGGGAAGACTAAAGCTGATGGAGGCAAAGGAAAGTTTTTCCACTGCCAGCAAAATGGGCACTGGAAAAGGAACTACCCAAAGTATAGCAAGTAGTAACAGCTTGCACTAACGAGATATTAAACTTCGGGTTGGCAAAAGCGCAACCGTTGAAGCTTTAGCTATAGGATCTAAATCTTTATACATGTGTAGACATGTTTTGTATTTAAATAAGGTCATGCATGTACCTGATGCTTTTCAAGAACATCATTTCTATATCTAGTTTGACTAGAGATGATTATGAAATTCAATTCATAAATGATGTTTATAATATTTATTTTGGAAATAAATATATTGGTTCAGCTTATATGCATGATGGACTTTATTATCTAGATAATAATGTTAAATACAAATCTAATGCAAGCAATCTAAAAGAATGCAATGCCATAATGAAAATCAATTCAAGTTCAAAATATTTTTGGCACTTAAGGCTAGGTCATGTTGCAGAAGATAGGATTGCAAAGCTGGAGAAAATGAGGATTTTATCCTCATTAGGTTTTGGACCTACTCCAACTTGTGAATCCTGCTTTTAAGGCAAAATGACTAGATCACCCTCTATTGGACAAGGACTAAGAGCTGAAAATATTTTGGATCTAATACATAGTGATGTATGTGGGCCATTTGAGGAAATTGCTAGAGATGGTTTTCATTACTTTATTACCTTTACTGATGATAAATCAAGGTTTGGGTATTTGTATTTGATGAAATACAAACATGAATCCTTTGAAAAGTTCAAAGAATTTAAATCTAAAGTAGAAAATCAAACAGGAAAAGTATTGAAGCTCTTCGATCAGTTCGAGGAGGTCAATACTTAAATACTGAATTTGATGAATACTTGAAAGAGCATGACATTGTTTCCCAACTAACTCCTCCAGGAACACCACAGCTGAATGGTGTATCTGAAAGGAGAAATTGTACCCTATTGGATATGGTACGTAGTATGATGAGCTATACTGATATGCCAATCTCCTTTTAGGGATTTACATTAGAACCAGCTTTGCATATTCTGAATAGGATTCCATCAAAATCAGTATCTTCCACACCTTATGAGATATGGCATGGAAGAAAATCGAGTCTTAAGCATTTTAAGATTTTAGATTATTCAGCTTATTTCAAAAACCTTAACACTGATAAATTGGAAACCAGATCAGAAAAGGGTCGATTTGTTGGATATCCAAAAGATACTTTTATGTATTATTTTTATTTGCCTACATCACAAAAGGTTGTGGTAAGAAGAGATGTCACATTTCTTGAACAACAGTTTGTTCAAGAAGGAGGCAAAGGAAGGCAAATAGAGTTAGAATTGGAGAAATTTGATCAACTAATAGATCAAATGGATATAGATCCATCTAGTCAACTTGCACCTATTGATAAAACATCTACAGCTATTCTTCGTAGATCAACCAGGGTATCTCACCCACCAGTGAGATATGGTTTTCTTCATGAAGAAGAATAAGAGTTGTCTACTTATCAAGAAGTAGATCATGGAGATAATCCACTTACCTATGAAGAAGCTATATCAGATATAGACTCTTCAAAATGGATTGATGCTATGAAATCCGAGATTAATTCCATGTATAAGAATCAAGTTTGGGATCTTGTTGACCCACCTGAAGGTATTGTACTTATAGGGATCAAATGGATTTTTAAGAAGAAAATCGGTTCTTATGGAAAGGTAGAGACCTATAAAGCAAGGCTAGTAGCAAAAGGGTTTCACCAATGGCAAGGAATCGACTATGAGGAGACTTTCTTGCCTGTTGCCATGCTTAAGTCAATTAGGATTCTATTAGCAATAGCTGCATACTATGATTATGTGATTTGGTATATGGATATCAAAATAGTTTTTCTCAGTGGATACATTGAAAAAAACATTTTCATAGAACAACCTAGGGGTTTTGAATCCCAAGATGGTTCCAAAGTACGCAAGCTAAAACGATCCATTTATGGGTTAAAACAAGCTTCGAAGAGTTGGAACATCTGTTTTAATGAAGCCATTAAGTCATTTGGTTTTATCAAAAATGAGAATGAGCCATGTGTATATAAGAAGGTTAGTGATAGTGTTGTCACCTTCCTTGTCTTATATGTGAATGATATTCTGTTGATGGGTAATGACACTGGTATGTTGACAACTGTAAAGGTAAGGTTGTCAAATACATTCTCCATGAAAGACTTAGGGGAGGCAACCTATATTCTTGGGATTCGCATCTATAGAGATAGAGCAAAAAGAATAATTGGTTTATCCCAAAGTCTATACTTGGAAAAGGTGTTAAAGAGGTTTAACATGCTTGATTCTAAGAGAGGATTATTACCAGTGAGACATGGTATCCACCTTTTCTAAAGAGATGTCTCCAAAGACACCTGAAGAAAGAGATAAAATGGCCAGGATGCCATATGCTTTGGCTATTCGAAGTTTGATGTTTGCAATGTTGTGTACTAGGCCGGATATTGCATATGCTGTTAGTTTGACTAGCAGGTATCAATCCAATCCAGGTTTGGAACACTCGATAGCTATTAAGAATATCCTTAAGTACTTGAGAAGAACTAAGGATTTATTCTTGATATATAGAGGTGGTGACTTGCAATTAAATGATTATACTGATTCTGATTTCCAATCAGATATCGATGATAGAAAGTCTACCTCTGCGTATCTGTTCATTTATAATGGAGGTGCAGTCAGTTGAAAGAGTTCTAAACAGAGTACGACTACATATTCCACTATAGAGGGCGAGTATATTGCTACATCAGATGCTGCAAAGGAAGCTGTTTGGATAAAGAAGTTCATGATAGAACTTGCAGTAGTTCCTTCCATTGAGTCAGCAGTTCCACTTCACTGTGACAATAATGGAGTAGTCATATAGGCTAAGGAACCCCGGTCTCACCACAAATCCAAACACATAGAAAAACGCTACCACATTATCAGAGAAATAGTTGGGCAAGGCGATGTAGCCATGCAGAAAATAGCATCAGCTAAAAAAATCTAGCTGATCCATTCACCAAGCCTTTGTCACAAGCTTAGTTAGACCGACATCTTGAGAAGATGGGTCTAAGGTATTGTAATGAATGGCTCTAGTGCTAGTGGGAGATTGTTAATAGTATGCTATAGAGCATATCATTTAGTATATATCTTGTACATGTTTTATTAATAAAAGGCATTTTCACTTTTCCTTTTACATAATATATTTATGTGTAACAGAAAAGGTCTATTGATATTTTGCTAGAAATTCTATTCTTATGTTGTTAAGAAAATGAGTGACAGTATTTCGAGCACAAAGTATCATAAATTGGTTCATAATCGAGGATACTTCATAAGAAGGACATGACCTATCCAGAAAGATTGTAATCATGTTTGTTCTCAAGTTATTTATATGAGATGTAAATAAGATGGAATGGTGAGTCTCATGCCATATAACAAACATGATAGGCACTTATACATGATAAGTAGGCCGAACCAGTGACATTTATGACAAGCACATGGAGTTTACTCTTGTCAATGTATTGTCATAAATCATATTAGTGCATATAATCTTTAGACCTAAGATAGCACAATTATCTTGTATATAGGTGATTTGAGTTTGATACTGCTTTTATACTTGTACTGTGTACGTGTATATGGGCATGTGTAGGCTCCTACTAGTTATATATGGAGGTAAGTATTGATCAAGAAGAAATCTATTATCCTAAGTAAATAGGGATAAAATCCTATATTTATTTAATTATTCTTGATGTTTCAAGTTCCTGGCCAGGACAGATAGATTTAATCAGAAAAGAGTTTCTGATAAGAAAATCTTTTTAATCAAGAACTGGAATTAAAAGAGAACATAATATTCACAGCAAATGGGGTTTCACATAAACCATGACTCCATCTTGAATTGGGATTTTGTAACAGAGAGATTCTAGTGCATGGTAACATATGATTATAGGTTCTTTTAAGGTAAACCTTATCACTAGTTGGGTGGCTATGGCATGCTATGCTAGGTATTAACCATAATCTATGAGGTGCACAAAATGATTTAGAGAAATCATTTATGGTAAGAAAGAGTTCTGATGATATTAAGAGTTAATATCATATCTCATTGCCAATTAGTGATGAGCCTAGTAAGTCACACACATACACAAGTAATCACCAAATTAAATGTGATTTAATTAATTAGTTAAAGAGTTTAATTGATTAATTAAATAGGTTTGGTTTGCAATTAGATTGCAAAGTCCCTAGCATGGCTTGAAACCAAATCTAGGTTATTGGATGTATAGTATAAGTTAAATTTATATTTAAAATATTTAAATATGAATTTAATTATGAGAAATTAATTAATAATTTATATTTGATATAAATTGATTAGAAAAAGAGAAATAATTATTTTGGGTTGAGAACTCAAAATTAAGACACAAGGGTATTTTGGTCATTTCACAGGGTGACATGTGGCACCATGAGATGATGACACATGGCACTATACATAAGCTTGCCAATTGTCTTTTAATCATGTAAGATGATCAAAGTCAAGATTAAATATAGGTTTAACACTTGGCACAATGTGATTGGGTCAATTAAACCTAGAGCCAATCAAACGGTGACATGTGGCAAGGGTTTTAAGTGGTGAGCTAGCTATATAATGTGTTGTTATGAAAGAGTAAAATTATAAGCTACTGTTCTTCATAGGTGCCGCCACTCTTGGAGTGCTGTTCTTCTCTTCTTCTTCATCTCTCATCAATTCAAAGAGAATTTCCAACATTCTCTTAAATTAAAAATACTAGAAATTATTTCTAATGTCCTGTATACATCTGTAATCTCTCAAAAGGAAAAACCTAATTTTCTAATTGATTGGAAAGGTTTTAGAAGCTGTTCAAGGGGCTGCCATTGGTGATCTTGGTGTGGACAAGCTAGAGGGACAACATCTGGTGTCTTAGGCGCAACCCAAATGTGCCAAACACACTGCAGTGCATCAAAAAGGTTAGTGCACTTGTTCTTGATCTAATATAGGGTTCTAATGAATTAATCTGTTAATTCTAAAATCTTAAATGGAAAATGTAGATCCAAAAACATATTAAAAGAGTTTTAATATATTGTTTATCATTGCAATCAAATAAATAAAAATGAATCTTACATGATGCATGTGACCCTAGATGAAAAATTTTTGAATTCAATGATCTAAACTTGTGTTTTTCATGCTTCCGCTCCTTCAGGATGTAGCAAATCAGCTGGTACTTGATGTTCTGCCTTCACTTGCTGATAAGTTAGGCATTTGGAAACAAATTCTACTACATCTCTTTTTATACCCATCCACCAGTAGTGCTCCTTCAGCCCTCTATGCATATTTATGCCACCAGGGTGCATAGCAAAAGGAGACTCATGTGCTTCCTTCAAAATGATCTGCTTCAATTCAATGTCATTAGGAATACACATTCTGCCCTGGTGTAGCAATAGGCCATCTTCTCTCACTGAGAACTCAGGTTTCTTGCCCTGCCGGACTTCTTTTAATAGCTTCTGATACTTCTGATTATTCTGAGCAGCCATTCTGATCTGATCAATCAACAATGGCTGTACATGCCATGCAACTATTGTTTACCCCTCATCATTAATTTCTAAGATGGCATGCAATACTCTCAACTCATGTACCATAGACAAAGGAGTAAGTCGTAGACTTGCCATAGTCTTACGACTTAAGGCATCAGCTACCACATTAGCTTTCCCTGGCTGATAATCTATTAGACAATCATAGTCTTTTATCAACTCAAACCATCTCCTCTATCTCAAATTCAACTCTTTCTGAGTGCCCAGATACTTTAAACTCTTATGATCTATGTAGATGTAGCACTTCTCCCCATACAAATAGTGTCTCCAGATTTTAAGAGCGAACACAATAGCTGCTAGCTCCAAGTCATGTGTCGGATAATTTCTCTCATGTGGTTTCAGCTGGAGTGATTCATAGGCAATGAAATTCCATTCTTGCATCAATACACAGCTTAACCCATTGTGAGAAGCATCGCTATAAACTGTGTATTCTTTACCCGGGGTAGGTAAAGTAAGGACTAAAGCCTCAGTCAAACATCTCTTCAACTCATCAAAGCTCTGCTAGCATTTATCCGTCCACTGAAATTTCACATCTTTCCAAAGTAACTTAGTTAATGGAGATGCCAACATGGAGAACCACTTTACAAATCGGTGGTAGTATCCAGCTAAACCCAGAAAACTACGAATTTCAGTGATATTTCTGGCTGGTTTCCAATTAAGGACAGCTTCTATCTTACTTGGATCTACCTTGATGCCCTCTGCCGATACTATGTTCCCCAATAAGGATATTTCCTTTAGCCAAAATTCACACTTCAATAATTTGGCATATAGCTGTTTATCCCTCAAAGTCTGCAGTACATTCGGCAGATGTCTATCATGCTCTTCCGCACTCCTTGTGACACCCCTTACCCGTCTACAGTGTAGCCGAGCAAGTTATGCCACTCAGTGTGTCGGAACATCAATTCATGTTTTAATTTCAATTTATCCCTTATTATTTATTTATTTACAATTTTTGAAAAAAAATCTATATTTACCGCAAATTTTATAGAAAATCCGTGAGTGCTATATTTTGGAAAAAGCTTCTTACACTGTTTAAAAACACTCCCAATATAATTACAATCTCAATCTCAATCATTTCTCAAATCAATTCAGTATTCCAAAATTTACATTCAACTCATATTCACCAAGTTCAATGAGAAATACTCATATTTAATTACGAACAGTTCATAGATAATTACTGACAAAAATATAAGTACATGAGTTTATAATGTACATAACAAAAGTTTACAAAATACAAAATAACAAAATATCAAAATATCCCGGATGGCCTAATGTCCTACCAAATGCCTTTGCAATGTGAGGTGACTCAACTCTGTGTGCGGATATGATGGCTCACCCAGATGCGGTCTCTTTGGACTCCCAGCTAAATCTCGATTACTGGCGTGGCAAAGCGCTAAGCAATTCTGCTTAGTGGTGACAATATAAAATAGAATAAAATAAAATATAATAAAATATGCAGAATGTAGGTTTACATTTTTGGGTGGACTAAATTTCAAATATTTATTGCAATATTATTCGATTAAAGTTGAGTAAGATTTATTAACACTGCCCGAGTAACCTATACTAGTTGGTGGATGGATAAGCGGGTAAGCGCACAGGGTACTAAGTACCTCGGACCATCACACCATCGGTCACATTGTGTCTCCCGGTGTGCAACAGAACAGCTAATAAGCTGTAATAATTATCGGGGGTTAAACCCAAGTATAACAACTCACTGTCATAGCCAAAGGCTATTATGTTACAGAATGGCATGGGATGCCATGAAATACAGAACGGCATGAAGCCATATGCAGTACTGCTAACAGAACCCTATTGGCATGCCAACCTATCCAAGCCAATCACATTAGGACTACTAGGGCATTTAACACTTTTAATTTGTGTAATTCTTTGAAATTGAAATTTTAATGATTACTATTCATTTCATTAGTCAACTTTACAGTGGTATTTTGGAAAAGTGATCAACATGAAAGTTGTTCCTTATTTTGTCTAGATGAATTTCTTTTTTTGAATCACTCCATTTGGAGTTTTGTAGCTCAAGTTATGGCCTAAACACCATAACTGGCCGGATTGGGCAGATTCCAAAATTCTGGGCAAAACTGATTCTGCCAGATTTGGTGTCTCAAGTTTGGTTGGCAATTTGACTAGGTTATGATCATAATTTGGGTCAGGTTTCTTCATGAAAGTTGTTGGTCTATATGTCACCTTGTTGCTGGTAAAATTTCAGGTCAATTGGACCTTTCTACATTGAGTTATGGCCAAATGACCAAACACTGTTCATTTGGTCATTTTGCCCAGGCAGAGTGCAGGTCACCCGAATTAGGGCAAGCTTTTGGTCAAGTTGGTTTGGTTTTCTGGGCATGGTTTCTTCATCAAAGTTGTGCCATTATGTGTCTAGTTTTATGTCCAATTGGCCAAACACCAATTGAACCTCTACAGTTCAAGTTATGGCTGTCCAAACAAGCTGGACTCACAGCCACACTGCAGGTCACCCAAGGCAGCCACTCCAACCTCAAATCCACACCCCAATTCACTTCATTTCTGGTTCAAACCAAACCAAATGGTCACTAATTGACCATTAAAACCTACTTCTATCATCACAAGATCAAAGTCTCATTTTCCCCCCTCCAAACCCTAATTCAACATTATCAAACTTGCATTTTCACTTTATTTCTTCAATCTACTTAGCAAATACACATTGTGGGCAGCCCCAATACCCTTTTAACTTCATTAAACTCAACACCATCAAACCCTAACCATGGCTGCCAAAAATAAGGGATGGCATACCAATGTCTTTCATCAAGTTTCTTTGTCATTTAATCACCAAAATAATGCTTAAACATGGAATTGAATTTAAATTTAAGGTTTTGGTCACTAACCTCTTTTAGCTCAAATCCAAGCCAACCAAAACTTTAATTTTTCTTCAAGATTTTGCTGCCCAAAGCTTCCTCAAGGTGTGGGGTGAATTTTTTGTGAAGACAACTAGGGCTTTTATGGTGTGGAAGCTAGGGAAAATCAAGCTTGAAAAAGCTTGTCCATGGAGGTTAGGAAAATTGGTTTCTGACAAGGAAGAAGAGGAAATGGAAATCTGATTTCTTTCTCTCATTTTTCAGCCCATTTTGTCTTTTTAAACATATTTATGCCATGTGTCAACACTTGAGTGGGTGAAGGCACACTAATGACATCATGTGATGTCATAAATTCCCATTTAATTCATTTTTTTTTTCTTTTCTTTTCTACTCATTTTCAATTCAACTTTTAGTAATATTTATTCACATTTTATGTCATAATAATTATTTACTTAACTGGACAAGTCGGTCAAAAATCACCTCTGGCGAAATGACCAAAATGCCCTCCGTTTGGCTTAACGGGCCAAAATTGTCTGTCTGGATTGAAAAATTTTTCTAAGTATTTTCTTGGCATTCTAATGCCATAAGAACCTCAATAACCCTTCTCTGGAGTCCCAAAAATTATTTTATAATTTTTCCCCCGGGTTTAGGGCTCCTAGTTGCGAGAATCGCAACTTCTCACTAGGTTACCCATCGCTAGGGCACCGGCTCATTTAATTTGGTTGTATTTTATTTCTAAAATTTTTGCTAAATTTTTCTTATTAATATTTGAGTTAATTATAGTCCCTCACTTTAGTTTAAATATTTTTCCATACATTCTAGCTGTCCGGACCGACACCGATCACCAGACGATGGTATCTGACTAGCTAAAGTGAGGATGTTACAACTCTTCCTCTAATAAAAATTTCGTCCTCGAAATTTACGATGCAAACAGTTGAGGAATCTGTTGCCTCATCATCTCTTCACTTTCCCAAGTTGCCTCCTCGGTGTTGTGGTGCTTCCAAAGCACTTTCACCAGTGGAATCTGCTTATGCCTCAACTCTTTTACTTCCCGAGCCAGGATTCGTATGGGTTCCTCTTCATATGTCAAATCCGGTTGTACTTCAATTTCTTCCATGGAGATTACATGTGAAGGATCGGCGGTATCGTCTCAAAGATAGACACGTGGAACACATTGTGGATCTTATCCACGGTGGTAAAGCTAGCACAGTGAGCTCACGGTCCCACACGTTCAATGACTTCATATGGGCCAATAAACCTAGGGCTCAACTTACCTTTTCTTAGAACCTCAATATTTTCTTCCATGGTGAGACTTTGAGAAACACTTTATCACCAACGGTATACTCTATCTCTTTTCTCTTGGATCGGCATAAGACTTACATCTATCGGAGGCAATCTTCGAGTTAGCTTTGATTATTTTCACTTTTTCCTCGATCTGTTTCACAGTGCAGCCCTACCAGCTTATCTTCGCCCAATTCAGTCCACACTGGAGTTCTACATTTCCTCCCATACAGTGCTTCATACGGGGCCATTTGGATGCTAGCTTGATAG
This sequence comes from Hevea brasiliensis, assembly GCF_030052815.1. Lineage (NCBI taxonomy): Eukaryota > Viridiplantae > Streptophyta > Magnoliopsida > Malpighiales > Euphorbiaceae > Hevea > Hevea brasiliensis. The sequence goes on along the minus strand of NC_079496.1, from coordinate 72,481,672 downwards.
ATATTGTTTTATGCAAATTCTGCCAGTGGAAGATATCTATCCAAACTTCACTCAAACTCATTGACACAAATCCTCAGCATAGCCTCAAGGACAATAACTATATTTCAGATTATTATTATCATTTCATTCAATATTTGCATTAGTTCAATTGGTTTCTGTTGTTTACCTGGATTACTCTTTCTGATTGCCCATCCGTTTGAGGATGAAAAGCCGTGCTGAAATGGAGTTGTGTACCCAAGGATTCATGCAACTTCTTCCAGAATCTTGATGTAAACCTTGGGTCTCGATCAGATATGATAGAAAGTGGGATTCCATGCAGTCTAACTATCTCACTGATATACAATTCTGCTAGTTTCTCCAGTGAGTAGTCAGTCCTAATCGCGAGAAAATGTCTTGACCGTCAATCTATCCACTATTACCCATACTGCATCATGCTTTCTTTGGGTGAGGGGTAGACCACTAACAAAATCCATAGTGACCCGGTCCCATTTCCATTCAGGTATGTTTATAGGCTGTAACAAACCCGATGGAACTTGATGTTCTGCCTTAACCTGCTGACATGTCAAACACTTAGTCACATAGTCAGCTATATCCCTCTTCATACCAGGCCACCAATAATGAGGCTTCAAATCATTATACATTTTTGTGCTCCCTGGGTGCATAGCATAAACACTAGTGTGTGCTTCATTCAGAATATTAGTCTTCAGTTCCCCATCATCTGGTACACACACTCTTCCTCTGTAGTATAGACACCCATTTGCTTTCATCTCATATTCGCTTTCCTTCCCCTCAGAAATTTTTCCCACAATGGCCATTAGTTTATTATCTGCCCTCTGCCCATCTTGTATTTGCTGTAGTAGGGTTGGCCTCACTTGCAACTCAGCCAAAATAGCTCCATCTTGAGCTAAGGACAATGAGCATTTAGTGATCTTAAAGCTGTGATGGACTTCCTGCTCAAAGCATCAGCCACTACATTTGCCTTCCCAGGATGATAATCTATCACACAATCATAATCCTTCAGGAATTCAATCCATCGCCTTTGTCTAAGGTTGAGCTCCTTCTGGGTTGGCAAATATTTTAGACTCTTGTGGTCTGTATAAATGTAGCATTTTTCACCATATAGATAATGCCTCCATATCTTCAGTGCGAAGATTATTGCTGCTAATTCCAGGTCATGAGTAGGGTAGTTCTGTTCATGTGGCCTTAATCGCACGGAAGCATAGGCAACCACTTTCCCTTCTTGCATCAATACACACCTAGCCCATTATGCGAGGCATCACTATAGACCACAAAGTCTTTTCACGACCTGTGTTAACACCGGTGCTTCACAACATAGCCTTCAATCTCTCAAAACTGGCTTGGCACTTGTCGTTCCAGCTAAATTTTACATTCTTATGCAACAACTTGGTCATTGGAGCAGCTATGAGAGAGAACCCCTTCACAAATCGTCTGTAATATCCAGCTAGCCCCAAGAAACTTCTGACCTCAGTTGTATTTCTAGGAGGCTTCCATTCCATCACTGCTTCTATCTTTTTGGGATCTACTCTAATCCCCTCAGCTGACACTATGTGTCCAAGAAAGGAGATCTCACTCATCCAAAAATCACACTTGGACAACTTAGCATACAGCTTCTTTTCTCGCAGGGTTTGCAGAACAATCCTCAAATGTTCATCATGTTCTTCCCTGGTCTTGGAATACACCAGAATATCATCAATAAAGACCACTACAAACCGATCTAAGTATGGATGGAAGATACGGTTCATAAGGTCCATAAATGCTGCTGGTGCATTTGTTAACCCAAACGGCATCACTAGAAATTCATAGTGCCCATACCGAGTTCTGAATGCAGTTTTTGACACATCTGTATCCTTTACCCTCAGCTGATGATATCCTGATCTGAGATCAATTTTTGAAAATACACCGGCTCCTTTCAACTGATCAAACAGATCGTCGATTCTGGGCAATGGATATTTATTCTTCACAGTTACTTTATTCAACTGCCGGTAATCAACACACAATCTCAAGGTTCCATCCTTCTTCTTCACAAATAGCACTGGAGCTCCCCACGGTGACACACTAGGGCGTATGAAACCCTTATCAAGTAACTCTTGCAACTGAGTTTTCAACTCCCTCAATTCAGTGGGTGCCATCCTATAAGGAGCAATAGAAATGGGTGCTGTACCCGGCATTACCTCAATAGCAAACTCGACTTCCCTTTCTGGTGGTAAACCAGGCAACTCCTCAGGAAACACATCTGGGAAGTCTCTTACTGTGGGTATATCACACAAGTTTGGCTTAGCTTGCCTAGTATCAACCACGTGTGCTAGGTAAGCTTCACAGCCTTTTCTCATCAATCTTCTTGCAACTGTGGCTGAGATAACATTGGACAGGAAATCTGTCCTTTCACCCACAACAGTGATCTCATTACCCTCATAAGTTTTCAGAGAAATCCTCTTCAATTTGCAATCAACTATTGCCTGATGACGTGACAACCAGTCCATTCCCAAAATCACGTCAAACTCGTGGAAGGGCAATTCAATTAGGTCTGCCGAGAATTCATACCCCTGAATCCTCAACGGGCAACCTTTATACACCTTATTCACTACCACACTGTGGCCTAGTGGATTTGTGACCAGAATGTCTTGATCACTCTCCTCTACTGAAACTCCCCTCTCTATGGGTAGTTTGATGCAAATGTAGGAATGAGTGGATCCTGGATCCACCAATGCATGTACAGAAGTGTTGTAGAGGGAAAACGTACCCCTGATGACATCCGGGGCATCTTGCTCCTCCTGAGCTCTGATGGCATAAGCCCTAGCTGGCATTCTAGTGTCTGGCCTCTCAGCTGACTCGGATGCAGGCCTTAGTGATGGACCAGCTACCTCAGGTTTACCAGGCTTCCTACCTCTTTGTGGTGCAGGAGCAGGTCTGTTAGTTTGTGTTGGAGCAACTGTAGTAATCCTCTTCGGACAATTCTTGATCTGATGTTCTGTTGATCCACACCGTAAGCATGCACCAGTCACTCGCCAACATTCCCCCTTATGCCACTTCTCTTGTGAGCGAGAAGATGCAGGGGCTGGTCCCCTAAACACCGTCCCTGGAGAGCTGCCCATTGATGGTGTGGACTGGCCTCTCCTAGGTGTAAGCGTGGTGCAGGCCCCTGAGACCACGACCTGTGGTGGTCCTGAACTCGAGCAGAGGACCCTTACTCTTCTTCTTTGGGAGCAGAGAATGCCACCGGACCTCTCTTCTGTCTTTCCCTTCTATTTTGTTCATTAATTCTAACTCTTTCCACTTTTGATGCAAAGATCCACTAGTTTAGAAAAATCGTAATCTCGGTCGTGATCATGACTTTGATGTTGTCATTGAGCCCTTCCTCAAACCGTCTGCACCTCTCTGCCTCAGTAGGAACTATCTCCCTCCCATACCGGCTCAGTCTGACAAATTCACGCTCATACTCAGCTACTGACAACTGTCTCTGTCTCAGACTGATAAATTCCCTTCTTCGCTCCTCTAAATATACTTTGCTAATATACTTCTTCCTGAACTCCGCAAGGAAGAATTCCCAGGTAATTCGTTCCGGTTGCACCTCACTGGTTACTGTGTCCCACCACTGATACGCGTCATCTTGAAGTAGGGACACAGCACCCACCAGGTTCTGCTCAGGGGTGCAGTTTAGCTGTTTCAGTACTCTGATGGTTCTGTCCAACCAATTTTCCGCAGCCATGGGATCATCCTCCCTCTTCCCAAAGAAGTCTACAGCCCCATGTTTCCGTAATTTCTCCAGATGAGATTTTTGTGGTGCTGGTGGAGGTTGTGGCTGTGGTTGTGGTGGTGGAATTGCCCCCATCATTTGCCGATAGAATTCGGTCATTTGTTGAAATAAGCATAAGCGAGGTTGAGCAGTGCCTCACCGGGTGGAGCGATTCTCCCCTGCACTCAGCCCTTGGTGGAGCATGACTCTCCACCTCTTCATCAACTGCTCTTTGCGAAGCAGGATCCATGTCCTATTCAAAATAAGAAGACAAACAGACTGCATCAGTGTCACCTCAACATTTACAAATGCAATGCAATGGTATGTACTCTATCTAGGCCCAGAAACGCCTAAACCGAAGCTCTGATACCACTAAATGTGACACCCCTTACCCGTCTACAGTGTAGCCGAGCAAGTTATGCCACTCAGTGTGTCGGAACATCAATTCATGTTTTAATTTCAATTTATCCCTTATTATTTATTTATTTACAATTTTTGAAAAAAAATCTATATTTACCGCAAATTTTATAGAAAATCCGTGAGTCTGCATTGTATTTTGGAAAAGCAGTTCTTACACTGTTTAAAAACACTCCCAATATAATTACAATCTCAATCTCAATCATTTCTCAAATCAATTCAGTATTCCAAAATTTACATTCAACTCATATTCACCAAGTTCAATGAGAAATACTCATATTTAATTCTGAACACAGTTCATAGATAATTACAGCAAAAATATAAGTACATGAGTTTATAATGTACATAACAAAAGTTTACAAAATACAAAATAACAAAATATCAAAATATCCCAGATGGCCTAATGTCCTACCAAATGCACTGCAATGTGAGGTGACTCTGAACTCTGTGTGCAGATATGATGGCTCACCCAGTATGCGGTCTACTGGACTCCCCAGCTAAATCTCCAGTACCTGCGCGTGGCAAAAGCGACGCGCTAAGCAATTCTGCTTAGTGGTGACAATATAAAATAGAATAAAATAAAATATAATAAAATATGCAGAATGTAGGTTTACATTTTTGGGTGGACTAAATTTCAAATATTTATTGCAATATTATTCGATTAAAGTTGAGTAAGATTTATTAACACTGCCCGAGTAACCTATACTAGTTGACTGGACTGGATAAACGGGTAAACTGGCACAGGGTACTAAGTACCTCGGACCATCACACCATCGGTCACATTGTGTCTCCCGGTGTGCAATAATAAGCTGTAATAATTATCGGGGGTTAAACCCAAGTATAACAACTCACTGTCATAGCCAAAGGCTATTATGTTACAGAATGGCATGGGATGCCATGAAATACAGAACGGCATGAAGCCATATGCAGTACTGCTAACAGAACCCTATTGGCATGCCAACCTATCCAAGCCAATCACATTAGGACTACTAGGGCATTTAACACTTTTAATTTGTGTAATTCTTTGAAATTGAAATTTTAATGATTACTATTCATTTCATTAGTCAACTTTACAGTGGTATTTTGGAAAAGTGATCAACATGAAAGTTGTTCCTTATTTTGTCTAGATGAATTTCGTTTTTTGAATCACTCCATTTGGAGTTTTGTAGCTCAAGTTATGGCCTAAACACCATAACTGGCCGGATTGGGCAGATTCAAAATTCTGGGCTAAACTGATTCTGCCAGATTTGGTGTCTCAAGTTTGGTTGGCAATTTGACTAGGTTATGATCATAATTTGGGTCAGGTTTCTTCATGAAAGTTGTTGGTCTATATGTCACCTTGTTGCTGGTAAAATTTCAGGTCAATTGGACCTTTCTACATTGAGTTATGGCCAAATGACCAAACACTGTTCATTTGGTCATTTTGCCCAGGCAGAGTGCAGGTCACCCGAATTAGGGCAAGCTTTTGGTCAAGTTGGTTTGGTTTTCTGGGCATGGTTTCTTCATCAAAGTTGTGCCATTATGTGTCTAGTTTTATGTCCAATTGGCCAAACACCAATTGAACCTCTACAGTTCAAGTTATGGCTGTCCAAACAGGCTGGACTCACAGCCACACCTGCAGGTCACCCAAGGCAGCCACTCCAACCTCAAATCCCACAACCCAATTCACTTCATTTCTGGTTCAAACCAAACCAAATGGTCACTAATTGACATTAAAACCTACTTCTATCATCACAAGATCAAAGTCTCATTTTCCCCCCTCCAAACCCTAATTCAACATTATCAAACTTGCATTTTCACTTTATTTCTTCAATCTACTTAGCAAATACACATTGTGGGCAGCCCCAATACCCTTTTAACTTCATTAAACTCAACACCATCAAACCCTAACCATGACTGCCAAAAATAAGGGATGGCATACCAATTTCTTTCATCAAGTTTCTTTGTCATTTAATCACCAAAATAATGCTTAAACATGGAATTGAATTTAAATTTAAGGTTTTGGTCACTAACCTCTTTTAGCTCAAATCCAAGCCAACCAAAACTTTAATTTTTCTTCAAGATTTTGCTGCCCAAAGCTTCCTCAAGGTGTGGGGTGAATTTTTTGTGAAGACAACTAGGGCTTTTATGGTGTGGAAGCTAGGGAAAATCAAGCTTGAAAAAGCTTGTCCATGGAGGTTAGGGAAAATTGGTTTACGGCAAGGAAGAAGAGGAAATGGATATCTAATTTCTTGTTCTCATTTTTCAGCCCATTTTGTCTTTTTAAACATATTTATGCCATGTGTCAACACTTGAGTGGGTGAAGGCACACTAATGACATCATGTGATGTCATAAATTCCCATTTAATTCATTTTTTTTTTCTTTTCTTTTCTACTCATTTTCAATTCAACTTTTAGTAATATTTATTCACATTTTATGTCATAATAATTATTTACTTAACTGGACAAGTCGGTCAAAAATCACCTCTGAAGGCGAAATGACCAAAATGCCCTCCGTTTGGCTTAACGGGCCAAAATTGTCTGTACCGATTGAAAAATTTTTCTAAGTATTTTCTTGGCATTCTAATGCCATAAGAACCTCAATAACCCTTCTCTGGAGTCCCAAAAATTATTTTATAATTTTTCCCCCGGGTCTAGGGCTCCTAGTTGCGAGAACCGCAACTTCTCACTAGGTTACCCATCGCTAGGGCACCGGCTCATTTAATTTGGTTGTATTTTATTTCTAAAATTTTTGCTAAATTTTTCTTATTAATATTTGAGTTAATTATAGTCCCTCACTTTAGTTTAAATATTTTTCCATACATTCTAGCTGTCCGGACCGACACCGATCACCGGAACAGTAGACTGTACGGACTAGCTAAAGTGAGGATGTTACACTCCTTGAATAAACCAATATATCATATATGAATATCACAACAAACTAATCGAGGTATGGTATGAAGATAGTGTTCATCAGATCCATAAAAGCAGCTGGAGCATTAGTTAACCCGAATGGCATGACCAAGAACTCATAATGGCCATAGCGGGTTCTAAAGACGGTTTTAGGAATACTCTGCTCTTGTACTTTCAACTGATAATAACACGATCTCAGGTCAATCTTGGATAACACAGCTGCACCCCTCAACTGATCAAACAAATCATCAATGCAGGGTAATGGATATCTATTCTTTATTGTCACCTTATTCAACTGCCGGTAGTCAATACATAAGAGGAGAGTGCCATCTTTCTTCTTAATAAACAACAATGGCGCTCCCTAAGGTGACACACTAGGACAGATAAAGCCCTTGTCAAGCAGCTCTTGCAAATGCACTTTCAGCTCTTTCAATTCTGCTGGTGCCATACTATATGGTGTTATGGAGATTGGGTCCACACCAGGCATAACATCAATTTCAAACTGCACTTCTCTTTCTGGAGGTAATCCTGGAAACTCATCAGGAAATACATTTGAAAAGTCACATATTGTAGGGATGTCCCTCAGTGCTGGACTCCCCACTTAGGTGTCTATCATATGTGCCAAGTATGCTTCACACCCCTTTCTGATCATCCTTCTGGCTAGTGCAGCTGAAATGATGTTTGATGGCAGTAACTGCCTCTCCCTATGTATTACCACATCACCGTACAGAAGGAGACTAAAAGTGACTATCTTTAATCTACAGTCGATCATGGCATGATGCCTAGCTAACCAATCCATGGCCATTATGATATCATAATCTCTAAAGGGAATTTCAATCAAATATAATAGAAAAACATGTCTTTGGATCACCAAAGGACAATCTCTATATTTTCAGTTGATCGAGACCTCTTATCCTAATAGACTAGTTACTAGCACTTCAAAACCCATTTTGACACATGGAACAGTAAGTAAACTGACTATGCTAGCACTAGCATATGAGTGGGTAGAACCTGGATCAAACAACACAAAGACATTCTAATCAGAGATAGAGAATGTACCGACTACAATATCAGAAGTTTCAGCCTCTTCCCACTGTCTCATCGTGTAAACTCTGGTCGGAGCACTCCCTTGTGCTGATTGGCTAACGGTACCCTAACTGCCAGAAGCATTGCCTCTACCTCTGCCTCTTCCTCTACTAACTGGTTATAAACCTCTGGTAGCAGAACTCTGAATAGATCCCTCAGCAGTAGTAGGAGCTGGCCCAAATCTTTGGGCACTGGTGCAGTCCTTAGTGAGATGGCCCGTACCTCCACAGTTAAAGTAAGCTCCTGTTGCCTAATAACATTCTCCCCCATGAGTCTTGCCACATGTCTCATAGGGGCGAGGAGCATATGAACTCCTGCTCGACTGCTAACCAGATCTAGGGGGTCTCTGTCCAGAGAATCTGCCCCTTCCAAACCTTCCCCCTCTACCTCTGCTTGGTCCCTTAAATTTCTTCCTTTTTCCTGTATTGCCATTGGAACTTTATTCAACTGATTTTTCACCTTTTTCTTTCTCTGATTTTTCAGTCTTCTCAAATTTCTCTTTCACTGATGTCGCTTCTAATTCAATTCTTTCTAACTCAAGTGCCTGAGAGATGAGCTCAGAGAAGTTACTGTGTCTGAATCCCACTACTTACATCCTCAGACTGGGCTTCAAACCGGTCTTAAATCTCTTGCACCTTTCTTTGCTTGTAAACAAGAGACTCCCAGCATAGTGGCTTAAGCAGGAGAACTCCCTCTCATACACTACCACTGATCTGTTGCCTTGTTTCAGACTTAGAAATTCTTGCAATTTTTGATCCACATATGCATCTGGGACATATTTCTGTCTGAACTCTCTGATGAAGTTGTCCCAGGTCAAACTGGTGGTCCTGCTAAACTGTGGGAGATGGTTTTCCACCAGTCATACGTATCCTTTTAAAGTTGTAACACCCCTATGTTCGGTGGTGCGTTCCACTGTTCCTGTGACCAGTATTGTCCAGACAGCTAGGATGCCTAGAACTACACTTCGATATGAGTGAGGAGACATAAAATAATGAAATACAAGAAAAGACAATGCAAGAAAGACAAAGGAAAAATAATAGTAAAGAAATACAACCAAGTTAAGCGAGCCGAGAACTCTAGCGATGGGTGACCGCACCGGGAAGTCGCGGTATAGACCGTTGACTAGCCCTGGACCGTGGGGAACCTTGGAAAATATTTTTAGGACTTAAATAGACCCCTATTGAAGTATAAATATACCATTAGAAATATCAAAGAAAAATTAATTAATTAGTACAAAGAAAAGTGAGAAATCGAAAAACGGACAAAACCTAGTGTTACCAAAAAATCGAGATGTAACCCGAACAGGGGCATTGTGGTCATTTGACATCCCGAGTTGTCTTTTGACCTAAATGTCCACTAAAAATAAATAATATTACACTTGGAAAATATAATGAAAAATTAAATTAGTGGTACCTAATGTAAATAGCAAAAATGGGGTTTAAATGGAGTAATTAACACTTTAAAACATATTAAATCATTAAACTATGGTGAGTGGAGCACTATGGGATTAAACAATCACTATGTGGGCAGGTGTAAACCCACTAAGCATTTCACCTTCTTCATTCATTCTTCCATGCCGAAATGAAGAGCTCCAAATCCACCATTGCCGAATTGCTTGAAGCTTCCTAATCTCCTCCATTTCCACCTCCAAACACCAAAGTCACTTCACTAATTTTGATCCCCACCTCACAAGGAAGAAGTAGATACTAAATTCATGGGAGTTTGGTGAAGATTTAACAAGCCTCATCAATAGGTAAGTTTGTGTTTTTTATTATTGTTTTGTTAAAGTTTGTAAGGATGTTATGGGTATTTGATTTATGGAGAGATTTTTGAGGTTTGATGTTTAAAGGGGGATGTGTACTTTTGGCAACCATGGAAACTCCTTGAAGGCAGTTTATTTTTGCTTGTAAATGGTAGATTAAAGGGTTGATTAAATGTTTATGTGTGTAGGAAATTATTTGGGTGATGTATACTTAGTATATGCGAATGTGTGTTTGAAATTTGAAGCTTGGAAATTAATGGAATGTAATGCATGAATCGACAGTCTGGTTTGGTGAACCATAAGGATGTTATTTCATGTTTGGATTATGGAATATTAATGTTGAATTGTGATAGTTGTTATGCCAGCTTGGGTATATGCGTGATGGTGTGAGGTTGGACATGTAAATGAGCATGATTAGGTGATTAAATTGTTGTGAGTTTCACAAATTCTGCACTATATGGTGTATGTTGAGTGTGATTATAAGCTGCCAAAATGATCAACAATATGTTTTAAAATATGTTTAGGTTATGGTACAAACCAGATTGGGTAAGAATGTGTAAATTGGTAAATGCTAAAAGTGATCTTTGATGAGTAATAAAGGAAATGCAATAGGGCAGTTAGGTTTTGGGCTTAGAACTTTAAGTGTTTGGCTCCAATTGGTATGAGACCAATTGGAGGTGAAACTAGGCACAAAATGTGCCAACTTTCATTAAGGAAGCTTGCCAAAATTTTGCTTGTAAGGTAACTTGAAAAGTGACCAAATCCGGATTAGTGCAATTAAGGCCTGAAAATTTACCATTTGGGCAGCAGTTAGTGTTTAGGCCATAACTCACTCAAACCAGGTCCAATTTACCTGAAATTTTAGACATGAATAGTTAAGACCTATATCTACAAGTCTTATGAAGACACCAAAGCCCAGAAATGACCAGAAGCAAGTCAAACAGCTTGCACAAGTTCGGGTCCAAAAACTGGCCGAACCAAAATTGTCCTAAAATGACCTAAAGAGACCAATTTTGATGCATTTTGACCAGCAATAGTAAAATGGCCATAACTTGGCCTACGTAACTCAGAATGACCTGAAATTTTGCCCCGCGTGCAATAAGACGTAGATCTACAAGTTTATAGTTTTGACTGAAACCCGAAAACCAAGGGAACTAGGTCGTTCGGCTAGGTCAAACTAGTATCTCGGAATCTAACAAATTGCAATAAAATGCAAAATACATGGAAATGAATTTGGTAACATGTATCAAACCTAAAGGACTATTGAATGTGACATATTAGTAACATTAAAACCGAATTTACCTAGAACGCATCGAGGGTCGACATATTAGGTTGATTAAGCAAATAATAGAATTCAGTGAATTAATTATCAAGCATTATCGTTAGAGACAGTTTAAATGAGTACTGAAACACTTCAAATTGTGTTTCTCAGTTAGCAAAGACTCAGGAAAAGGGAAGGAAACACTAAGTCAAGGCCAGGAGACAATTATCAAAGGTTTGTGCACAACAGCTATTTCTTTTGAATTTTTCAATTGAAATGAATTATGACTATTTGTACATTATTGTTTTAAATTGTGGAAAGGTGTTTGGATTGATACTTATTACATGAAAAACATTGTAAATGGTTTGAAACTGTGAAAAATTGTTTGAATGATACTGATGGATATTTATTGATTGAAAAGTATTGGAAATGGTTTGAAACCACAACTATCATGTATATTGATTGTATTCCTCGCTAGCTTGTCTAGTGGGACGAATTGAATTCCCTCTCTTGCTGTAGTGTTGAGGTGTGTGCCTGTTGAGGACGAATAGAATGAATACTCATATTTTTGCTAGCTAGCTATGTTATTCCTCATTAGCCATCGGCTTTTGGGACGAATTGAATACCTCATTAGCCATCCTCTTTTGGGACGAATTGTGCTTTGGAACATGATTAAGCTGTGTGTGATTTATTGATATGTATTACGAGATTGTGAAATGGAATTTAAATTCTTATTGACATTCACTGTCTTTTGAATTTAACCATGATTTAATTTATTGAAATTTATTATGATATTGTGAAATGGAGTTTAAATTCTTATTGACATTCACTGTCTTTTAATTTAACCATGATTTGATTTATTGAAATTTATTGTGATATTGAGAAATGGAGTTTAAATTCTTGTTGACATTTACTATCTTGAATTTAAGTATGGTTTTAAGTATCCACTATTTATTTAACTTATGATTTGTGATTTAAAGTTGTATTTGGTTAATGTTGTGCACCACTGAGACAATGTCTCAGTGATAGCTTTCATTGCTATCACAGGTAGACAGACGGACAAGGCAGCAGATTAGGCTGCTAGTGCATTCAGTGAGAGACCATCGGGTATATTGAGTATACCACATTTTTGCATTTTGTACTGTAATGTATGTTCACTATATGTATATAATGTTCTTGGTTTTGAGCAGTTGTAAATTAAAATGTACATTGAAGTTATAAAATAAATTATGAGTTATTTTGGCTTGTAAAATTTGAGTTGAGAAATATATTGTGTTGTTTAACTGTTGGAGTTGAGATTGAGAAATATATTTGAAGTGCTTTTTACAGGTTTTCTGAAGAACTGTTTTATTCAAAATATAGAGGACACTCTGCTAAAATTTTTACAGAAATTCCTAACAATTCAAATGTGTCATCTGTTTCACTTCAGTTCAAAATTTTTTTTAACACCTGTAAATAGTGCTCACCACTGTAAAAAGAAGTAAGAAAAGTTTTAAAATCTCTTTTAGTATATTTAATGGGTTATCTGTAGACGAAGTTGGTAATTCATTAGGTATACTATGGGATCATGTTGTGCCTTACAAAGGGGTAGGGTGTGACATGTTTTAGTGGTATCAGAGCTAGTTTTTAAATTCTGTTTTCACCTATTATTTGAATATTCTTTCTTCATAGTACAACTGCTCAATATCATTATTTGATACACACAGTACATTACATTATAAATATGCACTAACAAGAGGAAATCTCCTTGTGTTATTTGTTCAGGAGGTCTAAGATCCTCGCATTGACAATGGAAGAGGGTGATCACTCAGTCGATCAATCTATAGAGGCTGAGGTGCAAGGGGATGCCCCAGCCCTACACAATGTCAGTGCTTCAGCAGCACTAGCCCCCGCAGTACCGTAGTTTCCTGCTCAGTTCGCTCAGCATATGGCTGCAATGTTTCAACAAATGGCTGGTAATGTGCCTACTCAAGTCCTAATACAAACACCAGTGGTACAACCACAGTCTTCTGCTAGGCAGTATGACAAATTGATGAAATATGGGGCTACAGAGTTCAAGAGGACAGTAGATCCTCTAGAGGCAGAACAGTGGTTAGAGAGGATGGATAGGGTATTCAAGAAACTGCACTGCACAGAGGAGCTCATATTTGAATATTCAGTATCTTTGCTACAGGGGGATGCTTATGACTGGTGGAAAACCATTCCCCACAGTCTGGTAGAACCTGCAGTGTTAACATGGAATGATTTTCTCAGGGAATTCAGACAAAAATATGTTCCTGATGCTTATGTAGATCAGAAGTTACAAGAGTTCCTAAGTCTGAAACAGGGGAGCAGATCAGTGGCTGAGTATGAAAGAGAATTTTCCCGCCTGAGCCATTATGCAGTAAGTCTACTTTCTACCAGCAAGGAGAGATGCAAGAGGTTTGACACCGGCTTGAAGCCCAGTATCAGATTATAAGTAGTCGGATTCAAACACACTAACTTCTCTGAACTTGTTTCTCAAGTCCTAGAATTGGAAAGAATTGAGTCTGAAGCTGCTCCTGAGAAAAAGAAATCAGAGAAGACAGAGAAAGAGAGAAAATCAGTAGAATAGAGTTCCAGTGGCCCTACCGGAAAGAGGAAGAACCATGGGGGACACAGCAGAGGTGGCAAGAAGTCTGGTAGGAGAAGATATTCAGGATAAAAACCTCCTCTATCTGGTTAGCAGAGTACCAGAGGTTCCTACCCTCCCCACCAATGTGAAACTTGTGGAAGAAATCATAGTGGGATATGCTATAAGGCTATTGGAGCCTGTTATAATTATGGAGGCATAGGACACTTTGCCAAGGACTGCACCAGTAGTCGCAGAGTTGGACCACCTCCTACTACTGCAGAAGGGTCGATTGAGCCACATCACGAAGTTCACAACCACCCAGCAGAGGTAGAGGCAGGGGTAGAGGTAGCCCAGCAGGCAGCCAAGGCACAGTGAAACAATCAGAGTAAGACAGTGCTCCAATCAGAATCTATGCAATGAGACAGATAGAAGAGGCCGAGACATTTGATGTTGTGGCTGGTACCTTCTCAACTTTTAATCAAGATCTGTTTGTATTATTTGATCCGGGTTCTACCCATTCTTATGTGAGTGCTAGCATCATTGATTGCATTGCTGTTCCATGTACAAAAATGGACTTTGAGGTGCTAGTAACAAGTCCGTTAGGACAGGAGGTCAGGGTTAATAGAATGTGTAGGGATTGTCCTTTGGTGATCCAAGGACACACTTTTTTGTCTGTTTTGATTGAAATGCCCTTCAGAGATTATGATATCATCTTAGGCATGGATTGGTTAGCCAGGCACCATGCGATGATTGACTGTAGACTGAAGACAGTCACTTTTGGTCTTCCTCAGTATGGTGATGTAGTAATACATGGGGAGAGGCAGTTATTGCCATCAAACATTATTTCAGCTGTACTAGCCAGAGAAATGATCAGAAACGGGTGTGAAGCATACTTGGCACATGTGGTAGACACCCAAGTGGGGAGCCCAGCATTGAAAGACATCCCTATAGTATATGACTTTCCAGATGTGTTTCCTGATGAATTGCTAGGATTACCTCCAGAAAGAGAATTGCAGTTTGAAATTAATGTTATACCTCGTGTGGATCCAATCTCCATAACACCGTACAGAATGGCACCAGCAGAGTTGAAGGAGTTGAAAGTACAATTGCAAGAACTACTTGAAAAGGGCTTTATCCGCCCTAGTGTGTCACCTTGGGGAGCACCAGTATTGTTTGTTAAGAAGAAAGATGGCACTCTTCGCTTATGTATTGACTACCGGCAGTTGAATAAGGTGACAATAAAGAACAGATATCCATTGCCTCGCATTGATGATCTGTTTGATCAGTTGAAGGGTGCAGCTATATTCTCCAAAATTGATTTGCGATCTGGTTATTATCAGTTGAAGGTGCAAGAGCAGAGTATTCCAAAAACTGCTTTCACAACTCGGTATGGCCACTATGAATTTCTAGTAATGCCATTCGGGTTAACAAATGCTCCAGCTGCTTTTATGGATCTGATAAACACTATCTTCAGACCATATCTCGATCAATTTGTGCTGGTGTTTATTGATGACATTTTGATATATTCGAGGAATGCAGAGGAGTATGATAGACATCTGCGGATTGTATTGCAGACTTTAAGGGAGAAACAGCTATACGCCAAATTGTCAAAATGTGAATTTTAGCTGAAAGAAATCTCCTTTTTAGGACATGTTGTGTCAGCTGAAGGGATCAAGGTAGATTCCAGCAAGGTATAAGCTATCCTTAATTGGAAGCGCCGGGAATATCACGTAAATTCACGATTTTAGGTTTAGCTGGATATTACCGTCAGTTTGTGAAAGGGTTTTCTATGTTATCTTCTCCACTGACCAAGCTACTTCGGAAAGATGTAAAATTTCAGTGGACTGATAAAAGCCAGCAGAGTTTTGATGAGTTGAAGAGGTGTTTGACTGAAGCTCCAGTCCTCACTTTACCTACTCTGGGTAAAGAATACACAGTTTATAGTGATGCTTCTCACAATGGGTTAGGCTGTGTACTGATGCAAGATCGGAATGTCATTGCTTATGCATCACACCAGCTGAAACCGCATGAGAGGAACTACCCAACACATGATTTGGAGCTAGCAGCTATTGTTTTTGCTCTGAAGATCTGGAGACACTATTTGTATGGGGAGAAATGTTACATTTACACAGATCACAAGAGCTTGAAGTACTTAGGCACCTAGAAGGAATTGAATTTGAGGCAGAGGAGATGGTTAGAACTGATTAAAGACTATGATTATTTAATAGACTATCAGCCAGGGAAAGCAAATGTGGTGGCTGACACCTTAAGTCGCAAGACTATGGCAAGTCTCAGAGTTTCTCCTTTGTCCATGGTATATGAATTGAAAGCACAGCATGCCAGTTTAGAGATTGATGATGAGGGACAGACAGTAGTTGTATGGCATGTACAGCTAGTGTTGATTAATCAGATCAGAATGGCTGCTCAGAATGATGTTAAATATCAGAAGCTACTGAAAGAAGTCCAGCAGGGCAAGAAACCTGAATTTTCTGTGAAAGATGATGGTTTATTGCTATATCAGGGCAGAATGTGCGTTCCTAATGATGCAGAATTGAGACAAATCATTATGAAGGAAGCACATGAGTCTCCTTTTGCTATGCACCCTGGTGGAACTAAAATATACAGAGGGCTGAAAGAGCATTACTGGTAGATGGGTATGAAGAGAGATATAGCTGAATTTGTTTCCAAGTGCCTAACTTATCAGCAAGTAAACGCAGAACATCAAGTTCTAGCTGGGTTGTTACATCCTTTGCCAGTACCAGAGTGGAAATGGGAACGGATAACTATGGATTTTGTTACGGGACTTCTGAGGACACAGAATAGTCATGATGCAGTATGGGTTATAGTTGACAGACTAACCAAGTTTGCTCACTTTTTGCCAGTTCGAATGGACTATAGCCTGGAAAGTTTGGCCAGATTGTACATATATGAGATTGTAAAACTGCATGGAGTGCCAGTATCAATTGTGTCTGACAGAGATCCTAGGTTCACTTCTAGATTCTGGGGTAGTCTTCAGAGAGCCCTAGGAACTAGATTGACCTTTAGCACAGCATTCCACCCACAAACAAATGGCCAGTCTGAAAGGGTAATTCAGATATTGGAGGATATGCTACGGGCTTGTGTGATTGAGTTTGAAGGTAGTTGGGATACACACTTGCCTTTGATTGAGTTTGCTTATAACAACAGCTACCAATCAAGCATTGGGATGCCTCCATATGAAGCTTTGTATGGCAGAAAGTGCAAAACTCCCATATGTTGTGATGAAGTAGGTGAAAGGAAGATGATTGGGCCAGAAATTGTTCAGCAGACAGAGGAAAAGATCAGATTGATCAGAGATAGACTCAAGGCTGCATCAGACCGTCAGAAGTCCTATGTGGATCTGAAGAGAAGAGACATTGAATATGCAGTGCGTGATAAGGTATTCCTCAAAGTTTCTCCTTGGAAGAGGATTATGAGATTTGGCAGAAAGGGAAAACTGAGTCCTCGTTTCATCGAACCATATGAGGTTCTGGAAAGAGTGGGTCCTCTGGCATATCGATTGGCATTACCTCTAGAGTTAGCAAGGATACACAGTGTCTTCCATGTGTCCATGTTAAGGAGGTACAGATCAGACCCATCTCATGTACTATCAGTTGAAGAAATTGAGGTAAATCCAGACCTCCCCTATGAGGAAGAACCCATAGAAATTCTGGCTTATGAGGTGAAGCAGCTGAGAAATAAACAGATACACCTAGTTAAAGTGCTGTGGAACCATCATTCAGGCTAGGAAGCTACTTGGAAACGTGAAGAGGATATGAGGAGACATCACCCACATCTATTCAGAGACTAAAACCAGATAAAATTTCGAGACGAAATTTGTTTTAAGGGGGGGAGAATTGTAACACCCCTATGTTCGGTGGTGCGTTCTACTGTTCCTGTGACCAGTGTTGTCCGGACAGCTGGGATGCCTAGAACTACACTTCAATATGAGTGAGGAGATATAAAATAATGAAATACAAGAAAAGAAAATACAAGAAAGACAAAGGAAAAATAATAGTAAAGAAATGCAACCAAGTTAAGCGAGCCGAGAACTCTAGCGATGGGTGACCGCACCGGGAAGTCGCAGCGTAAACTGTTGACTAGCCCTGGACCATAGGGAACCCTAGAAAATATTTTTAGGACTTAAATAGACCCCTATTGAATTATAAATACCATTAGAAATATCAAAGAAAAATTAATTAATTAGTACAAAGAAAAGTGAGAAATCGATAAATGGACAGAACCCGGTGTTACCGAAAAATCGAGAATGCAACCCGAACAGGGGCATCGTGGTCATTTGACACCCCGAGTTGTCTTTTGACCTAAATGTCCATTAAAAATAAATAACATTACACTAGGAAAATATAATGAAAAATTAAATTAGTGGTACCTAATGTAAATAGCAAAAATGGGGTATAAATGGAGTAATTAACACTTTAAAACATATTAAATCATTAAACTATGGTGAGTGGAGCACTATGGGATTAAACAATCACTATGTGGGTAGGTGTAAACCCACTAAGCATTTCACCTTCTTCATTCATTCTTCCATGCCGAAATGAAGAGCTCCAAATCCACCATTGCCGAATTGCTTGAAGCTTCCTAATCTCCTCCATTTCCACCTCCAAACACCAAAGTCACTTCACTAATTTTGATCCCCACCTCACAAGGAAGAAGTAGATACTAAATTCAAGGGAGTTTGGTGAAGATTTAACAAGCCTCATCAATAGGTAAGTTTGTGTTTTTTATTATTGTTTTATTAAAGTTTGTAAGGATGTTATGGGTATTTGATTTATGGAGAGATTTTTGAGGTTTGATATTTAAAGGGGGATGTGTACTTTCGGCAGCCATGGAAACTCCTTGAAGACAGTTTATTTTTGCTTGGAAATGGTAGATTAAAGGGTTGATTAAATGTTTATGTGTGTAGGAAATTATTTGGGTGATGTATACTTAGTATATGTGAATGTGTATTTGAAATTTGAAGCTTGGAAATTAATGGAATGTAATGCATGAATCGACAGCCTGGTTTGGTGAACCATAAGGATTTTATTTCATGTTTGGATTATGGAATATTAATGTTGAATTGTGATAGTTATTATGGAAGCTTGGGTATATGTGTGATGGTGTGAGGTTGGACATGTAAATGAGCATGATTAGGTGATTAAATTATTGTAAGTGAGTTTGACAAATTCTGCACTATATGGTGTATGTTAAGTGTGATTATAAGCTGCCAAAATGATCAACAATATGTTGTAAAATATGTTTAGGTTATGGTACAAACCAGATTGGGTAAGAATGTGTAAATTGGTAAATGCTAAAAGTGATCTTTGATGAGTAATAAAGGAAATGTAATAGGGCAGTTAGGTTTTGGGCTTAGAACTTTAAGTGTGTGGCTCCAATTGGTATGAGACCAATTGGAGGTGAAACTAGGCACAAAATGTGCCAACTTTCATTAAGGAAGCTTGCCAAAATTTTGCTTTTAAGGTAACTTGAAAAGTGACCAAATCTGGATTAGGCAATTAAGGCCTGAAAATTTACCATTTGAGCAGCAGTTAGTTTTTAGGCCATAACTCACTCAAAACAAGTAAAATTGACCTGAAATTTTAACCATGAATAGTTAAGACCTATATCTACAAGTCTTATGAAGATACCAAAGCCCAGAAATGAACATAAGCAAGTCAAACAGCTTGCACAAGTTCCGGTCCAAAAACTCGCCGAACCAAAATTGACCTAAAATGACCTAAAGAGACCAATTTTGATGCATTTTGACCAGCAATAGTAAAATGGCCATAACTTGGTCTACTTAACTCAGAATGACCTGAAATTTTTCCCCGCATGCAATAAGACATAGATCTACAAGTTTGTGGTTTCGACCGAAACCCGAAAACCGAGGGAACTAGGTCGTCCGGCTAGGTCAAACTAGTATCTCGGAATCCAACAAATTGCAATAAAATGCAAAATACATGGAAACGAATTTGGTAACATGTACCAAACCTAAAAGACTATTTAATGTGACATATTAGGAACATTAAAACCTAATTTACCTAGAACGCATCAAGGGTCGACATATTAGGTTGACTAAGCAAATAATAGAATTCAGTGAATTAATTATCAAGCATTATCATTAGAGACAGTTTAAATGAGTATTGAAACACTTCAAATTGTGTTTCTCAGTTAGCAGAGACTCAGGAAAAGGGAAGGAAACACTGAGTCAAGGCCAGGAGACAATTATCAGAGGTTTTTGCACAACAGCTATTTCTTTAAAATTTTTCAATTGAAATGAATTATGACTATTTGTGCATTATTGTTTTAAATTGTGGAAAGGTGTTTGGATGGATACTTATTACTTGAAAAACATTGTAAATGGTTTGAAACTGTGAAAAATTGTTTGAATCATACTGATGGATATTTATTGATTGAAAAGCATTGGAAATGGTTTGAAACCACAGCTATCATGTATATTGATTGTATTCCTCGCTAGCTTGTCTAGTGGGACGAATTGAATTCCCTCTCTGGCTGAAGTGTTGAGATGTGTACCTATTGAGGACGAATAGAATGAGTACTCATATTTTTGCTAGCTAGCTATGTTATTCCTCATTAGCCATCGGCTTTTGGGACGAATTGAACTTTGGAACATGATTAAGCTGTGTGTGATTTATTGATATGTATTATGAGATTGTGAAACGGAGTTTAAATTCTTATTGACATTCACTGTCTTTTGAATTTAACTATGATTTAATTTATTGAAATTTATTGTGATATTGTGAAATGGAGTTTAAATTCTTATTGACATTCACTGTCTTTTGAATTTAACCATGATTTGATTTATTAAAATTTATTGTGATATTGAGAAATGGAGTTTAAATTCTTGTTGACATTTACTGTCTTGAATTTAAGTATGGTTTTAAGTATCCACTATTTATTTAACTTATGATTTGTGATTTAAAGTTGTATTTGGTTAATGTTGTGCACCACTGAGACAATGTCTCAGCGATAGCTTTCATTCTTTGTCGCAGTAGACAGACCAAACAGGCGTGATTAGGCTGCTAGTGCATTCAGCAAGAGATCATCGGGTATATTGAGTATACCACATTTTTTGCATTTTGTACTATAATGTATGTTTAATGTATGTATATAATGTTTTTGTTTTTGAGCAGTTGTAAATTAAAATGTACATTGAAGTTGTAAAATAAATTATGAGTTATTTTGGCTTGTAAAATTTGTACTGTATTTCTTTATCTCAGCCTTTGAAAAATTATTGTGGATTTGAGTTGAGAAATATATTGTGCTGTTTAACTGTTGGAGTTGAGATTGAGAAATATATTTGAAGTGCTTTTTACAGGTTTTCTGAAGAACTGTTTTATTCAAAATATAGAGGACACTGCGCTAACATTTTTATAGAAATTCCTAACAATTCAAATGTGTTAGCTGTTTCACTTCAGTTCAAAAATTTTTTTAACACCTGTAAATAGTGCTCACCACTGTAAAAAGAAGTAAGAAAAGTTTTAAAATCCCTTGTAGTATATTTAATGAGTTATCTGTAGACGAAGTTGGTAATTCATTAGGTATACTACGAGATCATGTTATGCCTTACAGAGGGGTAGGGTGTGACAAAAGTAGTAACACCGAATACTCAAATTTTAGTTTATCTGGGCAGTGCAGCTTCTTAAACACTCTGTCCATTCTATCTAGCCATTGCTCTGCCTCTAGAGGATCTACTGTACCCTTGAATTCTGTCACCTCATATTTCAATAGCTTGTCATACTGTCTGACTGGAGCTTGAGGTTGCACCACAAAAGTCTGGGGTGGAGCTTGAGTAGGCATACCCCCAGCTATCTGTTGAAACATAGCAGCCATCTGTTGAGCAAATTGTGCAGGAAACTGCGGCATTTGTGGTTCCGGTGCCACTGACCCACTGACATTTTGGAGAGCTGGGGCTTTCCCTTGGGCCTCAGCCTCTACAGACTACTCAACTGAGCAATCCCCTTCTTCCACTTCAGTCTGGAGTTAGGATATCTCCTGAACAAATAACACAAGGAGATTTCCCTCCGTTAGTTAATATTTATGATGTAATGCACTGTGTGTAACAAATAAGGATATTGAGCAATTGTACTTATCAAAGAAAAGACACAAAGTCACAAGTTAAAACATACTTTAAAAATTTGCTCTGATACCACTAAAACATGTCACACCTTAACCCTCTGTAAGGCATAACATGATCCCGTAGAATACCTAATGAACTATCGATAACTCATTAAGTACCCTACAAGGGATTTTAAAATCATTTTCTTACCTTTTTGGAAGTAGTGAGCATTTTCTTACATTTAATAGAAGTTTAAAAGCTAGTTAAAATTTTTGTTCATTTTTATTTGTCCGTAAATTTTGGAAAAATTTTGGCAGAGTGTCATCTGCATTTTAAGAAAACAGTTCTTCAAAGACCTGTAAAAACACTTCATATAATTCTTTTCATCAAAATCTATCACTACTACAGCACAATTTTTCCCAAACTCCAAAATTCAAAATAATTCTCAATTCATTTATCATCAAAAATAATACTAAATAATTTCATTCATATTTCATTAAAGTAAAATCAATTTACATTCATTAACCAAACTTTACATAAGCAAATCCAAAATAATATTATTACAAACTCTATATAACTGCTCATGATCAGTTTATACATATACATATATTTACATACACCAAAATAAATATTATAATCAGGGTTTAAAATATACCGATAAAATTTCAGGGATGTGGCTCCAAGATCCTTAGTAGCTCACTCTGCTGCTCCTCTAGTCTCCATATCTGTGACAGCAATAATAGCCATTGCTGAGTACTATGACTCAGTGGTACACAACATACTAAAATAACATTTATGCATAATTCAAATCACATTTATTCAAATATTGAACTGAACATGAAAAATAGATACAAAACGTGATTTATAAATTTTTAGCCCAAACAATTTCATTTAGGAAGTCTCAAAATGAATTTCATAAAAATACACAGTTATATCATGCCATTCAGAACAATACTCATCTCAATAGCTGGAGGCTTATGAGAAATCACAAGGCTAGCTAGCTCAAACTATGGGTACCCATTCAAATTTCTTTCTCCACTGGCACACACCTTAATACTACAGCCAGAGAGGGAATCAAAATTCAAAACTATTTCCTCCCACTAGTCATGCTAGTGAGGTATTCAAATATATGGTCATGACACTATGGTTTCAAAACTATCTTAACAATTTATCAAACATTTACTGATAATTAAATCACATATCATCAAATTTCCAACAATTTAGATCAAAAGCATAGTATACATTTCAATAATCATTTTTCAATATAAGTAAACCACAAATCATTTCATGCATTTTGCAAAGGAATTTTAAAGAATATTTATATTGTGCACAAATCTCGCGTCAGTCGTCTCTTGGCCTTGACTCGATGCCTCAGGTTCTTTCCCAGTATTCTTTTCAATTGAAACACACAATTTTACAGTGTTTCATTATCATAATTTGTAACACCCCTATACTCAGTAGTGCGTTCTACTGTTCCGGCGACCGGTGTCTGTCCGCACAACTAGAATGCCTGGAACTACACTTAAATGTTTGTGAAGAGACATAAAATAATGAAAAATAATAGAGGAAAATATAAGAAAAACAAAGGAAAAATAAGAGCAATGAAATGTGATTAAGTTAAACGAGCCAAAAATCGTAGCGATGAGTGACCGCACCAGGAAGTTACAACATGGACCGTTGACTAACCCTAGACCGCAAGGAACCTTGAAAAATATTTTTAAGACTTAAATAAACATCTATTGAAGTATAAATGACATTAGAAATGTCAAAGAAAAATTAAGTAATTAGTACAAAGAAAAATGAGAAATCGAGAAAACGACAAAACTCGGTGTTATCAAAAAATCGGGAATGCAAACCGAATAGGGGTATTTTGGTCAATTGACACCTTGAGTTGCCTTTTAACCTAAATTTACATTTAAAATAAATGATATTAAACTTTGAAAATGTCATAAAAATTAGAATTGTGGTACAATATAGGAATAGTAAAAGAATTGAGGTAAAATGTGTAAATTGAGAAACTTCGAATATTTAAACATTAAATTTCACCTAAGTGCTCCACTAACTCAATCCTTGGGACACCTAT
Organism: Hevea brasiliensis; assembly: GCF_030052815.1. Lineage (NCBI taxonomy): Eukaryota > Viridiplantae > Streptophyta > Magnoliopsida > Malpighiales > Euphorbiaceae > Hevea > Hevea brasiliensis. The sequence goes on along the minus strand of NC_079496.1, from coordinate 72,457,723 downwards.
ATAAGCTAAAGTAAGTAGATTTCATATCATCTTCAACATTTCCTCACCTTGCCGAAACCATTTCCACCATTAAACCTCCATTACCATACCTCAACCAAGCTCCATGCACATCACTTTAAGCCATAATTTCTTATAAGCTTCTTCATTAAAGTTGGAGTATACACCTTAGGCAGCATTTTTGGAGCAAAAAGGGAGAGATTTGGAAGAAGATTTAACAAGCTTCAAAGATAGGTAAGTGCTTGTTTTCCATTGTTTCTTCACTAAAGTTGTAGTAGAGGTTGTGGGTTGTTAGATTATGGAAGAAATTATGAGATTTGATGAGTTATTGAAGTGTACCATTTTGGGCAGCCATGGAAGTGTAAGGTAAGTGGTTTGTTCTTATATGAATTTGATGGGTAATGAAGTTAATTAGAGTGCTTATATGTATCGGAGTGATTTACCATGTATAAAGTGTGATTGTAAGTTGAAAAGTGAAAATGAAAGTTTGATATGTATGTGTATTATTTTGGCAGCCTCATGATGAAGATTGAAGTATTTAAATTCATGAAAAGGTTGTTGAATTAGGTATTAAAAGTGGCAGCTTATGTGTATAATTGAGTAGAGAATAAATGTGTAATTTGATGATGGAAGTAATGTGTAATAATTAGGAGTGTTTATGTGTATATATTGTTTGGTTTGGACTTTGTGAATTATGATTGCATTTGGTGTATTGTGAAGTTGTTGTATTCTGTCCAAGTTGACCTATAATGTAAAGAAATGAATGGTTATGGTTAGTGCCAAATGCAGAATGGTTTGGAGAAGTGAAGATGTAGTTGGTTAATATGTGTTTGGTTTGGTGTTTGAAAGGCATGTAGAGGGCAGTATGCAAATGAGTCTATAACTCTAAGTGCATAACTCCAATTGGTATGAGGCCAATTGGAGGTGAAACTAGGCACAAAATGTACCAACTTTCTTGAAGAAAGCCTACCTAAATTCTGTCCAAAAAGTGATGTGAGAATTGACCAAATCCGGATTGTGACTTTGCAAACCTGAAAATTGACTATTTGGAAAGTATTTAGTGTTTTAGCCATAACTCAATCAAAACAGGTCCAAATACCCTAAAATTTTTACCATGGATAGATTAGACATAGAGCTACAACTCTTATGAAGACACCAAAACCTAGAAATTACAATAAGCAAGTCAAAATGCTTGTACAAGTTCGGGTATAAAAACTGCCAGAATCGGAAATGACCTAAAAATGACCTAAGTTTGCCATTTTAGTGCAATCTGTCCAGGAATAGTAAAATGACCATAACTTGGTCTAGTAAACTCCAAATGACCTAAAATTTGTTGCAAAAGTTCACTAAGACATAGACCTACAAGTTTGTAATTCGGACCAGAACTCGAAAACCAAGGGAACTAGGTCATCCGGCTAGGTTAAAACAGCATACCAAAATCCGATAAATTGCAATAAAATGCAATACGCTTTAAAATGAAATTGGTAACATATACCAACACTTGAGGACTATAAAATGTGACATATTGGTAATATTAAAATTAATTCACGTAGTATGCATTAAAGGTCAAAATTATAGGTTGACTAATGAAAGGAGTAGTATCAATAAAATTTAATTATGGAACCTTATGATTAGAAACAATTTAACTGAGTACTGAAACACTTTAAATTGTGTGTTTCGGTTGAAAAGGATATTGAAGAGCATAAGGAATATTGAGTCAAGGCCAAGAGGTGACTCATCCGAGGTTTGTGCACAATACTTTTTATATTCACTGCTTTTACCAGAAAATTTATTTGGAGAAATGAGTTTTGAATAATTTTTTATTGTTTTGGCTTTGGGAATTTTATTTGGAAATTATTGTGTTGCCTACTTCGAAAATGGAAATTTTGAGTTAAAATGTGATTTGTGGTTTGTATGAAATATTTAAATATTGTGATTTGAAATTGTTTTGATTCACACTTGGCATGGCAATATTATTATGTTCCTCCTCCATTTATGGGGTGAGTATGACTATATTTCTCCCACTTTGACTTGTCAGTCTGAGGTGAGTATGGATGAGTTCTCATTAGCTAGCTAACCACCTCCCTCATTGATTTCGATTAGTGGGGTGAGTATGCCTTGTTGTGGTGTACAACACGGCATGTTCGAAAAAGTTTGTGTCATGACCTAAGTTATGTTATTGATTGGCAACATTGTGTTATTCAATTGTTTGATCAAATTTGTCTTATGTGAGCTTTGAAAAATTGTGAATTGTTTGAATTATAAATTGTCAATAAAAGTTTTATATACCGCATTTTAAATTGTTATTGTACACTACTGAGTAAATTTTACTCAGGCATAGGATTTTCATTGCTGTCGCAGGTAGACAGACGGACAGAGCAGCAGAATAGGCTGCTTGTGCTACATTATGAGATTTTGCCAGGTATATTGAGTATACCATATTTTTGTAATTTTTATTGTAATGTATGTGCACTGTATGTATATATTGTACTGGTCTTAAGCAGTTGTAAACTAAAATTGTAATTATTTTGGCTTGTAAAAATATTGTGACATATTTCTCTTATCTCAGCTTTTGGAAACACTGGAAAAGTGACATTGAATTGAGTTGACAAATGTTGAGAAATTTATTGTGTTGAACTATTATTGGAGTTTGGGATTGAAGAAATATATTGGAAGTGCTTTTTATAGGTTTTTTTAAGAACTGCTTTATTCAAAATACAGATGACACTCTGCCAAAATTTTTATAGAAATTATTGGTACTTCAGATTTGTTAATTGGTTCACTTCAGATAAAAAGAAAAAAATTTATACCTGTTAAAAGTGCTCACCACTGTAAAAAGAAATAAGAAAAGGTTTAAAATTCCTTGTAGTGTATTTAATGAGTTATCAGTAGGTAAAGTTTGGTAATTCATTAGGTATGCTATGGGATCATGTTATCCCTTACAGAGGGGTAAGGTGTGACATAATTTATCATAAGTCTAATGTAACACCCCTAAGTTCGGTAGTGCGTTCTGCTGTTCCGGTGACCAGTGCTGTCCGGACAGCTAGGATGCCTAGAACCACACCTTGTTATGAGAGAGGAGACATAAATAATGAAATACAAGAAAAGAAAATACAAGAAAAACAAAGGAAAAATCATAGCAAAAAAATGTAACCGAATAAGTGAGCCAAGAAACCTAGCGATGGGTGACCGCACCGGGAAGTCACGGCGTGGACCGTTGACTGGCCCTGGACTGCGGGGAACCCTGGAAAAAAATTTTTGGACTTAAATAGAACCTTATTGAAGAATAAATATCATTAGAAAGATCAAAGAAAAATTAAATAATTAGTACAAAGAAAAGTGAGAAATCGAAAAACAGACAAAATACGGTGTTACCGAAAAATCGGGAATGCAACCCGAACAGGGGCATTATGGTCATTTGACATCCCGAAGTGTCTTTTGACATAAATTTCCATTAAAAATAAATAGTGTTACACTTAGAAAATAAAAGGAAAAATTAATTTAGTGGTACCTAAAGTAAATAGCTAAAATCATTGGTTAAATGTGGAATAAATGAACAATTACCTTATTATATGATTTAAACTTTGTTAGTGGACCACTAAAGATTTAATTAAACATAAAAAGGTGCTGATGCAAGTCCACTAACCAGCTGAACTTCATCTTCCTCAAAGTTATCTCAACATTGCCGTGAATGAAGGTGAGAGGAAACACCATAGCCGTTTTTCATGCAAGCTCATCTAACCACTCATTTCACTTCTAATCACTTGAGTTCCTTCATAAAACTTTGTCTACACATCACAAGGAAGATATTGATACCAAATTTGAGAAGTTTGGTGAAGGTTTAGCAAGATACAATCAAAGGTAAGTTTACATTTTTTAGAATTCCTTTGTTAAGTTTTGTGTGCATGTTATGGGTATTGGTTTTGTGAAGGAAAATTTTGAGTTTGAAGAGTTATTGTTGTTTTCATTTTGGACAGCCATGGAGTCATGTTTTTGATGAGATAATTGTGCATATAATTGATGAGAAATAATGTTGATCATGGTGATTTAATATCCTAGTGAATTACTTCATGTTTATATGGTGATTTTGGCACTTGAATGAGAATTGATGAATTGTAGGGCAATGTGGTGTTGAAGAAGGTTTGAGGTAGCTTGGGGACACTTGAATAATTGTATGTATTCATGGAAGTGTAGGCAGAATATTGATCTAAAAGGATTGATGGATATGTATGGAGATTGATATTGTAAAGTGTATGTAAGATTTGTAATGGTTAGGTGTGTATGTAATGGTATTTAGAACTTGTAAATGTGAATTATATTTGGTGTGTTGAGAGTAATTGTAATCTTCCCAAAGTAATGTTAGTGTAAAGTAAAATATGCTTTTGGTAATGTACCAAAACAGATTGGTAGGAAAGTAAACAAATTGCAAGTTAAATATGTGTTTGAATTGGAGTTTGAAAGGCATATAGAGGGCACTGTGCAAATAGACCAATAAGTTTAAATGTGTAACCTCAATTGGTATGAGACCAATTGGAGGTGAAACTAGGCACAAAATGTGCCAACTTTCATTGAGAAAACATACCAAAATTCTGCTTGCAAGGTGACCTAAGAAAATGACCAATTCGGATTAGGTGCAATTAGGACCTGAAAAATGACCAATTGGGCAGCAGTGAGTGTTTAGGCCATAACTCACACAAAACAGGTCCAATTGACCTGAAATTTTAACCATGAATAGTTAAGACCCATATCTACAAGTCTTATGAAGACACAAAAGCCCAGAAATGACCATAAGCAAGTCAAACAACTTGCACAAGTTCGGGTCCAAAAACTGGCCGAACCAGAGTTGACCAAATTGACCTAAAATTGACCTAAATTGGTACCATTTGACCAGCAATAGTATAATGACCATAACTTGGTCTACTTAACTCGGATTGACCTGAAATTTTTCCCCGCGTGCAATAAGACCTAGATCTACAAGTTTTTAGTTTTGACCAAAACTCGAAAATCGAGGAAACTAGGCCGTCCGGCTAGGTCAAACCAGTATCCCGGAATCCAGCAAGTTGCATTAAAATGCACTAAACAAGGAAACGAGTTTGGCAAAACGTACCAAACCTAAAACCTATCGAGTGTGACATATTAATGACACTAAAACCTAATTTACCTAAAACGCAACGAGGGTCGGTATATTAGGTGATTAAGTGAATAATTGAGTTCAGTGCATTATTTACCAAACACCATCGATAGAGACAGTTTAATTTGGTACTGAAACACTTCAAATTGTGTTTCTCAGTTAACAAGGACTCAGTAAAAGGGAAAGAAATACTGAGTCAGGACCAGGAGACAAATATCAGAGGCTTGTGCACAACGGCTATTTCTTTTGAAATTTTCAATTGAAATGAATTATGACTATTTGTATATTATTGTTTTAAATTGTGTTTGTGCACAACGGCTATTTCTTTTGAAATTTTCAATTGAAATGAATTATGACTATTTGTATATTATTGTTTTAAATTGTGTTTGTTCACAACGGCTATTTCTTTTGAAATTTTCAATTGAAATGAATTATGACTATTTGTATATTATTGTTTTAAATTGTGTTTGTGCACAACAACTGTTTCTTTTGAATTATTTTCAATTGAAATAAATATTGACTATTTGTATATTATTGTTTTAAATTGTGGAAATGTGTTTGATGGACACTTATTGATTGAAAAAACATTGTGAATGGTTTGAAATTGTGAAAAATTATTTGAATGATATTGATGGATACTTATTGATTGAAAAGCACTGTAAATGGTTTTTGTGGAAATTGAAGTGAATTACGAATTGTGTTGCCATTTTGTGAATGAAATTATAACTTTGGAAATTTATTGGATTCTTACGAATCATTTGAATAAAATGTTTGGAATTGTTTTGACTCACAATTGGCATGACACTGATACTATGTTCCTCCTCCATTAATGGGGTGAGTGTGATGATTCCTCCCTCTTTGACTTATCAGTCTGGGGTGAGTATGATTATGTTCCTCCCTCTTTGACTTATCAGTCTGAGGTGAGTGTGGATGAGTACTCATTATATAGCTAGCTTCCTCCCTCATTGATTTCGATTATTGGGGTGAGTATGTCTTGTCGTGGTGTACAACATGGCATATATGGAAAAACTTGTGTCATGACCTAAATTGTGTTATTGATTGGCAACATTGTATTATTCAGTTATTTGATCGAATTGTGTTAATGATTTGCAAAACGATATTATTCAGTTATTTGATCGAATTGTGTTAATGATTTGCAAAACGATATTATTCAGTTATTTGATTGAATTGTGTTATTGATTTGCAAAATGGTATTATTCAGTTATTTGATCAAATTGTGTATGAATTGGCAATACGGTATTGTTAAGCTATTTGACTAAATTGTGTTCTTATGAATTTTGATAATTTGTGAATTGAAGTTTAAATTCCTTATGACATTCATTGTCTTGAATTTAACTATGGTTTTAAGTATCCACTATTGATATGATTTATGAATTGTGATTTAAAATTTGTATTTGGTTAATGTTGTGCACCACTGAGACATTGTCTCAGCGATAGCTTTTTATTGCTGTCGCAGGTAGAGAGACAGACAGGCGTGAGACTAGGGCTAGTACCGCCAGCGAGAGATTTTGGCTATAGTGAGTATACCACATGTGGCATTTTGTACTGTAATGTATATTCACTGTATGTATATTTTGTTCTTGGTTTTGAGCAGTTGTAAATTTAAGTTGTACAGTAAAGTTGTAAAATAATTATGAGTTATTTGGCTTGTAAAAATTGTGTTATATTTTTGTATCTTAGTCTTTGAAAATCACTGTGGATTTGACTTGAGAAATGTGTTGTGTTGATAAAAATGTTGGAGTTGAGATTTGAAAATATATTGAAGTGCTTTTTACAGGTTTTCTGAAGAACTGTTTTGTCCAAAATACAATTGGCACCTTGCCAAAATTTTTACAGATATTCCAAATAAATCAAATGAGTTAGTTGTTTCACTTCAGTTCACCAAAGTCTTTCACACCTGTAAATAGTGCTCACCACTGTAAAAGAAGTAAGAAAAGTTTTTAAAATCCCTTGTAGTGTATTTAATGGATTATCAGTAGACGGAGTTGGTAATTCATTAGGTATACTACGGGATCATGTTATGCCTTACAGAGGGGTAGGGTGTGACATCTAAAAATAAATTCAAATATATTTATTTCTAGCTTTAAATATGCTCAACTTGACGTTCTTGAAAATTTGTATTTTGAGGTTACTATTCACGATACGATTCAAGTCAATTTATTGCCTTTCTAATACTTAATAGGCATGGGAATTTTAATTTTACCCACATACCACATTTTGGTTACCTAATTTGTTAGTTTTGGTTGTTTTCTCAAACTTTAAGTTTCTTAGGTGAAACTTTCAAAATTTCAGATTTGGTACCCTGTTTTGCACTGTTCCATTGGTCAAGTTGCTTTTGAAATTTGGCTAAGTTTTCTTCGTATAAGTTTTTCCATATTGTCTTAAATTTATTTTCCTTTTTGAATCACTCCATTTGGTGTTTTGTAGCCCTAGTTATGGCCATTTGAACATGGCTGGCCAGATTTGGTGTTACCCAGAATTCTAGGCATTTTTTGGATTTTTGCAATTTTTGTGGGTTGACTACAGGTGAGTTTTTGGATAGGTTATAGTCAAAATTTGGGTTTGTTTTCTTCATAAAAGTTGTAGGGCTATGTCTCAGCTTTCTATTGGTATAAATTTAGGTCATTTGGACCTTCATATACCAAGTTATGGTCATTTACATAACTACTGTTCATTTGGTCATTTTTGTACAAGTCAATGTGCCTAATTTTGGATTTGGCCTAATTGTTCACTAAGTTATGGTCACTTTCTGGGCATGATTCCTAAATGAAAAATGGTTCATTTTGTGTCTAGTTTTATTCCCAATTGGCTTCACGCCAATTGGATTGGTAAATTTTCAGTTTTGGTCCCTAAAAGGGACTTAGGTCAAGTTGCCTACATATTGACCTCAACCAATCCGAATTGAAACTTGTTTCTAACAATTCACACGCACCACAAATGGTCACAATTGACCATTTCTCAACTCAAATAAGGTCATTTGCATCAATTGACCATTTTCTACAATTTTTCACCCAAACCCTAAGTGCCATAAACCCTAATTTCCAATTTATTAAAATTCATCAAATCAAAGTGTGCCAATCACATCTACATGCTCAATTAGGCTTGCATACACATTTAATTGAACTAAAACATATCAACACTTCACAACCCCATGGCTGGTTGAAATTTATACCTTTGTTCTCATACATAATTTTTGCAATTTTTCATGTGTTCACTCAAAATCAACTAATATACAATTAATCATGCTTAGAAGAACTTACCTTTACTTAAGCTCTCCAATTTTCAAATTCTTCTTCAATTTCTTCACTTTTCTTCTCCTAATCTTCCAATCTAGGGTTAATTAGAGGTTTTCTATGGAGTTTGATTAGGGTTTAAAAGACAAATCAAGCTTTAAAAGCCTGAAAATATATAACAATGGTGGAAAGAAAACAAAATGAAAGAGAGAGGTGAGAGAGATGGACGACAACTTTTTGGGAAGAAGAAGACCCATTTTTCTTTTTATTTTTTTATCTTATTTTTGTAATATTTATCCTTACTTTTTCATATTTTAAAATTATAATATTTATGAGGTCATGCTTGCATCACTATGATGATGTCATAAGTCTTTTAATTTAATTTTCTTTTTCTTTTATTTTTCCCATACTTCTTTAATTTAATTCTTGATCTTGAAAATTTCTTTTCTCCTATTTTATTGAACAGTTAGGTCAGGAGTTAGCTCTAGGGGTGAATTGACTAAATTGCTCCTCACTGATTCAATCCGATTTGTAAGTTATTCGATATTTCTTCTAGATCTCTGACCTAATTATTTGATCTGCTTAACAACTCCTTTTTATGATTTTCTTTTTTCCACTGTGTTTGCAATAGTCCTAAGGACCGTGGTGTCTCATTTTCCAGTTCGAAATTTGAGTTTAGACTAACGTCACAGTCATTTCCCAAGAAGGTCACCCATCGCTGTGACTCCCGGCTCATTTAACTTCTTATGTTCTGTTTTTCTTATTTATACTTAACGATTTGGTAATTACTAATTATTTGCATTCAGGGCTTATCTAGGCATCTTAGATGTGATTCTAATTTTCTTAATTGTCTCGACCAACACCGGTCACCGAAACAGTAAAATGTATCAGGCTATACCAATGGGGGTGTTACAATATTCACTTGAAATTGTATGAGTAAGAAAAGATATGTTACATAACGAGATTAATAGAACAGATATGATAGGAAATTGTGTTGACAGGTAGCTATTGGAACTCGCCAGATGCCAATAAAATAGAAGAGGCTCTACCCAGGTTTTCACAGAGATAAATTGTGATAAAAAAAAATTTTCCATATGTTTTCTATAAAGTTTAAAATTAACAATGGACATGACAGGATAAGATAGGGTGCTTCGGCACCGAATATGGCACTCCTCGCTCAACTACACTGTAGATGGGTGAGGGGCGTCACATATATGTTGAGCATAGTAGGCATGCAAGATATGGGATATTAAAACAACTATTTATAATGAGGATGATAGAGGGACAAAATGCAGGAGACTATGTCCACAAGATGATCTGGCTCATTGAGCAGCTGGAAGATCTTGATTTTAACATGGACTTCCAATTACAAATGGATTTGATCCTTCAATCCCTCCCTGAGTCATTTGGGAATTTTATTACAAATTTCCATATGACTAAATAAAATTGCACCTTGGCTGGGTTGTTAAACCTATTAGTCATCGCCTAAAAGAACATGCCAAGTAATAAAGGAAAAGAGGTAGCTTTAGTTGGTTCTTCTTCAACTGGAAAGTCTAAAAAGAAGAAAGGCAACAAGAAAAAGAAGCCTTTTGTTCCTGGACCTTTAAGCTGAATAGCCAAGTCACAGAAAAAGAAGAAATCCAAAGTTATTTTTGACAAAAGAAAATGTTTCCATTATCAAAAAGACAGGCATTAGAAGAGAAATTGCCTAGAGTATTTGGAAACTCTAAAAGACAAGAAGGATAAACCTTCTAAAGGTACATCTATTTCTTGTTATTTAGATTCAGATGATACTCCTAGTTCATCTACAACTTTGGTTTTAGATACTGGTGCGAGTTCTCACATATGTTTTGATATGCATGAACTAACAAGCAATAGCAGCTTGTAAGCACAAGATGTTAGACTCAAAATTGCCAATGGAGCAACAGTTGCAGCCTTAGCCATAGGGTCTAAATCTTTGTATTTATATGAACATGTTTTGTATTTAGATTATATATTATATTGACCTAATGCTTTTAAGAACATCATTTCTATATCTAGTTTGACTAGAAATGGCTATGAATTTCAATTCATGAATGACGTTTGCAATGTTTATTTTAGAAATAAAATTGTTGGCATGGGTTATTTACATGATGGTCTTTATTATTTGGACAATAATAATAAATACAAAACAAGTGCATGCAATCAAATTGAATTTAATGAGATAATTAAATCCAACTCTAATCTAAAAGAATTTTAGCACTTAAGATTAGGTCATGTTGCAGGAGATAGGATTGCAAAATTAGAGAAAATGGGGATTTTATCTTTATTGGTTTCTGACCCGACTCCAACTTGTGAATCTTGTCTTCAAGGCAAAATGACTAGATCTCCCTTTGTTGGACAAGGGTTAAGGGCTGAATATATTTTAGAGCCAGTACACAGTGATATATGCAACCCATTTAAAGAAATGGCAAAAGGTGGTTATCACTATTTCATTACTTTTACTGATGATAAATCTATGTATGGTTATTTATATTTAATGAAATACAAGCATGAATCCTTTGAAATGTTCAAAGAATTTAAATCTGAAGTAGAAAAAAAACAGGAAAAAGTATTAAAACTCTAAGATCAGATCGAGGAGAAGAATACTTGAGTACTGAATTTGATGACTTCTTAAAAGAACATGGCATTATTTCTCAATCAACTCCTCCAGGAATACCACAATTAAATGGTGTATCTAAAAGGAGAAACTGTACCTTATTAGATATGGTATGCAGTATGATGAGCTATACAGATTTGCCAATCTCTTTATGGGGATTTGCATTAGAAACTGCCTTATATATTCTTAATAGAGTTCCATCTAAAATAGTTTTTTCCACTCCATATGAGATATGGCATAGAAGACAACCAAGTCTTAAACATTTTAATATTTGGGATTGTCTAGCTTACGTTAAAAATCTGAAGACTGATAAATTAGAAGCCAAATTTGAAAAGGAAAGTTTTATTGGGTACCCAAAAGATAGTGTTGGATATTATTTTTATCTTCCTATATCATAAAGAATTGTAACAAGTCGAGATGCTATTTTTCTTGAAAAAGAGTTTATTCAAGAAAGTGGCAAAGGACGGCAGATAGAATTGGAATTAGAGAATTCCAATCAACCAACAAATCAAATGGACATAGATCTATCCAATAAGCTTAAGCCCATTGCTGATTCATCCACATCACTTCCTCATATATCAACCAGAATATCTCATCCACCAAAGAGATATGGTTTTCTTCATGATAATGAACAAGAGTTGTTTATTCATGAAGAAATAGATCATGGATGTCACACCCTACTCCCCTGTAAGATGTAACATGATCCCGTAGTACACCTAATGAATTACCGTACTTCGCCTACCGATAACCCATTAGATATACTACAAGGGATTTTAAAACAATTTTGGTGAAATTTAAATCATCGATTAAAATTTGGTGTTATAAATTTTTTTTTCAAAATTTCGGCAAAGTGCCGGCTGTATTTTGAGAAAACAGTTCTTCAATCCTGCAGAAGAAAATGCTCCCAATATGTTTTCTCAAATACAACTTCAATAACTTCATTTCAATTCACAATTCAATTCTCAATAAACAATTAATTTATTTTCAAACTACTCTCATCATAAAGAAACATTTCATTGATTACAAGACTCAAAATTTATAATACAAAACTATTCAAGTAAATGAAATCTCAACTTTATATTTACAATAATTTACATTTAATTACATACCAAAATATTTTACAAGAGTTTTTATACAACAGCTCAAATAATTTACATACATATTATTACATGCATACATCAAAACCTATGTACATGGGTATACCTATGATATACCTGGAGCTGATCTGAATATGTCTTCAAAGAAACTTATTCACTGCTCTATGCTATTTTTACCTGCGACAGCATGCAAAGCTATCGCTGAGTGGTGAACTCAGTGGTGCACAACTATAATCTAAAACATAGTACAATATACATTAATAAAATTTACAGTAAATAATTTGCAAATCTGTATACTCATCAAATTCTAAAACTCAAAATATTCATTACCAATAATGTGAATCATTTGTATAAATTGACTTCAATCATGAAATTCAATTTATCAAATCATAACTAACCATTTAGTAATTCCAACAAAATCAATTATACATAAACCATAATTGAAATCACAATTCTTTACCATTCAAAAGCCATTCTGTATCTCAAAAATCATTATGTATCTCAAAAACCATGTTGTATCTCAAAAATCAATATTTATCTCACCAACTATGCAAGACTAATCCGAAAGGGCCATATTCGATATGATTCTAACTCCCTATGGTCAGGGAGGTCGAATCAGATTCTAACTCCTTATGGTCGAGGAGGTCGAATCATCGTGCACAGTACCATCACAATAATGAATCTTCCGCAAGGGCCATAACGATAAAATAAACTTAGATCTAACCTCAAATCAGAGGAAAATCTAAGCCTGTGCACGTACCATGGTAATCAAAACACAACTAACTCCATTGTCTTCTCAACAAATGAGAGAGACGGGTAATAACCTAGTCAAGCATCTATAGTAAGATATAAAACAATATCACAATCCTTTTAGTGAGCATAAATCACAATATAATTCAATTCAAAGTCAATTCCAATATCCAATAATTTTTTATGCTCATCACAATTCAAATCATAAATTTGCATTTTCCATGAAAATTACCATCACAATTCAAAACATGTTCTATCACAATTTTCCAAAACATAATTTATTCAATCCATAACAATGCTTAATACTTGTGGAAATACTATTTCACAAAGCTAAATTCATACATACTATAATAATTTTCAATAATCATTGAATTAAATCCAATGCTTGTTAAACATAATACATAAGAAAAGTATGTCATTTAATCATATGAATTATTCAAACGAAATCAGTTAAAAACTAGTTGTGCACAAGCCTCTGGTAACTGTCCCTTGGCTCTGACTCAGTGTTTCCTTCCCCTCCTTGAGTCTTTGCTAACTGAGAAACACAATTTGAAGTATTTCAGTACTTAATCAAACTGTCTCTAATGATAATGCTTGGTAAGCAATTCATTGAATGCTATTATTTGCTTAATCAACCTAATATGTCGACCCTCGGTGCATTCTAGGTAATTTAGGTTTTAATGTTACTAATATGTCACATTCGATAATCTTTTAGGGTTGGTACATGTTACCAAGTTCATTTCCGTGTATACTGCATTTTCTTGCAATTTACTGGATTCCGGGATATTAGTTTGACCTAGCCGGACGACATAGTTTCCTCGGTTTTCAGGTTTCGGTCAAAACTACAAACTTGTAGATCTATGTCTTATGGAATGCGGGGCAAAATTACAGGTCATTCTGAGTTATGTAGACCAAGTTATGGTCATTTTACTATTGCTGGTCAAAATGCATCAAAATTGGTCACTTTAGGTCATTTTAGGTCATTTTAGGTTCTGCCAGTTTTTGGACCCGAACTTGTGCAAGCTGTTTGACTTGCTTATGGTCATTTCTGGGTTTTGGTGTCTGCATAAGACTTGTAGATATGGGTCTTAACTATTCATGGTCAAAATTTCAGGTCAATTGGACCTGTTTTGAGTGATTTATGGCCTAAACACTAACCGCTGCCCAATTAGTCAATTTTCAGGCCTTATTTGCACTTAATCCGGATTTGGTCATTTTTCAAGCTACCTTGCAAGCAGAATTTTGGCAAGCTTCCTTCATGAAAGTTGGCACATTTTGTGCCTAATTTCACCTCCAATTGGTCACATACCAATTGGAGTCACACACTTAAAGTTATAGGCCTAAAACACAAACTGCCTTATTGAAATTCTTGCATACACATCAAGCATCACTTTTAACACTAACCAAACTTAACCTTCAAACCAATTCTGGTTGTACCACAACATAAAAATAATTTATAACATATTATAGGTCATTTTTGCAGCTTACAATTACATTCAATGTGCACCAACAAGTGCAGAATTTGTCCAACTCAATTTACAACAATTCAATCACCAATTCATGCCCATTTACATGCCCAACTTCACACCATCATACATGCACTCAAATTGCCATAACTCCTATCAAAAATTAACATCATTATTTCATAAACCAAGCATGAATTCCAGCATTCCTCAAGAGTTAGCAAACTGCCACAATGGTACACTTACATTCCATTACTTTCCAAGCTTTAAATTTCATTTTACATTTACATATACTAAGTATACATCACCCAAATAATTTCCTACACAATATACATTTAATCAATCATTTAATTCACCATTTATAAGCCCAAATAAACTGCCTTCAAGGTGTTTCCATGGCTACCAAAAGTACATATTCCCATTCAACATCAAACCTTAAAAATCTCTCCATAATTCAAGTACCCATAACCTCCTCACAAACTTTAATGAAGCACTAATAAAAAATACATACTTACCACTTTGGAAACTCTTCAAAAATTCACCAAAACTTGATCTTCTTCCTGCCTATCTACTTCCCATGGTGTGAGGATTAACTTTAATGAAGGGAAGTGGAGAGAAAGAAGCTTGGATCACCCTTGCATGGAGCTCCAAAACCATGCGGCAATGGAGTTCTTCCCTTCTCCATTTTGGCTGAATTTTGAGAAATGAGGAAGATGACAATCTGCTGGTCCAAGATGAAGATTAAATGGTCCACTTTAATGAGTTAGTGGAGCACTATTGCAAGTTTAATGTTAATTTATTCAAAAGTTTCAATTTCCCACATTTAACTCTCCATTTTTGCTATTTACATTAGGTACTCCTAAATTAATTTTTCATTATATTTTCCAAGTGTAATATTATTTATTTTTTATGGACATTTAGGTCAAAAGACAACTCGGGGTGTCAAATGACCACAATGCCCCTGTTCGGGTTGCATTCCCGATTTTTCGGTCCGTTTTTCGATTTCTCACTTTTCTTTGTACTAATTATTTAGTTTTTCTTTGATATTTCTAATGGTATTTGTACTTCAATTGGTGTCTATTTAAATCCTAAAAATATTTTCCAGGGTTCCCCGCGGTCCAGGGCTAGTCAACGATCCACGCCGTGACTTCCCGGTGCGGTCACCCATCGCTAGGGTTCTCGACTCGCTTAACTTGGTTGCATTTCTTTACTATTATTTTTCCTTTGTTTTTCTTGTATTTTCTTTTCTTGTATTTCATTATTTAATGTCTCCTCACTCATATCGAAGTGTAGTTCTAGGCATCCTAGCTGTCCGGACAACACCGGTCACGAACAAGAGAACGACACGAACATAGGGGTGTTACAATTCTCCCCCCCCTTAAAATAAATTTCGTCCGCGAAATTTTACCTAATAGCTATCTTACAATAGTCATACGTTTATTTTCTCCTTTCTATATGATCGTATAATCTTCTTTTCCTCAAATTTGTATAAGACTTTTAACAATCTAATACAACGTTTAATTTGTTTGTATATCACCAATCTTCTCTTACTATTGTCCTGTCTAATATTTCGATTCATGTTCCTTCTTGAATGACCCTTAAGGTCATGTTAGAATCATTTATCTAGTCATTGGTCCTCTGACCATTCTAGCCCATATTCTTCCTCACATTCGTAACATTTCTTTGTTATATTTGAACCAATTGTTCGATTTTTTTTTTTTTTTTTACTTTCATAACTCTGTTTATCTGTCAATATTCTATAACTTACTTCCTTTTATACTGAACTATAACCTTTCGATATTCTAACCTTTGTGTTTTAGATCCCTAAGTAGGATTTTCAAACTTATTTCTAACAATTAAATTCTGTCCTGGCATAACTATACCAAAACAGATGCCGTTCGTAACTATTCTTATCTAGGTATACTATCAGGTAGTACGTAGCTCTACACAATAATCTCAAGTCGATCAGAATCTACGACTACAAGATAAACATCAAGAACATTGCATAGTTACTACGATACATCCCAATAGATCAAACTTTCCTATCTTTTATCCTTTTCGAATTCACCAATACCTGAAACTTATTCTGATTACAATATCCATTAACAATTAACAACTGTAACCTCTCTGCCTTCATCTAGAACAATTCTGTTACCGCATCTTACTTTTACGTCCTCTTACCTTACATTAAGTAGGCTTACCGTTTAGCTTTATAATTTATGGTGTGTTATAAAATACTTTTCGCCGATAAACTCTTCGAATACTAATTTCACTTATTATCACAATCCTTATCTTAAGGACTAATCACTAATGCATCAAAATTTATTCCCCTGTAAAGGAATAACAACAGAACATATAGTTCTAACTCTAACATAAAAGTATGCAGACCCTAGGTCAAACAATACATAAATGAAGAGTGTCATCCTTCTTCTTAACAAACAATACTGGCGCTCCCCATGATGACACACTAGGGCGGATGAAGCCCTTTTCAAGTAGTTCTTGCAACTGTACCTTCAACTCCTTCAACTATGCTGGTGCCATTCTGTATGGTTTTATGGAGATTGGATCCACACCAGGCATAACATTAATTTCAAACTACACCTCTCTTTCCGGAGGTAATCCTGGCAATTCATCAGGAAACACATCTGGAAAGTCATATACTGTAGGGATGTCCCTCAATGCTGGACTCCCCACTTGGGTGTCTACCACATGTGCCAAGTATGCTTCACACCCCTTTCTGATCATTTTCTGGCTAGTGCAGCCGAAATAATGTTTGATGGCAATAGCTGCCTCTTCCCATATATTACCACATCACTGTACTGAGGGAGACTGAAAGTGACTATCTTCAGCCTACAGTCAATCATGGCATGATGCCTAGCTAACCAATCCATGCCCAAGATGATATCATAATCTCTGAAGGGCATTTCAATGAAATCAGACAGAAAAGTGTGTCCTTGGATCACCAAAGGACAATCTCTATACATTCTATTAACCCTAACCTTCTGTCCTAGCAGACTTGTTACTAGCACCTCAAAGTCCATTTTTGTACATGGAATAGCAATGCAATCAATGATGCTAGCACTCACATAAGAATAGGTAGAACCCAGGTTAAATAACACAAACACATTTTGGTTAAAAGTTGAGAAGGTACCAGCCACAACATCAGATGTCTCGACTTCTTCCCTCTGTCTCGTTGCGTAGACTCTAACCGGAGCACTGTTTTGCTCTGATTGTTTCACTGTGCCTTGGCTGCCTGCTAGGCTACCTCTACCCCTGCCTCTACCTCTGCTAGGTGGTTGTGAACTTCTGGTGACAGGGCTTTGAACTAACCCTTTTGCAGTAGTAGGAGGTGGTCCAACTCTATGACTACTGGTGCAGTCCTTGGCAAAGTGTCCTGTGCCTCCACAGTTATAACAGGCTCCAATAGCCTTATAGCATATCCCACCATGATATCTTCCACAAGCTTCACATTGACGAGAAGGGTAGGAACTTCTAGTTGTTCGACGACTGGACCTTGGTGGTCTCTGCCTTGATGATCCACCTCTGTTATATCCCTGAGCTCGGGGCTCCTCAATTTCTTTTCTCTTTCTCAAATTACTGCTTGAGCTCTGACCCATAGGTTTCTCCCTCTTCTCTATTTCATGTTGCCCTTGTGGGAGTTGGGTCTGTACTTGGGCTTGGGCTGACAGATTATCAGCCATTTGTTGAAAGAAAGTGGCCATTTGCTGGGCCATTTGTGTAGTAGTTTGTACCGGTAAAACTGGTACAGTTAGACCTTCGACATTTTGTGGAGCTGGGGCCTCAACTTGTTCTTCTGCCATCGCAGACTGTTCTATTGTCTCATTTTTCTCTTCCATATCTTTTCACAAGATTTTCTATTCCTGTAGAACCAACATAAGGAGATTCCTCTCCATTAGTTCATATTTATGATGTAAATGTACTATATGTATCAAACATTTGACCAGTTGTAGTTACCGACAAAAAGATTTCAAATTCACACTTCAAAATTCACTTTAAAACCATTGCTCTGATACCACAAAACATGTCACACCCTACTCCCCTGTAAGATGTAACAAGATCCCGTAGTACACCTAATAAATTATCGTACTTCGCCTACCGATAACTCATTAGATATACTACAAGGGATTTTAAAACAATTTTCGTGAAATTTAAATCATCGATTAAAATCTGGTGTTATAAAATTTTTTTTCAAAATTTTGGCAAAGTGCCGGCTGTATTTTGAGAAAACAGTTCTTCAATCCTGCAGAAGAAAATGCTCCCAATTTGTTTTCTCAAATACAACTTCAATAACTTCATTTCAATTCACAATTACATTCTCAATAAACAATCAATTCATTTTCAAACTACTCTCATCATAAAGAAACATTTCATTGATTACAAGACTCAAAATTTATAATACAAAACTATTCAAGTAAATGAAATCTCAGCTTTATATTTACAATAATTTACATTTAATTACATACCAAAATATTTTACAAGAGTTTTTATACAACTGCTCAAATAATTTACATACATATTATTACATGCATACATCAAAACCTATGTACATGGGTATACCTATGATATACATGGAGCTGATCAGAATATGTCTTCAAAGAAACTTATTCACTGCTCTATGCTCTTTTTACCTGCGACAGCATACAAAGCTATCGCTGAGTGGTGAACTCAGTGGTGCACAACTATAATTTAAAACATAGTACAATATACATTGAAAAAATTTACAGTAAATAATTTGCAAATCTGTATACTCATCAAATTCTAAAACTCAAAATATTCATTGCCAAAAATGTGAATCATTTGTATAAATTGACTTCAATCATGAAATTCAATTTATCAAATCATAACTAACCATTTAGTAATTCCAACAAAATCAATTATACATAAACCATAATTGAAATCACAATTCTTTACCATTAAAAAGCCATTCTGTATCTCAAAAATCATTATGTATCTCAAAAACCATGTTGTATCTCAAAAATCAATCTTTATCTCACTAACTATGCAAGACTAATCCGAAAGGGCAATATTCGATGTGATTCTAACTCCCTATGGTCGGGGAGGTCGAATCAGATTCTAACTCCCTATGGTCGGGGAGGTCGAATCAGATTTTAACTCCCTATGGTCGGGGAGGTCGAATCATCGTGCACAGTACCATCACAATAATGAATCTTCCGCAAGGGCCATAACGATAAAATAAACTTAGATCTAACCTCAAATCAGAGGAAAATCTAAGCCTATGCACGTACCATAGTAATCAAAACACAACTAACTCCATTGTCTTCTCAACAAATGAGAGAGACGGGTAATAACCTAGTCAAGCATCTATAGTGAGATATAAAACAATATCACAATCCTTTTAGTGAGCATAAATCACAATATAATTCGATTCAAAGTCAATTCCAATATCCAGTAATTTTTTATGCTCATCACAATTCAAATCATAAATTTGCATTTTCCATGAAAATTACCATCACAATTCAAAACATGTTCTATCACAATTTTCCAAAACATAATTTATTCAATCCATAACAATGCTTAATACTTGTGGAAATACCATTTCACAAAGCTAAATTCATACATACTATAACAATTTTCAATAATCATTGAATTAAATCCAATGCTTGTTAAACATAATACATAAGAAAAGTATGTCATTTAATCATATGAATTATTCAAACAAAATCAGTTAAAAACTAGTTGTGCACAAGCCTCTGATAACTGTCCCTTGGCTCTGACTCAGTGTTTCCTTCCCCTCCCTGAGTCTTTGCTAACTGAGAAACACAATTTGAAGTATTTCAGTACTCAATAAAACTGTCTCTAACGATAATGCTTGGTAAGTAATTCATTGAATGCTATTATTTGCTTAATCAACCTAATATGTTGAACCTCATTGCATTCTAGGTAATTTAGGTTTTAATGTTACTAATATGTCACATTCGATAATCTTTTAGGGTTGGTACATGTTACCAAGTTCATTTCTGTGTATACTGCATTTTCTTGCAATTTACTGGATTCCGGGATATTAGTTTGACCTAGCCGGACGACCTAGTTTCCTCGGTTTTCAGGTTTTGGTCAAAACTACAAACTTGTAGATCTATGTCTTATGGAATGCGGGGCCAAATTACAAGTCATTCTGAGTTATGTAGACCAAGTTATGGTCATTTTACTATTGCTGGTCAAAATGCATCAAAATTGGTCACTTTAGGTCATTTTAGGTCATTTTAGGTTCTGCCAGTTTTTGGACCCGAAATTGTGCAAGCTGTTTGACCTGCTTATGGTCATTTCTGGGTTTTGGTGTCTGCATAAGACTTGTAGATATGGGTCTTAACTATTCATGGTCAAAATTTCAGGTCAATTGAACCTTTTTTGAGTGATTTATGGCCTAGACACTAACCGCTGCCCAATTGGTCAATTTTCAGGCCTTATTTGCACTTAATCCGGATTTGGTCATTTTTCAAGCTACCTTGCAAGCAGAATTTTGGCAAGCTTCCTTCATGAAAGTTGGCACATTTTGTGCCTAATTTCACCTCCAATTGGTCTCATACCAATTGGAGTCACACACTTAAAGTTATAGACCTAAAACACAAACTGCCTTATTGAAATTCTTGCATACACATCAAGCATCACTTTTAACACTCACCAAACTTAACCTTCAAACCAATTCTGGTTGTACCACAGCCTAAACATAATTTATAACATATTATAGGTCATTTTGGCAGCTTACAATTACATTCAATGTGCACCAACAAGTGCAGAATTTGTCCAACTCAATTTACAACAATTCAATCACCAATTCATGCCCATTTACATGCCCAACTTCACACCATCATACATGCACTCAAACTGCCATAACTCCTATCACAAATTAACATCATTATTCCATAAACCAAGCATGAATTCCAACATTCCTCAAGAGTTAGCAAACTGCCACAATGGTACACTTACATTCCATTACTTTCCAAGCTTTAAATTTCATTTTACATTTACATATACTAAGTATACATCACCCAAACAATTTCTTACACAATATACATTTAATCAATCATTTAATTTACCATTTACAAGCACAAATAAACTGCCTTCAAGGTGTTTCCATGGCTGCCAAAAGTACATATTCCCATTCAACATCAAACCTTAAAAATCTCTCCATAATTCAAGTACCCATAACCTCCTCACAAACTTTAATGAAGCACTAATCAAAAATACATACTTACCACTTTGGAAACTCTTCAAAACTTCACCAAAACTTGATCTTCTTGCTGCCTATCTACTTCCCATGGTGTGAGGATTAACTTTAATGAAGGGAAGTGGAGAGAAAGAAGCTTGGATCACCCTTGCATGGATCTCCAAAACCATGCGGCAATGGAGTTCTTCCCTTCTCCATTTTTGGCTGAATTTTGAGAAATGAGGAAGATGACAATCTGCTGGTCCAAGATGAAGATTAAATGGTCCAATTTAATGAGTTAGTGGAGCACTATTGCAAGTTTAATGTTAATTTATTCAAAAGTTTCAATTTCCCACTTTTAACCCCCCATTTTTGCTTTTTACATTAGGTACCCCTAAATTAATTTTTCATTATATTTTCCAAGTGTAATATTATTTATTTTTTATGGACATTTAGGTCAAAAGACAACTCGGGGTGTCAAATGACCATAATGCCCCTGTTCAGGTTGCGTTCTCGATTTTTCGGTAATACCGGGTTTTGTCCGTTTTTCGATTTCTCACTTTTCTTTGTACTAATTATTTAATTTTTCTTTGATATTTCTAATGGTATTTGTACTTCAATTGGTGTCTATTTAAATCTTAAAAATATTTTTCAAGGTTCCCCGCGGTCCAGGGCTAGTCAATGATCCACGCCGTGACTTCCCGGTGCGGTCACCCATCGCTAGGGTTCTTGGCTCGCTTAACTTGGTTGCATTTCTTTACTATTATTTTTCCTTTATTTTTCTTGTATTTTCTTTTCTTGTATTTCATTATTTAATGTCTCCTCACTCATATCGAAGTGTAGTTCTAGGCATCCTAGCTGTCCGGACAACACTGGTCGTCGAAATAGTAGAGCACATTACCAAACATAGGGGTGTTACAATGGAGATGATCCTTTAACCTTTGAAAAAGCTATATCAGATATTAACTCTTCAAAATGGATTGAGGCAATGAAATCTGAAATGGATTTCATGTACAAGAATCATGTTTGGGATCTTGTAGACCCTCCTGAAGGTATTATACCTATAGAAAATAAATGGGTTTTCAAGAAGAAAATTGGTTCTGATGGAAAGGTAGGGGCCTATAAAGCATAGCTGGTTGTGAAAGGGTTTCGCGAAAGGCAAGGAATCGATTATGAAGAGACTTTCTCGCCTGTAGCCATGCTTAAATCCATTAGGATTTTATTATCTATAGTTGCGTACCATGATTATGAGATTTGGCAAATGGATGTCAAAACAGCTTTTCTCAATGGATACATTCAGGAAAACATATTCATGGAACAACCTAATCCAAAGACGGTTTTAAAGTATACAAACTAAAAAGATCCATTTATGGGTTAAAGGAAGCTTTGAGAAGTTGGAACATCTATTTTGATGAAGCCATTAAATCTTTAGGTTTTATTAAAAATGAATATGAACCATGTGTATACAAAAAGGTTAGTGGGAGCACAGCCACATTTCTTGTCATATATATGGATTGTAACACCCCTATTTGTATAGCCTGGTATATTTCACTTTTTCGATGACCGGTGTCAGTCTAGATAATTAAGCAGATTAGAACCACATCTAAGAACACTAGATAAGCCCTAAAAACAAATAATTAGTAATTGTCAAATAGTTAAGTATAAATAATAAAAATAGAACACAATAAGTTAAATGAGCCGGGAGTCACAGTGATGGGTGACCTTCTCGGGAGGATTGCGAGGTCAATTTAAACTCAAATTTCGAACCGTAAAATGTGACGTTGCGGTCCTTAGGACCATTGCGAACATAGTGGAAAGAGAAAATCACGAAAAAGAATTGTTAAGCAGGTCAAATAATTAGGTCCAGGATCTGGAAGAAATATTGAATTACTTGCAAACCGGATCAAACCGACGAGGGGCAATTTGATCAATTTATCCCTAGAGCTGAATCCTGACCTAACTGTCCAATAAAATCAAAGAAAAGAAAATTTCAGAATCAGGAATTAAATTAAAGAAGAATGAAAAAAAAAAACAAAGGAAAAGAAATTGCATTAGTGACATCATGTGGTGACCTAAGCATGATGATAAAAATAATTACATTTAATTTTATTTTTTACTAAGTAAAACTTAAGATAATTATGTATAAAACAAATAAAAGAAAAAAAAATAAAACCTTTTCATCTTCTTCATTTGGCCAGCCAACTCTCTCTCTCTCCATTACCAACCCACCGTGGAAGGTTGCACTCAAGCTTGAAATCCCTCATTTAACCTTAATATTTTCCATAAATACTTCATAAAGGCTTGTTACCTCAACTTAAGAAGGAGATTGAAGAAGAAAGAAAGAAGGAAGAGAGAAGAACTAGGTGGAGTGAACTCCAAAGTTGAGGTAAGGAATTAATTTGACATTTTTAGTTTAAAATACATGTTATGAGTTAAATTAACTTAGATTTCAACTTTAAAATCAAAAGAAAACATGGTTGAGGGACCAAACATGAATTTTGACCAGCCATAGTTAGGGTTTGAAATGAGTGAATTTGATGCATTTGAATGGTTGCTTAGGTTGAATTATGTATGTAAATTATGGATAGATATTTAGAATGCATTAGATTTGAATTTTATGAATTAGGGTTCTTGGCACCTAGGGTTTGGGGAGAAAATTTTGAGAATTAGCCAAATGGTGTAGTTAACCTTATTTGAGTTGAGGAATAGTTAAGTGTGACCATTTGAGGTGTGTATGAAGTGTTGGAACTAAGTTTAAATTCGGATTGGTTATGGTCATTCTGCAGGCAGCATGACCTAGGCCCGTTTCAGGGACCAAAAATCAAAATTTACCAACCTAATTGGTGTGAGACTAATTGGGAGTAAAACTAGACACAAAATGGCACATTTTTCATTGAGGAATCATACTCAGAAAGTGACCATAACTTAGAGAACAAATTGGCCAAATCCGGATTAGGCAAACTGACTTGTACAAAAATGACTAAATGAGTAGTGCTTGTTCATTTAGCCATAACTTGGGCTAGGCAGTTCCAAATGACCTGATTTTTGTGGCATTAAAAAGGTATAACATAGTAATACAACTTTCATGAAGAATACAAACCCAAATTCTACCCTTAACCAAGTCATTTAGCCACCCAAATTTAGTGACCCAAAACTGCCACAACCAAATTAGGTGCCAAGAAAATCTGGGTTAGACCAATCCGGCCAGCCATGTTCAAATGGCTATAACTTAGGCTACAAAACTCCAAATGGAGTGATTCAAAAAGGGAAATAAAGCTAAGACAATAAGGAACAACTTCTATGAAGAAAACCTAGCCAAATTCTAACAGCAACATGACTAATGGAACAGTGCAAAACAGGACATCAAAACTGAAAATTTGAAATTTGTGCCTAAAAAACTTAAGATTTGAGAAAACAACCAAAACCAACAAATTAGGTAACCAAAATGTGGTATGTGGGTGAAATTAGAATTCCCATACCTATTAAGCATTAGAAAGTCAACAAATTGACTTGAATAGTATTGTGAATAGTAACCCTGAAATACAAATTTTAAAGAACATCAAGTTTAGCATATTAAAGCTAGGTATAAGTAGATTTGAATTCATTTTTTTGGATTTATAATAAATTATGATACTGAAACATTGTGAAATTATGTGTTTCAGTTAAAAAGAATACTGGAAAAGAACCCGAGGCATCGAGTCAAGGCCAAGAGGCGACTCGTATAAGGTTTGTGCACAACATCAATATTCTTTAAAATTTATTTACAAAGTGCATGAAATGAATTACTTATATTGCAAAATGTGTATTCTGCTTTTGACTTAAATTATTAAAAGTTTACTTGTATGTGTTTGAAATGGCAATAAATATTTAGTAAATTGTTAAGATAACTTTGAAACCACAGTGTCATGACCATATATTTAAATACCTTACTAGCATGAATAGTGGGAAGAAATAGTTTCGAATTTTGATTCTTTCTCTGGCTGAAGTGTTGAGGTGTGTGCCAGTAGAAGAAGAAATTGAATTGGTACCCATATATTTGAGCTAGCTAGCCTTGTGATGTGATTTCTCATAAGCCTCTGGCTATTGAGATGGTTATTGTTTCGAATGGCATGATATAACTATGTGTTTTTATAAAATTTGTTTGAGACTTTCGAAATGAAATTGTTTGGATTAAAAGCTTATAAATCATGTTTTGTATTTATTGCTCATATTCAGTTTAGTTTTTGAGTAAGTATGATTTAAATTATGCATAAAGGTTATTTTACTATGTTGTGCACCACTGAGTCATAGTACTCAGCGATGGCTGTTATTGCTATCACAGATATAGAGACTAAAGGAGCAGCAGAATGAGCTGCTGTGGATCATGGATCCACCTTGCCTGAAGTTTTATCGGGTATAAATTTATACCCTAAATGTAATGCTTATATTTGTGTATGTAACTGTATGTATATGTAAAAACTGGTCATGAGTAGTTGTATAGAGTTTGTAATAATATTATTTTGGATTTGCTTATGTAAAGTTTGGTTGATGAATGTAAATTGATTTTACTTTAATGAAATTATTTAGTATTATTTTTTATGATATTTGAATTGAGAGTTATGTTGGAATTTTAGAGTTTGGGAAAAATTGATGTTGAGTTTGTTGTGGTAGTGATGGATTTTGATGAAAAAGAATTATTAGAAGTGTTTTTATAGGTTTTTGAAGAACTGTTTTCCCCAAATATAGACGGCACTGTCACACCTTACCCCTCTGTAAGGCATAACATGATCCCGTAGAATACCTAATGAACTATCAAACTTCACCTACCGATAACTCATTAAGTACCCTGCAAGGGATTTTAAAACCATTTTCTTACTTTTTGGAAGTGGTGAGCATTTTAGTAGGAATTTAAAACATTTAATTGAAGTTTCAAAACTAGTAAAATTTTTGTCCATTTTTATTTTTCCGCAAATTTTAGAAAAATTTCGGCAGAGTGCCGTCTGTATTTTGAGAAAACAGTTCTTCAAAAACCTGTAAAAACACTTATAATAATTATTTTCACAACTCTCAACCTAAATCAACTCAAGTCAACACAATTTAATTCAATTCCACAACTCAACCAAAAATATGTCATCTCAAAATACTTAACAAGTTCATTCATATTGCATATAGTACTTAATTTACAAATACAGATCTTAATTTATAAAAAAAAATAATCCAAAATAACATTATTACAATTTACTGTACAACTGCTGAACTTTTCATTAATACATAAGACATTATAATATTTACATCAAATAACTACAAGGGTATAAATAAATACCCGTATAAAAATATTAGCGAAGTCCTTGCCAATTCAGCAACTCACTCTACTGCTTTGTCCTTGCCCTTATCTGCGATAGCAAAATAAGCTATTGCTAAATATAAAAATACTCAGTGGTACACAATAAAAATTTGAAATGCAGTACATATAACATTCATTGACAAATCACAATTTAAATATTTCACAATTATCAAAACTCATTATAGCATAATTTTGGTCAAACAATTTAATAAACATAGTGTTGCCAATTCATACACAACTTAAGCCATGACACAAAATTTTTGATCAATGTCGCGTTGTACACCATGACAAAGTGATCTACAACCCCACTAATTGAAATCAATAAGGGAGGTGGCTAGCTAGCTAATGAGTACTCATCCGATCTACTACCTCAACTGGTAAACCAGAGAGGGAGGGAAATAATCGATCTCAACCCCATAAATGGAGGAGGAATAATAAGGCACTGTCATGCTAAGTGTGAATCAGAAATCAATTTAAAACAATTTATTCAAATATTGCATGCAAAATCAAATCACTTTCCAAAGTCACATTTTCATTCACAAGGTGGCAACACAAAAGTTCTTAAACTCGTAATTAACACAGAAATTTCATAATGCGTACTAAATCAAATTCTCAATGAGAAAATGCTTAAATAAGGTTTATTGTGCACAAACCTGACGTGAGTCGCCTCTAGGCCTTAACTCACTCTCTTAGACCTTTAGGGTCTTTTTCAGCTGAAACACTAAATTTATAGTGTCTCAGTATCTTTGCCTCACAATAATTCTAATAATTAATTTATATATGTTCAATTCTAGCTCCAATATGCTTAAACTTACATTCTTGAAAATTTTCATGTTGAGGTTACTATTTATGGTACTATTAAAGTCAAAATATTGACTTTCTTATGCTTAATAGGTATGAAAAATCCAACTATACTCACATACCACATTTTGGTTACCAATTTTGTTGGTTTTGGTTGTTTTCTTGAAACTTAAGTCTTTTAGGCAAAATTGCAAATTTTCAGTTTTGGTGTCCTATTTTGCACTATTCCATTAGTTATGTTGCTGTTAGAATTTAGCTAAGTTTTCCGCATATAAGTTGTTTCTTATTGTCTTAAATTTATTTCCCTTCTTGAATCACTCCATTTGGAGTTTTGTAGCTCAAGTTATAGCCATTTGTACATGGCTGGCCGGATTGGCCTAACCTAGATTTTCTGAGCACCAAAACTGGTTCTAGTAGTTTTAGGTCACCAACTTTGGGTGGCTAAATGACTTGGTTAAGTACATAATTTGAGTTTGTGTTCCTCATGAAAGTTGTAGGCCTATATCTCAACTTTCTACTGGTAAAATTTCAGGTCATTTAGACCTGCCTAGCCCAAGTTATGGCTAAATGAACCAACACTGTTCATTTGGTCATTTTTGTATAGTGCAGAACACTCAATTCTAGATTTGGTCAATTTGTTCACTAGGTTTTAGTCACTTTCTGGGCATGATTCCTAAATGAAAAAATGTGTCATTTTGTGTCTAGTTTCATTCCCAATTGGCCTCACACCTGTTGGGTTGGTAAATTTTTAGTTTTAGTCCCTGAAAGGGACCTTGGTCATGCTGCCTACATAATGACCATATCCAATCCAAATCTCCACTTGATTCCCACACTTCCAACATACCACAATTGGTCACATATGACCATTTTTCAGCTCAAACAAGGTCAAACACACCATTTGATCAATTCTCAAAATTTTATCTCCCAAACTATAGGTCCAAAACCCTAACTTTGCTACTTGACTTAATTATTGAAATTAAAATGCATACACATTACCTACACACTCATTTAAGCTTACATACACTTTTGATTCAGTCAAAACACATCATATTCTCATAAATCTATAGCTGGCCGAAATCACACATAGTCCTCCGAAGATGTTTTCTTTTCATTGTAAATATATTTCTAGGTTTATTCAACTATAAACACAATAATTCAACTAGAAATTCAAATTTTAGTTAACTAACCTTCTCTTTAAAATTCAACCACCCAATTCCTTCACTTTTCTTTCAAACTTTCTTGATCAATCTTCCTCTCTAATTGCCCAAACAAGGTTTAATTATGGAACTTGCAATTTCTATGGCTAAATTTTGGTTTCTTCAAGCTAAAAAATGAGCTTTCATGGAGGATTTTGAGAGGGAGAGGGTGAGAGATGAGAGACGGCAATATGGATGAGGAAGACAACTTTTAACCTTTTTTTTCTTTTCTTTTGTAAATTTTAACTTAATTACTACATAATTATCCCACATTTATTTTATATTTAATGATTAAGTTTATTGCATCATGCATGATGTCATGCATGATGTAATAACTTTTTCACTTTTTCTTTTTCTTCTTTTTTTTTCCATTTATTTTTCTATTAGTTATTTAATTTAATTCCCAATTCTGAAATTTTCTTTTCTCCAATTTTGTTTAACAGTCAGGTCAGGAGTCAACTCTAGGGGTCAATTGACTAAATTGCCCCTCGTCGGTTCGACCCGATTTG
Organism: Hevea brasiliensis; assembly: GCF_030052815.1. Lineage (NCBI taxonomy): Eukaryota > Viridiplantae > Streptophyta > Magnoliopsida > Malpighiales > Euphorbiaceae > Hevea > Hevea brasiliensis. The sequence goes on along the minus strand of NC_079496.1, from coordinate 72,428,378 downwards.
CAAATAATTTAATATTTCTTCCAGATCCCTAACCTAATTATTTGACTGGCTTAACAATTCTTTTTCATGATTTTCTCTTTTCTACTGTGTTCGCAATAGTCCTAAGGACCGCGGTGTCACATTTTATGGTTCGAAATTTGAGTTTAAATTGACCTCGTAGTCCTTTCCGAAAAGGTCACCTATCGCTGTGACTCTTGGCTCATTTAACCTCTTACGTTCTATTTTTCTTATTTATACTTAACTAATGGACAATTACTAATTATTTGTGTTCATGGCTTATCTAGTTGTCTTATATGTGGTTCTAATTCCCTTAATTATTTAGACCGACACCGATCACCTGAATAGTGAAATATACCAGGCTATGCAAATAGGACTGTTATAAGCACTCTGCCAAAATTTTTCCAAAAATTGCAAAAATATAAAAATGGACAAAAATTTGAACTAGTCTTTAAACTTCTTCTAAAAATGAGAAAATGCTCACCATTTCTAAAAAGTAAGAAAATGGTTTTAAAATTCCTTGTAGGGTACTTAATGAGTTATCGGTAGGTGAAGTTCGGTAGTTCATTAGGTATTCTACGGGATCATGTTATGCCTTACAGAGGGGTAAGGTGTGACATGGATAACATATTGTTAATAGGTAATAATTCGGTATGCTAACTACTGTAAAAGTATGGTTGTTGAATACATTTTCCATGAAAGACTTAGTGGCATCTATAGAGATAGAGCGAAAAGAATGATAGGTTTATCTCAAAGTCTATACTTGGAAAAGGTGTTAAAAAGGTTTAACATGCTTAATTCCAAAAAAGGATTGCTACCACTAAGACGTGATATCCATCATTCTAAGCAAATGTTTCCAAAGACACCTGAAGAAAAAGAGAAAATGGCCAGAATTCTATATTCTTCGGTTATTAGAAGTCTAATGTATACAATGTTGTGTATTAGGCCGGATATTGCTTACGCTGTTAGTTTGACTAATAAGTTTCAATCTAATCCAGGTGTAAAACACTAGATTATTGTCAAGAATATCCTTAAGTACTTGAGAAGAACTAAGGATTTAATCTTAATATATGGAGGAGGTGATCTTTAATTAGATGGATTCTGATTTCCAATCAGACATGGATGATAGAAAGTCTATCTCCAGTTTTGTGTTCATATGTAATGGTGGTGTAGTTAGTTGGAAAAGATCCAAACAGAGTACAACTACCGACTCTACTATAGAGGCTGAGTATATTGCTACATCAAATGCTGCAAAAGAAGTTGTTTAAATAAAGAAGTTCGTAATAGAATTTGGAATGGTTCCTTCTATTTTATCACCAACTCCTTTGTTTTGTGACAACAATGGTGCCGTGATTCAAGCAAGGGAATCCTAGTCTCACTAGAAATCTAAACACATAGAAAGGAGCTACCACATTATTAGAGAAATAGCTGGGCGCGGCGATGTAGCATTACAGAAAATAGTATCAGCTGATAATTCAACTGATCCATTCACAAAAGCCATGACACAAACACAGTTAGACTGGCATCTTAAGAAGCTGGCTCTTAGATATTGTAATGAATGGCTCTAATGCAAGTAAGAGATTGTTAGTAATATGCCCTAGAGCATATCATTTATTTATATCTTGTAAATAATTATTCTTCAATAAAAGAAAATATTCTTTTCTGTTAATATAAATTATTTATGTTTAATTGGAAAAGGTCTTTTAATGTCTTATTGGATGTTCTATTCTTAAGTTGTTAAGAATATAAGTGACAAAACATTTTGGTTCATAATCTAGGATACATCAAATGATATGATTTATCTAAAAGGATTATCATTCGTATCTATTTCTATAGATTAGTATGAGATGCTAATGAGTTGGAATAGTGAGTCTCATGCCATATAACAGACATGGTGGCTACTCGCATGATGAGTGGGTTGAACTAGTGTCACACCTTACCCCTCTGTAAGGTATAACATGATCCCGTAGAATATCTAATGAACTACCGAACTTCACCTACCGATAACTCATTAAGTACCCTACAAGGGATTTTAAAACAATTTTCTTATTTTTGATAAGTGGCGAGCATTTCTAATAAGTATTTTAAACATGTAATTAAGTTAAAAGCTAGTTGGAAATTTTAGCCCATTTTATTTTTTCGCAAATTTTATAAAAATTTTGACAGAGTTCCCTCTGTATTTTGAGAAAACAGTTCTTCAAATACCTGTAAAAAGCACTTCTAAAAATTTTTTCAACAACTGCTTCAATTTCATACGCAATCTCAATCAAGTTCTCAACACATTTATCAACTTTCAATTTCAAATCCACTATCCAATGATCATCAAAATACTAACAATCCATTTCATTCAAATTAAATAAAATAGTTCCATTCATATTTCGTTAGAAACAAAACAATTTAAATAGATCATTACAAAATTTACATTAAGAGAATTTCAAACTACAATATATATTACAACTTTATACAAATTTTATACAACTGCTCAAGACCCATTTTTACATGTCCATACATTTATGTGCAATATATACATCAAAAGAAATATTTACAATTAGGGTATAAATTATACCCGAAGACTTTAGGCTGAATGATCCTCAATCTTTAGCAGCTCAGTCTGCTGCTCCTCTAGTCTCTGTATCTGCGACAGCAATAAAAGCTATCGCTGAGTACTAGGACTCAGTGGTGCACAACATACTAAAATAATCTTTATGCAAAAATAAAATCACATTTATTCAAAAATTTGACTAAACATGAGCATTAAACACAAAACATGAATTATGAGATTTTAATGCAAACCACGTTCATTTCGAAGTATCAAAACACATTTCATAAAACCCACAGTTAGATCATGCCATTCGAAACAAATAGAATCTTGATAGCCAGAGGCTAAAGATAAATCACATCACAAGGCTAGCTAGCTCAAATATATGGATATCCATTCACATCCTCTTCTACTGGCACACCTCAACACTTCTCTAGAGAAGGAATCAAAATTCGAAACTAATTACCCTCACTAGTCGTGCTAGTGAGGTGTTCAAATATATGGTCATGACACTGTGGCTTCAAAACTTATCTTAATAATTTGCTAAACATTGCTATTTCAAATATACACAATAACTTTCACAGTTTAAATCAAAACATCATAAATAATGTCACAAATAAACTTTCAACAATTCCAAAGCACAAGTAAAATACATATTTCGTTCACTTTATCAATGGATTTTAAAGTATGGAGATGTTGTGGACAAACCTCAAGCGAGTCGACCCTTAGCCTCGATTCAGTTCCTCGGCTTCCTTCCCGATATTCTTTTCAACTAAAACACACAATTTTACAATGTTTCAGCACTAGAACTTAACACAAATCCAAAATAAATTTAGCTTCACATTTACCTAGTTCTAACGTGTTAAATTCGACGTTCTCGAAATTTTTGTGTTTCGGGTTACGATTCACTGCACTATTCAAGTCAAATTTTTGACTTTTTAAGGCTTAATAGGTATGGGAACTCCAACTACACCCACATACCACATTTTGGCCATTAAACTTGTTGGTTTTGGTCATTTTCTCAAAGCTTAAGTCATTTTGGCAAAATTGCCAATTTTTGGTTTTGGTGCTCTGAAGTTGTACTGTTCCATTGGTCAATCTACTATTGGAATTTGGCAAAACTTCCTTCATAGAAAATGTTCCTTATTGTCTTAAGTGTATTCTCATTTTTGGATCACCCCAATCGGAGTTTTGTAGCTCAAGTTATAGCCAAAATACAGCCATCGTTCACGCAATCGCTCATGCTGAGATTTTGGTTCTGGCAGATTTTTTGTCCAACTTTGTTCAGTAATTTGATCAAGTTAAGTTTATAATTTGGTCTAACTTTCTTCATATGAAATGTTCTACTATGTCCTAGGTTCCATCGGTTCAAGAATCACCTAATTCCGAGTTTCCTAGAGAGAGTTATAGCCCTTCAAACATTACTGCTCAAATGGAATTCTGCAGAATCGCAGGTACAGTAATTAAATTTTGCTCAATAATTTGAATGGGTTAATGGCATAATTTGGGGTGGTGTTCTTCATGAAAGTTTTAAATATATATCTTATCTAATTGCTGGTAAAATTTCAGGTCAATTTGACCTGTCTAGGTCGAATTATGACCAAATGAACAGTTACTGTTCATTTGGTCAGTTTTGTGCAGTGGCAGCCTGCTCTCATTTCACTTTGGTCAATTGGTTCACTAAGTTTTAGTCAGTTTTTGGCCATGGTTCCTTAATGAAAATTGTGCTATTTTATGTCTATTTTCATCCCCAATTGGTGGTATATCAATTGGACTTGTAAAATTTCCGTTTTGGTCGTTCAAAGTTGGTTTGGTCATGCTGCCAGCAGCATGACCATTTGACCTACGAATTTGTTTTTCATTCCAACAATTCCCACACATCTCTTTTGGTCATTATTGACCATTTTTCATCTCATAATAGACCAAAGTCATCATTTAAGCATTTCTCCAAAATTTGGTTCACAAACCCTAGCATTCAAACCCTAATTTCACTACTTTGTTGCCATTAACAAATTCAAAATTCCAAACTATCATCATTTAACTAATTAAGTCTTTTAAACTCATTTTAACTTATTTAATTCATGTAATTCATACTCCCTTCAACTAGGCCAAAATTTCAGCAATGGTCCTTCCCCATATTTGTTTCATTTAATCAAGTTCTAAGCTCACTTAAATACCTAAACATGCATTTGAAGTAGAAAATTGAAAGTTAGCACACTAACCTTTGCTTTGGATTCTAAATCTTCAATTTTCCTCTCTTTTTCTTCTTTCTTTCTTGTGCTTAAGTTGAGATTGCAAGGTCTAGTGAGGTATTTAAGGGAGTTATGTAGTTTGGGTGAAGGAATTTAAGCTTAGATGTAGGCTTAAATGAAGGATTTTCATGGAGGGTTTATGGGGGAAGGATGGGGCGGTAACCAAGGGAGAAGAAGACCTTTTTCTAAATTTTTTTTTCTTTTGTTTTCTTTATCTTTATCCCTTTTTGAAGACCAAAATTCCTAATTTAATAAAATAATTTAATTAATCTTTTATGACATCATTCATGATGTCATCACCTTTGACTTTTCTAACTTCTTTCTTTTTTTTTCTACTTATTTTTTTCTATTAGTTCTTTAATTTAATTCTCGATTCCGAAATTTTCTTTTTTCCGATTTTATTTGACAGTTAGGTCAGGAGTCAGCTCTCGGGGTCAATTGACTAAATTGCCCCTCGCCGGTTCATCCCGGTTTGCAAATAATCCAATATTTCTTCCTGCTCCCTGACCTAATTATTTGACTGACTTAACAGTTCTTTTTCGTGATTTTCTCTTTTCCACTGTGTCCATAAGGGTCCTAAGGACCGCGGCATCATATTTTACGGTTCGAAATTTGAGTTTAAAATGACTTCGCAGTCATTCCCGAGAAGGTCACCCATCACTGTGACTCTCGGCTCGTTTAACTACTTAGGTTCTGTTTTTCTTGTTTATACTTAACTAATTGAACATTACTAATTATTTGTGTTTATGGCTTCTCTAATTGTCTTAGGTGTGGTTCTAATCCCCTTAACTGTCCGGACCGACACCGATCACTGGAACAGTGAAATCTACCAGGCTATGCAAACGGGGTGTTACAATTCTCCCCCTCTTAAAATAAATTTCGTCTCGGAATTTTATCTGGTATCAATCTCTGAACAGTTGTGGGTGCTGTCTCCTCATGTCCTCCTCTCGTTCCCAAGTAGCCTCCTGGCCGGAATGATAGTTCCACAGCACTTTTACCAACGGTATCTGCTTGTTTCGTAGCTGCTTCACCTTATAAGCCAGAATCTCTATGGGTTCTTCTTCATATGTGAGGTATGGATTTACTTCAATTTCCTCTACTGGTAGTACATGAGATGGGTCTGATCAATACCTCTTCAACATAGACACATGGAAGACATTCTGTATCTTTTCCAACTCTGGAGGTAGTGCCAACCGATATGCCAAAGGACCCACTCTTTCCAGAACCTCATATGGCCTAATGAAACGAGGACTCAATTTCCCCTTTCTGCCAAATCTCATAATTCTCTTCCAAGGAGAAACCTTGAGGAAAACTTTCTCACCCACTGCATACTGAATATCCCTTCTTTTCAAATCAATGTAGGACTTCTGACGGTCTGATGCAGTCTTAAGTTGACCTCTAATCACCCTAATTTTCTCTTCAGTTTGCTGAACGATTTCGGGTCCAATCATCTTTCTTTCACCCATGTCATCCTAACACAACAGGGTTCTACATTTCCTGCCATACAAAGCTTCATATGGAGGCATCCCAATGCTTGATTGGTAGTTGTTATTGTAAGCAAACTCAATCAAAGGCAAGTGTATATCCCAACTACCCTCAAACTCAATCACACAAGCCCGTAGCATGTCCTCCAAGATCTGAATTACCCTCTCAGACTGGCCATCTGTCTGTGGGTGGAATGCAGTACTGAAGTTCAATCTAGTTCCTAGGGCTCTCTGAAGACTACCCCAGAATCTAGAAGTGAACCTAGGATCTCTGTCTGACACGATGGATACTAGCACTCCATGCAGTCTCACAATCTCATTGATGTATACCTTGGCCAATCTTTCCAAACTATAATCCATCCGTACTGGCAGAAAATGAGCAGACTTAGTTAGTCTGTCAAAAATGACTCATACTGCATCATGACTCTTCTGTGTCCTTGGAAGTCCCATCACAAAATCCATCGTTATTCTTTCCCATTTCCATTCAGGCACTGGTAGTGGATGTAACAACCCAGTGGGTACTTGATGCTCTGCCTTTACTTGTTGACAAGTTAGGCATTTGGATACAAACTCTGCCACATCTCATTTCATACCCATCCACCAGTAATGCTCCTTTAGCCTCCTATACATTTTTGTGCCACCAGGGTGCATGGCAAAAGGAGATTCATGTGCTTCCTTCAAAATAATCTCCCTCAAATCAACATTATTAGGAACACACATTCTGCCCTGGTGTAATAGTAAACCATCATCTCTAATTGAGAATTATGGTTTCTTGCCCTGTCGGACTTCTTCCATCAACTTCTGATACTTCTGATCATTCTGAGCAGCCATTCTAATCTGATCAATCAACACTGGCTGTACATGCCATGCAACTGCTGTCTGCCCCTCATCATTAATCTTTAAGCTGGCATGTAATGATCTCAACTCATGTACCAAAGACAAAGGAGTAACCCGTAGACTTGCCATAGTCTTGCGACTTAAGGCATCAGCCACAACATTAGCTTTCCCTGGCTGATAGTCTATCAGACAATCATAGTCTTTTATCAACTCTAACCATCTCCTCTGTCTCAAATTCAGCTCTTTTTGGGTGCCCAAATACTTTAAACTCTTATGATCTGTGTAGATGTAACACTTTTCCCCATACAAATAGTGCCTCCAGATCTTAAGAGCAAACACAATAGCTGCAAGCTCCAAATCATGTGTTGGATAATTCCTCTCATGCGGTTTTAGCTGGCGTGATGCATAGGCAATGACATTTTGATCTTGCATCAATACACAGCCTAACCCATTGTGAGAAGCATCACTATATACTGTATATTCTTTACTCAGAGTAGGTAAAGTCAGGACTGGAGCTTCAGTCAAACATCTCTTCAATTCATCAAAACTCTGCTGACATTTGTCCGTCCACTGAAATTTTACATCTTTTCTAGGTAGTTTGGTCAATGGAGATGCCAACATAGAGAATCCCTTCACAAATCTACGGTAGTATCCACCTAAACCCAGAAAACTACGAATTTTTGTGACATTTCTGGGTGGCCTCCAATTAAGGACAGCTTCAATCTTACTTGGATCTACCTTGATGCCCTCTTCTAATACTACATGCCCCAAGAAAGATATCTCCTTCAGCCAAAATTCACACTTCGATAATTTGGTATATAACTGTTTCTCCCTCAAAGTCTGCAATACAATCCGCAGATGTCTATCATGCTCTTCTACATTCCTCGTGTTAGTAATATGCCCTAGAGCATATCATTTAGTATGTATCTTGTACATATTTTTAATAATAAAAGGCATTTCCACTTTTCCGTTTACATAATATATTTATGTGTAATAGAAAAGGTCCATTGATATTTTGTTAGAAATATTATTCTTAAGTTGTTAAGAATATGAGTGACAATATTTCTAGCACAAAGTATCATAAATAGGTTCACAATCGAGGATACTTCATAATAAGGACATGACTTATCCAGAAAGATTGTATTCATGTTTGTTCCCAAGTTATTTATATGAGATATAAATAAGATGGAATGGTGAGTCTCATGCCATATAACAAACATGATAGGCACTTATAAATGATAAGTAGGCCGAACCAGTGACACTTATGACAAGCACATGGAGTTTACTCTTGTCAATGTTTTGTCATAAATCATATCGAGGCATATAATCTTTAGACTGAGATAGCACAGCTTATCTTGTATTTAGGTTGTTTGAGTTTGATACTGCTTTCATACTTGTACTATGTATGGGTATATGGGCATCTGTTGGCTCCTGCTAGTTATATATGGAGGTAGGTGTTGATCAAGAAGGAATCTGTTCCTCTAAGTAAATAGAGTTAAAATCCTATGTTCATTTAATTGTTCTTGATGTTTAAAGTTACTGGCAAGCACAGAAAGAGTTATTCAGAAAAGAGTTTCGATGAGAAAATCTTTTAATCAAGAACTGGAATTAAAAGAGAACATAATATTCATAGCAAATGGAGTTTGACATAAACCATGACTCAAATTTGAGTTGGGATTTTGTAATGTAGAGATTCTAGTGCATGGTAACATATGATTATAGGTTCATTTAAGGTAAACCTTATTACTAATTGGGTGGCCATGGCATGCTATGCTAGGTGTTAACCATGGTCTATGAGGTTCATAAAATGATTTAGAGAAATCATTTATGGTAAGAAAGAGTTCTGATGATATTAAGAGTTGATATCATGTCTCATTGCCAATTAGTGATGAGCCTAGTAAGTCACACACATACACAAGTTATCACCTATTTAAATATGATTTAATTAATTAATTAAAGAGTTTAATTGATTAATTAAATAGATTTGGTTTGCAATAAAATTGCAAAGTCCCTAGCATGACTTGAAACCAAATCTAGATTATTGGATGTGTAGTATAAATTAAATTTATATTTAAAGTGTTTAAATATGAATTTAATTGATGAGAAATTAATTAATAGAGATTAATTAATTAATTTATATTTGATATAAATTAATTAGAAGAAGAAAATAATTATTTTGGGTTAAGAACTCAAAATTAAGACACGGGGGCATTTTGGTCATTTTACAGTGTGACACGTGGCACCATGAGATGGTGACACATGGCATAACACATAAGCTTACAAATAATTTTAATCATGTAAGATGATTAAAATCAAGATTAAATATAGGTTTGACACTTGGCACAATGTGATTGGGTCACTTAAACCTAGAGCTAATCAAAAGGTGACATGTGGCTAGGGTTTAATGTGTTAACCTAGCTATTTAAGTGTGGTTATGAAAAGAAAACATAACCAGCAGCCTCTCCTCTCATATGTCACGCCACTTTGAGCCTCCAGCTATTTCTCTTCATCTCTCATCAATTCAAAGAGATTACCCATCAATCTCTTGAATTAAGAACACTAGAAATTGTTTCTAGTGTCCTGTTTGCATCTCTAATCTCTTAAAAGGCAGAACTTGAATTTCTAATTAATAGAAAAGGCTTTAGAAGCTGTTCAAGGGCTGCCATAGGTGTTCTTGGTGTGGACAAGCTAGAGGGACAACATCCGTGTCCTCAAGACGATCTCAAAGGCGCAGACACGCCGCAAAGACATCAAGAGGTTAGTGTAATCGTTCTTGATTTAATCTAGGGTTCTAAAATTAATCTGATTAATTTTAAAATCTTAAATGGCAAATACAGATCCAAAAACATATTAAAAGAGTTTTAATATGTTGTTTATCATTGAAATCAAATAGATAAAAATAAATCTTGCATAGTGCTTGTGACCCTAGGTGAAAATTTTTGAATTCAATGGTATAATCTTGTGTTTTTCACGCCTGCCTTCAATTGGTATCAGAGCCACTATATTTGCCATTTAGATTGTTGATTATATAATTTAATTGTGTGTTTGATCATGAGATCAAGAGATTCATTGCTGGTTGGATCATGAGATGTGGCGGCACACATGGTGGAGCCACCATTGGTGGCGGCAACAATGGTTCCATTGGTGGTTCAAGGTTTGGCTTTTAATTCTGCAATTGTTGTATGATCTAAGGCCTACTCTTTGACTAATTAAAGTGTTTAATTAGTTGTTTTAATCACACAATTAAATTATGATTCAAATCAGAATTTTAAAAATTGTTTGAATGTGATTCAAATCTGAATTTTAAAAGTTGTTTGAATGTGATTCAAATCTGAATTTTTAAAGTTGTTTGAATCATATTTAAATCTGATTTTTTAAAATTGATTCAATAAAATTTAGATCTGATTTTTAAAAAAATATTTGAATGTGATTCAAATCTGATTTTTTAAAAAATGTTTGAATGTGATTCAAATCTGAATTTTTGAAGTTGTTTGAATGTGATTCAAATCTGAATTTTTAAATTTGTTTGAATGAGATTCAAATCTGAATTTTTAAATTTATTTGAATCATATTCAAATCTGGATTTTTAAGTTGAATATGAGATATTCAATTTAATTTAAGTATGTATGTTTTATTTAATTGTTAAATAGTGATATGCATGATGGATGATCATGGACTATAAAAGACCAATGTGATTGGATTTATTTCTTTTATGTTTCTTTGGGATTGTAAATTAATTAATTTATTTTAATTTATTTTGGGCATGTATTATTAAGTTTGTAATAATTTTTTGGGTTGTAATTTCATTTATTTAAGTTCTTGTAAATTCGCCTTGGTATGCCAAGGATTACTATGTAATATTGGATTGCAAGAAGTTCAAGGAGGTCAAGAGCATTGGTGGGACCTGGGAGGAATTCAATATCAAGTGTTGATTATGTACTCCTTCAGCAACTCTTGTAAAATGAATGAATGAAATGCACCTAGAATGCCCCGATTCAATTCTTAGTGGCTCAATTGAATCCCTTAGAAAGTCCATGATCATACCATATTTATCGCTTATCCATGAATGCATGAGATGTATGGGAATGTATGCAATTATATGATATATGCATGCTAAATGGATAATGTGCAAAGTGAGACCTTAATAGTAATTAGGATGGCTATAAAATCTTCCAAACAAATGATTAAGTTGGAAATGCTATAATTAAAGTAATTATAACATAAGCCCTCCATTGGGGCAATTATTTTAAGAAATTTTAAATAGTTGCATGAGATGCAATTAATTTAAGAGATTTTCTTAGGAATAATTGTTAAGCATGAGATGTTGTAAATATGTAAATGGTTTGGTGGCCAATATTGGATGTACCTGAGGACATTAAAATTATTTGCATAATTACTGGCTCAATGGGATCAACTTAACTAATGCAAGATAAGTCAATAATGGATGTAACTGAGATTATGAGCATTAGGGGCTAGGTAAAGGATTGAACCTCACGTGAGATGTGATGGGCAAGGAGTTGCTCACTTATAGTTTATTGTAATTCCAATAATGGATGTACCTGAGGATGATCAATAGAATTATAAGAATTCAATCACCCACTAGAAATCCATCCAACTAGGATTTCCGTTTTCTACTTTGGAAGTGTAGGATTCGCTAAGTTAGTGGGAGGACCAATTTGATTAAAAGACCATAATCATATTTGGTTAATTACATGATACATTTACTAATTAATCTGGTTATTTCTGTAATTAATTTTCTGATAATAATGAGCACAAAACAACCACCACCATCCAATATCCTTGCAAGCATACTTGATCACAATAGGTTGACAGGACCTAATCTGTCTGATTGGCTAAGAAATTTGTAACTTGTCCTGAACCTTGAACATATAGGATATGTTCTAGATTCAAATGTTCCTGGTCCCTTACCTCCAGAGGCCACACAAGAGGAACATGAAACTTTGGACAAGTGGAAGGAGCATGATATGAGAGCTAAGTGTTACATGCGTGCTTCTATGAGTAATGAGTTATAGAAGCAACATGAGAACATGCAGAGTGCGAGTGAGATCCTCCTTCACCTACAAGAGTTGTATGGTGAGCACAGCAGAAATGCTAGGTATGAGATATCTAGGCAGCTATTCCGCATGAGGATGTCTGAGGGACAGAATGTTGGAGATCATGTCTACAAGTTGATTCACTGATTGAGCAATTGGAACATCTTGACTTCCACATGGATTTCCAACTACTAACGGATTTGATCCTTCAGTCCCTTCCTGAGTCTTTTGGGAATTTTGTGATAAATTTCCATATGACTCAACAGGAATGCACCTTAGCTGGTTTACTCAACATGCTGGTTATTGCCCAAAAGAATATGCCAGGCAATAAAGGAAAAGAGGTAGCTTTGGTTGCATCTTCTTCTGCTGGAAAGTCCAACAAGAAGAAGGGCAATAAGAAAAAGAAACCTCGATTCTGGTCCTTCCAAGAAAATAGCTAAGGTAAAAGGAAGACTAAAGTCGATAAAGGCAAAGGAAAGTGTTTCCACTGCCAGAATGAAAGTGTTTCCATTGCAAATAGGAAAGTGTTTCCATTGACAGAGTAAATCAATCTAAATGACTGCAATGCCATGGTGAAAACCAACTCAAGTTCAAAATATATTTGGCACTTAAGGTTATGTCATGTTGCGTAAGATAGGATTGCAAAATTGGAGAAAATGGGGATTCTATCCTCATTGGGCTCGAGCCTACTCCAACTTGTGAATCTTGCCTTCAAGGCAAAAATGACTAGATTACCCTTTGTTGGACAAGGGCTAAGAGTGAAAATATTTTGGAACTAATACATAGTGATGTATGTGGTCCGCTTAAAGAAATGGCTAGAAGGGGTTTTCATTATTTTATTACCTTTATCGATGATAAATCAAGGTTTGGGTATTTGTATTTGATGAAATACAAACATGAATCTTTTGAAAAGTTCAAAGAATTTAAATCAAGTAGAAAATCAAACAGAAAAAGTATTAAAGCTCTTCGATCGATCGTGGAGGTGAATATTTGAGTATCGAATTTGATGAATACTTGAGAGAGCATGGCATTGTTTCTCACCGACTCTCCAGAACGCCACACACCGAATGGTGTATCTGAAGGAGAAATCGTACTTATTGGATATGGTACGTAGTATGATGAGCTATACCGATATGCCAATCTCCTTTGGGGATTTGCATTAGAATCACTTTATATATTCGAATAGGATTCCATCAAAATCGCTTCTTCCACACCTTATGAGATATGGCATGGAAGAAAACCAAGTCTTAAGCATGTTAAGATTTGGGTTTGTCCACTTATATCAAAAAGTCAACACCGATAAATTGGAGACCGGATCGTAAAAGGTCGATTTGTTGGATATCCAAAAGATAGTTTTGGATATTATTTTATTTGTCTACTTCACAAAAGGTTGTGATAAGTAGAGATGCCACATTTCTTGAACAACAGTTTGTTCAAGAAGGAGGCAAAGGAAGGCAAATAGAGTTAGAATTGGAGAATTCTGACCAACCAACAGATCAGATGGATATAGATCCATCTAGTCAACTTATACCCATTGATGAAACATCTATAGCTGTTCCTCGTAGAACAACCAGGGTATCTCACCCACCAGTGAGATATGGTTTTCTTCATGAAGAAGAACAAGAGTTGTCTACTCATGAAGAAGTAGATCATGGAGATGATCCACTTACCTATGAAGAAGCTATATCAGATATAGACTCTTCAAAATGGATTGATGCTATGAAATTCGAGATTGATTCCATGTATAAGAATCAAGTTTGGGATCTTGTTGACCCACCTGAAGGTATTGTACCTATAGGGAACAAATGGGTTTTTAAGAAGAAAATTGGTTCTGATGGAAAGGTAGAGACCTATAAAGTAAGGTTAGTAGCGAAAGGGTTTCGCCAAACGCAAGGAATAGACTATGAGGAGACTTTCTCGCCTGTTGCCATGCTTAAATCAATTAGGATTTTATTAGCAATAGCTGCATACTATGATTATGAGATTTGGCAGATGGATGTCAAAACAGCTTTTCTCAATGGATACATTGAAGAAAACATTTTCATGGAACAACCTAGGGGATTTGAATCCGAAGATGGTTCCAAGGTATGCAAGCTAAAGCGATCCATTTATGGGTTGAAACAAGCTTCGAGGAGTTGGAACATCCGTTTTGATAAAGCCATTAAATCTTTTGGTTTTATCAAAAATGAGGATGAGCCATGTGTATATAAGAAGGTTAGTGACAGTGCTATCATTTTCCTTGTCTTATATGTGGATGACATACTGTTGATGGGTAATGATACAGGTATGTTGACGACTATAAAGGTATGGTTGTCAAATACATTCTCCATGAAAGACTTAGGGGAGGCAACCTATATTCTTGGGATTCGCATCTATAGAGATAGAGCGAAAAGGATAATTGGTTTATCACAAAGTCTATACTTGGAAAAGGTGTTAAAGAGGTTTAACATGCTTGATTCCAAGAGAGGATTGTTACCAGTGAGACATGGTATCCATCTTTCTAAAGAGATGTCTCCAAAGACATCTGAAGAAAGAGATAAGATGGCCAGGATTCCATATGCTTCCTATTGGAAGTTTAATGTATGCAATGTTGTGTACTAGGCCTGATATCGCATATGTCGTTAGTTTGACTAGCGTGTATCAATCCAATCCGTGTTTGGAACATGGATAGTCACAAGAATATTCTTAAGTACTTAAGAAGAACTAAGGATTTATTCTTGATTTATGGAGGTGGAGACTTGCAATTGGATGGTTATACCGATTCTCGATTTCCAATCGATATCGATGATAGAAAGTCTACCTCTGGATATGTGTTCATTTGTAATGGAGGTGCGATTAGTTGGAAGAGTTCCAAACAGAGCACGATCGCAGATTCCACTCATCGAGGTCGAGTATATTGTCGCATCGATGTCGCAAAGGAAGCTGTTTGGATAAAGAAGTTCGTGACAGAACTTATAGTCGTTCCTTCCATTGAGTCGGCAGTTCCATTACACTGTGACAACAATGGAGCAGTCATACAGGCTAAGGAACCAAGGTCTCACTAGAAATCCAAACACATAGAAAGGCGCTACCACATTATCAGAGAAATAGTTGGGCAAGGCGATATAGCCATGCAGAAAATATAACATCAGCTAAAAACCAGCTGATCCATTCACTAAGCCTTTGTCATAATCTCAGTTAGACTGACATCTTGAGAAGATGGGTCTAAGATATTGTAATGAATGGCTCTAGTGCTAGTGGGAGATTGTTAGTAATATGCCCTAGAGCATATCATTTAGTATGTATCTTGTACATATTTTTAATAATAAAAGGCATTTCCACTTTTCCGTTTACATAATATATTTATGTGTAATAGAAAAGGTCCATTGATATTTTGTTAGAAATATTATTCTTAAGTTGTTAAGAATATGAGTGACAATATTTCTAGCACAAAGTATCATAAATAGGTTCACAATCGAGGATACTTCATAATAAGGACATGACTTATCCAGAAAGATTGTATTCATGTTTGTTCCCAAGTTATTTATATGAGATATAAATAAGATGGAATGGTGAGTCTCATGCCATATAACAAACATGATAGGCACTTATAAATGATAAGTAGGTCAACCAAGGACACTTATGACAAGCACATGGAGTTTACTCTTGTCAATGTTTTGTCATAAATCATATCAGTGCATATAATCTTTAGACCTGAGATAGCACAGTTATCTTGTATATAGGTAGTTTGAGTTTGATACTGCTTTCATACTTGTACTATGTATGGGTATATGGGCATCTGTTGGCTCCTGCTAGTTATATATGGAGGTAGGTGTTGATCAAGAAGGAATCTGTTCCTCTAAGTAAATAGAGTTAAAATCCTATGTTCATTTAATTGTTCTTGATGTTTCAAGTTCCTGGCCAGGACAGATAGATTTATTCAGAAAAGAGTTTCTGATGAGAAAAATCTTTTAATCAAGAACTGGAATTAAAAGAGAACATAATATTCATAGCAAATGGAGTTTGACATAAACCATGACTCCAACTTGAGTTGGGATTTTGTATGTAGAGATTCTAGTGCATGGTAACATATGATTATAGGTTCATTTAAGGTAAACCTTATTACTAATTGGGTGGCCATGGCATGCTATGCTAGGTGTTAACCATGGTCTATGAGGTTCATAAAATGATTTAGAGAAATCATTTATGGTAAGAAAGAGTTCTGATGATATTAAGAGTTGATATCATGTCTCATTGCCAATTAGTGATGAGCCTAGTAAGTCACACACACACACAAGTTATCACCTATTTAAATATGATTTAATTAATTAATTAAAGAGTTTAATTGATTAATTAAATAGGTTTGGTTTGAAATAAAATTGAAAAGAAAAAAGCATGACATGAAACCAAATATAGATTATTGGATGTGTAGTATAAATTAAATTTATATTTAAAGTGTTTAAATATGAATTTAATTGATGAGAAATTAATTAATAGAGATTAATTAATTAATTTATATTTGATATATATTAATTAGAAGAAGAAAATAATTATTTTGGGTTTATAACTCAAAATTAAGACAAATGGGCATTTTGGTCATTTTGCGATTGTGACACGTGGCACCATGAGATGGTGACACATGGCATAACACATAAGCTTGCCAAATAATTTTAATCATGTAAGATGATTAAAATCAAGATTAAATATAGGTTTGACACTTGGCACAATGTGATTGGGTCACTTAAACCTAGAGCTAATCAAAAGGTGACATGTGGCTAGGGTTTAATGTGTTAACCTAGCTATTTAAGTGTGGTTATGAAAGAAAACATAACCAGCAGCCTCTCCTCTCATATGTCACGCCACTTTGAGCCTCTCCAGCTATTTCTCTTCATCTCTCATCAATTCAAAGAGATTAGCCATCAATCTCTTGAATTAAGAACACTAGAAATTGTTTCTAGTGTCCTGTTTGCATCTCTAATCTCTTAAAAGGCAGAACTTGAATTTCTAATTAATAGAAAAGGCTTTAGAAGCTGTTCAAGGGCTGCCATAGGTGTTCTTGGTGTGGACAAGCTAGAGGGACAACATCCGGTGTCAAGACGAATCTCAAAGGCGCAGACACTGCAAAGACATCAAGAGGTTAGTGTAATCGTTCTTGATTTAATCTAGGGTTCTAAAATTAATCTGATTAATTTTAAAATCTTAAATGGCAAATACAGATCCAAAAACATATTAAAAGAGTTTTAATATGTTGTTTATCATTGAAATCAAATAGATAAAAATAAATCTTGCATGGTGCTTGTGACCCTAGGTGAAAATTTTTGAATTCAATGGTATAATCTTGTGTTTTTCACGCTTCCATTCCTTCACCTCGAATAGACCAATATATCATCTATGAATACCACAACAAACTGGTCGAGGTATGGTCTGAAGACAGTGTTCATCAGATCCATAAAAGCAGCCGGAGCATTAGTTAACCCGAATGGCATGACTAGGAATTCATAATGGCCATAGCGGGTTCTGAAGGCAGTTTTGGCAATACTCTGCTCTTGTACTTTCAGCTGATAATAACCTGATCTCAGGTCAATTTTGGAGAACACAGCTGCACCCCTCAACTGATTAAACAAGTCATCAATGCGGGGCAATGGATATCTGTTCTTTATAGTCACCTTATTCAACAGTCGATAATCAATACACAAGCAGAGAGTGCCATCCTTCTTCTTTACAAACAATACTGGCACTCCCCAAGGTGACACACTAGGGCGGATAAAGCCCTTGTCAAGCAATTCTTGCAATTGCACTTTCAACTCTTTCAATTCTGCTGGTGCCATTCTATATGGTGTTATGGAGATTGGTTCCACACCAGGCATAACATCAATCTCAAACTGCACCTCTCTTTCTAGAGGTAATCCTGGTAATTCATCAGGAAATACATCTGGAAAGTCACATACAGTAGGGATGTCCCTCAATGCTGGACTACCCACTTGGGTGTCTATCACATGTGCTAAGTATGCTTCACACCCCTTTCTGATCATTCTTCTGGCTAGTGTAGCCGAAATGATGTTTGATGGTAGTAAATGCCTCTCCCCATGTATTAGCACATCACTACGGACAGCCAGGATGTCTGGAACTACGCTCGAACTAGAGTGAGGAGGCATAAATTGACTGAATAAAGACCAAGAAAAATTAAGAAAAAATAAAAGAAATAAATTGCAAATGAGTTAAATAAGTCGAGGTTCCAATGATAGGTGACCGTATTGGGAAACGACTACGAAGATAGTTGCCAACCCTAGACTGGTTAGGAACCCTAAAAAATAATTTTTGGGACTTAATTGAAGGTTTACTAAGGTATAAATGACATTAAAAATGTCAAAAAAAAAATTCAAGAGAATTTATTAATCGGTACAGACAAAAACAACCCGACAAGCATAACGAAGGGCATTTTGGTCATTTCACCCGTAGAGTGAAATTTTGACCTAAATGACAATTAAAATGAGAGAGATTAAAACATATAAAATAAATTAAATCATGAACTATGTAATGGAAAAAGGGAAAAGAAAAGAAATTTAAGTATAAAAGAATTATGAGGTAAGCATGATGTCATAATGACATCATAAATAAATGATGACTAATGGGAAATTAACAAACAAGTATAATAGATAAGATAGAAGGTAAAGAGGACACAAAATTGACCAAGTGGTCATCTTCTTCTTCATTTCTTCCCATGGCCGAATTCACTCACTAAGCTTCTCCTCCATTTTCATTTCTTCCAAGCTTAATAACTCCCCCTTTCTCACCTCAAAACCCTAAACTCACTTCACTAAAAATTATCCTCACACCATAAGGAAGATTTTGGTTGCTAAGAAGTGAAGAAATTTCAAGGTTTTCACAAGTCTAAAAAGTCACCACTAAAGGTTAGTACACTAAAATCCTTTCTTCCAATTCTAGATGTAGTAAGCATATTAAACTAGGTGGGAAATTCAAAAAAAATGAAAGAAATGGTTAAGGAATTAAACACCCTAAATTCGGCAGCCTTGAAATCCTTAAGGGTTTGATGAATTCTTGATTATAATGATGGTTAGTGATGTTGATTGATGAAGTTACATGTATTAGAAATTGGATTGCATGAGTATGCTTGACCTTGACATTTTGAGTTAGGGGCTAACCTAACTATTAGGGCTTTTGTGAAATTGCTTGCAATTGGCATTATTGAGATTGATTGTTGCTATTTAGAAGTGCCATGTATACCAAATTGTAGTTTGGAGATTGGAGGAAATGAATTGGGAGTGTACTCTTTGTGCAGGTTGTAGGACTCTTTGAGTCCAGTGTGGTTTTTGACCTATAACTGAATTTATGTTGCTCCAATTAGTATGACGCCAATTAGAGATGAAACTAGGCTAAAATAATCCATTTTTTATGAAGAAACCATGCCCAAATTCTATCCATAACTTGACCTAATTACTGTTCCAATCGGGTTGACCATACACTAAACCCAGAAAAATAACCAAATGAACAGTACACATTCATTTGGTCATAACTCCCTCTAGATAGGTCCAAATGACCTGAGTTTTACACCATTGGAAATCTTAGACATAGTACTACAATGTTCATGAAGAACACAGAGCGTAGAAATGCCTACAACAAAACCAGATTGCTAGCAAAATTTAGGTCACAAAACTGTCCAGAACCAAACTGCCCATAATTTTTTGGACATAGGCCTATCCGACCAGTTTTTGTAAAAAGGCCATAACTTGGTCTAAAAATATCCAAATGCAATGAAATTAGTGGAAAATTTTCCATAAGACATAAATCTACAATATTGGTATTTTGACCAAAACCCAGAAATCAAGGGAACTAGGTCAATTGGCTAGGTCAAGTTAGTATGCAAATTTTGGAAATTGCTTAAGTGACTGCTTAACCCCAGAATAGTCTTTTAGTCATATCTCCCACTAGGAAACTCCAATTGGGATGAACCAAACTGTTTTGGAAACATACGAAATAGGGAACCAACTTTGTTTCAGAAACCTTCCTCAAATTGTGAATGTAAGAGCCCTAAAAGTTGAGTCAAAGCCACTGACCTAAACTGGAATCCTATTGGCACAGGGTATATGAGTCTAGGCCAGTTAATTAGCTATAAATAATTCTTCAAAACTTGAAAACTTGTAATTCAAAATTCTGAGTGATCATAAGACATAGGGTAACAACTTCTATGAAGAACATTAGGCCTAAAAGTGGCTGTAACATGTCCAATTAATTAGGTAAATTTTAACTTCAAAATCTCCCTAATTCTGGACTCAAAAAGAGACAGTGAATCAGTTGTGGTTATTTGACCATAACTTGACTTCTAAAGCTTGAAATGACATTAATCAAAAAGAAAAATAAAAACAAGACATAGAGGAACAACTTCCATGAAGGAAGTATGGCCAAATAGTGGCCACATCTTGAACAATTTACTAGTGAAGTAAAGACACCAAATCTAGACCTTAAGAAAGGTTCATGAAATGACTTGTTAAACATAAAAATGATATGAATATATATGTGAGACTTATCTTTCCTATTACAAATGACATGAAAATGCTATGAAATACAATTAGTACATAAAACGAAATAATGAAACTATAAATACTTAAAAATATTATTTTTACCCAAAGTATACCTAGACTTATTTATATAGCATGGATCGATTGGTATACTAATTAGGGACTACAGATAGTAGTATTGCCCACAGGAATAATCATTGATAGACAAAATATGTCTAAGATGGTTATTCTACTGGCTTTATGCCTGCCCATTAGCCATTGTGCCTACTTTTATTTCTGGCATTGTGCCTGCCCGCTGGCCTTGTGCCTAACATGACAGATGTATACATATTAAACATATGGATGTTTAACTAGTATACTCCCGTGTATCCAGTCTTTATAATTTGTTATAGGTTACTTGGGCACAAATATGAGTTGTAACACCCCTCACCCATCTATAGTGTAGCCCAGCAAAGCGTGCCACACGGTGTGCCGGAGCACCTGATCTTATTTGATTTCATTATAGTTCTTGATATATTTATTTAAAAATAGTTTAGGCACTAACGTTGTTTATTAAATCTGACTAGTGTAGTAAATATCACATATTTTCCATATTCACAATAACAATCTCATTCATATTTAGAATCAACTCACATATCAATAGTGTTCAATTCCATTAAGCAACATAATTTGTCAACTAATTATATAAGTTCACAGTCTACATATTATGCAAATTGATAACATCATAAACGTATTCAATATAATTTTTTAATTTGAATTACAACATAAGAAATAATTAAAATATACAAAATACATAGTATGCTTAATGTGAGCCCTATCTACATGCATTGCTGAGGAGGTGACAACCTTGTACTCTTCTAACACTTCTGTAGATCTGGACTCCAAAAATCTCAATTAAAGTACCTACGCGAGGAAACAATTCCATTGCGCTAAGTATTTCTGCTTAGTGGTGCAATAATATAACAAGAAATAATATATACAAATAAAGAAAGAAATAAATCATAATTCGGATACTCAGGAATCAATTTAATTTGGTATGGTATTTCTAGCATCAACTATCTTATATACTAGTTTATTCCTCTTTGGAAGTGCTAAGTTTATAAGCTTTCCATAATAATACCCAGTATACAAATTATTTTAACTGTATTGTTTTTTAAGTCTCTACGGTTCTGCAAATTGTATTTTTGTTATGTTTCTATTACTAATCTTTTTTACTCATTTCATTCAATACTTAATTTAATTGTACTGAAATTTCCTTATACTTAACTTAACTTAACTACCTGAATGGGATAATATTTTAATTGATTGCCCGTGTAGCCTATACACTGACTAGACTGGATAAATGGTTAAAATAGCACTGGGTACCTAGTACCTTAGGCCGTCACACCATCGGTCACAAAGTGTGTCCCGGTGTGTAAACACTGTGGCTAAATAGACATATAATCAATCAGTAAGGCAATAAGCCGAGTATTATAACATAATCCATATAGCCATAGGCTATTAAAAATCTGTATAGCCATAGGCTATTGAAAACATAATCCGTATAGCCATAGGCTATTAAAAACACAATCCGTATAGCCATAGGCTATTAAAATTCGTATAGCTATCAGTACCTATTGGCATGCCAACCTATCCAAACTAGTCAACTAGGCAATACTAGGGCATTTACAAGCTTAAACATTTAATTCTTTATTTTTAGGGTTCATAGGTCATTATGCCTTTCACTGGTCAATAAAAATATTGACCTTTTTTATATATCATAGATAGGTTGATTCTAGTATCAACATGTCATAATTTGCATTTCAATATGATGCCAATATAGTATAATTTACAATTCTCACAAGTTGGCATTTATTGCTAATTTTTTTTCTAAGACTTATTGTATAGTATTGCCAATTTTTCAGTTTTGGTATGCTAGATTGATCTAGCTAAATGTCATTTTTCTCTTGGTCTTTAGCTTCTGGTCAAAGAAGCAAAGTTGTAGCTCTATGTCTTATTGAACTTTTGGCATAGATTTCAGGTCATTCTGAGTTGTACAGACCTTGATATGGTCAATTTACTAAAGCTGGATAGATTGTATTTTCAATGCAACTTTAGGTCATTTTTAGGTCAAGTTCAATTCTGACATATTTAGTACCCTAACTTGGGCAAACAATTTGACTTAGTTCTGATCATTTATGGGCTTTGATTTCTTCATAAGAGTTATATTTCTATGTCTAATCTTTCCATTGATATAAATTTCAGGTCATTTGAACCTGTTTTGAGTGAGTTATGGTCAAATAAGTGACTACTGTTTATATGGTCAACTTTTGGGTTGCAATGGTTCTGGAAAGTTTTGATACCTCAATTTATGCAAGCTATTTGATTAAGTAAATGGCATTTCTGGGTTCTGTGATCTTCACCAAAGTTATACCCCTATGTCTAAGCTTTCTAATGGTATAAATTTCAGGTCATTTGGACCTATCTTTAATGAGTTATGGCCAATTACATGAATACTATTCATATGGTCAAATTTAGGGATTGCACATTACCATCCGGAATAGGTCTAATTTAAGGTCACTTTTTGGGCAGAATTTTAACAATGTTTCCACATGAAAGTTGGTACGTTTTATGCATAGTTTTACTTCCAATTAGCCTCATACTAATTGAGGTCACATAATTAGGGTTATAGCTCCAAAAACATACTGCCCTTATACAATTCTTCAATTACACAAATAATACATATTCAAGGCCTTAATCCTTAAACTCCCATACTTGAATTCTGGATTTATAATACACTAACATTCTTCATAACATCTCATCATGGTCAATTGGAGCAGTAAATACAAATCCTCAATACCCCAAATACAATCCTAATTCACGGAGTCAATATCAACATAAGTTACACATGAAATCACTTAACTAATACCTGAAATTTCATCTAGAATTTTTACCATACACCTCCATCAATCATGAATACCATAATTTATCAATTTAATTCATGAAATTCTCAATCTTCTTGGTTCTTCATGGCTACCGAATATGAACATATTCTCAAGGTCTTCAATATGTTTTTCAAATCCTCAATTCACATGTTCAATCATACATGTACACCTGCAATTAAATTCTAACACTTAGATCACATTAATTAACATCATTTTTCAACAACTATAGACATAAATTGATCCATATCAAAGCTCATCAAGACTGCCACAATTTAATAATTGTACAAATCTCCTATAATCAATTCAAACCCTAATCAATGATCAAATCTCAAACACCCACATACCATTATATCCTAATTCATATAATTCCCTTCATTGACATTACTACCCATCATTTACCCATAAAAATAAACCAAACTTCTTCCATTACCATGGCTGCCGAAATTAAGATTCACCAAAACTCAATCATTTCTTTATTTTTTCTTAACCATTCAACTTGTCTCAACCTTAACACAAAGTTTAAATAAGGAAGATAAGAAAACTAGCACTAACCTTATTTTGAGCTTTGTAAAGCCTCAATCAAACTTCTTCTTTTTACTGCCTATGTGTTGGCCATGATGTAAGGATCATTTTTCATGAAGGGAGCTTGAAGAAATAATGGCTTGATCATGGAGAAGATGGAGCTCTTACATGGTGCGGCCATGGAGGTTTGGGAGAAGGACCATTCGGCCATGGAATTGAAATGAAGAAAATGAGGCTTTCCAAGTGATGAAATCTGTCCCATATATACTTATATAATGGTCCACTAACTTTAGGTTAATTGATATAATATACTCCACTAAGTATAGTTTAATGTTATAATAATTAAACTTATTAATATTTTAATTAATCTCCCATAATTGCTTTAATCACATTGTGTTAAATCTCTTATTTTCATGGAATTTTTAAATTTTTAATATCACTTATTTTTAATGGACATTGATGTCAAAAGTTAACTCAAGGTGTTAATTGACCAAAATGCCTCTTTTCGGGTTGTACTTCGAATTTTTCAGTGCTACCGATTAGGTTCTTGACCCGCCAATTTTTTTAATTTTCGTTTTTCATTTATACTAACTTATTAATTCTTCTTTGACATTTCCAATGTCAATTACACCTTAGTAGACCTTTAATTCGATCTCGAAAATATTTCCTGGGGTTCCCCACGATCCAGGGCTAGTCAACGGTCTTCGCCGTAACTTCCCGGTGCGGTCACCTATCATTATGGAATTGGCTCATTTAACTTAGTCACATTTTCTCTCTTTTATTTTTCCTTAATTTTTCTCATCACATAGTTCATTATTTTATACTTCCTCACTATCAATTAAGTGTAGTTTAAGACATTCTGACTTTCCGGGGTAGACATTAGCCGTCAAAATAGTGGGACATACGGACTACATAAAGTGAGGATGCTACAATTCTTTGCCTCTAAAAAGGAATTTCATCCTCGAAATTCATCGAATTCAAATAAATAAAACTATCATCATCTCATAATTTTGTTCACTCTTCCATCATTATTTCCCATATCACTCCTAGCCGGATTACAGCTCTCTACTTCTTTCTTTAATGCCCTCTGTGACTCTGAGTCCATATCTTAACCTTGAATAATCAAAAGTAAACAGAACTGAATTAGTGTCTCCTCGACTCTTATGAATGCAATGCATGTATGCACAGTAGTTCTTTCTACTCATCTTTGCCTAGGAACGCCTAAACTGTGCTCTGATACCACTAAATGTAACACTCCTCACCCGTCTACAGTGTAGCTGAGCAAAGTGTGTCACACGGTGTGCTGGAGTACCTGATTTTATTTTATTTCATTACAGTTCTTGATATATTTATTAAAAAATGGTTTAGGCACTAACGTTGTTTAATAAATCTAACTAGTGTAGTAAATATCACATATTTTCCATATTCATAATCTCAATCTCATTCATATTCAAAATCAACTCATATATCAATAGTGTTCAATTCCATTAAGCAACATAATTTGTCAACTAATTACATAAGTTCATAGTCTACATTTTGCAAATTGATTACATCATATACGTATTCAATACAATTTCTTAATTTGAATTACAACATATGAAATAATTAAAATATGCAAAATATATAGTATGCTTAATGTGAGCACTATCTACATGCATTGCTGAGGAGGTGACAACCTTGTACTCTTCTGACACTTTCTGCAGATCTGGACTCCAAAAATCTCAGTCAAAGTACCTGTGCGAGGAAACAATTCCATCACGCTAAGCATTTATGCTTAGTGGTGCAATAATATAACAAGAAATAATATATACAAATAAAGAAAGAAATAAATCATAATTTGGATACTCAGGAATCAATTTAATTTGGTATGGTATTTCTAACATCAACTATCTTATATACTAGTTTGTTCCTCTTTGGAAGTGCTAAGTTTATAACCTTTCCATAATAATACCCAGTATACAAATTATTCTAACTGTATTGTATTTTAAGTCTCTACGGTTCTACAAATTGTATTTTTTTTATGTTTCTATTGCTAATATCTTTTACTCATTTCATTCAATACTTAATTTAATTGTAGTGAAATTTCCTTATACTTTACTTAACTTAACTGCCAGAATGGGATAATATTTTAATTGATTGCCCGTATAGCCTATACATTGACCAGACTGGATAAATGTTTAAAATAGCACTGGGTACCTAGTACCTATCGCCGTCACACCATCGGTCACAAAGTGTGTCCCGATGTGCAAACAGTGTGGCTAAAAAAGAAATATGATCAATTAGTAAGCTAATAAGCTGAGTATCATAACATAATCTGTATAGCTATAGGCTATTACAAATCAGTATAGCCATAGGCTATTGAAAACATAATCCATATAGCCATAGGCTATCAAAATCCGTACAGCTATCAGTACCTATTGGCATGCCAACCTATCCAAACTAGTCAACTAGGCAATACTAGGGCATTTACAAGCTTAAACATTTAATTCTTTATTTTTAGGGTTCATAGGTCATTATGCCTTTCACTGGTCAACAAAAATTTTGACCCTTTTTATACATCATGGATAAGTTGATTCTAGTATCAACATGTCACAATTTGCATTTCAATATAATGCCAATATAGTATAATTTACAATTCTCACAGTTGACATTTATTGCAAATTTTTTTTCTAAGACTTATTGTATAGTATTATCAATTTTTCAGTTTTGGTATGCTAGATTGATCTAGCTAAATGTCCTTTTTCCCTTGGTCTTTATTGAAGGAACGGAAGTGTGAAAAACACAAATTTATACCATTGAATTTAAAAATTTTCACCTAGGGTCACATACATCATGTAAGATTTATTTTTATCTATTTGATTTCAATGATAAACAACATATTAAAACTCTTTTAATATGTTTTTGGATCTGTATTTGCCATTTAAGATTTTAAAATTAATCAGATTAATTTTAGAACCCTATATTAAATCAAGAACGATTACACTAACCTCTTGATGCACTGCAGCGTGTCTGCGCCTTTGAGATTCGTCTTCAGGACACCAGATGTTGTCCCTCTAGCTTTTCCACACCAAGAACACCTATGGCAGCCCTTGAACAGCTTCTAAAGCCTTTTCTATTAATTAAAAATTCAAGTTCTGCCTTTTAAGAGATTAGAGATGTAAACAGGACACTAGAAACAATTTCAAGTGTTCTTAATTCAAGAGATTGATGGCTAATCTCTTTGAATTGATGAGAGATGAAGAAGAATAGATAAAAAACCTCAAAGTGGCGTGACAAAGGAGAGGAGTGGCTACTGGTTGCTTTTCTTTTCATAACAACACTTAAATAGCTAGGTTAACACATTAAACCCTTGCCACATGTCACCCTTTGATTAGCTCTAGGTTTAAGTGACCCAATCACATTGTACCAAGTGTCAAACCTATATTTAATCTTAATTTTAATCGTCTTACATGATTAAAAAAAACATTTGGCAAGCTTATGTGTAATCCCATGTGTCACCATCTCATGGTGCCACATGTCACACTGTGAAATGACCAAAATGCCCCTATGTCTTAATTTTGAGTTCTCAACCCAAAAAAATTATTTTTCTTCTTCTAATCAATTTATATCAAATATAAATTAATTAATTAATCTCTATTAATTAATTTGTCATTAATTAAATTCATATTTAAACACTTTAAATATAAATTTAACTTATATTATACATCCAATAATCTAGATTTGGTTTCAAGTCATGCTAGGGACTTTGCAATTTAATTGCAAACCAAACCTATTTAATTAATCAATTAAACTCTTTAATTAATTAATTAAATTATATTTAAATAGGTGATAACTTGTGTATGTGTGTGACTTACTAGGTTCATCATTAATTGGCAATGAGACATGATATCAACTCTTAATATCATCAGAACTCTTTCTTACCATAAATGATTTCTCTAAATGATTTTATGAACCTCATAGACCATGGTTAACACCTAGCATAGCATGCCATGGCCCAATTAGTAATAAGGTTTACCTTAAATGAACCTATAATCAAATGTTACCATGCAATAGAATCTCTCTGTTACAAAATCCCAACTCAAGCTGGAGTCATGGTTTATGTCAAACTCCATTTGCTATTATTGTAACACCCCCGTTTGCATAGCCTGGTAGATTTCACTGTTCCGGTGACCGGTGTCGGTCCGGACAATTAAGGAGATTAGAGCCACACTTAAGATAACTTGAGAAGCCATAAACACAAATAATTAGTAATGTTTAATTAGTTAACTATAAATAAGAAAAACAGAACATAAAAAGTTAAACGAGCCGAGAGTCACAGCGATGAGTGACCTCCTCGGGAACGACTGCGAAGTCATTTTAAACTCAAATTTCGAACCGTAAAAAGTGACACTACGGTCCTTAAGACCCTTATGAACACAGTGGAAAAGATAAAATCACGAAAAAGAACTGTTAAGCCAGTCAAATAATTAGATCAGGGAGCCGAAAGAAATATGAAATTATTTACAAACCGGGATGAACCGGCGAGGGGCAATTTGGTCAATTGACCCCGAGAGCTGACTCCTGACCTAACTGTCAAATAAAAATGGAGAAAAGAAAATTTCGGAATTGAGAATTAAATTAAAGAACTAACAGAAAAAAATAAATTGAAAAAAAAAAGAAAGAAGTTAGAAAAGTCAAGGTGATGACATCACGAATGATGTCATAAAAGATTAATTAACTTATTTTATTAATTTGGGATTTTTGGTCTTCAAAAGGGATAAGATTAAAGAAAATAAAAGAAAAACAAAAATTATTTTAGCTTCCTTCTTCCTTGTTGTGCCGCCCCACCTTCTCCCTCTCTTCTCCATGAAAGTTTCTTCCATTAAGCTTACACTTAAGCTTAATTTGCTCCACTTAATCTTCATAAATCCCCTAAAAACCTTGTTAGAACTTGCAATCTCAACTTAAGCACAAGGATTACAAGAAGAAAGAGGAGTTAAAGATAGGGTTTTGAAGATTTAAGAAAGGTTAGTGTGCTAACTTATTATTTTACTTCTTTAAATGCATATGCAATGGTTGAAATGAACTTAGGATTAAGGAAATGAAATAAAAAAATGGGGGAAGGACAAACTGAATTTTTGGCCAGCTTGAAGGGAGTATGAATTGCATGAATTTAAAGGGTTTGAATGAGTATAAAAACCTTAATTAGTTGAATGATGATAGTTTAGAACTTTGAAATTATTAATGGTAACAAAGTTGTGAGTTTAGGGCTTGAATGTTAGGGTTTGTGAACCAAATTTTGGAGAAATGCATAAATGATATCTTTGACCAATTGTGGACTGAAAAATGGTCAATAATGACCAAAGGAAATGTATGGGAATTATTAGAATGGAAGACAAATTCGTAGGTCAATTGGTCAGGCTGCTGGCAGCATGACCAAACCAATTTTGAAAGACCAAAACGGAAATTTTACAAGTCAAATTGATATGCCACCAATTGGGGATGAAAATAGACATATAAGGGCACAATTTTTATTAAGGAACCATGCCCAAAAACTGACCAAAACTGGGTGAACCAATTGACCAAAGTGAAATGAGAGCAGGCTGCCACTGCACCAAACTAACCAAATGAACAGTAACTGTTCATTTGGTCATAACTCAAGCTAGGAAGGTCAAATTGACCTGAAACTTTACCAGAAATTAGATAAGATATAGACCTAGAACTTTCATGAAGAACACCAACACAAATTATGCCATTAACCGAATCAAATGATTGAGCAAAGTGGAGTTACTGTACCTGTGATTCTGCTAAATTGCCATTGAGCAGTAAAGTTCCAATGGCTATAACTCTCTCTAGAAAACTATGATTTAGGCGATTCTTAAACCGATGGAAACCTAAGACATAGTATAACATTTCATATGAAGAAATTTAGACCAAATTATGAACATAACTTGATCAAATTACTAAACAAAGTTGGACCAAAAATCTGCAAGAACCAAAATCTCAGCATGAACAATGCACGTGAACAGTAACTGTATTTTAGCTATAACTTGAGCTAAAAAAACTCCGATTGGGGTGATCCAAAAATGAGAATACACTTAAGATAATAAGGAACATTTTCTATGAAGAAATTTTTGCCAAATTCCAACAGTAAACTGACCAATGAAACAGTACAATTAGGGACACCAAAATTGAAAATTTGGTAATTTTGCCTAAAAGACCTAAGTTTTGAGAAAATGACCAAAACTAACAAGTTTAGAGACCAAAATGTGGTATGTGGGTGAAGTTAGAATTCCCATACCTATTAAGCCTTAGAAAGTCAATAATTTGACTTGAATAGTGCAGTGAATAGTAACCCGAAACACAAAATTTCAAGAACGTCGAATTAAGCACTTTAGAGCTAGGTAAAAGTGAAGTTAAATTTATTGTTGGATTTATGCTAAGTTATGATACTGAAACACTGTAAAATTGTGTGTTTCAGTGGAAAAGAATACTGGGACAGAACCCGGGGAGTCGAGTCAAGGCCAACAGGCGACTCATTTGAGGTTTGTGCACAACATCACTATGCTTTAAAATGTGTTGATAAAGTGAATGAAATATGTATTTTACATTTGCTTTGAATTATTGAGAATTTATTTGTGACATTAGTTATGATGTTTTGACTTAAATTGTTGGAAGTTATTGTGTATATTTGAAATGACAATGTTTAACAAATTGTTAAGATAAGTTTTGAAACCACAGTATCATGACCATATATTTGAACATCTCACTAACACAATTAGTGGGGGTAATTAGTTTCGAATTTTGATTCCTTCTCTGGAGAAGTGTTGAGGTGTGCCAGTAGAAGAGGATGTGAATGGATATCCATATATTTGAGCTAGCTAGCCTTGTGATGTGATTTCTCTTTAGCCTCTGGCTATTGAGATTCTATTTGTTTCGAATGGCATGATCTAACTATGGGTTTTATGAAATGTCTTTTGATACTTCAAAATGAACTTGGTTTGCATTAAAATCTCATAATTCATGTTTTGTGTTTAATGCTCATGTTTAGTCAAATTTTAGAATAAAAGAGATTTATATTCTGCATAAAGATTATTTTAGTATATTGTGCACCACTGAGTCCTAGTACTCAGCGATAGCTTTTATTGCTGTCGCAGATTTAGAGAATAGAGGAGCAGCAGACTGAGCTACTAAGGTGTGAGGAGCTATCAACTTAAAGTCATCGGGTATAATTTATACCCTAATTGTAAATATTTCTTTTGATGTATGTATTGCATATAAATGTATGGACATGTAAAAATGGGTCTTGAGCAGTTTGTATAAAATTTGTATAAAGTTGTAATATTTATTGTAGTTTGAAATTCTCTTAATGTACATTTTGTAATGATGTATCTAAATTATTTTGTCTCTAGTTAAATATGAATGGAACTATTTTATTTAATTTGAATGAAATGGATTGCTAGTATTTTGATGATCATTGGATGGTGGATTTGAAATTTGAAAGTTGATAAATGTGTTGAGAAATTGATTGAAATGGATTGAGTTTGATTGTGAAATGAAGTAGTTGTTGAGAAAAATTTTTAGAAGTGCTTTTTACAGGTATTTGAAGAACTGTTTTCTCAAAATACAGAGGGAACTCTATCAAAATCTTTATAAAATTTGAGTAAAAATAAAATGGGCAAAAAATATTAACTAGTTTTAATTTTAACTAAATGTTTTAAGTACTTATTGGAAAATGCTCACCACTTAACAAAAGTAAGAAAATTGTTTTAAAATCTCTTGTAGGGTACTTAATGAGTTATCGGTAGGTGAAGTGCGGTAGTTCATTAGGTATTCTATGGGATCATGTTATACCTTACAGAGGGGTAAGGAATGACATGTTTTAGTGGTATCAGAGCAAGTTTTGACGTATGTTTTAAATTGTGAATTTGTCTTTTCTTTGTTAAGTATAATTGTTACATACAGTGCATTACATCATGAATATGAACTAACGGAGGGAAATCTCCATGTGTTACTTATTCAGGAGATACCCTAACTTGAGCCTGAAATGGAAGAAGGGGATCGCTCAGTTGAGCAGTCTGTTGAAGCTGAGGCACAAGGGGAAGCCCCAGCTTTACCGAATGTCAGTGGGTCAGTAGCACCTGCCCCGCAAATGTCGCAGTTCCCTACACAGTTCGCACAGCAGATGGCTGCAATGTTTCAACAAATGGCTGGGGGTATGCCTGTTCAAACTCCACCACAACCACCTGTGGCACAACCATTGCCTCCATCCAGACAGTATGACAAGTTATTGAAGTATGGGGCTGCAGAATTCAAGGGTACAGTGGACCCTTTAGAGGAAGAGCAATGGCTTGAAAGAATGGATAGAGTATTTAAGAAGTTGCACTGCCAAGATGAGCTGAAGTTTGAATATTCTGTGTTGCTACTGCAAGGGGATGCGTATGATTGGTGGAAGACCATCCCCACGCCTTGGTTGAACCACGATCTTGACACAGGATGACTTCATCGAGAGTTCGCATGTAAGTACATCCCAGATGCATATGTTGATCAGAAACTGCAAGAATTTTTTAGTGTGAAACAAGGAAATCGATCAGTGGCATAGTATGAGAGGGAGTTCTCCCGCCTGAGTCATTATGCGGGGAGTCTCCTTACTACCAGCAAGGCAAGGTGCAAGAGATTTGAGACGAGTTTGAAGCCCAGCATAAGGATGCAAGTTGTGTGATTTCGACACAGCAACTTCTCAGAGCTTATGTCTCAAGCACTTGAACTGGAGAGAATTGAATCAGAAGCAACCCCAGTGAAAGAAAAATCAGAAAAAGCTGAGAAATCAGAAAAAGACAAGGGGGAAAAATCAGTTGAACAGAGTTCTGGTGCTACCTCTGGAAAGAGAATGAAGTTTAGTGGACCCAGCAGGGGTCGAGGTGGAAGATTTGGTAGGGGCCGATTCTCCGGACAGAGACCCCCTAGGTCTGGTCTGCAGTAGAGCAGGGGTTCACATTCTGCCCGCCCCTATGAGACTTGTGGCAAGATTCATGGGGGGAGTGTTATTGGGCCACTGGAGCCTACTTTAACTGCGGAGGCAAGGGTCATTTAGAAAGAGACTGTACTAGTGCTCCGTCTTCGAGATTTGGTCCAGCTCCTACTTCTACCGAGGGATCTATTCAGAGTCCTGCTCCCAGAGGTTCACAGTCAGTTGGCAGAGGAAGAGGCAGAGGTAGGCACCGCCAGCATCAGGCACAGATTGGTCGATCCAGACAAGGAAGTGCTTCAACCAGAATCTACACAATGAGACAGCGAGAAGAGGCTGAGACTTCTGATGTGGTAGCTGGTACATTCTCTATCTCTGATTAAGAAGTATTTGTGTTGTTTAATCCAGGTTCAACCCATTCATATGTTAGTACTAGCATAGTTAGTTCACTTGCTCTTCCATGTGTGCAAATGGATTTTGAAGTGCTAGTAACTAGTCCGTTAGGACAAGAGGTCCGGGTCAACAGAATTTATAGAGACTGTCCTTTGGTGATCCAAGGACATATTTTCCTGTCAGACTTGATTGAAATGCCCTTCAGAGAGTATGATATTATCTTGGGCATGGATTGGTTAGCCAGGCATCATGCTATGATTGACTGTAGACTGAAGACAGTCACTTTTGGTCTCCCTTTGTACGGTGATGTGGTAATACATGGGGAGAGGCATTTACTGCCATCAAACATCATTTCGGCTGCACTAGCTAGAAGAATGATCAGAAAGGGGTGTGAAGCATACTTGGCATTATTAGTAGTATGCCCTAGAGCATATCATTTAGTATGTATCTTGTACATATTTTTATTAATAAAAGGCATTTCCACTTTTCCGTTTACATAATATATTTATGTGTAATAGAAAAGGTCCATTGATATTTTGTTAGAAATATTATTCTTAAGTTGTTAAGAATGTGAGTGACAATATTTCTAGCACAAAGTATCATAAATAGGTTCACAATAAAGGATACTTCATAATAAGGACATGACTTATCCAGAAAGATTGTATTCATGTTTGTTCCCAAGTTATTTATATGAGATATAAATAAGATGGAATGGTGAGTCTCATGCCATATAACTAACATGATAGGCACTTATACATGATAAGTAGGCCGAACCAGTGACACTTATGACAAGCACATGGAGTTTACTCTTGTCAATGTTTTGTCATAAATCATATCAGTGCATATAATCTTTAGACCTGAGATAGCACAGTTATCTTGTATATAGGTAGTTTGAGTTTGATACTGCTTTCATACTTGTACTGTGTATGGGTATATGGGCATCTGTTGGCTCCTACTAGTTATATATGGAGGTAGGTGTTGATCAAGATGGAATCTGTTCCTCTAAGTAAATAGAGATAAAATCCTATGTTCATTTAATTGTTCTTGATGTTTCAAGTTCTGCCAGACAGATAGATTTATTCGTAAAAGAGTTTCGATGAGAAAATCTTTTAATCAAGAACTGGAATTAAAAGAGAACATAATATTCATAGCAAATGGAGTTTGACATAAACCATGACTCCAAACTTGAGTTGGGATTTTGTAATGCAGAGATTCTAGTGCAAGGTAACATATGATTATAGGTTCATTTAAGGTAAACCTTATTACTAATTGGGTGGCCATGGCATGCTATGCTAGGTGTTAACCATGGTCTATGAGGTTCATAAAATGATTTAGAGAAATCATTTATGGTAAGAAAGAGTTCTGATGATATTAAGAGTTGATATCATGTCTCATTGCCAATTAGTGATGAGCCTAGTAAGTCACACAAATACACAAGTTATCACCTAATTAGATATGATTTAATTAATTAATTAAAGAGTTTAATTGATTAATTAAATAGGTTTGGTCTGCAATTAAATTGCAAAGTCCCTAGCATGACTTGAAACCAAATCTAGATTATTGGATGTATAGTATAAGTTAAATTTATATTTAAAGTTTTTAAATATGAATTTAATTAATGAGAAATTAATTAATTTATTTTTGATATAAATTAATTAGAAGAAGAAAAATAATTATTTTGGGTTGAGAACTCAAAATTAAGACACAGGGGCATTTTGGTCATTTCACAGTGTGACATGTGGCACCATGAGATGGTGACACATGGGATTACACATAAGCTTGCCAAATGTTTTTTAATCATGTAAGATGATTAAAACCAAGATTAAATATAGGTTTGACACTTGGCACAATGTGATTGGGTCACTTAAACCTAGAGCTAATCAAAGGGTGACATGTGGCAAGGGTTTAATGTGTTAACCTAGCTATTTAAGTGTTGTTATGAAAAGAAAAAACAACCAGCAACCACACTCCTTTGTCACGCCACTTTGAGGGTTTTTATCTCTTCTTCTTCATCTCTTATCAATTCAAAGAGATTAGCCATCAATCTCTTGAATTAAGAACACTAGGAATTGTTTCTAGTGTCCTGTTTACATCTCTAATCTCTTAAAAGGCAGAACTTGAATTTCTAATTAATAAAAAAGGCTTTAGAAGCTGTTCAAGGGCTACCATAGGTGTTCTTGGTGTGGACAAGCTAGAGGGACAACATCTAGTGTCCTGAAGACGAATCTCAAAGGCGCGAACACGCTGCAGTGCATCAAGAGGTTAGTGTAATCGTTCTTGATTTAATCTAGGGTTCTAAAATTAATCTGATTAATTTTAAAATCTTAAATGGCAAATACAGATCCAAAAACATATTAAAAGAGTTTTAATATGTTGTTTATCATTGAAATCAAATAGATAAAAATAAATCTTACATGATGCATGTGACCCTAGGTGAAAATTTTTGAATTCAATGGTATAAACTTGTGTTTTTCACACTTCCGTTCCTTCAATTGGTATCAGAGCCACTATATTTGCCATTTAGATTGTTGATTATATGATTTAATTGTATGTTTGATCATGAGATCAAAAGTTCATTGCTGGTTGTAAAGCAAGTTGGCGGCATACTTGAAAAAAACACCATCAATGGTGCGCATGGTTTGGCTTTCATGGGTGGTTTAAGGTTTGGCTTTTAATTCTGCAATTGTTGTATGATCTAAGGCCTATTCTTTGACTAATTAAAGTGTTTAATTAGTAGTTTTTATCACACAATTAAATTATGATTCAAATCAGAATTTTAAAAATTGTTTGAATGTGATTCAAATCTGAATTTTAAAAGTTGTTTGAATGTGATTCAAATCTGAATTTTTAAAGTTGTTTGAATCATATTTAAATCTAATTTTTTAAAATTGATTGAATAAAATTCAGATCTGATTTTTTAAAAAATGTTTGAATGTGATTCAAATCTGATTTTTTAAAAAATGTTTGAATGTGATTCAAATCTGAATTTTTGAAGTTGTTTGAATGTGATTCAAATCTGAATTTTTAAATTTGTTTGAATGAGATTCAAATCTGAATTTTTAAATTTATTTGAATCATATTCAAATCTGGATTTTTAAGTTGAATATGAGATATTCAATTTAATTTAAGTATGTATGTTTTATTTAATTGTTAAATAGTGATATGCATGATGGATGATCATGGACTATAAAAGACCAATGTGATTGGATTTATTTCTTTTATGTTTCTTTGGGATTGTAAATTAATTAATTTATTTTAATTTATTTTGGGCATGTATTATTAAGTTTGTAATAATTTTTGAGTTGTAATTTCATTTATTTAAGTTCTTGTAAATTCGCCTTGGTATGCCAAGGATTACTATGTAATATTGGATTGCAAGAAGTTCAAGGAGGTCAAGAGCATTGGTGGGACCAGTGGGAGGAATTCAAGATCAAGTATTGATTATGTACTTCTTCAGCAACTCTTGTAAAATGAATGAATGAAATGCACCTAGGAATGCCCTGATTCAATTCTTGGTGGCTCAGAATTGAATCCCTTAGAAAGTCCATGATCATACCATATTTACTGCTTATCCATGAATGCATGAGATGTATGGGAATGTATGCAATTATATGATATATGCATGCTAAATGGATAATGTGCAAAGTGAGACCTTAATAGTAAATAGAATGACCATAAAATCTTCCAAACAAATGATTAAGTTGGAAATGCTATAATTAAAGTAATTATAACATAGGCCCTCCATTGGGGCAATTATTTTAAGAAATTTTAAATAGTTGCATAAGATGCAATTTATTTAAGAGATTTTCTTAAGAATAATTGTTAAAGCATGAGATGTTGTAAATATGTAAATGGTTTAGTGGCCAATATTGGATGTACCTAAGGACATTAAAATTATTTGCATAATTACTGGCTCAATGGGATCAACTTAACTAATGCAAGATAAGTCAATAATGGATGTACCTGAGATTTTGAGCATTAGGGGCTAGGTAAAGGATTGAACCTCACATGAGATGTGATGGGCAAGGAGTTGCTCACTTATAGTTTATTGTAATTCCAATAATGGATGTACCTGAGGATGATCAATAGAATTAAAAGAATTCAATCACCCACTAGAAATCCATCCAACTAGGATTTCCGTTTTCTACTTTGGAAGTGTAGGATTCGCTAAGTTAGTGGGAGGACCAATTTGATTAAAAGACCATAATCATATTTGGCTAATTACATGATACATTTTCTAATTAATCTGGTTATTTCTGCAATTAATTTTCTGATAATAATGAGCACAGAACGACCACCACCATCCAATATCCTTGCAAGCATACTTGATCGCAATAGGTTGACAAGACCTAATCTGTCTGATTGGCTAAGAAATTTGATACTTGTCTTGAACCTTGAACATATAGGATATGTTCTAGATTCAAATGTTCCTGGTCCCTTACCTCCAGAGGCCACACAAGAGGAATATGAAACTTTGGACAAGTGGAAGGACCATGATATGAGAGCTAAGTGTTACATGCTTGCTTCCATGAGTAATGAGTTACAGAAGCAACATGAGAACATGCAAAGTGCGAGTGAGATCCTCCTTCACCTACAAGAGTTGTATGGTGAGCACAACAGGAATGCTAGGTATGAGATATCTAGACAGCTATTCCGTATGAGGATGTCTGAGGGACAGAATGTTGGGGATCATGTCCACAAGATGATTCGGCTGATTGAGCAGTTGGAACATCTTGACTTCAACATGGATTTCCAACTACAGATGGATTTGATCCTTCAGTCCCTTCCTGAGTCATTTGGGAATTTTATGACAAATTTCCATATGACTAAACAGGAATGCACCTTAGCTAGTTTACTCAACATGCTGGTTATTGCCCAAAAGAATATGCCAGGCAATAAAGGAAAAGAGGTAGCTTTGGTTGCATCTTCTTCTACTGGAAAGTCCAACAAGAAGAAGGGCAATAAGAAAAAGAAACTTCAGATTCCTGGTCCTTCTAAAAAAATAGCTAAACAGAAAAGGAAGACTAAAGCTGATGAAGGTAAAGGAAAGTGTTTCCACTGCCAACAGGAAAGTGTTTCCATTGCCAGTAAGAAAGTGTTTCCACTGGCCAGAGTATAGCAATCTAAATGAAAGCAATGCCATGGTGAAAACCAACTCAAGTTCAAAATATATTTGGCACTTAAGGTTATGTCATGTTGCAGAAGATAGGATTGCAAAACTGGAGAAAATGGGGATTCTATCCTCATTGGGCTCTGAGCCTACTCCAACTTGTGAATCTTGCCTTCAGGACAAAATGACTAGATCACCCTTTGTTGGACAGGGGCTAAGAGCTGAAAATATTTTGGAGCTAATACATAGTGATGTATGTGGTCCATTTAAAGAAATGGCTAGAAGGGGTTTTCATTATTTTATTACCTTTACTGATGATAAATCAAGGTTTGAGTATTTGTATTTGATGAAATACAAACATGAATCTTTTGAAAAGTTCAAAGAATTTAAATCT
This sequence comes from Hevea brasiliensis, assembly GCF_030052815.1. Taxonomy (NCBI): domain Eukaryota; kingdom Viridiplantae; phylum Streptophyta; class Magnoliopsida; order Malpighiales; family Euphorbiaceae; genus Hevea; species Hevea brasiliensis. Next base: position 72,389,409 of record NC_079496.1, on the reverse strand, counting down.
GAAGTAGAAAATCAAACAGGAAAGAGTATTAAAGCTCTTCGATCAGATCGTGGAGGTGAATATTTGAGTACTGAATTTGATGAATACTTGAGAGAGCATGGCATTGTTTCTCAGCTGACTCCTCCAGGAACGCCACAACTGAATGGTGTATCTGAAGGAGAAATCGTACCTATTGGATATGGTACGTAGTATGATGAGCTATACCGATATGCCAATCTCCTTTGGGGATTTGCATTAGAATCACTTTGTATATTCCGAATAGGATTCCATCAAAATCACTTTCTTCCACACCTTATGAGATATGGCATGGAAGAAAACCAAGTCTTAAGCATGTTAAGATTTGGGGTTGTCCAGCTTATATCAAAAAGCTGAACACTGATAAATTGGAGACCAGATCAGAAAAAGGTCGATTTGTTGGATATCCAAAAGATAGTTTTGGATATTATTTTATTTGCCTACTTCACAAAAGGTTGTGATAAGTAGAGATGCCACATTTCTTGAATAACAGTTTGTTCAAGAAGGAGGCAAAGGAAGGCAAATAGAGTTAGAATTGGAGAATTCTGACCAACCAACAGATCAGATGGATATAGATCCATCTCGTCAACCAATACCCGTTGATGAAACATCTACAGCTGTTCCTCGTAGAACGACCAGGGTATCTCACCCACCAGTGAGATATGGTTTTCTTCATGAAGAAGAACAACAGTTGTCTACTCATGAAGAAGTAGATCATGGAGATGATCCACTTACCTATGAAGAAGCTATATCAGATATAGACTCTTAAAAATGGATTGATGCTATGAAATCCGAGATTGATTCCATGTATAAGAATCAAGTTTGGGATCTTGTTGACCCACCTGAAGGTATTATACCTATAGGGAACAAATGGGTTTTCAAGAAGAAAATTGGTTCTAATGGAAAGGTAGAGACCTATAAGGCAAGGCTAGTAGCGAAAGGGTTTCGCCAAAGGCAAGGAATCGACTATGAGGAGACTTTCTCGCCTGTTGCCATGCTTAAATCAATTAGGATTTTATTAGCAATAGCTGCGTACTATGATTATGAGATTTGGCAGTTGGATGTCAAAACAGCTTTTCTCAATGGATACATTGAAAAAAACATTTTCATGGAACAACCTAAGGGATTTGAATCCCAAGATGATTCCAAGGTATGCAAGCTAAAGCGATCCATTTATGGGTTGAAACAAGCTTCGAGGAGTTGGAACATTCGTTTTGATGAAGCCATTAAATCCTTTGGTTTTATCAAAAATGAGGATGAGCCATGTGTATATAGGAAGGTTAGTGACAGTGCTATCACTTTCCTTGTCTTATATGTGGATGACATACTCTTGATGGGTAATGACATAGGTATGTTGACAACTATAAAGGTATGGTTGTCAAATACATTCTCCATGAAAGACTTAGGGGAGGTAACCTATATTCTTGGGATTCGCATCTATAGAGATAGAGCGAAAAGAATAATTGGTTTATCCCAAAGTCTATACTTGGAAAAGGTGTTAAAGAGGTTTAACATGCTTGATTCCAAGAGAGGATTGTTACCAGTGAGACATGGTATCCATCTTTCTAAAGAGATGTCTTCAAAGACATCTGAAGAGAGAGATAAGATGGCTAGGATTCCATATGCTTCGGCTATTGGAAGTTTAATGTATGCAATGTTGTGTACTAGGCCGGATATCGCATATGTTGTTAGTTTGACTAGCAGGTATCAATCCAATCCAGGTTTGGAACATCGATAGTCATTAAGAATATCCTTAGTACTTGAGAAGAACTAAGGATTTATTCTTGATTTATGGAGGTGGAGACTTGCAATTGGATGGTTATACTGATTCTGATTTCCAATCAGATATCGATGATAGAAAGTCTACCTCTAGATATGTGTTCATTTGTAATGGAGGTGTAGTCAGTTGGAAGAGTTCCAAACAGAGCACGACTGCAGATTCCACTACGTGCCGAGTATATTGTCGCATCGATGCCGCAAAGGAAGTCGCTTGGATAAAGAAGTTCGTGATGTAACTTACAGTAGTTCCTTCCATTGAGTCAGCCCACTACACCGTGACAATAATGGAGCAATCATACGAGCTAAGGAACCAAGGTCTCACCGTAAATCCAAGCACATAGAAAGGCGCTACCACATTATCGGAGAAATAGTTGGGAGCGATGTAGCCATGCAGAAAATAGCATCACCAAAATCCAATGGATCCATTCACTAAGCCTATGTCAGCACTCGCTAGACCGACATCTTGAGAAGATAGGTCTAAGATATTGTAATGAATGGCTCTAGTGCTAGTGGGAGATTGTTAGTAGTATGCCCTAGAGCATATCATTTAGTATGTATCTTGTACATATTTTTATTAATAAAAGGCATTTCCACTTTTTCGTTTACATAATATATTTATGTGTAATAGAAAAGGTCCATTGATATTTTATTAGAAATATTATTCTTAAGTTGTTAAGAATATGAGTGACAATATTTCTAGCACAAAGTATCATAAATAGGTTCACAATCAAGGATACTTCATAATAAGGACATGACTTATCCAAAAAGATTGTATTCATGTTTGTTCCCAAGTTATTTATATGAGATATAAATAAGATGGAATGGTGAGTCTCATGCCATATAACAAACATGATAGGCACTTATACATGATAAGTAGGCTGAACCAGTAACACTTATGACAAGCACATGGAGTTTACTCTTGTCAATGTTTTGTCATAAATCATATCAGTGCATATAATCTTTAGACCTGAGATAGCACAGTTATCTTGTATATAGGTAGTTTGAGTTTGATACTGCTTTCATACTTGTACTGTGTATGGGTATATGGGCATCTGTTGGCTCCTACTAGTTATATATGGAGGTAGGTGTTGGTCAAGATGGAATCTGTTCCTCTAAGTAAATAGAGATAAAATCCTATGTTCATTTAATTGTTCTTGATGTTTCAAGTTCCTGGCCAGGACAGATAGATTTATTCAGAAAAGAGTTTCTGATGAGAAAATCTTTTAATCAAGAACTGGAATTAAAAGAGAACATAATATTCATAGCAAATGGAGTTTGACATAAACCATGACTCCAGCTTGAGTTGGGATTTTGTAACAGAGAGATTCTAGTGCATGGTAACATATGATTATAGGTTCATTTAAGGTAAACCTTATTACTAATTGGGTAGCCATGGCATGCTATGCTAGGTGTTAACCATGGTCTATGAGGTTCATAAAATGATTTAGAGAAATCATTTATGGTAAGAAAGAGTTCTGATGATATTAAGAGTTGATATCATGTCTCATTGCCAATTAGTGATGAGCCTAGTAAGTCACACACATGCACAAGTTATCACCTAATTAGATATGATTTAATTAATTAATTAAAGAGTTTAATTGATTAATTAAATAGGTTTGGTTTGCAATTAAATTGCAAAGTCCCTAGCATGACTTGAAACCAAATCTAGATTATTGGATGTTTAGTATAAGTTAAATTTATATTTAAAGTTTTTAAATATGAATTTAATTAATGAGAAATTAATTAATAGAGATTAATTAATTAATTTATATTTTATATAAATTAATTAGAAGAAGAAAAATAATTATTTTGGGTTGAGAACTCAAAATTAAGACACAGGGGCATTTTGGTCATTTCACAGTGTGACACGTGGCACCATGAGATGGTGACACATGGGATTACACATAAACTTGCTAAATGTTTTTTAATCATGTAAGATGATTAAAATCAAGATTAAATATAGGTTTGACACTTGGCACAATGTGATTGGGTCACTTAAACCTAGAGCTAATCAAAGGGTGACATGTGGCAAGGGTTTAATGTGTTAACCTAGCTATTTAAGTGTTGTTATGAAAAGAAAAAACAACCAGCAGCCACACTCCTTTGTCACGCCACTTTGAGGGTTTTTATCTCTTCTTCTTCATCTCTTATCAATTCAAAGAGATTAGCCATCAATCTCTTGGATTAAGAACACTAGGAATTGTTTCTAGTGTCCTGTTTACATCTCTAATCTCTTAAAAGGCAGAACTTGAATTTCTAATTAATAGAAAAGGCTTTAGAAGCTGTTCAAGGGCTGCCATAGGTGTTCTCGGTGTGGACAAGCTAGAGGGACAACATCTAGTGTCCTGAAGATGAATCTCAAAGGCGTAGACACGCTGCAGTGCATCAAGAGGTTAGTGTAATCGTTCTTGATTTAATCTAGGGCTCTAAAATTAATCTGATTAATTTTAAAATCTTAAATGGCAAATACAGATCCAAAAACATATTAAAAGAGTTTTAATATGTTGTTTATCATTGAAATCAAATAGATAAAAATAAATCTTGCATGATGCATGTGACCCTAGGTGAAAATTTTTGAATTCAATGGTATAAACTTGTGTTTTTCACGCTTCCGTTCCTTCAGGCACATGTGATAGACACCCAAGTGGGGAGTCCAGTACTAAGGGACATCCCTACTGTATGTGATTTTCCAGATGTGTTTCCTGATGAATTGCCAGGATTATCTCCAGAAAGAGAGGTGCAGTTTGAGATTGATGTTATGTCTAGTGTGGATCCAATCTCCATAACGCCATATAGAATGGCACCTGCAGAATTGAAAGAGTTGAAAGTGCAGTTGCAAGAACTGCTTGACAAGGGCTTTATCCGCGCTAGTGTGTCACCTTGGGGAGTGCCAGTATTGTTTGTAAAGAAAAAGGATGGCACTCTCCGCTTGTGTATTGATTATCGACAGTTGAATAAGGTGAATATAAAGAACAGATATCCATTGCCCCGCATTGATGACTTGTTTGATCAGTTGAGGGATGCAGCTGTGTTCTCCAAAATTGACCTGAGATCAGGTTATTATCAGTTGAAAGTACAAGAGCAGAGTATTGCTAAAACTGCCTTCAGAACCCATTATGGCCATTATGAGTTTTTGGTTATGCCATTCGGGTTAACTAATGCTCCGGCTGCTTTTATGGATCTGATGAACACTATCTTCAGACCATACCTCGACCAGTTTGTTGTGGTATTTATTGATGATATATTGGTCTATTTGAGGAATGCAGAAGAGCATGATAGACATATGCGGATTGTACTGCAGACTTTGAGGGAGAAACAACTATATGCCAAATTATCGAAGTGTGAATTTTGGCTGAAGGAAATATCTTTCTTGGGGCATGTAGTATCAGAAGAGGGCATTAAAGTAGATCCAAGTAAGATTGAAGCTGTCCTTAATTGGAGGCCACCCAGAAATGTCACAGAGATTCGCAGTTTTCTGGGTTTAGCTAGATACTACCGTAGATTTGTGAATGGATTCTCCATGTTGGCATCTCCATTGACCAAGCTGCTTAGAAAGGATGTAAAATTTCAGTGGACGGATAAATGTCAACAGAGTTTTGATGAATTGAAGAGATGTTTGATAGAGGCTCCAGTCCTGACTTTACCTACACCCGGTAAAGAATATACAGTTTACAGCGATGCTTCTCATAATGGGTTAGGTTGTGTGTTGATGCAAGATCGAAATGTCATTGCCTATGCATCACGCCAGCTAAAACCGCATGAGAGGAACTATCCAACACATGATTTGGAGCTTGCAGCTATTGTGTTTGCTCTTAAGATCTGAAGACATTATTTGTATGGGGAGAAGTGCTACATCTATACAGATCATAAGAGTTTAAAGTATTTGGGCACCCAGAAAGAGTTGAATTTGAGACAGAGGAGATGGTTATAGTTGATAAAAGACTATGATTGTTTGATAGACTATCAGCCAGGGAAAGCTAATGTTGTGGCTGACGCCTTAAGCCGCAAGACTATGGCAAGTCTACGAGTTACTCCTTTGTCTTTGGTTCATGAGTTGAGATTATTGCATGCCAGCTTAGAGATTAATGATGATGGGCAGACAGCAGTTGCATGGCATGTACAGCCAGTGTTGATTGATCAGATTAGAATGGCTGCTCAGAATGATCAGAAGTATCAGAAGCTGTTGGAAGAAGTTAGGCAGGGCAAGAAACCAGAATTCTCAATCAGAGATGATGGTCTACTGCTACACCAGGGCAGAATATGTGTTCCTAATGATGTTGAATTGAGGAAGATCATTTTAAAAGAAGCACATGAGTCTCCTTTTGCCATGCACCCTGGTGGCACAAAAATGTATAGAGGGCTAAAGGAGCATTACTGGTGGATGGGTATGAAAAGAGATGTGGCAGAATTTGTATCCAAATGCCTAACTTGTCAGCAAGTGAAGGCAGAGCATCAAGTACCCGCTGGGTTGTTACATCCACTACCAGTACCAGAGTGGAAATGGGAGAGAATAACGATGGATTTTGTGATGGGACTTCCGAGGACACAGAAGAGTCATGATGCAGTTTGGGTCATTGTTGACATACTAACCAAGTCTGCTCATTTTCTGCCAGTCCGGATGGACTATAGTTTTGAAAGATTGGCCAAGTTATACATCGATGAGATTGTGAGACTGCATGGAGTGCCAGTATCCATCATGTCAGACAGAGATCCTAGGTTCACTTCTATATTCTGGGGTAGTCTTCAGAGAGCCCTAGGAACTAGATTGAACTTCAGTACCGCATTCCATCCACAGACAGATGGCCAGTCTGAGAGGGTAATTCAGACCTTGGAGGACATGCTACGGGCTTGTGTGATTGACTTTGAGGGCAGTTGGGATACACACTTGCCTTTGATTGAGTTTGCTTACAACAACAGCTATCAATCAAGCATTGGGATGCCTCCATATGAAGCTTTGTATGGTAGAAAATGTAGAACCCCATTGTGTTGGGATGACATGGGTGAAAGAAAAATGATTGGACCCAAAATAGTTTAACAGACTGAAGAGAAATCTGGGTGATCAGGGGTCGACTTAAAACTGCATCAGGCCATCAAAAGTCCTATGTTGATTTGAAAAGAAGGGATATTGAGTATGCAGTGGGTGAGAAAGTTTTCCTCAAGGTTTCTTCTTGGAAGAGGATTATGAGATTCGGTAGAAAGGGGAAACTAAGTCCTCGTTTTATCGGGCCATATGAGGTATTGGAAAGAGTGGGTCCTTTGGCATATCGGTTGGCACTACCTCCAGAGTTGGAGATGATACATAATGTCTTCCATGTGTCTATGTTGAGGAGGTATCGATCAGACCCATCTCATGTACTACCAGTAGAGGAAATTGAAGTGAATGCAGACCTTACATATGAAGAAGAACCCATAGAGATTCTGGCTTATGAGGTGAAGCAGCTATGAAACAAGCAGATACCGTTGGTAAAAGTGCTGTGGAACCATCATTCGGGCTAGGAGGCTACTTGGGAACAAGAAGAGGACATGAGGAGACAGCACCCATAGCTGTTCAGAGATTGATACCAGGTAAAATTTCGAGACGAAATTTATTTAAGGGGGGGGGGGAGAATTGTAACACCCCTGTTTGCATAGCCTGGTAGATTTCACTATTTCGGTGACCGGTGTTGGTCCGGAAAATTAAGGAGATTAGAGCCACACTTAAGACAACTTGAGAAGCCATAAACACAAATAATTAGTAATGTTTAATTAGTTAACAATAAATAAGAAAAACAGAACATAAGAAGTTAAACGAGCCGAGAGTCACAGCGATGAGTGACCTCCTCGGGAACAACTGCGAAGTCGTTTTAAACTCAAACTTCGAACCGTCAAAAGTGACACTGCTATCCTTAAGACCCTTATGAACACAGTGGAAAAGAGAAAATCACGAAAAAGAACTGTTAAGCCAGTCAAATAATTACATCAGGGAGCCGAAAGAAATATGGAATTATTTGCAAACCGGGATGAACCGGCGAGGGGCAATTTGGTCAATTGACCCCGAGAGCTGACTCCTGACCTAACTGTCAAATAAAAACGGAGAAAAGAAAATTTCAGAATCGAGAATTAAATTAAAGAGCTAATAGAAAAAAATAAATTGAAAAAAAAAAAAAGAATGAAGTTAGAAAAGTCAAGGTAATGACATCATGAATGATGTCATAAAAGATTAATTAACTTATTTTATTAATTTGGGATTTTTGGTCTTCAAAAGGGATAAGATTAAAGAAAATAAAAGAAAAACAAAAATTATTTTAGCTTCCTTCTTCCTTGTTGTGCCGCCCCACCTTCTCCCTCTCTTCTCCATGAAAGTTTCTTCCATTAAGGTTACACTTAAGCTTAATTTGCTCCACTTAATCTTCATAAATCCCCTAAAAACCTTGTTAGAACTTGCAATCTCAACTTAAGCATAAGGATTACAAGAAGAAAGAGGAGTTAAAGATAGGGTTTTGAAGATTTAAGAAAGGTTAGTGTGCTAACTTATTATTTTACTTCTTTAAATGCATATGCAATGGTTGAAATGAACTTGGGATTAAGGAAATGAAATAAAAATATGGAGGAAGGACAAACTAAATTTTTGGCCAGCTTGATGGGAGTATGAATTGCATGAATTTAAAGGGTTTGAATGAGTATAAAAACCTTAATTAGTTGAATGATGATAGTTTAGAACTTTGAAATTGTTAATGGTAACAAAGTTGTGAGTTTAGGGTTTTAATGTTAGGGTTTGTGAACCAAATTTTGGAGAAATGCATAAATGATATCTTTGACCAATTGTGGACTGAAAAATGGTCAATAATGATCAAAGGAAATGTATGGGAATTGTTAGAATGGAAGACAAATTCGTAGGTCAATTGGTCATGCTGCTGGCAGCATGACCAAACCAAATTTGAAGGACCAAAATGGAAATTTTACAAGTCAAATTGATATGCCACCAATTGGGGATGAAAATAGACATATAAGGGCACAATTTTCATTGAGGAACCATGCCCAAAAACTGACCAAAACTGGGTGAACCAATTGACCAAAGTGAAATGAGAGCAGTGCCATCGCATTAAATCGACCAAATGAACAGTAACTGTTCATTTGGTCGTAACTCGAGCTAGGAAGGTCAAATTGACCTTAAATTTTACCAGTAATTAGATAAGATATAGACCTAAAACTTTCATGGAGAACACCAACCCAAATTATGCCATTAACCTAAACCAATGATTGAGCAAAGTGGAGTTACTGTGCCTGCTATTCTACAGAATTGCCATTGAGCAGTAAAGTTCCAATGGTTATAACTCCCTCTAAAAAACTCTGATTTAGGCGATTCTTAAACCGATGGAAACCTAAGACATAGTAGAACATTTTATATGAAGAAAGTTAGACCAAATTATGAACTTAACTTGATCAAATTACTGAACAAAGTTGGACCAAAACTCTACCAGAACAAAAATCTCAGCATGAACAGTGCACGTGAACAGTAACTGTATTTTGGCTATAAATTGAGCTACAAAACTCCGATTGGGGTGATCCAAAAATGAGAATACACTTAAGACAATAAGAAACATTTTCTATGAAGAAATTTTTTCCAAATTCTAACAGTAAACTGACCAATGAAACAGTACAATTAGGGACACCAAAACTGAAAATTTGGCAATTTTGCCTAAAAGACCTAAGTTTTGAGAAAATGACCAAAACCAGCAAGTTTAGTGACCAAAATGTGTTATGTGGGTGAAGTTGGAATTCCCATACCTATTAAGCCTTAGAAAGTCAATAATTTGACTTGAATAGTGCAGTGAATAGTAACCCGAAACACAAAATTTCAAGAAAGTCGAATTTAGCACGTTAGAGCTAGGTAAAAGTGAAGTTAAATTTATTATTGGATTTATGCTAAGTTATGGTACTGAAACACTGTGAAATTGTGTGTTTCACTGGAAAAGAATACCGAGACAGAACCCGAGGAGTTGAGTCAAGGCCAACAGGCGACTCATTTGAGGTTTGTGCACAACATCACTATGCTTTAAAATGTGTTGATAAAGTGAATGAAATATGTATTTTACATTTGCTTTGAATTATTGAGAATTTATTTGTGACATTAGTTATGATATTTTGACTTAAATTGTTGGAAGTTATTGTGTATATTTGAAATGACAATGTTTAACAAATTGTTAAGATAAGTTTTGAAACCACAGTATCATGACCATATATTTGAACACCTCACTAACACGATTAGTGGGGGTAATTAGTTTTGAATTTTGATTCCTTCTTTGGAGAAGTGTTGAGGTGTGCCAGTAGAAGAGGATGTGAATGGATATCCATATATTTGAGCTAGCTAGCCTTGTGATGTGATTTCTCTTTAGCCTCTGGCTATTGAGATTCTATTTGTTTCGAATGGCATGATCTAACTATGGGTTTTATGAAATGTGTTTTTATACTTCAAAATGAACTTGGTTTGCATTAAAATCTCATAATTCATTTTTTGTGTTTAATGCTCATGTTTAGTCAAATTTTTAAATAAATGTGATTTATATTATGCATAAAGATTATTTTAGTATGTTGTGCACCACTGAGTCCTAGTACTCAGCGACAGCTTTTATTGCTGTCGCTGATTTAGAGAATAGAGGAGCAGCAGACTGAGCTGCTGAGGTGTGAGGAGCTATCAGCTTAAAGTCATCGAGTATAATTTATACCCTAATTGTAAATATTTCTTTTGATGTATGTATTGCATATAAATGTATGGACATGTAAAAAAGGGTCTTGAGCAGTTTGTATAAAATTTGTATAAAGTTGTAATATATATTGTAGTTTGAAATTCTCTTAATGTAGATTTTGTAATGATGTATCTAAATTGTTTTGTCTCTAATGAAATATGAATGGAACTATTTTATTTAATTTGAATGAAATGGATTGCTAGTATTTTGATGATCATTGGATGGTGGATTTGAAATTTGAAAGTTGATAAATGTGTTGAGAAATTGATTGAAATGGATTGAGTTTGATTGTGAAATTGAAGTAGTTGTTGAGAAAAATTTTTAGAAGCGCTTTTTACAGATATTTGAAGAACTGTTTTCTCAAATTACAGAGGGAACTCTGTCAAAATTTTTATAAAATTTGAGTAAAAATAAAATGGGCCAAAAATATTAACTAGTTTTATTTTTAACTAAATGTTTTAAGTACTTATTGGAAAATGCTCACCACTTAACAAAAGTAAGAAAATTGTTTTAAAATCCCTTGTAGGGTACTTAATGAGTTATCTGTAGGTGAAGTGCGGTAGTTCATTAGGTATTCTACGGGATCATGTTATGCCTTACAGAGGGGTAAGGTGTGACAATGAATATTATCTTCTCTTTTAATTCCAGTTCTTAATTAAAAAGATTTTCTCATCAGAAACTTTTTTTTGAATAAATCTATCTGTCCTGGCCAGGAACTTAAAACATCAAGAACAATTAAATGAACATAGGATTTTATCTCTATTTACTTAGAGGAACAGATTCCATCTTGATCAACACCTACCTCCATATATAACTAGTAGGAGCCAACACATGCCCATATACCCATACATAGTACAAGTATGAAAGCAGTATCAAACTCAAACTACCTATATACAAGATAACTGTGCTATCTCAGGTCTAAAGATTATATGCTCTGATATGATTTATGACAAAACATTGACAAGAGTAAACTCCATGTGCTTGTCATAAGTGTCATTGGTTCGGCCTACTTATCATTTATAAGTGCCTATCATGTTTGTTATATGGCATGAGACTGGCCATTCCATCTTATTTATATCTTATATAAATAACTTGGGAACAAACATGAATACAATCTTTCTGGATAAGTCATGTCCTTATTATGAAGTATCCTCGATTGTGAACCTATTTATGATACTTTGTGCTAGAAATATTGTCACTCATATTCTTAACAACTTAAGAATAATAAAATATCAATGGACCTTTTCTATTACACATAAATATATTATGTAAACAGAAAAGTGGAAATGCCTTTTATTAATAAAAATATGTACAAGATACATACTAAATGATATGCTCTAGGACATACTACTAACATTTAGCTTCTAGTCAAAGATGCAAAGTTGTAGCTCTTTGTCTTATTGAACTTTTGGCACAGATTTCAAGTCATTCTGAGTTGTATAGACCAAGATATGGTCAATTTACTAAAGCTAGACATATTGCATTTTCAATGCAACTTTAGGTCATTTTTAGGTCAAGTTCAATTCTAGTAGATTTAGTACCCTAACTTGGGCAAATAATTTGACTTGGTTCTAGTCATTTCTGGGATTTAGTATCTTCATAAGAGTTATAGTCCTATGTCTAAGCTTTCCATTGATATAAATTTCAGGTCATTTGGACTATTTTGTGTGAGTTATGGTCAAATGAGTGACTACCATTTATATGGTCAAATTCTGGGTTGTAATGGTTCTGGACAATTTTGATACCTCAAATTGTGTAAGCTATTTGACTTAGTAAATGGCATTTCTGGGTTCTGTGATCTCCACCAAAGTTGTAGCCTTATGTCTAAGCTTTCGGATGCTATAAATTTAAGATCATTTGGACCTGTCTTCAATGAGTTATGGCCAATTGCATGAATACTATTCATATGGTCAGATTTAGGGATTGTACATTACCAAATCCGAAATAGATCTAATTTACGGTCACTTTCTGGGTAGAATTTTAAGAATCTTTTCACATGAAAGTTGGCACATTTTATGCCTATGTTTACTTTCAATTAGCCTCATGTCAATTGGGGTCACATAATTAGGGTTATAGCTCCAAAAGCATACTTCCCTTATACAATTCTTCAATTACACAAATAATACATATTCAAGGCCCTAATCCTTAAACTCCTATACTTGAATTCTGGATTTATAATACACTAATATTATTCGTCACATCTCATTATGCTCAATTGGAGCAGTAAATCCAAATCCTCAATACCCCAAACTCAATCCTAATTCACAAAGTCAATATTAACATAAGTTACACATGAAATCACCTAACTAATACATGAAATTTCATCTAGAATTTTTACCATACACCTCCATCAATCATCAATAACATAATTTACCAATTTAGTTCATGAAATTCTCAATCTTCTTGGTTCTTCATGGCTATCTAATATGAACATATTCTCAAGGTCTTCAGTATGTTTTTCAAATCTTCAATTCACATGTTCAATCATACATGTACACTTGCAATTAAATTCTAACACTTATATCACATTAATTAACATCATTATTCAACAACTATAGACATAAATTAATCCATATCCAAGCTCATCAAGGCTGCCACAATTCAATAATTGTACAAATCTCCTATAATCAATTCAAACCCTAATCCATGACCAAATCTCAAATACCCACATACCATTATATCCTAATTCATATAATTCCCTTCATTGATATTACTACCCATCATTTACCCATAAAAATAAACCAAACTTCTTGCTTTACCATGGCTGCCAAAATTAAGATTCACCAAAACTCAATCATTTCTTCAATTTTTCTTAACCATTCAACTTGTCTCAACCTTAACATAAAGTTTAATTAAGGAAGATAAGAAAACTAGCACTAACCTTATTTTGAGCTTTATAAAACCTCACTCAAACTTCTTCTTTTTGCTGCATATGTTTTGCCCATGATGTAAGGATCATTTTTCATGAAGGGAGCTGGAAGAAATAATGGCTTCATAATGGAAAAGATGGAGCTCTTACATGGTGCGGCCATGGAGGTTTGGGAGAAGGACCATTTGGCCATGGAATTGAAATGAAGAAAATGAGGTTTTCCAAGTGATGAAATCTGTCCCATATGTACTTATATAGTGGTCCACTAACTTTAGGTTAATTGATATAATATACTCCACTAAGTATAGTTTAATGTTATAATAATTAAACTTATTAATATTTCAATTAATCCCCCATAATTCCTTTAATCACATTATGTGTAAAATCTCTTATTTTCATGGCATTTTCAAATTTCTAATATCACTTATTTTTAATGGACATTGAGGTCAAAAGTTAACTCGAGGTGTCAATTGACCAAAATGCCTCTTTTCGGGTTGTACTTCGAATTTTTCAGTGCTACCGATTAGTTTCTTGACCCGCCAATTTCTTTAATTTTCGTTTTTCATTTATACTAACTTATTAATTTTTCTTTGACATTTCCAATGTCAATTACACCTTAGTAGACCTTTAATTCGATCCCAAAAATATTTTTTGTGGTTCCCCGCGATCCAGGGCTAGTCAACGGTCTTCGTCGTAACTTCTCAGTGCAGTCACCTATCGCTATGGGTTCAACTCGTTTAACTTAGTCACATTTTATCTCTTTTATTTTTCCTTAATTTTTCTCATCACATATTTCATTATTTTATACTTTCTCACTGTCAATTAAGTGTAGTTTCAGACATTCCGACTTTCTGAGGTAGACATTAGCCGTCGAAATAGTGGGACATACGAACTACGTAAATTGAGGATGTTACATGAGTAATAAGTCTTAAATTTAAATAATTACAATAAGAGATTACAGATATAAACAATAAGATTAAAAATGACATAAATGAACAAAGAAGATCCTAATAATTTACTTGCTCCCAAAATTTCATAAAATATGTAAATGACTTAGAAATTTATGAAATTACACATAGAATAATTATTTTAACTGTTTAGTTTTCTTCCTTTATTTTATGCACCACTAAGAGTTATGCTTAGCGCGTTGGTTTTTTCATCGCGTAGGTTCTGGAGAGCAGCAATAGCATCAACAACAGTAGTGTCTAGACAGGGTTTGGCCAGATCTGCTATAGTGTTGGTTGTCACCTCAGAGTCCATTTTGGTAGGGCTCATGTATATTTAGATTTTACATTTTGATTATTGTATATAAGTAAACGATGTAAATCATTTTGAGTTGTAAATAAATTGTAAATTGTTGTATATGAATTTTATATGAATGAATGAATGAAACTTATATTTTCTTGAAATTGTATGAGGTGAAATGTTATGATATGACATATAGAAACATGAGATAGATATGAAATTGTTTTAACAGGTAAATGGTCTACACTCGCTAAATATTAATAAAACATAAGAGACTCTATCTGGGTCTCCACAAAAATAAGATGTGCTAAAAAAAAAAATTTACACATAAGATAATATAATTAAATTAATATTATACACGACAAGATAGGATGGGTTGCTCCAGCACTGAATGTAGTATGCCTTGCTCGGCTACACTGTAGACGGGCGAGGGGTGTTACACCCTTGCTTGGTATAATTTAGAAAAATTGTTTTCTAATGGCAACTACGCTTAATTAGCATTTGAAGTATGATTTAGTGTGACTAAATGATGTGTTTTTCATTAGCTTAATGTGATTGCTGTCAGACCCTACTTCTTGTAAGATGTAACATGCTCCCGTAGTACATCTAATGAATTACCATACTTCCCCTACCGGTAACCCATTAAATATACTACAAGGGATTTTAAAATAATTTTCGTTCATTTGTAAGTTGGTGGGTAAAATTTTTTTTTTCAGATTTTAAAAACCTTTATTTAAAGTCCAAACATAAATTAAATTTTTAGATATTTAAAATCTCCACAATTTTTACAAAAATTTCGGCAGAGTGCCGTTTGTATTTTGAGAAAACAGTTCTTCAAAACCTGAAAATAAAGATACTCCCAATATTTTTCTCAATCATAACTCCATTATTCAATCTCATTTCACAAATCAACACAAGCAACTCAATACACAGTTTAAATTAAATCAAACATTAAAGCCTCTCATTAAGGTAACAAAATTAATATTTACATTCATGGGATCATAAAAATTTAGTAGTGTAAAACTTTATAAATACATAAAATCTCAATATAACCTTATAATAATTTGTATTTCATTACAATCCAAAAATATATTACAAAAGAGTTGGTACAACTGCTCAAAGTAAATTTCATACATACAATTACAGAATTACATCAAAATCTAAAGTACAAGGGTATACCTATAATATACCCGAAGATAGTCTCACTATGCCTTTTAGTAATCTTGCTCAGCTACTTTATATTTTCTTTTACCTACGACAGCATACAAATCTATTGCTGAGTGGTGAACTTAGTGGTGCACAAACTAATAATTTAAAACTTAATGCAAGTTATGCTTAACAATTCATAACAAATAAAAATTTAAAATTTCTAAATTTTTCAAAATTCATAACATTCAGAAATCAATATTTTCATTCATGCAAATTATTCATTTGAATAACATTTTGATCAAATAGTAACTATTTATCTACATTTCTTTTAAATCCTGAAACAATGCAAAAATATTTTGAATCACTGACAAATTATTTATTTCAACCACAATTTATCAAACTATGCATAATTTAAAGGGCGTTGCCAACAATTCACACAGTTGAACCCATGACCCAAAATTCAAATAGATGCCGTGTTGTACACCATGACATTTCACACTCTCCCAATAACCGAGGCTAAAAAGGGAAGAATAAAGACTAGCTAGTATATATGAGTACTCATTCAAACTCTTCCCCAATTGGCAAGCCAGAGAGGAAGAAACTCGCCCCATCTAGTGGAGGAGATATCTCACTAGACAAGCTAATGAGAAATCACAGCATATTTTGCCATGTCAATTATGGTTTCAAATCATACTCAAAACAATTTCTATTTACAAAGTGTTTACAAATCATCAACATATTTAATCATCATAAATTCATGCTCAAGGTTGGCAACACATCAAACTTAAAATTTACTGTAACACTCTAGGCAAATCCCACTACGACAAAACACGGGAGAGATGCTGGGTTTATAAGTTGTTGGTTCGTAACTCATAGTGACGCGTTTTAAAACAGTGAGGGCTTTAGCCCAAAGCGGACAATATCACTAGTGGGCCAGGCCATTACATTTGTGGTATCAAAGCCGCTCCGTGTGCAACCTTGAACGATGGTGGGGCAAACCTCAGCGAGGACGCTGAGTCCCATAAGGGGGGTGGATTGTAAAACCCTAGGCAAATCCCACATCGACAAAACAAGGGAGAGATGCTGGGTTTATAAGATGGAGGTTCCTAACCCCTATTGACGCGTTTTAAAACCGTGAGGGCTCCAGCCCAAAGCGGACAATATCACTAGTGGGTCGGGCTATTACATTTGTGGTATCAAAGTCGCTCCGCGTGCAACCTTGAACGGTGGTGGGGCAAACCTCAGCGAGGACGCAGAGTCCCATAAGGGGGCTCGATTGTAACACCCTAGGCAAATCCCACATTGACAAAACACGGGAGAGATGCTGGGTTTATAAGTTGTTGGTTCGTAACTCATAGTGACGCGTTTTAAAACCGTGAGGGCTCCAGCCCAAAGTGGACAATATCACTAGTGGGCCGGGCCATTACATTTGCCAATGTGGGATTTGCCTAGGGTGTTACAATCCACCCCCCTTATGGGACTCAGCGTAGCTGAGGTTTGCCCCACCACCGTTCAAGGTTGCACGCGGAGCGACTCTGATACAAAAAATGTAATAGCCCGGCCCACTAGTGATATTGTCCGTTTTGGGCTGGAGCCCTCACGGTTTTAAAACGCGTCAATAGGGGTTAGGAACCTCCATCTTATAAATCCAGCATCTCTCCCGTGTTTTGTCGATGTGGGATTTGCCTAGGGTGTTACAATCCACCCCCCTTATGGGACTCAGCGTCCTCACTGAGGTTTGCCCCACAATCGTTCAAGGTTGCACGTGGAGCAGCTTTGATACCACAAATGCATTGGCCCAGCCCACTAGTGATATTGTCCGCTCTAGGCTGAAGCCCTCACGATTTTAAAACGCGTCACTATGAGTTACCAACCAATAACTTATAAACCCAACATCGCTCCCGTGTTTTGTCGATGTGGGATTTGCCTAGGGTGTTACAATCCACCCCCCTTATGGGACTCAGCGTCCTCGCTGAGGTTTACCCCACCACTGTTCAAGGTTGCACGCGGAGCGGCTCTGATACCACAAATGTAATGGCCCGGCCCACTAGTGATATTGTCCGCATTGGGCTGGAGCCCTCACGGTTTTAAAACGCGTCACTATGAGTTACGAACCAACAACTTATAAACCCAGCATCTCTCCCGTGTTTTGTTGATGTGGGACTTGCCTAGGGTGTTACAATCCACCCCCCTTATGGGACTCAGCGTCCTCGCTGAGGTTTGCCCCACCATCGTTCAAGGTTGCACGCGAAGTGGCTCTGATACCACAAATGTAATGGCCCTGCCCACTAGTGATATTGTCCGCTCTGGGCTGAAGCCCTCACGGTTTTAAAACGCGTCAATAGGGGTTAGGAACCTCCATCTTATAAACCCAGCATCTCTCCCATGTTTTGTCGATGTGGGATTTGCCTAGGGTGTTACAATCCACCCCCCTTATGGGACTCAACGTCCTCGCTGAGGTTTGCCCCACCATCGTTCAAGGTTACACGCGGAGCGACTTTGATACCACAAATGTAATGGGCCGGCCCACTAGTGATATTGTCCGCTCTGGGCTGAAGCCCTCACAATTTTAAAACGCGTCACTAGGGGTTACGAACTGCCAACTTATAAACCCAGCATCTCTCCCGTGTTTTGTCGATGTGGGATTTGCCTAAGGTGTTACATTTACAATCCTCAAAACCATGCAATAAATCCTTAAATGCATAAGAAAATTTATATTTAATTTATACAATTTTATTCAAGAAATTAAAATCCTTAACACAACAAAATTATAAATCATAAAATAAACTTGTTCAAATCAATTTAGAAGTGAAAGGTAACAAAATAGTTAGTTGTGCACAAACCTTATACGAGTCACCTCTTGGCCTTGAATCGATGTCTCGGGTTCTTTTCCGGTATTCTTTTCCACTGAAACACACAGTTTCACAGTGTTTCAGTATCACCATTTATCATAACTCTAAAAATAAATTCAAATCTACTTATACCTAGCTTTAATACACTAAACTTGACGTTCTTTAAAATTTGTGTTTCGGGGTTACTATTCATGATACTATTCAAGTCAATTTGTTGACTTTCTAAGGCTTAATAGTTATGGGAATTCCAACTTCACCCACATACCACATTTTGGTTACTAAATTTGTTGGTTTTGGTTGTTTACTCAAAATCTAAGTCTTTTAGGCAAATTTGTAAATTTTCAGTTTTGGTGCCTTATGTTGCACTGTTCCATTGGCCATTTTTCTGTTAGAATTTGGCAAAACTTTCTTCATAGAAAATGTTTCTTATTGTCTTAACTTTATTCTCCTTTTCGAATCACTCCATTTGGAGTTTTGTAGCTCAAGTTATAGCCATTTGAATCATGGCTGCCGTATTAGACTTAACCTGTTTACGGCACCAAAGTTACAGCGGTTTAGGTCACCAAATTTGGGTGGCCAAATGACTTGGTTAAGGGCATAATTTGGGTTTATGTTCTTCATGAAAGTTTTAGGTCTATATCTCAGCTTTCTAAAAGTAAAATTTCAAGTCATTTAGACTTACCTAGCCCAAGTTATGGGCAAATGAACAGTGTTCATTTGGTCATTTTTGGTACAGATCAGATTGCCGATTCCAGATTTGGTCAATTTGTTCACTAGGTTTTGGTCAACTTTTTGGGCATGATTCCTAAATGAAAAATGTTTCATTTGTGTCTATTTTCATTCCCAATTAGCCTCATACCAATTGGACTTGTAAATTTTCAGTTTTTGTCCCTGAAAGGGACCTTGGTCCTGCTGCCTACAGCATGACCCTAGGCAATCCGAATTTGCATTTGGTTCCAACGCTTCTAACATACTCCAATTGGTCACAAATGACCATTTCTCAGCTCAAACTAGGACAAACACACCATTTAACACATTCTCACATTTTTGTCTTCCAAAACCCTAGGTGCTAAACCCTAATTTTCATGCTTAGCTCAATTCATGCAATTTAAACATACAAATCACCTACACAACATTAATTCACCAAGATTTCATGTTTAACCTAACTAAACACCATCAAACTCTAGGGTACCATGGCTGCTGAAATTTCCTACTCATCATGCATGCAAGATTATTTTCATTTTCTTCACAATTTCCATGCATCTCAATTAAATTTCAATTAGTATTTAAAGATTTAAAACCAATTTATACATACCTTCATTTATAGATTCTCTAATTCTCCAAGTCTCCTTCTTTTCTTCTTCTTTTTGTTACTAATCACTCTACCAAGGTCTAAAATGAAACTTTAATGTTGGTGGTTAGGGTTTTTATGGTGAGGAAAGGAGGAGAAATCAAGCTTTTAAGGGTTAAAAATGGTGGAATTGTGAGAGAATTAGAGAGAAAGAGAGAGTGGCGGAAACTAGAAGAAGAAGACCACTTTTTCTTTTTAATTTTTTGTCTTATTTTTGTAATATTTATCCTCACTTTTTTTTTATATTTTAAAATTATAATAATAATGAGGTCATGCTTGCATCACCATGATGATGTCATAAATCTTTTTAATTTTATTTTCTTTTCCTTTTGTTTTTCACATACTTCTTTAATTTAATTCCATATTTCAAAATTTTCATTTCTCAGATTTTATTGGACAGTTAGGTCAGGAGTCAGCTCTAGGGTGAATTGACCAAATTGCCCCTCGCCAGTTCGACCCGGTTTGCAGGTAATTCAATATTTCTTTTGGATCCCTGACCTAATTATTTGACTTGCTTAACAATTTTTTTATGTGATTTTCTCTTTTCCACTGTGTTCTCAATAGTCCTAAGGACCACAGCGTCACATTTTCCGGTTTGAAATTTGAGTTTAGACTGACCTCGCAATCACTTCCCAGGATGGTCACCCATCGCTGTGACTCCTGGCTCATTTAATCTTTTATATTTTGTTTTTCCTATTTTTACTTTTCTATCTGGTAATCACTATTTATTTTCAATCAAGGCTTTTCTAGGTGTCTTAAACATAGTTCTAATCCTCTTAATTGTCTGGACCGATACCGGTAACCGGAACAGTAACATATACCAGGCTATGTAAATAGAGGTGTTACTATTCTCCCCCCACCCCCCCTCCTAAAATAATTTCGTCCTCGAAATTTTACCTGGTATTAGTCTTTGAACAGTTATGGGTGTTGTCTCCTCATGTCCTATTCATGCTTCTAAGTAGCTTCCTAGCCTGAATGATGGTTCCTTAGCACTTTAACCAATACTATTTACTCATCGATTGCTCACCTCGTGTGCCAAGTCTGTCACAAATTAGATTCAAATTCATTTCAATTTTAGAGGTACGCAAATCTATGTGCTAGTGGATCCACTCTTTCTAGGACCTCGTATGATCCTATGGGTGAAAACTTAGTTTTACTCTTTTCTTATCAAATCTCTTAATCATTTGATTCAACCTTCAATTTAGTTTAGAATATTTTAGTCTTTTCTTGCTGTTGTTTTAGCAATTATTTTCCTTTGTAGTCTTTTTTTTTTTTTTAAATGACCTTGTTGGTCATATATGAACTGCTTATCTCTTTATTAGCCATAGGTCCATAACCATTATCTTACCATCTCCATTTATTACCAAGGCCTATGTGCCATTTTGCACTATCTTATTTGCTTTTGTTTAACTTATTTCCTTCTTGATAAAATAGTTTGGGATATCATTACGTGTCTTAAGTAGGTTGTTTGCCCTAGTGGCAATTCCTCATCTAGTGTTTTTCTCATTTCTTAAAGTTCTATTTGTTTTTTTTTTCACAGCTTAACTTTAATTATTTTATTCCTTAATCTTATCTTCTTCCTTAACTTGACTGTCGAGTCATGATTTAGCACCTCTTATCATCCCTAATAAATCCACTATACTTCAATATTACTTTGATTTGGTCCTCTGACTATTCTAGTCAACACTTTAACTAATATTCATAACGTTTCTTTATTACATTCGCACCATCTATTCTAATTTTTACTTCCACAACTCTTTTATCTATCAATATTCTATAGCTTATTTTCCGCTGGTTTGCGATCATTACCCTGTATTTTTTAACCATAAACAATTTTGTAATCTTAAGAAGGGAGTCTACCGGACTCTCTTGTTTCCCATGCTATTCAAAAGTTTCACTTTAGTTCTAATCTAATCCTTATGATCCGCACAATAAAATTGTGCTCTTCCTAAAGGATACCTGGCCAACTAGTTCCTATCGAATTACTGTTATCATTAGAATATCATTTCTTAACTGTTTTATAAGTTATAATTGTCATCCATAGCATCCTGTCTCTTATAGGGGAACAAAATTATATTTTGTGCCTTACTGCTGCACAAATAGAATACTGTTCCTTACTAAACTTTAAGCGAAAGATCCATTGCAATACCAAAACAACTATAAACCCCATATCGGAGACTGGATGACTTAGCGCTATAGGTATTATTTTTAAATTTTTACCATGCTAAAATCTCTAGTCTCATAACAATTCTTGATGTACTATAATTCATGCTAGGGTAACGGAGTCTTTAACTCTCACTACCTTGCAACCATGATCTTTTGATATTCTAATTATAGAGTTTTAAATCCCGAATTAGGATTTTCAAACTCAGTTCTAGTAATAAAACTCTATTCTGGTATATTTATACCAGAGCGAAAGTCATTTATAACTATTCTTATCCTTATGTACTATTGGGCAGGACGTAGCTCTACACAATAAATCTCAAGTCAATATTGCAATCTGCAGCTTACAGTACAAACATCAAGAATATTGCATAGTTACTATGATACATCCCAATAGATCAAACTTCCCTATGTCTTATTTCTTTCAAATCCACTAATATCTTAAACTTATTTTGATTATGGTACTTACTGACATCTATCAACAGTAGTACCTTTATTTCCATCTAGGGTAGATATATTGGTCCTTACTTACTTTTTGGTCCTCTTGCCTTACCTAATTAGGCTTACTAATTAACTTTATAATTTATCGTAGTCTAAGAGATGTCTCTCACTAAAAACTTTTTCAAAATTAATTCCAATCATGCTTATTATTGCAATTCTTATCCTAAAAGACTAATTACTAACACATTAAAATTTATCTCCATGCAAGGGAATAGCAGTAGAACATATAAATTTAGCATTAGCATATAAACAAGTAGAGCCGGAATTAAATAGTACATAATTATTCCTTTCACAAGTTAAGAACATACTGGCAACTACATCTGAAGTCTCTGCTTCTTCCCCTCGATGCATGGCGTTCCCTCTTTCTAATGTATTCCTCTGCTCGGGTTGGTCCATTGTGCGAGGATTACCCGAAGTGTTGTCTCTACTTCTACCTCTGCCGTTACTAACAATTAATGAGCCTCTAAAATCAGAATCTTGAACTGATTCCTCTGGTGTAGTATGTGGCATAAATAGACGTGCGCTAGTACTGTGACACCTCTTACCCATGACAATTCTGCTTAGTGGTGACAATATAAAATAATATAAAAGAGGAATAAAAATAAGTATGCAGAATGTATGTTAATATTTTTGGATAAACTTAATTCCGGATATTTTTTTATAGCATTATTTGTTCAAATTTGGTAAAAGTTATTATCATTGCCCGAGTAACCCATACTAGTCGACTGGACTGGATAAATGGGTAAACTGGCACTGGGTACTAAGTACCTCAAACCATTGCACCATCGGTCACATTGTGTCTCCTGGTGTGCAACATAACAGCTAATAGGCTGTAATAATTATCAGGGCTAAAACCCAAGTATATCAACTCAAATAACATAGCCAAAGGCTATTATGTCATAGAATGGCATGGGAAGCCATGAAACACATAATGGCATAAAGCCATATGCAGTACTGCTAACAGAACCCTATTGGCATGCCAAGCTATCCAAACCAATCTTGTTAGGTATACTAAGGCATATTACACTTTTAAATTTCACAATTTTTGAATTTCAAGTTTGAATGTTACTATTCACTTCATTAGTCAACTAAAATGTTGACTTTTGCATAGACAATAGGTACATTGGTTTTAATACTCCCAACATGCCACATTTTGCATTCAAAATTTGTTGGTATTGGTTGCCAATACCATTTCTAAGCTTAATGTTAATTGGACAGAATTTTCAGTTTTCTTGCTTTGTATTTACTGTTCCATTAGTTATTTTTACAGTGGGAATTTGGCAAAATCATCAACATGAAAGTTGTTCCTTATTTTGTCTAGTTGCATTTCTCTTTTTGAATCACTCCATTTGGAGTTTTGTAGCTCAAGTTATGGCCCAAAAACAACAACTGGCCTGATTGAAAGTTTTACAGAATTTCTGGACTGACCAAATCTACAATGTTAGGAATAGTGACTGCAACTCACTTTTTGAATATGTTATGGTCATAATTTGGGTTAGGTTTCTTCACAAAAGTTGTAGATCTATATCTCAGCTTGTTTCTGGTAAAATTTCAGGTCAATTGGACTTTTCTACACTCAGTTATGGCCAAATGACCAAACACTGTTCATTTTGTCATTTTGCCCAGGCAGAATGCAGGTCACCCGGATTAGGGCAAACTTTTGGTCAACTTGGTTTAATTTTCTGTGCATGGTTTCTTCACCAAAATTATGCCATTATGTGTCTAGTTTCATGTCCAATTGGCCTTGCACCAATTAAACCTCTACAATTCAAGTTATTGCTACCCAAATTTGCTGGACTCATGCCCATTCCTGTAGGTCACCAAGGGCAGCCACACCAAACCCAAATCCCACTATACAATTCACTTCATTTTTTATTCAAACCAAACCAAATGGTCACTAATTGACCATTAAAATCTACTTCCATCATCACATGATCAAAGTCTCATTTTTCCACCGCAAACCCTAATTCAAACATTACAAAACCATGCATTATCATTACATTTCATCAATTCACTCAATTCATGCATATTGAGGGCCGCCAAACTATCCTTTTAACTCCATAAAACTCATCATGATCATACCCAACCAAGGCTGCCAAAATTTAGGATTTGCATACCAATGGTATATCATCAAATTTTCTTTGTAATTTACACTCACTTAAGGTCCTTAAGCATGAATTCAAAGTAAAAACCAAGGTTAGGTCACTAACCTCTATGGAGTGAGATTTCCGACTTGCTAAAGTTCTTCCTTTTCCTTTCTTTTTGCTCCCAGAAGATTCGCCAAGATGTAAGAACACTTTTTTGTGTTGCTAGGTTAGGGTTTTGTTGGGTAGAAGTGAGTGAAAATCAAGCTTTGAAAGCTTGAAAATGGTTTGGCTATGGAAAAGGTTCACGGCAAGGAAGAAGAAAGGGAGAAGAAGTCTGATTTTTTGTTCATTTTCCAGCCCATTTGTCTCTTTTAAGTAAGCTTATGCCATCTGTCAACTTTGGGTTGGTTGGGAGAATCTTAATGACATCAGTATTATGTCATAAGTCCATTTTCTTTCATTTTCTCTCCATTTCTTATCTAATTAATTTTAATTAAATTTTTAACAACATTTAATTATATTTTATGTTATATAAATTATTTATTTAACTGGACAAGTTGGCCAAAAATCATCTCTGAAGATGAAATGACCAAAATGCCCCCCGTTTGGCTTAACGGGCCAAAATTGTCTGTACCGATTGAAAAATTTTTATAAGTATTTTCTTAGTATTCTAATGCCACAAGAACCTCAATAACCCTTCTCTGGAGTATCATTAATTATTTTATAATTTTCCCCCCGATCTAGGGCTCCTAGTTGCGAGAACCGCAACTTCTCACTAGGTTACCCATCGCTAGGGCACCGGCTCATTTAACTTGGTTGTATTTTATTTCAAAAATTTTTTCTAAATTTTTCTTATTAATATTTAAGTTAATTATGGTTCCTCACTTTAGTTTAAATATTTTTTCGGACGTTCTAGTTATCCAGACCAACACTGGTCACCAGAACAGTAGACTGTATGGACTAGCTAAAGTGAGGATGTTACAACTCTTCCCCTCTAATAAAAATTTCGTCCTCGAAATTTACCTGACTTAAGTAATCGGGGAGTTGCTACCTCCTTATTTATTCACTTCCTTGTATCGCCTCATTAGTGTATGGGTTTGGCTCTTCCTGAGCTTCCATAGCATATACGTGTGGTGCCACCCTTACTTCGGACTTTTCAACTGTCTCAGAAACAATCTTTTATGAAATGTCAGCCGTTTCTGCTCTACCTGATCTTTTACCCCTTTCAACTGTAGGGGAAGGTCTATCAACTTGTACCGGAGCTATTGAACCACTCCTCTGAGGGCAATCTCTTATGAAATGATCCATAGCCCCACACTTAAAATGCTCTCCAGTTAACAGTCGACACTCCCTTCTGTGTCTCCTACCACAATGCATACATTCAGGCACTGGGGCTGATCCCCTTGTTATTGTGCCCGGGGAACTAGCTATAGATATTCCAATATAGCCTCTGTGGCCCTGTGTTTGATCTTGTGAACCAGAACCCTTAAACTTCTTTCCATCAATCGGTATACTTGACTTTCCTGGTCCAAATTCCCTCTTACGCTGCCTATCTTTCTTATTTTGTTCATTAATTCGGACCCTTTCCACTTTTGATGCAGCATTAACTAGTTTAGCAAAATCTGTGATCTGCAATGCTGTTATCACAACTTTGATATTATCATTGAGCCCTTCTTCAAACCTTCTGCACCTCTCTGCCTCTGTAGGGACTATCTCCCTCCCATATGTACTCAGTCTGATAAATTCACGCTCATATTCTACCACTGACAATTGCCTCTGTCTCATACTGATAAATTCTCTTCTTCGCTCTTCTAAATACACTTTGCTAACATATTTCTTCCTGAACTCTGTGAGGAAGAATTCCCAGGTGATCCGTTCCGGTTGCACCTCACTGGTTACTGTGTCCCACCACTGATATGCATCATCCTGAGTAGGGACACAACACCCTCCAGGTTCTGCTCGGGGGTGCAGTAAAGCTGTTTAAGCACTTTGATGGTTCGATCCAACCAGTTTTCTGCAATCATGGGATCATCCTCCCTCTTCCAAAAGAAGTCCACAGCCCCATGCTTTCACAGTTTCTCCAGATGGGACTTCTGTGGTACTGGTGGAGGTTGTGCCTGTGGTTGTGGTGGTGGAATTACCCCCATCATTTGTCGATAGAATTCGGTCATTTGCTGAAATAGAGCAAACTGAGGTTGGGCAGGTGCCTCAGCTACTGGCGGAGCAGATTCTCCCCTGCCCCCAGTTCAGACCTTGGTGGAGCACGACTCTCCACCTCTTCATCAACTGCTCTTTGCGAAGCAGGATCCATATCCTATTCAAAATAAGAAAATAGACAGATCTGCATCAGTGTCACCTTAACACTTACAAATGCAATGCAATGGTATGCACTCTATCTAGGCCTAGAAATGCCTAAACCGATGCTCTGATACCACTAAATGTGACACCCCTTCCCCGTCTACAGTGTAGCCGAGCAAGATATGCCACTCAGTGTGCCGAAGCACCAATTCATATTTCTATTACAATTTATATCTTTTAATTCATTTGTTTACAATTTTTGGTAAATCTAAATTTTTACGCAATTTTTATAGAAAATCAGGCAGAGTGCCGGCTGTAAATTGGAAAAACAGTTCTTCTGAACCTGTTTAAAAACACTTCCAATATAATTTCTAAATCCAAACACCATTGTACACATTCAAATTAATCTCAATTCTCAATCTCAAATCACAACACTATTTTTAGAAATTTTTCTTTTCACTTCATTACTAGAAGCACATTCATAAATATTTCTCAACATAATATACAAAAAATTTCAATAGTATGAAATTTCATATATTTACATTGTTACATAATTTCAAGAGTTTATAGTTACAAACCAAAATTAATACAAAATGCAAAATACAAAGCGCTACCCCAAAATTCTAATGTCCTACCATATGCACTGCAGATGTGAGGTGACTCTAGACTCCGGATGCAAATCTGAAAACTCACCTAGTCTGATGTCTGCTAGGCTCACCAGCTAGGTCTCCAGTACCTGCGCGTGGCAAAAGCGACGCGCTGAATAATTCTTCTTAGTGGTGACAATATAAAATAATATAAAATAGGAATAAAAGTAAGTATGCAGAATGTATGTTAACATTTTTGGGTAAACTTAATTCCTGATATTTTTTTGTAGTATTGTTTGATTCAAATTTAGTAAAAGTTATTATCATTGCCCGAGTAACCCATACTAGTCGACTGTATTGGATAAACGGGTAAACTAGCACTGGGTACTAAGTACCTCAAACCATCACACCATCGGTCACATTGTGTCTCCCGGTGTGCAATAGAACAGCTAATAAGCTGTAATAATTATCAGAGTTAAAAGCCAAGTATATCAACTCAAATAACATAGCCAAAGGCTATTATGTCACAGAATGGCATGGGAAGCCATGAAACACAGAATGGCATGAAGCCATATGCAGTATTGCTAACAAAACCCTATTGGCATGCCAAGCTATCCAAACCAATATTGTTAGGTATACTAGGGCATATTACACTTTCAAATTTCATAATTTTTGAATTTCAAGTTTGAATGTTACTATTCATTTCATTAGTCAACTAAAATGTTGACTTTTGCATAGACAATAGGTACATTGGTTTTAATACTCCCAACATACCACATTTTGAATTCAAAATTTGTTAGTATTGGTTGCCAATACCATTTCTAAGCTTAATGTTAATTGGACAGAATTTTCAGTTTTCTTGCTTTGTTTTTGTTGTTCCATTTGTCATTGTTGCTGTGGGAATTTGGCAAAATGATCAACATGAAAGCTGTTCCTTATTTTGTCTAGTTGCATTACCTTTTTTGTATCACTCGCTTTGGAGTTTTGTAGTTCAAGTTATGGCCCAAAAACCACAACTGGCCGGATTGAAAGTTTTCCGGAATTTCTGAACTGACCAAATCTACAGTGTTAGGAATAGTGACTGCAACTCACTTTTTGAATATGTTATAGTCATAATTTGGGTTAGGTTTCTTCATAAAAGTTGTAGATCTACACCTCAGCTTGTTTCTAGCAAAATTTCAGGTCAATTGGACCTTTCTACATTGAGTTATGGCCAAATGACCAAATACTATTCATTTTGTCATTTTGCCCAGGCAGAATGCAGGTCACCCGGATTAGGGCAAACTTTTGGTCAACTTGGTTTGGTTTTTTGGGCATGGTTTCTTCACCAAATTTATTCTATTATGTGACTAGTTTCATGTTCAATTAGCCTTGCACCAATTGCACCTCTACAATTAAAGTTATTGCAGCCCAAATTTGTTGGACTCATGCCCATTCCTGCAGGTCGCCAAGGGCAGCCACACCAAACCCAAATCTCACTACACAATTCACTTCATTTTTTATTCAAACCAAAGCAAATGGTCACTAATTGACCATTAAAATCTACTTCCATCATCACATGGTCAAAGTCTCATTTTTCCACCCCAAACCCTGATTCAAACATTACAAAACCATGCATTATTATTGCATTTCATCAATTCACTCAATTCATGCATATTGAGGGCAGCCAAACTATCCTTTTAACTCCATAAAACTCATCATGATCATACCCAACCAAGGCTGCCGAAATTTAGGGTTTGCATACCAATGGTATATCATCAAATTTTCTTTGTAATTTACACTCACTTAAGGTCCTTAAACATGAATTCAAAGTAAAAAACCAAGGTTAGGTCACTAACCTCTATGGAGTGAGATTTCCTACTTGCTAATGTTCTTCCTTTTCCTTTCTTTTTTCTCCCAAAATATTCACCAAGATGCAAGAACACTTTTTTGTGTTGCTAGGTTAGGGTTTTGTTGGGTAGAAGTGAGTGAAAATCAAGCTTTAAAAGCTTGAAAATGGATTGGCTATGGAGGAGGTTCACGGCAAGGAAGAAGAAAGGGAGAATAAGTCTGATTTTTTGTTCATTTTCCAGCCCATTTGTCTCTTTTAAGTAAGCTTATGTCATCTGTCAACTTTGGGTTGGTTGGGAGAATCTTAATCACATCATTATTATGTTATAAGTCCATTTTCTTTCATTTTCTCTCCATTTCTTGTCTAATTAATTTCAATTAAATTTTTAACAACATTTAATCATATTTTATGTTATATAAATTATTTATTTAACTGGACAAGTTGGCCAAAAATCATCTCTGAAGACAAAATGACAAAAATGCCCTCCGTTTGGCTTAACGGGCTAAAATTGTCTGTATCCATTAAAAAACTTTTCTAAGCAGTTTCTTAGTATTCTAATGCCATAAGAACCTCAATAACCCTTCTCTGGAGTCCCATTAATTATTTTATAATTTTTCCCCTGGGTCTAGGGCTCCTAGTTGCGAGAACCGCAACTTCTCACTAGGTTACTCATTGCTAGGGCACCGGCTCATTTAACTTGGTTGTTTTTCATTTCAAAATTTTTTTCTAAATTTTCTTATTAATATTTAAGTTAATTATGGTTCCTCACTTTAGTTTAAATATTTTTCTGGACGTTCTAGCTATCCGGACTGACACTGGTCACCAGAACAGTAGACTGTACGGACTAGCTAAAGTGAGGATGTTACAATTCTTCCTCTCTAATAAAAGTTTCGTCCTCGAAATTTACCTTACTTAAGTAATCGGGAAGTTGCTACGTCCTTGTTTCTTCACTTCCTTGTATCGCCTCATCAGTGTCTGGGTTTGGCTCTTCCTATGCTTCCATAGCATATACTTGTGGTGCCACCCTGACTTTGGGCTTTTCAACTATCTCAGAAACAATCTTCTGTGAAATGTCAGCCGTTTCTGCTCTACACTATCTTTTACCCCTTTGAACTGTAAGGGAAGGTCTATTAACTTGTACCGGAGCTATTGAACCACTCCTCTGAGGGCAATCTCTTATGAAATGATCCATAGCCCCACACTTAAAACGTCTCCAGCTAACAGTCGACACTCCCTTCTGTGTCTCCTACCACAATGCATACATTCAAGCACTGGGGCTGATCCCCTTGTTATTGTGCCCGGGGAACTAGCTATAGATATTCTAATCTGGCCTTTGTGGCCCTGTGTCTGATCTTGTGAACCAGAACCCTTAAACTTCTTACTATCAGTTGGTATACTTGACTGTCCTGGTCCAAATTCCCTCTTATGCTGCCTATCTTTCCTATTTTGTTCATTTATTCGGACCCTTTCCACTTTTGATGCAGCATTAACTAGTTTAGCAAAATATGTGATCTCCAATGCTGTTATCATAACTTTGATATTATCATTGAGCCCTTCTTCAAACCTTCTCCATCTCTCTACCTCTGTAGGGACTATCTCCCTCCCATATCTACTCAGTCTGACAAATTCACGCTCATATTCTACCACTGACAATTGCGTCTGTCTCAGACTGATAAATTCTCTTCTTCGCTCTTCTAAATACACTTTGCTAACATATTTATTCCTAAACTCTGTGAGGATGAATTCCCAGGTGATCCATTCCGGTTGCACCTCACTGGTTACAGTGTCCCACCACTGATATGCATCATCCTGAGTAGGGACACAACACCCTCCAAGTTCTGCTCGGGGGTGCAGTAAAGCTATTTCAGCACTCTGATGGTTCTATCCAACCAGTTTTCTGCAGTCATGGGATCATCCTCCCTCTTCCCAACGAAGTCCACAGTCCCATGCTTTCGCAGTTTCTCCAGATGGGACTTTTGTGGTACTGGTGGAGGTTGTGGCTGTGGTTGTGGTGGTGGAATTACTCCCATCATTTGTCGATAGAATTCGGTCATTTGTTGAAATAGAGCAAACTGAGGTTGGGCAGGTGCCTCAGCTGCTGGTGGAGCAGATTCTCCCTTGCCCCTAGTTCAGCCCTTGGTGGAGCATGACTCTCCACCTCTTCATCAACTGCTCTTTGCAAAGCAGGATCCATATCCTATTCAAAATAAGAAAACAGATAGATCTGCATCAGTGTCACCTCAATACTTATAAATGCAATGCAATGGTATGCACTCTATCTAGGCCTAGAAACGCCTAAACCGATGCTCTGATACCACTAAATGTGATACCCCTTCCCCGTCTACAATGCAGCTGAGCAAGATATGCCACTCAGTATGCTGGAGCACCAATTCATATTTCTATTACAATTTATCCCTTTTAATTCATTTGTTTACAATTTTTGGAAAATCTAAATTTTTATGCAATTTTTATAGAAAATCCGGCAGAGTGCCGGCTGTAAATTCGAAAAACAGTTCTTCTGAACCTGTTTAAAAACACTTCCAATATGATTTCCAAATTCAAACTCCATTATACACATTCAAATCAATCTCAAAACCTCAATCTCAAATCACAACACTATTTTCAGAAATTTTTCTTTTCACTTCATTACTAGAAGCACATTCATAAATATTTCTCAACATAATATACAGAAAATTTCAATAATATGAAATTTCATATATTTACATTGTTACATAATTTCAAGAGTTTATAGTTACAAACCAAAATTAATACAAAAAGCAAAATACAAAGCGCTACCCCGAAATCATAATGTCCTACCATATGCACTGCAGATGTGAGGTGACTCTGGACTCTGGATGCAAATCTGAAGAATCACCCGGTCTGATGTCTGCTGGGCTCCCAGCTAGGTCTCAAGTACCTGCGCGTGGCAAAAGCGACGTGCTGAACAATTTTGCTTAGTGGTGACAATATAAAATAATATAAAATAGGAATAAAAATAAGTATGCAGAATGTATGTTAACATTTTTGGGTAAAATTAATTCCTAATATTTTTTTGTAGTATTGTTTGATTCAAATTTGATAAAAGTTATTATCATTGCCCGAGTAACCCATACTAGTCTACTAGACTGGATAAACGGGTAAACTGGCACTGAGTACTAAGTACCTCGGACCATCACACCATCGATCACATTGTGTCTCTTGGTGTGCAATAGAACAGCTAATAAGCTATAATAATTATCAGAGTTAAAAACCAAGTATATCAACTCAAATAACATAGCCAAAGGCTATTATGTCACAGAATGGCATGGGAGGCCATGAAACACAGAATGGCATGAAGCCATATGCAGTACTGCTAACAGAACCCTATTGGCATGCCAAGCTATCCAAACCAATCTTGTTAGGTATACTAGGGCATATTACACTTTTAAATTTCACAATTTTTGAATTTCAAGTTTGAATGTTACTATTCATTTCATTAGTCAACTAAAATGTTGACTTTTGCATAGACAATAGGTACATTGATTTTAATACTCCCAGCATACCACATTTTGCATTCAAAATTTGTTGGTGTTGGTTGCCAATACCATTTCTAAGCTTAATGTTAATTGGATAGAATTTTCAGTTTTCTTGCTTTGTTTTTACTATTCCATTAGTCATTTTTGCAGTGGGAATTTGGCAAAATCATCAACATGAAAGTTGTTCCTTATTTTGTCTAGTTGTATTTCCTTTTTTGAATCACTCCATTTGGAGTTTTGTATCTCAAGTTATGGCCCAAAAACCACAACTGGCTGGATTGAAAGTTTCCCAGAATTTTTGCACTGACCAAATCTATAGTGTTAGGAATGGTGACTGCGACTCACTTTTTGAATATGTTCTGGTCATAATTTGGGTTAGGTTTCTTCATGAAAGTTGTAGATATATATCTCAGCTTATTTCTGGTAAAATATCAGGTCAATTGGACCTTTCTACACTGAGTTATGGCCAAATGACCAAATACTATTCATTTGGTCATTTTGCCCAGGCAGAATGCAGGTCACCCGGATTAGGGCAAACTTTTGGTCAACTTGGTTTAGTTTTCTGGGCATGGTTTCTTCACCAAAGTTGTGCCATTATGTGTCTACTTTTATTTCCAATTGGCCTTGCACAACTTGAACCTCTACAATTCAAGTTATTGCTACCTAAAACTGCTGGACTCATGCCCATTCCTGCAGGTCACCAAGGGCAGCCACACCAAACCCAAATCCCACTACACAATTCACTTCATTTTTTATTCAAACCAAACCAAATGGTCACTAATTGACCATTAAAATCTACTTCCATCATCACATGGTCAAAGTCTCATTTTTCCACTGCAAACCCTAACTCAAACATTACAAAACCATGCATTATCATTGCATTTCATCAATTCACTCAATTCATGCATATTGAGGGCAGCCAAACTATCCTTTTAACTCCATAAAACTCATCATAATCATACCCAACTAAGGCTGCTGAAATTTAGGGTTTGCATACCAATGGTATATCATCAAATTTTGTTTGTAATTTACACTCACTTAAGGTCCTTAAACATGAAATCAAAGTAAAAACCAAGGTTAGGTCACTAATCTCTATGGAGTGAGATTTCCCACTTGCTAAAGTTCTTCCTTTTCCTTTCTTTTTGCTCTCAAAAGATTCACCAAGATGCCACAACACTTTTTTGTGTTGCTAGGTTAGGGTTTTGTTGGGTAGAAGTGAGTGAAAATCAAGCTTTGAAAGCTTGAAAATGGTTTGGCTATGGAGGAGGTTCACGTCAAGGAAGAAGAAAGGGAGAAGAAGTCTGATTTTTTGTTCATTTTCCAGCCCATTTGTCTCTTTTAAGTAAGCTTATGCCATTTGTCAACTTTGGGTTGGTTGGGAGAATCTTAATGACATCATTATTATGTCATAAGTCCATTTTCTTTTATTTTCTCTCCATTTCTTGTCTAATTAATTTCAATTAAATTTTAACAAAATTTAATCATATTTTATGTTATATAAATTATTTATTTAACAGGACAAGTTGGCCAAAAATCATCTCTGAAGACAAAATGATCAAAATGCCCTCCGTTTGGCTTAACGGGCCAAAATTGTCTGTACCGATTGAAAAATTTTTCTAAGCATTTTCTTGGTATTCTAATGCCATAAGAACCTCAATAACCCTTCTCTGGAGTCCCATTAATTATTTTATAATTTTCCCCTGGGTCTAGGGCTCCTAGTTGCGAGAATCGCAACTTCTCACTAGGTTACTCATTGCTAGGGCACCGGCTCATTTAACTTGGTTGTATTTTATTTCAAAAATTTTTCCTAAATTTTTCTTATTAATATTTGAGTTAATTATGGTTCCTCACTTTAGTTTAAATATTTTTTCAGAGGTTCTAGCTGTCCGGATCGACACTGGTCACCAGAACAGTAGACTGTACGGACTAGCTAAACTGAGGATGTTAAAAGTATAATCTCAGGCGAAATGTCCAATTCCACCACAATTGAAGTAGGCTCTAGTGACCCTATGGCAAATACCCCCATGAAATTTTCCATAAACGTCACAGATACGGATAGGGTGGGAACTTCTAGTTCTTTGATGAATGGTTCTTGATTGCTTCCGCCCTGAAGATCCGCCTCTGTCGTACTTAAGAGCTCGGGGTCCCTCAAAATCTTTTCTCTTTCCCAAATTACTACTCGAACTTTGACTGATAGGTTTCTCACTTTTCTCTTTTTCATGCTGCTCTTGAGGGGGTTGGGTTTGTACTTGGGCTTGAGCTTGTCACACCTTACCCCTCTGTAAGGCATAACATGATCCCGTAGAATACTTAATGAACTACCGAACTTCACCTACCGATAACTCATTAAGTATCCTACAAGGGATTTTAAAACAGTTTTCTTACATTTTGGAAGTGGTGAGCATTTTGATAAGAATTTAAAATCATTTATTCAAGTTTAAATACTAATAAAAATTTTTGTCCATTTTAATTTTACCGCAAATTTTATAAAAATTTTGACAGAGTTCCCTCTGTATTTTGAGAAACCAGTTCTTCAAAGACCTGTAAAAAAAGCACTTCCAAAAATATTTCACAACTCCTAACTTTCAATAATTCACAATTCAACTCAAATCAATTCATTCCAAAACAGTTCCACAATCCAAATCAAATTTGTCAACTCAGAATATTTAATAATTCCATTCACAAAACATAAAGTAGGAAATTCATATGTATAAATATTATATTTACAGAATAAAATCCAAAATAATATTATTACAATTTATTTACAACTGCTCGACTTTATATTGATACATACAACATTTCCATATTTACATCAAAATTTATCTACAAGGGCATAAAATAATACCCGTACAAAAGATCAATGTAATCATCGATTTAATCGCAGCTCACTCTGTTACTTTTTCCTTGCTCTTATCTGCGACAGCAAAATAAGCTATCGCTGAGTATAAAAATACTCAGTGGTACACAATAAAAATTTAAAATGCCATAAATAAATCATTCGTAGCCAAATACAATTTAAATATTTGTCAATCACATTTTCTCAATATCAAAGTCCATAATGATACCATTTTGTCAAATAATCCGTTAAACACAGTTTAGTCAAACAATTTCATAAACACAGTGTTGCCAAAGTCATGCACAACTTAAGTAATGACACAAAATTTCCGATCAATGCCGTGTTGTACACCACGACAAAGCAATCTACAACCCCATTAATCGAAACCAATGAGGGAGGTGACTAACTAGCTAATGAGTACTCATCCGATCTCAACCTCAACTGGTAAGCCAGAGAGGGAGGATCTCAACCCCATAAATAGAGGAGGAATAATAAGTAACTGTCATGCTAAGTGTGAATCAAAAATCCATTTCAAACATTTCATTCAAATATTGCATACAAAAATCAAATCAATTTCCAAAGTTACAACTTGGTCACAAGGTGGCAACACAAAAATTCATAAATTCATAATACGTACTAAATCAATTTTTCAAGGATAAAATGCTTAAATAGGGTTTATTGTGCACAAATCTGACTGGAATCGCCTCTAGGCCTTGACTCAGTCTGTCCGAGCTTCCAAGTCTTTTTCAGCTGAAACACACAATTTCATAGTGTTTCAGTACCATAACTTAACATAAGTCCAAAAATAAATTTAACTTCACTTTAACTAGCTCTATTGCGTTAAATTCGACATTTTCAAAGTTTTTGTGTTTTCGGGTTACTATTCACTACACTATTCAAGTCAAATTGTTGACTTTTTAAGGATTAATAGGTATGGGAACTCCAACTTCACCCACATACTACATTTTGGTCACCAAACTTGTTGGTTTTGGTCATTTTTTCAAAGCGTAGGTCATTTTGGCAAATTTGCCAATTTTCGGTTTTGGTGCTCCGAAGTTGCACTGTTCCATTGGTCGATCTACTGTTGGAATTTGATAAAACTTCCTTCATAGAAAATGTTCCTTATTGTATTAAGTGTATTCTCATTGGATCACCTCAATCGGAGTTTTGTAGCTCAAGTTATGGCCAAAATAAGTTTACTGTTTACGTACACTGTTCATACTGATATCTTGGGTTCTGGCAGATTTTGATCCAACTTTGGTCAGTAATTTGATCAAGTTAAGTTCATAATTTTGTCTAACTTTCTTCATATGAAATGTTTTACTATGTCTTAGGTTTCCATCGGTTCAAGAATCGCCTAAATCCGAGTTTCCTAGAGAGAGTTATAGCCATCCAAACATTACTACTCAAATGAAAATCTGCAGAGTTGCAGGTTTGGTAACTTAACTTTGCTCAATAATTTGAATGGGTTAATGGCATAATTTGGAGTGATGTTCTTCATGAAAGTGTTAGATCTGTATCTCCTCTAACCCCTGGCCAAATTTCAGGTCAATTTTACCTGTCTAACTCGAGTTATGACCAAATGAACAGCCATCGTTCATTTGGTCGATTGGTGCAAGTGACCGCTCTCGTTTCACTTTGGTCAATTGTTTCACCCAGTTTTGGTCAGTTTTTGGGCATGGTTCCTTAATGAAAATTGTGCTCTTTTATGTCTATTTTCATCCCCAATTTGTGGCATATCAATTAGGCTTGTAAAATTTCCGTTTTGGTCCTTCAAAGTTGGTTTGGTCATGCTGCAATTGACCTACAAATCTGGTTTTCATTCCAACAATTCCCACACAACTTATTTGGTCATAATTGACCATTATTTCATTTCACAATAGGTCAAACATGCCATTTATGCATTTCTCCAAATTTTGGTTCATAAACCCTAGCCTCCAAACCTTAATTCACTTAAATTGTGCAATTAACTAAATTCAAAACTTTAAACTATAATCAATCAACTAATTAAGACTTTTAAACTCATTCTATCTCATTTAATTCATGCAATTCATACTCCCTTCAACTAGGTCAAAATTTTAGTTTAGTCCTTCTCCCATGTTTGTTTCATTTAATCAAGTTCTAAGCTCACTTTCAACCATCACATATGTATTTGAATGGGTAAATAAAGAGTTTAGCATACTAACCTCAATTTAAATGCCAAGCCTTCAATTGTTCTCTTTCTTTCCTCTTTCTTTCTTGTTCCTAGGTTGAGATTGCAAGGTCTAATGAAATTTTTAGGGGAGTTATGTGGATTAGGTGAAGAAATTCAAGCTTAAAAGTAAGCTTAAATGGAAGAAGCTTTCATGGAGATGAGAGGGAGAAATGGGGCGGCAAAGAGAGAAGAAGATGAAAGGATTTTTTTGTTTTTTTTTTTCTTTATTTTCTTTCATCTTTATCCCTTTTCGAAGACCAAAAGTTCCAATTTAATAATTCACTTAATTAATTTGTTTATGACATCATTCATGATGTCATCAACTTTGACTTTTCCATCTTTTTCTTTTTTTTTCTATTAGTTCTTTAATTTAATTCTCGATTCTGAAATTTTCTTTTCTCCGATTTTATTTTACAGTTAGGTCAGGAGTCAGCTCTCGGGGTCAATTGACCAAATTGCCCCTCGCCGATTCATCCCGATTTGTAAATAATCCAATATTTCTTCCGGCTCCCTGACCTAATTATTTGACTGGCTTAACAGTTCTTTTTCGTGATTTTCTCTTTTCCACTATGTTTATAATGGTCCTAAGGACCGCAGCGTCACATTTTACGGTTCGAAATTTGAGTTTAAAATGACTTCGCAGTCGTTCCCGAGGAGGTCACTCATCGCTGTGACTCTCAGCTCGTTTAACCTCTTATGTTCTGTTTTTCTTATTTATAGTTAACTAATTAAACATTACTAATTATTTATGTTTATGGCTTTTCAAATTGTCTTAAGTGTGGCCCTAATCCCATTAATTGTCTGGACCGACACCGGTCACCGGAATAGTGAAATATACCAAGCTATACCAATAGGGGTGTTACAATTCTACCCCCCTTAAATAAATTTCGTCTCGAAATTTTACCTGGTATCAATCTCACGAGCAATTTGTGGGTGTTGTCTCCTCATGTCCTCCTCTCGTTCCCAAGTAGCTTCTTGGCCCGAATGATGGTTCCACAGCACTTTTACCAACGGTATCTGCTTATTCCGTAGCTGCTTCACCTCATAAGCCAGAATCTTTATGGGTTCTTCTTCATATGTGAGGTCTGGATTCACTTCTATTTCTTCTACTGGTAGTACATGAGATGGGTCTGATCGGTACCTCCTCTACATAGACACATGGAAGACATTATGTATCTTCTCCAACTCTGGAGGTAGTGCCAACCGATATGCCAAAGGACCCACTCTTTCCAGAACCTCATATGGCCCGATAAAACAAGGACTTAGTTTCCCCTTTCTGCCGAATCTCATAATCGTCTTCCAAGGAGAAACCTTGAGGAAAACTTTCTCACCCACTGCATACTCAATATCCCTTCTTTTCAAATCAACATAGGACTTTTGGCCAGTCGATCCGGTTTAAGTCGACCCCTGATCACCCTGATTTTCTCTTCAGTTTGTTGAACTATTTCGGGTCCAATCATTTTTCTTTCACCCACGTCATCCCAACACAACGGGGTTCTACATTTCCTACCGTACAAAGCTTCATATGGAGGCATCCCAATGCTTGATTGGTAGCTTTTATTGTAAGCAAACTCAATCAAAGGCAAGTGTGTATCCCAACTACCCTCACTCTCAATCACACAAGCCCGTAGCATGTCCTCCAAGATCTAAATTACCCTCTCAGACTGGCCATCTGTCTGTCGGTGGAATGCAGTACTGAAGTTCAATATAGTTCCTAGGGCTCTCTGAAGACTACCCCAGAATCTAGAAGTGAACCTAGGATCTCTGTCTGATACAATGGATACTGGCACTCCATGAAATCTCACAATCTCATCAATGTACAACCTGGCCAATCTGTCCAAACTGTAGTCCATTCGGACTGGTAGAAAATAAGCAGACTTAGTCACTCTGTCGACAATGACCCATACTGCATCATGACTCTTCTGTGTCCGCGGAAGTCCCATTACAAAATCCATTGTTATTCTTTCCCATTTCCATTCCGGCACTAGTAATGGATGCAACAACCCAGTTGGCACTTGAAGCTCTGCCTTTACTTGCTGACAAGTTAGGCATTTGGATACAAACTCTGCCACATCTCTTTTTAAACCCATCCACTAGTAATCCTCCTTTAGCCCTCTATACATTTTTGTACCACCAGGGTGCATAGCAAAAGGAGACTCATGTTCTTCCTTCAAAATGATCTGCCTCAAATCAACATCATTAGGAACACACATTCTGCCTTGGTGTAGCAGTAAACCATCATCTCTGATTAAGAACTCTGTTTTCTTGCCCTGCCTGACTTCTTCCAACAGCTTCTGATACCTTTCATCATTCTGAGCAGCCATTCTAATCTGATCAATCAACACTGGCTGTACATGCCATGTAACTGTTGCCTGCCCATCATCATTAATCTCTAAACTGGCATGTAATAACCTCAACTCATGTACCAAAGACAAAGGAGTAACCCGTAGACTTACCAAAGTCTTGCGACTTAGGGCATCAGCCACAACATTAGCTTTCCCTGGCTGATAGTCTATTAGACAATCATAGTCTTTTATCAACTCTAACCACCTCCTCTGTCTCAAATTCAACTCTTTCTAGGTGCCCAAATACTTCAAACTCTTATGATCTGTGTAGATGTAACACTTCTCCCCATACAAATAATGTCTCCAGATCTTAAGAGCAAACACGATAGCTACAAGCTCCAAATCATGTGTTGGATAATTCCTCTCATGCGGTTTCAGCTGGCGTGATGCATAGGCAATGACATTTCGATCTTGCATCAACACACAACCTAACCCGTTGTGAGAAGCATCTTTGTAAACTGTATATTCTTTACCCGGTGTGGGTAAAGTCAGGACTGGAGCCTCTGTCAAACATCTTTCAATTCATCAAAACTCTGTTGGCATTTATCCGTCCACTGGAATTTTACATCTTTTCTAAGCAGCTTAGTCAATAGAGATGCCAACATGGAGAATCCCTTC
Organism: Hevea brasiliensis; assembly: GCF_030052815.1. NCBI lineage: Eukaryota > Viridiplantae > Streptophyta > Magnoliopsida > Malpighiales > Euphorbiaceae > Hevea > Hevea brasiliensis. Next base: position 72,348,448 of record NC_079496.1, on the reverse strand, counting down.
ACAAATCTACGGTAGTATCCAGCTAAACCCAGAAAACTGCGAATTTCTATGACATTTCTGGGTGGCCTCCAATTAAGGACAGCTTCAATCTTCCTTGGATCTACCTTAATGCCCTCTTCTGATACTACATCCCCCAAGAAAGATATTTCCTTCAGCCAAAATTCACACTTCGACAATTTGGCATATAGCTGTTTCTCTCTCAAAGTCTGCAGTACAATCCGCAGATGTCTATCATGCTCTTCTGCATCCCTCGAATAGACCAATATATCATCTATGAATACCACAACAAACTGGTCGAGGTATGGTCTGAAGATAGTGTTCATCAGATCCATAAAAGCAGCCGGAGCATTAGTTAACCCGAATGGCATAACCAAAAACTCATAATGGTCATAGTGGGTTCAGAAGGCAGTTTTAGAGATACTCTGCTCTTGTACTTTTAGCTGATAATAACCTGATCTCAGGTCAATTTTGGAGAACACAGCCGCACCCCTCAACTGATCAAACAAGTCATCAATGCGGGGCAATGGATATCTATTCTTTATTGTCACCTTATTCAACTGCAGATAATCAATACACAAACGAAGAGTGCCATCTTTCTTCTTTACAAACAACACTGGCGCTCCCCAAGGTGACACACTAGGGAGGATAAAGCCCTTGTCAAGCAGTTCTTGCAACTGCACTTTCAACTCTTTCAATTCTGCAGGTGCCATTCCGTATGGTGTTATGGAGATTGGGTCCACACCAGGCATAACATCAATCTCAAACTGCACCTCTCTTTCTAGAGGTAATCCTGGCAATTCATTAGGAAACACATCCGGAAAGTCACATATAGTAGGGATGTCCCTTAGTGCTGGACTCCCCACTTGGGTGTCTATCACGTGTGCCAAATACATCTCACACCCTTTCCTAATCATTTTTCTGGCCAGTGCAGCTGAAATGATGTTTGATGGCAGTAAATGCCTCTCCCCGTGTATTACCACATCACCGTATAAAGGGAGACCAAAAGTGACTGTCTTCAGTCTACAATCAATCATGGCATGATGCCTGGCTAACCAATCCATGCCCAAGATAATGTCATAATCTCTGAAGGGCATTTCAATTAAATCAGACAGAAAAGTATGTCCTTGGATCACCGAAGGACAATCTCTATATAGCCTATTTACCCTGACCTCCTGGCCTAATGGACTAGTTACTAACACATCATAGTCATTGGTACACACGGAATAGCAGTAGAACACATCACACTAGCACTAACATACGAATGTGTGGAGCCAGGATCAAATAACACATACACATCTTGGTCAAGGATGGAGAAAATACCAGCTACTACTTCTGATGTTTTAGCCTCCTCCCTCTGACGCATGGTATACACTCTGACTGGTGCGCCACTGGGTACTGGCTAGTTAACAGTGCTTTGACTTCCAGGGGTGTTACTAGGACCCCTACCTCTGCCTCTACCTCTAGCAACTGACGGTGACCCTCTAGGTGCAGAGACTTGGGTTGATCATTCAGATGTGGCAAAAGATCCAGACCACCGCGGACTAGTGCAATCCTTAGCGAAATGTTTGCTTCCTCCACAGTTAAAACATGCACCAGTAGCCTTGAAACAAACCCCACCATGAGTTCTACCACACGTTTCACACTGCTGGACCGATAGAGATCCTCGAGAAGCTTGTTGGGTCGGCTGACCAGACCGAGGTGGTCTTTGGCCAGAAAATCTGCCTCTGCCTCTACGGAAGCTAGATCCCGCAAACTGTTTCCTCTTCCCAGAACCACTTCCAGATGCTTGTTCAGTAGTCTTTTCAGGTTTCTCTTTCTCTTGTGAACCCTTCTTCACTGCCCCTTCGGATTCTATCCTTTCTAATTCCAAGGCTTGTGAGATCAATTCAGCAAAATTCTTATGTCTGAAACCCACAACTTGCATTCTCAGACTCTGCCTTGGCCCAAACTCAAACCTTTTGCATCTGTCTCTAGGGGTGGAGACTAAACTTTCAGCATAGTGGCTTAGCCTCGAAAAATATCTCTCATATTCTGCTACAGTTCGGTTCCCTTGTTTCAAACTCAAAAATTCTTCCAACTTCATATCCACATATGCATCGGGAACCCATTTCTGTCGGAACTCCCTCAAAAAGTCTGTCCATGTCAGCACAGGTGGCTCAACCAGGCTGTGGGGGATGGTCTTCCACCATTCAAACGCATCCCCTTGCAACAAGGAAACATAATACTCAAACTTCAATTCCTCTGTACACTGTAGCTTCCTGAAAACTCGTTCCATTCATTCCAACCACTGTTCTGCCTCCAGTGGATCCACAGTGCCTTTAAACTCAGTGGCCCCAAATTTCATCAATTTTTCATACTGCTGAGCTGAGGGCTGTGGTTGTGATACAGGTATTGGCATCTGAGCTTGGGGTGGCACATTACCCACTATTTGCTGAAAGAAGGCACCCATCTGCTGCATAAATTAAGCAGGAAACTACGGTGCTGGAGCAAGAGCTGGAGTGGCTGACCCACTCACATTCTGGAGTGCTGGGGCTTCCTCTTGAACCTCAGCCTCAACAAATTGTTCTTCGGAATGATCTCCTCCTTCCATTCCATTTTCTCAAAATTTCTACTTCCTGAGATCAAACACAAGGAGGTTGACCTCCGTTAGTACATATTCATGATGTAAATATGTCATATGTATCAATTAAAGACACTTAAGCAGTTGTACTTGTCAATAAAATGTTCATAAACATATTCAAAATTTATTGAAAAACCATGCTCTGATACCACTAAAACATGTCACACCTTACACCTCTGTAAGGCATAACATGATCCCATAGAATACTTAATGAACTACCGAACTTCACCTACCGATAACTCATTAAGTATCCTACAAGGGATTTTAAAACAATTTTCTTACATTTTGGAAGTGGTGAGCATTTTGATAAGAATTTAAAATCATTTATTCAAGTTTGAATACTAATAAAAATTTTTGTCCATTTTAATTTTGCCGCAAATTTTATAAAAATTTTGACAGAGTTCCCTCTGTATTTTGAGAAACCAATTCTTCAAAGACCTGTAAAAAAAGCACTTCCCAAAATATTTCACAACTCCCAACCTTCAATAATTCACAATTCAACTCAAATCAATTCATTCCAAAACAGTTCCACAATCCAAATCAAATTTGTCAACTCAGAATATTTAATAATTCCATTCACAAAACATAAAGTAGGAAATTCATATGTATAAATATTAGATTTATGGAAGAAAATCCAAAATAATATTATTACAATTTATTTACAACTGCTCGACTTTATATTGATACATATAACATTTCCATATTTACATCAAAATTTATCTACAAGGGCATAAAATAATACTCGTACAAAAGATCAATGTAATCCTCGATTTAATCGCAGCTCACTCTGTTGCTTTTTCCTTGCTCTTATTTGCGACAGCAAAATAAGCTATCGCTGAGTATAAAAATACTCAGTGGTACACAATAAAAATTTAAAATGCCATAAATAAATCATTCGTAGCCAAACACAATTTAAATATTTGTCAATCACATTTCCTCAATATTAAAGTCCATAATGATACCATTTTGTCAAATAATCCATTAAACACAATTTAGTCAAACAATTTCATAAACACAGTGTTGCCAAAGTCATACACAACTTAAGCAATGACACAAAATTTTCGATCAATGCCGTGTTGTACACCACGACAAAGCAATCTACAACCCCATTAATCGAAACCAATGAGGGAGGTGGCTAGCTAGCTAATGAGTACTCATCCGATCTCGACCTCAACTGGTAAGCCAGAGAGGGAGGATCTCAACCCCATAAATGGAGGAGGAATAATAAGTAACCGTCATGCTAAGTGTGAATCAAAAATCCATTTCAAACATTTCATTCAAATATTGCATACAAAAATCAAATCAATTTCCAAAGTTACAATTTGGTCACAAGGTGGCAACATAAAAGTTCATAAATTCATAATACGTACTAAATCAATTTTTCAAGGATAAAATGCTTAAATAGGGTTTATTGTGCACAAACCTGACTGGAGTCGCCTCTAGGCCTTGACTCAGTCTCTCCGAGCTTCCAAGCCTTTTTCAGCTGAAACACACAATTTCATAATGTTTCAGTACCATAACTTAACATAAGTCCAAAAATAAATTTAACTTCACTTTAACTAGCTTTATTGCGTTAAATTCGACGTTCTCAAAATTTTTGTGTTTTGGGTTACTATTCACTACACTATTCAAGTCAAATTGTTGACTTTTTAAGGATTAATAGGTATGGGAACTCCAACTTCACCCACATACCACATTTTGGTTACCAAACTTGTTGGTTTTGGTCATTTTTTCAAAGCGTAGGTCATTTTGGCAAAATTGCCAATTTTCGGTTTTGGTGCTCCGAAGTTGCACTGTTCCATTGGTCGATCTACTGTTGGAATTTGACAAAAATTCCTTCACAGAAAATGTTCCTTATTGTCTTAAGTGTATTATCATTTTTGGATCACCTCAATCGGAGTTTTGTAGCTCAAGTTATGGCTAAAAAAATTTTACTGTTCACTTACACTGTTCATACTGGTATCGTTGGTTCTGGCAGATTTTAATCCAACTTTGGTCAGTAATTTGATCAAGTTAAGTTCATAATTTGGTCTAATGTTCTTCATATGAAATGTTCTACTATGTCTTAGGTTTCCATCGGTTCAAGATTCGCCTAAATCCGAGTTTCCTAGAGAGAGTTATAGCCATCCAAACATTACTGCTCAAATGAAAATCTGCAGAGTTACAGGTTTGGTAACTTAACTTTGCTCAATAATTTGAATGGGTTAATGGCATAATTTGGGGTGATGTTCTTCATGCCATTTATGCATTTCTCCAAATTTTGGTTCATAAACCCTAGCCTCCAAACCTTAATTCACTTAAATTGTGCAATTAACTAAATTCAAAACTTTAAACTATAATCAATCAACTAATTAAGACTTTTAAACTCATTCTATCTCATTTAATTCATGCATTCATACTTCCTTCAACTAGGTCAAAATTTCAGTTTAGTCCTTCTCCCATGTTTGTTTCATTTAATCAAGTTCTAAGCTCACTTTCAACCATCACATATGCATTTGAATGGGTAAATAAAGAGTTTAGCATACTAACCTCAATTTAAATGCCAAGCCTTCAATTGTTCTCTTTCTTTCCTCTTTCTTTCTTATTCCTAGGTTGAGATTGCAAGGTCTAATGAAGTTTTTAGGGGAGTTATGTGGATTGGGTGAAGAAATTCAAGCTTAAAAGTAAGCTTAAATGGAAGAAGCTTTCATGGAGATGAGAGGGAGAAATGGGCCAGCAAAGAGAGAAGAAGATGAAAGGATTTTTTTGTTTTTTTTTTTTCTTTATATTCGTTCATCTTTATCCCTTTTAGAAGACCAAAAATTCCAATTTAATAATTCACTTAATTAATTTGTTTATGACATCATTCATGATGTCATCAACTTTGACTTTTCCATCTTTTTTTTTTTTTTGCTATTAGTTCTTTAATTTAATTCTCGATTCCGAAATTTTCTTTTCTCTGATTTTATTTGACAGTTAGGTCAGGAGTCAGCTCTCGGGGTCAATTGACCAAATTGCCCCTCGCCGGTTCATCCCGATTTGCAAATAATGCAATATTTCTTTCGGCTCCCTAACCTAATTATTTGACTAGCTTAATAGTTCTTTTTTGTGATTTTCTCTTTTCCACTATGTTTATAATGGTCCTAAGGACCGCAGCGTCACATTTTACGGTTCGAAATTTGAGTTTAAAATGACTTCACAGTCGTTCTCGAGGAGGTCACTCATCGCTGTGACTCTCGGCTCGTTTAACCTCTTATGTTCTGTTTTTCTTATTTATAGTTAACTAATTAAACATTACTAATTATTTGTGTTTATGGCTTTTCAAATTGTCTTAAGTGTGGCCCTAATCCCATTAATTGTCCGGACCGACACCGGTCACCAGAATAGTGAAATATACCAGGCTATACCAATAGGGGTGTTACAGAGCTGATAGATTATCAGCCATTTGCTGAAAGAACATAACCATCTGCTGGGCCGTTTATGCAATAATTTGTATAGGAGGGACTGGTGTAGTTGGACCTCCAATGCTCTACGAAATTGGGGCCTTTCCTTGTACGTTAGCTGTATCAAACTGCTCTACCGTTTTATCCCCCTTATCCATATCTATTCACATGATTTTTTTTTCTATTTCTTGTACAACCAACACAAGGAGATTTCTCCCCGTTAGTTCAAATTTATGATGTAAATATACTATATGTATCAAACATTCGAGCAGTTATACTTATCAAAAAATATTTTAAATTCACAGTTCAAAATTTACTTTAAAACCCTTGCTCTGATACCACTAAAACATGTCACACCCTACTTCTCGTAAGATGTAACATGCTCCCATAGTACACATAGTGAATTACCATACTTCGCCTACTGGTAACCCATTAAATATACTACAAGGGATTTTAAAATAATTTTTGTTCATTTTTAAATTGGTGGGTTTAAATTTTTTTTTTTCAGATTTTAAAAACCTTTATTTAAAGTCTAAACATAAATCAAATTTTTAGATACTTAAAATCTCCATAATTTTTATAAAAATTTCGATAGAGTGCAGTCTGTATTTTGAGAAAACATTTCTTCAAAACCTGAAAATAAAGATACTCCCAATGTTTTTCTCAATCACAACTCCATTATTAAATCTCATTTCACAAATCAACACAAGCAACTCAATACACAGTTTAAATTAAATCAAACATTGAAACCTCTCATTAAGGTAACAAAATTAATATTTACATTCATGGGATCATAAAAATTTAGTAGTGCAAAACTTTATAAATACATAAAATCTCAAGATAACCTTATAATAATTTGTATTTCATTACAATCCAAAAATATATTACAAAAGAGTTGGTACAACTGCTCAAAGTAAATTTCATACATACAATTATAGAATTACATCAAAATCTAAAGTACAAGGGTATACCTATGATATACCCGAAGATAGTCTCACTATGCCTTTTAGTAATCTTGCTCAGCTGCTTTATATTTTCGTTTACCTGGGACAGCATACAAAGCTATCGCTGAGTGGTGAACTCAGTGGTGCACAAACTAATAATTTAAAACTTAATGCAAGTTATGCTTAACAATTCATAACAAATAAAAATTTAAAATTTCTAAATTCTTCAAAATTCATAACATTCCGAAATCAATATTTTCATTAATGCAAATTATTCATTTGAATAACATTTTGATCAAATAGTAACTATTTATCTACATTTCTTTTAAATCCCGAAACAATACGAAAATATTTTGAATCACTAACAAATTATTTATTTCAACAACAATTTATCAAACTATGCATAATTTTAAGGGCATTGCCAACAATTCACACAGTTGAACCCATGACCCAAAGTTCAAATAGATGACGGGTTGTACACCACGACATTTTACACTCTCCCAATAACCAAGGCTAAAAAGGGAGGAACAAAGACTAGCTAGTATATATGAGTACTCATTCGAACTCTTCCTCAACTGGCAAGTCAGAGAGGAAGGAACTCACCCCATTTAGTGGAGGAGATATCTCACTAGACAAGCTAATGAGAATTCACAACATATTTTGCCATGTCAACTGTGGCTTCAAATCATATTCAAAACAATTTCTATTTACAAAGTGTTTACAAATCATTAACATATTTAATCATCATAAATTCATGCTAAAGGTTGGCAACACATCAAACTTAAAATTTACAATCCTCAAAATCATGCAATAAATTCTTAAATGCATAAGAAAATTTACATTTAATTTATACAATTTCATTCAAGAAATTAAAATCCTCAACACAACAAAATTATAAATCATAAAATAAACTTGTTCAAATCAATTTAGAAGTGAAAGGTAACAAAATAGTTAGTTGTGCACAAACCTTATACGAGTCACCTCTTGGCCTTGACTCGATGTCTCGGGTTCTTTCTCGATATTCTTTTCCACCGAAACACACAGTTTCACAGTGTTTCAGTATCACCATTTATCATAACTCAAAAATAAATTCAAATCTACTTATACCTAGCTTTAATATGCTAAACTTGACGTTCTTTAAAATTTGTGTTTCGGGGTTACTATTCATGACACTATTCAAGTCAATTTGTTGACTTTCTAAGGCTTAATAGGTATGGGAATTCCAACTTCACCCACATACCACATTTTGGTTACTAAATTTGTTGGTTTTGGTTGTTTACTCAAAATCTAAATCTTTTAGGCAAATTTGCAAATTTTCAGTTTTGGTGCCTTATGTTGGACTGTTCCATTGGCCATTTTTCTGTTAGAATTTGGCAAAACTTTCTGCATAGAAAATGTTCCCTATTGTCTTAACTTTATTTTTCTTTTTGAATCACTCTATTTGGAGTTTTGTAGCTCAAGTTATAGCCATTTGAATCATGGCTGCCGCATTGGACTTAACTCAGATTTCTGGGCACCAAACTGGTTCTGGCAGTTTTAGGTCACCAAATTTGGGTGGCCAAATGACTTGGTTAAGGGCATAATTTTGGTTTGTGTTCTTCATGAAAGTTTTATGTCTATATCTCAGATTTCCACAGGTAAAATTTCAGGTCATTTAGACCTGCCTAGCCCAAGTTATGGCCAAATGAATAAACACTGTTCATTTGGTCATTTTTGGTATACGTCAGATTGCCAATTCCGAATTTGGTCAATTTGTTCACTAGGTTTTGGTCACTTTTTGTGCCTGATTCCTAAATGAAAAATGTTTCATTTTGTATCTATTTTCATTCCCAATTGGCCTCATACCAATTGGACTTGTAAATTTTCAGTTTTGGTCCCTAAAAGTGACCTTGGTCCTGCTGCCTGCAGCATGACCCTAAGCAATCTGAATTTGAATTTGGTTCCAATACTTCTAACATACTCCAATTGGTCACAAATGACCATTTCTCAGCTCAAACTAGGTTAAACACACCATTTAACACATCCTCACATTTTTGTCTTCCAAAACCCTAGGTGCCAAATCCTAATTTTCATGCTTAGCTCAATTCATGCAATTTAAACATACAATTCACCTATACAACATTAATTCACCAAGATTTCATGTTTAACCTAACTAAACACCATCAAACTCTAGGGTACCATGGCTGCTGAAATTTTCTACTCATCATGCATGCAAGATTATTTTCATTTTCTTCACAATTTCCATGCATCTCAACTAAATTTCAAGTAGTATTTAAAGATTTAAAACCAATTTATACATACCTTGATTTATGGATTCTCTAATTCTCCAAGTCTCCTTCTTTTCTTCTTTTTTTTGTTACTAATCACTCTACCAAGGTCTAAAATCAAACTTTAATGTTGGTAGTTAGGGTTTTTATGGTGAGGAAGGGAGGAGAAATCAAGCTTTTAAGGGTTAAAAATGTTGGAATTGTGAGAGAATTAGAGAGAAAGAGAGAGTGGTGGAAACTAGAAGAAGAAGACCACTTTTTGTTTTTAATTTTTTGTCTTATTTTTGTAATATTTATCCTCACTTTTTCATATTATAAAGTTATAATATTATTAAGGTCATGCTTGCATCACCATGATGATGTCATAAGTCTTTTTAATTTAATTTTCTTTTCCTTTTGTTTTTCCCATACTTCGTTAATTTAATTTCATATTTCAAAATTTTCATTTCTCAGATTTTATTGGACAGTTAGGTCAGGAGTCAGCTCTAGGGGTGAATTGACCAAATTGCCCCTCGCCGGCTCGACCCAGTTTGCAGATAATTCAATATTTCTTCCGGATCCTCGACCTAATTATTTGACTTGCTTAACAATTATTTTCTGTGATTTTCTCTTTTCCACTGTGTTTTCAATAGTCTTAAGGACCGTAGTGTCACATTTTCCGGTTTAAAATTTGAGTTTACACTGACCTCACAATCACTTCCCAAGAAGGTCACCCATCGCTGTGACTCCCGGCTCATTTAAGCTTTTATATTCTGTTTTTCCTATTTTTACTTTTATATCTAGTAATCACTATTTATTTTTGATCAGGGCTTTTCTAGGTGTCTTAAATATAGTTCTAATCCTCTTAATTGTTCAGACCGATACCGGTCACCGGAACAGTAACATATACCAGGCTATGCAAATAGGGGTATTACAATTGCATGATGCATGAAACCCTAGGTTAAGGAAAAATTTTAAATTGCTAATTTCTGTACCTAATGATGAATTAATCTTGCAATTGGTGCATAACACTTTCACTATAAAAGTGCCTTCATGCCGCTGGCAACTAGTAGTCAACACTGGCCTTGCTGCAGCTATTTTTGACTACAGTAAGGCCAACGACGGTGCTGTTATAAATATCTATCCACATAAATTTTTCAATTTTTGAAATTTTAATCAACAATTTGAAATCTCAAAATACTAAACTCAAATTTGGAAATCATACAATAAATTTTAGAATAATTCTTATCAGAAGAAGAATTTATGGGAAGAATATAAATATTTATCCACATAAATTTTATTCACAAATTAACACTAACAATAATAATAATAATAAATGCTATAATAAAATTATATATATTAATTAGACTAGAGAACAAATATTAGGGCTCTGATACCAACGAAGACAAATTAAAGACCTAACACATGGATTTAAAAACATAGATTCTAACCTATATTCATGACACCATAAGATCTCCTGTCACACCTTATCCTTCCATAAGATATGATATGATCCCGTAATATGCTCAATGAATTACCGAGCTCCATCTACCGATAATCCATTAAACAAACTACTAGAGATTTTGAACGAATTCAAATCCATTTTTAAGCTAACTTGATGATAGAAAGGTTTAAGAAAGTGCTATGAAAATTAATCAAGGAAAAATAAGCATTTTTTTTTTTAGAAAATTTTGCGGAAAACTGGAGTGGTAACGGCTGTAAATTCAATAAATAAAAAATTTAAAGCCTGTTGACAATAGCCTGTAGTAATATATATTTTACAAATACTCATCAAATCAACATTTATCAAGTTCCCTTTTTCATTTACAATCAAAGGAACAATTCGTTTCAAAATTACATTCATTCAATGTCACAAAATAATAATATAACATTTTTGTACAACTGCTCAAATGAGTCTTACATACATATAACCATAATTACATCAAAATTACAATTTACAAGGGTATAGCTAGAATATACCCGCTGATCAAACCAATTCTAACTTCTCGTAAGCTCACTCAGCAGCCTTTTCGTTTTCTTTACTTGCAACAGCATGAAAACAACTATTGCTGAGTATAAAACCAAGTGGTGCATGGCTATTAATTTAAAATCCAAATAAAAACATAATTTATCAATTCACAACAAAATATTTGAAATACTAAACTTTCCATGAATCATAAAACCTTAATAACATTTTCCAAGTATCAACAAATCATTTATTACAAACACTAAAAAATCATTAGTGTTGCCAATATCACACAGTTTAAGTCATGATATAAAATTTCATTATCAATGCCGTGTTGTATACCACGACAAAGTTATCTCAACCTCACTAACCTTTATTAATGAGGGAGGAATAGCTAGCAAATATGAGTATTCTTCCGATCTCTACCTCAACTAGCAAGCCAGAGAGGGAAGTAATATAATCAATCTCAACCTCACTAGCTATTACTAATGAGGTAAGCAAACAAGTTTATCATGCCAACTGCGGTTTCAAAATAATTTAAATAATTTCCATTCAAAAACCCAAGCATTTCAAATCATCATAATTCAACACATAGGGTTGGCAACACAATAATTTCTCAAACACTTCTAAAACACATTCATTCCGACCACCCTCTTGCTACAATAACATCAATGGCCAACATCCGCCTTTTCAACATAATAATAAACTCATTTCAACTTTCAAATATTCTCAAAATGACATAAATAATTCACAATTACAAAGGAAACTTAAATTTCATTTATAGAAAGTTTATTCATTCATTTGAAATTTAAAACACAAGGAAATCAAGTTGTGCACAAACCTTTCTTAAAATTCCTTTCTTTAATTTAATTCTCCCCTTCACTTCAAGTATTCTTCTCTAGTGAAAAGACACAATTTCAAAGCTTCAATACTCATTCTAATGTCCCCAATAACAAATCAAATAAATCACTAGTAAAATTCTTAAACTAACTACATATTCCAACCTTTCCAGATTCAGGGCAGCATTTGCACCTAACTTTAAAACTTAATTTTAACCTAGTTCAAGTCACAATTTATCAAAGTGATCTTTATAAAAATTGTTCCTCTATGTCTTTGTTTTAATTATCATTTTGAATCACTTAATTTAGAGGTCTAGATCATTAGTTATGGTCAAAATACTAGGTACTGCTCCTGAGTATGTTACCCTGCAATTCTCAGGTTTTCTAGATTTTCACCTAAACTTGCATTCCATATTTGAGCACTTTATGTTCAGAATTGGTATTAGGTCTCTAAAATAAAGTTTTAGGCCTTTGTCTTAAGTTTCCAAATCATTTTGTAGCACCTCAATTGGATATGTACAAAGGAAGTTAGGCTCTATTAACCACACAGAGGTCACAGGACAAAATTGCTGAGTGACAGGAAATTCTCAATCTAATATTCTAAATTTCTCTAACATTTTAACCACCTTGCCCATACATCTGGGTCTAGGTCAAAACATGAAAGTTGGAGTTCTATGTCTTATGGTTATTTTGGCTTTAGAATCATATAATTTGCATTTATGTAGCTTCAGTTATGGTCATTTTTCCCAAAAGCATTCAGGTGGCAATTTCTCAGGTTTCCAAGTCAGTTCCAGAATCCAGTCAGATTTCTAATCCTACATTATTTAGCTAATTTGGGTGGGTTATAATAATAATTTAGCATTATGGTCTCCATATGAATTGTTCCCCTGTGTCTTAAGATTACACAAGTTCAAGGTTCACTCAATTTGGAGTTTTGTAGAGTGAGTTATGCTTAATTAAGTAAGTACTATTCATTTAGTCAGTTTTCCAGGTTTAAGGTTTTAATTGCCGAATTTTAGCCCTAATTGAGATACCTTCCAGCCATTTTTTCAGGTCAAGTGTTCTGCATCAAAATTTCAGCATTTTGTCTTAGGTTTCATCTCCCACTGGTTTCACATCAATTGGAGTTATGTAGATCAAGTTATGAGCTAATAACCCCACTAGACTCAATCTATCCAGATTCAGCACTCAAGGTCGCACTTCAATTTACTTAATTTCTCCACTCCATCATGGTTATTTCTCACTAATTTCACATCCATTAGTCATATAATAACCATTTTAACACTAAAAAAGCTTCATACCACGAAAATCCCTAATTACAACAAAACCTTAACTAAATTGGTAGAAACTTTTAAAATCAAGAGAAGTTCTTAGTACTAATTTTGATTTCAAGTCCTTATCCACTTTAATCATCCTTTAATTCCTCAAACTTGATTTCCCCTTCTTGTTCTTCCCCAAACTAGATTTTCTCCTTTTGTAAACTTCAAATTTTTCCTTGAATTCTTGATGGCTTTCTTCAAATCAAGGTTGGATGGTAGGTTTTCTTTTGATTTCCCACATAAATCATGGAAGAGTGTATGGTTTTTGAAGCTTACAATAAAGCATCAATGGAGGATTGATGGGAAGAGGGTGGACGGCAACTTGGTAAAAAAAAAAGAAGAAGAATGTTAAGTTTTATCTCTTCCATATGATATTTATATTATTTTATTTTTCATAATGGCAATCTTATAATTATAAAGACATTGGTAATCCTGAGGTTTGACTAATAATTAAATTATCTTAATCTTAATTAATTAAGCTAATCTCACTTCATTAACTTAATTAATTTTATTTTGGTCAATGTTGGACCTTTAAATTTAATTGACCAAATTTCGATCTTACCCAGTTTCAGTTCTTCTTTTCCATAATACCCAATAGGTCCTTAGCATTTGTTTTTCACCTTAGGTTTTGATTTACTAATTTGTGCTTATTTCCTTTTTATTTCTTTGATATATTAATTCCTTAATTAATCCTTAATTAAGGATTTTATAGGGTTCCACACGAATTTGGAGTGGCAACTGAACTCACAATCTGTAACACCCTCCCGGTAACTACTCCGTACATCCTACTGTTCCGGTGACCAGTGTCGGTCCGGATAGCTAGAATGTCCGGAAAAATATTTAAACTAAAGTGAAGAACCATAATCAACTCAAATATTGATAAGAAAAATTTAGTAAAAATTTTAGAATTAAAATACAACCAAGTTAAACGAGCCGGTGCCCTAGTGATGGGTAACCCAAAGGGAAGTTGCGGCTCTAGCAAATAAGAGCCCTAGACCCGGGGGAAAAATTATAAAATAATTTTTAGGACTTCAGAGAAGGGTTATTGAGGTTCCCATGGCATTAGAATGCCAAGAAAATACTTAGAAAAATTTTTCAATCGGTACAGACAATTTTGACCCGTTAAGCCAAACAGAGAGCATTTTGGTCATTTCGCCTTCAGAGGTGATTTTTGGCCGACTTGTCCAGTCGAGTAAATAATAATTATAACATAAAATATGAATAAACATTACCAAAAATCGAATTAAAAATGAGTAGTGATGAAAAGAAAAGAAAAATGAAATAAAAAGCAAATTATGACATAATGTGATGTCATTAAAAGTTACAACCAATTGCATTCAAACAACCAATTAGTTAACCAATAAAAGAGACCAAAAATAGACCAAAGGAATTAAAAATGCCATCAGCCATCCTCTCCCCTTTCACCAGCCGAAACTTCTTCCTCTTCTCCCTCCATTGATGTTCAACCAAAAGCTTCCTTTCTCCTTTGTTTCCACTACTAAACCCTAAACCCCTTTCATTAAAACTTGTCCACTCATCTTGGGAAAGTGTTTGGCAGCCTAGAAAGGGAAGGAAAGTGAAGTTAAGCTTGGGGAAAATTCTGCCACTTAAAGGTTAGTGCATCTATATCCCTAAAACTCATTAATTTCATGATTAGGGACTTGAATTTACTAAGAAATTTTAATTCAAATGGACAAAAACTCATGTATATGTGTACATGAATTTCGGCAGCCCTAAGGAAGGAATTACTTTGACTGTTTTAATGAACTTAGAGTGGACTTAAGATGATGTTTAAGGTATATATACATATATATAGTGAATGAGTTAGTAATTAAGGTATATTGTGAAAACTTATAATGAAAACTAGGGTTTTGAGAAGTGAAAATTTGACTTGGCTTAGGAAATTATTAGAGAACATTTTAATGGTCAATTAGTGACCATTTTAGGTAAGTTGACCACAATTTGGACTTAAATATAGCATGGTAAAGTGAATGTGTAGGCTGCCTAAGGACAGCAGCAGAGTGGCTGAGATTCCAGCCCACTTGGACAGCCATATCTTTGGCTGTGTAGGTCCAATTGGTGTTTGGCCAATTGGACATGAAACTAGGCTTATAATGGCACATTTTTGCTGAAGAAACCATGCCCAAAAGACCAAAGCAAGTGGACTAAAAGTTGGCCCCAATCCGGATACCCTGCAACAGCACCTGCAGAAATGACCAAATGAACAGTAACTGTTTATTTGGCCATAACTCACTGTGGATATGGTAAATTGACCTGAAATTTTTACAAAAACAAGCTAAGACGTAGACAAACAACTTTCATGAAGAAACCTACCCCAAATTATGACCAGAACCTATCCAACCAAGCAGTGGCAGTCACTGTTCATGGTACTGTAGATTTGGTAATTCTGCAGTTTTGGAAATCCGGCAAGCTGTGGTTTTTGGACCATATCTGGAGCTACAAAACTCCAAATGGAGTGATTCAAAAAAGGAAATTTAACTAAACAAAATAAGGAACAACTTTCATGTTTACCATTTCCTCAAATTCTCACTGAAACAGTGCTCAATGAAACAGTAAAGTCAGGCTTCAAAATCTGAAAATTCTGCCCTCTTGGTTTTAAGTTTAGAAATGGTATGGGTGCTCAATTCCAACAAGTTTTAAATGTAAAATGTGGTACATTGGTTAAAACTAATGTACCTATTTTCTATCCAAAAGTCAACATTTTTGTTGACCAATGAGGTGAATAGTGACACCAAAACTTGAAATTCAAAAATTTAAGAATTCAAAAGTATCAAATGCCCTAGTATACCTAACAAGATTGGTTTGGATAGTTTGGTATGCCAATAGGGTTCAGTTAGCAGTACTGCACATGGCAATATGCCATTCTGTGATTTTATGGCTTTTAGCCATTCTGACCTTGCATTGAGATTTGGCCTTGTGCCTGATATTATTTACAGCTTGTTAGCTGTTCTGTTGCACACCGGGAGATGCATATGTGACCGATGGTGTGACGGCCCGAGGTACTTGATACCCAGTGCCAGTTTACCCGTTTATCTAGTCCAGTCGTCTAGTGTAGGTTACTTGGGCAACCAAATGAATGAAAATGGACAAAGTTAAAAAAAAATAAATGAATATAACAAATACAAAACAAATAAGACCTATACATTCAATACATATTTATTTTATGCTATTTTCTTTTATTTTATTATTGCACCACTAAGCAATATTGCTTAGCGCGTTGCTTTTGCCACGCGTAGGTACTGCAGATACTGAACGTGAGCCCAGTAGACCGCAGACTGGGTGAGTCCATCCTGCAGCTCTGCACAGTGTCCGTGTCACCTCAACTTCTGCAGTGCATTAGTAGGACACTAGGTGTCATTTTGGTATTTTGTAACTAAAATTCTATTTTCTCATATGTAAATGAACTTATGTAATGTATTTTGAGGTTCGTGTAAATAATGAAGATTTATGGTTATGTATGGAAGTAATTTGAGTATTTATTTGTTGTTTATATATGAGTACCCTGAGAAATGATGATTGAGAACATGATGTTGAAAAATATTGAGTTTGTGATGACATTGGAGTTTGAGAAATGATTGAGTATGAATATTGGAAGTGTTTTTAACAGGTTTCGAAGAACTGTTTTCTCCATTTTTAGCCGGTACTCTGTCGAATTTTCTATAAAATTTTCGGAACCTCAAATAAATTATAATTTCGATAAATGGCTCAAATACATTATATTTCATAAGTTATATTCAAAAGCATGATAAAAATTAATTATGGTATATTAGAGTGTGCCGGTACACCGTGTGACATTGCTTACTCGGATATACTGTACACGGGTATGGGGTGTCACACAATCGCTTCCCGGATAGGTCACCCATCGCTTGGAACTTAAACTCATTTAACTGATTTATACTCCATTTTGTTTAGTTTTCCTCACCCTTACTTAATTTTTATTAAATTAAAACATGAATCCTCACTTTAATTTAAATGTGATTCCAGACATTCTAGCTGTCCGAACAGACATTAGTTACCGAAATAGTAGAATGTACGGAATAACCTAATGTGAGAGTGTTACAATTCTCCCCTCCTTAAAAGAAATTTCATCCCGAAATTTACTTGTTATCAATCTCTGAACAGTTGTGGGTGCTGTCTCCTCATATCTTCCTCGCGTTCCCATGTGGCTTCTTCTTTGGAGTGATTCCTCCATAATACATTCACCAGAGGGATCTGCTTACTCCTTAACTATTTTGTTTCCCTTACTAGAATAGCCACGATCTCCTCAACATAGATAAGGTCTGAACTGACTTCAATGGACTCTAAAGGCAATATGTGTGACGGATTTGACCTATACCTTCGAAGCATGGACACATGAAACACATTATGAATTCTATCCAACTCTGGAGGCAAGGCTAATCTATATGTCAATGGACCCACTCTTTCCAGAATCTCATATGGACCTATGAAGTAAGGACTCAATTTCCACTTTATTTTAAACCTCATGATCTTCTTCGAAGGAGAAACTTTCAAAAATATATTGTCACCTACATTATACTCAATGTCCTACCTTTTCAAATCCACATAGGACTTCTACCAGTCAGATGTAGCCTTTAGTCTATCCCGAATGATTCTAATCTTTTCCTCAATCTGCTGCATAATCTCTAGGCCAATCAACTTTCTTTTGCCCACTTCATACCAACATAAGGGAGTTTTACATTTTCTGCCACACAGCACTTTTTGAGGAGGCATCCTAATGCTTGATTGGTAGCTATTATTGTAAGCAAACTCAATCAAAGGCAAGTGTATATTCCAACTTCCTTTAATTTCAATAACACAAGCCCAAAGCATATCCTCTAAGATTTGAATTATTCTTTCATATTGGCTATCTGTCTATGAATGGAAGCTATGTTGAAATTCAATCTAGTTCCTAGGGCTTTTTGAAGGCTACCCTAGAATCTAGAAGTGAATCTTGGATCTCTATCAAATACAATGGATACTGGCACTCCATGTAGTCTCACTACCTCATCCATGTACAGCTTAGCCAATCTATCCAAACTATAATCCATCCTTACTGGGAGAAAATGTGCAGACTTAGTCAATTTGTCCACAATGACCCAAACTGCATCATGATTCTTTTTGAGTACGAGGAAGTCCCATCACAAAATCTATAGTGATCCTTTCCCATTTCTACTCAGAAATAGGCAATGGCTGTAACAACCCTGTTGGCAGTTGGTGTTCTGCCTTAACTTGCTAACAATTTAGACATTTGGCTACAAATTCAGCAATGTCTTTCTTCATTCCTCTCCACTAGTAGTGTTCTTTTATAGTTATGTACATTTTAGTCCAACTAGGATGCATGGTAAATGGTGAATCATATGCTTCCTGTAAGAGGATCTTCTTCAATTCAATATCATCCGGAATACACATTCTATCCTGGTATAGCAACATGCCTTCCCCATTTACTGAAAATTATGGTTTCTTGCCATCCCAAGCCTCTTCCATTAATTTCAAGTACCCATCATCATTCTAAGCTGATACTTTAATCTGTTCAATCAGCATCAGCTACACTTGCAAGGTAGCCAAAATCCACCTATCCATATTAATCACTAATTCTACATGTAATGCTCTTAAGTCATGCACCATGGATAAGGGTGAAACTTTCAAGCTAGCTATGGTCTTTCGACTTAAGGCATCTGCCACCACATTAGCTTTCCCTAGCTGATAATCAATCAAATAATCATAATCTTTTATCAGCTCTAGCCATCTCCTTTGCCTCAAATTCAACTCCTTCTGAGTGCTCAAGTACTTCAAACTTTTATGATCTGTATAAATGTCGCATCTCTCTCCATATAAGTAGTGTCTCCAGATTTGAAGAGCAAAAACAATTGCTGCAAGCTCTAAATTATGGGTAGGATAATTCCTCTCATGTGGCTTCAGCTATCGTGAAGCATAGGCAATGACATTCATATCTTGCATCAACACACAGCCTAGTCCATTATGAGAAGCATCACAATAAATAGTATACTCTTTACCCGATGTAGGTAAAATCAAGACTGGAACTTCAGTCAAACACCCTTTTAGCTTATCAAAGCTCTCCTGGCACTGGTCAGTCCACTGAAATTTTTCATCTTTCCGTAGCAACATCATTAATGGAGATGCCAACATAGAAAATCCCTTCACAAATCTATGATAATAACCAATTAAGCCGAGAAAACTACAAACTTCTATAACATTCCTAGGCAGTTTCCAATTAAGAATGGCTTCCACCTTACTATGATCCACCTTAATTCCCTCTACTAACACAATATGCCCTAAAAGGCAATCTCCTTTAGTCAAAATTCACACTTGGATAATTTGGCATACAGCTGTTTCTCCTTTAAAATTTGTAATATAATTCTCAAGTGTTTATCATTCTCCTCTACGTTCTTCAAATATACCAAAATATCATCAATAAATACCATCACAAACTGGTCAAGATGTTGCTTGAAAATTGCATTCATTAGGCTCATAAATGTAGCTGGAGCATTAGTTAACTCGAATGGCATCACCAAAAATTCATAGTGGCCATATCGAGTTCTGAAAACAGTTTTTGGGACACTTTGCTCTTGCACCCTCAACTGATAGTACCCCGATCTCAAATATATCTCAGAGAACACAGTTGCATCTTTTAACTAGTCAAACAGGTCATCAATTCTCGGCAGAGGATATATGTTCTTCACTGTCACCTTGTTTAACTATCTGTAATCTATGCACAGATGGAGAGTACCATCCTTATTCTTGACAAACAACACTAGCACTCCCCACGGTGACACAGTAGGGCGTATAAACCCTTTATCAAGCAATTCCTGTAATTGCACCTTTAATTCTTTCAACTTTGTAGGCACCATCCTGTATGGAGTGATAGATATTGGCTCCATTCCAGGCATAACTTCAATCTTAAACTGCACCTCTCTAATAGGGGGCAATTCTGGCAATTCATCAGGAAAAACATTAGGAAAATCACATACCATAGGGATATCCTTAAGATCTGAACTCCCCACATGTATGTCTACCACATGAGCCAAATAAGCCTCACACCCCTTTCTAATCATCTTCTTAGCTAGTGTAGCTGTGATGAGATTAGAAGGCAATAACTATCTCTCGCCTTGTATTACCACATCTGCATATTTAGGGAGACCAAAAGTGATTGTCTTCAATCTATAATCAATCATTGCATGGTGCCTAGATAGCCAATCCATGACCAAAATAACATCATAGTCTTTGAAGGGCATCTCAATTAAATCAGAAAAAAATATATGTCTTGGATCACCAACGGACAATCTCAATATAATCTATTCACCTTCACCTCTTGCCCTAATGGACTAGTCACCAACACATCATAGTCCATTTCACACAAGGAATAACAATATTACAAATAACCCCAACACTAACATATGAATGAGTAGAGCCAGGGTCAAACAACATACACATCTTGTTCAAGGAAGGAGAATATACCAGCTACCACATATGAAGTCTTTGCTTCTAACCTCTATCGCATGGTGTACACCCAGGTTGGTGCACACTTTGGTTAGGCCGGTTTATTGTACCCTGGCTAGCTGTACCACTGCCTCAGCCTCAGCCTCATCCTCTACCTCTACTAGCAGTCTATGACACTCTAGGGGTAGAACTTTAAACTGACCCCTCTGCTGGAGTATATGGCACAAATTAGAGTGTACTTGTGCAATCTTTGGCAAAATGTCCAGTTCCACCGCAGTTATAATAGGCTCTAGTGGCCTTAAAAAACACTCCTCCATGCACCGTCCCACAAGTCTCACAGGTGTGAATAAATAAGGATCCCCTAGGCATTTGCTGACTAGATCTAGCTGGGCTCTGTCCTAAGTATCTTCCTCTACCAAATCTCCAAGTACTAGATTCCCCAAAACTCTTTCTCTTCCCTAATCTACTGCTTAAACTCTAACTAGTTGTCTTCCCACTCTTATCTTTCTCTCCCACACTTTTCTCAGTTGTCATCTCCAATTCCACTCTCTTAAGTTCAAGAGCTTGTGAAATCATGTCACACCTTACCCGTCTATAAGATGTGGCATGATCCCGTAGTATACCTAATAAATTACCAAACTTTGCCTACTGATAATCTATTAAATATACTACAAGGGATTTTGGCAAAACAATTTCACTTTAGAGTTTGTCATGGTGATAAAAATTTAATTTAAGTGTTTTCAACTCAAATGCATGTCATAAAATTTATTTAGAAATAATTAAGCATTTTTAAAATTTTACGAAAAATTCGTGTGGTTACGACTAAAATTATATAAAAATGATTCTTCAAAACCTGTTGAAAAACAATTTACAAAAATATATCATGTCCAATTTGAACTCTATCAACTCAAATTATATCGTTTCATTCTCCATAAATCTCATCATAAAGAAAATAATTCATTATTTACAATACTCAGGAAGAAATTTAAATATTTACATTCATTGAAGTAATAAAATTAATATTACAACTTTCTAAAATGATCAAACTCAAAAGAAAATAATATTACAATAATTCACATTTTATTAAAGTCCCACAAATAATATTATAAAGTTTCTGTACAAGTGTTCGATTGTAATTATATACAAATAGCTGCATGATTACATCAAAATCTAATGTACAAGGGTATACCTATAATATACCCGAAGATAGTCTCAACACATCTTTAAGTCACGGTTTCAAGTGATCTCACTCAGCTGCTCTATATTTTCTTTCACCTGCGACAACATACAAAGCTATCGCTGAGTGGTGAACTCAGTGGTGCGCAACTAATAAATTAAAATTCAATACAAAACATACTTTGATAAATCATAACAAAAAGCTTAAAATATTTGAATTCTCTATAATTTATAAACCAAAGTCAATATTTTATATCATGCAAATCATTTGTTTGATTGACATTTTGGGTTAAGTAACCACAATTTAAAACATTTAAAATACTCATATCTTTCTTGATCCAAGAAAATAATATAATACATTCAACCATTTGTAAGCATTTGTTTCAACCACCTTTTTAGCAGAATATGCACAATTTAAGGGTGTTGAAAACATTCACACAGTTTAGAGAATGACACTAAAACAATGTCGGGTTATACACCACGACAAAGCCAATACTCTCAATAGCCAAAGGCTAAAGGGGAACACACGGTCTAACAAGCAAATATGAGTACTCATTTAATACTTCCTCAACAACACACCTCAACACTTCAGCTAGAGAGGGAAAACTCAACCCCAACAAGTGGAGGAGATAGAAATCAATATCATCTCACTAGGCAAGCTAATGAGAAACACAATCACATTGCCATGCTAACTGTGGTTTCAAAACAATTTCACAAAATTTTCCATTCAAAGAATCTCATTGTAAATAAGTAAATATAGTTCAAATAATTTCCATTCAACAAAATGCATTTATAATCAATAAACACACTTAGTTATTGCAATTTGATTTCACAATTCACAATTTTCAAAACAATGCATTAAATTCTTAAGTGCACAAAAGTAATTATATATAAATTATGCAAAGTCACTTCAGCAATTTAAAGTTCACAATTACAAAGAAAACATGATTTATTCATATAAAGTTCATTCAAGTCAAATTCAAATTTAAAACATGGAAGAAATATAATTGTGCACAAACCTCTTTATACTCCTCTTATTTAATTCCACTTTTCTTGTCTTTAGGAGGCTCCTTTTCCACTGAAAATACATAATGGAAATGTCTCAATACCTATCCCAATTATCTCCAATAACTAATCAATTGAATGCCTAATGAATGCCTAAGTTACTTATTCAATTTCAAGGAGTTTGGGACTTTGCAATCCCATTTCAACCTAATTTTAGTCATAATTTGGGAAAGTGATCTCAATGAAAACTGTTCCTCTATGTCTTTGTTTTATTCTCCAATTTGAATCACTCAATTTGGAGTTTTGGATCTTAAGTTATGGCCAAATTACTAAACATTATTCCGAGTACTATATCCTGAGATTCCAGGTTTCCCAGATTTGTATCCTAACTTTGCATTTTATATCCGGACATCATAAGCTCATAATTTGGCCCTGGTCCCTGAAACAATGTTTTAACCCTCTATCTTAGGTTTCAAAATCATTTTGAATGACTCTAATTAAAGTTATGTAGAGAAAGTTATGACCTGTTAACCATCCGAGGGTCAAAAGGCCATTTAGCTAAATTACAGGAAATCTAGTTTACGCATTCCTAATGTCACACCCTACCCCTCTGTAAGGCATAACATTATCCCGTAGTATACCTAATGAATTACCAACTCCGTCTACTGATAATCCATTAAATACACTACAAGGGATTTTAAAAACTTTTCTTACTTCTTTTACAGTGGTGAGCACTATTTACAGGTGTTAAAAACCTTTTTGAACTGAAGTGATAGAACTAACACATTTGAATTATTTGGAGTTTCTGTAAAAATTTTGGCAGAGTGCCATCTGTATTTTGGATAAAACAGTTCTTCAGAAAACCTGTAAAAAGCACTTCAATAGATTTCCAAATCTCAACTCCAACATATTTCTCAACACAACACATTTCTCAACTCAAATCCACAGTGATTTTTCAAAGACTGAGGTAAAAGAAATATAATACAATTTTTACAAGCCAAAATAACTCATAATTATTTTGCAACTTCAATGTACAATTTTTATTTACAACTGCTCAAAACCAACAACAATATATACATACAGTGAACATACATTACATTACAAAATACAAAATATTGGTATACTCATTATACCCGGTATTCTCTCGCTGGAGGTACTAGCAGCCTAGTCTGCTGCACTCTGTCTGTCTACTGCGACGGCAATAAAAGCTATCATTTGAGACAATGTCTCATGGTGCACAACATTAACTAAATACAAATTTAAATCACAATTCATAATTCAAATAAAAAGTGGATACTTAAAAACCATAGTTAAATTCAAGACAATACTGTCATAAGGAATTTAACACAATATCACAATAAATCTCAATAATCAAAACATAGTTAAATTCGAAAGACAGTAAATGTCAATAAGAATTTAAACTTCATTTCACAAATTATCAAATCGCATAACAACACAATTTAGTCGAATAAGTTAAGAATACAGTGTTGCCAATTCATTCACAACTTAAGCCATGACACAAATTTCCGATCAATGCCACGTTGTACACCACGACAAAGCAATCACAACCCCACTAATCGAAATCAATGAGGAAGGGAGCTAGCTATATAATGAGTACTCATCCGATCACCTCAACTGGTAAACCAGAGAGGGAGAAAAATAAACGATCACGACTCCATAAATGGAGAAGGAAAATAAACGATCACAACCCCATAAATGGAGAAGGAATGATATGATACCGTCATGCTAAGTGTGAACACAAAATCAATTCCAAACATTTTATTCAAATGATTCGTGAGAATCCAATAAATTTCTAAAGTCATAATTTCATTCACAAAATGACAACACAATTCATAAGTAACTTCAATTTACACAATTCACACTAAATAATTTTTTTTCCACAGTTTCAAACCATTTAAAATGCTTTTCAAGCAATAAGTATCCATCAATATCATTCAAACAATTTTTCACAATTTCAAACTATTTACAATGCTTTTCAAGAAATAAGTATCCATTCAAACACATTTCCATAATTTAAAACAATAATATACAAATAGTCAATATTTATTTCAATTGAAAAATTCAAAAGAAATAACTGTTGTGCACAAACACAATTTAAATCAATAACATACAATTAATCATATGAAATCTTATTCAGAGTAAAATCAGTTGAAAGCTAGTTGTGCACAAACCTCTGATAATTGTCTCCTGGTCTGGACTCAGTGTTTCCTTCCCTTTTCCTGAGTCTTTGGTAACTGAGAAACACAATTTGAAGTGTTTCAGTACTAAATTAAACTGTCTCTAACGATAATATTCGATAATTAATTCACTGAAGGCTATTATTTGCTCAATCACCTAATATACCGACCCTCGATGCGTTTTAGGTAAATTAGGTTTTAGTGTCATTAATATGTCACATTCGATAGGGTTTTAGGGTTGGTACGTTTTACCAAACTCATTTCTATGTATACTGCGTTTCCTTGCATTTTATTGCAAACTGCTGGATTCCGGGATACTAGTTTGACCTAGCCGGACGACCTAGTTCCCTCAGTTTTTGGGTTTTGGTCAAAACTACAAACTTGTTGATCTATGTCTTATGGAACGCGGGGAAAAATTTTAGGTCAATCCGAGTTAAGTAGACCAAGTTATGGTCATTATACTATTGCTGGTCAAATGGCATCAAATTAGGTCAATTTTAGGTCAATTTGGTCAACTTTGGTTCGGCCAGTTTTCGGACCCGAACTTGTGCAAGCTGTTTGACTTGCTTATGGTCATTTATGGGCTTTGGTGTCTTCATAAGACTTGTAGGTATGGGTCTTAACTATTCATGGGTAAAATTTCAGGTCAATTGGACCTGTTTTGAGTGAGTTATGGCCTAAACACTAACTGCTGCCCAATTGGTCAGTTTTCAGGTTTCAATTGCACTTAATCCGAATTGGTCATTTTTCATGTCACCTTGCAAGCAGAATTTTGGTGTGCTTTCTGAATGAAAGTTGGCACATTTTGTGCCTAGTTTCACCTCCAATTGGTCTCATACCAATTGAAGTTACACATTTAAAGTTATAGGCTAAAATGCATACTGCCCTTAATTACCTTGCTTAAACATACCTCAATTACACACTTACATTACTATATGTCCACTTCCCTTACCAATTCTATTTTGGTTCATTACCAAAACCATATTCCACTTTACATTAACATCACTTTGGGAAGATTACAAACATCCTTAATACACCAATTAAAACTCACATTTACAAAGTCTAAGTACAATCACATATACACCTAACATTACAAATTCTTACATACACTTTACACAATCACTCTATATACATATCCATCAATCCTCAATATCAATATTCTGCCAATACCTTCATGAACACATACATTTATCCAAGAGTTCCAAGGCTGCCGAAAATGTTCCTCAATACCAAAGTATCATACAATTCATCAATTTCCATCCCAAGTGCAAAATTCACCATATACATATGGAATAATTTACTAGGACATTAAATCACCATAACCAACATAATTTCTCATCAAAATATATGCACAAATATTTCATCAAATACATAACTCCATGACTGTCCAAAATGGACATCTCAATAACTCTTCAAACTTGAAAATTTTCTTCACAAAACCAACACCCATAACATGAACACAAAGTTTAACAAAGCAAGCATCAAAAATACATACTTACCACTTTTGAAATTCTTCAAAACCTCACCAAAACTTAAATTTCTTGCTGCCTATCTACTTCCCAAGTTGTATAGAACAACTTTAGTGAATGACTCTTGAAGAAACTAGGGCTTGATCATGGAGGATTAGAGCTTCATGCATGAATGGCCATGGAGTTTTCTTTGGGATGCATTCGGCTGGTTCATTTGCTGGAGGTTGAAGATGATGTTCAGCTGTCCAAAGTGTCTTTTATAGGTGGTCCAAGCTGCCTTAGTGGAGCACTTAATTTATTTTAATGTTTAATTATTCAAACTTTCTCAATTTTCATTTTTATGCCCCAAACTTCCATCATTTATACTATGTACCACAATTTTAATTTTCATGACATTTTACAAATATAATATCATGTATTTTTAATGGAAATTTAGGTCAAAAGACAACTCGGGGTGTCAAATGACCACAATGCCCCTGTTCGGGTTGCATTCCCGATTTTTCGGTAACACCGGGTTTTGTCTGTTTTTCAATTTCTCACTTTTTTTTGTACTAATTAATTAATTTTCCTTTGATATTTCTAATGGTATTTGTACTTCAATAGGTGTCTATTTAAGTCCTAAAAATATTTTCCAGGGTTTCCCGCGGTCCAGGGCTAGTCAACGGTCCACGCCATGACTTCCCGGTGCGGTCACCCATCGCTAGGGTTCTCGGCTCGCTTAACTTAGTTGCATTTCTTTACTATTATTTTTCCTTTATTTTTCTTGTATTTTCTTTTCTTGTATTTCATTATTTAATGTCTCCTCACTCATATCGAAGTGTAGTTCTAGGCATTCTAGCTGTCCGGACAACACTAGTCACCAGAATAGTAGAACGCACTACCGAACTTAGAGGTGTTACACCTAACTTGCTCTAGAAATTTCCCTAAGTTGCCCTAAGATCTGGGTTCTGGTCAAAACATAAAGTTTGTAGTTCTATGTCTTATGAGAATTTTGGCTTTAGAATCACCTAATTTTCATTTTTATAGCCTAAGTTATGGCAATTTTGCCAAAACTGGTCGGATGGCCTAAAGTCCAGACTTTTCAGGTCAGGTTTGGTTCAGGCAAGTTTGTTAGACTAATTTTGCTTAGGAATTTAATTGGGTTAGGGTCAGAATTAGGGTTTCTGATCTCCATGAAAAATGTTCTCCTATGTCTCAGGTTTCCATAGGTTTGAGATTCAGGTCATTTAGAGCTTCCTAGAGTAAGTTATGCCTAAATTACTAAGCATTGTTCATTTGGTCATTTCTGGCCAGGTCTAAAACATTAATTCCGGACTCAAGCCTAACTTAGGGCAATTTATGGGCAATTCCTGGGTAAGGTTTCTTCAAAAAAATTGTGGCATTATGTCTTAAGTTTAGTCTCCAATTGGCCTCACACCAATTAGAGCTGTCTAGCTCTACTTATAGCCATATAATCCCACTGAACTCAGAGGTCCAGAAATCCTGCACAAAGATCACACTTCCAATTTTCAATTCAATTCAACAACCAACTTCAAATCACAACCAACACACATCAATTGGTCAATAATTGACCTCAATAACATCAATTTCATACCATAGCACCAACTTCCTAATTTCTTCAAAACCCTAACTTCACTTATTCACAAATTCATGAAATCTAATGCAACTTTAATAAAAATTCATATATATACATCAAACAACATTTGTATACAAATTTAATTTCATCAAAACCATTAAAGACCCTAGCCCTCTCAAGTGAACCAAAATTTCCCTTCCCTCTATATACTTGATTTCTTTCATTTTATGTGCAAATTTCAACTCAAATCAACTCACTTGCAAAGATTAAATAGCTAAGTTAAGGTTTAATTGCACTTACCTCAATTCATGAATTTCAATCTTCTATTCCCTTCAATTTTCCTAATTTTTTCTTTTTCCTAATCTTCACTTTGACTCTTGATTAGGGGTTTTCTACAAATTTAATGGAAAATTTATGGAAGATAGGTGGGGATTCAAAGCTTGGATGAGCTTGAAAATAAAGGAGAGAGAGAGGTTGATTGGCCGGCCAAGAACTAAA
Source organism: Hevea brasiliensis (assembly GCF_030052815.1). Lineage (NCBI taxonomy): Eukaryota > Viridiplantae > Streptophyta > Magnoliopsida > Malpighiales > Euphorbiaceae > Hevea > Hevea brasiliensis. The sequence goes on along the minus strand of NC_079496.1, from coordinate 72,319,691 downwards.
GGAAGAAAACAATTTGTTTTCTTTCAATTTTTGGTCTTTTATGGTGATAATTATCCCTAAAATTCATAATTTAAAAATTGTAATTTTTAATTATGTCATGCTTATGTTATAATTCAATTTTAAAATTGAATATTTCTTTTCTTTTCTTTTCATTCACCTCTTCACATTTTAAATCTCTTTTCAATAATTTAATCTCATACATTTTAATGGACATTTAGGTCAAAAGTCACCTCTTAAAGTGAAATGACTAAAATGGCCCTCTTCGGTTATAATCCATCTTTTTCCATAATGCCCGATGAGTCCTAAGGTTCTGATTCTCTTATTTGTGATTGTTCCCCTTTTATTTCCACGATTTTCTAGTTCCCAATAGTTTCACAATTATCCCTTAACTAAGGATGTCATGGTGTCCCATACGAATTTAAGGTAGCAACTGAGTTCGTAGTCGCTTCTCAAATCGGTCACCCATCATCAACACTCTAGGCGCATTTAAGCTAATTGTGCTTCATTTGTCTTATTTTCATCCAATCTCATTTTATCTTTATGAATCTTATTTATATCTCTTCTATGTAAATTAAACATAGTCCCAGACATTCTAGCCATCCAGACAGACCCCAGTCACCAGAACATTAGAATGTACGGAGTACTTAATCTGAGGGTGTTACAAATCAAGTCTGAGAAGTTTGTATACCGAAAGCCTACCACTTGCATCCTGATGCTTGGCCTCAAACCAACCTCAAACCTCTTGCATCTGTCTCTACTAGTATTGAGCAGGCCCCTTGCATAATGGCTTAGGCGGGAGAATTCTCTCTTATAATCAGCTATTGTTTTGTCCCCCTATCTTAAGCCCAGAAATTCTTGAAGCTTCGTGTCCACATATGTGTCAGGGACATATTTCTGCCTAACTCCTTAAGGAAGTTACCCATGTTAGAATTAGGGGCTCCAACAAACTGTTTGGGATTGTCTTCCACCATTCATATTCATGCCTCTGAAGTAGTGACACGACATATTCGAATTTTAAAGTTTATGTACACTGTAACTTCTTGAAGACTAGGTCCATTCTTTTTAACTATTGTTCTACCTCTAATGGGTCTACAGTACCCTTGAACTTTGTAGCCCCATACTTTATTAGCTTTTCATACTATCTCTGTGGTGGTTGGGGTTGTACTTGCATATTGCCAGCCATTTGCTAAGCTAGTTGAGTAGGAAACTGCATGGATGGGGCTTGGGCAGTTGGCCCTTTTGCACCCTGAGAGGCTGTGTCACACCTTACCCCTCTGTAAGGCATAACATGATCCCGTAGAATACTTAATGAACTACCAAACTTCACCTACCGATAACTCATTAAGTACTCTACAAGGGATTTTAAAACAATTTTCTTACATTTTGGAAGTGGCGAGCATTCTGGTAGGAATTAAAAACCATTTATTCAAAGTTTAAATACTAGTAAAAATTTTTGTCCATTTTAATTTTGCTGCAAATTTTATAAAAATTTTGACAGAGTTCCATTTGTATTTGGAGAAAACAGTTCTTCAAATACCTAAAAAAAAACACTTCCAATAATTTTCTCAACTCCCAACCTTCAATTAATCTCAAATCAACTCAATTCAATTCACTTCAAAATAATTCCACAATCCAAATCAAAATTTATCATCTCAAAATATTTAATAACTTCATTCACAAGGCATAAAGTATAAAATTCATAAGTACAAATATTAGTTTATAGAAGGAAATCCAAAAATAATATTGTCACAATTTATTTTACAACTGCTCAACTTTACATTGATACATAAAGCATTATAATATTTACATCAAAATTAACTACAAGGGTATAAAATAATACCCATACAAAAGACCAGTGTAGTCCTCAATTCAATAGCAGCTCACTCTGCTGCTTTTTTCTTGCTCTTATCTGCAATAGCAAAATAAGCTATCGCTGAGTATAAAAATACTCAGTGGTGTACAATAAAATTGAAAATACAATACATAAATCACACATTATCAAAACACAGTTTAAATATTTCTCAATCACATTTCACAAAGTTTCAAAGCTCATAATAACACAATTTAGTCAAATAATTTAAGAAAAACAGCGTTGCCAATTCATACACAACTTCAGCCATGACACAAAATTTTCGATCAATGCCATGTTGTACACCACGACAAAGCAATCTACAACCTCACTAATTGAAATCAATGAGAGAGGTGGCTAGCTAGCAAATGAGTACTCATCCGATCTACAACCTCAATTGGTAAACCAGAGAGGGAGGAAAATAATCGATCTCACCCCATAAATGGAGGAGGAATAATAAGGCACTGTCATGCTAAGTGTGAATCAAAAATCAATTTCAAACATTTTATTCAAATGATTCGTGAGAAATCCAATAAATTTCCAAAGTCATAATTTCATTCACAAGATGGCAACACAATTCATAAGTAACTTCAAATTTTCATAAATCACACTAAATCAATATTTCAATGACAAAAGGTTCAAATAAGGTTTATTGTGCACAAACCTGACGTGAGTGGCCTCTAGGCCTTGACTCAGTCTCTCAGAGCTTCCAAGTCTTTTTCAGCTGAAGCACACAGTTTAACAGTGTTTCATTTCCATAACTTAGCATAAATCCAAAAATAAATTTAACTTCACTTTTACCTAGCTCTAACGTGCTAAATTCGACGTTCTCGAAGTTTTTGTGTTTTGGGTTACTATTCACTATACTATTCAAGTCAAATTATTGACTTTCTAAGGCTTAATAGATATGGGAATTCCAACTTCACCCACATACCACATTTTGGTCACCAAACTTGTTGGTTTTGGTCATATTCTCAACACTTAAGTCTTTTGGGCAAAATTGTCAAATTTTCAGTTTTGGTGTCCCTAGTTGCACTGTTCCATTGGTCATTCTACTGTTAGAATTTGGCAAACCTTTCTTCATAGAAAATGTTCCCTATTGTCTTAAGTTTATTCTCCTTTTTGAATCACTCCAATTAGAGTTTTGTAGCTCAAGTTATGGCCATTTGAACCATAGCTGCCGGATTAGACACAACCCAGATTTTCTAGGCAACTTTGGTGCTGGCAGTTTTGGGTCACCAACTTGGGGTGGCTAAATGGCTTGGTTGCTGAAAGAATTTGGGCTTGTGTTCTGCATGAAAGTTTTAGGTCTATATCTCATCTAACCTCTAGTAAAATTTTAGGTCATTTTGACCTGCCTAGCTCGAGTTCTGACCAAATGAACAAATACTGTTCATTTGGTCAGTTTGTACAGGGACAGACTGAGATTTTCTGAATTGAGTCAATTTGTTCACTAGGTTTTGGTCACTTTTTGGGCATGGTTCCTGAATGAAAATTGTGTCATTTAGTGTTTATTTTCATCTCCAATTGGTCCCATACCAATTGGATTTGTAAAATTTCATTTTTGGTCTTTCAAAGTTGATACTCCCTCCGAATTTAACTTCAATTCCAACCATTCCAACACAACTCATTTGGTCACAAATGACCATTTTTCACTTCACAATAGGTCAAATATATCATTTACTCATTTCTCACATTTTTTGTCCATAAACCCTAAGTCCCAAAACCCTAACTTACTAAATTATTACATTTAGCTAATTTCAAAGCTCTCAACTATAATCATTCAACTAATGGAGGTCCATAAACTCATTCAAATCCATCAAACCATGCAAATCATACTCCCCTTCAAGCTGGCTGAAATTTCAATTTGGTCCTCCCCACATATTTTTATTTCATTTCTTTAGTTTCTAATCTCATTTCAATAACTAAATATGCATTTAAAGTAGAAAATTGAAAGTTAGCATACTAACTTTTCTTAGAACTTCAAATCTTTATCTTTTGTTCTTCTTTCCTCTTTCAATCTTCTTCTTAAGTTGAGATAATAAGCTCTAGTAAGGTTTTTATGGAAGTTATTAAGGTTGAGTGAAGAAATTTAAGCTTAAGTGCAAGCTTTAATGGTGGACCATTCATGGACATGAGAGGGAAAGAGTGAGGCGGCAACAATGGGAAGAAGGAGAGCTTTTAGTTTTTCTTTTCTTTTCTTTTCTTTATGTAATTTGTCTTATGGAAGACCCAAAAAAAATCAATTTCATTAATTTATTAATTATAACATTTATGGCATTATGCATAATGTTGTAACACCCTAGGCAAATCCCACATCGGCAAAACACGGGAGAGATGTTGGGTTTATAAGTTGATGGTTCGTAACCCCTAGTGACGCATTTTAAAACCGTGAGGGCTTCGACCCAGAGCGGACAATATCACTAGTGGGCCGGGCCATTACATTTGTGGTATCAGAGCTGCTCCGCGTGCAACCTTGAACGATGGTGGGGCAAACCTCAGCGGTCCCTTAGGCAAATCCCACATCGGCAAAGCACGGAGATGGTCTTGGGCTCAAAAAGTAATTATATATAAAATGGGGGAACTAATCACTAGAGGTGCCTTTTGGTGGAATGGCCTAGAGAGTTGGAAGAACTCCAGGGTTTAGCGTGCTCGCTTGAGAGAAATCCTAGGATGGGTGACCTCCTGGGAAGTTCTCCATTCCACCTATGGGATAAAACCGTGAGGCTTATGGCCAAAGCGGACAATTCCTGTAGTAGTTAGATCCCAATCGTTACAAATGTCATCTCCCTACACCTTTTTCATTTTCTCTTTCTTTTTATTAGTTCTTTAATTTAATTCTCGATTCCGAAATTTTCTTTTCTCCGATTTTATTTGATAGTTAGGTCAGGAGTCAGCTCTCAGGGTCAATTGACCAAATTGCCCCTCGCCGGTTCATCCCGATTTGCAATTAATTCAATATTTCTTCCGGCTCCCTGACCTAATTATTTGACTGACTTAACAGTTCTTTTTCATGATTTTCTCTTTTCCACTGTGTTCATAAGGGTCCTAAGGACAGCAGCGTCACATTTTACAGTTCGAAATTTGAGTTTAAAATGACTTCGCAGTCCTTCCCGAGAAGGTCACCTATCGCTGTGACTCTCAGCTCATTTAACTTCTTATATTCTGTTTTTCTTATTTACACTTAACTAATTGAACATTACTAGTTATTTGTATTTATGGCTTCTCTAGTTGTCTTAAGTGTGGTTCTAATCCTCTTAATTGTCCGAACCAACACTGGTCACCGGAACAGTGAAATATACCAGGCTATACAAATAGAGGTGTTACAATTCTCCCTCCCCTTAAATAAATTTTGTCTCGAAATTTTACCTGGTATCAATCTCTGAACAGCTGTGGGTGTTGTCTCCTCATGTCCTCCTCTCGTTCCCAAGTAGCCTCCTGGCCCGAATGATGGTTCCACAGCACTTTTACCAATGGTATCTGCTTGTTCTGTAGCTGCTTCACCTCATAAGCCAGAATCTTTATGGGTTCTTCTTCATATGTGAGGTTTGGATTCACTTCAATTCCTTCTACTTATAACACCCCGAACCTCCGAGTTATGAATAGTACCATTTTTGGTCCATGACTAATACTATTCAAAGACACCATGAGGACCAAAAATAAATATAAAATTAATTGAGATAGACACAATAAAAATTCTAGTGAACAAAAAAAACTAAGGACTCATCGGGTATTATAAAAAGAAGGATTATGACCCAATGAGGGGCATTTTGGTCAATTCACCTCAAGAGTTGACTTTTGACCAAAATATCAATTAAATTAAATGAAATTAATGAATTGAATTATGGGATAAAAATTGAAGAGAAATTCAAGTAAAAATATGTAAGGAAAAATTTAAGAAATGAAAACTTAAACTTTCATTTCCATTATGACAAAATTAAAATGAAAGACTTATGGTCTTTTGATAGTTAAATTTAATTATTTAATTAAAAGGAAAAATTAAGTGTAAATGTAAAAAAAAAAAAAAAGGAATAAAAATTTAAGTTTAATTATCCTTATAACACAATTAAAATTTATAATTTTAATAAGCTAATTTTGGAGAAAAATATATACATATATATATATATATATATATATATATATATATATATAAGAAGACAAATGTCTTCTTCATTTCTTTTTTTTCATAAGAGGCCACCACCCTCTCCTCTCTCTTTCTCTCTCTCTCTCTTTTTCTCTACTTCTTCCACTTCTTCCCCTCATTAATTTCCCCTCCCAAGTTTTAATTCCCTTAAATTTCCTTCATAAATTCCATAGCCCACTAAAAGAAAACATCAAAGAGATCTTTGATTGAGAGATTAAAAGCAAGGAAAACAAGAATTGGAAGAAAAGTGAAGTTGGAAAGAAATCAACAAGAGGTAATTTTCTTTTCATGTTAGATTAGTTGTATAAGCTTGGAATGAAGTTAATTTATGATAAAATTTCGTAAGAAAATGAAAGAAAACATATGTGGAACCTAAACTAGGGTTTTGGCCAAATGGGAGAAAAATTAGGGTTTTGAACATTAGGGTTTAGAGACCAAAAATGTGAAGAAGTGCTAAATGATGTCTTTGACATAGTTTAAGGAAAGAAATGGCCATTTGTGACCTAATTAAGTGTGTTAGAAGTGTTTGAATCAAAGCCAAATTCGGATTGGGTATGAAGCATGACCAAAAGTCAACTTTGAGGGATCAAAAATGAAATTTTACAAGTCCAATTGGTTTGGGAACAATTGGGACTGAAAATAGGCACTAAATGACACAATTTTCATTTAGGAAGCATGCCCAAAAAGTGACCAAAACCTAGTGAACAAACTGACCAAACTTGAAAAACTGCAGTATGAACAGTACACATTAACAGTAATCGTGTTTGGGTCATAACTCGAGCTAGGCTGGTCAAAATGACCTGAAAGCTTACCAGTAGTTAGATGAGATATAAACTAAAACTTTCATGAAGAACACAAACCCAAATTATGCCATTACCCAATCAAATTATTGAGCAAAGTTGAGTTACTGAATGTGCAAAACTGCAGAATTGCCATATGAGCAGTAAAGTTTCAATGGCTATAACTCTCTCTAGAAAACTCCGATTTAGGTGATTCTTGGACCGATGGAAACCTAAGACATAGTTGAATATTTCATGTGAAGAATGTTAGGCCAAATTATGAACTTAACTCAATCAAATTGCGAAAAGAATTCGGCTCACCGAATCTGCCAGAATCTGGGCACCTAAAATTGACTAAATAAATAGTAAACTTTGTAAGGCTATAACTCTCTCTAGAAAACTCCGATTTAGGCGATTCTTAAACCGATGGAAACCTAAGACAGAGTAGAACATTTCATATGAATTAGACCAAATTATGGACTTAACTTGGTCAAATTGCTGAACGAAGTTGGATCGATAAATTTGCTAGAACAAAATCTGCAGCATGAACAGTGACATGAACAGTAATGGTGTTTTGGGCATAACTTGAGCTACACAGCTCTGAATTAGGCGATTCAAAAAGGAAAATAAATTTAAGACCTAAATGAACAATTTTCATGGAGAACACCTCACCAAATTATGATCGAAACTAGGTAAAAATTGGGTTCAAAGATTGAGGCACCAAGCTGTCCCAAAACCAAAATATTCTAAAATTTTCAAAGCTAACTTGGGATGCATTAGACATGCATATAATGAGTTCTTTGCAGCAATTGAGATTGGTATTAAGGTATTCTATTTGTGTATTTTCAGTAGAAAAAAAAAGTAGGAACGGACAAGGAGAAGTAGGTAACAATAAAGGAGAGCATTGAAGTTTTGTGCACAACTAATATTTTCTTCGTTTTTAAATTTGTAAATTACTTGGAATGTGTTAAATTGAATGAGTTTGCTTTGAACAAGTTTACTTTGACTGAAATATGGTTTTTCTCTTGCATTTAAGAAATTTAGGTGTTGCTACCTTTATTTTGATATTATGATGAATTTAAATGTGTTTATTGGTTTATAAATGTGATTGTTGAATGGAAAATTTTTGGAAACTCTTTTGAAACCACAGTTAGCATGATAGTCCCTTTCGGAACTCTCCAGTAGTAACGGCTACTTGGGGTTGGTAATTGATATTGATTATGTCTCCCATTAATAACGGTTAGTGGGGTAAGACTATATGAGTACTCATTAGCTAGCTAGCCCTTCCCTCATTAATAACGGTTAGTGAGGTTGAGATTGCTTTGTCGTGGTGTACAACACGGCACTGATCGTAAAATTTTGTGTCATGACCTGAACTTTGTGTTGGTGTTGGCAACACTAATGCTTTGTGAATTGTGATTTATGAAGTATGATTTCTCATTTGCAATGTTATTCAAATAAATGGCTCTTATGAACTTAGAACTCTTATGAAGTTTTCATGCTTAAGAAAAATGTGATTTATTATGCTTTGACAAATTGTATTTTATCTTAAGTTTTAAAGTTATTAGTTGTGCACCACTGAGTGATATACTCAGCGATAGCTTCTTTATGCTGTCGCAGGTAAGGGAAAGGAGAAGGCTACCGAGTGAGAGACTTGAAAGCAGCATTTTGGTATTGTTTGTGGGTATTTACGTTAGGTATACCCTTGTGATTCCTTTGGATGTATTTTGTACCTATATGTATAGATGTACGGATATTGAGCAGTTTTTATTTAAAAGCATTGCATTGCTATCTCATTTTGAGTTTGTAAATATTTTGTATTTTACTTTGAGACTTATGAAAATGTAACTTTTGTAATATTTAGTCTATCATTATTTTCAATGAATGTTTACATGGAATTTTAACTATTCTCATGCAGTTTTCCGCAAAAGAATTGATAAGATAAAAAGTTATGGTTTGTTTTAAAATCCTTTGTAGCATAACTAATGGGTTATCTGTAGGTGGAGTTTGGTAATTTATTAGGTATGCTACGGGAACATGTCGTGCCTTATAAGGGATAGGGTGTGACATGTTTTAGTGGTATCAGAGCTTTGGTTTTTATACAAGTTTTGAAATTGCATGTTTGAAAATTTTTTATAAGTACAACTGCTCAATTGTCATTATTGATACATATAGTGCATTACATCATTAATATGGACTAATTGAGGGAAATCTCCTTGTATTGGTTGCTCAGGGAGTAGAATTCCTTGTGATTCAATATGGAAGAGGGGGATCACACAGTAGAGCAATCAGTAGCAGCTGAGGTACAAGGGGAAGCCCCAGCTCCTCTGAATGCCAGTGGATCGGCTGCACCCATCCCACCCATGCAGTTTCCTGCTAAGTTCGCTCAGCAGTTGGCTGCACTATTTCAGCAAATGGCTGGCAATATACCAGTCCAAGCTCCTGTGCAAGCACCTCCAGTGCAACCACCATCCCCAGCCAGACAATATGACAAGTTAATGAAGTATGGGGCAACAGAGTTCAAGTGTACAGTGGACCCATTGGAAGCTGAGCAATGGTTAGAACGGATGAAGAGGGTCTTCAAGAAATTACACTGCACAGATGAGTTGAAGTTTGAATATTCAATTTCCTTACTGCATGGAGATGCATATGAGTGGTGGAAGACCATTCCCCACAGTTTGGCCGAAATTGCCAAGGTCTTGACATGGGATGACTTTCTAAGGGAGTTTAGACAGAAGTATGTTCCTGATACCTATGTGGATATGAAGCTACAGGAGTTTCTCAGTTTGAAGCAAGGGAACAAGACTGTAGCCGAGTATGAGAGAGACTTTTCTCGCCTCAGCCACTATGCTGGAAGCCTACTCACTACCAGTAGAGATAGATGCAAACGGTTTGAGGCCTAGTTTGAGATTGCAAGTGGTTGGGTTTCGACATGATAACTTCTCTGGGTTGATATCACAGGCCCTTGAATTAGAAAGGATAGAACTGGAAGGGGCATCTGAGAAGGTAACCACTAAAAAAGAGAAGAGCAGTAAGCCTACAGGTCAAAGTCCAAGTAACAATTCAGGTAAGAGGAAGAGCTTTGGGGGACCAAGTAACAGAGGATCTAGTAGGGGAAGATTCTCAGGGTAGAGGCCACCTAGATCCGGACAGCAGACATCTAGGGTTTCCTTTCCTACCCTTGCTTGTGAGACTTGTGGCAGGACTCATGGAGGAGTATGTTATAAGGCCATAGGAGCCTGTTACAACTGTGGTGGAAGTGGCCATTTTGCTAGAGATTGCACTAGTGCTCGCAGATCTGGGCCTCCTACTACCACTGAGAGATCTGTTCAAGGTTCTGCTTCCAGAGGACAACAGACAACTAATAGAGGCAGAGGCAGGGGTAGAGGTAACACTTCTGGCAGCCAGGGCACAGTGAGCCAACCAGAGCAGAGTGGTGCACCAGTCAGGGTGTACACCATGCGTCAGAGGGATGAAGCTGAGACATCAGATGATGTGGCTGGTACTTTCTCCATTTTTTATAGAGATGTATATGTGTTGTTTGACCCTGGTTCTACACATTCTTATGCTAGTGCTAGTATTGCATGCTCTGTCGCTATTCCTTGTGTGAAATTGAATTATTATGTGCTAGTGACTAGTCCTTTAGGACAAGAGGTTAGGGTGAACAAATTGTATAAGGATTGTCTGTTGGTGATCCAAGTGTTAGTAGTATGCCCTAGAGCATATCATTTAGTATGTATCTTGTACATAATTTTATTAATAAAAGGCATTTCCACTTTTCCGTTTACATAATATATTTATGTGTAATAGAAAAGGTCCATTGATATTTTTTTAGAAATATTATTCTTAAGTTGTTAAGAATATGAGTGACAATATTTCTAGCACAAAGTATCATAAATAGGTTCACAATCGAGGATACTTCATAATAAGGACATGACTTATCCAGAAAGATTGTATTCATGTTTGTTCCCAAGTTATTTATATGAGATATAATTAAGATGGAATGGTGAGTCTCATGCCATATAACAAACATGATAGGCACTTATAAATGATAAGTAGGCCGAACCAGTGACACTTATGACAAGCACATGGAGTTTACTCTTGTTAATGTTTTGTCATAAATCATATCAGTGCATATAATCTTTAGACCTGAGATAGCACAATTATCTTGTATATAGGTAGTTTGAGTTTGATACTGCTTTCATACTTGTACTATGTATGGATATATGGGCATGTGTTGGCTCCTGCTAGTTATATATGGAGGTAGGTGTTGATCAAGATGGAATCTGTTCCTCTAAGTAAATAGAGATAAAATCCTATGTTCATTTAATTGTTCTTGATGTTTCAAGTTCCTGGCCAGGACAGATAGATTTATTCAGAAAAGAGTTTCTGATGAGAAAATCTTTTTAATCAAGAACTGGAATTAAAAGAGAACATAATATTCATAGCAAATGGTGTTTGACATAAACCATGACTCCAGCATGAGTTGGGATTTTGTAACAGAGAGATTCTAGTGCATGGTAACATATGATTATAGGTTCATTTAAGGTAAATCTTATTACTAATTGGGTAGCCATGGATTGCTATGGTAGGTGTTAACCATGGTCTATGAGGTTCATAAAATGATTTACAGAAATCATTTATGGTAAGAAAGAGTTCTGATGATATTAAGAGTTGATATCATGTCTCATTCCCAATTAGTGATGAGCCTAGTAAGTCACACACATACACAAGTTATCACCTATTTAAATATGATTTAATTAATTAATTAAAGAGTTTAATTGATTAATTAAATAGATTTGGTTTGGAATTAAATTGCAAAGTCCCTAGCATGACTTGAAACCAAATCTAGATTATTGGATGTGTAGTATAAATTAAATTTATATTTAAAGTGTTTAAATATGAATTTAATTGATGAGAAATTAATTAATAGAGATTAATTAATTAATTTATATTTGATATAAATTAATTAGAAGAAGAAAATAATTGTTTTGGGTTAAGAACTCAAAATTAAGACACAGGGGCATTTTGGTCATTTCACAGTGTGACACGTGGCACCATGAGATGGTGACACATGGGATTACACATAAGCTTGCCAAATGTTTTTTTAATCATGTAAGATGATTAAAATCAAGATTAAATATAGGTTTGACACTTGGCACAATGTGATTGGGTCACTTAAACCTAGAGCTAATCAAAAGGTGACATGTGGCTAGGGTTTAATGTGTTAACCTAGCTATTTAAGTGTGGTTATGAAAAGAAAAATAACCAGCAGCCTCTCCTCTCATTTGTCACGCCACTTTGAGCCTCTCCAGCTATTTCTCTTCATCTCTCATCAATTCAAAGAGATTAGCCATCAATCTCTTGAATTAAGAACACTAGAAATTGTTTCTAGTGTCCTGTTTACATCTCTAATCTCTTAAAAGGCAGAACTTGAATTTCTAATTAATAGAAAAAGCTTTAGAAGCTGTTCAAGGGCTGCCATAGGTGTTCTTGGTGTGGACAAGCTAGAGGGACAACATCTGGTGTCCTGAAGATGAATCTCAAAGGCGCAGACACGCTGCAGTGCATCAAGAGGTTAGTGTAATCGTTCTTGATTTAATCTAGGGTTCTAAAATTAATCTGATTAATTTTAAAATCTTAAATGGCAAATACAGATCCAAAAACATATTAAAAGAGTTTTAATATGTTGTTTATCATTGAAATCAAATAGATAAAAATAAATCTTGCATGATGCATGTGACCCTAGGTGAAAATTTTTGAATTCAATGGTATAAACTTGTGTTTTTCACGCTTCTGTTCCTTCAATTGGTATCAGAGCCACTATATTTGCCATTTAGATTTTTGATTATATGATTTAATTGTGTGTTTGATCATGAGATGATTGATTCATTGCTGGTTGGATCAAGAGGTGTGGCGGCACACATGGTGAAGCCACCATTGGTGGCGGCAACATTGGTTCCATGGGTGGTTCAAGGTTTGGCTTTTAATTCTGCAATTGTTGTATGATCTAAGGCCTATTCTTTGACTAATTAAAGTGTTTAATTAGTAGTTTTAATCACACAATTAAATTATGATTCAAATCAGAATTTTAAAAATTTTTTGAATGTGATTCAAATATGAATTTTAAAAGTTGTTTGAATGTGATTCAAATCTGAATTTTTAAAGTTGTTTGAATCATATTTAAATCTGATTTTTTAAAATTGATTCAATAAAATTCAGATCTGATTTTTTAAAAAATATTTGAATGTGATTCAAATCTGATTTTTTAAAAAATGTTTGAATGTGATTCAAATCTGAATTTTTGAAGTTGTTTGAATGTGATTCAAATCTGAATTTTTAAATTTGTTTGAATGAGATTCAAATCTGAATTTTTAAATTTATTTGAATCATATTCAAATCTGGATTTTTAAGTTGAATATGAGATATTCAAATTAATTTAAGTATGTATGTTTTATTTAATTGTTAAATAGTGATATGCATGATGGATGATCATGGACTATAAAAGACCAATGTGATTGGATTTATTTCTTTTATGTTTCTTTGGGATTGTAAATTAATTAATTTATTTTAATTTATTTTGGGCATGTATTATTAAGTTTGTAATATTTTGGGTTGTAATTTCATTTATTTAAGTTCTTGTAAATTCGCCTTGGTATGCCAAGGATTACTATGTAATATTGGATTGCAAGAAGTTCAAGGAGGTCAAGAGCATTGGTGGGACCATGGGAGGAATTCAATATCAAGTGTTGATTATGTACTCCTTCAGCAACTCTTGTAAAATGAATGAATGAAATGCACCTAGGAATGCCCTGATTCAATTCTTGGTGGCTCAGAATTGAATCCCTTAGAAAGTTCATGATCATACCATATTTACTGCTTATCCATGAATGCATGAGATGTATGGGAATGTATGCAATTATATGATATATGCATGCTAAATGGATAATGTGCAAAGTGAGACCTTAATAGTAATAAGGATGGCTATAAAATCTTCCAAACAAATGATTAAGTTGGAAATGCTATAATTAAAGTAATTATAACATAAGCCCTCCATTATGCAATTATTTTAAGAAATTTTAAATAGTTGCATGAGATGCAATTAATTTAAGAGATTTTCTTAAGAATAATTGTTAAGCATGAGATGTTGTAAATATGTAAATGGTTTAGTGGCCAATATTGGATGTACCTGAGGACATTAAAATTATTTACATAATTACTGGCTCAATGGGATTAACTTAACTAATGCAAGATAAGTCAATAATGGATGTACCTGAGATTTTGAGCATTAGGGGCTAGGTAAAGGATTGAACCTCACATGAGATGTGATGGGCAAGGAGTTGCTCACTTATAGTTTATTGTAATTCCAATAATGGATGTATATGAGGATGATCAATAGAATTATAAGAATTCAATCACCCACTAGAAATCCATCCAACTAGGATTTCCGTTTTCTACTCTGGAAGTGTAGGATTCGCTAAGTTAGTGGGAGGACCAATTTGATTAAAAGACCATAATCATTTTGGTTAATTACATGATACATTTACTAATTAATCTGGTTATTTTCTGCAGTTAATTTTCTGATAAAAATGAGCACAAAACAACCACCACCATCCAATATCCTTGCAAGCATACTTGATCACAATAGGTTGACAGACCTAACTGTCTGATTGGCTAAGAAATTTGAAACTTATCTCGAACCTTGAACATATAGGATATGTTCTAGATTCAAATGTTCCTGATCCCTTACCTCCGGAGGCCACACAAGAGGAACATGAAACTTTGGACAAGTGGAAGGAGCATGATATGAGAGCTAAGTGTTACATGCTTGCTTCCATGAGTAATGAGTTACAGAAGCAACATGAGAACATGCAGAGTGCGAGTGAGATCCTCCTTCACCTACAAGAGTTGTATGGTGAGCACAGCAGGAATGCTAGGTATGAGATATCTAGACAGCTAGTCCGTATGAGGATGTCTGAGGGATGTAATGTTGGGGATCATGTCCACAAGATGATTCGGCTGATTGAGCAGTTGGAACATCTTGACTTCAACATGGATTTCCAACTACAAACGGATTTGATCCTTCAGTCCCTTCCTGAGTCTTTTGGGAATTTTGTGACAAATTTTCATATGACTAAACAGGAATGCACCTTAGCTGGTTTACTCAACATGCTGGTTATTGCCCAAAAGAATATGCCAGGCAATAAAGGAAAAGAGGTAGCTTTGGTTGCATCTTCTTCTGCTGGAAAGTCCAACAAGAAGAAGGGCAATAAGAAAAAGAAACCTCAGATTCCTGGTCCTTCTAAGAAAATAGCTAAACAGAAAAGGAAGACTAAAGCTGATGAAGGCAAAGGAAAGTGTTTCCATTGCCAACAAGAAAGTGTTTCCATTGCCAGTAAGAAAGTGTTTCCACTGGCCAGAGTATAGCAATCTAAATGAAAGCAATGCCGTGGTGAAAAACAACTCAAGTTCAAAATATATTTGGCACTTAAGGTTATGTCATGTTGCAGAAGATAGGATTACAAAATTGGAGAAAATGGGGATTCTATCCTTATTGGACTCTGAGCCTACTCCAACTTGTGAATCTTGCATTCAGGGCAAAATGGCTAGATCACCCTTTGTTGGACAGGGGCTAAGAGCTGAAAATATTTTGGAGCTAATACATAGTGATGTATGTGGTCCATTTAAAGAAATGGCTAGAGGGGGTTTTCATTATTTTATTACCTTTACTGATGATAAATCAAGGTTTGGGTATTTGTATTTGATGAAATGCAAACATGAATCTTTTGAAAAGTTCAAAGAATTTAAATTTGAAGTAGAAAATCAAACAGGAAAGAATATTAAAGCTCTTCGATCAGATCGTGGGGGTGAATATTTGAGTACTGAATTTGATGAATACTTGAGAGAGCATGGCATTGTTTCTCAGCTGACTCCTCCAGGAACGCCACAGCTAAATGGTGTATCTGAAAGGAGAAATCGTACCCTATTAGATATGATACGTAGTATGATGAGCTATACTGATATGCCAATCTTCTTTTGGGGATTTGCATTAGAATCAGCTTTGTATATTCTGAATAGGATTCCATCAAAATCAGTTTCTTCCACACCTTATGAGATATGGCATGGAAGAAAACCAAGTCTAAAGCATGTTAAGATTTGGGGTTGTCCAGCTTATATCAAAAAGCTGAACACTGATAAATTGGAAATCAGATCGTAAAAGGTCGATTTGTTGGATATCCAAAAGATAGTTTTGGATATTATTTTTATTTGCCTACTTCACAAAAGGTTGTGATAAGTAGAGATGCCACATTTCTTGAACAACAGTTTGTTCAAGAAGGAGGCAAAGGAAGGCAAATAGAGTTAGAATTGGAGAATTCGACCAACCAATGGTCGGATGGATATAAATCCATCTAGTCAACCTATACCCATTGATGAAACATCCACACTGTTCCTCGTAAAACAACCAGGTATCTCACCCACGGTGAGATATGGTTTTCTACATGAAGAAGAACAAGAGTTGTCTACTCATGAAGAAGTAGATCATGGAGATGATCCACTTACCTATGAAGAAGCTATATCAGATATAGACTCTTCAAAATGGATTGATGCTATGAAATCTGAGATTGATTCCATGTATAAGAATCAAGTTTGGGATCTTGTTGACCCACCTAAAGGTATTGTACCTATAGGGAACAAATGGGTTTTCAAGAAGAAAATTGGTTCTGATGGAAAGGTAGAGACCTATAAGGCAAGGCTAGTAGCGAAAGGGTTTCGCCAAAGGCAAGGAATAGACTATGAGGAGACTTTCTACTTTGTTGCCATGCTTAAATCAATTAGGATTTTATTAGCAATAGTGCATACTATGATTATGAGATTTGGCGGATGGATGTCAAAGCGACTTTTCTCAATGGATACATTGAAGAAAACATTTTCATGGAACAACCTAGGGGATTTGAATCCCAAGATGGTTCCAAGGTATGCAAGCTAAAGCGATCCATTTATGGGTTGAAACAAGCTTCGAGGAGTTGGAACATCCGTTTTGATGAAGCCATTAAATCCTTTGGACACCTGAAGAAAGAGATAAGATGGCTAGGACTCCATATGCTTCGGCTATTGGAAGTTTAATGTATGCAATGTTGTGTACTAGGCCGGATATCGCATATGCTGTTAGTTTGACTAGCAGGTATCAATCCAATCCAGGTTTGGAACATCGATAAGCCGTCAGAATATTCTTAAGTACTTGAGAAGAACTAAGGATTTATTCTTGATTTATGGAGGTGGAGACTTGCAATTGGATGGTTATACTGATTCTGATTTTCAATCAGATATCGATGATAGAAAGTCTACCTCTGGATATGTGTTCATTTGTAATGGAGGTGCGATCGGTTGGAAGAGTTCCAAAGCGAGCACATCGCAGATTCCACTCATCGAGGTCGAGTATATTCTGCATCGGATGCTACAAAAGAAGTCGTTTGGATAAAGAAGTTCGTGATAGAACTTACAGTAGTTCCTTCCATTGAGTCGCGGTTCCACTACACGTGACAATAATGGAGCGATCATACTGAGCTAAGGAACCAAGGTCTCACCAGAAATCCAAACACATAGAAAGGCGCTACCACATTATCAGAGAAATAGTTGGGCGTGGCGATGTAGCCATGCAGAAAATAACATCAGCTGAAAATCCAGCTAATCTATTCACTAAGCCTATGTCACAGACTCAGTTAGACCGACATCTTGAGAAGATAGGTCTAAGATATTGTAATGAATGGCTCTAGTGCTAGTGGGAGATTGTTAGTAGTATGCCCTAGAGCATATCATTTAGTATGTATCTTGTACATAATTTTATTAATAAAAGGCATTTCCACTTTTCCGTTTACATAATATATTTATGTGTAATAGAAAAGGTCCATTGATATTTTGTTAGAAATATTATTCTTAAGTTGTTAAGAATATGAGTGACAATATTTCTAGCACAAAGTATCATAAATAGGTTCACAATCGAGGATACTTCATAATAAGGACATGACTTATCCAGAAAGATTGTATTCATGTTTGTTCCCAAGTTATTTATATGAGATATAAATAAGATGGAATGGTGAGTCTCATGCCATATAACAAACATGATAGGCACTTATAAATGATAAGTAGGCCGAACCAGTGACACTTATGACAAGCACATGGAGTTTACTCTTGTCAATGTTTTGTCATAAATCATATCAGTGCATATAATTTTTAGACCTGAGATAGCACACTTATCTTGTATATAGGTAGTTTGAGTTTGATACTGCTTTCATACTTGTACTATGTATGGGTATATGGGCATGTGTTGGCTCCTGCTAGTTATATATGGAGGTAGGTGTTGATCAAGATGGAATCTGTTCCTCTAAGTAAATAGAGATAAAATCCTATGTTCATTTAATTGTTCTTGATGTTTCAAGTTCCTGGCCAGGATAGATAGATTTATTCAGAAAAGAGTTTCTGATGAGAAAATCTTTTTAATCAAGAACTGTAATTAAAAGAGAACATAATATTCATAGCAAATGGAGTTTGACATAAACCATGACTCCAGCATGAATTGGGATTTTGTAACAGAGAGATTCTAGTGCATGGTAACATATGATTATAGGTTCATTTAAGGTAAATTTTATTACCAATTGGGTGGCCATGGCATGCTATGCTAGGTGTTAACCATGGTCTATGAGGTTCATAAAATGATTTAGAGAAATCATTTATGGTAAGAAAGAGTTCTGATGATATTAAGAGTTGATATCATGTCTCATTGCCAATTAGTGATGAGCCTAGTAAGTCACACACATACACAAGTTATCACCTATTTAAATATGATTTAATTAATTAATTAAAGAGTTTAATTGATTAATTAAATAGATTTGGTTTGCAATTAAATTGCAAAGTCCCTAGCATGACTTGAAACCAAATCTAGATTATTGGATGTGTAGTATAAATTAAATTTAGATTTAAAGTGATTAAATATGAATTTAATTGATGAGAAATTAATTAATAGAGATTAATTAATTAATTTATATTTGATATAAATTAATTAGAAGAAGAAAATAATTGTTTTGGGTTAAGAACTCAAAATTAAGACACAGGGGCATTTTGGTCATTTCACAGTGTAACACGTGGCACCATGAGATGGTGACACATGGGATTACACATAAGCTTCCCAAATGTTTTTTTTTTAATCATGTAAGATGATTAAAATCAAGATTAAATATAGGTTTGACACTTGGCACAATGTGATTGGGTCACTTAAACCTAGAGCTAATCAAAAGGTGACATGTGGCTAGGGTTTAATGTGTTAACCTAGCAATTTAAGTGTGGTTATGAAAAGAAAAAATAACCAGCAGCCTCTCCTCTCATTTGTACGCCACTTTGAGCCTCTCCAGCTATTTCTCTTCATCTCTCATCAATTCAAAGAGATTAGCCATCAATCTCTTGAATTAAGAACACTAGAAATTGTTTCTAGTGTCCTGCTTACATCTCTAATCTCTTAAAAGGCAGAACTTGAATTTCTAATTAATAGAAAAAGCTTTAGAGGCTGTTCAAGGGCTGCCATAGGTGTTCTTGGTGTGGACAAGCTAGAGGGACAACATCTGGTGTCCTGAAGACGAATCTCAAAGCGCGCACATATTGTAGTGCATCAAGAGGTTAGTGTAATCGTTCTTGATTTAATCTAGGGTTCTAAAATTAATCTGATTAATTTTAAAATCTTAAATGGCAAATACAGATCCAAAAACATATTAAAAGAGTTTTAATATGTTGTTTATCATTGAAATCAAATAGATAAAAATAAATCTTGCATGATGCATGTGACCCTAGGTGAAAATTTTTGAATTCAATGGTATAAACTTGTGTTTTTCACGCTTCCGTTCCTTCACCAAGGACATACATTCCTGTCAGACTTAATTGACATGCCCTTCCGAGATTATGATATCATCTTGGGCATGGATTGGTTAGCCAGGTATCACTCCATGGTCGACTGTAGACTGAAGACAGTCACTTTTGGTCTTCCCGAGTATGTAGACGTAGTGATACATGGGGTGAGGCAGTTATTGCCATCCAACATCATTTCAGCTGCACTTGTTAGAAAGATGATTAGAAAGGGATGTGAAGCTTATCTAGCTCATGTGATAGACACCCAGGTGGGGAGTCCAGATCTTAAAGATATTCCTACAGTATGGGATTTTCCGGACGTCTTTCCGGAAGAATTACAGGGATTGCCTCCGGAAAGAGAGGTGCAGTTTGTAATTGAGATTATGCCTGGTGTGCAGCCAATCTCTATCGCTCCTTATAGGATGGCACCTGCTGAGTTAAAAGAGTTGAAGGTACAATTGCAGGAATTGTTAGATAAGGGTTTCATCTGCCCTAGCGTGTCACCTTGGGGAGCACCAGTATTATTTGTGAAGAAGAAGGATGGTACTCTCCGCCTATGCATAGATTACAGACAGTTGAATAAGGTGGCCATAAAGAATAGATATCCTCTGCCATGGATCGATGATTTATTTGATTAGTTGAAGGATGCAACTGTATTCTCCAAAATTGACTTGAGATCGGGCTACTACCAGTTGAGGGTGCAGGAGCAAAGTATTCCTAAAACTGCCTTTAGGACTCAGTATGGCCACTATGAGTTCTTGGTAATGCCATTCGGGTTGACTAATGCTCCAACTACTTTTATGGGCCTAATGAACACTATCTTCAAGCCATATTTAGACCAGTTTGTTATGGTGTTCATTGATGATAGTTTGGTGTACTCAAAGAATGCAGAGGAACACGACAAACACTTGATGATAGTATTGCAGACTTTGAGAGAGAAGCAGTTGTATGCCAAACTGTCGAAATGTGAGTTTTGGCTAAAGGAGATTTCATTTTTGGCGCATATTGTATCTGCATAAGGTATCCAGGTGGATCCTAGCAAAGTAAAAGCCATTCTTAATTGGAAGCCACCTAGAAATGTCACAGAAGTTCAGAGTTTCCTTGGTTTAGCTGGGTATTATCGAAGGTTTGTGAAGGGATTCTCCATGCTAGCATCTCCACTGACCAACCTACTTAGGAAGGATGTAAAATTTCAGTGGACTGATCGATGCCAGGAAAGTTTTGATGAGTTAAAGAGGCATTTAACTGAAGCTCCAGTCTTAACCTTACCCACTTTGGGTAAGGAGTATACCATATACAGTGATGCTTCTCATAACGGATTAGGCTGTGTGTTGATGCAAGATAGAAACGTCATTGCCTATGCTTCACACCAGCTTAAACCGCATGAGAGGAATTATCCTACACATGACTTGGAGCTAGTAGCCATTGTCTTTGCCTTGAAGATCTGGAGACATTACTTGTATGGGGAGAGATGTTATATATACACAGATCATAAAAGTTTGAAGTACTTGGGCACACAAAAGGAGTAAAATTTGAGGCAAAGGAGATGGCTAGAGCTGATAAAAGATTATGATTGTTTGATAGACTATCAGCCTGGAAAAGCTAATGTTGTAGCTGATGCTTTAAGTCGCAAGACTATGGCTGGTTTGAGGGTTTCTCCATTGTCCATGGTGCATGAGTTAAGGGCATTGCATGCTAATTTGGAGATTAATGAAAATGGGCAGATGGTAGCTACTTGGCAAGTGAAGCCAATGCTAGCAGAACAAATTAAAGCAGTTGCACAGAAGGATGATAAGTATGTGAAGTTGATGGAAGAGGCTCGGGATGGCAATCAGTAAATGATGAGAGTTTGTTGTTATATAAGGGCAGAATGTGCATTCCTGAGAATGTTGAATTGAGGCAGACCATTTTAAAGGAAGCACATGATTCACCTTTTGCAATGCACCCTGGTGGAACCAAAATGTATAGAAGTGTGAAAGATCATTATTGGTGTAACATCCTCCCGGTAGCAATTCCGCACAGTCTACTGTTCCGGTGATCGGTGTCGGTCCGGACAGCTAGAACGTCCGAAAAAATATTTAAACTAAAGCGAGGAACCATAATTAACTCAAATATTAATAAGAAAAATTTAGGAAAAATTTTAGAAATAAAATACAACCAAGTCAAACGAGCCGGTGTCCAAGCGATAGGTAACCAGAGGGAAGTTGCGGTTCTCGCAACGAGGAGCCCTAGACCCGGGGGGAAAATTATAAAATAATTTTTGGGACTCCAGAGAAGGGTAGTTGAGGTTCCTATGGCATTAGAATGCCAAGAAAATATTTAGAAATATTTTTCAATCGGTACAGACAATTTTGACCCATTAAGCCAAACGGAGGGCATTTTGGTCATTTCGCCTTCAGAGGTGATTTTTGGCCGACTTGTCCAGTTGAGTAAATAATTAATATGACATAAAATATGAATAAATATTACTAAAAATTAATGTGAAAATGAGTAGAGAAAAGAAGAAAAGAAAATGAAAGAAAAACCTAAATATGACATCACATGATGTCATTTGGAGGGCTTCCACCAATCACAACCTAATAAGCCAAATTAAAAAGAGAAAAATGACAAATGAAGACACAAAATTTCTGGTTCTTCTTCTTCTTTTGGACGTGAACCACTTCTTGAGCCTTCCTCCTTGGATGCTTTTTGAAGCTCTAATTTCCCATCAAAATCATTCATATTTTCTCAATCATCAAACACAAAAAAAAAAAAAAAAAAAAAAAACTTGATTTTTGACCTAGCTTGAGAGATTGGAAGCAAAAGGGAGTGACTAGCTAGATTTTCAACCAAGGTTAGTGCTTTAACTTATGTTTATTTCTGTGCTTTATAGAAGAAATTAGTAAATCCTACAACTAGATGCCATAGAAACTTGCAGATGAGTGAAAATCTGGAATCTGTACAGTGTATGCGTGAATAGTAAATTTTAAAAATTCATAACTGGAGTTAGGAATCTTAGATCAGGGTGATTTTTATGTCAAAAGAAACTTAAGGAATGTCCTAAAACTTTGTAGTTTTATGTCAGACTTGATTCTAATGTTAGGTTAGGGTTTGAGGACAAAACATTTTATTGCTCAGATGTGGACCCTGTTCTGCTGATTTCCTGCAACATGACAGCCACCTTCAATAAATCATAACTGGAGCTATAAAAGTCGAAATGATGTGATTCTTGAGTCCTTGAAATGCTTATTGAATGCTCTAAAACCTTGTAGTTATGGCCAAGAGCTAATTGTGGTAGCTGCTGGGTGATATTTTTACATTTCCTTACTACTATCCTGCATGTACTGGATTCTGGACAGGTTGCACCTTTTTAATTAGTTCTGCAATTTCCGATCTGATTTTGATGTGATTCCAATTGGAGATTGAGTTAGACATATGAGGGTTGAGTTCTGGAAAATATGGTCTTCAAATCTTGTTTCTATAAATTATAGTGATTATTTTTGCACCCTGTTTCTGCATGCTGATTGTGCACTGAGTGCACTATTCATTCTAGTAACATGTATATTGCATGAGCTAGAAATTTTAGAGAGAAACTTGGACCTTGCTTAGGAAATGGTGAAAGAACATTTTAAGGGTCAATTAGTGACCATTTGAGGTAAGTTCACCATAATTTGAAGAGATTTAGAGTGATGCAAACTTAATTGGTAGGCTGCCTAGGGTAACCAGTAGGGAGGCTGTGATTCCAGCCCACTTGGACTGCCATATCTTTGGCTGTGTAGGTCTAATTGGTGTTTGGCCAATTGGACATGAAACTAGGCTTATAATGGCACATTTTTGCTGAAGAAACCATGTCCAAAAGACCAAAGCAAGAGGACCAAAACTTGGCCCCAATCCGGATACCCTGCAAACAGCCCCTGCAGAATGACCAAATGAACAGTAACTGTTCATTTGGCCATAACTCACTGTAGATTTGGTCAATTGACCTGAAATTTTTACAGCAACAAGTTAAGACATAGAAAAACAACTTTCATGAAGAAACCTACCCCAAATTATGACCAGAACCTAACCCAAATGGCAGTCACAGTCACTGTTCAAACCTGCAACTCTGCAGATTTTGATTTGAGCAGTAATGTTTGGATGGCTATAACTCTCTCTAGAAAACTCAGATTTAGGCGATTCTTGAACCGATGGAAACCTAAGGCATAGTAGAACATTTCATATGAAGAAAGTTAGACCAAATTATGAACTTAACTTGGTCAAATTACTGACCAAAATTGGGCCAAAATCTGCCAAAACCCAAAAGTGCAGCATGAATAGTGCACGTGAACAGTAAACTTATTTTGGCCATAACTTGAGTTACAAAACTCCGATTGAGGTGATCCAAAAATGAGAATACACTTAAGACAATAAAGAACATATTCTATGAAGGAAGTTTTGTCAAATTCCAACAGTAGACTGACCAATGAAATAGTGCAACCTCGGAGCACCAAAACCGAAAATTGGCAATTTTGCCAAAATGACCTAAGCTTTGAGAAAGTGACCAAAACCAACAAGTTTTAAATGAAAAATGTAGTATGTTTGAAGTGCCAAAGTCAATGTACATATTTTCTATGCAAAAGTCAACATTTTAGTTGACTAATGAAGTGAATAGTGACATGAAAACTTGAAATAAGCTTGGAAATGGATTTGGTAATTGATTCCAACAAGTTTTAAATGCAAAATGTGGTACATCGGGAGTGTTAAAACCAATGTACCTATTGTCTATGCAAAAGTCAACATTTTTGTTGACAATGAGGTGAATAGTGACACCAAAACTTGAAATATAAAATTTGTAATTACATAAGTAGATTCTTGAATGTATAAATGAGAAAGGAAAAATATTTTGAATACAATGGTACATGTGAACCATTGTTTAGAATTGTGATCAATATGAATAACATAATGAATGGATAAATAAACCATATTAATGTATGAATGAGACATTAGTTCTCATTATTGTAAAGAGGAGAAGTATTTTGAGTACAATGGTATAAAAGAATAATTGATGTGAATTGTGATCATATAAATGATCAAATGAATGTATGAATTATGATTGAAATTTATCACGAAAAAAAATGAAGTCATAAAGCACAATATATTAACATTTTAAAATATCAAATGCCCTAGTATACCTAACAAGATTGGTTTGGATAGTTTGGCATGCCAATAGGGTATTGTGTTCGCAGTACTGCGAAAGGCTTTATGCCTGTATTCATGGCTTTATGCCCGTATTCATGGCTTTTATGCTCGTATTCATGGCTTTTATGCCCGATTATGTGATATCATGGCTTTTTAGCCATACTGACTGCATACATGGTTGACGTTCTATGTCCCATGGTATGACGGCCCGAGGCAATCATGTGTCCAAAGGCCAACAACCCGTTATCCATCCGACTGCCTAGTATAGGTTACTTGGGCAGTCAATTAAAGTATTATTCAATTCAGGCAGCTAAGTTAAGTTAAGTGTAATGAAAATCCAGTACAATTAAATTAAGTATTGAATGAATAAGCACAAGAGATTAGCAAAAGAAACATAACAAAAATATAAATTGCAGAACCGTACAGACTTGAAATACAATACAGATAGAATAAATTATATACCTACTAGTATTACTGAAAAGTTATAAACTAAGCACTTCCAAAGAGGAACAAACTAGTATATAAGATCGTTGATACTAGAAATACCATACCAAATTAAATTGATTCTTGAGTATCTGAATTATCATTTATTTCTTTCTTTACTGTTATATATTATTTATCGTGATATTATTGCACCACTAAGCAGAAATGCTTAGCGCTATGCAAATGCTACCTCGCGCACGTAATCAAGGTAAAACCAGAGATCGTCGACAGAGATTTTTGGAGTCCAGATTCAGTATGTCGTAAGAGTTCAAGATTGTCACCTCCTCAAGAATGCATGTAGATAGGGCTCATTTTATACATGTTATGTATATTGTTCATTCCTAGCACATTGTAAATTATTTGTATATCTTGTACAAAATAAACTCATGTAATTAACCTATGAATTATGGAAGTTATTCAAAGTAAGTATTTTAGTATGTGAATTGAATTTGAGTTATAATGAGATTATACTTGTGAATATTGAGATATTGAAAATCTAATGAGATTTCTGAGAAATCAGGATACTGTATTGAGATACATTATGTTTGAAAATTTTTGAGACTATTAAGTTTGAGAAATTTAGTATATATTGAAATTGTCTTTTGGGTGTTCGTAAGAACTCATAGTCCAAATTACAGCCGACACTTTGTCGGATTATCGTTAAAATTTTTGAAATTTCCAATTTAGTTAGATTTTGATAAAAGTAAAAATAGCCTACATCTTCAATAAAGTTTTTGAATAAATAAATCAAGAACTGTAATGAAATCAGATAAAATAGAGTGCTCCGGCACACTGAGTGGCATAACTTGCTCGGCTACACTGTAGTCGGGTAAGGGGTGTCACAATTGGTGGAGAGGAATGAAGAAAGACATTGCAGAATATGTTGCCAAATGCCTAACTTGTCAGCAAGTAAAGGCAGAACACCAAGTGCCTGCAGGGTTGCTACAGCCATTGCCAATTCCCGAGTGGAAATGAGAAAGAATCACTATGGATTTCGTGACAGGACTTCCACGTACACAAAAGAATCATGATGCAGTTTGGGTTATTGTTGATAGATTGATCAAGTCTGCACACTTTTTGCCAGTGAGAATGGATTATAGCCTGAAAAGATTGGCCAAATTGTACATTGATGATGTTGTGAGGTTACATGGAGTGCCAGTGTCTATTGTGTCGGACAGAGACCCAAGGTTCACTTCTAAATTCTGGGGTAGTCTCCAAAAAGCCCTAGGAACTAGATTGAACTTCAGTACAGCATTCCATCCACAGACAGACGGCCAATCCGAAAGGATCATTCAGATTTTGAAGGATATGCTTCGGGCTTATGTGATTGAGTTTGAAGGGAGTTGGGACACACACTTGCCTTTAATTGACTTTGCCTACAACAACAGTTATCAGTCAAGCATCGGAATGCCTCCATACGAAGCACTTTATGGCAGGAAGTGTAGAACACCCTTGTGTTGGGATGAAGTGGGCGAGTGTAACACCCTCCCTATAGCAACTCCGTACATTCTACTGTTCCGGTGACCAGTGTCAGTCCGGACAGCTAGAACGTTCGAAAAAATATTTAAACTAAAGTGAGGAACCATAATTAACTCAAATATTAATAAGAAAAATTTAGTAAAAATTTTAGAAATAAAATACAACCAAGTTAAATGAGCCGGTGCCCAAGCGATGGGTAACCCAGAGGGAAGTTGCGGTTCTCGCAACTAGGAGCCCTAGACCCGGGGAAAAATTCATAAAATAATTTTTGGGACTCCAGAGAAGGGTCATAGAGGTTCCTATGGCATTAGAATGCCAAGAAAATATTTAGAAAAATTTTTCAATCGGTACAGACAATTTTGACCCGTTAAGCCAAACGGAGGGCATTTTGGTCATTTCGCCTTCAAAGACGATTTTTGGCTGACTTGTCCAGTTGAGTAAATAATTATTATGACATAGAATATGAATTAATGTTGATGAAAAATTAATTTAAAATTAGAAGAAAAGAAAAGAAAAGAAAAATAAGGGAAAAAAGTTAGTAGAAAAGAAAAGAAAAGAAAAATAAGGGAAATTAGGGATAATGACATCACATGATGTCATTTAATCACTCCCAACCAATCAAATTTTAACAAGCTATTAAATACCATTTAAAAGAGGATAAAATGAAGGAAAAAATTAAAAAGCCATCAGCCATCTTCTTCCCTCATTCCAGCCGCACCACATAGCCATGAAAGCCCTCCATTTCTCTTCTTCATTTTAGCTTAAAGATCTCTCTAACCTTACCCCAAAACCCTTAGGTCCCTTCACTAAAATTGGTCACCCAACCATACTAAAGTGTTTGGCAGCCTAGAAAAGGAAAGAAAGTGAAGTTTAAGCTTGAGAAAATTCTACCCCATTCAAGGTTAGTGCTTATTTATGTATAGATCTCTCTTATTCCATGTTAGGGACTTAAAATGAGTATGAAAGTGTAACTTAAATGAAGTAAAACTTAGGTATATGTGCCCCATGGAATTTGGCAGCCTAGTGAGGGTCATGATTTTGATTGTTTTGATGGGCTTATAGTGGACTAGAGAGGGTGTTTAAAGTGTATATATATATATGTAATGAATGAAAGTGTTTAACTAAGCTGTGTGGTGTGAATTGAAATGGGAAATTAGGGTTTTGAGAGAGAAACTTGGACTTTGCTTATGTAATGGTAAATGAACATTTTAATAGTCAATTAGTGACCATTTGAGCGAAATTGACCACAACTTGAAGTGAATTATGGCTTTGCAAACTGATTTGGTATGCTGCCTAGTGTAACCAGCAGGGTGGCTGTGAGTCCAGCCTGCTTGGACAGCCATAACTTTGGCTGTACAGGTTCAATTGGTGTTTGGCCAATTGGACATGAAACTAGACACATAATGGCACAATTTTAGTGAAGAAACCATGCCCAAAAGACCAAAGCAAGTGGACCAAAAACTGGCCCCAATCCGGATGTCCTGCAACCAGATTCTGCAGAATGGCCAAATGAACAGTAATTGTTCATTTGGCCATAACTCATTGTAGAATGGCCCAATTGACCTGAAATGTTTACAGCAACAAGTTAAGATATAGACCAACAACTTTCATGAAGAAACCTACCCCAAATTATGACCAGAACCTATCCAACAAGGCAGTTGCAGTCACTGTTCACTGCACTGTAGATATGGTCAGTTCTGCAATTTTTCAATCCGGCCAGCTGTGGTTTTTGGACCATAACTGGAGTTACAAAACTCAAATGAAGTGATTCAAAAAAAGAAATTTAACTAGACAAAATAAGAAACAACTTTCATGTTTATCACTTTCTCAAATTCCCATTGCAACAGTAACTAATAGAACAGTAAAATTAGGGTACAAAAACTGAAAATTCTGCTCCCTTAGTTTTAAGCTTAGGAATGGTATTGGTGATTAATTCCAACAAGTTTTAAATGCAAAATGTGGTACATTGGGAGTGTTAAAACCAATGTACCTATTTTCTATGCAAAAGTCAACATTTTTGTTGACTAGTGAAGTGAATAGTTACACCAAAACTTGAAATTCAAAAATTGAAGAATTCAAAAGTATCGAATGCCCTAGTATACCTAACAAGATTGGTTTGGATAGTTTGGCATGCTAATAGGGTTCAGTTAGCAGTACTGCACATGGCATTATGCCATTCTGTGATTTCATGGCTTTTAGCCATTCTGACATTGTGTTGATATTTGGCCTTGTGCCTATTGTCATTACAGTTTATTAGCTGTTCTGTTGCACACCGGGAGATGCATATGTGACCGATGGCATGACGGCCCGAGGTACTAGATACCCAGTGCCAGTTTACCCGTTTATCCAGTCGTCCAGTATAGGTTACTTGGGCAACCAAAAATGAAAGTGGATAAATTTAATGAAATAATGAATATAACAAGTACAAAACAAGTAAGACATCGATACATTCAATACATATTTTTCTTCTGTTATTTCCTTTTATTTTATTATTGCACCACTAAGCATTATTGCTTAGCGCGTTGCTTTTTGCCACGCGTAGGTTCTGGAGATACTGACCGAGAGCCCAGTAGATCGCAGACTGGGTGAGACCTCCTGCAGCTCTGCATAGTGTCCGTGTCACCTCACCATCTATAGTGCATTGGTAGGACACTAGGTTTTATTTTGGTATTTTGTAACTAACTTTTATTTTCTTATATGTAATTGAACTTATGTAATGTATTTTGATGTTCATGTACATAATGAAAATTGTGGTTATGAATGGAAAATTCGAGTTTTATTTATTGTTTGTATATGAGTACCATGAGAAATGAATCTTTGAGTGATGGAAATGTTGTTGAAAATCATATTGAGACTTTGTTGGTGAAATGGAGTTGAGATTGTTTGGAAATGATTTTGGAAGTATTTTTCACAGGTTCCGAAGAACTGTTTTCTCCATTTTTAGCCGGTACTCTGCCGGATTTTCTATAAAATTTTCGAAACCTCAAATAAATTATAATTTCA
Source organism: Hevea brasiliensis (assembly GCF_030052815.1). Lineage (NCBI taxonomy): Eukaryota > Viridiplantae > Streptophyta > Magnoliopsida > Malpighiales > Euphorbiaceae > Hevea > Hevea brasiliensis. The sequence goes on along the minus strand of NC_079496.1, from coordinate 72,289,903 downwards.
ATAAATGACTTAAATGAATTATATTTCACAAGTTAAATTCAAAACTATGATAAAAAATAAATTAATTAAGATAAAATAGAGTGTTTCGGTACACCATGTGACACCCCTTACCCGTCTACACACTGAAGATATGGAGGCATTACTTGTATGGTGAAATGTGCTACATTTACACGGACCACAAAAGCCTGAAATACTTGCCAACGCAGAAGGAGCTCAACCTTAGACAGAGACGATGGATTGAGTTCCTGAAGGATTATGATTGTGTAATTAACTACCAGCCTGGGAAGGCAACTGTAGTTGCTGATGCTTTGAGCAGAAAATCCATCACAGCTTTGAGATCATTGAATGCCCGTCTATCTTTGGTTTGAGATGGAGCTATTTTGGCTGAGTTGCAAGTGAGGCCAAACCTGTTGCAACAGATTTTAGATGGGCAGAGGGTAGATGAGAAGCTAATAGCTATTATGAGCAAAATCCCAGGGGGAAAAGCAACTGACTATGAGGTGAAAGCAGATGGGTGTCTGTATTACAAAGGAAGACTGTGTGTACCAGATGATGGGGAATTGAAGGCCAGTATTCTAAAAGAGGCACATACCAAAGTATATGCTATGCACCCAGGAAGTACAAAGATGTATCATGATCTGAAGCTTCAGTATTGGTGGCCTGGTATGAAGAAGGACATAGCTGACTATGTGACTAAATGCTTGACATGTCAGCAAGTCAAGGCAGAACATCAAGTTCCATCAGGATTGCTACAACCAATACGCATACCTGAATGGAAATGGGATTGGGTCACCATGGATTTTGTAAGTGGTCTACCTCTCACCCAGAAAAAACATGATGCAGTATGGGTGATAGTGGATAGATTGACGAAGTTAGCACACTTTCTGCCAGTTAGGACTGACTACTCACTGGAGAAGTTAGCAGAATTGTATATCAGTGAGATAGTTAGACTGCATGGAATTCCACTTTCCATCATATCTGATTGAGACCCAAGGTTTACATCGAGATTTCGGAAGAAATTGCACGAGTCCTTGGGTACACAACTCCACTTCAGCACAGCTTTCCATCCTCAGACGGATAGGCAATCAGAAAGAGTAATCCAGGTCCTTGAGGATATGCTGAGGAGTTGTGTCATTGAATTTGAGGGAAGTTGGGATAAATACCTCCCACTGGTAGAATTTGCATACAACAATAGCTACCAAGCTAGCATCCAAATGGCCCCATATGAAGCACTGTATGGGAGAAAATATAGAACTCCAGTGTGCTGGACTGAATTGGGCGAAGACAAACTGGTAGGCCCAGACTTGGTGAAACAGACTGAAGAGAAAGTGAAACTAATCAAAGCTAATCTGAAGGTTGCCTCAGATAGACAGAAATCTTATGCCGACCTAAAGAGAAAAGAAATAGAATATGCGGTTGGCAACAAAGTGTTCCTCAAGGTGTCACCATGGAAAAAAGTACTGAGGTTTGGAAGAAAAGGTAAGTTAAGCCCTAGGTTCATTGGTCCATATGAAGTCATTGAACGTGTGGGTCCAGTGGCCTATAGGCTAGCTTTACCACCAGAGCTGGACAAGATCCACAATGTGTTCCATGTGTCTATGCTAAGAAGATACCGCTCAGATCCTTCACATGTCATCTCCATGGAAGAAATTGAAGTACAACCGGATTTGACATATGAGGAAGAACCCATACGGATTATGGCTCGGGAAGTGAAAGAATTGAGGAATAAGCAGATTCCACTGGTGAAAGTGCTTTGGAGGCACCACAACACCGAGGAGGCAACGTGGGAAAGTGAAGAGACGATGAGGCAACAGTTCCCTCAACTGTTTGCATCAGGTAAAATTTTGAGGACGAAATTTAAATTAGAGTGGAAGAGTTGTAACACCCTCCCTGTAGCAACTCCGTACATTCTACTGTTCCGGTGACCAGTGTCGGTCCGGACAGCTAGAACGTTCGGAAAAATATTTAAACTAAAGTAAGGAACCATAATTAACTCAAATATTAATAAGAAAAAATTAGTAAAAATTTTAGAAATAAAATACAACCAAGTTAAATGAGCCGGTGCCCAAGCGATGGGTAACCCAGAGGGAAGTTGCTATTCTCGCAACTAGGAGCCCTAGACCCAGGGAAAAATTCATAAAATAATTTTTGGGACTCCAGAGAAGGGTCATAGAGGTTCCTATGGCATTAGAATGCCAAGAAAATATTTAGAAAAATTTTTCAATCGGTACAGACAATTTTGACCCGTTAAGCCAAACGGAGGGCATTTTGGTCATTTTGCCTTCAGAGAAGATTTTTGGCCAACTTGTCCAGTTGAGTAAATAATTATTATGACATAAAATATGAATTAATGTTGATGAAAAATTAATTTAAAGTTAGTAGAAAAGAAAAGAAAAGAAAAATAAGGGAAATTAGGGATAATGACATCACATGATGTCATTTACTTACTCCCAACCAATCAAATTTTAACAAGCTATTAAATACCACTTAAAAGAGGATAAAATGAAGGAAAAAATTGAAAAGCCATCAGCCATCTTCTTCCCTCATTCCAGCCGCACCACATAGCCATGAAAGCCCTCCATTTCTCTTCTTCATTTTAGCTTAAAGATCTCTCTATCCTTACCCCAAAACCCTTAGGTCCCTTCACTAAAATTGGTCACCCAACCTTGCTAAAGTGTTTGGCAGCCTAGAAAAGGAAAGAAAGTGAAGTTTAAGCTTGAGAAAATTCTGCCCCATTCAAGGTTAGTTCTTATTTATGTATAGATCTCTCTTATTCCATGTTAGGGACTTAAAATGAGTATGAAAGTGTAACTTAAATGAATTAAAACTTAGGTATACGTACCCCATGGAATTCGGAAGCCTAGTGAGGGTCATGATTTTGATTGTTTTGATGGGCTTAGAGTGGACTAGAGAGGGTGTTTAAAGTGTATATATATATATATGTAATGAATGAAAGTGTTTAACTAAGGTGTGTGGTGTGAATTGAAATGGGAAATTAGGGTTTTGGGAGAGAAACTTGGACTTTGCTTATGTAATGGTAAATGAACATTTTAATGGTCAATTAGTGACCGTTTGAGGGAAATTGACCACAACTTGAAGTGAATTATGGCTTTGCAAACTGATTTGGTATGCTGCCTAGTGTAACCAGTAGGGTGGCTGTGAGTCCAGCCTGCTTGGACAGCCATAACTTTGGCTGTGTAGGCTCAATTGGTGTTTGGCCAATTGGACATGAAACTAGACACATAATGGCACAATTTTGGTGAAGAAACGATGCCCAAAAGACCAAAGCAAGTGGACAAAAAACTGGCCCCAATCCGGATGTCCTGCAACCAGATTTTGCAGAATGACCAAATGAAAAGTAATTATTCATTTGGCCATAACTCATTGTAGAATTGCCCAATTGACCTGAAATTTTTACAGAAACAAGTTAAGATATAGACCAACAACTTTCATGAAGAAACCTATCCCAAATTACCACCAGAACCTATCCAAAAAGGAAGTTGCAGTCACTGTTCACTGCACTGTAGATATGGTCAGTTCTGCAATTTTTCAATCTGGCCAGCTGTGGTTATTGGACCATAACAGGAGCTACAAAACTCCAAATGACGTGATTCAAAAAACGAAATTCAACTAGACAAGATAAGGAACAACTTTCATGTTTATCACTTTCTCAAATTCCCATTGCAACAGTAACTAATCGAATAGTAAACTTAGGGTACAAAAACTGAAAATTCTGCTCCCTTAGTTTTAAGCTTAGGAATGGTATTGGTGATTAATTCCAACAGGTTTTAAATGCAAAATGTGGTACATTGGGAGTGTTAAAACCAATGTACCTATTTTCTATGCAAAAGTCAACATTTTTGTTGACTAGTGAAGTAAATAGTGACACCAAAACTTGAAATTCAAAAATTGAAGAATTCAAAAGTATCAAATGCCCTAGTATACCTAACAAGATTGGTTTAGATAGTTTGGCATGCCAATAGGGTTCAGTTAGCAGTACTACACTTGGCATTATGCCATTCTGTGATTTCATGGCTTTTAGCCATTCTGACATTGTGTTGATATTTGGCCTTGTGCCTATTGTCATTACAATTTATTAGCTGTTCTGTTGCATACCGGGAGATGCATATGTGACCGATGGTGTGACGGCCCAAGGTACTAGATACCCAGTGCCAGTTTACCCGTTTATCCAATCCAGTCGTCCAGTATAGGTTACTTGGGCAACCAAAAATGAAAGTGGATAAATTTAATGAAATAATGAATATAACAAGTACAAAACAAGTAAGACATCGATACATTCAATACATATTTATCTTCTGTTATTTCCTTTTATTTTATTATTGCACCACTAAGCATTATTGCTTAGCGCGTTGCTTTTTGCCACGCGCAGGTTCTGGAGATACTAACCGAGAGCCCAGTAGACTGGAGACTGGGTGAGACCTCCTACAGCTCTGCATAGTGTCCGTGTCACCTCACCATCTACAGTGCATTGGTAGGACACTAGGTTTCATTTTGGTATTTTGTAACTAACTTTTATTTTCTTATATGTAATTGAACTTATGTAATGTATTTTGATGTTCATGTATATAATGAAAATTATGGTTATGAATGGAAAAGTCAAGTCTTTATTTATTGTTTGTATATGAGTACCATGAGAAATGAATGTTTGAGTGATGAAAATGTTGTTGAAAATCATATTGAGACTTTGTTGATGAAATGGAGTTGGGATTGTTTGGAAAAGATTTTGGAAGTGTTTTTCACAGGTTCCGAAGAACTGTTTTCTCCATTTTTAGCCGGTACACTGCCAGATTTTCTATACAATTTTAGAAACCTCAAATAAATTATAATTTCAATAAATGACTTAAATGAATTATATTTCACAAGTTATATTCAAAACTATGATAAAAAAAAAAATAATTAAGATAAAATAGAGTGTTCCGGTACACCGTGTGACACCCCTTACCCGTCTACACACTGAAGATATGGAGGCATTACTTGTATGGTGAAAAGTGCTACATTTACACAGACCACAAAAGCCTGAAATACTTGCCAACCCAGAAGGAGCTCAACCTTAGACAGAGACGATGGATTGAGTTCCTGAAGGATTATGATTGTGTAATTGACTACCAGCCTCGGAAGGCAAATGTAGTTGCTGATGCTTTGAGCAGAAAATCCATCACAGCTTTGACATCATTGAATGCCCGTCTATCTTTAGTTCGAGATGGAGCTATTTTGGCTGAGTTGCAAGTGAGGCCAAACCTGTTACAGCAGATTTTAGATGGGCAGAGGGTAGATGAGAAGCTAATAGCTATTATGAGCAAAATCCCAGGGGGAAAAGCAACTGACTATTAGGTGAAAGCAGATGGGTGTCTGTATTAGAAAGAAAGACTGTGTGTACCAGATGATGGGGAATTGAAGGCCAGTATTCTAAAAGAGGCACACACCAGTGTATATGCTATGCTCCCAGGAAGTAGAAAGATGTATCATGATCTGAAGCTTTAGTATTGGTGGCCTGGTATGAAGAAAGACATAGCTGACTATGTGACTAAATGCTTGACATGTTAGCAAGTCAAGGCAGAACATCAAGTTCCATCAGGATTGCTACAGCCTATACGCATACCTTAATGGAAATGGGATCGGGTCACCATGGATTTTGTAAGTGGTCTACCTCTCACCCATAAGAAACATGATGCAGTATGGGTGATAGTGGATAGATTGACGAAGTCAGCACACTTTCTGCCAGTTAGGACTGACTACTCACTGGAGAAGTTAGCAGAATTGTATATCAGTGAGATAGTTAGACTGCATGGAATTCCACTTTCCATCATATCTGATCGAGACCCAAGGTTTACATCGAGATTTTGGAAGAAATTGCACGAGTCCTTGGGTACACAACTCCACTTCAGCACAGCTTTCCATCCTCAGACAGATGGGCAATCAGAAAGAGTAATCTAGGTACTTGAGGATATGCTGAGGAGTTGTGTCATTGAATTTGAGGGAAGTTGGGATAAATACTTCCCACAGGCAGAATTTGCATACAACAATAGCTACCAAGCTAGCATCCAAATGGCCCCGTATGAAGCACTGTATGGGAGAAAATGTAGAACTCCAGTGTGCTGGACTGAATTGGGCGTAGACAAACTGGTAGGCCTAGACTTGGTGAAACAGACTGAAGAGAAAGTGAAACTAATCAAAGCTAATCTGAAGGTTGCCACAAGATAGACAGAAATCTTATGCCGACCTAAAGAGAAAAGAAATAGAATATGCGGTTGGCGACAAAGTGTTCCTCAAGGTGTCACCATGGAAAAAAGTACTGAGGTTTGGAAGAAAAGGTAAGTTAAGCCCTAGGTTCATTGGTCCATATGAAGTCATTGAACGTGTGGGTCCAGTGGCCTATAGGCTAGCTTTACCACCAGAGCTGGACAAGATCCACAATGTGTTCCACGTGTCTATGCTAAGAAGATACCGCTCAGATCCTTCACATGTCATCTCCATGGAAGAAATTAAAGTACAACCGGATTTGACATATGAGGAAGAACCCATACGGATTTTGGCTCGGCAAGTGAAAGAATTGAGGAATAAGCAGATTTCACTGGTGAAAGTGCTTTGCAGGCACCACAACACCGAGGAGGCAACATGGGAAAGTGAAGAGACGATGAGGCAACAGTTCCCTCAACTGTTTGCATCAGGTAAAATTTCGAGGATGAAATTTAAATTAGAGGGGAAGAGTTGTAACACCCTCCCTATAGCAACTCCGTACATTCTCTTATTAGGTGACGATTAATGGTCGGACAGCTAGAACGTTCGAAAAAATATTTAAACTAAAGTGAGGAACCATAATTAACTAAAATATTAATAAGAAAAATTTAGTAAAAATTTTAGAAATAAAATACAACCAAGTTAAATGAGCCGGTGCCCAAGCGATGGGTAACCCAGAGGGAAGTTGCTATTCTCGCAACTAGGAGCCCTAGACCCAGGGAAAAATTCATAAAATAATTTTTGGGACTCCAGAGAAGGGTCATAGAGGTTCCTATGGCATTAGAATGCCAAGAAAATATTTAGAAAAATTTTTCAATCGGTACAGACAATTTTGACCGGTTAAGCCAAACGGAGGGCATTTTGGTCATTTCGTCTTCAGAGACGATTTTTGGCCGACTTGTCCAGTTGAGTAAATAATTATTATGACATAAATTATGAATTAATGTTGATAAAAAATTAATTTAAAGTTAGTAGAAAAGAAAAGAAAAGAAAAATAAGGGAAATTAGGGATAATGACATCACATGATGTCATTTACTTACTCCCAACCAATCAAATTTTAACAAGCTATTAAATACCACTTAAAAGAGGATAAAATGAAGGAAAAAATTAAAAAGCCATCAGCCATCTTCTTCCCTCATTCCAGCCGCACCACATAGCCATGAAAGCCCTCCATTTCTCTTCTTCATTTTAGCTTAAAGATCTCTCTAACCTTACCCCAAAACCCTTAGGTCCCTTCACTAAAATTGGTCACCCAACCCTGTTAAAGTGTTTGGCAGCCTAGAAAAGGAAAGAAAGTGAAGTTTAAGCTTGAGAAAATTCTGCCCCATTCAAGGTTAGTGCTTATTTATGTATATATCTCTCTTATTCCATGTTAGGGACTTAAAATGAGTATGAAAGTGTAACTTAAATGAATTAAAACTTAGGTATATGTACCCCATTGAATTCGACAGCCTAATGAGGGTCATGATTTTGATTGTTTTGATGGGCTTTGAGTGGACTAGAGAGGGTGTTTAAAGTGTATATATATATATGTAATGAATGAAAGTGTTTAACTAAGGTGTGTGGTGTGAATTGAAATGGGAAATTAGGGTTTTGGGAGAGAAACTTGGACTTTGCTTATGTAATGGTAAATGAACATTTTAATGGTCAATTAGCGACCATTTGAGGGAAATTGACCACAACTTGAAGTGAATTATGGCTTTGCAAACTGATTTGGTATGCTGCCTAGTGTAACCAGCAGGGTGGCTATGAGTCCAGCCTGCTTGGACAGCCATAACTTTGGCTGTGTAGGTTCAATTGGTGTTTGGCTAATTGGACATGAAACTAGACACATAATGGCACAATTTTGGTGCAGAAACCATGCCCAAAAGACCAAAGCAAGTGGACCCAAAACTGGCCCTAATCCGGATGTCCTGCAACCAGATTCTGCAGAATGACCAAATGAACAGTAATTGTTCATTTGGCCATAACTCATTTTAGAATGCCCCAATTGACCTGAAAGTTTTGCAGCAACAAGTTAAGATATAGACCAAAAACTTTCATGAAGAAACCTACCCCAAATTATGACCAGAACCTATCCAACAAGGCAGTTTCAGTCACTGTTCACTGCACTGTAGATATGGTCAGTTCTGCAATTTTTCAATCCGGCCAGCTATGGTTTTTGGACCATAACTGGAGCTAAAAAACTCCAAATGAAGTGATTCAAAAAAAGAAATTCAACTAGACAAAATAAGGAACAACTTTCATGTTTATCACTTTCTCAAATTCCCATTGCAACAGTAACTAATGGAATAGTAAATTAGGGTACAAAAACTGAAAATTCTGCTCCCTTAGTTTTAAGCTTAGGAATGGTATTGGTGATTATTTCCAACAAGTTTTAAATGCAAAATGTGGTACATTGGGAGTGTTAAAACCAATGTACCTATTTTCTATGCAAAAGTTAACATTTTTGTTGTGACACCAAAACTTGAAATTCAAAAATTGAAGAATTTAAAAGTATCAAATGCCCTAGTATACCTAACAAGATTGGTTTGGATAGTTTGGCATGCCAATAGGGTTCAGTTAGCAGTACTGCACATGGCATTATGCCATTCTGTGATTTCATGGCTTTTAGCCATTCTGACATTGTGTTGATATTTGGCCTTGTGCCTATTGTCATTACAGTTTATTAGCTGTTCTGTTGCACACCGGGAGATGCATATGTGACCGATGGTATGACGGCCCGAGGTACTAGATACCGAGTGCCGGTTACCCGCTTATCCATCGATCGTCCAAAGATAGGTTACTTGGGCAACCAAAAATGAAAGTGGATAAATTTAATGAAATAATGAATATAACAAGTACAAAACAAGTAAGACATCGATACATTCAATACATAATTATCTTCTGTTATTTCCTTTTATTTTATTATTGCACCACTAAGCATTATTGCTTAGCGCGTTGCTTTTTGCCATGCGTAGGTTCTGGAGATACTGACCGAGAGCCCAGTAGACCGCAGACTGGGTGAGACCTCCTGTAGCTCTGCATAGTGTCCGTGTCGCCTCACCATCTACAGTGCATTGGTAGGACACTAGGTTTCATTTTGGTATTTTGTAACTAACTTTTATTTTCTTATATGTAATTGAACTTATGTAATGTATTTTGATGTTCATGTATATAATGAAAATTGTGGTTATGAATGGAAAATTCGAGTATTTATTTATTGTTTGTATATGAGTACCATGAGAAATGAATCTTTGAGTGATGGAAATGTTGTTGAAAATCATATTGAGACTTTGTTGATGAAATGGAGTTGGGATTGTTTGGAAATGATTTTGGAAGTGTTTTTCACAGGTTCCGAAGAACTGTTTTCTCCATTTTTAGCCGGTACTTTGCCGGATTTTCTATAAAATTTTCAGAACCTCAAATAAATTATAATTTCAATGAATGACTTAAATGAATTATATTTCACAAGTTATATTCAAAACTATGATAAAAAAAATTAATTAAGATAAAATAGAGTGTTCCGGTACACCGTGTGACATAACTTACTCGGATATACTGTAGACGGGTAAGGGGTGTCACAGCGAGAGGAAGTTGTTTGGTCTAGAATTAGTGCAACAGATAGAAGAAAAGGTTAAGCTCATTAGAGACCGACTCAAAGTTGCAACGGATTGACAGAAGTCCTACATTGACCTAAAGAGAAGAGATATTAGGTATAGCATGGGTGACAAGGTGTTCCTAAAAGTTTCCCCATGGAAGAGGATCATGAGGTTTGGTAGAAAGGGGAAACTAAGTCCTCGCTTCATTGGGTCATGTGAGGTTCTGGAAAGAGTGGGTCCATTGGCATATAGACTTGCATTGCCTCCGGAGTTGGAAATGATTCACAATGTCTTCCATGTCTCCATGTTAAGGAGGTACAGATTAGACCCCTCTCACATTTTGCTAATAGAGGAGATTGAGGTGAATCCAGACCTGACATATGATGAAGAGCCCATAAAGATCTTGGCACATAAGGTGAAGCAGCTGAGGAACAAACAAATACCTCTAGTCAAAGTGCTGTGGAACCATCATTCAGGCTAGGAGGCTACATGGGAGCGTGAGGAGGACATGAGGAGACAGCACCGACAATTATTCAGAGACTGAGACCAGGTAAATTTCAAGGACGAAATTTATTTTTAAGGAGGAGAGAATTGTAACACCCCGAACCTCCGAGTTATGAATAATACCATTTTTGGTCCGTGACTAATACTATTCAAAGACACCTTGAGGACCAAAAATAAATAGAAAATTAATTGAGATAGACACAATAAAAATTCTAGTGAACAAAAAAAACTAAGGACTCATCGGGTATTATAAAAAGAAGGATTATGACCCGATGAGGGGCATTTTGGTCAATTCACCTCAAGAGTTGACTTTTGACCAAAATGTCAATTAAATTAAATGAAATTAATGAATTGAATTATGGGATAAAAATTGAAGAAAAATTCAAGTAAAAATATGTAAGGGAAAATTTAAGAAATGAAAACTTAAACTTTCATTTCCATTATGACAAAATTAAAATGAAAGACTTATGAGCTTTTGATAGTTAAATTTAATTACTTAATTAAAAGGAAAAATTAAGTGTAAATGTAAAAAAAAAAAGGGAATAAAAATCTAAGTTTAATTATCCTTATGACACAATTAAAATTTATAATTTTAATAAGCTAATTTTGGGGATAAATATATACATATATATATATATATATAAATAAGAAGACAAATGTCTTCTTCATTTCTTTTTTTTCATAAGAGGCCACCACCCTCTCCTCTCTCTTTCTCTCTCTCTCTCTTTTTCTCTTCTTCTTCCACTTCTTCCCCTCATTGATTTCCCCTCCCAAGTTTTAATTCCCTTAAATTTCCTTCATAAATTCCATAGCCCACTAAAAGAAAACATCAAAGAGATCTTTGATTGAGAGATTAAAAGCAAGGAGAACAAGAATTGGAAAAAAAGTGAAGTTGGAAAGAAATCAACAAGAGGTAATTTTCTTTTCATGTTAGATTAGTTGTATAAGCTTGGAATGAAGTTAATTTATGATAAAATTTCGTAAGAAAATGAAAGAAAACATATATGTAACCTAAACTAGGGTTTTGGCCAAAAGGGAGAAAAATTAGGGTTTTGAACATTAGGGTTTAGAGACCAAAAATGTGAAGAAGTGCTAAATGATGTCTTTGACATAGTTTAAGGAAAGAAATGGCCATTTGTGACCTAATTAAGTGTGTTAGAAGTGTTTGAATCAAAGCCAAATTCAGATTGGGTATGAAGCATGACCAAAAGTCAACTTTGAGGGACCAAAAAAGAAATTTTACAGGTCCAATTGGTTTGGGACCAATTGGGACTGAAAATAGGCACTAAATGACACAATTTTCATTTAGGAAGCATGCCCAAAAAGTGACCAAAACCTAGTGAACAAACTGACCAAACTTGAAAAACTGCAGTATGAACAGTACACATTAACAGTAATCGTGTTTGGGCCATAACTCGAGCTAGGCAGGTCAAAATGACTTGAAATTTTACCAGTAGTTAGATGAGATATAGACCTAAAACTTTCATGAAGAACACAAACCCAAATTATGCCATTACCCAATCAAATTATTGAGCAAAGTTGAGTTACTAAATCTGTAAAACTGCAGAATTGCCATATGAGCAGTAAAGTTTCAATGGCTATAACTCTCTCTAGAAAACTCCGATTTAGGTGATTCTTAAACCGATGGAAATCTAAGACATAGTAGAATATTTCATATGAAGAATGTTAGGCCAAATTATGAACTTAACTCAATCAAATTGCGAAACAAATTCGGGTCACCGAATCTGCCAGAATCTGGGCACCTAAAATTGACTAAATGAACAGTAAACTTTGCAAGGCTATAACTCTCTCTAGAAAACTCCGATTTAGGAGATTCTTAAACCGATGGAAACCTAAGACATAGTAGAACATTTCATATGAAGAACATTAGACCAAATTATGGACTTAACTTGGTCAAATTGCTGAACGAAGTTGGATCAATAAATCTGCCAGAACAAAATATGTAGCATGAACAGTGACGTGAATAGTAATGGTGTTTTGGGCATAACTTGAGCTACACAGCTCCGAATTAGGCGATTCATAAAGGAAAATAAAGTTAAGTCCTAAATGAACAATTTTCATGAAGAACACCTCACCAAATTATGATCGAAACTAGGTAAAAATTGGGTTCAAAGATTGGGGCACCAAGCTGTCCCAAAACCAAAATATTCTAAAATTTTCAAAGCTAACTTGGGATGCATTAGACATGCATATAATGAGTTCTTGGCATCAATTGAGATTGGTATTGAGGTATTCTATTTGTGTATTTTCTGTAGAAAAAGAAGTAGGAACGGACAAGGAGAAGTAGGTAACAATAAAGGAGAGCATTGGAGGTTTGTGCACAACTAATATTTTCTTCGTTTTTAAATTTGTAAATTGCTTGGAATGTGTTAAATTGAATGAGTTTGCTTTGAACAAGTTTACTTTGACTGAAATATGGTTTTTCTCTTACATTTAAGAAATTTAGGTGTTGCTACCTTTACTTTGATATTATGATGAATTTAAATGTATTTATTGGTTTATAAATGTGATTGTTGAATGGAAAATTTTTGGAAACTGTTTTGAAACCACAGTTAGCATGACAGTCCCTTTCGGAACTCTCCAGTAGTAACGGCTACTTAGGGTTGGTAATTGATATTGATTGTCTCCCATTAATAACGGTTAGTGGGGTAAGATTATATGAGTACTCATTAGCTAGCTAGCCCTTCCCTCATTAATAGCGGTTAGTGAGGTAGAGATTGCTTTGTCGTGGTGTACAACACGGCACTGATCGTGAAATTTTGTGTCATGACCTGAACTGTGTGTTGGTGTTGGCAACACTAATGCTTTGTGAATTGTGATTTATGAAGTATGATTTCTCATTTGCAATGTTATTCAAATAAATGGCTCTTATGAACTTAGAACTCTTGTGAAGTTTTCATGCTTAAGAAAAATGTGATTTATTATGCTTTGACAAATTGTGTTTTATCTTAAGTTTTAAAGTTATTAGTTGTGCACCACTGAGTGATATACTCAACGATAGCTTCTTTATGCTGTCGCAGGTAAGGGAAAGGAGAAGACTACCGAGTGAGAGACTTGAAAGCAGCATTTTGGTATTGTTTGTGGGTATTTACGTTAGGTATACCCTTGTGATTCCTTTGGATGTATTTTGTACCTATATGTATAGATGTATGGATATTAAGGAGTTTTTATTTAAAAGCATTACATTGCTATCTCATTTTGAGTTTGTAACTATTTTGTATTTTACTTTGAGACTTATGAAAATGTAACTTTTGTAATATTTAGTCTATCATTATTTCCAATGAATGTTTACATGGAATTTTAACTATTCTCATGCAGTTTTCTGCAAAAGAATTAATAAGATAAAAAGTTATGGTTTGTTTTAAAATCCTTTGTAGCATAACTAATGGGTTATCTGTAGGTGGAGTTTGGTAATTTATTAGGTATGCTACGAGAACATGTCGTGCCTTATAAGGGATAGGGTGTGACACTACTGGTAGTACATGAGATGGGTCTGATCGATACCTCCTCAACATAGACACATGGAAGACATTATGTATCTTCTCCAACTCTGGAGGTAGTGCCAAATGATATGCTAAAGGACCCACTCTTTCCAGAACCTCATATGGCCTGATAAAATGAGGACTTAGTTTCCCCTTTCTGCCGAATCTCATAATCGTCTTCCAAGGAGAAACCTTGAGGAAAACTTTCTCACCCACTGCATACTCAATATCCCTTCTTTTCAAATCAATATAGAACTTCTGACGGTCTGATGCAGTTTTAAGTCGATCTCTGATTACTCTGATCTTCTCCTTAGTTTGCTGAATAATTTTGGGTCCAATCATTTTTCTTTCACCCACGTCATCCCAACACAACGGGGTTCTACATTTTCTACCATATAAAGCTTCATATGGAGGCATCCCAATGCTTGATTGGTAGCTGTTGTTGTAAGCAAACTCAATCAAAGGCAAGTGTGTATCCCAACTGCCCTCAAACTCAATCACACAAGCCCGTAGCATGTCCTCCAAGATCTGAATTACCCTCTCAGACTGGCCATCTGTCTGTGGATGCAATGCAGTACTAAAGTTCAATCTAGTTCCTAGGGCTCTCTGAAGACTACCCCAGAATCTAGAAGTGAACCTAGGATCTCTGTCTGATACAATGGATACTGGCACTCCATGTAGTCTCATAATCTCATCAATATACAACCTAGCCAATCTTTCTAAACTGTAGTCCATTCGGACTGGCAGAAAATGAGCAGACTTGGTTAGTCTGTCAACAATGACCCATATTGCATCATGACTCTTCTGTGTCCTCAAAAGTCACATCATAAAATCCATAGTTATTCTCTCCCGTTTCCATTCTGGCACTGGTAGTGTAACACCCCTATGTTCGGTAGTGCGTTCTACTGTTCTGGTGACCAGTGTTGTCCGGACAGCTAGGATGCCTAGAACTACACTTCGATATGAGCGAGGAGACATAAAATAATGAAATGCAAGAAAAGAAAATACAAGAAAAACAAAGGAAAAATAATAGCAAAGAAATGTAACCAAGTTAAGCGAGCCGAGAACCCTATCGATGGGTGACCGCACCGAGAAGTCACGGCGTTGACTGTTGACTAGCCCTGGACCGCGGGGAACCCTGGAAAATATTTTTAGAAATTAAATAGACCCCTATTGAAGTATAAATACCATAAGAAATATTAAATAAAAATTAAATAATTAGTACAAAGAAAAGTAAGAAATCGAAAAATGGACAAAACCCGGTGTTACCGAAAAATGGAGAATGCAACCCGAACAGGGGCATTGTGGTCATTTGACATCCCGAATTGTCTTTTGACCTAAATGTCCATTCAAAATAAATAATATTATACTTGGAAAATATAATGAAAAATTAATTTAGGGGTACCTAATATAAATAGCAAAAATGGAGTTCAAATTAGGTAATTAACATATTTAAACATATAAAATAATTGATTTTATGTAAGTGGAGCACTATGGGGATTAAATAAATATTATGTGGGACACTTAAGAGCTAAAATGGGCAGAATATTTCATCTTCTTCAACCTTTCAAAAGGGCAGCCGAAACCAAGAATGGAGTTCCTCCATGGATGCATGGGTTGAAGCTTCATGCAAGCTTGATCTAAGCCACTTTCCATGCACCTTCCTTCATTAAAGTTAATCCTCACACCATGGGCAGTATATAGGCAACAAGAAAACCAAGTTTTGGAGAGGTTTTAAAGAATTTCCAAAGTGGTAAGTTTGCATTTTTGGGTTATTGCTTCATTAAGTTTGTAAGGATGTTATGGATGTTTGATTTATGAAGAAATTTTTGAAGTTTGATGTTGAATGGGAATATGTACTTTTGTCAGCCATGGAAACACCTTGAAGGCAGTTTATTTGTGCTTGTAAATGGTGAATTAAATGATTAATTAAATGTATATTGTGTAGGTGTACCATTGTGGCAGTTTGCTAACTCTTGAGGAATGCTGGAATTCATGCTTGGTTTATGGAATAATGATGTTAAAATGTGTTGGTTGTTATGGCAGTTTGAGTGTATGTATGGTGGTGTGAAGTGGGACATGTAAATGAGCATGAATTGGTGATTGAATTGTTGTAAATTGAGTTGGATAAATTCTGCACTTGTTGGTGCACATTGAATGTAATTTCAAGCTACCAAAATGACCTATAATATGTTATAAATTATGTTTAGGTTGTGGTACAACCAAAATTGATTTGAATGTTAAGTTTGGTGAGTGTTAAAAGTGATGCTTGATGTGTACGCAAGAATTTCAATAAGGCAGTTTGTGTTTTAGGCCTATAACCTTAAGTGTGTGGCTCCAATTGGTATGAGACCAATTGGAGGTGAAACTAGGCACAAAATGTGCCAACTTTCATGAAGGGAGCATACCAAAATTCTGCTTGCAAGGTAGCTTGAAAAATGACCAAATCCGGATTAAGTGCAATTGAGGCCTGAAAACTGACCATTTTGGCAGTAGTTAATGTTTAGGCCATAACTCACTCAAAACAGGTCCAATTGACCTGAAATTTTAACCATGAATAGTTAAGACCCATATCTACAAGTCTTATGAAGACACCAAAGCCCAGAAATGACCATAAGCAAGTCAAATAGCTTGCACAAGTTCAGGTCCAAAAACTAGCCGAACCTAAAATGACCTAAAATGACCTAAAGTGAT
Source organism: Hevea brasiliensis (assembly GCF_030052815.1). Lineage (NCBI taxonomy): Eukaryota > Viridiplantae > Streptophyta > Magnoliopsida > Malpighiales > Euphorbiaceae > Hevea > Hevea brasiliensis. The sequence continues at coordinate 72,273,362 of NC_079496.1, read as the reverse complement.
CAATTTTGGTGCAATTTGACCAGTAATAGTAAAATGACCATAACATGGTCTACATAACTCAGAATGACCTGAAATTTTTCCCCGCGTTCCATAAGACATAGATCTACAAGTTTTTAGTTTAGACCGAAACCCGAAAACCGAGGGAACTAAGTTGTCCGGCTAGGTCAAACTAGTATCCCGGAATCTAGTAAATTGCAAGAAAATGCAGTATACATGGAAATGAATTGGTAACATGTACCAACCCTAAAAGACTATTGAATGTAACCTATTAGTAACATTAAAACCTAGTTTACTAGTAGGCATCGAGAGTCGATATATTAGGTTGACTAAGTAAATAATAGAATTCAGTAAATTAATTATCAAGCATTATCATTAGAGACAGTTTTATTAAGTACTGAAACACTTCAAATTGTGTTTCTCAGTTAGCAAAGACTCAGGGAAAGGAAAGGAAACACTGAGTCAAGGCCAGGAGACAGTTATCAGAGGTTTATGCACAACAACTATGTCACACCTTACCCCTCTGTAAGGTATAACATGATCCCATAGAATACCTAATGAACTACCGAACTTCACCTACCGATAACTCATTAAGTACCCTACGAGGGATTTTAAAACAATTTTCTTATTTTTGATAAGTGGTGAGCATTTCTAATAAGTATTTTAAACATTTAGTTAAAATTAAAACTAGTTAATATTTTTGGTCCATTTTATTTTTTCGCAAATTTTATAAAAATTTTGACAAAGTTCCCTCTGTATTTTGAGAAAACAGTTCTACAAATACCTGTAAAAAGCACTTCGAAAAATTTTCTCAACAACTACTTCAATTTCAAACTCAATCCCAATCAATTTCTCAACACATTTATCAACTTTCAAATTAAAAATCCATTATCCAATGATCATCAAAATATTAGCAATCCATTTCATTCAAATTAAATAAAATAGTTGTACTCATATTTCATTAGAGACAAAATAATTTATATACATTCTTACAAACTTTACATCAAAAGAAATACAACTATACTTTATTACAAACTTCATACAAATTTTTGTACAACTGCTTAAGACCCATTTACATGTCTATACATTTATGTGCAATATATACATCAAAAGAAATATTTACAGTTAGGGTATAAATTATACCCGAAGACTTCAAGCTGATGACTCCTCACACTCAGAAATTTCACTGCTTCCTCTAGTCTCAGATTCATGACAAAGAATAGAAGCTATCGCTGAGTACTAGGACTCAATGGTGCACAACATACTAAAATAATCTTTATGCAAAATATAAATCACATTTATTAAAAAAATTGATTAAACATGAGCATTAAACACAAAACATGAATTATGAGGTTTTAATGCAAACCAAGTTCATTTCGAAGTATCAAAACACGTTTCATAAATCCCACAGTTAGATCATGCCATTCGAAACAAATAGAATCTCAATGGCCAGAGGCTAAAGAGAAATCACATCACAAGGCTAGCTAGCTCAAATATATGGATATCCATTCACATCCTCTTCTACTGGCACACCTCAACACTTCTCCAGAGAAGGAATCAAAATTCGAAACTAATTACCCCCACTAGTCGTGCTAGTGAGGTGTTCAAATATATGGTCATGACGCTGTGGTTTCAAAACTTATCTTAACAATTTGCTAAACATTGTCATTTCAAATATATACAATAACTTTCATAGTTTAAATCAAAACATCATAAATAATGTCACAATTAAACTTTCAACAATTCCAAAGCACAAGTAAAATACATATTTCGTTCACTTTATCAATGAATTTTAAAGCATGGAGATGTTGTGCACAAACCTCAAATGAGTCGCCTTTTGGCCTTAACTCGACCCCTCGGGTTCTATCCCGGTATTCTTTTCCACTGAAACACACAATTTTATAGTGTTTCAGTACCATAATTTAACATAAATCCAAAAATAAATTTAACTTCACTTATACCTAGCTCTAACGTGCTAATTTCGACGTTCTTGAAATTTTGTGTTTCGGGTTACTATTCACTGCACTATTCAAGTCAAATAGTTGACTTTCTAAGGCTTAATAGGTATGGGAACTCCAACTTCACCCACATACCACATTTTGGTCATTAAACTTGTTGGTTTTGGTCGTTTTCTCAAAGCTTAGGTCATTTTGGCAAAATTGCCAATTTTCGGTTTTGGAGTTCTAAGTTGCACTATTCCATTGGTCAATCTACTGTTCAAATTTGACAAAACTTCCTTCATAGAAAATGTTCCTTATTGTCTTAAGTGTATTCTCATTTTTGGATCACCTCAATCGGAGTTTTGTAGCTCAAGTTATGGCCAAAATAAAATTACTGTTCACGCAATCGCTCATGCCGAGATTTTGGTTCCGCAGATTTTGATCCAACTTTGGTCAGTAATTTGATTAAGTTAAGTTCATAATTTGGTCTAAATTTCTTCATATGAAATGTTCTACTATGTCTTAGGTTTCCATTGGTTCAAGAATCGCCTAAATCGGAGTTTTGTAGAGAGAGTCATAACCCTTCAAACATTACTGCTCAATAGAAATTCTGCAGAGTTGCAGGTTTGGTAACTCAACTTTTCTCAATAATTTGAATGGGTTAATGGCATAATTTGGGGTGGTGTTCTTCATAAAAGTTTTAGATCTATACCTTATCTAATTGCTGGTAAAATTTCAGGTCAATTTGACCTTCCTAGCTCGAGTTATGACCAAATGAACAGTTACTATTCATTTGGTCAGTTTGGTGCAGTGGCAGCCTGCTCTCATTTCACTTTGGTCAATTTGTTTACCCAGTTTTGTTCAGTTTTTGGGCATGGTTCCTTAATAAAAATTGTGCTCTTTTACGTCTATTTTCATCCCCAATTTTTGGCATATCAATTGGACTTGTAAAATTTGAGTTTTGGTCCTTCAAAGTGGGTTTGGTCATGCTGCCAGCAGCATGACCAATTGACCTACGAATTTGGTTTTCATTTCAACAATTCCCACACATCTCTTTTGGTCATTATTGAACATTTTTCATCTCACAATAGACCAAAGTCATCATTTAAGCATTTCTCAAAAATTTGGTTCACAAACCCTAGCATTCAAACCCTAATCTCACTAACTCTTGCATTTAACCATTTCAATGCCTTTAACTATCATCACTTAACTCATTAAGGTTCATATTCCTATCCAAGTCAATCAAGCCATGCAAATTACACTCTTCACAATGCTGGCCGAAATTCCCTCTCTTCCTAATCATTCAATATTTTTCAATTTCTTCATATAATCTCATTCATTTCTACCCTAAATCCATTATATATATATTAAAATAAAAGTTGGATTAGCTTATCTTAGGTGAGCAGAATTTGTCTATCCAATTCTTCAACTTTTCTTGACCTATTTGCTCCCAACCTTCTTATCAAAGTTCAAATACAAGTTTTAGTTATGGGATGTAAAGATTTCATGGCAAGATTTAGGGTTTAAGGGAAGCTTTAGATGGCTTCAATGGAGGTTTCATTCATGGGGAAGCAAGGGAGGTTTTCGGCTAGTTTGGGTTGGGAGAGAAGATGAGGGAAATTTTTTTTTTCTTTGTTTTATTTTTGTCTTATTCAATGGATATTTAACTTGGTCAACTTTGGTAGGAAATTAAAAATCAATTGTGACATCATTTTGATGTCATAAAGTAATGTAATTTGCTTTTTCTTTTCTTTTTTTTTTCAATTTATTTTTTTCTATTAGTTCTTTAATTTAATTCTCAATTCCAAAATTTTCTTTTCTCCCATTTTATTTGATAGTTAGGTCAGGAGTCAGCTCTCGAGGTCAATTGACCAAATTAACCCTCGCCGGTTCATCCCGGTTTGCAAATAATTCCATATTTCTTTCGGTTCCCTGACCTAATTATTTGACTGACTTAACAGTTCTTTTTCGTGATTTTCTCTTTTCCACTGTGTCCATAAGGGTCTTAAGGACCGCAGCGTCACTTTTTACGGTTCGAAATTTGAGTTTAAAATGACTTCAGCTGCTCTCGATGAGGTCACTCATCATTGTGACTCTCGCTGCTTAACTTCTTATGTTCTGTTTTTCTTATTTATAGTTAACTAATTAAACATTACTAATTATTTGTATTTATGGCTTCTCAAGTTGTCTTAAGTGTGGCTCTAATCTCCTTAATTGTCCGGACCGACACCGGTCACCGGAACAGTGAAATCTACCAGGCTATGCAAACGGGGGTGTTACAATTCTCCCCCCCTTAAATAAATTTTATCCCGAAATTTTACCTGGTACTAATCTTTGAATAGCTGTGGGTGTTGTCTCCTCATGTCCTCTTCTCGTTCCCAAGTAGCCTCCTAGCCCGAATGATGGTTCCACAACACTTTTACCAATGGTATCTACTTGTTTCGTAGCTTCTTCACCTCATAAGCCAGAATCTCTATGGGTTCTTCTTCATATGTGAGGTCTGGATTCACTTCAATTTCCTCTACTGGTAATACATGAGATGGGTCTGATCGATACCTCCTCAACATAGACACATGGAAGACATTATGTATCTTTTCCAACTCTGGAGGTAGTGCCAACCGATATGCCAAAGGACCCACTCTTTCTAGAACCTCATATGGCCCAATGAAACGAGGACTCAGTTTCCCCTTTCTGCCGAATCTCATAATTCTCTTCCAAGGAGAAACCTTGAGGAAAACTTTCTCACCCACTGCATACTGAATATCCCTTCTTTTCAAATCAATGTAGGACTTCTGACGGTCTGATGCAGTCTTAAGTCGACCTCTAATCACCCTGATTTTCTCTTCAGTTTGCTGAACGATTTCGGGTCCAATCATCTTTCTTTCACCCACGTCATCCCAACACAACGGGGTTCTACATTTTCTGCCATACAAAGCTTCATATGGAGGCATTCCAATGCTTGATTGGTAGCTGTTGTTATAAGCAAACTCAATCAAAGGCAAGTGTGTATCCCAACTACCCTCAAACTCAATCACACAAGCCCGTAGCATGTCCTCTAAGATCTGAATTACCCTCTCAGACTGGCCATCTGTCTGTGGGTGGAATGCAGTACTGAAGTTCAATCTAGTTCCTAGGGCTCTCTGAAGACTACCCCAGAATCTAGAAGTGAACCTAGGATCCCTGTCTGACACGATGGATACTGGCACTCCATACAGTCTTACAATCTCATCGATGTATACCTTGGCCAATCTTTCCAAATTATAATCCATCCGGACTGGCAGAAAATGAGCAGACTTAGTTAGTCTATTGATAATGACCCATACTGCATCATGACTCTTCTGTGTCCTCAGAAGTCCCATCACAAAATCCATCGTTATTCTCTCCCATTTCCATTCTGGTACTGGTAGTGGATGTAACAACCTAGTAGGTACTTGATGCTCTGCCTTCACTTGCTGACAAGTTAGGCATTTGGATACAAACTCTGCCACATCTCTTTTCATACCCATCCACCAGTAATGCTTCTTTAGCCCCCTATACATTTTTGTGCCACCAGGGTGCATGGCAAAAGGAGACTCATGTGCTTCCTTCAAAATGGTCTTCCTTATTTCAACATCATTGGGAACACATATTCTGCCCTGGTGTAGCAGTAGACCGTCATCTCTGATTGAGAATTCTGGTTTCTTGCCCTGTCGGACTTCTTCCATCAACTTCTGATACTTCTGATCATTCTGAGCAGCCATTCTAATCTGATCAATCAACACTGGTTGTACATGCTATGAAACTGCTGTCTGCCCATCATCATTAATCTCAAAGCTGGCATGCAATGATTTCAACTCGTGTACCAAGGACAAAGGAGTAACTCGTAGACTTGCCATAGTCTTGCGACTTAAGGCATCAGCCACAACATTAGCTTTCCCTGGCTGATAGTCTATCAGAAAATCGTAGTCTTTTATCAACTCTAACCATCTCCTCTGTCTCAAATTCAGCACTTTCTGGGTGCCCAAATACTTCAAACTCTTATGATCTGTATAGTTGTACACTTTTCCCCATACAAATAGTGTCTACAGATCTTAAGAGCAAACACAATAGCTGCAAGCTCCAAATCTTGTGTTGGATAGTTCCTCTCATGCGGTTTTAGCTGGCGTGATGCATAGGCAATGACATTTCGATCTTGCATCAATACACAGCCTAATCCATTATGAGAAGCATCGCTATATACTGTATATTCTTTACCCGGAGTAGGTAAAGTCAGGACTGGAGCTTCAGTCAAACATCTCTTCAATTCATCAAAACTCTGCTGGCATTTGTCCTTCCACTAAAATTTTACATCTTTTCTAAGCAGCTTGGTCAATGGAGATGCCAACATGGAGAATCCCTTCACAAATCAATGGTAGTATCCAGCTAAACCCAGAAAACTGCGAATCTCTATAACATTTCTTGGTGGCCACCAATTAAGGACAGCTTCAATCTTACTTGGATCTACCTTGATGCCCTCTTCTGATACTACATGCCCCAAGAAAGATATTTCTTTCAACCAAAATTCACACTTCGACAATTTGGCATATAGTTGTTTCTCCCTCAAAGTCTGCAGTACAATCCGCAGATGTCTATCATGCTCTTCTACATTCCTCGAATAGACCAATATATAATCTATGAATACCACAACAAACTGGTCGAGGTATGGTCTGAAGATAGTGTTCATCAGATCCATAAAAGCAGCCGGAGCATTAGTTAACCCGAATGGCGTGACTAGGAATTCATAATGGCCATAGTGGGTTCTGAAGGTAGTTTTAGGAATACTCTGCTCTTGTACTTTCAACTGATAATAACCTGATCTCAGGTAAATTTTGGAGAACACAGCTGCACCCCTCAACTGATCAAACAAGTCATCAATGCGGGGCAATGGATATCTATTCTTTATTGTCACCTTATTCAACTGCCGATAATCAATACATAACCGGAGAGTGCCATCCTTCTTCTTTACAAACAATACTGGCGCTCCCCAAGGTGACACACTAGGGCGGATAAAGCCCTTGTCAAGCAACTCTTGCAATTATACTTTTAACTCTTTTAATTCTGCAGGTGCCATTTTATATGGCGTTATGGAGATTGGGTCCACACCAGGCATAACATCAATTTCAAACTGCACCTCTCTTTCTGGAGGTAATCCTGGCAATTCATCAGGAAATACATCCGGAAAATCACATACAGTAGGGATGTCCCTTAGTGCTGGACTCCCCACTTGGGTGTCTATCACATGTGCCAAGTATGCTTCACACCCCTTTCTGATCATCCTTCTTGCTAATGCAGCTGAAATGATGTTTGATGGCAGTAAATGCCTCTCCCCATGTATTACCACATCACCGTATAAAGGGAGACCAAAAGTGACTGTCTTCAGTCTACAGTCAATCATCGCATGATGCCTGGCTAACCAATCCATGCCCAAGATGATATCATACTCTCTGAAGGGCATTTCAATCAAGTTTGACAGGAAAACATGTCCTTAGATCACCAAAGGACAGTCTCTATAAATTCTGTTGACTCGGACCTCTTGTCCTAATGGACTAGTTACTAGCACTTCAAAACCCATTTGCACACATGGAACAGCAAGTGAACTAACTATGCTAGCACTAACATATGAATGAGTTGAACCCGGATTAAACAACACAAATACTTCTTGATCAGAGATAGAGAATGTACCAACTACCACATCAGAAGTCTCAGCCTCTTCTCGCTGTCTCATTGTGTAGATTCTGGTTGAAGCACTTCCTTGTCCCGATCGACCAATCGCGTTCTCGATCGCTCAAGCAAAGCCTCTACCTCTGCCTCTTCCTCTCGCTAACCGACCGTGAACCTCAAAGCGGGACTGCGAATAGATCCTCGCGTAGTATGAGCTGGTCTATATCTCAGAGCACTAGTACAGTCTTTAGCTATATGGCCCTTGCTTCCGCAGCTAAAGCGAGCTCCAAAGTGGCCCAAGAGCACTCCCCATGAATCTTGCCACAAGTCTCACAGGCGGGCGTAATGTGAACCCTCGCTCAATCGCCGACTGCACCTAGGGGTCTCTATCCGAGAATCGCCCCTACCAAATCTTTCCACCTCGACCTGCTGGGTCCACTAAACTTGTTCTTTTTCCCAGAAGTCCCACCAGAACTCGGCTCTACAGACTTTTCCCCCTTGTCTTTGTCTGATTTCTCAGCTTTCTCTGATTTTTCTTTGACTAGGGTTGCTTCTGATTCTATTCTTTCCAACTCAAGTGCTTGAGACATGAGCTCTGAAAAGTTGCTGTGTTGGAATCCCACAACTTGCATCCTTCTGTTGGGCTTCAAACCCTTCTCAAATCTCTTACACCTTGCCTTGTTGGTAGTAAGGAGACTCCCCGCATAGTGACTCAGGCGAGAGAACTCCCTCTCATACTCTGCCACCGATCGGTTCCCTTGTTTCAGACTCAAAAATTCTTACAATTTCTGGTCAACATATGCATCAGGGATGTATTTCTGTCTGAATTCTCTGACGAAGTCATCCTAGGTCAACACTGGTGGTTCAGCCAAGCTGTGGGGGATGGTCTTCCACCAATCATACGCATCCCCTTGCAGTAGCAACACAGAGTACTCAAACTTCAGTTCATCTTGGCAATGTAGCTTCTTAAATACTCTGTCCATTCTTTCAAGCCATTGCTCTCCCTCTAAAGGGTCCATCAGACTAAAAATTCGCAATTTCATACTTCAATATCTTGTCATATTGTCTGGCTGGTGGCAATGGTTGTGCGACAGGTGGTTGTGGTGTAGCTTGAGCAGCATACCTGACCATTTGCTGAAACATCGCAGCCATCTGCTATGCGAATTGTGCAGGGAACTGCGGCATTTGTGGGGCTGGTGCTATTGACCCACTGACATTCGGTAAAGCTGGGGCTTCCCCTTGTGCCTCAGCTTCAACAAACTGTTCAACTGAGCGATCCCATTCTTCCATTTCAGTCTGAAGTTAGGGTATCTCCTGAACAAGTAACACATGGAGATTTCCCTCTGTTAGTTCATATTCATGATGTAATGCACTGTATGTAACAATTATGGACATTGAGCAGTTGTACTTAACAAGAAAGACATAAATTTATATGTTAAAACATACTTCAAAAATTTGCTCTGATACCACTAAAACATGTCACACCTTACCCCTCTGTAAGGCATAACATGATCCCGTAGAATACCTAATAAACTACCGAACTTCACCTACCGATAACTCATTAAGTACCCTACAAGGGATTTTAAAACAATTTTCTTATTTTTGATAAGTGGTGAGCATTTCTAATAAGTATTTTAAACATTTAGTTAAAATTAAAACTAGTCAATATTTTTGGTCCATTTTATTTTTCCGCAAATTTTATAAAAATTTTGATAGAGTTCCCTCTGTATTTTGAAAAAACAGTTCTTCAAATACCTGTAAAAAGCACTTCTAAAAATTTTCTCAACAACTGCTTCAATTTCAAACTCAATCCCAATCAATTTCTCAACACATTTATCAACTTTCAAATTGAAAATCCACTATCCAATGATCATCAAAATATTAGCAATCCATTTCATTCAAATTAAATAAAATAGTTGTACTCATATTTCATTAGAGATAAAATAATTTATATACATTCTTACAAACTTTACATCAAAAGAAATACAACTATACTTTATTACAAACTTCATACAAATTTTTGTACAGCTGCTCAAGACCCATTTACATGTCTATACATTTATGTGCAATATATACATCAAAAGAAATATTTACAGTTAGGGTATAAATTATACCCGAAGACTTCAAGCTGATGACTCCTCACACTCAAAGAATCATCACGCTGCTCCTCTAGTCTCTCAGATTCATGACAAAGAATAGAAGCTATCGCTGAGTACTAGGACTCAGTGGTGCACAACATACTAAAATAATCTTTATGCAAAATATAAATCACATTTATTCAAAAATTTGATTAAACGTGAGCATTAAACACAAAACATGAATTATGAGGTTTTAATGCAAACCAAGTTCATTTCGAAGTATCAAAACACGTTTCATAAATCCCACAGTTAGATCATGCCATTCGAAACAAATAGAATCTCAATGGCCAAAGGCTAAAGAGAAATGACATTGTCGCAAGGTGTTTTGCGGTCGCCTGGACGAACACTCACCGAAGTGGAAAAGTGAGGAGTCGCCACTTTAATTTTGAGGGAAATTAAAGAAAACCATTTGTGAAAGCAAGTTAAAATGAAACCACTTCAAAAAAAAGAGATTCTAGGTTTGGGGTCCATGAACGGGTGGGGAAGGTGTTAGGCACCCCACCTCGTCCCTCAACGAGGGTAAGCAGATTTAACTTCACGTTCTTCATAGTTAGGAGGGCTTGAATGGGAATGTTAATCCTTTTGACCGAAAGGAATGTTTGATTTTTCACTAATCCGGATTACCCAGATACATAAGTAAATGAGACAACCTTAGTGAGTTGCTATTGCGTATTAATTTTATTTCAGGGGGATCATCTTACGTATTTGTTAAAATTTGACTTGGAAGTCGGATAAGAACTCTCCTCCGATCTCCTATAAATATTTATTAAAAATTTTGGGTTGAGAATCGGATAAGAACTCTCCTCCGACCTCTTTTAAATATGTGTTAAAGTTTTTAAGTGAGAATCAGATAAGAACTCTCCTCCGATCTCTTGTAAATATTAAAATTTTGGCTTGAGGATCGGATAAGAACTCTCCTCCGACCTCCTTATAAATATTAAAATTTTAAGTTTGAGGATCAGATAAAAGCTCTCTTCCGATCTTTATTAAATATTAAAATTTTAAGTTTGAGGATTGGATAAGAACTCTCTTCCGACCTCTATTAAATATTTATTAAAATTTTGGGCGAGGATCGGATAAGAACTCTCCTCCGACCTCTATTAAATATTTATTAAAATTCTGGGCGAGGATCGGATAAGAACTCTCCTTCGAACTCTATTTAAATGGGGACCAGATAAGGACTTTTCCGATCTCTCAAGGTTTAATTACAGCTACGCATCATAAGAACCTGAAACTAAGAGTTTCGGCATTCAAAGATGCTAAGGGTCGGAACGAGGCTTCTTTTAACTGGTTGGTACCTTGTGACCAGACAAAGGATGACAGACTAAATTTTACCGATCTCCTATGTAATTACCTTACCAATACCTTTTTGTACATAATCTGTCCTGTTTATTTACTTGAAATTTAGTTTCATTCTGCTTTATGACGTCATGCTGGATCACCTTCTCTGTTAGCCTAGTGATACAACTCTATTATTTTCTTGACGTATTACTCAGGCTTTCTATTTTAAAGAAGCACTTAAGACACGACTACCTACATTTTATCGAACTACTTATACGCTACTTGAGACGAGGACTTTCGCATTTAGAAGTAGCAAAGCTTAACAAAAAGAATGGACCAATTGACAAAGAAAGTAAACTTCGGGAATAACCTTCATTACACCATAGAAACTTGGCAAAGATTACGAACATAAAAGTAAAGGAAATGCATAAAATAAAAAGAGCTTTTAGTGAAACAGAGATATAAACACTCACCTCTGAGGAGCCGAATCTACTAAACTAATCGCAGAACGTAATAGGGGCACAAGCTGTTTAGCTTGAAGGCTGAAGCTTTCCTAGAAACGAAGGATGCTTCGCTAAACGGCAGTCAAGTTTACACAAGCAAGTTGAGCTTGGGGAATAAGAATGGAAACAAAGATGACAAAGAACTAAAAATAAGGGCGTCACAGGATAATGAAAGAACTGAAAATGGAGAGTTCCAGTATTTCAAGAATCCCTTTTGCAAGAAAACACTTCGGAAAACTGGTTCAAAAGTTTTTTCTTATCAAAAACTTAAAAACAGCAGAGTAACGAACTGAATTAAATTTCAGAGTTCTTCCACTATAGTAACTATTTCTCCTTTTTTGCCCGTCCCTTAAATAGTTTTCATGCAGGTATTTATAGGAACCAGGTGCTCCCCATGAAGGGTCAGGATCTATTTTGAGGGAGATGGAGGGTCAGGATTTCGAAGGACATGATCTGAGGCTCAGGAATTAAAGAGGATCAGAACGGACGGCTGAGATCCCCTTCAGAATATTTGTCATTTTCTTCTTCTAATCTGACGGTCCTAAATTCTCTTGTCCGGGGCGATCCGAGGGCTGGGAGTGAAAGGCGCTGATCTTGTCGTTTTCTTCTTCGATTCGAGGGCTCCGAGCTCGTCCTTACAAGTAAGATCAATGGTGGAGATTAGGATGTACAGTGCTATCCTGACGTACGTATGTCAGAAATGCGGGCGATTCTAGGGCGTGCGGTTGAGATTTCTCCTGCAACGCTTTAACTACCTCGGCTCTGATTATGACGACAGCGGTAGGCGCCTTATTCTCTTTGTTTTCTGCTCTCTCTTCCTTTCCGATCTTCTTAACATGATCCTTCTCCGATCTTTTATACCGACCTCCCTTCTTCCGATCTGTATCGTTTCGGTCCTCCCCTTATTTAGGTCTGGTCTGGTCAAAGCATTAATTTCCCTCGATTCCCAAAACGTTCGCTTCGTTTTCTACTTAGCAATAAATGCTTGATCTCCCCCTATATATACCCCTGACCAAAAAAATTTTCTCCATTCGATTTTCCTCTTTTCCTCCTTACTTTACTGCTCTAGTTGTTTCGGCAGTTGTTCCGGCCATGATTGTTGTTTTTGATCTTTTTTCGATGGACCTTTTTATTCCCCGACTGAAAATTTATGATCCCGGTGATCGAAGAATCGTAATGACCTCATCTAATGATGGTGAGAGAACTGGACTAATTAACTTATCTGGATCGTGAACCTCGGTCATGCCGATCTCGAATCATTCGACCGATTCAAATGGCGAACTGATTTCGAGCGAGAAGACTGCTAATATTCCCCTTAACACCAACGACTGCCCCTTGGCATTCATCTGGCTCCTCCCCGCACAGGGTGTTCCGACAGCGGCTCGGTTTCAAGCGGTAACATCGATGACGACGTCTCTTATCTTCATGGGAGTCATAGTCACCCCATCTGAGCTGTACATCTATCCAATGTCAACAGCTGGTCTCCACATCTTTTAACTCAGCCACGAGACTAGGCTTTGACATAAGCCTTTAGATGGGATGTTCCACCGGTCTCTAGAGATCGTCCAAATGATGTATTTTATTTTCAATGTAATCTGATCTCTAGAGATCATCGAAATGATGTAGTCCAATTTTAATGCAATCCGATCTCTATAGATTGCCCAAATGATGTAATCCGATCTTTTGGAAATAAAGATTTTATTTTGTCAATTATCATCTTATTATTATTACATTAATTATTTTCCAATCTCTGAAGTATATACCCGATCTGACCTTTAATTTAAATGACCCTAAACCGATCCGCAATTCAAAAGATTTACCTTAATCTGCCGATTTCTAGTTAGCCAATCTCTTTATGGAATCTTGGGAATATTCGCGAGACGTGTCAGAACAGCTGGCGAGTCCCGCTATCCGATGCATTACCTAGAACCTCGTGAGCATTAAATGCTCGGACGAGTATAAATAGGGGTGGGGTTAGCCAGTTACTCTCTTATGTCATTTTCAGTCTCTTGCGAACAACTTCAAAAATCTCTCGTTTTCTCAAATTCTTCCGACACCGATCAGACTCCGGTAAGGGCTTTGATCTTTCTTTTAGTTTAAATTCTTTATTTCCTTTGAAAATGAGTGGTGCCGAAGGTCAGAGAGCGACGAGCCCCCCTTTTATTCAGTTCTCATGGTCATCTGATGAAGTAGAGGTGGTAGGATCGATCGGGCGACCTGAACCTCCTCCATCGTCTGTTCCCGCCGGTGGCCAAGCAGGATCTTCAAGGCGAACACATTCTTCAGGGAGAGAGAATCTTCCCATGGACGAGCTGCCATCGGTCTTGCAAGAAACCGACCTGCAGTCGTTTAGCCAGGAGTACAACATCGAGCCTGATTCGTACGAGCTCATCCGGTGTCACGGTAATCTTCGTGCCGATCACTTCTTCGAAGAGAATGACATGATTATGGTATACGAGGAACAGTTAAAGGCCGGTCTATGGTTTCCTCTGGATGACTTTTTTAAGGAAGTTTTGAAATATCACCAAGTGTGCATCGCCCAAGTTCACCCGAACTCGTGGCGGATCTTAGTAGCCTTCCGAGGCCTATGTCGAGCTAAGGGGCTCCGACCTACAGCTAAAGTGTTCGCTGAACTGCACTGGCTAACTCGTCGAAAGGACGACGAGTATTGGTTCTTCCAAGCGAAACCACATTGCGGGTTGTTCACCGATCTGCCCTCCTCCCTGAAGAATTGGAAGAACCGCTTCTTTATCCTGAGGAGCGCAATTCCGAACAGGTTTGAGGGCTTCCCCCGCTACTGGCTGCACCAGGGCCCCGTACTTCCGAAGCGCATCACCTTAAATAGAGAAGAAGGCCTGATGGTAATGGAGCTAAAGGATCAGGCAGGCAGAGAGAAGTTTTCTTGTCTGGATGCAGTGACTGCCGTACTGCACCACTGGACAATGGAGTTGATCACCGGTAAAGATCGCGAACTTCGGCTCTCTGACCTCGGCATCGGTATTTTCTACATCTCAGATCTCAGGACCTTAGCGATCTCACTGACCTCTTCTTTGTGCAGGTATGGCAAGCGGTGAAGCCTCCAAGGAGAGCCGGAAGTGAAAGAGGGAGATCTCCCAGAAGGTACGGGAGATGAAGCAAGCTGAGGAAATGCAGACACCCAGGCATGAGCCCGGGGAAATACAAGAAGGCTCGTCTCAACCTTCGGGACCAGTGATCGTAGAAGTGGTCCAATCCCCTTCTCGCCGGGAAGAGCCGCCTCCACCTCCTCCAGTTGCTCCGAGCGCAGAAGAGGGTCCTTCTCAACCTAACGTGAGAACCCTCTCCCGCGATGCCCAAGTCTTAGTCCACTCACTGGAGAAGAATCGTATGGTTCGAGAGAACCCTGGTTTTGCCAAGGTCTTGGCGTCCTCTATCTGTCTTCGAGAAGATCGGGATAGGCTGTCTCCGGATAACCTTGATGATATCTTGACCCGATCCATAAGCCTGAACGTGGAGTGCCTGGTGAACCAGCACATCATACGAGAGAAGGCGCATCGCCTGGGTAAAGAGGTTGAGAGGATGGGTCATGAAGCAGCTTCCCTCCGATCTCAACTTTCATCCGCGTAGGGCTACATATCTCAAATTGAGGGGCGAATGAAGTTCTATGAGGACAAGCTGGCCGAGCAAGCTCATGTCCTGGCTGAGCGAGATCATGCTCTTGAAGAAGTGCAAACGCTCCTGGCCGATGAAGCTGCTCAACTTGCTCACCTTGCTGAGGAGCTCAAAGCGAAAGAAGAAGAGATGGTGATCGGAGTGGCCGGCGCTTATGTGAATGCTCACAGAGATCTCCTGGCCGAGCTCAAGAAGCGTTATCCTGAGGAGGACTTCTCTTGGATGGCCAACCTGGCTCCCGAGGATGAAGGTGAGGATAGCGAGGAGGAGGCTGAGGGTGAGAGAGGAGATGGACAAAATGTAGATCAGGCTGGGGGTGATCCCCCAGCCGAATAACTTGTACAAATTCTGAAATGAAATGAAATGCCTCTTTTGTTCGGTGAATGGTTGTGATCGGAAAATTTCTAAATTATTTAAACACTTGATTGTCTGAGTATATCGAAGCAACTGAAAGTGATTATTAACCTAAGTGTGAGAGATCGAAAAACACAATGAGCGTGAGATCGGTAGGGAACCAACGCTAAACGGGACTCGATTAAAATTGGAAGCTTGACGAACCCACTTAAGATCGACATTATTATTACACTGGATTGGAATCTTAACTTGATTATTCCTAAACTTAAAATGAGAGATCGGCAATAAGACCGGTGACATAAAGATATAGTGTCGGTTCAATTTTGTTTGACAAGAGAGATCGGGAATGTACTTGACTGGTCAGGAAATTTGACAATTGGCTTGAGAGATCGGTGAGTGACTTGAGAGACTGGTAAGGCTTTAACTGATACGAGGACTTAGCATTGATTCAATTCTCTGTGAAGAGGGATCGGAAATGTGGTTAAATGGCAAGGAGAGGTCGGAAATGTAATTGGCTGGCAAAGGGAAACTTAATGCTGGGGGATCACTTTCGAAGTTTATTGATTCTAGGGGTCGGCCAAAATATGGTGTCGACAGCTGCCCCTCTTTACATAATTTCTATTAAAGGGAAAATTTTCCCGTGTAGGAATTGTGTAAAGATTCAGACCCATATTTTGGGCATTTAGAGCCTACTTAAGTAAGTGACCTAGAGATGCTAGAAAATTAAAATCAACTTAGATCAAGGAACCAGAGGTTGATAACAGGAAATTTAAATTGCGGGAAATTAAAATCAACTTAGATCAAGGAACCAGAGGCTGATAATAGGAAATTTAAATGCATGAAATTAAAATCAACTTAGATTAAGAAACTAGAGGTTGATAATAGGAAATTTAAATGCATTAAATTAAAATCAACTTAGATCAAGGAACCAGAGGTTGATAACAGGAAATTTAAATGCTGGAAATTAAAATCAACTTAGATCAAGGAACCAGAGGTTGATAACAGGAAATTTAAATGCTGGAAATTAAAATCAACTTAGATCAAGGAACCAGAGGTTGATAATCGGAAATTTAAATGTATGAAATTAAAATCAACTTAGATCAAGGAACCAGAGGTTAATAACAGGAAATTTAAATGTTGGAAATTAAAATCAACTTAGATCAAGGAACCAGAGGTTGATAACAGGAAATTTAAATGCATGAAAATTAAAATCAACTTACAAAGCAAGTCTAATCCCGATACGAGGAATTCTTCCATGACGAAGTGTACTTAACAGGAACCCAAAGGCCAATGATTAATGGAGGATGTGTTGCAAGACTTGACCTATGACCCCATTTCCTCAAATGCCCCACTTCAGTTTTTCTGACTTTCTCCCGAAAAGTGCCTTTGCGGATTTTCACTTCCCTTTCGTCTATTTGACTAGAAGCGCCCTTCCGGGTTTTCACCTCTAGTTTTTTTTTTTTTTTTTTTTTAGGCTCGCTCTTTCAGGATGCCCTTTCGGGTTTTCATCCTTCACTCATTTTACAGAAAGCACCCTTCGAGGGTTTTCACCTTCTTTCACACATTTTGCTAGGAGCGCCCTTTCGGGTTTTCACCCCTACCCCTTTTTTCCAAGTCATTCCCTGCAAATCTCATAGTAAAGTACGTGAGGTTATCAATTGTCAAATCCTAATCATATGGCAAAAATTTTAACTGATTAATAGCGCATTGAATAACGAGATTACAGAAGGATAATGTTAAAGAATGAGTATAAGGGAAAGATAAAAACATAGGGAATGAAGTATGATTTTATTACGGTTTTAATAAAAACAAAGATAGAGTTTCAAAGGAAAAGGGTACAAGGATAGATCTCACATATTCCTTGTGATTAGCTTTGAAGTCCCTTAACTACCATTATTTCTAGTACTCTGAAGTCTCATGCCATTACGGTTTATTTCCCTTCTCGGTTTCGTACTCCTTTCCTTATTTCTCTCTTTTAGTTCTTGGGATGCCCTTTTGGGTTTTCACCCCTAAATTTTTATTATTTTTTTATTTTTTTATTTTTTTATTTTTTTTTTGGCTCGCTTTTTCAGGACGCCCTTTTGGGTTTTCATCCTTCACTCATTTTACAGAAAGCTCCCTTCGAGGGTTTTCACCTTCTTTCACATATTTTGCTAGGAGCGCCCTTTTGGGTTTTCACCCCTACTCTTTTTTTTTTTTTTTTAGGCATAGTATCTCTTGACGGTGTCAGCATTCACAGGTCTTGGAAGTTCTTCACCGTCCATGTGGGTCAAGATCAAGGCTTCTCCGGAAAATGCCTCTTTAACCACATAGGGTCCCTCATAGGTTGGGGACCATTTGCCCCGGGGATCATTTTGATTTGGTAACACTTTCTTCAGGACTAAGTCCTTAGGTTGGAATTCGCGTGGGCGAACGCTTTTGTCAAATCCCCTGGCCATTCTTCTCTGGTATAACTGCCCATGACATGCTGCTACTAGCCTTTTCTCGTCCAGCAAGTTTAATTGATCCAACCTCGACTAGATCCATTCTGACTCATCAATCCCTGATTCCTTCAGAATCCTTAAGGAAGGAATTTCAACTTCAATAGGTAGTACTGCTTCCATCCCGTAAACCAGTGAGTAAGGAGTTGCACCAGTTGAGGTCCTTACAGAAGTCTGGTATGCGTGAAGAGCGTAGGGAAGCATATCATGCCAATCCCTATATGTGACCGTCATTTTCCGAATTATCCTTTTGAGGTTTTTGTTTGCAGCTTCCACCGCTCCATTCATCTGGGGGCGGTACGGGGAGGAATTGAGATGTTGGATCTTGTATTGATCACACAATTTCTGAATCTTCGGACCATTCAAATTTTTGGCATTATCAGTGACGATCTCATTGGGGAGGCCGTGCCGGCAGATGATGTTAATTCTGAGGAATTTGAGAAATGAATTCTGCGTAATGTGTGCGTAGGATGTTGCTTCGACCCATTTGGAGAAATAGTCGATGGCCACTAGGATAAATCTATGCCCATTGGATGCCTTGGGGTTGATGGGACCAATCACATTGATGCCTCACATTGCGAAAGGCCATGGTGAGACGAGGTTGAACAATTTATGAGGCGGAACATTTATCGGATCTGCGTAGATCTGACACTTATGGCATTTCCGAAAATATTCGATGCAGTCCTTTTCCATGGTGGTCCAGAAATATCCCCGTCGCATGATTTGCTTAGCCATTATATGTCCATTAGTATGGGTGGCACAGTTCCCTTCATGAGTCTCGAAAAGGATTTTCTTCGCCTCCTATACATCCACACATCTCAACAATTCGCCGTTGGAGCTCCTTTTGTATAGGATTTCTCCACTGGGGAAGTATCCCAATGCTAATCTCCAAATCATCCTCCTTTCGTTCTTGCTCGCCCTTGGAGGGAATTCTCTAGTTCTGCTATAAAGCCAGATGTCATGGTACAAAGGTTTACCATCAGGTTCTTCTTCAATCATGAAGCAGTAAGCCGGCTCACTTCTTGCTTTAATCTTTAACACCTGAGTCGTTTGCCCTTCTTCCATTTGAGCCATAACAGCTAAAGTAGCTAAGGAATCAGCAAATTGATTCTTGTCTCTACTAAGATGAGTGAAAGAGATTTCCTCAAATTTCTTAATCAGCTTCAGTAAGTACTTATGATATGGGATTAGCTTAGGATCCTTAGTTTGCCATTCTCCCTTGACCTGATAAATGATCAGAGCTGAGTCTCCATATACCTCCAACTTTCTGATTTTCATTTCGATAGCAGCTTGTAGACCCATTACGCAAGCTTCATATTCTGCGATGTTGTTGGTGCAGTCAAATCTCAACTTGATAGCTATCGGAAAGTGTTTTCCATCCGGGGATACCAATACAGCTCCGATTCCATTACCAGACAAATTGACAGCTCCGTCGAAATACATTTCCCAAACATCGGCTGGCCCCTCTTCTTTGCAGTCTACTTCATTAATATGCTCATCAGGGAATCAAAATCCAGAGCTTCATAATCCTAGATAGGGTTTTCTGCTAGGAGGTCAGCAATCACGCTACCCTTCACTGCTTTTCGGGTCATATAAACGATGTCATACTGGGAGAGTATGACTTGCCACTTGGCTATCCTTCCTGGCACAAATGGGCTTTCGAATACATACTTGATGGGATCCATTTTGGAAATGAGCCATGTCTTGTGATTCAACATGTAGTGCTTGAGGCGATTCGCTGTCCAAGCTAGTGCACAGCAAGTTTTCTCTAGGGAAGAATACCTTGACTCACAATCATTGAACTTTTTGCTCAGGTAATAAATAGCTCTCTCCTTCCGGCCGGTATCATCGTGTTAACCCAAAACACATCCCATTGAGTTTTGCTGGACTGCCATATACAGGATCAGAGGTCTTCCCGCCACTGGTGGAACCAATACTGGTGGGTTGGACAAGTACTGCTTGATTTTCTCAAAAGCCTCTTGGCAAACTGAATCCCATTGAGTGGAATTGTTCTTCCAGAGTAGTCTGAAAATAGGCTCAGCCTTACCGGTGAGATTAGAAATAAATCTCAATATGTAGTTCAACTTTCCCAGAAAACTGCGCACCTCCCTTTCTGTTTTTGGGGATGGCATTTCTTGAATGGCTCAAACTTTGTCTGGATCAACTTCTATTCCCCTCTCGCTCACTATGAATCCCAACAACTTTCTAGATCTGGCTCCGAATACGCATTTGGCAGGGTTTAGTTTTAGCTGGTATTTCCTGAGTCTTTCAAATACTTTCCTTAACACCCGCACATGGCTTTCTTCTCCCCGGGATTTGATGATCATATCATCCACGTACACCTCCACTTCTTTATGCATCATATTGTGGAATAATGTAACCATAGCGCGTTGGTAAGTGGCGCCGGCATTCTTCAACCCGAAAGGCATGACTCGATAACAAAATACCCCCCATTGAGTGATAAAAGCTGTCTTCTCCTTGTCCTCCCCATCCATTGGGATTTGATTGTACCCAGACGCCCCATCAATGCACGAACACCTACCTAATCCCGCAGCATTGTCTACTAACACATCAATGTGGGGGAGAGGGAAATCATCTTTTAAGCTTGCTTTATTGAGATCCCTGTAATCAACGCACACCCTAACTCTCCCGTCCTTCTTCATTACCGTGACAACGTTAGCTATCCATTGGGGATACTTGACTACTTCTAGGAACCCAGCGTCATATTGTTTCTTAACCTCATCCCTAACTTTGAGCAGTGTGTCGGGATTCATTCTTCTTAGCTTCTGCTTCACCGAGATTGTCCCTGGAATTAGGGGAATTTTATGCGTCACTATCTGGGGGTCCAGACCAACCATATCATCATAGCTCCAGAAAAATACGTCTAAGAATTCTCTGAGCAAACTGATCATATCTCCCAATTCTTCACTCTCCACTACCTTAAGTTCCCTTTTCACTTCTTCCGTGCCTAGGTTTATGGTGCATGTTTCATCGCCACAAGGCACTAGGGAAGGTTTATCCCTTTCATCGCTTTCTTCTGTGAGCTCCACCTCAGAATCACTTGAAGTAATGGCAGTTATGGGGATTTCAAAATTAACCCGAGGAATTTCCGAGTCCATTGAATTATTAGGTGTTAATTGGTGAATGGTCCTGAATGAACGAAAATAGAATATATTATAAGGATGGAATTCAAATGGAGAAAAGAATTGGAAATAAATGCGCTATTAATTCATTAAAAATTTATGACATAAGAAAAGGGTCCATTTACAATGTTACACTTGTCATCATGGACAAAATGATCAAGTGTAGATAACCAAAGGTACTTTACTCGAAATTAAGTACAGGGATGTCCTCTGCTGTCTAGTTGTCCAACTCTTACCCCTCAGCTATTGGCGAGACCAGAGCCTCATACAAGGAATCTAGGTGGATGATGTCAATGGATAGTTCATCAGGTGATTCTTCAACCTCTGTCGGATTTTCAATGACCGGTTTAGTGAAGATCTCCATGATTCTCAGGACTACCTTCCTTTTTCCCATTTTCTGGTCAAACCTTTGATCTCGAAGCATTTTCCTCATCCAGAATCAACCATCCATAAGGGCATCTTCCTCATAACCCAAACCACAACGGCCTACCTTCTGGATAGCCAATATAGGTTCAATGATTCCTTGTAATGCGGTGCCCAAGCCTTTGCCCTCTTGATACCCATTCCTTGACATCACTTTGGCCACCATAGCCATAGCCCCTTCATTTCTGCTTTCTTGTAATTCGAGGGCCTGGAAAGAGCTTTCCAAAGACTCCTCAGCAACTTCCACATAGGGAAGTGATTGTGGCTTGGTGACTAATATGGCTTCTTCCCCTCTCACCGTGATGATTTTGCCGTCCATGATGTACTTTATTTTCTGATGCAAAGTTGAAGGAACAGCATTTGCGGAATGGATCCACGGCCTCCCCAGCAACATAGTGTAGGCTGGTTCAATATTCATCACCTGCAATGTGACATTGAAGGTACATGCGCCAATTTGAAGTGGCAAGTCAATATCTCCCAATACTTCTCTTCTGGTACCATCAAAGGCTCTTACCACCATAGCACTTTGACGTATATTTGATTGATCGACTGGCAACCTTGCCAAGGTAGCACTAGGCAGTACATTGAGGGCTGATCCGCTATCAATGAGGACCTTGGCTACTATACATCCCTTACATTTCACTGTCACATGCAGAGCTTTAGTGTGCCTTAAACCCGCAGGGTCTATCTTGTCTTCCGAGAAAGTAACAAAACTGGATGCCTGGATTTGTCCCACTATTTTCTCAAACTGCCCTGGTGTGATGTCGGGGTTTACGAAGGCTTAATCCAGGATTCTCTGTAAGGCTTGTCGGTGCACTTCTGAGCTCAGGATCAGCGATAATAGTGAAATTCGGGCAGGTGTCTTTCTCAACTGATCCACCACATCATACTCACTCTGTTTCATTATTTGGAGCAATAGTTCCTCCTCTTCTTTAGGTTCGGCAGGTTCTACTTCCTCCGTCTTCTTAACCTCCTCTTCTGTATTCTTTAGTGACTCTCCCATTTTTACTTTCCCTTCCCTCTTTTCTTTCTCTTCGTTCCCGTAACACCTCCCACTTCGAGTTATGAACTCGATTTCTTGCTCAAGCGAGGAGGATTTTGTAGCAGCGATGGGCTGAAGATTAAATTGGGGAGTAGTACTGGTTGTAGGTCTGGCATAAGTCATTTTAAAATGCTCATGAGGAGTGAAACATGGTTTTGGTGGTGCTGGAGGTGAGGCAAGATTAGGAGCTGATGTACTGCTTAACGCTCCTTGAGTGAAAACTTGGAAATTATAGTTCCAAGGGACAGCGTGAGTATTCGTGACAGGGAGCTGAGGCGGAGTTTGGATAACCGTTACTGGCGGTGAGGCTACTGGGGGTGAAAAGGTGATTCTGGGTTTAGAGGTAGAAGTATTATGGCTGTATCTAGTTGTGTTCACTCCCCCTTCCATCTTCGACCTTGTCTGGCATCTTAGAACTTTGAGGGATAACAAGTTCTGAACCTCTTGCTTGAATCCCTCACAGTCCCGCAGCTCATGATAAGCTGCCCCTCCATGGTAAGGACATCCCGTATTCTTTACTGACCCTGATACCTGAGGGCAAAGGTAGCCTTCCCTCATTGCCACGGCCAAAATTTCCTCAAAGTAATCAGCTCGTCTACCTCCGGTGTCAACCTTTCTCCGTCAGATTCTATCATATTTACACCATTGCCCGCATTATGGTTGGGCAATGGGTTTGAGGTAACATTAGGGAGGGAACCATTTCCCTCAATTTTCAGCCACCCGTTCCGGATTAAAGCGTGCACTCTCCCCCTGAGTGCTCCACAGTTGTTAGTTGAATGCCCTTGTGCTCCTCCATGATACTCACAATGGGTAGTGGCATCATACCACCTGGGATATAGAGGCTGAATTGTGTCTAGGGGAACTGGTACAATCTGGTTTATACCGATGAGGTATCGGTATATTTCACTGAGTGGGAGGGGAAGAGGTGGATTAGGGTTTCTTGGTGGTCTGGGATTATTTTGTGGTGGTCTGGGTTGAGTAGGTGGAGGAGGAGGTCTGGGTTGATAATTTGCAGGTGGTGGGTATTGTGGGCGCGGGTGTGGATAATTTGGGAACGGAGGTGGGACGTTTGTAATTGTTTGGCCAAGAGGGGAGGGGTATGGCCGATAGTTATTCTGGGGAAGTGGGGAATAATTGTTCTGTCGGGTGATGGAATGCACCTCACCTTCTCTCTTTTTGCCAAAGCTGGCAGCCTTCTTTGCAGGATTCTCATTCACCTCCTGCAGTCGCCCCATCCTTAGGTTGGCCTCTATTCTCTCACCGGCTTGGATGATATCCGAGAAGCTATTGGAAGTGTTCCCAATCATCAAATTGAAATAGGGGGCCTTCAATGTTTCAATGAACAGGGAACATACTTCATTATCGGTCACCGGAGGGTATACTTCCGCTGCCTTTTCTCTCCATCTCTAGGCATACTGCTTGAAGCCATCCCTGTCTCTCTGTACCAGGTTCTGGAGGTCCCTCCTTGTGGTGCCACATCACAATTGAATTTGTATTGCTTTAAGAAGGTATCAGCCAAATCTTTCCAGGAGCGCAGCTTGCTCCTGTCCAATTGTATGCACCATCTCAGAGCTGCTCCAGAGAGGCTCTCGTGAAAGAAGTGAATGAGAAGCCTGTCATCTTCTGTTAGGGCAGACATTTTGGCAATGTAGGTTGCCAGGTGAATGCGGGGATCTGAGTTCCCGGTGTACTTGTCGAAATCCGGGACCTTGAATTTGGGTGGCACCACCACGTCCGGGACCAACCTAAGTGACGCCACATCAACCGAGCCGTACATGTTTAGTCCCTCTATTGCTCTCATTCTTTCCTCTAGAGCAGACAGTTTTTCATTTTCCTTGGTCTTATGTTCTGCTCCTACTGCATGAAATGCTCCTCCGATTGGGAGATGAGGGGTGGAGTGGACTGGAGGGACTAGGGCTGAAGGGTATGGTTCGGGATTAGAAACAGCTGGATAATAGGGGAAAGATGGGTCATTGTTTATGGTGGCCGGATTGACAGTGATTGTCGGGTCTGGGATAGGTGACTGAAAGGTAAAAGAAGTTGAAGCTTGGTGTGGATCATTTGTTGCGGGTGGTGGAAGAGGTAGTGGTAGGCTAGGCTCTGAAGTGGGTTTATTTTGGGACATTTCCCTCATTAATCTCATAAGTTCTGAGACCTGATCCTTCAATTTAGAAACCTGTCCTTGTAGGTTCTGTACTTGTTCCTGACCTTCCATTATCTTCTTTGTTCGGGATCTTGTTAAGTACACTCGCTAATAACTGCAGTGCTTGGTCAGACTTGCCTTGTTTGAAGCAATGTTTGATTTTCTGTGAGGAGTAAAACAAAGTTTTAATGAATTTCGAATTTCGTAAAAAAACTAAAAGTCCTGGTCCGGACGAAGGATATAGTGGCATTTGGGAGCCAGAATGTAATCTGCAAAAGGATGATAGCATCAACTTTATCATGGCATCGTTCGATAGTCTGTCTGTGAATGACTGGATTGAATGTGCATTTATGATACCTGTCCATATAGCACATCCAATTTTCACACAACCCTAGCGAGGGAGTTCCTACGGGAGTCATATTATTCATTCACAATTTTGCTAAACGGTGGTCCAACAATCATTTCATTAACTGAATAATTTGTACACCGTATTCTTTACATCGGCCTAGGCTCTGGGAGGTTCTTTATAATGAGATGACATTTTTTGAGATACTCATATAACCTTTCTTCTTGTTTGGCAGGGTCGAATGCTTTCAGAGCATACTCGGATTCAGGTAATAGTTCTTGCTTTCCCTATGCCATCGTTCTCTCCAGCTGGTCGACATTCTCTTTCAGCTCTTGATAGAGAGCAGCTTGTCTTTCTTTCTCTTTCCTTTCCTTAGCACACTCTTTCAGAATATCGTTGATGAGTAGTGCTTGTTCCTTTAATTCGAGCTTCTTCTTTTTGTTTTCTTGTTTGTATTCTTCTACGAGTATTTCTTGGTATTTCATTTTTCTTGAAGCTTACTATTTAGTACTTCTACTTCTTTTACCACAGCTTGGAGAGAGTCTTTTTCATTTTCCCACCGTGTCTCTTGCTTTTCGAAGCCCATTTTTTCGGCCCTTGCCTCTTCCCTGAGTCTTCTCACCTTTCTTTTAAGGTTCTGTTGTTGGTCCTCCAATTGTTTTATTTGTTCTTGCAGTTGTGAGTTCTCGGTATTTGCCTTTTGTAGTGAGTCAGCTAGACAATTATTAGCTTCTTCTAATAGGATGTTTCGGTGAGGGTCGCTGTCTTCGAATTCTGCAGTTGAGTGTTCTCGGTCCCTGTTAGCCCTCCATTCAAGATAATCGCGTGTGGCACTTGGACCTTTAGGCGACCTCTCTGTCAAAGTGATGTTTTCCCAAGATTTGCGAGCCATTTTCAACCCTTCTTCTTCCTTGAGCTCATGGTAGAAATGACCTTGGTGGTATTCTTCAATGTTGATTCTGGACTGTGTTGAGCCGAACTGCCTCATTACTAATGCCGGAGTGTAGCTTGTGTATCCAATCACTCCGATCAAAGATACTGATTGATTATCCCCTGTGCTGACCAAAATGGGTTGAGCTGATGTCCACAATTTCCTCCAACAAATAGTTGTGGCTATTGAAGCTCAAAATCCGTTCCTGCCACTGCTGTTCATTCTTCGGACTGATTACTAACCGGGTCATCTTCTTGATGAGAGGCTGATCAAGATACCAAGTTAGTCCCTTCGTCTCCACCGGACACATATGACTAATAATCCAGAGGTGCAACAGCTGAGAACAACACTTAATGGACCCCTTGCCTTGCCGTCTACAGTAAGTAAGGGTTAAGAAAGTCTCGGCGAGAATCGCAGGTATCAGATTGACCTTCTGTTTCTCTACTGCCCAGAATATTTCTACAACACCACATGTTATGATTCCGAAAGGCCCAAGGAACAAAATCAAGCCGTAGATTGCCAAAGCGAGCATCAATGAAGCCTGGTCCCACTGTTTATCTTGAATGTATTGTTCTAACCAATTCTCGAGATAGGTCCAATACCATCCATGCGTGTTCCCTTTGACGGTTTCTTTTGCCTTTGCTTCTTCTGGGGGAGTACCCAACATATGTGCCAATCGTTTCCAGGTCTGCTTATGCTTGAGGTGTAGGTAGATCCGATTCTGCGTTGAGTAAGGAATCTCTAGTAATGCCTAATATTCTTCCATAGTGGGAACTGTATCAATATCATTGAAAGAGAATACCCCGTACTTAGGACTCCAAACTGACAGCATGGCCTTTAATGCCGGGATTTGGACCTTGACTCGCATTAAGGTTGCAATCCTCCCGTACTTCTCCTCAAATCGTGCCTTGACCTGATCGGGAAGCGACCTCCAACCATTAGACAGACCCTCAAGGCAGTTCATTCTGACCTCAATTTTGTTCAGATTGAATGAAGGCGGTAAGCTAGCATGTGCCTTGGAAACATCATTTTGCAGGGGTACTGGACTATGAGCTGATCTGGACCACAGTTTAGCATTTTGAACTTCTTCTGCCGACTGACTCGAGGATTCCATGTTAAAAATGATGCTTATCCTTTTATAGATCTTATTTTGGTGATGCCTGTAGGGAAAACTTATTAGCTGGATAAATTCAGGTGATCTTGAATTATACTGTTGGCAGAGTGATACCTACACATTTCTCGAAGTAGGAAAATGTGTGGGTTTTCTTGACAGTATGATTCAAGATTACCTTTAAAAATAAGAACAAAATAACATAAATAGAATAGGGTAAGAGTAAGTATGCCCCTTTTGTCTTAAAGTAAAGGAAAGTCCTAATACCGGCTGGGTGCTATCTAGTTGGACAGTTCTATCTTACAAGGTAGCTCGCTACGGCTTCCAACTATCGTGATAGTTTAGCTCAGGGTCTAATTTTCTAAAAGCCACAGGTTCCCAATTTGCCCCCACTGTAAACAGTGGAGCCCCATTCTATCCCCCACGATACTGTCGGGAAAATTCTACGGGTATCACAGTGAATAGAACGAGTTTCAATTTGAGCAGAAGCCTTCATGGATACTAACGGGGTAAAACCCACGGGTACCGCTACATGACTCCCTCCTACTTTCCTAAAAGGGTAAGAAAGCCCGAGTATAGGGCTGAAGTGTGTGAGGATATCGTGTGAGTGTTCAATGTGTGAAGGGACACCTTTACCTCTTCCCAATTCAGGGGGATTTTATTTTTCCTTCCTTTTTTAAATGTAGAGCACTGTAGAAAATAAAACAAGCAAGACAAACAAAAATGGTTAGCAGGAATAACAATAATTAACGTATAGAATTTTGCGGAGTGAACCCGTCTAACTATGATTTATACACAAAATTAAATCTACTTTTGGACCTCTAGACCGGGGTTTAGTTTGTTAACTTCCCTAGTGGAGTCGCCAAGCTGTCGCAAGGTGTTTTGCGGTCGCCTGGACGAACACTCACTGAAGTGGAAAAGTGAGGAGTCGCCACTTTAATTTTGAGGGAAATTAATATTTATTAAAAATTTTGGGTTGAGAATCGGATAAGAACTCTCCTCCGTCCTCTTTTAAATATGTGTTAAAGTTTTTAAGTGAGAATCGGATAAGAACTCTCCTCCGATCTCTTGTAAATATTAAAATTTTGGCTTGAGGATCGAATAAGAACTCTCCTTTGACCTCCTTATAAATATTAAAATTTTAAGTTTGAGGATCGGATAAGAACTCTCTTCCAATCTTTATTAAATATTAAAATTTTAAGTTTGAGGATCGGATAAGAACTCTCTTCCGACCTCTATTAAATATTTATTAAAATTCTGGGCGAGGATCGGATAAGAACTCTCCTCCGACCTCTATTAAATATTTATTAAAATTCTGGGCGAGGATCGGATAAGAACTCTCCTCCGACCTCTATTTAAATGGGGACCGGATAAGGACTTTTCCGATCTCTCAAGGTTTAATTACAGCTACGCATCATAAGAACCTGAAACTAAGAGTTTCGGCATTCAAAGATGCTAAGGGTCGGAACGAGGCTTCTTTTAACTGGTTGGTACCTTGTGACCAGACAAAGGATGCCAGACTAAATTTTACCGATCTCCTATGTAATTACCTTACCAATACCTTTTTGTACATAATCCGTCCTATTTATTTACTTGAAATTTAGTTTCATTCTGCTTTATGACGTCATACTGGATCACCTTCTCTGTTAGCCTAGTGATACAACTCTATTATTTTCTTGACGTATTACTCAGGCTTTCTATTTGAAAGAAGCACTTAAGACACGACTACCTACATTTTATCGAACCACTTATACGCTACTTGAGACGAGGACTTTCGCATTTAGAAGTAGCAAAGCTTAACAAAAAGAATGGATCAATTGACAAAGAAAGTAAACTTTGGGAATAACCTTTATTACACCATAGAAACTTGGCGAAGATTACGAACATAAAAGTAAAGGAAATGCATAAAATAAAAAGAGCTTTTAGTGAAACAGAGATATAAACACTCACCTCTGAGGAGCCGAATCTACTAAACTAATCGCAGAACGTAATAGGGGCACAAGCTATTTACCTTGAAGGCTGAAGCTCTCCTAGAAACGAAGGATGCTTCACTAAACGGCAGTCAAGTTTACACAAGCAAGTTGAGCTTGGGGAATAAGAATGGAAACAAAGATGACAAAGAACTGAAAATAAGGGCATCACAGGATAATGAAAGAACTGAAAATAGAGAGTTCCAGTATTTCAAGAATCCCTTTTGCAAGAAAACACTTCGGAAAACTGGTTTCAAAAGTTTTTTCTTATCAAAAACTTAAAAACAGCAGAGTAATGAACTGAATTAAATTTCAGAGTTCTTCCACTATAGTAACTATTTCTCCTTTTTTGCCCGTCCCTTGAACAGTTTTCATGCAGATATTTATAGGAACCGGGTGCTCCCCATGAAGGGTCAGGATCTATTTTGAGGGAGATGGAGGGTCAGGATTTCGAAGGACATGATCTGAGGCTCAGGAATTAAAGAGGATCAGAACGGACAGCTGAGATCCCCTTCAGAATATTTGTCATTTTCTTCTTCTAATCTGACGGTCCTAAATTCTCTTGTCCGGGGTGATCCGAGGGCTGGGAGTGAAAGGCGCTGATCTTGTCGTTTTCTTCTTCGATCCGAGGGCTCCGACCTCGTCCTTACAAGTAAGATCAACGGTGAAGATTAGGATGTACAGCGCTGTCCTGACGTACGCATGTCAGAAATGCGGGCGATTCTGGGGCGTGCGGTTGAGATTTCTCCTGCAACGCTTTAACTACCTCGGCTCTGATTATGATGACAGCGGTAGGCGCCTTATTCTCTTTTTTTTTCTGCTCTCTCTTCCTTTCCGATCTTCTTAACATGATCCTTCTTTGATCTTTTATACCGACCTCCTTTCTTTCGACCTGTATCGTTCTGGTCCTCCCCTTAATCAGGTCTGGTCTGGTCAAAGCATTAATTTCCCTCGATTCCCAAAACGTCCGCTTCGTTTTCTGCTTAGCAATAAATGCTTGATCTCCCCCTATATATACCCCTGACCAAAAAAATTTTCTCCATTCGATTTTCCTCTTTTCCTTCTTACTTTCCTACTCTAGTTGTTCCGGCAGTTGTTACGGCCATGATTATGGTTTTTGATCTTTTTCCGATGGACTTTTTTATTCCCCGACAGAAAATTTATGATCCCGGTGATCGAAGAATCGTAATGACCTCATCTGATGATGGTGAGAGAACTGGACTAATTAACCGATCTGGATCGCGGACCTCGGTCGTGCCGATCTCGAATCATTCGACCGATTCAAATGGAGAACTAATTTCGAGCGGGAAGACTGCTAATATTCCCCTTAACACCAGCGACTGCCCCTTGGCGTTCATCTGGCTCCTCCTCGCACTGGGTGTTCCGACAGCGGCTCGGTTTTGAGCGGTAACATCGATGACGACGTCTCTTATCTTCATGGGAGTCATAGTCACCCCATCTGAGCTGTACATTTATCCGATGTCAACAGCTGGTCTCCACATCTTTTGACTCAGCCACGAGACTAGGCTTTGACATAGGCCTTTAGATGGGATGTTCCACCGGTCTCTAGAGATCGCCCAAATGATGTATTTTATTTTCAATGTAATCTGATCTCTAGAGATCACCGAAATGATGTAGTCCAATTTTAATGCAATCCGATCTCTAGAGATCGCCCAAATGATGTAATCCGATCTTTTGGAAATAAAGATTTTATTTTTTCAATTATCATCTTATTATTATTGCATTAATTATTTTTCGATCTCTGAAGTATTTACCCGCCCTAAACCGATCCGCAATTCAAAAGATTTATCTTAATCTGCCGATCTCTAGTTAGCCAATCTCTTTATGGAATCTTAGGAATATTCGCGAGACGTGTCAGAACAGCTGGCGAGTCCCGCTATCCGATGCATTACCTGGAACCTCGCAAGCATTAAATACTCGGACGAGTATAAATAGGGGTGGGGTTAGCCAGTTACTCTCTTATGTCATTTTCAGTCTCTTGCAAACAACTTCAAAATTCTCTCGTTTTCTCAAATTCTTCCGACACCGATCAGACTCCGGTAAGGGCTTTGATCTTTCTTTTAGTTTAAATTCTTTATTTCCTTTGAAAATGAGCGGTGCCGAAGGTCAGAGAGCGACGAGCCCCCCTTCTATTCAGTTCTCATGGTCATCTAATGAAGTAGAGGTTGTAGGACCGATCGGGCGACCTGAACCTCCTCCATTGTCTGTTCCCGCCCGTGGCCAAGCAGGATCTTCAGGGAGAGAGAATCTTCCCACGGACGAGCTACCATCGGTCTTGCAAGAAATCGACCTGCAGTCGTTCAGCCAGGAGTACAACATCGAGCCTGATTCATACGAGCTCATCCGGTGTCACGGTGACCTTCGTGCCGATCACTTCTTCGAAGAGAATGACAAGATTATGGTATACGAGGAACAGTTAAAGGCCGGTCTATGGTTTCCTCTGGATGACTTTTTTAAGGATGTTTTGAAATATCACCAAGTGTGCATCGCCCAAGTTCACCCGAACTCATGGCGGATCTTAGTAGCCTTCCGAGGCCTATGTCGAGCTAAGGGACTCCGACCTACAGCTAAAGTGTTCGCTGAACTACACCGGCTAACTCGCCGAAAGGACGACGAGTATTGGTTCTTCCAAGCGAAACCACATTGCGGGCTTTTCACCGATCTGCCCTCCTCCCTGAAGAATTGGAAGAACCGCTTCTTTATCCTGAGGAGCAAAATTCCGAATAGCTTTGAGGGCTTCCCCTGCAGCTGGCTGCACCAGGGCCCCATACTTCCGAAGCGCATCACCTTAAATAGAGAAGAAGGCCTGATGGTAATGGAGCTAAAGGATCAGGCGGGCAGAGAGAAGTTTTCTTGTCTGGATGCAGTGACTGCCGAACTGCACCACTGGACAATGGAGTTGATCACCGGCAAAGATCGCGAACTTCGGCTCTCTGACCTCGGCATCGGTATTTTCTACATCTCAGATCTCAGGACCTTAGCGATCTCACTGACCTCTTCTTTGTGCAGGTATGGCAAGCGGCGAAGCCTCCAAGGAGAGCCGAAAGTGAAAGAGGGAGATCTCCCGGATGGTACGGGAGATGAAGCGGTGAGAAATCTGGACACCGGGCATGAGCACAGGGAAATACAAGAAGGCTCGTCTCAACCTTCGAGACTGGTGATCGCAGAAGTGGTCCGATCCCCTCCTCGCCGGGAAGAGCCGCCTCCACCTCCTCCAGTTGCTCCGAGCACAGAAGAGGGTCCTTCTCAACCTAACGTGAGAACCCTCTCCCGCGGTGCCCAAGTCTTAGTCCAATCACTAGAGAAGAATCGTACGGTTCGAGAGAACCCTGGTTTCGCCAAGGTCTTGGCGTCCTCTATCTATCTTCGAGAAGATCGAGATAGGCTGTCTCCGGATAACCTTGATGATATCTTGACCTGATCCATGAGCCTGAACGTGGAGTGCCTGGTGAACCAGCACATCATACGGGAGAAGGCGCATCGCCTGGGTAAAGAGGTCGAGAGGATGGGTCATGAAGCAGCTTCCCTCCGATCTCAACTTTCATCCACTCAGGGCTATATATCTCAAATTGAGGGGCGAATGAAGTTCTATGAGGACAAGCTGGCCGAGCAAGCTCATGTCCTGGCTGAGCGAGATCATGCTCTTGAAGAAGTGCAAGTGCTCCGGGCCGATGAAGGTGCTCAACTTGCACACCTTGCTGAGGAGCTCAAAGCGAAAGAAGAAGATATGGTGACCGGAGTGGCCAGCGCTTATGTGAATGCTCACAGAGATCTCCTGGCCGAGCTCAAGAAGCGTTATCCTGAGGAGGACTTCTCTTGGATGGCCAACCTGGCTCCCGAGGATGAAGGTGAGGATAGCGAGGAGGAGGCTGAGGGTGAGAGAGGAGATGGACAAAATGTAGATCAGGCTGGGGGATAACTTGTACAAATTCTGAAATGAAATGAAATGCCTCTTTTGTTCGGTGAATGGTTATGATCGGAAAATTTCTAAATTATTTAAACAATTGATTGTCTGAGTATATCGAAGCAACTGAAAGTGATTATTAACCTAAGTGTGAGAGATCGGAAAACATAATGAGCGTGAGATCGGTAGTTAAACCAACGCTAAACGGGACTCGATTAAAATTGGAAACTTGACGGACCCACTTAAGATCGAGATTATCATTACACTGGATTGGAATCTTGACTTGATTATTCCTAAACTTAAAATGAGAGATCGGCAATAAGACCGGTGACATAAAGATATAGTGTCGGTTCAATTTTGTTTGACAAGAGAGATCGGGAATGTACTTGACTGGTTAGGAAATTTGACAATTGGCTTGAGAGATCGGTGAGTGACTTGAGAGACTGGTAAGGCTTTAACTGACACGAGGACTTAGCATTGATTCAATTCTCTGTGAAGAGGGATCAGAAATGTGGTTAAATGGCAAGGAGAGGTCGGAAATGTAATTGGCTGGCAAAGGGAGACTTAATGCTGGGGGATCGGTTTCGAAGTTTATTGATTATGGGGGTCGGCCAAAATATGGTGTCGACACACATCACAAGGCTATCTAGCTCAAATATATGGATATCCATTCACATCCTCTTCTACTGGCACACCTCAACACTTCTCCAGAGAAGGAATCAAAATTCGAAACTAATTACCCCCACTAGTCGTGCTAGTGAGGTGTTCAAATATATATGGTCATGACACTGTGGTTTAAAAACTTATCTTAACAATTTGCTAAACATTGTCATTTCAAATATATACAATAACTTTCACAGTTTAAATCAAAACATCATAAATAATGTCACAATTAAACTTTCAACAATTCCAAAGCACAAGTAAAATACATATTTCGTTCACTTTATCAATGAATTTTAAAGCATGGAGATGTTGTGCACAAACCTCAAATGAGTCGCCTTTTGGCCTTAACTCGACTCCTCAGTCTTGTCGGTATTCTTTTCCCTTTGAAACACACAATTTTATAGTGTTTCAGTACCATAATTTAACATAAATCCAAAATTAAATTTAACTTCACTTATACCTAGCTCTAACGTGCTAATTTCGACGTTCTTGAAATTTTGTGTTTCGGGTTACTATTCACTGCACTATTCAAGTCAAATAGTTGACTTTCTAAGGCTTAATAGGTATGGGAACTCCAACTTCACCCACATACCACATTTTGGTCATTAAACTTGTTGGTTTTGGTTGTTTTCTCAAAGCTTAGGTCATTTTGGCAAAATTGCCAATTTTCGGTTTTGGAGTTATAAGTTGCACTATTCCATTGGTCAATCTACTGTTGGAATTTGACAAAACTTGCTTCATAGAAAATGTTCCGTATTTTCTTAAGTGTATTCTCATTTTTGGATCACCTCAATCGGAGTTTTGTAGCTCAAGTTATGGCCAAAATAAAATTACTGATCACGTGCACTATTCATGCTGAGATTTTGGGTTCTGGCAGATTTTGATCCAAATTTGGTCAGTAATTTGATTAAGTTAAGTTCATAATTTTGTGACACCCCTTACCCGACTACAGTGTAGCCGAGCAAGTTATGCCACTCAGTGTGCCGAACACTCTATTTTATCTTAATTCATTTTTATCGTAGTTTTGAATATAACTTGTGAAATATAATTTATTTAAGCCATTTATCGAAATTATAATTTATTTGAGGTTCCGAGAATTTTATAGAAAATCCGGCAAAGTACCGGCTAAAAATAGAGAAAACAGTTCTTCGGAACCTGTGAAAAACACTTCCTATGATCATATTCAATCATCTCATCACTCTCAAACTTCAATATCAAAATCACAACATTTTTCACCATTCATTTCTCAATCATTCATCTCATGTGATAATCATGTACAAGTCACAGTTATGTATTCACTTTTCCTTTCACAAACACAATTTTCTTAACAATTCCTCTATTTGTCATTCATTCATTTCACATCATCATTAGACTCAAATCATAAATAAATTCTCACATGTGATTTATAATCACAATTTACAAGTACTTACATTAATACAAAATTATATTACATTTGTTTAAATACATATGATAAAATAAGAGTTTAATTACCAAATTTACAAAAATCTCAAAATACAAAATGGGACCTAGTGTCCTACCAATGCACTGTAGTCTGTGAGGTGACACAGACGCTATGCAGAACTGTGAACTGCCTTACCGAATCTGTGGTCTACTGGGCCCTCTGTCCAAATCTTCAGTACCTACGCGTTGCAAAAGCGACGCGCTAAGCATAAAGCTTAGTGGTGCCAATAATACAAGAAAATATAATATGCAAATAAAAATAATAATTTCCTTGCTATTGTGTTCATAAGAATTGACTAATTACTAACTTATTGTTTAGTCGAGGGCTAATAATGTTTTATGATATTAACTTCTTCATGCATTTCATTAATTATTTTCTTCATGATCTTGAGCTTCTTTGTATTTTTGTAATCATTCTTGATACTTAATTTTCGTATTTTCTTTAATAATCAGTGCAACCACAGTTATACTTTTCCATGCCCAAGTAACCTATACTGGACGACTGGACTGGATAACGGGTCGTTGGCACTGGACACCGCGGGGCCTCGGGCCGTCATACCATGGGACGCAGAACGTCAACCATGTATGCAGTCAGTATGGCTAAAAAGCCATAATATCACATAATCGGGCATAAAAGCCATGAATACGGGCATAAAAGCCATGAATACGGGCATAAAGCCTTTCACAATACTGCTAAAACAATACCCTATTGGCATGCCAAACTATCCAAACCAATCTTGTTAGGTATACCAGGGCATTTGATACTTTAAAATTCTTCAATCTTTGAATTTTAACTTTTGGTGTCACTATTCATTTCATTGGTCAACAAGAAAGTTCACTTTTGTATAGAAAGTAGGTACATTGACTTTGGCACTTCAAACATACCACATTTTTCATTTAAAACTTGTTGGAAGTGATCACCATTACCATTTCTAGGCTTAAACCAAGGGAAACAAAATTTTCAGTTTTTGAAGCTTAATTTTACTATTCCATTAAGCACTGTTACAGTGGGAATTTGAGGAAATGATAAACATTAAAGTTGTTCCTTATTTTATCTAGTTGAATTTCTTTTTTTTAATCACTCCATTTTGAGTTTTGTAGCTTAAGTTATGGCCAAAATAAGTTTACTGTTCACGTGTACTGTTCATGCTGAAAATTTGGGTTTTGGCAGATTTTAGTCCAACTTTGGTCAGT
Organism: Hevea brasiliensis; assembly: GCF_030052815.1. Lineage (NCBI taxonomy): Eukaryota > Viridiplantae > Streptophyta > Magnoliopsida > Malpighiales > Euphorbiaceae > Hevea > Hevea brasiliensis. Next base: position 72,236,987 of record NC_079496.1, on the reverse strand, counting down.
AATTTGACCAAGTTAAGTTCATAATTTGGTCTGACTTTCTTCATATGAAATGTTCTACTATGCCTTAGGTTTCCATCGGTTCAAGAATCGCCTAAATCCGAGTTTTCTAGAGGGAGTTATAGTCATCCAAACATTACTGTTCAAATGAAAATCTGTAGAGTTGCAGGTTTGATAACTTAATTTTGCTCAATAATTTGAATGGGTTAATGGCATAATTTGGGCTGATATTCTTCATGAAAGTTGTTTGTCTATATCCTATCTTGTTGCTGTAAAAATTTCAGGTCAATTGACCATATCTACAGTGAGTTATGGCCAAATGAACAGTTCATTTGGTCATTTCTGCAGGTGCTGGTTGCAGGGTATCCGGAATGGGGCCAACTTTTGGTCCTCTTGCTTTGGTCTTTTGGGCATGGTTTCTTCAGCAACAATGTGCCATTACAAGCCTAGTTTCATGTCCAATTGGCCAAACACCAATTGGACCAACATAGCCCAAGATATGGCAGTCCAAGTGGACTGAAATTTCAGTCACCCTGCTGCACTCATGGGGCAGCCTGCCCATTCCACTTTGCCATGCAATAATTCACTCCTAATTATGGTCAACTTATCTCAAATGGTCACTAATTGACTATTAGAATGTTCTTTAACAATTTCATAAGCAAAGTCAAATTTTCACTCCTAAACCCTAGCTCAAAGTCATGGTTTTCACAATTTCTTTAGTTAACTCTTTCATTCTTGTATATATATATATGTATACACTCTAAACATAATCTCCAATTCACTCTAAGTCCATTAATACAATCAAACTCATTCCTTCCTAGGGCTGCCAAAAATTCATAGGGTCCATATACATAGATTCCATTCATTTAATTCACAAAACCTTACTCACTTTAAGTCTTTAACATGAATTAAAAGAGATTTAAGTGTAAATAGGCAGTAACCTTGAATAGGGCAGAATTTCAAACTACCCAAACTCCTTCTTTCTTCTTCTTTTGGCTGCCTAGAGGTTACTCAAGTTGCTAGGTTAATTTTTTGTGAAGCTAGGTTATGATTTTGTTGGGTAGAAATGGGTGAATCAAGCTTTGAAAAGCTTGAATATACTTAGCTATGGAAGAAGAGGTTCACGTCCAAATGAAGAAGAAGAACCAGAAAATTTGTCTCTTCATTTGTCATTTTTCTCTTTTTAATTTGGCTTGTTGGGTTGTGATTGGTGGAAGCCTTCCAAATGACATCATGTGATGTCATATTTAGGTTTTTCTTTCATTTTCTTTTCTTCTTTTCTCTACTCATTTTCACTTTAATTTTTAGTAATATTTATTCATATTTTATGTCATATTAATTATTTACTTAACTGGACAAGTCGGCCAAAAATCGCCTCTGAAGGACAAATGACCAAAATGCCCTCCGTTTGGCTTAACGGGCCAAAATTGGTTGTACCGATTGAAAAATTTTTCTAAATATTTTCTTGGCATTCTAATGCCATGGGAACCTCAATAACCCTTCTCTGGAGTCCCAAAAATTATTTTATGAATTTTTTTTCCGGGTCTAGGGCTCCTCGTTGCGAGAACCGCAACTTACCTCTGGTTACCCATCGCTTGGGCACCGGCTCATTTGACTTGGTTGTATTTTATTTCTAAAATTTTTCCTAAATTTTTCTTATTAATATTTGAGTTAATTTTGGTTCTTGACTTTAGTTTAAATATTTTTCCGGACGTTCTAGCTGTCCGGACAGACACCGGTCGCCGGAACAGTAGAATGTACGGAGTTGCTACTGGGAGGGTGTTACAAATTTGGTCTAAATTTCTTCATATTAAATGTTCTACTATGTCTTAGGTTTCCATTGGCTAAAGAATCGCCTAAATCGAAGTTTTGTAGAGAGAGTTATAACCCTTCAAACATTACTGCTCAATAGAAATTCTGCAAAGTTGCAGGTTTGGTAACTCAACTTTGCTCAATAATTTGAATGGGTTAATGGCATAATTTGGGGTGGTGTTCTTCATAACAGTTTTAGATCTATACCTTATCTAATTGCTGGTAAAATTTTAGGTCAATTTGACCTTCCTAGCTCGAGTTATGACCAAATGAACAGTTACTTTTCATTTGGTCAGTTTGGTGCAGTGGCAGCCTGCTCTCATTTCAATTTGGTCAATTTGTTCACCTAGTTTTGGTCAGTTTTTGGGCATGGTTCCTTAATGAAAATTATGCTCTTTTATGTCTATTTTCATCCCCAATTTGTGGCATATCAATTGGACTTGTAAAATTTGATTTTTGGTCCTTCAAATTGGGTTTAGTCATACTGCCAGCAGCATGACCAATTGACCTACGAATTTGGTTTTCATTTCAACAATTCCCACACATCTCTTTTGGTCATTATTGACCATTTTTCATCTCACAATAGACCAAAGTCATCATTTAAGCATTTCTCAAAAATTTGGTTCACAAACCCTAGCATTCAAACCCTAATCTCACTAACTCTTGCATTTAACCATTTCAATGCCTTTAACTATCATCACTTAACTCATTAAGGTTCATATTCCTATCCAAGTCAATCAAGCCATGCAAATTACACTCTTCACAATGCTGGCCGAAATTCCCTCTCTTCCTAATCATGCAATATTTTTCAATATCTTCATATAATCTCATTCATTTCTACCCCAAATCCATCATATATATATTAAAAGAAAAGTTGGATTAGCTTACCTTAGGTGAGCAGAATTTGTCTATCCAATTCTTCAACTTTGCTTGACCTATTTGCTCCCAATCTTCTTATCAAAGTTCAAATACAAGTTTTAGTTATGGGATGTAAAGATTTCATGGCAAGATTTAGGGTTTAAGGGAAGCTTTAGATGGCTTCAATGGAGGTTTCATTCATGGGGAAGCAAGGGAGGGTTTCGGCTGGTTTGGGTTGGGAGAGAAGATGAGGGAAATTTTTTTTTTCTTTGTTTTATTTTTTTCTTATTCAATGGATATTTAACTTGGTCAACTTTGGTAGGAAATTAAAAATCAATTGTGACATCATTTTGATGTCACAAAGTAATGTAATTTGCTTTTTCTTTTCTTTTTTTTCTATTTATTTTTTTCTATTAGTTCTTTAATTTAATTCTCGATTCCAAAATTTTCTTTTCTCCGATTTTATTTGACAGTTAAGTCAGGAGTCAGCTCTCGGGGTCAATTGACCATATTGCCCCTCGCCGGTTCATCCCGGTTTGCAAATAATTCCATATTTCTTTCGTTTCCCTGACCTAATTATTTGACTGACTTAACAGTTCTTTTTCGTGATTTTCTCTTTTCCACTGTGTCCATAAGGGTCTTAAGGACTGCAGCGTCACTTTTTACGGTTCGAAATTTGAGTTTAAAATGACTTCGCAGTCGTTCCCGAGGAGGTCACTCATCGCTGTGACTCTCGGCTCGTTTAACTTCTTATATTCTGTTTTTCTTATTTATAGTTAACTAATTAAACATTACTAATTATTTGTGTTTATGGCTTCTCAAGTTGTCTTAAGTGTGGCTCTAATCTCCTAAATTGTCCGGACCGACACCGGTCACCGGAAAAGTGAAATCTACCAGGCTATGCAAACGGGGGTGTTACAAACTATTTCTTTTGAATTTTTCAATTGAAATGAATTATGACTATTTGTACATTATTGTTTTAAATTGTGGAAGTGTGTTTGAATGAATATTTATTGCTTGAAAAGCATTGTAAATGGTTTGAAACTATGAAAAATTGTTTGAATGATATTGATGGATACTTATTGATTGAAAAGCATTAGAAATGGTTTGAAACCACAGCTATCATGTATATTGATTGTATTCCTCGCTAGCTTGTCTAGTGGGACGAATTGAATTCCCTCTCTGGCTGAAGTGTTGAGGTGTGTGCCTGTTGAGGGCGAATATAATGAGTACTCATATTTTTGCTAGCTAGCTATGTTATTCCTCATTAGTTATCGACTTTTGGGACGAATTGAACTTTGGAACATGATTAAGCTGTGTGTGATTTATTGATTTGTATTATGAGATTGTGAAATGGAGTTAAATCCTTATTGACATTTACTGTCTTTTGAAGTTAACTATGTTTTGATCTCTGAGATTTATTGTGATATTGTGTTAAATTCCTTCTGACACTCATTGTCTTGAATTTAACTATGATTTTACATATCCATCATTTAAATGATTTATGAATTGTGATTTAAAGTTGTATTTGGTTAATGTTGTGCACCACTGAGACATTATCTCAGCGATAGCTTTTTATTGTTGTCGCAGGTGGACAGACAGACAGGGCAGCAGACTAGGCTGCTAGTACATCCAGCGAGAGATTTTCGAGTATAACGTGTATACCACATTTTGCATTTTGTACTGTAATGTATGTTCACTGTATGTACATATTGTTTTTGGTTTTGAGCAGTTGTAAATTAAAATTGTACATTGAAGTTGTAAAGTAAATTATGAGTTATTTTGACTTGTAAAAATTGTATTATATTTCTTGTATCTCAGTCTTTGAAAAATCACTGTGGATTTGAGTTGAGAAATATGTTGTGTTGAGAAAAATGTTGGAGTTGAGATTTGGAAATATATTGAAGTGCTTTTTACAGGTTTTCTGAAGAACTGTTTTATCCAAAATACAGATGGCACTCTGCCAAAATTTTTACAGAAATTACTAAAAGTCCAAATGAGTTAGCTGTTTCACTTTAGTTCACAAAAGTTTTTAACACCTGTAAATAGTGCTCACCACTGTAAAAGAAATAAGAAAAGTTTTTAAAATCCCTTGTAGTGTATTTAATGGGTTATCAGTAGATGGAGTTGGTAATTAATTAGGTAGACTACGAGATCATGTTATGCCTTACAGAGGGGTAGGGTGTGACATGTTTTAGTGGTATTAGAGCAAAATTTTAAATTTTGTTTTCACCTGTTATTTGAATATTCTTTCTTCATAGTACAACTGCTCAATATCATTGTTTGATATATACAGTACATTACATTATAAATATGCACTAACGGGAGGAAATCTCCTTGTGTTGTTTGTTCAGGAGATCTAAAATCCTTGCATTGAATATGGAAGAGGGTGATTGTTCAGTCGATCAATCTATTGAGGCTGAGGTGCAAGGGGATGCCCCAGCCCTACACAATGCCAGTGGTTCAAGAAGACCAATTTCTGCTAGCACTCAGCTCGCTCGACAAAGAAATGGTCAGTAATGTTCCAACAAATGGCTGGTAATGTGCCTACTCAAGTCCCAATACAGCCACCAGTGGTACAACCACGATCTCCTACTAGGCGAGATGACAAATTGATGAAGTATGGGGCTCTGAGTTCAAGGGGACGAGATCCTCTAGAGGCTGAGCAGTGGTGAGAGAGGATGGATAGGGTATTCAAGAAACCTGACCGCATGCAGGAGCTCGATTTGAATACTCGATCTTTGCTCTGGGGATGCTTATGACTGGTGGAAAACCATTCCCCACAGTCTGGTAGAACCTGCAATGCTAACATGGAATGACTTTCTCAGGGAATTCAGACAGAAATATGTCCCCGATGCTTATGTAGACCAGAAGCTACAAGAGTTCCTAAGTCTGAAACAGGGAAGCAGATCAGTGGCTGAGTATGAAAGAGAATTTTCCTGCCTGAGCCATTATGCAGTAAGTTTACTTGCTACCAGCAGGGAGAGATGCAAGAGGTTTGAAACTGGCTTGAAGCCCAGTATCAGATTATAAGTGGTCATATTCAAACACATTAACTTCTCTGAACTTGTTTCTCAAGCCCTAGAGTTGGAAAGAATTGAATCTGAAGCAGCTCCTGAGAAAAAGAAATCCGAGAAGACAGAGAAAGAGGGAAAATCTGTAGAACAGAGTTCCAGTAGTCCTACTGGAAAGAGGAAGAACTATGGGGGACACAGGAGAGGTGGCAAGAAGTCTAGTAGGGGAAGATATTCAGATGTAAATCTCCCTATCCGGTCGCCAGAGTACTGCAGGTTCCTACCCTCCCCGCCAATGTGAAACTTGTGGAAGAAATCATGGTGGGATATGTTATAAGGCTATTGGAGCCTGTTATAACTGTGGAGGCACAGGACATTTTGCCAAGGACTGCACCAGTAGTCGTAGAGTTAGACCACCTCCTACTACTGCAGAAGGGTCAGTTCAGAGCCCTATCACCAGAAGCTCACAACCACCTAGCAGAGGTAGAGGCAGGGGTAGAGGTAGCCCAGCAGGCAGCCAAGGCACAGTGAAACATTCAGAGCAAGACAGTGCTCCAGTCAGAGTCTATGCAATGAGACAAAGGGAAGAGGCCAAGACATCTAATGTTGTGGCTGGTACCTTCTCAACTTTTAATCAGAATGTGTTTGTGTTATTTGATACGGGTTCTACCCATTTTTATGTGAGTGCTAGCATCATTGATTGCATTGTTGTTCCATGCACAAAAATGGACTTTGAGGTGCTAGTAACAAGTCCACTAGGACAGGAAGTCAGGGTTAATAGAATGTATAGAGATTGTCCTTTGGTGATCCAAGGACACACTTTTCTGTCTGATTTCATTGAAATGCCCTTCAGAGATTATGATAGCATCTTGGGCATGGATTAGTTAGCTAGGCATCATGCCATGATTGACTGTAGGCTGAAGACAGTCACTTTTAGTCTCCCTCAGTACAGTGATGTGGTAATACATGGGGAGAGGCAATTATTGCCATCAAACATCATTTCGGCTGCACTAGCCAGAAAAATGATCAGAAATGGGTGTGAAGCCTACTTGGCACATGTGGTAGACACCCAAGTGGGGAGTCCAGCATTGAAGGACATCCCTACAGTACATAACTTTCCAGATGTGTTTCCTGATGAATTACCAGGATTACCTCCGGAAAGAGAGGTGCAGTTTGAAATTAATGTTATGCCTGGTGTGGATCCAATCTCCATAACGCCATACAGAATGGCACCAGCAGAGTTGAAGGAGTTAAAGATACAGTTGCAAGAATTTCTTGAAAAGGGCTTCATTCGCCCTAGTATGTCACCTTGGGGAGCACCAGTGTTGTTTGTTAAGAAGAAGGATGGTACTCTCCGCTTATGTATAGATTACCGGCAGTTGAATAAGGTGACAATAAAGAACAGATATCCATTGCCTCGCATTGATGATCTGTTTGAGCAGTTGAAGGGTGCAGCTATATTCTCCAAAATTGATTTGCGATCTGGTTATTATTAGTTGAAGGTGCAAGAGCAGAGTATTCCAAAAACTGCTTTCAGAACTCGGTATAGCCACTATGAGTTTCTAGTAATGCCATTCGGGTTAACAAATGCTCCAGCTGCTTTTATGGATCTGATGAACACTATCTTCAGACCATATCTTGACCAATTTGTGGTGGTGTTTATTGATGACATTTTGATATACTCGAGGAATGCAGAGGAGCATGATAGACATCTACGGATTGTACTGCAGACTTTAAGGGAGAAATAGCTATACGCCAAATTGTCGAAGTGTGAATTTTGGCTGAAAGAAATCTCCTTTTTAGGACATGTTGTGTCAGCTGAAGGGATCAAAGTAGATTCCAGCAAGGTAGAAGCTATCCTTAATTGGAAACCGCCCAGGAACATCACAGAAATTCGCAGTTTTCTAGGTTTAGCTGGATATTACCGTCGGTTTGTGAAAGGATTTTCTATGTTATCTTCTCCACTGACCAAGCTGCTTCGGAAAGATGTAAAATTTCAGTGGACAGATAAATGCCAGCAGAGTTTTGATGAGTTGAAGAGGTGTTTGACTGAAGCTCCAGTCCTCACTTTACCTACTCCGGGTAAAGAATACATAGTTTATAGTGATGCTTCTCACAATGGGTTAGGCTGTGTACTGATGCAAGATCGGAATGTTATTGCTTATGCATCACACCAGCTGAAACCGCATGAGAGGAACTACCCAACACATGATCTGGAGCTAGCAGCTATTGTTTTTGCTCTAAATATATGGAGACACTATTTGTATGGGGAGAAATGCTACATTTACACAGATCACAAGAGCTTGAAGTACTTAGGCACCCGAAAGAATTGAATTTGAGGCAGAAGAGATGGTTAGATCTAATTAAAGACTATGATTGTTTAATAGACTATCAGCCGGGGAAAGCAAATGTAGTGGCTGACGCCTTAAGTCGCAAGACTATGGCAAGTCTCAAAGTTTCACCTTTGTCCATGGTATATGAATTGAAAGCACAGTATGCCAGTTTAGAGATTGATGATGAGGGATAGACAGTAGTTGCATGGCATGTACAGCCAGTGTTGATTGATCATATTAGAATGGCTGCTCAGAGTGATGATAAATATCAGAAGCTACTGAAAGAAGTCCAGCAGGGCAAGAAACCTGAATTTTCTGTGAGAGATGATGGTTTATTGCTACATCAGGGCAGAATGTGTATTCCTAGTGATGCGAAATTGAGACAGATCATTATGAAGGAAGCACATGAGTCTCCATTTGCTATGCACCCTGGTGGAACTAAAATGTACAGAAGGCTAAAAGAGCATTACTGGTGGATGGGTATGAAGAGGGATATAGCTGAGTTTGTTTCCAAATGCCTAACTTGTCAGCAAGTAAAGGCAGAACATCAAGTTCCAGCTGGTTTGTTACATCCTTTGTCAGTACCAGAGTGGAAATGGGAACGGATAACTATGGATTTTATTACAGGACTTCCAAGGACACAGAGTAGTCATGATGCAGTATGGGTTATAGTTGACAGATTGAACAAGTCTGCTCACTTTTTGCCAGATCGGATGGACTATAGCCTGGAAAGATTGGCCAGATTGTACAAATATGAGATTGTAAAATTGCATGGAGTGCCAGTATTAATTGTGTCTGACAGAGATCCTAGGTTCACTTCTAGATTCTAGGGTAGTCTTCAGAGAGCCCTAGGAACTAGATTGAACTTCAGCACAACATTCCACCCATGCATGCATGGCCACCCGAGAGGGTTATTCAGATATTGGAGGATATGCTACGGGCTTGTGTGATTGAGTTTTAAGGTAGTTGGGATACACACTTGCCTTTGATTGAGTTTGCTTATAACAACAGCTATCAATCAAGCATTGGAATGCCTCCATATGAAGCTTTGTATGGAAGAAAGTGCAGAACTCCCTTATGTTGGGATGAAGTAGGTGAAAGGAAGATGATTGGGCCAGAAATTGTTCAGCTGACAGAGGAAAAGATCAGATTGATCAGAGATAGACTCAAGGCTGCATCAGACCGTCAGAAGTCCTATGTTGATCTGAAGAGAAGAGATATTGAGTATGCAGTGGGTGATAAAGTATTCCTCAAAGTTTCTCCTTGGAAGAGAATTGTGAGATTTGGCAGAAAGGGGAACCTGAGTCCTCGTTTTATCGGACCATATGAGGTTCTGGAAAGAGTGGGTCCTTTGGCATATCGGTTGGCATTACCTCCAGCGTTAGCAAGGATACACAATGTCTTCCATGTGTCCATGTTAAGGAGGTACAGATCTGACCCATCTCATGTACTATCAGTTGAAAAGATTGAGTTAAATCCAGACCTCTCATATGAGGAAGAACCCATAAAAATTCTGGCTTATGAGGTGAAGCAGCTGAGGAACAAATAGATACACCTGGTTAAAGTGTTGTGGAACCATCATTCAGGCCAGGAAGCTACTTGGGAATGTGAAGAGGATATAAGGAGACAGCACCCACAGCTGTTCAGAGACTAATCCCAGGTAAAATTTCGAGACAAAATTTATTAAAGGGGGGGAGAATTGTAACACCCCTATGTTCGGTAGTGCGTTCTACTGTTCCGGTGACCAGTGTTGTCCGGACAGCTAGGATGCCTAGAACTACACTTCGATATGAGTGAGGAGACATAAAATAATGAAATGCAAGAAAAGAAAATACAAGAAAAACAAAGGAAAAATAATAGCAAAGAAATGTAACCAAGTTAAGCGAGCCGAGAACCCTAGCGATGGGTGACCGCACCGAGAAGTCACTACGTGGACCGTTGACTAGCCCTGGACCGCGGGGAACCCTGGAAAATATTTTTAGAATTAAATAGACCTCTATTGAATTATAAATACCATAAGAAATATTAAATAAAAATTAAATAATTAGTGCAAAGAAAAGTGAGAAATCGAAAAACGGACAAAACCCGGTGTTACCGAAAAATCGGGAATGCAACCCGAACAGGGGCATTGTGGTCATTTGACATCCCGAATTGTCTTTTGACCTAAATGTCCATTCAAAATAAATAATATTATACTTGGAAAATATAATGAAAAATTAATTTAGGGGTACCTAATATAAATAGCAAAAATGGAGTTCAAATTAGGTAATTAACATATTTAAACATATAAAATAATTGATTTTATGTAAGTGGAGCACTATGGGGATTAAATAAATATTATGTGGGACACTTAAGAGCTAAAATGGGCAGAATATTTCATCTTCTTCAACCATTCAAAAGGGCAGCCGAAACCAAGAATGGAGTTCCTCCATGGATGCATGGGTTGAAGCTTCATGCAAGCTTGATCTAAGCCACTTTCCATGCACCTTCCTTCATTAAAGTTAATCCTCACACCATGGGCAGTAGATAGGCAACAAGAAAACCAAGTTTTGGAGAGGTTTTGAAGAATTTCCAAAGTGGTAAGTTTGCATTTTTGGGTTATTGCTTCGTTAAGTTTGTAAGGATGTTATGGATGTTTGATTTATGAAGAAATTTTTGAAGTTTGATGTTGAATGGGAATATGTACTTTTGGCAGCCATGGAAACACCTTGAAGGCAGTTTATTTGTGCTTGTAAATGGTGAATTAAATGATTGATTAAATGTATATTGTGTAGGAAATTGTTTGGGTAATGTACACTTAGTATATGTAAATGTAAAATGAAATTTAAAGCTTGGAAAGTAATGGAATTTAAGTGTACCATTGTGGCAGTTTGCTAACTCTTGAGGAATGCTGGAATTCATGCTTGGTTTATGGAATAATGATGTTAAAATGTGTTGGTTGTTATGGAAGTTTGAGTGTATGTATGGTGGTGTGAAGTGGGACATGTAAATGAGCATGAATTGGTGATTGAATTGTTGTAAATTGAGTTGGACAAATTCTGCACTTGTTGGTGCACATTGAATGTAATTGCAAGCTGCCAAAATGACCTATAATATGTTATAAATTATGTTTAGGTTGTGGTACAACCAGAATTGGTTTGAATGTTAAGTTTGGTGAGTGTTAAAAGTGATGCTTGATGTGTATGCAAGAATTTCAATAAGGCAGTTTGTGTTTTAGGCCTATAACTTTAAGTGTGTGGCTCCAATTGGTATGAGACCAATTGGAGGTGAAACTAGGCACAAAATGTGCCAACTTTCATGAAGGGAGCATACCAAAATTCTGCTTGCAAGGTAGCTTGAAAAATGACCAAATCCGGATTAAGTGCAATTGAGGCTTGAAAACTGACCATTTGGGTAGCAGTTAATGTTTAGGCCATAACTCACTCAAAATAGGTCCAATTGACCTGAAATTTTAACAATGAATAGTTAAGACCCATATCTACAAGTCTTATGAAGACACCAAAGCCCAGAAATGACCATAAGCAAGTCAAACAGCTTTCACAAATTCGGGTCCAAAAACTGGCCGAACCTAAAATGACCTAAAATGACCTAAAGTGATCAATTTTGGTGCAATTTGACCAGCAATAGTAAAATGACCATAACTTGGTCTACATAACTCAGAATGACCTGAAATTTTGTCCCGCGTTCCATAAGACATAGATCTACAAGTTTGTAGTTTAGACCGAAACCCAAAAACTGAGGGAACTAGGTCGTCCAGCTAGGTCAAACTAGTATCCCGGAATCCAGCAAATTGCAAGAAAATGCAGTATACATGGAAATGAATTGGTAACATGTACCAACCCTAAAAGACTATTGAATGTAACCTATTAGTAACATTAAAACCTAGTTTACTAGTAGGCATCGAGAGTCGATATATTAGGTTGACTAAGCAAATAATAGAATTCAATAAATTAATTATCAAGCATTATCATTAGAGACAGTTTAATTAAGTACTAAAACACTTCAAATTGTGTTTCTCAGTTAGCAAAGACTCAGGGAAAGGAAAGGAAACACTGAGTCAAGGCCAGGAGACAGTTATCAGAGGTTTGTGCACAACAACTATTTCTTTTGAATTTTTCAATTGAAATGAATTATGACTATTTGTACATTATTGTTTTAAATTGTGGAAGTGTGTTTGAATGAATATTTATTGCTTGAAAAGCATTGTAAATGGTTTGAAACTATGAAAAATTGTTTGAATGATATTGATGGATACTTATTGATTGAAAAGCATTGGAAATGGTTTGAAACCACAGCTATCATGTATATTGATTGTATTCCTCGCTAGCTTGTCTAGTGGGACGAATTGAATTCCCTCTCTGGCTGAAGTGTTGAGGTGTGTGCCTGTTAAGGACGAATATAATGAGTACTCATATTTTTGCTAGCTAGCTATGTTATTCCTCATTAGTCATCGACTTTTGGGACGAATTGAACTTTGGAACATGATTAAGCTGTGTGTGATTTATTGATTTGTATTATGAGATTGTGAAATGGAGTTAAATCCTTATTGACATTTACTATCTTTTGAACTATGTTTTGATCTCTGAGATTTATTGTGATATTGTGTTAAATTCCTTCTGACACTCATTGTCTTGAATTTAACTATGATTTTACATATCCATCATTTAAATGATTTATGAATTGTGATTTAAAGTTGTATTTGGTTAATGTTGTGCACCACTGAGACATTGTCTCAGCGATAGCTTTTTATTGCTGTCGCAGGTAGACAGACAGACAGGGCAGCAGACTAGGCTGCTAGTACATCCAGCGAGAGATTTTCGGGTATAACGTGTATACCACATTTTGCATTTTGTACTGTAATGTATGTTCACTGTATGTACATATTGTTTTTGGTTTTGAGCAGTTGTAAATTAAAATTGTACATTGAAGTTGTAAAGTAAATTATGAGTTATTTTGACTTGTAAAAATTGTATTATATTTCTTGTATCTCAGTCTTTGAAAAATCACTGTGGATTTGAGTTGAGAAATATGTTGTGTTGAGAAAAATGTTGGAGTTGAGATTTGGAAATATATTGAAGTGCTTTTTACAGGTTTTCTGAACAACTGTTTTATCCAAAATACAGATGGCACTCTGCCAAAATTTTTACAGAAATTACTAATAGTCCAAATGAGTTAGCTGTTTCACTTCAATTCACAACAGTTTTTAACACCTGTAAATAGTGCTCACCACAGTAAAAGAAGTAAGAAAAGTTTTTAAAATCCCTTGTAGTGTATTTAATGGGTTATGAGTAGACGGAGTTGGTAATTCATTAGGTATACTACGGGATCATGTTATGCCTTACAGAGGGGTAGGGTGTGACAGGTAGTGGATGTAATAACCCAGTTAGTACTTGATGCTCTGCCTTTACTTGATGCTCTGCCTTTACTTGCTGACAAGTTAGGCATTTGGAAACAAACTCCGCCACATCTCTTTTCATACCCATCCACTAGTAATGCTCCTTTAGCCCTCTATATATTTTTGTACCATCAGGGTGCATGGCAAAAGAAGACTCATGTGCTTCCTTTAAAATGATCTACCTCAAATCAACATCATTAGAAACACACATTCTTCCCTGGTGTAGCAGTAAACCATCATCTCTGATTGAGAATTATGGTTTCTTGCCCTGCCGAACTTCTTCCAACAGCTTCTGATACCTTTCATCATTCTGAGCAGCCATTCTGATCTGATCAATCAACACTGGCTGTACATGCCATGCAACTGCTGTCTGCCCCTCATCATTAATCTCTAAACTGGCATATAATGATCTCAACTCATGTACCAAAGACAAAGGAGTAACCCATAGACTTGCCATAGTCTTGCGACTTAGGGCATCAGCTACAACATTAGCTTTCCCTGGCTGATAGTCTATCAGACAATCATAGTCTTTAATTAACTCTAACCATCTTCTCTGTCTCAAATTCAACTCTTTCTGGGTGCCCAAATACTTTAAACTCTTATGATCTGTGTAGATGTAACACTTCTCCCCATACAAATAATGTCTCCAAATCTTAAGAGCAAACACAATAGCTGCAAGCTCCAAATCATGTGTTGGATAATTCCTCTCATGCGGTTTTAGCTGGCGTGATGCATAGGCAATAACATTTCGATCTTGCATCAACACACAACCTAACCCATTGTGAGAAGCATCGCTGTAAATTGTATATTCTTTACCCGGTGTAGGTAAAGTCAGGACTGGAGCCTCAGTCAAACATCTTTTCAATTCATCAAAACTTTGCTGGCATTTGTCCGTCCACTGAAATTTCACATCCTTTCTAAGTAGCTTGGTCAATGGAGATGCCAACATGGAGAATCCCTTCACAAATCGACGGTAGTATCCATTAACCCTAAAATCTGCGAATCTCTGTGACATTTCTGGGTGGCTTCCAATTAAGGATAGCTTTAATCTTGCTAGGATCTACCTTAATACCCTCTGCTGATACTATGTGCCCCAAAAAGGATATCTCCTTCAGCCAAAATTCACATTTCGACAGTTTGGCGTATAGCTGTTTCTCCCTCAAAGTCTGCAGTACCATCCACAGATGTCTATCATGCTCTTTTGCATTCCTCGAATAGACCAATATATCATCTATAAATACCACAACAAACTAGTCGAAGTATGGTCTGAAGATAGTGTTCATTAGATCCATAAAAGCAGCCGGAGCATTAGTTAACCCGAATGGCATGACCAAGAACTCATAATGGCCATAGCGGGTTCGAAAGGCAGTTTTAGAAATACTCTGCTCTTGTACTCTCAGCTGATAATAACCTGATCTCAGGTCAATTTTGGAGAACACAGCTGCACCCCTCAACTAATCAAACAAGTCATCAATATGGGGCAATGGATATCTGTTCTTTATTGTCACCTTATTCAACTGCCGATAGTCAATGCATAACTGGAGAGTGCCATCCTTCTTCTTTACAAACAACACCGGTGCTCTCCAAGGTGACACACTAGGGCGGATGAAGCCCTTGTCAAGCAACTCTTGCAACTATACTTTCAATTCTTTTAGTTCTGCTGGTGCCATTATGTATGGCGTTATGGAGATTGGGTCCACACCAGGCATAACATCAATTTCAAACTGCACTTCTCTTTCTGGAGGTAATCCTGGCAATTCATCAGGAAACACATCCAGAAAGTCACATACAGTAGGAATGTCCCTCAGTGCTGGACTCCCCACTTGGGTGTCTATCACATGTGCCAAGTACGCCTCACACCCTTTCCTAATCATTTTTCTGGCCAGTGCAGCTAAAATGATGTTTGAAGACAATAATTGCCTCTCCCCATGTATTACTACATCACCATACTGAGGGAGACCAAAAGTGATTGTCTTCAGTTTACAGTCAATCATGGCGTGATGCCTGGCTAACCAATCCATGCCCAAGATAATGTCATAATCTCTAAAGGGCATTTCAATTAAATCAGATAGAAAAGTGTGTCCTTGGATCACTAAAGGACAGTCCCTATATAGCCTATTTACCCTGACCTCCTGGCCTAATGGACTAGTTACTAGCACATCATAGTCCATTGGTACACACTGAATAGCAGTAAAACACATCACACTAGCACTAACATACGAATGTGTGGAGCCAGGATCAAATAACACATGTACATCTTGGTCAAGGATGGAAAAATTACCAGCTACAACGTCTGATGTTTCAGCCTCCTCCCTTTGACGCATGGTATACACTCTGACTGGTGCGCCACTGGGTATTGGCTGGTTAACAGTGCTTTGACTTCCAAGAGTGTTACCAGGACCCCTACCTCTGCCTCTACCTCTACCAGCTGGCTGTGATCCTCTTGGTGCAGAGACTTGGGCTGATCCTTCAGATGTAGTAGAAGGTCCAGACCGGCGCAGACTAGTGCAATCCTTAGCGAAATGTCTGCTCCCTCCACAGTTAAAACATGCACCAGTGGCCTTGAAACACACCCCACCGTGTGTTCTACCACAAGTTTCACACTGTTGTACTGATAGAGCTCCTCGGGGTGCCTGCTGGGTCTGCTGACCAGACTGGGGTGGTCTTTGGCCAGAGAATCTGCCTCTGCCAGATCTACGGGAACTGGATCCCCCAAACTGTTTCCTCTTCCCATAACCACTTTCAGATACTTGTCCAGTAATCTTTTCAGTCTTCTCTTTCTCTTATATACCCTTCTTCATTGCCCCTTCTGATTCTATCCTTTCTAGTTCCAGGGCCTGTGAGATCAACTCAGCGAAATTTTGATGTCGGAAACCCACAACTTGCATTCTCAGATTCGGCCTTAACCCGGACTCAAACCTCTTACATCTATCTCTGGGGGTGGAGACTAAGCTTCCAGCATAGTGGCTTAGCCTTGAAAAGTCTCTCTCATACTCTGCTATGGTTCTGTCTCCTTGTTTCAAACACAAGAATTCTTATAATTTCATATCTACATACACATCAGAAACCCATTTCTGCCTGAATTCTCTCAGGAAGTCTGTCCATGTCAGCACAGGTGGCTCAACTAGGCTGTGGGGGATGGTCTTCCACCATTCAAATGCATCCCCTTGCAACAAAGAAACAGAATATTCAAATTTTAATTCTTCGGTGCACTGCAGCTTTCTAAAAACTCATTCCATTCTTTCCAACCACTGTTCTACCTCCAGTGGATCCACAGTGCCCTTGAACTCAGTGGCCCCAAATTTCATCAATTTTTCATATTGTCGAGCTGAGGGCTGTGGTTGTGCTACAGGTACTTGCATCTGAGTTTGGGGTGCCATTTGCTAGAAAAACACAGCCATCTACTGTACAAACTAAGCAGGGAACTACGATGCTAGAGTAGGAGCTGGAGTAGCTGACCCACTCACGTTCTGGAGTGCTAGGGCTTCCCCTTGAACCTCAGCCTCAACAGACTGTTCCACAAAATGATCTCCTTCTTCCATTTCGTTTTCCCAAAATATCTACTTCCTGAGATCAAACACAAGGAGGTTAACCTCCGTTAGTGCATATTCATGATGTAAATATGTCATATGTATCAATTAAAGACACTTGAGCAGTTGTACTTATCAAAGAAATGTTCACATAAATAGTCAAAATTCATTGGAAAACCATGTTCTGATACCACTAAAACATGTCACACCTTATCCCTCTGTAAGGCATAACATGATCCCGTAGAATACTTAATAAACTACCGAACTTCACCTACCGATAACTCATTAAGTACCCTACAAGGGATTTTAAAATAATTTTCGTACATTTTGGAAGTGGTAAGCATTTTGGTAGGAATTAAAAACTATTTATTCAAAGTTTAAATACTAGTAAAAATTTTTGTCCATTTTAATTTTGCCGCAAATTTTATAAAAATTTTGACAGAGTTCCATTTGTATTTAGAGAAAACGGTTCTTCAAATACCTAAAAAAAAGCACTTCCAATAATTTTTTCAACTCCCAACCTTCAATTAATCTCAAATCAACTCAATTCAATTCACTTCAAAATAATTCCACAATCCAAATCAAAATTTATCATCTCAAAATATTTAGTAACTTCATTCACAAGGCATAAAGTATGAAATTCACAAGTACAAATATTAATTTACAGAAGGAAATCCAAAAATAATATTATTACAATTTATTTTACAACTGGTCAACTTTACATTGATACATAAAGCGTTATAATATTTACATCAAAATTAACTACAAGGGTATAAAATAATACCCGTACAAAAGACCAGTGTAGTCTTCAATTCAATAGCAGCTCACTCTGCTGCTTTTTCCTTGCTCTTATCTGCGACAGCAAAATAAGCTATCGTTGAGTATAAAAATACTCAGTGGTGCACAATAAAAATTTAAAATACAATACATAAACATAATAACACAATTTAGTCATAATAATTTTAAAAAAAACAGCATTGCCAATTCATACACAACTTAAGCCATGACACAAAATTTCCGATCAATGCCGTGTTGTACACCACGACAAAGCAATCTACAACCTCACTAATCGAAATCAATGAGGGAGGTGGCTAGCTAGCTAATGAGTACTCATCCGATCTACAACCTCAACTGGTAAACTAGAGAGGGAGGAAAATAATCGATCTCACCCCATAAATGGAGGAGGAATAATAAGGTACTGTCATGCTAAGTGTGAATTAAAAATCAATTTCAAACATTTTATTCAAATGATTCATGAGAAATCCAATAAATTTCCAAAGTCATAATTTCATTCACAAGATGGCAACACAATTCATAATTAACTTCAAATTTTCATAAATCACACTAAATCAATATTTCAATGAGAAAAGGTTCAAATAAGGTTTATTGTGCACAAACCTGACGTGAGTCGCCTCTAGGCCTTGACTCAGTCTCTCAGAGCTTCCAAGTCTTTTTCAGCTGAAACACACAGTTTAACAGTGTTTCATTTTCATAACTTAGCATAAATCCAAAAATAAATTTAACTTCACTTTTACCTAGCTCTAACGTGCTAAATTCGACGTTCTCGAAGTTTTTGTGTTTTGGGTTACTATTCACTATAATTGTTGACTTTCTAAGGCTTAATAGATATGGGAATTCCAACTTCACCCACATACCACATTTTGGTCACCAAACTTGTTGGTTTTGGTCATTTTCTCAACACTTAAGTCTTTTGGGCAAAATTGTCAAATTTTCAGTTTTGGCGTCCCTAGTTGCACTGTTCCATTGGTCATTCTACTGTTAGAATTTGGCAAACCTTTCTTCATAGAAAATGTTCCCTATTATCTTAATTTTATTCTCATTTTTTAATCACTCCAATTGGAGTTTTGTAGCTCAAGTTATGGCCTTTTGAACCATGGCTGCCGGATTGGACACAACCCAGATTTTCTGGGCAACTTTGGTGCTGGCAATTTTGGGTCACCAACTTGAGGTGGCTAAATGGCTTGGCTGCTGGCAGAATTTGGGCTTGTATTCTTCATGAAAGTTTTAGGTCTATATCTCATATAACCTCTGGTAAAATTTCAGGTCATTTTGACCTGCCTAGCTCGAGTTATGACCAAATGAACAAATACTGTTTATTTGGTCAGTTTGTACAAGGACAGACTGAGATTTTCCAAATTGAGTCAATTTGTTCACTAGGTTTTGGTCACTTTTTGGGCATGGTTCCTGAATGAAAATTGTGTCATTTAGTGTCTATTTTCATCTCCAATTGGTCCCATACCAATTGGACTTGTAAAATTTCATTTTTGGTCCTTCAAAGTTGACTTGGTCATGCTGCCATCAGCATGACCACACTCCCTCCAAATTTAACTTTAATTCCAACCATTCCAACACAACTTATTTGGTCACAAATGATCATTTTTCACTTCACAATAGGTCAAAGATATCATTTACTCATTTCTCACATTTTTGGTCCATAAACCCTAAGTCCCAAAACCCTAACTTACTAAATTATTGCATTTAGCTAATTTCAAAGCTCTCAACTATAATCATTCAACTAATGGAGGTCCATAAACTCATTCAAATCCATCAAACCATGCAAATCATACTCCCCTTCAAGCTGGATGAAATTTCAGTTTGGTCCTCCCCACATATTTTTATTTCATTTCTTTAGTTTTTAAGCTCATTTCAATAACTAAATATGCATTTAAAGTAGAAAATTGAAAGTTAGCATAATAACCTTTCTTAGAACTTTAAATCTTTATCTTTTGTTCTTCTTTCCTCTTTCAATCTTCTTCTTAAGTTGAGATAACAAGCTCTAGTAAGGTTTTTATGGAAGTTATTAAGGTTGAGTGAAGAAATTTAAGCTTGAGTGCAAGCTTTAATGGTGGACCATTCATGGAGATGAGAGGGAAAGAGTGAGGCGGCAACAATGGGAAGAAGGAGAGCTTTTAGTTTTTCTTTTCTTTTCTTTTCTTTATGTAATTTTTCCTATGGAAGACCCAAAAAAAATCAATTTAATTAATTTATTAATTATAACATTTATGGCATCATGCATGATGTCATGCATGACGTCATCTCCCTACACCTTTTTCATTTTCTCTTTTTTTTTTCTATTAGTTCTTTAATTTAATTCTCGATTTCAAAATTTTCTTTTCTCCGATTTTATTTGACAGTTAGGTCAAGAGTCAGCTCTCGGGGTCAATTGACCAAATTGCCCCTCGCCGGTTCATCCCGGTTTGCAATTAATTCAATATTTCTTTCGGCTCCCTGACCTAATTATTTGACTGACTTAACAGTTCTTTTTCATGATTTTCTCTTTTCCACTGTGTTCATAAGGGTCCTAATGACCGCAGCGTCACATTTTACAGTTTGAAATTTGAGTTTAAAATGACTTCGCAGTCCTTCCCGAGAAGGTCACCTATCGCTGTTACTCTCAGCTCATTTAACTTCTTATATTCTGTTTTTCTTATTTATACTTAACTAATTGAACATTACTAATTATTTGTATTTATGGCTTCTCTAGTTGTCTTAAGTGTGGTTCTAATCTCCTTAATTGTCCAGACCGACATCGGTCACCGGAACAGTGAAATATACCAAGCTATACAAATAGGGGTGTTACAGGCTGGGGCATCTCCTCTAACTTTAACTGCCATAGACTGTTTTGCAGAATTATCCCCCTCTTCCATTGTAACTCATAGGGATTTCTACTTCCTAAATAACCAACACAAGAAATTCTACCCATAAGTCCATTTTAAGGATGTAAATGTACTATATGTATCAATCTATAACATTTGAGCAGTTATACTTTCAAGAAATATTTCAAATTTACAATTCAAAACATTCATTAAAACTTGCTCTAATAGCACTAAAACATGTCACACCTTATTCTTCCAAAAGATATGACATGATCTCATAATATGCTTAATGAATTGCCAAGCTCTGTCTACTGATAATCCATTAAACATACTATAAGGGATTTTGAATGAATTCAAATCTATTTTTAAGCTAACTTGATGATAAAAAGGTTTGAGAAAGTGCTATGAAAATTAATCAAGGAAAAATAAGCATTTTTTTTTTTAGAAAATTTTGGGGAAAACTGGCGTGGTAAGGGCTGAAAATTTAATAAATCAAAAATTTAAAACCTGTTGACAACAACCTGTAACAATATATATTTTACAAGTACTCATCAAATCAACATTTATCAAGTTGCCTTTTTCATTCACAATCAAAGGAACAATTGATTTCAAAATTACATTCATTCAATGTCACAAAATAATAATATAATATTTTTGTACAACTGCTCAAACGAGTCTTACATACATATAGGCATAATTATATCAAAATTACAATTCACAAGGGTACACCTAGAATATACCCGCTGATTAAAACAATTCTAACTTCTAGTAAGCTCACTCAGTAGCCTTCTCTTTTCCTTTACCTATGATAGCATGAAAACAACTATCGCTGAGTATATAACCTAATGGCACATAACTATTAATTTAAAATCCCATTAAAAACAGAATTTATCAATTTATAAAAAAATATTTGAAATGTTAAACTTTTCATGAATCATAAAACCTTAATAACATTTTCCAAGTATCAACAAATCATTTATTATAAACATTAAAAAATCATTAGTGTTGCCAACATCATACAGTTTAATTCATGACACAAAATTTAACGATCAAAGCCGTGTTGTGCATCACGACAAAGCTATCTCAACCTCACTAACCTTTATTAATGAGGGAGGGCTAGCTAGCAAATATGAGTATTCATCTGATCTCTACCTCAACTGGTATGCCAGAGAGAGAAGTAATATAATCAATCTCAACCTCACTAGCCATTACTAATGAGGGAAGCAAAAAAGTTTGTCATGCCAACTATGATTTCAAAATAATTTAAATAATTTCCACTCAAATACCCAAACGTTTCAAATCATCATAATTCAACACATAGGGTTGGCAGCAAAACGATTTCTTAAACACTTTTAAAACACATTCGTTCCAGCCACCCCCTTGCTATAATAACATCAATGGTTAACATCCGCATTTCCAACACAATAATAAACTCATTTCAACATTCAAATATTCTCAAAATAATATAAAAATTTCAGGAAACTCAAATTTGATTTATAAAAAGTTTATTCATTCATTTGAAATTTAAAACACAAGAAAATCAAGTTGTGCACAAACATTTCTTAAAATTCCTTTCTTTAATTTCATTTTCCCCTTCACTTCAAGTATTCTTCTCCACTGAAAATACACAATTTAAAAGCTTTAATACGCATTCTAATGTCTCTAGTAACAAATCAAATAAATCCCTAGTAAAATTCATAAACTAACTACATATTCCAACCTTTCTAGATTCAGGTAGCATTTGCACCTGACTTTAAAACTTAATTTTAACCTAGTTTCAGTTTTAATTTATTAAAGTGATCTTCATAAAAATTATTCCTCTATGTTTTATTTTTAATTATCATTGTGAATCACTTAATTTGGAGGTTTAGATCATCAGTTATGGTCAAAATACTAGGTCTGCTCTTGGGTATGTTACCCTGCGATTCTCAAGTTTTCTAGATCTTCACCTAAACTTGTATTCCATATTCCAGCACTTTATGCTCCAAATTACTATCAGATCTCTGAAACAAAGTTTTAAGCCTTTGTCTTAAGTTTTCAAATCATTTTGTAGCACCTCAATTGGCGATGTACAAAGAAATTTATGCTCTGTTAACCACACAGAGGTTACAGGACAAAATTGCTCAGTTGCAAGAAATTTTCAGTTCTAATATTTTGAATTTCTCTAACATTTTAACCATTTTGCACTTACATATGGGTCTAGGTCAAAACATGAAAGTTTTAGTTTTTTGTATTATGGTTATTTTGGATTTGGAATCATCTAATTTGCATTTATGTAGCTTTAGTTATGGTCATTTGACTAAAACTATTCAGGTGGCAATTTCTCAGGTTTCCAGGTCAGTTCTAGAATCCAGTCAGGTTTCTAGTCCTACTTTGTTTAGCTAATTTGGATACGTTACAACCATAATTTAGTATTATAGTCTCCACATGAATTGTTCCCCTGTGTCTCAGGATTACACGAGTTCAAGATTCACTCAATTTGGAGTTTTGTAGAGTGAGTTATGCTTAATTAAGTAAGCACTATTCATTTAGTCAATTTTCCAAGTTTCAGGTTTTCATTGCCGAATGCTAGCCCTAATTGAGGTACCTTCCAACCATTTTTAGGTCAAGTGTTCTGCATGAAAGTTTTAGCATTTTGTCTTAGCTTTCATCTCCCATTGGTTTCACATCAATTGGAGTTATGTAGCTCATGTTATGAGCTAATAACCCCACTAGACTCAAGCTATCTAGATTCAGCACTCAAGGTAGCACTTCAATTTACTTAATTTCTCCACTCCATCATGGTTTTTTCTCACTAATTACACATCCATTAGTCATATTATAACCATTTTAACACTAAACAAGCTTCAAACCACAAAAACCCCTAATTACAACAAAACCCTAACTAAATTGGTAGAAACTTTCAAAATCAAGAGAAGTTCTTAGTACCAACCTTGATTTCAAGTCCCTATCCACTTCAATCAACCTTCAATTCCTCAAACTTGATTTCCCCTTCTTGTTCTTCCCTAAACTAGATTTTCTCCTTTTGTAAACTTCAAATTTTTCCTTGAATTCTTGATGGCTTTCTTCAAATCAAGGTTGGATGGTAGGTTTTCTTTTGATTTGCCATGGAAAACATGGAAGAGTGTATGGTTTTTGAAGCTTACAATAAAGCATCAATGGAGGATTGATGGGAAGAGGGTGGACGACAATTTGGTAGAAAAAAAAAAAAAAGGAGAAGAATGTTAAGTTTTGTCTCTTCCATATGATATTTATATTATTTAATTTTTCATAATGGCAATTTTATAATTAGAAGGACATTGGTAATCATGAGGTTTGTCTAATAATTAAATTATCTTAATCTTAATTAATTAAGCTAATCCCACTTCATGAACTTAATTAATTTTATTTTTTTTTATCAATGTTGGACTTTTAGATTTCATAATATCTGATAAGTCCTTAGCATTTGTTTTGCATCTTAGGTTTTGATTTACTTGTTTGTGCTTATTTCCTTTTTTTTTCTTTGATTTATTAATTTCCAATAATTCCTTAATAAATCCTTAATTAAGGATTTTATAAGGTTCCACGCGAATTTGGAGTGGCAACTGAACTCACAGTCGCTTCCCGGATAAGTCACCCATCGCCGAGAACTTAAACTCATTTAATCGATTTATACTCCATTTCATTTATTTTTCCTCACCCTTACTTAATCTTTATTAAATTAAAACATGACTCCTCACTCTAATTTTAGTGTGGTTCCACACATTCTATTTGTTCGAACAGACATTAGTCACCGGAACAGTAAAATGTACGGAACTACCTAATATGAGGGTGTTACATCTCCATAATATTTGCTTTACTAGTCAACTATATAATCACATGAATAACATGAACTATATAAATTAATTTACAATCTAGATGTGTACCTTATTTGTAAAAATAAATTACTTCACAATTTGTTTAAATTGAGAGCCTCTAAAGATTAAGAACCACATCAAACTTGCACACATATAAATGCACACTCATTTGTTCTTTTGTTACCTCTACAAAAGGCTTGTAAGGCTCTTATATAAACTACTCAAAATGTGCTAATCTTTTGACCAAAAGATGCATCTCTTCATACATATAACTATTAACAAGAGTTATACCTTTTCATAAAGTTACATCTTTGAACCAATGTATGTGACTTTTGAATTTTGCCACCTTTTGACAATGTACATGACTTTTGGATCTTAAATCTACTAGATCCGAATTGACCTACATGAGTGACCTAGACCATATTTCCAACACTAATATTTGAAATTTAATAATGTTTAGATAAAAGAGTTAAAGTTTACTACGAGGTTTTCAAATTAACTCGATATGATCGAAATGGGTTTTGACTGGTATATTATTGAATAAATATTAAAAATAACAATAATATATTATTACAATCATTAATTTTATATATTTTATAAATAATTATTAAAATAGAGCTAATTAAATTTCATATGTACTTTTAAAAAGTAATTTAAAATTATATTTAAAGTTAATTTTATATTTTAAATAATAGTCATATATACAACAACATGCTTAAAACAAAAAATTTTCATAATAAATTTATTTATACCAAGAAAAATAAATTTTAGTATATTAAATTTTATGACACAATAAAGATAGAAAATTTCTAATATTTTATTATTAAAAGGACAAAAAAATAATTCAAATTAATACATTAGTAAAATAATTTACTGACATCATTAATTATTTTACAATTTAAAAAATAATATATCTTAAATTTTTGTAATTATCATGAGATTTTAATTATTAATTATTTTAAATTAATATAATTTTAATACTTTTTGTATAATAATTTAATAAACATAGCTTTTGCTAAAAAGAAGGAGCATTTATTCTAATAATTATTAGCGGGAATTGTTTTCATTTAATCTTATTATTAATAGTTGGAACAGTTGCATCTTTTGCCAATATGTGTAAATATCAATGAAAAGCAGACTAAGAACCCGAGGCTTAGATTAGTTGGCAACAAGTTAATATATGGGTACAATGGGTGTTAGGTTTGAATCCTATATCTGCATTCCTAAATTTGTTTTATTAACTTAATCAACTAGTTTAAAACCGACAGGCATGGCCGATTCACTAGTTATTCAGCCAGTTCAAAAGGGCTAATTCTGATTTATACAAAAAGAGGGTTTCATGTTTATGCTGGACTAGTTACTGATTTGATTTTCGATTAGTCTAGTTACAAAATCGTTATGGTTGTTACAACAATGGTTTAATATGATAATAAGTTATAATATACATATAGAAAGAGAATAATGGATGAAAAAATAATTTATAATAATTTAATAATATAATAATTAAAGAAAAAATTTAATTTATGATTAAAAATTAATATATTTTAAATAAAATATAAATATTTTAAAATTAAAAAATATAAATAAACTCTAAATTAATACATGAATTGCTTTATTTATTAATAACAAATTAAACGTTTGATAAATTAAAAATATAAAATAATTTTAATTAGAAATGAAGTACAATCATGGTAATTTGGTGTTATGAAAAATATTAAATTAATTGATTATTCAAAATTAATATTTTATAATAATGTTATATTTTATACAGAAAAATTAAATCGGAAATACAAATTACTTTCAAATGAATGTTAAAAAAAAAAAAAAACTAGTTTTTATTAAATATAAATTCCATTCAAGTTTAATATTTTTAATAATGTATATAAAATTCTATAAATTTTTCTTAAATATGAGAAAAAGCCTTTTTTTTAAAAATTTATTTTTGCAGCGATGGTAAGCGTGCCATTGTAAGCAGGTTTTTAGCTTTTCCTCCCATAAAAGAGGAAAATAAAGTTGTATTCTCTGTTTATATAGACGCTAATTTCTCACATGTCACTCACACTCTCAATCACTCTCTCTCTCTCTCTCTCTTTCTCTCTCTCTCTCTACATCTCCCTCTCCATGGACGATTCTAGCAATAGTAACAATGCCAACAGTAATATTAAGAGCGGTGGTGTTTTTGTAGGTGGGTTCATTGAGACAACCAAGGCAGACAAAGCAGTGTGGCTAATGAAATGCCCTGCATTGGTCTCTCGCTCTTTGAATAATCCATCTTCTGATGATCTCTCTCGCCCTGTTGCTAAAGTCATTCTCTCCATCGACCCTCTCAACTCTAGCGATGACAATTCTTCTCGTCAGGTTCACATCAATAGCAGATTGTCTTTTTGCTTCTTTTCCTCTTTGGTTGTTGCTTTATTTATAGGAATATGTGTACATAGAAAGTGTACGTGTTAAAACCTTTTTACAATGCGTGTCTTGTTTTATAGGTCTTTGATGGCTTTATAGCTGGGGCTATGATTTCCGATTTTGATCCTGTGATTTGCAGGTTTTTGGGTTCCTTTTATTTGATATTTGCCCTTTCTCTTCTGATTATGCGATATTCTAGAATTTCAGTTCTTAGTTTTTTTTTTTCTTTGCATTTTCATTTATTGGTCATAACAAAATAATATATTTTTCTTGGGTGTTTGCTTTTCTAGATGTGTGTTTTAAATTTTTACGGTGACCTTCCGTAAATCTTTTTAATAATATTGAAGCGTACATGAAATATGATTCAACAATTTAAGAACCATTTCCTCGTTTATGGTTTATAGTAGAAATATTTGTTGTTATATTTAATTGGACATGAATCCATATATTATTGATGTTATTTTTTTTGCGAACTTAGTTGATGATAAGAAGTGATTTTTATCCCTTTTTAACTACATTTGCAAAGGGGCTCGTAGAGAAGTTAAAGTTATTTTTTTTTTTATATCATAATTTATCACCTAAAAGCTTCCAAAAGGAGTTAGTTTTGTGATTTTCATTATCGTTATTCATTTTTGGCATTGATGGATTAGGGATTAAAGTTTTGTGAGATTGGAAAAGAAGTGCAACTTTATTTTTAGGTTTACAAAAGAGGTCGAGAAGGGACTGAAAATTGAGACCCTGCCCAAGTTAAGAGGTGGGTCTACCACCAGGCTAAGCTCGTGGTTGCAAAGCAGACCTTCTTTATCAGCCGCATGCAATTGTTTTTTCCCCATGGAATGAATATATATTGTGTTCTCCTTTGTTATTTTGGAATATCTATTATTTTGTTCTCCTCCATCTTACAAGTCACATGAATTATTGTCAGTTCACCATGGAATTGGCTGACAATGAATCTGGAAATGCACCCAAGTCTTACTCTATGGATATGTCTGAAGATTTCATTCCAATGTCTGTGTTTTCTGAGTCATCTCAAGGTAATTCATGCATTTCTTTATGGTGCTTTGCTTGACATTCACTTTGCATGAATAGAGTGAGGATTAAATTATTCACTTTACTTCTCTAGCTCTTTTCTTTTCTGTGTTATAGAAATGCATGTTTTGGTATAAATTTGGTTGTTATGGTAAAGGAAAAGAAGCAGTTCAAATAAGGGGGCTATGGTAAATGTTTATTTATTTATTTTTTATTTTTCAAAGAACAAGAAAATTAGGATGAATTTTTGTTTGACATTGCCTTTATGAGCTATAATTTAGACACAAATTAATATACACAAGTAGTTGATGGCAACATGTATGTTCTTTGACTATATCAATAGTGCCCATCAAGAATTTGCTATTGAACTTGTGTTAAAATTACTAACATTGTAAACAGTTCACGAATGTTCCTTAGTTATGCTTCTGGATTTATTATGCATTTTAGATGAGAACTTATTTTCTATTTTCTTTTTCTTCATTTTGTCCATTTATTTTCTCATATGTGAGTTACTTCTTCTTTGAACTCTTCTATCTGTGCTTCATACAGGTGACCTGGAATATTGTTTGTTAAATTTTTTAGATCTCAAAATATGTTGCTTTTAAGACATTTAAAATTCACCCTAGGAAATTATACTAAAGTAGGTAAATACCTTCATCTTGCAGGAAAGATTTCTGTGGAAGGAAAAATATTATTTAAATTTGACATGAGGCCCCATAATGAAAACCTTGAGAATTATGCAAAAATCTGCCGTGAAAGGACAAAGAAGTATATGACAAAGGGGAGGCAAATACAGGTAGTCTTTTTCGCTAAGCATCTGTCTTCGTAACTTGTATGCATAACGTAATCTCTTATGCCCTTATTTGATTTTCATTTCAGATCATTGACAATGACAATGGAAGTCATATGAGGCCCATGCCATTGATGATTACATCTGGATCCAGTGTACATATGGCTAACTTCCATTTGCACACAATTTGCATTGATGAAATAATGTTGTTGCTCTTTTTTTCTTCCGTTTGTGGAGGCACTTTCTATGAGAATATATTTACTATATTGACACTGAAACTTTTTACTATGAGATAGTTGATTTTTTGCAATAGGAAAAGAAGAAACCACCTGCTAAGGCAACGGATACAAAAAGAACAAGAAGAGACCGTGGAGAGATGGAAGATATCATGTTTAAGCTCTTTGAAAGACAATCAAATTGGACATTAAGACAATTAATCCAAGAGACAGACCAACCTGAAGTATGTAATTTTAACCAATTGGTAAATTTATTTATTTTTTGATTTATTATCTTTAATATGCTGAGACATGTCATGTCCAAAATTTTCAAGCCACATTATCTTTATAGATTTGGGATTCCCTTTGCCGTAAGTGAATACCACGCCATAGAGATTTGGCATGCACACTACCTAATCTAACTCTAAGTTAGGCCTTCTAGACATTCCAAAATATTTTGGCTTGACATTTGATATGGTTTTACAATTATCCTGTAGTAGTCTTGCATTTTTCTTCGGCCCTCGGCCATGGTCTTTTTTTTTTTTAAACATTTTTCTACAGTTTATTTAAAGAAACATGGGTTATCAATACCTCTAATACAAGTTGTAAGGCTTTAATTAATAATTATTCCATTGTTTGTTTGGAGTGAAAGATTTCCAATTTTGTCTATAATGCCAAGTAATTCAACCCGCACCTATCCTTTTAGCCAATGGTCTTGACTTGTGGATAGCTTAATGAAATTGTATATTATTTGTGTTGTGAAAAAAATACCCACAACAAATCCACTATCAAAAGAAAAATAATTATATAATCACTAATTATTTTTGTTACCCTCAAAATCAGTAAAACAAAACTCACAAAATTTGACACAGCTCTCTACATTGTAAGATCTCTATCATATAATGCCCAATCATCTACTCATATATATAGACGACTACAATAGTCCTTTTAAGACTACCAATAATTTTTACCTCCAAATAAAATGGAATTAGTTATCAACACTTCTACAAAAGTCAATTTTATTTTGGGTACATCCTTGTATTTTTTATTGTCGAAGTTGCCTCTTGCTTTCTTCCAATCAATGTGCTTCCTTCCAGCTTGTAGAGATTTTCTACATTAATCTTCTCATCTTTCACGATCACGAGAGTGCCTTGACTAAAATTCATGTAGCTTGATCTTTACTCTTCTAACACCTTCAACCTCTATTTTATTCCCATTGGCTAGCTTCACTTTCTCTTCTTTCTTTTCTTTAGTCATATCAAACCACTTTTTCTTTGAGTAAATATAGAATGAGCAGTAGAATCCATTAACCACTCATCTTGTAATGGATCTTTTGCCTTTTTCTTATCATCTTATTTACATTGAAGCATTCACCATCAACACCTTCATCAATTATAATTGTAGCAATTTTTTTTCCCTTTTCGTGACTCTTTTTAAAGTTGTTTAAACTATACAAGGTCTTTTTCTATCTTCATGTATTAAATGTCGCCTTTCTCTAGCATTATCTATCTTTAAGGTCTATTGGTGGTCTTGAGTTTGATCTACTATTCCTTCTCTAATTGTTTTCAAGTGGATTACTTCTATCATAACTATGACCAGCAGCAAAAACTTCACCTTTACTGGTATTATCTCTCTTCTTGAACTTGTCATCATCCAAGAGAACGGTGGTAACTTCCTCCACCTTCAAAGTCTCTTTCTCAACTATTAGGGCTATCACCAAGCTTTTATAAGATGGTGGGAGAAAAGTAATAAGCTAGAAGGCTTTATCTTCATCTTCAACCCTTACATCAACACTAGCCAATTGAGTAATTAATTTATTAAATTTATTTAGGTAATCTCTCACATCATTGCCTTCCTCCATTATGAGTTGTTACAACTCCTTTAAGTATAAGTGACTTGTGAGCGACTTAGACATGCATAGGCTCTTCAATTTCTTTCACAAAACAAATGGCGATGCCTTCTCCAAAACATTGTATTGCACATCAGGGGGCTAATCAATATAATCGTTCTCACTATCATCATCATCTTTCATGATCATTGCTTATTTCTCGTTCAAAGTTTTGATTAACCCTTATTGTATAAGGACATCCTTTATGGTTCTTTGTCATAAACTAAAATTAATTTTCCCATTGAATTGCTCAACCTCAAATTTTTTGTTCACTATCTTGAACCACAACACTAATACCATTTAATTTTAAAAAATCACTCACACAAAATTAAAAAACATAAATTTAATGTGGTTCGACATAAACATACTCCACTAACAAATTCACTAACAAAAGAAAAATAATTATAAAATCAATAATTATTTTTTTGACCCTCAAAATCACTTAAACAAAACTCATGGAATTCGGCGTATCTCTCCACTTCATGAGCTCTCTACCATATAATGGCTAATCAACTATTCATATATATAGGTCCCTAAAAAGCTAGTTCTTTTATGACTATTTATTAAACTTAATAATTTAAATTTTATTAAACTTCATATTTTATGTAATCTCTTAATTCTAATTTAACTTAGACTTTAACAATCTTCAGAATTTTATGAATTTCAAACGTGAAAAGCTATAAAATTCATTTGTATGCATAATCTATTTTTGGGCATGAATTTTGAATTTCAATTTGAGTTTTGCAACAAGCTTTATATGGTTTCCTAAAGCCTCTACCATGGGCATTTCTGTTGTGAATGGAAAATTTTGAGTAGCTAAACTCTGGGGCCTATGCTGCCCATAAAACTATTGTTCCTTTTATTTTTTCTATTCTTTCTTGTTAAATAGACTATGTTACCATCCTCATTATCTCCATTTTCTCTTGATCTTGCCTCTCTGCAGCAATTTTTGAAAGATATCCTTAAGGAACTCTGTGTTTACAACAACAAAGGAACAAATCAAGGGTCATACCAATTGAAGCCAGAATACAAGAGGACATGTGAGGAACTGGGTTCTAAATGAGTTTTAGAATGTTGTTTAGTACTAATAAACAATGCTTCATTATTCTTTTTAAAAAAAATTAAGATTTATTCTGCAATCCAAGAGGGAAGGCCATGAATGAAACAATAAGCTTTTTTATTTTTATTTTTTTTTCTTTTACTTTATAATCTCCAATTCTCATAGGAGTCGCACTTGGTGTTGGTTTTGTCTACTTTTTATGGACTCAAACTACATATCAAGGGTGAAAATTCAACCCAATTGTAACACTCCTCACCCGTCTATAGTGTAGCCGAGCAAGGTGTGTCACACGGAGTGCTGGAGCACCTGATCTTATCTAATTTCATTACAGTTCTTGATTTATTTATTCAAAAACTTTATCTAAGGTTTAGGCTATTTTTACTTTTATCAAAATCTAACTAATTTAGAAATTTCAAAAATTTTAACGACAATCCGGCAGAGTACCGGCTGTAATTTGGACTAACAGTTCTTCTGAACCTGCCAAAAACAATTTCAATACATACTTAAATTCATAACTCAGATTATCTTAAAGCATTCTCAACAGTTTCTCAAACTCAGATTCACTCAATTATAATGTATAGATTAGGAAACATGCTTAAAATGAGCCCTATCTACATGCATTGCTAAGGAGGTGATAACCTTGAACTCTTGTGACACTTATGTAGATCTGGACTCCAAAAATCTCAGTCAATTGTCTATTGGTTTTACCTTCAGTACATGCACGAGGAAACAATTCCATCGCGCTAAATATTTCTGCTTAGTGGTGTAATAGTATAACGAGAAATAATATATACAAATAAAGAAAGAAATAAATCATAATTCGGATACTCATGAATCAATTTAATTTGGTATGGTATTTCTAGTATCAACTATCTTATATACTAGTTTGTTCGTCTTAGACGTGCTTAGTTTATAACCTTTCAGTAAATATACTTAGTATACAAATTATTCTAACTATATTATATTTTAAATCTCTATGATTCTGCAAATTGTATTTTTATTATGTTTCTATTGCTAATATCTTTTACTCATTTCATTCAATACTTAATTTAATTGTACTGAAATTTCATTATACTTAACTGTCTGAATTGAATAATGTTTTAATTGACTGCCCGTGTAGCCTATAAACTGACCAGACTAGATAAACAGATATACTAGCACTGGGTGCCTAGTACCTTTAGCCGTCACACCATTAGTCACAAAGTATCTCCTAGTGTGCAAACAATGTGGCTAAAAAGCTATATAATCAATCAAACATTAAGCTGAGTATAATAACACAATCCATATAGCCATAGGCTATTAAAATCATAATATAGCACAATAAGCCAGAAAACACAGTACGACGTAAAGCCATTTACAGAACAACTGTCAGAATTCTATTGGCATGCCAACCTATCCAAACTAGTCAACTAGGCAAACTAGGGCATATTACAAGATTAAATATTTATTTTTAGAGTTTACTGATCATTATACAATTCACTGATCAATGAAAATGTTGACCTTTTTATACATCATGCATAAGTTGATTCTAGTATCAATATGTCACAATTCGCATTTAAATATGCTGCCATTGTAGTGCAATTTACAATTCTCACAAGTTGGCATTTATTGCCAAATTATTTCTAGGCTTTATTGCATATTATTGTCAATTTTTCAGTTTTAGTGTACTAGATTGATCTAGCTAAATGTTCTGCTTCCATTGGTTTTAGCTTCTGGTCAAAGAAGAAAATTTGTAGCTCTATGTCTTATTGAACTTTTGGCATAGATTTCAGGTCATTCTGAGTTGTATAGACCAAGATATGGTCAATTTACTAAAGCTGGACAAATTGCATCTTTAGTGTAAAATTTGGTCAATTTTAGGTCAAATTCAGTTCTGGCAGTAATGCTCCTTTAGCCCCCTATACATTTTTGTGCCACCAGGGTGCATGGCAAAAGGAGACTCATGTGCTTCCTTCAAAATGATCTTCCTCAATTCAACATCATTGGGAACACATATTCTGCTCTAGTGTAGCAGTAAACTGTCATCTCTGATTGAGAATTCTGGTTTCTTGCCCTGTCGGACTTCTTCCATCAACTTCTGATACTTCTGATCATTCTGAGCAGCCATTCTAATCTGATCAATCAACACTGGCTGTACATGCCATGCAACTGCTGTCTGCCCATCATCATTAATCTCTAAGCTGGCATGTAATGATCTCAACTCATGTACTAAAGACAAAGGAGTAACTCATAGACTTGCCATAGTCTTGCGACTTAGGGCGTCAGCCACAACATTAGCTTTCCCTGGCTGATAGTCTATCAGACAATCATAGTCTTTTATCAACTCTAACCATCTCCTCTGTCTCAGATTCAGCTCTTTCTGGGTGCCCAAATACTTTAAACTCTTATGATCTGTATAGATGTAACACTTTTCCCCATACAAATAGTGCCTCCAGATCTTAAGAGCAAACACAATAGCTGCAAGCTCCAAATCATGTGTTGGATAATTCCTCTCATGCGGTTTCAGCTGGCGTGATGCATAGGCAATGACATTTCGATCTTGCATCAATACACAGCCTAACCTATTGTGAGAAGCATCGCTGTAAACTGTATATTCTTTACCCGGTGTGGGTAAAGTCAGGACTGGAGCCTCTATCAAACATCTCTTCAATTCATCAAAACTCTGTTGGCATTTATCTGTCCACTGAAATTTTACATCTTTTCTAAGCAGCTTGGTCAATGGAGATGCCAACATGGAGAATCCCTTCACAAATCTACGGTAGTATCCAGCTAAACCCAGAAAACTGCGAATCTCTGTGACATTTCTGGGTGGCCTCCAATTAAGGACAGCTTCAATCTTACTTGGATCTACCTTAATGCCCTCTTCTGATACTACATGCCCCAAAAAGGATGTGACACCCCGTACCCGTGTACAGTATACCCGAGTAAGTAATGCCACACGGTGTACCGGCACACTCTAATATACCTTAATTAATTTTCATCATAACTTTGAATATAACTTGTAAAATATAACTCATTTAAGTCATTTATTGAAATCATAATTTATTTGAGGTTCCGAAAATTTTAAAGAAAATCCGGCAGAGTACCGGCTAAAAATGGAGAAAATAGTTCTTCGGAACCTGTGAAAAACACTTCCAATAAACAAATTCATTCATTCTCAACTCCAATATCATCACAAAACTCAATATCAAGATCTCAACATTTCAATTTCAATTCTCATTCATACATCACATGTGATGATCACATATAAATCACAAATAAACATTTACTTTTCCATTCATAAATACAATTTTTATAATTTACATAAACATCAATATACATTACACAAGTTTAATTTCATATGAGAAAATCAAAATTTAGTTACAAAATGTCAAAATGACACCTAGTGTCCTACCAATGCACTGCAGAAGTTGAGGTGACACGGACATCGAGCGTAATCTGCAGATAGACTCACCCAGTCTGCGGTCTACTGGGCTCACGATCTATATCTCCAGTACCTACGCGTGGCAAAAGCAACGCGCTAAGCAATAATGCTTAGTGGTGCAATAATAAAATAAAAGAAAATGGCAAGAAAACAAATATGTAGTGAATGTGTATGATTCATTTGTTTAGTATGGGTATATACATTAATTCATTAACTTTGTTCACTTTCATTCATTTGGTTGCCCAAGTAACCTACACTAGACGATCGGATCGATAACGGGTAAATCGCATTGGGTACCTAGTACCTCGGGCCGTCACACCATCGGTCACATATGCATCTCCCGATGTGCAACAGAATAGCTAATAAGCTATAATAACATCAGGCATAAGGCCAAGTCAATACAAAGTCAGAATGGCTAAAAGCCATGAAATCACGGAATGGCATATTGCCATGTGCAGTACTGCTAACTGAACCCTATTGGCATGCCAAACTATCCAAACCAATCTTGTTAGGTATACTAGGGCATTCGATACTTTAAAATTCTTCAATCTTTCAATTTCAAGTTTCGGTGTTACTATTCACCTCTATGGTCAACTAAAATGTTGACTTTTAGGTAGAAATTAGGTACATTGGTTTTGGCACTCCCAACATACCACATTTTGCTTTTAAAACTTGTTGGAATTGGTCACCATTACCATTTCTAACTTAAAACCAAGAGGGTAGAAAATTTCAGTTTTTGAAGCATATGTTTACTGTTCCATTAAACACTGTTGTAGTTGGAATTTGAAGAAATGACAAACATGA
The DNA here is from genome assembly GCF_030052815.1 of Hevea brasiliensis. Lineage (NCBI taxonomy): Eukaryota > Viridiplantae > Streptophyta > Magnoliopsida > Malpighiales > Euphorbiaceae > Hevea > Hevea brasiliensis. The sequence goes on along the minus strand of NC_079496.1, from coordinate 72,200,979 downwards.
AAGTTGTTCCTTATTTTGTCTAGTTGAATTTCCTTTTTTGAATCACTCCATTTGGAGTTTTGTAGCTCCAGATATGGCTCAAAAACAACAGCTGGCCGGATTCCCATTCTGTAGAAATTACCACATCTACAGTAACATGAACAGTGACTGTGATTGCATTTTTGAATTGGTTCTGGTCATAATTTGGGGTATGTTCCTTCATGAAAGTTGTTTGTCCATGTCTTAAATTTTTTCTGTAAAAATTTCAGGTCAATTGACCAAATCTACAGTGAGTTATGGCCTAATGAACAGTTACTGTTCATTTGGTCATTTCTGCAGGTGCTGTTGCAGGGTGTCCGGATTGGGGCCAACTTTTGGTCCTCTTGCTTTGGTCTTTTGGGCATGGTTTCTTCAGAAAAAATGTGCCATTATAAGCCTAGTTTCATGTCCAATTGGCCAAACACCAATTGGACCAACACAGCCAAAGTTATGGCTGTGTAATTGGACTGAAATCTCAGTCACCATTACTGCTGTCCCTAGGCAGCATAGTCATTCTCTTTGCCAAGCTATTTTTCAGTCCATATTACGGTCAACTTACCTAAAATGGTCACTAATTGACCATTAAAATGTTCTCTAACAATTTCATAATCCAAGTCAATTTTTCACTTCTCAAAACCCTAATGTCCAATTCAAATTACACATAAACCTTAATTAGCATACTAGTTCAACATCCATGCATATTCATACCTTAAACATCATTTCTAGCCACTCTAAATTCATTAAAACAATCAAACTCATCCTTCCTTAGGGCTTCCGAAAATTGAAGATACTCTAACATATATGATTTGCTTCAAATTCTTACAATTTCTTAACTTAAAATGATGCTCTAGCAAGGATTAAAGGAGTGAGAGTGAAAGTATAGCACTAACCTTGAATAGGGCAGATTTTTCCCAACTCAAAACTTCACTTTCATTCACTTTCTAGGCTGCCAAAAGGTTGTTTAAGGTGTGGGATAAAATTTTAATGAAGAGATGTTAGGGTTTTGTGGTGAAACAAAGGGAGAAATAAAGCTTGAGTTGCAAAATCAATGGAGGTTTGGCTAGCTTGGATTTCGGCTGGTTTGGGAGGAAGAAGAAGACAGCTGCATTTTTGTTTATTTTGGTCTTCATTTAGTCTATTTTATTGGTTATTTAAATGATAGTTTAAAGGTGATTGGTGGTGGCTTTTTAATGACATCACCTTAGGTCATAATTAAGCCTTTTTCTTCATTTTCTTTTCTTTTCTTCACTATTTATTTTCAATTTAATTTCTAGTAATGTTTATTCATATTTTATGTCATATTAATTATTTACTTAACTGGACAAGTCGGCCAAAAATCACCTCTGAAGGCGAAATGACCAAAATGCCATCCGTTTGGCTTAACGGGTCAAAATTGTCTGTACCGATTGAAAAATTTTTCTAGGTATTTTCTTGGCATTCTAATGCCATGGGAACCTCAATGACCCTTCTCTGGAGTTCCAAAAATTATTTTATAATTTTTCCCCCGGGTCTAGGGCTCCTCGTTGCGAGAACCGCAACTTTCCTCTGGTTTACCCATCGCTTGGGCACCGGCTCGTTTAACTTGGTTGTATTTTATTTCTAAAATTTTTACTAAATTTTTCTTATTAATATTTGAGTTAATTATGGTTCCTGACTTTAGTTTAAATATTTTTCCAGACATTCTAGCTGTCCTGACCATTAATCGTCACCGAGCAATGGGATGTACGGAGTGGTTACCGGGAGGGTGTTACAACTCTTCCCCTCTAATTTAAATTTCGTCCTCGAAATTTACCTGATGCAAACAGTTGAGGGAACTTTTGCCTCATCGTCTCTTCACTTTCCCAAGTTGCCTCCTCGGTGTTGTGGTGCCTCCAAAGCACTTTCACCAGTGGAATCTGCTTGTTCCTCAACTCTTTTACTTCCCGAGCCAGGATCCATAGAGGTTCTTCTTCATATGTCAAATCCGGTTGTATTTCAATTTCTTCTCTGGAGATGACATGTGAAGGGTCTGAGCGGTATCTTCTAAGCATGGATACGTGAAACACATTGTGGATTTTGTCCAGCTCTGGTGGTAAAGCTAGCCTGTAGGCTACTGGTCCCACACGTTCAATGACTTCATATGGGCCAATAAACCTAGGGCTCAACTTACCTTTTCTTCCAAACCTCAATACCTTCTTCCACGGTGACACCTTGAGGAACACTTTGTCCCCAACCACATATTCTATTTCTTTTCTCTTCAGGTCGGCATAAGATTTCTGTCTATCTGAGGCAACCTTCAAGTTGGCTTTGATTAGTGTCACTTTCTCCTCAGTCTGTTTCACCAGGTCTGGCCCTACCAATTTGTCTTCGCCCAATTCAGTCCAGCACACTGGAGTTCTACTTTTTCTCCCATATAATGCTTCATACGGGGCCATTTGGATGCTAGCTTGATAGCTATTGTTGTATGCAAATTATGCCAGTGGGAGGTATCTATCCCAACTTCCCTCAAACTCAATGACACAACTCCTCAGCATATCCTCAAGGACCTGACATATATTTTACATTATTATTATCATTTTAATTCAACATTTGTATCAATTTCATTAGTTTCAATTGTTTACCTGGATTACTCTTTCTGATTGCCCATCCGTCTGAGGATGGAAGGCTGTGCTGAAGTGGAGTTGTGTACCCAAGGATTCATGCAACTTCTTCCAAAATCTCAATGTAAACCTTGGGTCTCGATCAGATATGATGGAAAGTGGAATTCCATGCAGTCTAACTATCTCACTGATATACAATTCTGCTAACTTCTCCAGTGAGTAGTCACCCTAATCGGCAGAAAGTGTGTCGACTTCATCAATCATCCACTATCACCCATGTCGCATCATGTTTCTTCCGGTGAGAGGTAGACCACTTACAAAATCCATGGTGACCCGATCCCATTTCCATTCGTATGTGTATAGGTCAGAGCAAACCTGATGGAACTTGATGTTCTGCCTTGACTTGCTGACATGTCAAGCATTTAGTCACGTAGTCAGCTATGTTCTTCTTCATACCAGGCCACCAATACTGAAGCTTCAAATCATGATACATCTTTGTACTTCCTGGGTGCATAGCATATACACTGGTGTGTGCCTCTTTTAGAATACTGGCCTTCAATTCCCCATCATCTTGTACACACAGTCTTCCTTTATAATACAGACACCCATCTGCCTTCACCTCATAGTCAGTTGCTTTTCCCTCTGAGATTTTGCTCACAATGGCCATTAACTTTCCATCTGCCTTTTGCCCATCTAAAATCTGCTAGTGTGTTTGGTCTCACTTGCAACTCAGCCAAAATAGCTCCATCTCGAATCAAAGTTAGACGGGCATTCAATGATCTCAAAGCTGTGATTGATTTTCTGCTCAAAGCATCAGCAACTACATTTGCCTTCCCAGGATGGTAGTCAATTACAGTCATAATCCTTCAGAACTCAATCCATCGCCTGCTTCAAGGTTGAGCTCCTTCAGGTTGGCAAGTATTTTAGGCTTTTGTGGTCCGTAAATGTAGCACTTTTCACCATACAAGTAATGCCTCCATATCTTCAAGGCGAAGATAATTGCTGCAAGCTCTAGATCATGGGTAGGGTAATTCTGCTCATGTGGCCTTAGTCACTGGAAGCATAAGCGACCACCTTCACCTCTTGCATCGATACACACCCTAACCCATTATGAGAAGCATCACTATAGACCACGAAGTCCTTTCCTGACACTGGCTGTGTTAACACTGGTGCCTCTGTCAACATAGCCTTCAACTTCTCAAACTGGTGCGACACTTGTCATTCGGTCAAATCGACATTCTTGTGTAACAACTTGGTCATTGGAGCAATATTAAAGAAAATCCTTCACAAATCTTCTCAGAATACCCAAATAGCCCCAAGAAGCTTCGACTTCGCTTGTATTCTGGGAGGCTTCCATTCCATCACTGCTTCTATTTTCTTAGGATCCACCCTAATCCCATTAGCTGACACTATGTGTCCAAGGAATGCAATCTCATTCAGCCAAAAGTCACACTTGGACAACTTAGCATACAGCTTCTTCTGTCTCAGGGTTTGCAAAACAATCTTCAAATTCTCATCATGTTCTTCACTGGTCTTGGAATACACCAGAATATCATCAATAAAGACCACTATGAACCGATCTAAGTATGGATGGAAGATACGGTTCATAAGGTCCATAAATGCCACTGGTGCATTTGTTAGGCCAAAGGGCATCACCAGAAACTCATAATGCCCGTACCGGGTCCTGAATGCAGTCTTTGGCACATCTGCATCCTTCACACTCAACTGATGATACCTTGATCTGAGATCAATCTTAGAAAATACTCCTGCTCCCTTCAGCTGATCAAACAGATCATCAATTGTAGGCAACGGATATTTGTTCTTCACAGTCACTTTATTCAACTGCCGGTAATCAATACAAAGCCTCAAAGTCCCATCCTTCTTTTTCACAAACAGCACTGGAGCTCCCCATGGTGACACACTGGGGTGTATGAACCCCTTATCAAGCAACTCTTGCAACTGAGTTTTCAACTCCCTCAATTCAGTGGGTGCCATCCTATAAGGAGCAATGGAAATGGGTGCTGTTCCCGGCAGTGTCTCAATAGCAAACTCGACTTCCCTTTCTTGTGGCAAACCAGGCAACTCTTCAGGAAATACCTCTGGGAAGTCTCTCACTGTGGGTATACCACTCAGGTTTGGCTTAGCCTGCCTAGTATCCACCACATGTGCTAGGTAGGCTTCACAGCCTTTTCTCATCATTCGTCTTGCAACTGTGGCTGAGATAACATTGGATAAGAAATCTGTCCTTTCACCCACAACAGTGATCTCATTACCCTCAGAAGTTTTCAAAGAAATTCTCTTCAATTTGCAATCAACTATTGCTTGATGACGTGACAACCAATCCATTCCCAAAATCACGTCAAACTCGTGGAAGGGCAACTCAATCAGGTCTGCCAAGAATTCATACCCCTGAATCCTTAACGGGCAACCCTTGTACACTTTGTTCACTACCACACTATGGCCCAATGGATTAGTGACCAGAATGTCTTGGTCACTCTCCCCTACTAGTATCCCCCTTTCTACGGGTAGGTTGATGCAGATATATGAATAAGTGGATCCTGGATCCACCAATGCATGCACAGGTGTAGTGTAGAGGGAGAACATACCCCTGATGACGTCCGGGGCATCTTGCTCCTCCTGAGCTCTCAAGGCATAATTTCTGGCAGGTGGTCTGTTATCTGGCCTCTCTGCTGGCTCTGATGCAGGCCTCTGTGATGGTCCCACTGCGTCAGATCTACCAAATTTTCTACCTCTCTGTGGTGCAGGAGCAGGTCTTTCCGTTTGTGTTGGAGCAGCTGTAGTAGTTCTACGTGGACAGTTCTTCAACTGATGCTCTGTTGACCCACATCTCAAGCAGGCACCAGTCACTCTCCAACACTCCCCCTTGTGCCATTTCAGACAGTGTGGACATGCAGAAGATGTTGGGGCTGGTCCCCTGAACCCCATCCTTGGAGAGCTGCCCACTGATTGTGTGGACTGACCTCTCCTAGGGGTGAACTGTGGCCTGGGCCCATGAGACTGACCCTGACCATGTGGCTGACCTGAACTCTGTGCAGGTGGACCTCTGAACTTCTTCCCAGGTGCAGGAGATGAGCTAGACTGACCCGGGCCCCTCTTCTGCTGTCTCTCCCTTCTGGTCTGCTCACTTATTCTTACTTTTTCAACCCTTATTGCAGCTTTCACTAACTTGCTAAATTCTGTGATTCCCAAGGCAGTGAGCTGAATCTTGATGCTGTCATTTAGTCCCTCTTCAAATCTCTTACATCTTTCAGCTTCATTAGGGACTATCTCCCTTCCGTAGCAGCTTAATCGAACAAATTCCTTCTCATATTCGGCCACTGATAGCTGTCTCTACCTCAGGTTAATAAACTCTCTTCTTCTCTCTTCCAGGTATACAGTACCCACATATTTCTTCTTGAACTCGGAGAGAAAGAAGTCCCAAGTTACAGCTTTTGGCTGCACTTCACTGGACACAGTGTCCCACCATTCGTACGCATCATCTTGCAACAGGGATATGGCAGCCTCTAGGTTTTGCTCTGGAGTGCAGTGGAGTTGTTTTAGAACTCTGCCCGTTCTGTTCAACCAATTCTCGGCTGCAATAGAGTCATCTTCTCTCTTCCCGAAGAAGTCCACTGCTCCAAACTTTCTTAGCCTTTCCAGGTGTGATTTCTGCTGTGGAGCTGGTGGTGGTGGTGGTGCTGGCATTACTCCAGCCATTTGTCTAAAAAAGTCGACCATTTGTTGGAACATGGCCTGTGGAGGCTGAGCAGGCTCTGCTTGAGTTGGTGGAGTAGGTTCTCCCCTACCCCCAGTCTCAGCTGCTGCAGGTGGAGCATGACTCTCCACTTCCTCCTCGACTGCTCTCTGAGATGAAAGATCTATATCCTATTCAAAATAAAAAAGACAAACAGATCTGCATTAGTGTCACCTCGACTCTTACAAATGCAATGCATGGTATGGACTCAATCTAGGCCCAGAAACGCCTAAACCATGCTCTGATACCACTAAATGTGACACCCCGTACCCGTGTACAATATACCCAAGTAAGTAATGCCACACGGTGTACCGGCACACTCTAATATACCTTAATTAATTTTCATCATAACTTTGAATATAACTTGTAAAATATAACTCATTTAAGTCATTTATTGAAATCATAATTTATTTGAGGTTCTGAAAATTTTAAAGAAAATCCGGCAGAGTACCCGCTAAAAATGGAGAAAACAGTTCTTTGGAACCTGTGAAAAACACTTCCAATAAACAAATTCATTCATTCTCAACTCCAATATCATCACAAAACTCAAAATCAAGATCTCAATATTTCAATTTCAATTCTCATTCATCCATCACATGTGATGATCACATATAAATCACAAATAAACATTTACTTTTCCATTCACAAATACAATTTTTATAATTTACATAAACATCAATATACATTACACAAGTTTAATTTCATATGAGAAAATCAAAATTTAGTTACAAAATGTCAAAATGACACCTAGTGTCCTACCAATGCACTGCAGAAGTTGAGGTGACACGGATACTGAGCAGAACTGCAGGATAGACTCACCCAGTCTGCGGTCTACTGGGCTCACGATCTGTATCTCCAGTACCTATGCGTGGCAAAAGCAACGCGCTAAGCAATAATGCTTAGTGGTGCAATAATAAAATAAAAGAAAATGGCAAGAAAACAAATATGTAGTGAATGTGTATGATTCATTTGTTTAGTATGGGTATATACATTAATTCATTAACTTTGTTCACTTTCATTCATTTGGTTGCCCAAGTAACCTACACTAGACGCATCGGATCGATAATGTAAATCGCGCTGGGTACCTAGTACCTCGGGCCACACACCATCGGTCACATATGCATCTCCGGTGTGTAACGCCTAATAAGCTGTAATAACATCAGGCACAAGGCCAAGTCTGAATACAAAGTCAGAATGGCTAAAAGCCATGAAATCATGGAATGGCATATTGCCATGTGCAGTACTGCTAACTGAACCCTATTGGCATGCCAAACTATCCAAACCAATCTTGTTAGGTATACTAGGGCATTCGATACTTTAAAATTCTTCAATCTTTGAATTTCAAGTTTCGGTGTTACTATTCACCTCTATGGTCAACTAAAATGTTGACTTTTAGGTAGAAATTAGGTACATTGGTTTTGGCACTCCCAACATACCACATTTTGCTTTTAAAACTTGTTGGAATTGGTCACCATTACCATTTCTAACTTAAAACCAAGAGGGCAGAAAATTTTAGTTTTTGAAGCATATGTTTACTGTTCCATTAAACACTGTTGCAGTGGGAATTTGAAGAAATGACAAACATGAAAGTTGTTCCTTATTTTGTCTAGTTGAATTTCCTTTTTTAAATCACTCCATTTGGAGTTTTTTAGCTCCAGATATAGCTCAAAAACCACAGCTAGCCGGATTCCCATTATGCAGAAATTACCACATCTACAGTAACATGAACAGTGACTGTGATTGCATTTTTGAATTGGTTCTGGTCATAATTTGGGGTAGGTTCCTTCATGAAAGTTGTTTGTCTATGTCTTAAATGCTTTCTGTAAAAATTTCAGGTCAATTGACCAAATCTACAGTGAGTTATGGTTACTGTTCATTTGGTCATTTCTGCAGGTGCTGTTGCAGGGTGTCCGGATTGGGGCCAACTTTTGGTCCTCTTGCTTTGGTCTTTTGGGCATGGTTTCTTCAGAAAAAATGTGCCATTATAAGCCTAGTTTCATGTCCAATTGGCCAAACACCAATTGGACCAACACAGCCAAAGTTATGGCTGTGTAATTGGGTGAAATCTCAATCACCATTCTTCTTGTCCTAGGCAGCATAGTCATTCTCTTTGCCAAGCTATTTTTCAGTCCATATTACGGTCAACTTACCTAAAATGGTCACTAATTGACCATTAAAATGTTCTCTAACAATTTCATAAGCCAAGTCAATTTTTCACTTCTCAAAACCCTAATGTCCAATTCAAATTACACATAAACCTTAATTAGCATACTAGTTCAACATCCATGCATATTCATACCTTAAACATCATTTCTAGCCACTCTAAATTCATTAAAACAATCAAACTCATCCTTCCTTAGGGCTGCTGAAAATTGAAGATACTCTAACATATATGATTTACTTCAAATTCTTACAATTTCTTAACTTAAAATGATGCTCTAGCAAGGATTAAAGGAGTGAGAGTGAAAGTATAGCACTAACCTTGAATAGGGCAGATTTTTCCCAACTCAAAACTTCACTTTCCTTCACTTTCTAGGCTGCCAAAAGGTTGTTTAAGGTGTGGGGTAAAATTTTAATGAAGAGAGGTTAGGGTTTTGTGGTGAAACAAAGGGAGAAATAAAGCTTGAGTTGCAAAATCAATGGAGGTTTGGCTAGCTTGGATTTCGGATGGTTTGGGAGGAAGAAGACAGCTGCATTTTTGTTTATTTTTGTCTTCATTTAGTCTATTTTATTGGTTATTTAAATGGTAGTTTAAAGGTGATTGGTAGTGGCTTTTTAATGACATCACCTTAGGTCATAATTAAGCCTTTTTCTTCAATTTCTTTTCTTTTCTTCACTACTCATTTCCAATTTAATTTCTAGTAATGTTTATTCATATTTTATGTCATATTAATTATTTACTTAACTGGACAAGTCGGCCAAAAATCACCTCTGAAGGCGAAATGACCAAAATGCCCTCCGTTTGGCTTAACGGGTCAAAATTGTCTGTACCGATTGAAAAATTTTTCTAGGTATTTTCTTGGCATTCTAATGCCATGGGAACCTCAATGGCCCTCTCTGGAGTTCCAAAAATTATTTTATAATTTTTCCCCAGGGTCTAGGGCTCTTCGTTGCGAGAACCGCAACTTCCCTCTGGTTTACCCATCGCTTGGGCACCGGCTCGTTTAACTTGGTTGTATTTTATTTCTAAAATTTTTACTAAATTTTTCTTATTAATATTTGAGTTAATTATGGTTCCTGACTTTAGTTTAAATATTTTTCGGGACATTCTAGCTATCCGGACAGACACTGGTCACCGTAACAGTAGGATGTACGGAGTGGTTACCGGGAGGGTGTTACAAAGGATATCTCCTTCAGCCAAAATTCACACTTCGACAATTTAGCATATAGCTGTTTCTCTCTCAAAGTCTGTAGTACAATCCGCAGATGTCTATCATGCTCTTCTGCATTCCTCGAATAGACCAATATATCATCTATGAATACCACAACAAACTGGTCGAGGTATGGTCTGAAGATAGTGTTCATCAGATCCATAAAAGCAGCCGGAGCATTAGTTAACCCAAATGGCATGACTAGGAATTCATAATGGCCATATCGGGTTCTGAAGGCAGTTTTAGGAATACTCTGCTCTTGTACTTTCAGCTGATAATAACCTGATCTCAGGTCAATTTTAGAAAACACAGCTGCACCCTTCAACTGATCAAACAAGTCATCAATACGGGGCAATGGATATCTGTTCTTTATTGTCACCTTATTCAACTACCAATAGTCAATGCATAACCGGAGAGTGCCATCTTTCTTCTTTACAAACAACACTGGCGCTCCCCAAGGTGACACACTAGGGCAGATAAAGCCCTTGTCAAGCAACTCTTGCAATTGTACTTTCAACTCTTTTAATTCTGCAGGTGCCATTCTATATGGTGTTATGGAGATTGGGTCCACACAAGGCATAACATCAATTTCAAACTGCACCTCTCTTTCTGGAGGTAATCCTGGCAATTCATCAGGAAATACATCCGAAAAGTCACATCTGATGAGGATGTCCTTGATCTTTGGACTCCCACTTGGATGTCTATTACATGTGCCAAGTATGCTTCACACCCCTTTACGATCATTCTTACGGCTAGTGCGATAAATGATGTTTGATGGCAGTAACTGCCTCTCCCCGTGTATTACCACATCACCGTATAAAGGGAGACCAAAAGTGATTGTCTTCAGTCTACAGTCAATCATCGCATGATGCCTGGCTAACCAATCCATGCCCAAGATGATATCATACTCTCTGAAGGGCATTTCAATCAAGTCTGACAGGAAATCATGTCCTTGGATCACCAAAGGACAGTCTCTATAAATTCTGTTGACCCAAACCTCTTGTCCTAACGGACTAATTACTAGCACTTCAAAATCCATTTGCACACATGGAACAGCAAGTGAACTAACTATGCTAGCACTAACATATGAATGGGTTGAACCCGGATCAAACAACACAAATACTTCTTGATCAGAGATAGAGAATGTACCAGCTACCACATCAGAAGTCTCAGCCTCTTCTTGCTGTCTCATTGTGTAGATTCTAGTTGAAGCACTTCCTTGTCCTGACTGACCAACTGTGCCCTGACTGCCTGAAGTAGTGCCTCTACCTCTACCTCTTCCTCTGCCAACTGACTGTGAACCTCTGAGAGTAGGACTCTGAATAGATCCCTCGGCAGTAATAGGAGCTGGACTATATCTCGGAGCACTAGTACAGTCTTTAGCTATATGGCCCTTGCCTCCATAGTTAAAGCAAGCTCTAGTGGCCCAGTAGCACTCCCCCCCATGAATCTTGCCATAAGTCTCACAGGGGCGAGCAGAATGTGATCCCCTGCTCGACTGTTGACCAGACCTAGGGGGTCTCTGTCCGGAAAATTTGCCCCTACCAAATCTTCCACCTCGACCCCTACTGGGTCCACTAAACTTCTTTCTCTTTCCAACGGTAGCACCATAACTCTGTTCAACTGATTTTTCCCCCTTGTCTTTTCGATTTCTCGACTTTTCTTTTTTCGATTTTTCTTTCACCGTTGCTTCTGATTCAATTCTCTCTAGTTCAAGTGCTTGAGACATAAGCTCTGAGAAGTTGCTGTGTCGAAATCCCACAACTTGCATCCTTATGCTGGGCTTCAAACCCGTCTCAAATCTCTTGCACCTTGCCTTGCTGGTAGTAAGGAGACTCCCCGCATAGTGACTCAGGCGGGAGAACTCCCTCTCATACTCTGCCACCGATCGGTTCCCTTGTTTCAGACTCAAAAATTCTTGCAATTTCTGGTCAACATATGCATCTGGGATGTATTTCTATCTGAATTCTCTGATGAAGTCATCCCAGGTCAACACTGGTGGTTCAGCAAAGCTGTGGGGGATGGTCTTCCACCAATCATATGCACCCCCTTGCAGTAGCGACACAGAGTACTCAAACTTCAGTTCATCTTGGCAATGTAGCTTCTTAAAAACTCTGTCCATTCTTTCAAGCCATTGCTCTGCCTCTAAAGGGTCCACTGTACCCTTAAATTCTGCAGCCCCATACTTCAATAACTTGTCATACTGTCTGGCTGGAGGCAATGGTTGTGCCATAGGTGTTTGTGGTGGAGCTTGAGCAGGCATACCTCCAGCTATTTGCTGAAACATCACAGCCATCTGCTGTACGAATTGTGCAGGGAACTGCGGCATTTGTGGGGCTGGTGCTGCTGACTCACTGACATTCGGTAAAGCTGGGGCTTCCCCTTGTGCCTCAGCTTCAACAGACTGCTCAACTGAGCGATCCCCTTCTTCCATTTCAGGTTGAAGTTAGGGTATCTCCTGAACAAGTAACACAAGGAGATTACCTCCATTAGTTCATATTTATAATGTAATGCACTATATGTATCAATTATGGACATTGAGCAGTTATACTTAACAAGGAAAAACACAAATTCACAAGTTAAAACATACTTCAAAAATTTGCTCTGATACCACTAAAACATGCCACACCTTACCCCTCTATAAGGCATAACATGATCCCGTAGAATACCTAATGAACTATCGAACTTCACCTACCGATAACTCATTAAGTACCCTACAAGGGATTTTAAAACAATTTTCTTATTTTTGACAAGTGGTGAGCATTTTCTAGTAAGTACTTAAAACATTTAGTTGAAATTAAAACTAGTTAATATTTTGGTCCATTTTAGTTTTCCGCAAATTCTATAAAAATTTTGACAGAGTTTCCTCTGTATTTTGAGAAAACCGTTCTTCAAATACCTGTAAAAAGCACTTCTAAAAATTTTCTCAACCACTACTTCAAATTTTACAATCAAACTCAATAAATTTCTCAAGTTCAAAATTCAATAACTCTCAGCATACTAGCAATACATTTCATTAGAGACAATACAATTTATATACATTCTAACAAAATTTACATCAAAAGAAATACAACTAAACTTTATTACAAACTTCATACAAATTTTTGTACAAGCTGCTCAAGACCCATTTTTTACATGTCCATACATTTATGTGCAATATATACATCAAAAGAAATATTTACAGTTGGGGTATAAATTATACCCGAAAACTTTAAGCTGATGTTCCTCACACTCGTGACTCGATCACGCTTCTTCTAGTCTCTCAGATCTGACAGCAATAGAAGCTATCGCTGAGTACTAGGACTCAGTGGTACACAACATACTAAAATAATCTTTATGCAAAAATAAAATCACATTTATTAAAAAATTTGACTAAACATGAGCATTAAACACAAAACATGAATTATGAGATTTTAATGCAAACCAAGTTCATTTCAAAGTATCAAAACACATTTCATAAAACCCACAGTTAGATCATGCCATTCGAAACAAATAGAATCTCAATAGCCAGAGGCTAAAGAGAACTCATATCACAAGGCTAGCTAGCACTTTGGATATCCATTCACATCCTCTTCTACTGGCACACCTCAACACTTCTCCAGAGAAGGAAATCAAAATTCGAAACTAATTACCCCCACTAGTCGTGCTAGTGAGGTGTTCAAATATATGGTCATGACACTGTGGTTTCAAAACTTATCTTAACAATTTGCTAAACATTGCTATTTCAAATATACACAATAACTTTCACAGTTTAATCAAAACATCATAAATAATGTCACAAATAAACTTTCAACAATTCCAAATCACAAGTAAAATACATATTTCATTCACTTTATCAATGAATTTTAAAGCATGAAGATGTTGTAACATAAAATTTATTTTAAGGGGGGGAGAATTGTAACACCCCTATGTTCGGTAATGCGTTCTACTGTTCCGGTGACCAGTGTTGTCCGGACAGCTAGGATGCCTAGAACTATACTTCAATATGAGTGAGGAGACATAAAATAATGAAATACAAGAAAAGAAAATACAAGAAAAAGAAAGGAAAAATAATAGCAAAGAAAAATAATCAAGTTAAGCGAGCCGAGAACCCTAGCGATGGGTGACCGCACCGGGAAGTCACGGCGTGGACCGTTGACTAGCCTTGGACAGCGGGGAACCCTGGAAAATATTTTTAGGACTTAAATAGACCCCTATTTAAGTATAAATACCATAAGAAATATTAAATGAAAATTAAATAATTAGTACAAAGAAAATTGAGAAATCGAAAAACGGACAAAACCCGGTGTTACCGAAAAATCGGGAATGCAACCCGAACAGGGGCATTGTGGTCATTTGACACCCCGAGTTGTCTTTTCACCTAAATGTCTATTAAAAATAAATGATATTAAACTTTGAAAATGCAATGAAAAATAAAAATATGGTACATAATATAAAAGTGGAAATAATGAGGCAAATTTTGCAAATTTGGTAACTTTAATTAAATAAGTAATTTCCTAAAGTTAGTGATCCACTAACTCACATTGTGGGACACCTTTATAATGCATTTGGACAGATTTAAACTTCATCTTCAACCTCATTTCAACACCAGCAGAAAATAACTCCCATTGAAGCTCCCATGGCCGCCCCATTTTCCACCATCATCTACCCATGATCCAACCATGGAAACCTCAAGCTTCCTTCACTAAAATTGCTCTACATCACTTGGGCAGTAGATAGGCAGCAAGAAGACCAAGTTTTGGAGAGATTTTGAAGAGTTTCCAAAGTGGTAAGTTTATGTTTTTGGTTAGTGCTTCATTAAAGTTAGTAAGGTGGTTATGGGTACTTGAATTTTGGAAAGAATTTTGAGGTTTGATGTTTAAAGGGGGAGTTGTATTTTTGGCAGCCATGGAAACTCCTTGAAGACAGTTTATTCTTGCTTGTAAATGGTAGATTAAAGAGTTGATTATGTGTTTATATGTGTAGAAATAAATTGGGTGATGTATACTAAGTATATTGTGAATGTGTATTTGAATTTGGAAGCTTGGAAATTAATGGAGTGTGATGGTGAATCGGCAGCTTGCATTGTGAACCAAAAAAATGTTATTTTATGGGTTGGTTTATGAAATCACATGGTTGAATTATGGTGCTTGCTATGGCAGATTGTATATGTGTACAAGGGTTTGAGTTTAGGCATGTAAATGAGCTTGTTATGTAGTTAAATTGTGTGTAAATTGAAGTTGGTAAATTCGGGACTATAATGTGCACATTGAATGTAATTGTAAGCTGCCAAAATGACCTATAATATGTTATAAATTATGTTTAGGTTGTGGTACAACCAGAATTGGTTTGAATGTTAAGTTTGGTGAGTGTTAAAAGTGATGCTTGATGTGTATGCAAGAATTTCAATAAGGCAGTTTGTGTTTTAGGCCTAGAACTTTAATTGTGTGGCTCCAATTGGTATGAGACCAATTGGAGGTGAAACTAGGCACAAAATGTGCCAACTTTCATGAAGAAAGCTTACCAAAATTCTGCTTGCAAGGTAGCTTGAAAAATGACCAAATCCGGATTAAGTGCAAATGAGGCCTGAAATTGACCATTTGGGCAGCAGTCAGTATTTAGGCCATACCTCACTCAAAACAGGTCCAATTGACCTGAAATTTTAACCATGAATAGTTAAGACCCATATCTACAAGTCTTATGAAGACACCAAAGCCCAGAAATGACCATAAGTAAGTCAAACAGCTTGCAGAAGTTCGGATCCAAAAATTGGCCGAACCTAAAATGACCTAAAGTGACCTAGAATGACCAATTTTGGTGCAATTTGATCAGCAATAGTAAAATGACCATAGCTTGGTCTACATAAGTCAGAATGACCTGAAATTTTGCCCCGCATTCCATAAGACATAGATCTACAAGTTTATAGTTTTGACCGAAAACCGAGGGAACTAGGTCGTCCGGCTAGGTCAAACTAATATCCCGGAATCCAGCAAATTGCAAGAAAATGCAGTATATATGGAAATGAACTTGGTAACATGTACCAACCCTAAAAGACTATCGAATGTGACATATTAGTAACGTTAAAACCTAAATTACCTAAAACGCATCGAGGGTCGATATATTAAGTTGATTAAGCAAATAATAGCATACAGTGAATTTTTTATGAAACATTATCGTTAGAGACAGTTTAATTAAGTACTGAAACACTTCAAATTGTGTTTCTCAGTTAGCAAAGACTCAGGGAGAGGGAAGGAAACACTGAGTCAAGACCAAGAGACAGTTATCAGAGGTTTGTGCACAACTAGTTTTTAACTGATTTTGTTTTGAATATTTTCATATGATTAAATGACATATTTTTCTTACGTATTATGTTTAACAAGCATTGGATTTAATTCAATGATTATTGAAATTGTTATAGTATGTATGAATTTAGCTTTGTGAAATGGTATTTTCATAAGTATTAAGCATTGTTATGGATTTAATAAATTATGTTCTGGAAAATTATGATAGAACATGTTTTGAATTGTGATGGTAATTTTTATGGAAAAATGCAAATTTATGATTTGAATTGTGATGAGCATAAAAATTATTGGATATTGGAATTGACTTTAAATCGAATTGTATTGTGATTTATGCTCACTAAAAGGGTTGTGTTATTGTTTTATATCTCACTATAGATGCTTGACTAGGTTATTACCCGTCTCTCTCATTTGTTGAGAAGACAATGGAGTTAGTTGTGTTTTGATTACCATGGTACGTGCACAGGCTTAGATTTTCCTTTGATTTGAGGTTAGATCTAAGTTTTTTTATTGTTATGGCCCTTGCGGAAGATTCATTATTGTGATGGTACCGTGCACGATGATTCGACCTCCCCGACCATAGGGAGTTAGAATCTAATTCGACCTCCCCGACCATAGGGAGTTAGAATCTGATTCGACCTCCCCGACCATAGGGAGTTAGAATCACCCCGAAGATGGCCCTTTCGGATTAGTCTTGCATAGTTAGTGAGCTAAAGAATGGCTTTTGAGATAAAGAATGATTTTTGAGATACAGCATGGTTTTTGAGATACATAATGGCTTTTGAATGGTAAAGAAGTGTGATTTCAATTATGATTTATGTATAATTGATTTTGTTGGAATTACCTAAATGGTTAGTTATGATTTGATAAATTGAATTTCGTGATTAAAGTCATTTTATACAAATGATTCACATTATTGGCAATGAATATTTTGAGTTTTAGAATTTGATGAGTATTCAGATTTCCAAAATTATTCACTGTAAATTTTATCAATGTATATTGTACTATGTTTTAAATTATAGTTGTGCACCACTGAGTTCACCACTCAGTGATTGCTTTGTATGCTGTCGCAGGTAAGAAGAGCATAGAGCAGTGAGTAAGTTTCTTTGAAGACACTTTCAGATCGCCTCGTGTATATTATAGGTATACCCATGTACATAGGTTTTGATGTATGCATGTAATAATATGTATGTAAATTATTTGAGCAGTTGTATAAAAACTCTTGTAAAACATTTTGGTATGTAATTAAATGTAAATTATTGTAAATATAAATTTGAGATTTCATTTACTTGAATAGTTTTGTGTTATAAATTTTGAGTCTTGTAATCAATGAAATGTTTCTTTATGATGAGATTAGTTTGAAAATGAATTGATTGTTTATTGAGAATTGAATTGTGAATTGAAATGAAGTTATTGAAGTTGTATTTGAGAAAACATATTGGGAGCATTTTCTTTTGGAGGATTGAAGAACTGTTTTCTCAAAATACAGCCGGCACTTTGCCGAAATTTTGAAAAAATTTTATAACACCAGATTTTAATCGATGATTTAAATTTCACAAAAATTGTTTTTAAAATCCCTTGTAGTATATCTAATGGGTTATCGGTAGGCAAAGTGCGGTAATTCATTAGGTGTACTACGGGATAATGTTACATCTTATGGGGGAGTAGGGTGTGACATTCACTAACGGTATCTGCTTGTTCCTCAGCTGCTTCATCTCATAAGCCAGAATCTCTATGGGTTTTTCCTCATATGTGAGGTCTGGATTCACTTCATTTTCCTCCACTAGTAGTGCATGAGATGGGTCTGATCGATACCTCCTCAACATTGATACATAGAAGACATTATGTATCTTCTCCAACTTTGGAGAGAGTGCCAAACGATATGCCAAATGACCCACTCTTTCCAGAACCTCATATGGCCTGATGAAACGAGGACTCAGTTTCCCCTTTCTGCCGAATCTCATAATTTTCTTCTAAGGGGAAACCTTGAGGAATACTTTGTCACCCACTGCATATTCAATATCCCTTCTCTTCAGATCAATATAGGACTTCTGACTGTCTGTTGCAGCTTTGAGTCGATCTCTAACCAATCTGATTTTCTCTTCAGTTTGTTGAACAATTTCTAGCCCAATCATCTTTCTTTTGCCTACCTCATCCCAACACAACAGGGTTCTACATTTTCTGCCATACAAAGCTTCATATGGAGGCATCCCAATGCTTGATTGGTAGCTATTATTGTAAGCAAACTCAATCAAAGGCAAGTGTGTGTCCCAACTGCCTTCAAACTTAATCACACAAGCCCATAGCATGTCCTCCAAGATTTGAATTACTATCTCAGACTGGCCATCTGTCTGTGGGTGGAATGCCGTACTGAAGTTCAATCTAATTCCTAGGGCTCTCTGAAGACTACCCCAGAATCTAGAAGTGAACCTAGGATCTCTGTTTGAGAAGATGGATACTGGCACTCCATGCAGTCTTACTATCTCATTTATGTACAACTTGGCCAATCTTTCTAAACTGTAGTCAATCCGTACTGGCAGAAAATAAGCAGACTTAGTCAGTCTATCAATAATGACCCATACTGCATCATGACTCTTCTGTGTCCTCGAAAGTCCCATCACAAAATCCATCATTAATCTCTCCCATTTCCATTCCGGCACTGGTAGTGGATGTAATAAATCACCTAGTACTTGATGCTCTTCCTTCACTTGTTGACAAGTTAGGCATTTGGAAACAAATTCTGCTGCATCTCTTTTCATACCCATCCACCAGTAATGTTATTTCAGCCCTCTATACATTTTAGTACTACTAGGGTACATAGCAAAAGGAGACTCATGTGCTTCCTTCAAAATGATCTGTCTCAATTCAATGTCATTAGGAACACACATTCTGCCCTGGTGTAGCAATAGGCCATCATCTCTTACTGAGAACTCAGGTTTCATGCCCTGTCTGACTTCTTCTAATAGCTTCTGATACTTCTAATCATTCTGAGCAGCTATTCTGATATGATCAATCAACACTGGCTGTACATGCCATGTAACTGCTATCTGCCCCTCATCATTAATCTCTAAGCTGGGATGCAATACTCTCACTCATGTACCATAGACAAAGGAGTAACCCATAGACTTGCCATAGTCTTGTGACTTAAGGCGTCAGCCACCACATTAGCTTTCCCTGGCTGATAGTCTATTAGACAATCATAGTCTTTTATTAACTCTAACCATCTCTTCTGTCTCAAATTCAACTCGTTCTGAGTGCCCAGATACTTCAAACTCTTATGATCTGTGTAGATGTAGCATTTCTCCCCATACAAATAGTGTCTCCAGATCTTAAGAGCAAATACAATAGTTGCAAGCTCCAAGTCATGTGTCGAATAATTCCTCTCATGCGGTTTCAGCTGGCATGATGCATAGGAAATGACATTCCACTCTTGCATCAGTACACAGCCTAACCCATTGTGAGAAGCATCGCTGTAAACTGTGTATTCTTTACCCGGGGTAGGTAAAGTAAGGACTAGAGCTTCAGTCAAACATTTCTTCAACTCATCAAAACTCTATTAGCATTTATCCATTCATTGAAATTTCACATCTTTTCAAAGTAGTTTGGTCAATGGAGATGCCAACATGGAGAATCCTTTCACAAAACGATGATACTATCCAGCTAAACCCAGAAAACTGTGAATTTCAGTGATATTTCTGGGTGGCCTCCAATTAAGGACAGCTTCTATCTTATTTGGATCTACCTTGATGCCCTCTGCTGATACTATGTGCCCCAAAAAGGCTATTTCCTTTAGCCAAAATTCACACTTCGACAATTTGTTTATCATGCTTAAAGTCGGTAGTACAATCCGCAGATTTCTATCATGCTCTTCTGCATTCCTCGAATAAACCAATATATCATCTATGAATACCACAACAAACTGGTTGAGGTATGATCTAAAGATAGTGTTCATCAGATTTATAAAAGCATCCAGAGCATTAGTTAACCCGAATGGCATGACCAAGAACTCATAATGGCCATAACGGGTTCTAAAGGCAGTTTTAGGAATACTCTGCTCTTGTACTTTCAGTTGATAATAACATGATCTCAGGTCAATTTTGGACAACACAGCTGCACCCCTCAACTGATCAAACAAGTCATCAATGCGAGGTAATGGGTATCTGTTCTTTATTGTTACCTTATTCAACTGCCAATAGTCAATGCATAACCGGAGAGTGCCATCTTTCTTCTTAACAAACAATACTGGCGCTCCCTAAGGTGATACACTAGGGCAGATAAAGCTCTTGTCAAGCAGCTCTTGCAACTGTACTTTCAACTCTTTCAATTCTGTTGGTGCCATTCTATATGGTGTTATGGAGATTGGGTCCACAACAGGCATAACATCAATCTCAAACTACACTTCTCTTTCTGGAGGTAATCCTAGCAATTCATCAGGAAACACATCCGGAAAGTCACATACTATAGAGATGTCCTTCAGTGCTGGACTCCCCACTTGGGTGTCTATCACATGTGCCAAGTATGCTTCACACCTTTTTCTGATCATCCTTCTGGCTGGTGCAGCCAAAATGATGTTTGATGGCAGTAATTGCCTCTCCCTATGTATTACCACATCATATAACACCCCTCACCCGTTTACAGTGTAGTCGAGCAAGGCGTGCTACACAGCGTGCCAGAGCACCTAGTCTGTGATTATCTCATTTTCTGAACTCAATTTGATTTAAGAAGTCATTATGTGATATTCATAACATACTGATTCTATTTTCATACTTTAATAAAATCAGT
Source organism: Hevea brasiliensis (assembly GCF_030052815.1). Taxonomy (NCBI): domain Eukaryota; kingdom Viridiplantae; phylum Streptophyta; class Magnoliopsida; order Malpighiales; family Euphorbiaceae; genus Hevea; species Hevea brasiliensis. The sequence continues at coordinate 72,180,197 of NC_079496.1, read as the reverse complement.
GTTTCAAAAATAGTAATAAAAATTCGGTAAGATGCCGTCTATATTTCAGACAAACTATCCTTCTAAACCTATTAAAAACAGTTCAATATGATAATATTCTCAAAATCTCAACTATTTCATAGTCTCAATATTTCAATACAGTTTATTGATTTTTACAATATTTAAATAGTTTCAAAATATAGTCCATTATAACTTAAATACATCCAGATATTCTCCATATAAAGTTAATATGTACAAATTATTACAAAGCTTAAAGTTTTATGATATACATATTACATAACAAAATGTAAAAATACAACTGATAGTCATTACACAAGATCCTAAGTCCTACCACGTATGCAGTGTAGTGCAGATGACTCTGAACTCCTGTGCAGATCTGATGTCTCACCCGATCGTAGGTCTGCTGGGCTCCCCAGCTGTGTCTCCAATACCTACGTGCAGTAAAAGCAACGCGCTAAGCAATTCTGCTTAGTGCTGCCAAATATAAAGAAGTATACGCTAAAATAAAATAAATGAATTGTTGATGAATTTATGACATCGATATTCTTTGCAGTTGCTGTTTTTACTTCTATTTGCTAACCTTTCTTTTTTTTGCTAATTTTGGTGGTGGTGTATGTCAATAAACTGAATTTAGCTATTTGAATTTAATAATGCTTAAATTAATCGCCTGCAAATTATATAATCACTGCATCGATAAATAGATATATCGCACCGGGTACCTAGTACCTGGGTCACACCATCACTACAAAGTGTCTCTCAAGCAGTAAACAAGCAGGGCTTAAAAGCCATATAGTCAATCTGGCGATAAGTCAAGTATAATAACACAATCCGTATAGCCGTAGGCTATTAAAGTCACAGTGTGGCATAATATGCCGTAAAAATACAGTATGGCATAAAGCCATTTACAGAACAGCTGTCAGAATCCTATTCGCATGCCAACCTATCCAAACTAGTCAATTAGGCAAAAACTAGGGCACATTAAAAATTAATTGTTTAATTCTTTAATTTTATTGAGTTTACTAGTTATCATGTAATTCACAAGTCCATGAAAATGTTGACCTTTTTAGATAATATGGATAAGTTGATTCTAGTATCAACATGCCACAATTTGTAATTCAATATACTACCAACGTAGTGCAATTTACCCTTTTCACAAGGTGGCATTTATTGCCAAATTGTTTTAAAGCTTCATTGTATGCAAATGTCAAATTTTCAGTTTTAGTGTGCTAGATTAGTCATTACGTTTTATGATATACATAGTCTTGGTTTTCAGCATTGGGTCAAAGAAGAAAAATTGTAGGTCTATGTCTTATTGAACTTTTAGCACAAATTTCAGATAATTCTGAGTTGTATAGACCAAGATATGGTCAATTTACTAAAGCTAGACAGATTGCATCTTTCGTGCAAAATTTGATCAATATTAGGTCAAATTCAGTTCTGGCAGTTTTGGTACCCTAACTTGGGCAAGCAATTTGACTTGGTTCTGGCCATTTCAGGGCTTTGGTGCCTTCATAACAATTGTAGCTCTATGTCTAAGCTTTCCATGGTAAAAGTTTCAGGTCATTTGGACCTGTTTTGAGTGAGTTATGGTTATCTTAGTGACTACTGTTCATATGGTCAAAAATTTGGGCTTGCACATTACCAATTCCGGATTAGGTCATTTTTAAGGTTAGTTTCTAGGAAGAATTTTGGCAACATTTCTACATGAAAGTTGGCTTATATTGTGTCTAGTTTCACCTCCCATTGGACTCATACCAATTAGGGTCACCAATTGTCACTTATGGTTCAATTTACCTACTGCCTTCACAACACACAATCTGCACATAAAGAACACTTCCAAATAACATTTCTCATCCTCTCAAAACTACAAATATACATTCATAATACTTCTATACCATTCATCATATCTCAATCATGTCCATTTGGGCAGAATATACAAGTGCTCCATGTATATTATACAACCCTAATTTGCAAAGTTAATTTTAACATAATATATACATGAAAACACTTGATTATTACATATACCTCACAACCATTACTTCACATACATTGCCCACAATTCATCTTCACCATAATTCATTAAGAAAATTCATGAAACCAAACACTAATTCACGAATTTAAAGTCTGCCAAAAGTGGCAGTTTGTGAAGGAGCGGAAGCATGAGGAACATAAGTTTATATCATTGAATTCAAAATTTTTCACCTAGGGTCACATGCATCATGCAAGATTTATTTTTATCTATTTGATTTCAATGATAAACAACATATTAAAACTCTTTTAATATGTTTTTTGGATCTGTATTTGCCATTTAAGATTTTAGAATTAATCAGATTAATTTTTAGAACCCTAGATTAGATCAAGAACAAATACACTAACCTCTCGATGCACTATAGCGTATTTGTACCTTTAGAATGCGTCTTTAGGACACCAGATGTTGTCCCTCTAGCTTGTCCACACCAAGTTCACCTATGGCAGCCCTTGAACAGCTTCTAAAGCTTTTTCTATTAATTAGAAAATCAAGTTTTGCCTTTTAAGAGAGTAAAGATGTAAACAGGATACTAGAAATAATTTCTAGTATTTTCAATTCAAGAGATTGTTGCTAATCTCTTGGAATAGATGAGAGAAGAAGATGAAGAGAAGGGAAAGCCTCTTGGGTAGCGGCACCAAGGATATCAGCTACTGGTTGTGTTGTTTTCTTTTCATAACAACACTTATATAGGTAGGTCAACACATAAAACCCTTGCCACATGTCACCCTCTGATTGGTTCTAGGTTTAATTGACCCAATCACATTGTGCCAAGTGTCAAACTTATATTTAATCCTAATTTTAATCATCTTACATGATTAAAAAACATTTGGCAAGTTTATGTATACTGCCATGTGTCACCATCTCATGGTGCCACATGTCACACTGTGAAATGACCAAAATGCCCTTGTGTCTTAATTTTGAGTTCTCAACCCAAAATAATTATTTCTCTTCTTCTAATCAATTTATATCAAATATAAATCAATTAATTAATCTTTGTTAATTAATTTCTCATTAATTAAATTCATATTTAAACACTTTAAATATAAATTTAACTTATACTATACATCCAATAATCTAGATTTGGTTTCAAGTTATGCTAGGGACTTTGCAATCTAATTGCAAATCAAATATATTTAATTAATCAATTAAACTCTTTAATTAATTAATTAAATCATATTTAATTTGGTGATTACTTGTGTATGTGTGTGACTCACTAGGCTCATCACTAATTGTCACACCCTACCTCTCTGTAAGTCATAACATGATCCCGTAGTATACCTAATGAATTACCAACTCCGTCTACTCATAATCCATTAAATACACTACAAGGGATTTTAAAAACTTTTCTTACTTCTTTTACAGTGGTGACACAATTTACAGGTGTTAAAAACCTTTTTGAACTGAAGTGATAGAACTAACACATTTGAATTATTTGGAGTTTCTATAAAAATTTTGGCAGAGTGCCATCTGTATTTTGGATAAAACAGTTCTTCAGAAAACCTGTAAAAAGCACTTCAATAGATTTCCAAATCTCAACTCCGACATATTTCTCAACACAACACATTTCTTAACTCAAATCCACAGTGATTTTTCAAAGACTGAGATAAAAGAAATATAATATAATTTTTATTTACAACTGCTCAAAACCAACAACAATATGTACATACAGTGAACATACATTACATTACAAAATACAAAATATTGGTATACTCATTATACCCGGTAGTCTCTCACTGGAGATACTAGCAGCCTAGTTCATCGCCTCTGCTCTGTCTGCTTCACTCATGCGGCAAAGAAAGCTATCGCTGAGACAATGTCTCAGTGGTGCACAACATTAACCAAATACAACTTTAAATCATAATTCATAAATCATTCAAATAGTGGATACTTAAAACCATAGTTAAATTCAAGACAATGAATGTCATAAGGAATTTAACACAATATCACAATAAATCTCAGTAATCAAAACATAGTTAAATTCAGAAGATAGTGAATGTCAATAAGAATTTAAACTCCATTTCACAAATTATCAAATCGCATAACAACACAATTTAGTCAAATAATTTAAGAACACAGTGTTGCTAATTCATACACAACTTAGGCCATGACACAATTTTCCGATCAATGCTAGCATTTAAGGGTACTTACCAAAGCACCTGCAGGCGTTACGTATCACCGTCCCTGCAAGCCCTTGGGTGGTACCTATCAGAGCACTTGCAGGCGTTACATACCGCCATCCCTACAAGCTCCTGAGTTCACTCGTGAGAGTTCCCAAGAATCGTAGGCTTTACGTATCGCCGTCCCTACTTTGCTCTGATAACACTAAACACCTTTTATCTCAAAATTTCCAAAGTCATAATTTCATTCACAAGATGGCAACATAATTCATAATTAACTTCAATTTTCACAAATCACACTAAATAAATTTTTTCACAGTTTCAAACCATTTACAATGCTTTTCAAGCAATAAGTATCCATCAATATCATTCAAACAATTTCTCACAATTTCAAACCATTTACAGTGCTGTTCAAGCGATAAATATTCATTCAAACACATTTTCACAATTTAAAACAATAATATATAAATAGTCATAATTCATTTCAATTGAAAAATTCAAAAGAAATAGTTGTTGTGCACAAACACAATTTAAAACAATAACATACAATTAATCATATGAAATATTATTCAGAGCAAAATCAGTTGAAAACTAGTTGTGCACAAACCTCTGATGACTGTCTCCTGGTCTGGACTCATTGTTTCCTTCCCTTTTCCTGAGTCTTTACTAACTGAGAAACACAATTTGAAGTGTTTTAGTACTAAATTAAACTGTCTCTATCGATAATGCTTGATAAGTAATTTACTGAAAGCTATTATTTGCTTAATCACCTAATATACTGACCCTCGATGCGTTCTAGGTAAATTAGGTTTTAGTGTCACTAATATGTCACATTCGATAGTCTTTTAGGGTTAGTACATGTTGCCAATTTCATTTCCTTGTTTAGTGCATTTTATTGCAACTTGCTGGATTCCGGGATACTAGTTTGACCTAGCCGGACAACCTAGTTCCCTCGGTTTTCGGGTTTCAGTTAAAACTACAAACTTGTAGATCTATGTCTTATGGAACGCGGGGCAAAATTTTAGGTCATTCTGAGTTAAGTAGACCAAGTTATGGTCATTATACTATTGCTGGTCAAATGGCATCAAATTAGGTCAATTTTAGGTCAATTTGGTCAACTTTGGTTCGGTCAGTTTTTGGACCCGAACTTGTGCAAGCTTTTTGACTTGCTTCTGGTCATTTCTGGGCTTTGGTGTCTTCACAAGACTTGTAGGTATGGGTCTTAACTATTCATGGTTAAAATTTCAGGTCAATTGGACCTGTTTTGAGTGAGTTATGACCTAAATACTAACTGCTACGCAAATGGTCAATTTTCAGGCCTCACTTGCACTTAATCCAAATTGGTCATTTTTCATGTCACCTTGCAAGCAGAATTTTGGTATGCTTTCTCAATGAAAGTTGGCACATTTTGTGCCTAGTTTCACCTCCAATTGCTCTCATACCAATTGAGGTTACACATTTAAAGTTATAGGTTAAAATACATACTGCCCTTAATTACCTTACTTATACATGTATCCATTACACATTTAATTGCTATATGTCCACTTCCCTTACCAATTCTGTTTTGGTACATTACCAAAACCACATACCTCTTCACTTTAAAGTCACTTTGGGCAGATTACACACATCCTCAATACACCAAATAAACTCAAATTTACAAAGTCTAAGTACAATAACATATACACATAAACATTACTCATTCTTACATACACTTTACACAACCAATCTATATACATATCCATCAATCCTCAATGTCAATATTCTGCCAATACCTTCATGAACTCATAAGGCTGCTGCAAAGCTTCACCATGCCAAAGTGTCCATAATTCGTCAACTTCAATCCCCATTGTACAATCACCACATATACATGGAATTTAACTACTAGGACATTAAATCACCCTATTCATCATAATTTCTCATCAAATATATGTAAAATAAATCATCAAATACACAACTCCATCGCTGTCCAAACTGGATATATCAAGAACTCTTCAAACTTGAAAATTTTCTTCACAAAGCACACACCCATAACATGTACACAAAGTTTAACAAAGCAACATTCAAAAATGTAAACTTACCTATGGTTGGAGCTTGCTAAACCTTGATTAAACTTCTTGATTTTGGTATCAAGCTCTTCCTTATGATGTGTAGATAATCTTTAATGAAAAAACCTAAATGATTGGACGTGAAATGAGGGGTTAGATGAGCTTGAGAGAAAACGGCAATGGTGGATTTCTAATCCTTCATTTCGGCATGGTTGAGAGCATTTGGAGAAGATGAAGTTTCAGCTTGTATAATGGAATTACAGCTGCCCCATTATGTTTTTATTTTATTCCTTTAGTGGCCCACTCACTCAATTAATCATATAATATGTTAAATGTGTTATTTACACCATTTTCACTCCACTTTTGGCTATTTACTTTAGGTACCACCAAATTAATTTTTCATTTTATTTTCTAAGTGTAATATTATTTATTTTTAATGGAAATTTAGGTCAAAATACAATTCGGGATGTCAAATGACCATAATGCCTGCTCGGTTGCATTCCCGATTTTTCGGTAACACCGGGTTTTGTCTGTTTTTCGATTTCTCACTTTTCTTTGTACTAATTATTTAATTTTTCTTTGATCTTACTAATGATATTTATTCTTTAATAAGGGTTTATTTAAGTCCTAAAAATGTTTTCCAGGGTTCCCCGCAGTCCAGGGCCAGTCAACGGTCCACGCCGTGACTTCCCGGTGCGGTCACCCATCGCTAGGGTTCTCGACTTGCTTAACTTGGTTACATTTCTTTGCTATTATTTTTCATTTGTTTTTCTTGTGTTTTCTTTTCTTGTATTTCATTATTTTATGTCTCCTCACTCATATCGAAGTGTAGTTCTAGGCATCCTAGCTGTCCGGACAACACTGGTCACCGGAACAGTAGAACGCACTACCGAACTTAGGGGTGTTACAATTCTCCCCCCCCCCCCCCCTTAAATAAATTTCGTCTCAAAATTTTTACCTGGCATTAGTCTCTGAATAGCTGTGGGTGCTGTCTCCTCATATCCTCTTCACGTTCCCAAGTAGCTTCCTGGCCTGAATGATGGTTCCACAGCACTTTAACCAGGTGTATCTATTTGTTCCTCAGCTACTTCACCTCATATGCCAGAATTTTTATGGGTTCTTCCTCATATGAGAGGTCTGGATTTACTTCAATCTCTTCAACTGATAGTACATGAGATGGGTCAGATCTGTACCTCCTTAACATGGACACATGGAAGACATTGTGTATCTTTGCTAATTCTGGAGGTAATGCCAACCGATATGCCAAAGGACCCACTCTTTCCAGAACTTCATATGGTCCGATGAAACGAGGACTCAGTTTCCCCTTTCTGCCAAATCTCACAATTCTCTTCCAAGGAGAAACTTTGAGGAATTCCTTATCACCCACTGCATATTCAATATCTCTTCTCTTCAGATCAACATAGGACTTCTGACGGTCTGATGCAGCCTTGAGTCTATCTCTGATCAATCTGATCTTTTCCTCTGTCTGATGAACAATTTCTGGCCCAATCATCTTCCTTTCACCTACTTCATCCCAACATAAGGGAGTTCTGCACTTTCTGCCATACAAAGCTTCATATGGAGGCATCCTAATGCTTGATTGCTAACTGTTGTTATAAGCAAACTCAATCAAAGGCAAGTGTGTATCCCAACTACCTTCAAACTCAATCACACAAGCCCGTAGCATATCCTCCAATATCTGAATAACCCTCTCGGTCGCCATCCGTCTATGGGTGGAATCTTTGTCTTTGAAGTTCAATCTAGTTCCTAGGGCTCTCTGAAGACTACCCCAGAATCTAGAAGTAAACCTAGGATCTCTGTCAGACACAATTGATACTGGCACTCCATGCAATTTCACAATCTCATATATGTACAATTTGGCCAATCTTTCCAGGCTATAATCCATCCGAACTGGCAAAAAGTGAGCAGACTTGGTCAATCTGTCAACTATAACCCATACTGCATCATGACTAATCTGTGTCCTTGGAAGTCCTGTAACAAAATCCATAGTTATTCGTTCGCATTTCCACTGCATCGACAAAGGATGTAACAAACCACCGAACTTGATGTTCGCCTTTACTTGTCGACAAGATAGTCATTTGGAAACAAAATCAGATATATCTATCTTCATACCCATCCACCAAGAATGCTCTTCAAATTTCTCGGTACATTTTAGTTCCACCAGGGTGCATAGCAAAAGGAGACTCATGTGCTTCCTTCATAATGATCTGTCTCAATTCAGCATCATTAGGGATGCACATTTTATCCTGATGTAGCAATAAACCATCATCTTTCATAGAAAATTTAGGTTTCTTGCCCTGCTGGACTTCTTTCAGTAGCTTCTGATATTTTTCATCATTTTGAGCAGCCATTCTGATCTGATCAATCAACACTGGCTGTACATGCCATGCAACTACTGTCTGTCCCTCATCATCAACCTCTAAACTGGCATGCTGTGCTTTCAATTCATATACCATGGACAAGGGAGAAACTCTGAGACTTGCCATAGTCTTGCGACTTAAGGTGTCAGCCACCACATTTGCTTTCCCTGGCTGATAGTCTATTAAGCAATCATAATCTTTGATGAGTTCTAACCATCTCCTCTGCCTCAAATTTAATTCCTTCTGGGTGCCTAAGTACTTCAAGCTCTTGTGATCTGTGTAAATGTAGCATTTCTCCCCATACAAATAGTGTCTCCAGATCTTCAGAGCAAAAACAATAGCTACTAACTCTATGTCATGTGTTGGGTAATTCCTCTCATGCGGTTTTAGCTGGCGTGATGCATAAGCAATGACATTCCGATCTTGCATCAGTACACAGCCTAATCCATTGTGAGAAGCATCACTATAAACTGTGTATTCTTTACCCGGAGTAGGTAAAGTGAGAACTGGAGCTTCAATTAAACACCTCTTCAACTCATCAAAACTCTGCTGACATTTATCAGTCCACTGGAATTTTACATCTTTCCGAAGCAGCTTGGTCAGTGGAGAAGATAACATAGAAAATCCCTTCACAAACCGACAGTAATATCCAGCTAAACCCAGAAAACTACGAATTTCTGTGATGTTCCTGGGCGGCTTCCAATTAAGGATAGCTTCTACCTTGCTGGAATCTACCTTGATCCCTTCAGCTGACACAACATGTCCCAAAAAGGAGATTTCTTTCAGCCAAAATTCACATTTCGACAACTTGGCGTATAGCTGTTTCTCCCTTAAAGTCTGCAGTACAATCCGCAGATGTCTGTCATGCTCCTCTGCATTCCTTGAATATATCAAAATGTCATCAATAAACACCACCACAAATTGATCAAGATATGGTCTGAAGATAGTGTTCATCAGATCCATAAAAGCAGCTGGAGCATTTGTTAACCCGAATGGCATTACTAGAAACTCATAGTGGCCATACCACTCAAAGCGCTTTTGGAATACTCTGCTCTTGCACCTTCAACTGATAATAACCAGATCGCAAATCAATTTTGGAGAATACAGTTGCACCCTTCAACTGATCAAACAAATCATCAATGCGAGGCAATGGATATCTGTTCTTTATTGTCACCTTATTCAACTGCCGGTATTCAATGCATAAGCAGAGAGTACCATCCTTCTTCTTAACAAACAACACTGGTGCTCTCCAAGGTGACACACTAGGGCGGATGAAGCCCTTTTCAAGTAGTTCTTGCAATTGTATCTTCAACTCCTTCAACTCTGCTGATGCCATTCTGTATGGCGTTATGGAGATTGGATCCACACCAGGTATAACATTAATTTCAAACTGCACTTCTCTTTCCGGAGGTAATCCTGGCAATTCATCAGGAAACACATCTGGAAAGTCATGTACTGTAGGGATGTCCTTCAATGCTGAACTCCCCACTTGGGTGTCTACCACATCTGCCAAGTAGGCTTCACACCCCTTTCCGATCATTTTTCTGGCTAGTGCAGTCGAAATGATGTTTGATGGCAATAACTGCCTCTCCCCATGTATTACCACATCATTGTACTGAGGAAGGCCAAAAGTGACTGTCTTCAGCCTACAGTCAATCATGGCATAGTGCCTAGCTAACCAATCCATGCCCAAGATGATATCATAATCTCTGAAGGGCATTTCAATGAGATCGGACAGAAAAGTGTGTCCTTGGATCACCAAAGGACAATCTCTATACATTCTATTAACCCTGACTTCCTGTCCTAGTGGACTTGTTACTAGCACCTCAAAGTCCATTTTTGTACATGGAATAGCAATGCAATCAATGATGCTAGCACTCACATAAGAATGGGTAGAGCCCGGATCAAATAACACAAGGAGATTTCCTCCCGTTAGTGCATATTTATAATGTAATGTACTGTATGTATCAAACAATGATATTGAGCAGTTGTACTATGAAGAAAGAACATTCAAATAGCAGGTGAAAAGAAAATTTAAAAACTAGCTCTGATACCACTAAAACATGTCACACCCTACCCCTCTGTAAGGCATAACATGATCCTGTAGTATACCTAATGAATTACCAACTCCATCTACTGATAATCCATTAAATACACTACAAGGGATTTTAAAAACTTTTCTTACTTCTTTTACAATGGTGAGCACTATTTACAGGTGTTAAAAACCTTTTTGAACTGAAGTGATAGAACTAACACATTTGAATTATTTGGAGTTTCTGTAAAAATTTTGGCAGAGTGCCATCTGTATTTTGGATAAAACAGTTCTTCAGAAAACCTGTAAAAAGCACTTCAATAGATTTCCAAATCTCAACTCCAACATATTTCTCAACACAACACATTTCTCAACTCAAATCCACAGTGATTTTTTAAAGACTGAGATAAAAGAAATATAATACAATTTTTACTTACAACTACTCAAAACCAACAATAATATGTACATACAGTGAACATACATTACATTACAAAATACAAAATATTGGTATACTCATTATACCCGGTAGTCTCTCACTGGAGATACTAGCAGCCTAGTCTGCTGCCCTGTCTGTCTGTCTACCTGCGACAGCAATAAAAAGCTATCGCTGAGACAATGTCTCAGTGGTGCACAACATTAACCAAATACAACTTTAAATCATAATTCATAAATCATTCAAATAGTGGATACTTAAAACCATAGTTAAATTCAAGACAATGAATGTCATAAGGAATTTAACACAATATCATAATAAATCTCAGTAATCAAAACATAGTTAAATTCAGAAGACAGTGAATGTCAATAAGAATTTAAACTCCATTTCACAAATTATCAAATTGCATAACAACACAATTTAGTTAAATAATTTAAGAACACAGTGTTGCTAATTCATACACAACTTAGGCCGTGACACAATTTTCTGATCAATGCTAGCATTTAAGGGTACTTACCAAAGCACCTGTAGGCGTTACGTATCGCCGTCCCTGCAAGCCCTTGGGTGGTACCTATCAAAGCACTTGCAGGCGTTACGTATCGCCATCCCTGCAAGCTCTTGAGTTCACTCGTGAGAGTTCCCAAGAATCGTAGGCGTTACGTATCACCGTCCCTACTTTGCTCTGATAACACTAAACACCTTTTATCTTAAAATTTCCAAAGTCATAATTTCATTCACAAGATGGCAACATAATTCATAATTAACTTCAATTTTCACAAATCACACTAAATAAATTTTTTCACAGTTTCAAACCATTTACAATGCTTTTCAAGCAATAAGTATCCATCAATATCATTCAAACAATTTCTCACAATTTCAAACCATTTATAGTGCTGTTCAAGCGATAAATATTCATTCAAACACATTTCCACAATTTAAAACAATAATATACAAATAGTCATAATTCATTTCAATTGAAAAATTCAAAAGAAATAGTTGTTGTGCACAAACATAATTTAAAACAATAACATACAATTAATCATATGAAATATTATTCAGAGCAAAATCAGTTGAAAACTAGTTGTGCACAAACCTCTAATGACAGTCTCCTGGTCTGGACTCAGTGTTTCCTTCCATTTTCCTGAGTCTTTACTAACTGAGAAACACAATTTGAAATGTTTCAGTACTAAATTAAACTGTCTCTATCGATAATGCTTGATAAGTAATTTACTGAAAGCTATTATTTGCTTAATCACCTAATATACCGACCCTTGATGCGTTCTAGGTAAATTAGGTTTTAGGGTCACTAATATGTCACATTCGATAGTCTTTTAGTGTAACACCCTCACTGTAACAATTCTGCATATTCTACTGTTCCTGTGACCGGTGACGGTCCGGACAGCTAGAACGTCTGGAAAAATAATTAGACTAGAGTGAGGAGTCATAAATAACTGAAATATTAATAAGAAAAATTTAGGAAAAATTTTAGAAATAGAATACAACCAAGTTAAACGAGCCGGTGCCCAAGCGATGGGTAACCAGAGGGAAGTTGCGGTTCTCGCAACGAGGAGCCCTAGACCCGGGGAAAAATTCATAAAATAATTTTTGGGACTCCAGAGAAGGGTCATTGAGGTTCCTATGACATTAGAATGCCAAGAAAATACTTAGAAAAATTTTTCAATCGGTACAGACAATTTTGACCCGTTAAGCCAAACGGAGGGCATTTTGGTCATTTCGCCTTCAGAGACGATTTTTGGCCGACTTGTCCAGTTAAGTAAATAATTATTATGATCTAAAATATGAATAAATATTGCTAAAAATTAAATTAAAAATGAATAGAAAAGAAAGAAAAAGAAAAAGACTTAAATGCTTAATTATGACATCACCATGATGTCATTTAAGTGCCCTCCACTAATCACCATTCAACAACACAACAAAGACTCTTTAAAAAGAGGAAAATGGCAAATTAAGAAACCAATTTTCTGGTTCTTCTTCTTCCTCAAAACGTGAACCTCCCCTCCATAACCCTCCATGAAAGTTTCCTTTAATTACTTCCATTTCCCATGAAATTGCACTACTAAACCCTAAGTCACCTTCATTAAAACTTGTCCACTCATCTTGGGGAAGTGTTTGGCAGCCTAGAAAAGGAAGGAAAGTGAAGTTCAAGCTTGGAAAATTCTACCCTACAAGAGGTTAGTGCACCTATCTACTTAGAACCCTTATTTTCTATGTTAGAGACTTGAAATCAATATGAATTTGTGGATTAAATGAACCAAATTTGAGTGTATGCCTACCATGAAATTCGGCAGCCCTATTGAAGGAATAGGAATGAGTGTTTTGTTGGACTTAGAGTGGACTAGAAATGATGTTTAAGGTACATATACACAAGTATAATGAATTGGTATGCTAACTAAGGTAATTGGTGTAACCCTTGAATTTGAGCTAGGGTTTAGGAGTGAAAAATTGGACTTGGCTTATGAAATTGTTAAAGAACATTCTAATGGTCAATTAGTGACCATTTGAGGAAATTTGACCATAATTGGGACTGAAATATAGCATGGCAAAGTGAATGAGTATACTGCCTAGAGAGTGCAGCATGGTGGTTGAGATTGCAGCACACTTAGACAGCCATAACTTTGGCTGTGTAGGTTCAATTGGTGTTTGGCCAATTGGACATGAAACTAGGCTTATAATGGCACATTTTTGCTGAAGAAACCATGCCCAAAAGACCAAAGCAAGTGGACCAAAAGTTGGCTCCAATCCGGATACCCTGCAACAGCACCTGCAGAAATGACCAAATGAATAGTAACTGTTCATTTGGCGATAACTCACAGTAGATATGGTCTTTTGACCTGAAATTTTTACAGCAACAAGATAAGACATAGACAAACAACTTTCATGAAGAAACCTACCCCAAATTATGACCAGAACCTAACCAAAATGGTGGTTATAGTCACTGTTCATGGTACTGTAGATTTGGTAAATTCTGCAGAATTGAAATCCGGCCAGCTGTGGTTTTTGGACCATATCTGGAGCTAAAAACTCCAAATGGAGTGATTCAAAAAAGGAAATTCAACTAGACAAAGTAAGGAACAACTTTCATGTTTACCATTTCCTCAAATTCCCACTGCAACAGTGCTTAATGGAACAGTAAAGTTAAGCTTCATCAACTGAAAGTTCTGCTCTCTTGTGTTAATCTTAGAAATGGCGATGGTAATCAATTCCAACAAGTTTTAAATGTAAAATGTGGTGCATTGGGAGTGTTAAAACCAATGTACCTATTTTCTATCCAAAAGTCAACATTTTTGTTGACCAATGAGGTGAATAGTGACACCAAACTTGAAATTCAAAGTTTAAAATTTAGAAATGCATCTAGGGGACTTTAAATTGCAATTGGCAATTAATACTAGCAAATATAAAACTCAAAATATGGGATCTTGGTGTAATTAGAATTAATATATCCATTAAGTATAAAAAAGTCAACATTTTGGTTGACTAGTGGGTGAATAGTAATCAAAATGATTAGTAAATTAAGATGAGGGGTGTTACATTTAGGGTTGGTACATCTTGCCAATTTCATTTCCTTGTTTAGTGCATTTTATTGCAACTTTCTGGATTCCGGGATACTAGTTTGACCTAGCCGGACGACCTAGTTCCCTCGGTTTTCGGGTTTTAGTGAAAACTACAAACTTGTAGATCTATGTCTTATGGAGCGCGTGGAAAAATTTTAGGTCATTCTGAGTTAAGTAGACCAAGTTATGGTCATTATACTATTGCTGGTCAGATGGCAACAAATTAGGTCAATTTTCGGTCAATTTGGTCAACTTTGGTTCGGCCAGTTTTTGGACCCGAACTTGTGCAAGCTTTTTGACTTGTTTCTGGTCATTTCTGGGCTTTGGTGTCTTCACAAGACTTGTAGGTATGGGTCTTAACTATTCATGGTAAAAATTTTAGGTCAATTAGACCTGTTTTAAGTGAGTTATGGCCTAAATACTAACTGCTGTCCAAATGGTCAATTTTCAGGCCTCACTTGCACTTAATCCGAATTGGTCATTTTTCATGTCACCTTGCAAGCAGAATTTTGGTATGCTTTCTCAATGAAAGTTGGCACATTTTTTGCCTAGTTTCACCTCCAATTGGTCTCATACCAATTGAGGTTACACATTTAAAGTTATAGGTTAAAATACATACTGGCCTTAATTACCTTACTTAAACATGTATCCATTACACATTTAATTGCTATATGTCCACTTCCCTTACCAATTCTGTTTTGGTACATTACCAAAACCACATACCTCTTCACTTTAAAGTCACTTTGGGCAGATTACACACATCCTCAATACACCAAATAAACTCAAATTTACAAAGTCTAAGTACAATCACATATACACATAAACATTACTCATTCTTACATACACTTAACACAACCAATCTATATACATATCCATCAATCCTCAATGTCAATATTCTGCCAATACCTTCATGAACTCATAAGGCTGCCGCAAAGCTTCACCATGCCAAAGTGTCCATAATTCGTCAACTTCAATCCCCATTGTACAATCACCACATATACATGGAATTTAACTACTAGGACATTAAATCACCCTATTCATCATAATTTCTCATCAAATATATGTAAAATAAATCATCAAATACACAACTCCATGGCTGTCCAAACTGGATATATCAAGAACTCTTCAAACTTGAAAATTTTCTTCACAAAGCACACACCCATAACATGTACACAAAGTTTAACAAAGCAACATTCAAAAATGTAAACTTACCTATGGTTGGAGCTTGCTAAACCTTGATTAAACTTCTTGATTTTGGTATCAAGCTCTTCCTTATGATGTGTAGATAATCTTTAATGAAAAAACCTAAATGATTGGAAGTGAAATGAGGGGTTAGATGAGCTTGAGAGAAAACGGCAATGGTGGATTTCTAATCCTTCATTTTGGCATGGTTGAGAGCATTTGGAGAAGATGAAGTTTCAGCATGTATAATGGAATTACAGCTGCCCCATTATGTTTTTATTTTATTCCTTTAGTGGCCCACTGACTCAATTAATCATATAATATGTTAAATGTGTTATTTACACCATTTTCACTCCACTTTTGGCTATTTACTTTAGGTACCACCAAATTAATTTTTCATTTTATTTTCTAAGTGTAATATTATTTATTTTTAATGGAAATTTAGGTCAAAAGACAATTCGGGATGTCAAATGACCATAATGCCCCTGTTCGGGTTGCATTCCCGATTTTTCGGTAACACCGGGTTTTGTCTGTTTTTCGATTTCTCACTTTTCTTTATACTAATTATTTAATTTTTCTTTGATCTTACTAATGATAATTATTCTTCAATAAGGGTCTATTTAAGTCCTAAAAATGTTTTCCAGGGTTCCCCGCAGTCTAGGGCCAGTCAACGGTCCACGCCGTGACTTCCCAGTGCGGTAACCCATCGCTAGGGTTCTCGACTTGCTTAACTTGGTTACATTTCTTTGCTATTATTTTTCCTTTGTTTTTCTTGTGGTTTCTTTTCTTGTATTTCATTATTTTATGTCTCCTCGCTCATATCGAAGTGTAGTTCTAGGCATCCTAGCTGTCCGGACAGCACTGGTCATCGGAACAGTAGAACGCACTACCGAACTTAGGGGTGTTACACTAATTGGCAATGAGACATGATATCAACTCTTGATATCATCAGAACTTTTTCTTACCATAAATGATTTCTCTAAATCATTTTATGCACCTCATAGACCATGGTTAATACCTAGCATAGCATGCCATGGCCACCCAATTAGTAATAAGGTTTACCTTAAATGAACCTATAATCATATGTTACCATGCGCTAGAATCTCTCTGTTACAAAATCCAAACTCAAGCTGGAGTCATGGTTTATGTCAAACCCTTTTGCTATGAATATTATGTTCTCTTTTAATTCCAATTCTCGATTAAAAGATTTTCTCATCAGAAACTCTTTTCTGATTAAATCTATCTGTCCTGACCAGGAACTTGAAACATCAAGAACAATTAAATGAAAATAGGATTTTATCCCTATTTACTTAGAGGAACAGATTTTATCTTAATCAACACCTACCTCCATATATAACTAGTAGGAGCTAACACATGCCCATATACCTATACACAGTACAAGTATGAAAGCAATATCAAACTCAAACCACCTATATACAAGATAACTGTGCTATCTCAGGTCTAAAGATTATATGCACTGATATGATTTATGACAATACATTGACAAGAGTAAACTCCATATGCTTGTCATAAATGTCACTGGTTCGGCCTACTTATCATGCATAAGTGCTTATCATGTTTGTTATATGGCATGAGACTCACCATTCCATCTTATTTACATCTCATGTAAATAAGTTGAGATCTGTAACATCCCCATTGTACGTATTCTGTACGTTCTGTTGCTCCATCAGTCTAGGCAAGTCAGGATGTCTGGAGCTATACTTCGGTGATAGTGAACAGAAATATAATAATGAAATAAATAAAAAGAAAATAGAAGAAAAATTAAAGAAAAATGAAAGAGAGGAAAGGAAAATAAGTTAAACGAGTCGACACCACAGCGATGGGTGACCGCACTGGGAAGGCCATTGCCGACCCAAGAACCACGGGGAACCCACGGAATTAAATTTTGAGATATAATTAAAGGTTTATTGAAATGTAATTGACACTAGAAATATCAAAGAAAAATTAATAAATTAGAATAAAGAAAAATGAAAAATAGAGAAACAGACAAAAATTGGTGTTACCGAAAAATTGGGAATACAACCTGAAGATGGGCATTTTGGTCATTTGACACCTAGGGTTGCCTTTTGACCTCAATGTCTATTAAAAATAAATGATATTACACTTTTGAAATTTCATGAAAAATTAAAGTGAGATACATTATGTAAATAGTGAAAGAATTGAGATAAGTGAGCAAATAAGAAAACTTGGAATAATTAAACATTAAAAATAGGATTAGTGCTCCACTAACTCCTAACTTGGGAGACATATTGGACCTTGGGACAGAAGATTCAAGTCATTGTCATCTTCATCTTCAACCTCACTCTCACTTGCCGAAATGAAGATCCTCCCTGGAAGCACCATTGCCAGCCCACACGCAAGCTTCATTGGTGCATGATCAAGCCATCATTTCCACTTAGATCTTTCATTAAAACTTACCTACTCACCTTGGGGAAGATATTGGGAACAAGAAAAACAAGATTTGGTGAAGTTTAAAGGAAGCTCTCAAGAGGTAAGTGTCCAAATCCTCTCCCTTGCTTTAATAAACCTTGTGTTTAGGTTGAGGTGAGTAATTTGGTGAAGAGAAAGGAAGGAAATATTGAGACATGAACTTGTCCATTTTTGGCAGCCATGAAGTTTTATTGTGTTTGAGTTTTTCTTACCTCAAATGGATGGGAATTAAGGTTGATTAACTCAAATAGAAGTTGTAGTAGGTTAATGTCCATGTGTGTGCATGTTAGTGCTTGACTTAAGGGTTTGAAAATGGGACTTTGATGCTTTGGCAAACTGCCATGTTTTGTCACACCTTACCCCTCTGTAAGGCATAACATGATCCCGTAGAATACTTAATGAACTACCGAACTTCACCTACCGATAACTCATTAAGCACCCTACAAGGGATTTTAAAACAATTTCTTACTTTTGGTAAGTGGTGAGCATTTCTAATAAGTATTTAAAATATGTACTTAAGTGAAAAGCTAGTTGGAAATTTCGGCCCATTTTATTTTTCCGCAAATTTTATAAAAATTTTGACAGAGTTTCCTCTGTATTTTGAGAAAACCGTTCTTCAAATACCTGTAAAAAGCACTTCTAAAAATTTTTCTCAACCACAACTTCAATTTCACAATCAAACTCTATCAATTTCAACAATTCCACAATCATTTCATTTGAGACAAAACAATTTATATACATCCTTACAAAATTCACATCAAAAGAAATACAAACTAAATTTTATTACAAACTTCATACAAATTTTGTACAAGCTGCTCAAGACCCATTTACATGTCCATACCTTTATATGCAATACATACATCAAAATAAATATTTACAGTGTGGTATAAATTATACCAAGACTTCAAGATGATAGCTCCTCACACCTCGAAATTTCATCACGCTCTTCTAGTCTCAGATTCATGACAAAGAATAGCTATCACGAGTACTAGGACTCAGTGGTACACAACATATTAAAATAATCTTTATGCAAAAATAAAATCACATTTATTCAAAAATTTGACTAAGCATGAGCATTAAACACAAAACATGAATTATGAGATTTTAATGCAAACCAAGTTCATTTCAAAGTATCAAAACACATTTCATAAAACCCACAGTTAGATCATGCCATTCGAAACAAATAGAATCTCAATAGCCAGAGGCTAAAGAGAAATCATATCACAAGGCTAGCTAGCTCAAATATATGGATATCCATTCACAACCTCTTCTACTGGCACACCTCAACACTTCTCCAGAGAAGGAATCAAAATTCGAAACTAATTACCCCCACTAGTCGTGCTAGTGAGGTATTCAAATATATGGTCATGACACTGTGGTTTCAAAACTTATCTTAACAATTTGCTAAACATTGCTATTTCAAATATACACAATAACTTTCACAGTTTAATAAAAACATCATAAATAATGTCACAAATAAACTTTCAATAATTCCAAATCACAAGTAAAATACATATTTCGTTCACTTTATCAATGAATTTTAAAGCATGGAGATGTTGTGCACAAACCTCAAATGAGTCGCCTTTTGGCCTTAACTCGACTCCTCGGGTTCTGTCCCGGTATTCTTTTCTACTGAAACACACAATTTTATAGTGTTTCAGTACCATAATTTAACATAAATCCAAAAATAAATTTAACTTCACTTATACCTAGCTCTAACGTGCTAATTTCGACGTTCTTGAAATTTTGTGTTTTGGGTTACTATTCACTGCACTATTCAAGTCAAATAGTTGACTTTCTAAGGCTTAATAGTTATGGGAACTCCAACTTCACCCACATACCACATTTTGGTCATTAAACTTGTTGGTTTTGGTCGTTTTCTCAAAGCTTAGGTCATTTTGGCAAAATTGCCAATTTTCGATTTTGGAGTTCTAAGTTGCACTATTCCATTGGTCAATCTACTGTTGGAATTTGACAAAACTTCCTTCATAGAAAATGTTCCTTATTGTCTTAAGTGTATTCTCATTTTTTGATCACCTCAATCGGAGTTTTGTAGCTCAGGTTATGGCCAAAATAAAATTACTGTTTACGTGCACTGTTCATGCTGAGATTTTGAGTTCTGGCAGATTTTGATCCAAATTTGGTCAGTAATTTGATTAAGTTAAGTTCATAATTTGGTCTAAATTTCTTCATATGAAATGTTCTACTATGTCTTAGGTTTCCATCGGTTCAAGAATCGCCTAAATCGGAGTTTTGTAGAGAGAGTTATAACCCTTCAAACATTCCTGCTCAATATAAATTCTGCAGAGTTGCAGGTTTGGTAACTCAACTTTACTCAATAATTTGAATGGGTTAATGGCATAATTTTGTTAGTAGTATGCCCTAGAGCATATCATTTAGTATGTATCTTGTACATATTTTATTAATAAAAGGCATTTCCACTTTTCCGTTTACATAATATATTTATGTGTAATAGAAAAGGTCCATTGATATTTTGTTAGAAATATTATTCTTAAGTTGTTAAGAATATGAGTGACAATATTTCTAGCACAAAGTATCATAAATAGGTTCACAATCGAGGATACTTCATAATAAGGACATGACTTATCCAGAAAGATTGTATTCATGTTTGTTCCCAAGTTATTTATATGAGATATAAATAAGATGGAATGGTGAGTCTCATGCCATATAACAAACATGATAGGCACTTATAAATGATAAGTAGGCCGAACCAGTGACACTTATGACAAGCACATGGAGTTTACTCTTGTCAATGTTTTGTCATAAATCATATCAGTGCATATAATCTTTAGACCTGAGATAGCACAGTTATCTTGTATATAGGTAGTTTGAGTTTGATATTGCTTTCATACTTGTACTATGTATGGGTATATGGGCATCTGTTGGCTCCTACTAGTTATATATGGAGGTAGGTGTTGATCAAGATGGAATCTGTTCCTCTAAGTAAATAGAGTTAAAATCCTATGTTCATTTAATTGTTCTTGATGTTTCAAGTTCCTGGCCAGGACAGATAGATTTATTCAGAAAAGAGTTTCTGATGAGAAAAATCTTTTAATCAAGAACTGGAATTAAAAGAGAACATAATATTCATAGCAAATGGAGTTTGACATAAACCATGACTCCAGCTTGAGTTGGGATTTTGTAACAGAGAGATTCTAGTGCATGGTAACATATGATTATAGGTTCATTTAAGGTAAATCTTATTACTAATTGGGTGGCCATGGCATGCTATGCTAGGTGTTAACCATGGTCTATGAGGTTCATAAAATGATTTAGAGAAATCATTTATGGTAAGAAAGAGTTCTGATGATATTAAGAGTTGATATCATGTCTCATTGCCAATTAGTGATGAGCCTAGTAAGTCACACACATACACAAGTTATCACCTATTTAAATATGATTTAATTAATTAATTAAAGAGTTTAATTGATTAATTAAATAGATTTGGTTTGCAATTAAATTGCAAAGTCCCTAGCATGACTTGAAACCAAATCTAGATTATTGGATGTGCAGTATAAATTAAATTTATATTTAAAGTGTTTAAATATGAATTTAATTGATGAGAAATCAATTAATAGAGATTAATTAATTAATTTATATTTGATATAAATTAATTAGAAGAAGAAAATAATTATTTTGGGTTAAGAACTCAAAATTAAGACACAGGGGCATTTTGGTCATTTTGCAGTGTGACACGTGGCACCATGAGATGGTGACACATGGCATAACACATAAGCTTGCCAAATATTTTTTTAATCATGTAAGATGATTAAAATCAAGATTAAATATAGGTTTGACACTTGGCACAATGTGATTGGGTCACTTAAACCTAGAGCTAATCAAAAGGTGACATGTGGCTAGGGTTTAATGTGTTAACCTAGCTATTTAAGTGTGGTTATGAAAAGAAAACATAACCAGTAGCCTCTCCTCTCAATTGTCACGCCACTTTGAGCCTCTCCAGCTATTTCTCTTCATCTCTCATCAATTCAAAGAGATTAGCCATCAATCTCTTGAATTAAGAACACTAGAAATTGTTTCTAGTGTCCTGTTTGCATCTCTAATCTCTTAAAAGGCAGAACTTGAATTTCTAATTAATAGAAAAGGCTTTAGAAGCTGTTCAAGGGCTGCCATAGGTGTTCTTGGTGTGGACAAGCTAGAGGGACAATATCTGGTGTCCTGAAGACCAATCTCAAAGGCGCAAACACGCTGCAGCACATCAAGAGGTTAGTGTAATCGTTCTTGATTTAATCTAGGGTTCTAAAATTAATCTGATTAATTTTAAAATCTTAAATGGCAAATACAGATCCAAAAACATATTAAAAGAGTTTTAATATGTTGTTTATCATTGAAATCAAATAGATAAAAATAAATCTTGCATGGTGCTTGTGACCCTAGGTGAAAATTTTTGAATTCAATGGTATAATCTTGTGTTTTTAACGCCTGCCTTCAATTGGTATCGAGCCACTATATTTGCCATTTAGATTGTTGATTATATAATTTAATTGTGTGTTTGATCATGAGATCAAGAGATTCATTGCTGGTTGGATCATGAGATGTGGCGTCACACATGGTGAAGCCACCATTGGTGGCGGCAACAATGGATCCTTGGGTGGTTCAAGGTTTGGCTTTTAATTCTGCAATTGTTGTATGATCTAAGGCCTATTCTTTGACTAATTAAAGTGTTTAATTAGTTGTTTTAATCACACAATTAAATTATGATTCAAATCAGAATTTTAAAAATGTTTGAATGTGATTCAAATCTGAATTTTAAAAGTTGTTTGAATGTGATTCAAATCTGAATTTTTAAAGTTGTTTGAATCATATTTAAATCTGATTTTTTAAAATTGATTCAATAAAATTCAGATCTGATTTTTTTTAAAAATATTTGAATGTGATTCAAATCTGATTTTTTTAAAAATATTTGAATGTGATTCAAATCTGAATTTTTGAAGTTGTTTGAATGTGATTCAAATCTGAATTTTTAAATTTGTTTGAATGAGATTCAAATCTGAATTTTTAAATTTATTTGAATCATATTCAAATCTGGATTTTTAAGTTGAATATGAGATATTCAATTTAATTTAAGTATGTATGTTTTATTTAATTGTTAAATAGTGATATGCATGATGGATGATCATGGACTATAAAAGACCAATGTGATTGGATTTATTTCTTTTATGTTTCTTTGGGATTGTAAATTAATTAATTTATTTTAATTTATTTTGGGCATGTATTATTAAGTTTGTAATATTTTTTGGGTTGTAATTTCATTTATTTAAGTTCTTGTAAATTCGCCTTGGTATGCCAATGATTACTATGTAATATTGGATTGCAAGAAGTTCAAGGAGGTCAAGAGCATTGGTGGGACCAGTGGGAGGAATTCAATATCAAGTGTTGATTATGTACTCCTTCAGCAACTCTTGTAAAATGAATGAATGAAATGCACCTAGGAATGCCCTGATTCAATTCTTGGTGGCTCAGAATTGAATCCCTTAGAAAGTCCATGATCATACCATATTTACTGCTTATCCATGTATGCATGAGATGTATGGGAATGTATGCAATTATATGATATATGCATGCTAAATGGATAATGTGCAAAGTGAGACCTTAATAGTAAATAGAATGACCATAAAATCTTCCAAACAAATGATTAAGTTGGAAATGGTATAATTAAAGTAATTATAACATAAGCCCTCCATTGGGGCAATTATTTTAAGAAATTTTAAATAGTTGCATGAGATGCAATTAATTTAAGAGATTTTCTTAAGAATAATTGTTAAGCATGAGATGTTGTAAATATGTAAATGGTTTGGTGGCCAATATTGGATGTACCTGAGGACATTAAAATTATTTGCATAATTATCGCTCAATGGGATCAACTTAACTAATGCAAGATAAGTCAATAATGGATGTACCGAGATTTTGAGCATTATGGGCTAGGTATAGGATTGAACCTCACATGAGATGTGATGGGCAAGGAGTTGCTCACTTATAGTTTATTGTAATTCCAATAATGGATGTACCTGAGGATGATCAATAGAATTATAAGAATTCAATCACCCACTAGAAATCCATCCAACTAGGATTTCCGTTTTCTACTTTGGAAGTGTAGGATTCGCTAAGTTAGTGGGAGGACCAATTTGATTAAAAGACCATAATCATTTTTGGTTAATTACATGATACATTTACTAATTAATCTGGTTATTTCTGCAATTAATTTTCTGATAATAATGAGCATAGAACAACCACCACCATCCAATATCCTTGCAAGCATACTTGATCACAACAGGTTGACAGGACCTAATCTTTCTGATTGGCTAAAAAATTTGAAACTTGTCTTGAACCTTGAACATATAGGATATTTTCTAGATTCAAATGTTCCTGGTCCCTTACCTCCAGAGGCCACTTAAGAGGAACATGAAACTTTGGACAAGTGGAAGGAGCATGATATGAGAGCTAAGTGTTACATGTTTGCTTCCATGACTAATGAGTTACAGAAGCAGCATGAAAACTTGCAGAGTCCAAGTGAGATCCTCCTTCACCTACAAGAGTTGTATGGTGAGCACAGCAGGAATGCTAGGTATGAGATATCTAGACAGCTATTCCGTATGAGGATGTTTGAGGGACAGAATGTTGGGGATCATGTCCACAAGATGATTCGGCTGATTGAGCAGTTGGAACATCTTGACTTCAACATGGATTTCCAACTACAAACGGATTTGATCCTTCAGTCCCTTCCTGAGTTTTTTGGGAATTTTGTGACAAATTTCCATATGACTAAACAGGAATGCACCTTAGCTGGTTTACTCAACATGCTAGTTATTGCCCAAAATAATATGCTGGGCAATAAAGGAAAAGAGGTAGCTTTGGTTGCATCTTCTTCTGCTGGAAAGTCCAACAAGAAGAAGGGCAATAAGAAAAAGAAACCTCAGATTCCTGGTCCTTCCAAGAAAATAGCTAAACAGAAAAGGAAGACTAAAGCTGATGAAGGCAAAGGAAAGTGTTTCCACTGCCAACAGGAAAGTGTTTCCATTGCCAATAGGAAAGTGTTTCCATTGCCAGTAAGAAAGTGTTTCCATTGGCCAGAGTATAGCAATCTAAATGAATGCAATGCCATGGTGAAAACCAACTCAAGTTCAAAATATATTTGGCACTTAAGGTTATGTCATGTTGCAGAAGATAGGATTGCAAAATTGGAGAAAATGGGAATTCTATCCTCATTGGGCTCTGAGCCTACTCCAACTTGTGAATCTTGCCTTCAAGGCAAAATGACTAGATCACCCTTTGTTGGACAAGGGCTAAGAGCTGAAAATATTTTGGAACTAATACATAGTGATGTATGTGGTCCGTTTAAAGAAATGGCTAGAGGGGGCTTTCATTATTTTATTACCTTTTCTGATGATAAATCAAGGTTTGGGTATTTGTATTTGATGAAATACAAACATGAATCCTTTGAAAAGTTCAAAGAATTTAAATCTGAAGTAGAAAATCAAACAAGAAAAAATATTAAAGCTCTTCGATCAGATCGTGGAGGTGAATATTTGAGTACTGAATTTGATGAATACTTGAAAGAGCATGGCATTGTTTCTCAGCTGACTCCTCCAGGAACGCCACAACTGAATGGTGTATCTGAAAGGAGAAATCGTACCCTATTGGATATGGTACGTAGTATGATGAGCTATACTGATATGCCAATCTCCTTTTGGGGATTTGCATTAGAATCAGCTTTATATATTCTGAATAGGATTCCATCAAAATCAGTTTCTTCCACACCTTATGAGATATGGCATGGAAGAAAACCAAGTCTTAAGCATGTTAAGATTTGGGGTTGTCCAGCTTATATCAAAAAGTGAACACCGATAAATTGGAGACCGGATCGTAAAAGGTCGATTTGTTGGATATCCAAAAGATAGTTTTGGATATTATTTTTATTTGCCTACTTCACAAAAGGTTGTGATAAGTAGAGATGCCACATTTCTTGAACAACAGTTTGTTCAAGAAGGAGGCAAAGGAAGGCAAATAGAGTTAGAATTGGAGAATTTCGACCAACCAATGCATCAGGATGGATATAGATCCATCTAGTCAACCTATACCCATTGATGAAACATCTACAGCTGTTCCTCGTAGAACAACCAGGGTATCTCACCCACCAGTGAGATATGGTTTTCTTCATGAAGAAGAACAAGAGTTGTCTATTTATGAAGAAGTAGATCATGGAGATGATCCACTTACCTATGAAGAAGCTATATCAGATATAGACTCTTCAAAATGGATTGATGCTATGAAATCCGAGATTGATTCCATGTATAAGAATCAAGTTTGGGATCTTGTTGACCCACCTGAAGGTATTGTACCTATAGGGAACAAATGGGTATTCAAGAAGAAAATTGGTTCTGATGGAAAGGTAGAGACCTATAAGGCAAGGCTAGTAGCGAAAGGGTTTCGCCAAAGGCAAGGAATAGACTATGAGGAGACTTTCTCGCCTGTTGCCATGCTTAAATCAATTAGGATTTTATTAGCAATAGCTGCATACTATGATTATGAGATTTGGCAAATGGATGTCAAAACAGCTTTTCTCAATGGATACATTAAAGAAAACATTTTCATGGAACAACCTAAGGGATTTGAATCCCAAGATGGTTCCAAGGTATGCAAGCTAAAGCGATCCATTTATGGGTTGAAACAAGCTTCGAGGAGTTGGAACATCCGTTTTGATGAAGCCATTAAATCTTTTGGTTTTATCAAAAATGAGGATGAGCCATGTGTATATAAGAAGGTTAGTGATGCTGCTATCACTTTCCTTGTCTTATATGTGGATGACATCGTTGATGGGTAATGATACAGGTATGTTGACGACTATAAAGGTATGGTTGTCAAATACATTCTCCATGAAAGACTTAGGGGAGGCAACCTATATTCTTGGGATTCGCATCTATAGAGATAGAGCGAAAAGAATAATTAGTTTATCCCAAAGTCTATACTTGGAAAAAGTGTTAAAGAGGTTTAACATGCTTGATTCCAAGAGAGGATTGTTACCAGTGAGACATGGTATCCATCTTTCTAAAGAGATGTCTCCAAAGACACCTGAAGAAAGAGATAAGATGGCCAGGATTCCATATGCTTTGGCTATTGGAAGTATAATGTATGCAATGTTGTGTACTAGGCCGGATATCGCATATGCTGTTAGTTTGACTAGCAGGTATCAATCCAATCCAGGTTTGGAACATCGATAATCACAAGAATATCCTTAAGTACTTGAGAAGAACTAAGGATTTATTCTTGATTTATGGAGGTGGAGACTTACAATTGGATGGTTATATTGATTCTGATTTCCAATCAGATATTGATGATAGAAAGTCTACCTCTAGATATGTGTTCATTTGTAATGGAGGTGCAGTCAGTTGGAAGAGTTCCAAACAGAGCACGACTGCAGATTCCACTACAGAGGCTGAGTATATTGCTGCATCGATGTCGCAAAGGAAGTCGCTTTGGATAAAGAAGTTCGTAAATGTAACTTACAGAGTTCCTTCCATTGAGTCGAGAGTTTCATTACACTGTGACAACAATGGAGCAGTCATACAGGCTAAGGAACTAAGGTCTCACCCAAAATCCAAACACATAGAAAGGCATTACCACATTATCAGAGATATAGTTGGGCAAGGCAATATAGCCATGCAGAAAATAGCATCAGCTGAAAATCTAGCTGATCCATTCACTAAGCTTTTATCACAAGTTCAGTTAGACCGACATCTTGAGAAGATGGGTCTAAGGTATTGTAATGAATGGCTTTAGTGCTAGTGGGAGATTGTTAGTAGTATGCCCTAGAGCATATCATTTAGTATGTATCTTGTACATATTTTATTAATAAAAGGCATTTCCACTTTTCCGTTTACATAATATATTTATGTGTAATAGAAAAGGTCCATTGATATTTTGTTAGAAATATTATTCTTAAGTTGTTAAGAATATGAGTGACAATATTTCTAGCACAAAGTATCATAAATAGGTTCACAATCGAGGATACTTCATAATAAGGACATGACTTATCCAGAAAGATTGTATTCATGTTTGTTCCCAAGTTATTTATATGAGATATAAATAAGATGGAATGGTGAGTCTCATGCCATATAACAAACATGATAGGCACTTATAAATGATAAGTAGGCCGAACCAGTGACACTTATGACAAGCACATGGAGTTTACTCTTGTCAATGTTTTGTCATAAATCATATCAGTGCATATAATCTTTAGACACGAGATAGCAGTTATCTTGTATATAGGTAGTTTGAGTTTGATACTGCTTTCATACTTGTACTATGTATGGGTATATGGGCATCTGTTGGCTCCTACTAGTTATATATGGAGGTAGGTGTTGATCAAGATGGAATCTGTTCCTCTAAGTAAATAGAGTTAAAATCCTATGTTCATTTAATTGTTCTTGATGTTTCAAGTTCTGGCAGACAGATAGATTTATTCAGAAAAGAGTTTCTGATGAGAAAAATCTTTTAATCAAGAACTGGAATTAAAAGAGAACATAATATTCATAGCAAATGGAGTTTGACATAAACCATGACTCCAGCTTGAGTTGGGATTTTTGTAACAGAGAGATTCTAGTGCATGGTAACATATGATTATAGGTTCATTTAAGGTAAATCTTATTACTAATTGGGTGGCCATGGCATGCTATGCTAGGTGTTAACCATGGTCTATGAGGTTCATAAAATGATTTAGAGAAATCATTTATGGTAAGAAAGAGTTCTGATGATATTAAGAGTTGATATCATGTCTCATTGCCAATTAGTGATGAGCCTAGTAAGTCACACACATACACAAGTTATCACCTATTTAAATATGATTTAATTAATTAATTAAAGAGTTTAATTGATTAATTAAATAGATTTGGTTTGCAATAAAATTGCAAAGTCCCTAGCATGACTTGAAACCAAATCTAGATTATTGGATGTGTAGTATAAATTAAATTTATATTTAAAGTGTTTAAATATGAATTTAATTGATGAGAAATTAATTAATAGAGATTAATTAATTAATTTATATTTGATATAAATTAATTAGAAGAAGAAAATAATTATTTTGGGTTAAGAACTCAAAATTAAGACACAGGGCATTTTGGTCATTTTGCAGTGTGACACGTGGCACCATGAGATGGTGACACATGGCATAACACATAAGCTTGCCAAATATTTTTTTAATCATGTAAGATGATTAAAATCAAGATTAAATATAGGTTTGACACTTGGCACAATGTGATTGGGTCACTTAAACCTAGAGCTAATCAAAAGGTGACATGTGGCTAGGGTTTAATGTGTTAACCTAGCTATTTAAGTGTGGTTATGAAAAGAAAACATAACCAGCAGCCTCTCCTCTCAATTGTCACGCCACTTTGAGCCTCTCCAGCTATTTCTCTTCATCTCTCATCAATTCAAAGAGATTAGCCATCAATCTCTTGAATTAAGAACACTAGAAATTGTTTCTAGTGTCCTGTTTGCATCTCTAATCTCTTAAAAGGCAGAACTTGAATTTCTAATTAATAGAAAAGGCTTTAGAAGCTGTTCAAGGGCTGCCATAGGTGTTCTTGGTGTGGACAAGCTAGAGGGACAACATCCGTGTCACGAAGACCAATCTCAAAGCGCGAACATCTGCGGCACATCAAGAGGTTAGTGTAATCGTTCTTGATTTAATCTAGGGTTCTAAAATTAATCTGATTAATTTTAAAATCTTAAATGGCAAATACAGATCCAAAAACATATTAAAAGAGTTTTAATATGTTGTTTATCATTGAAATCAAATAGATAAAAATAAATCTTGCATGGTGCTTGTGACCCTAGGTGAAAATTTTTGAATTCAATGGTATAATCTTGTGTTTTTCACGCTTCCGTTCCTTCAAATTTGGGGTGGTGTTCTTCATAAAAGTTTTAGATCTATACCTTATCTAATTGCTGGTAAAATTTCAGGTCAATTTGACCTTCCTAGCTCGAGTTATGACCAAATGAACAGTTACTGTTCATTTGGTCGATTTAATCTTGATGGCAGCCTGCTCTCATTTCACTTTGGTCAATTTGTTCACCTAGTTTTGGTCAGTTTTTGGGCATGGTTCCTTAATGAAAATTGTGCTCTTTTATGTCTATTTTCATCCCCAATTTGTGGCATATCAATTGGACTTGTAAAATTTGAGTTTTGGTCCTTCAAAGTGGGTTTGGTCATGCTGCCAACAGCATGACCATTGGACCTACGAATTTGGTTTTCATTCCAACAATTCCCACACATCTCTTTTGGTCATTATTGACCATTTTTCAGTCCACAATTGGTCAAAGATATCATTTATGCATTTCTCCAAAATTTGCCTCAAACCCTAGGCCTCCAACCCTAATTCACTTCATTATTGTAATTAATCACACTTAATGGTTTTAATGCTAATCATTCAACACCAATAAGCTCACATACACCTTTAAATTCACCAAGTTCATGCATACACATCCTCAAACCCTAGTTGACTAAAATTTAGGTTTCATCCTTCAACAATTTATTTCATTTCATTTTTCCACAATTTCTAGTGTAATTCAACTAGTTAATTATGAATTTAAACATAATATTAAAAACTAACCACTAACCTCTTTTGTTGAATTTCTCCCTCTTCAAATCTTCTTTCTTTCCTCCTCTTTTTATTGTCAAGATGCTTGTCAAAGTCCAAGAACAAGACTTACTTAAAGGAGTTAGGGAGTTTATAAAATAAAATCAAGCTTTTGAAAGCTTGAGATGGGTGTTAATGGTGGAAAGGGAAATGAGAGAAATGAGGGAGAAGGAGTGACGGGAATGAAGTAATCAAAAATTTTTTTTTCTTTTCTTTTATCTATTTTGCTTATGGAAGACCACAAAAACTTAATTTAATAAATATTTAATTAAATCCTTTTATGGCATCATGCATGATGTTAATTAAATCCTTTTATGGCATCATGCATGATGTCATGCATGATGCCATAAAAGGATTTAATTAAATATTTATTAAATTAAGTTTTTGTGGTCTTCCATAAGCAAAATAGATAAAAGAAAAGAAAAAAAAAATTTTGATTACTTCATTCCCGTCACTCCTTCTCCCTCATTTCTCTCATTTCCCTTTCCACCATTAACACCCATCTCAAGCTTTCATGCATGATGTCATCACCTTTTTGCTTTTGATTTTCCTCTCTTTTTTTTTTCTAATTTTCTATTTGTTCTTTAATTTAATTCTCGACTCCGAAATTTTCTTTTCTTTGATTTTATTTGACAGTTAGGTCAGGAGTCAGCTCTCGAGGTCAATTGACCAAATTGCCCCTCGCCGGTTCATCCCGGTTTGCAAATAATTTCATATTTCTTCTGGCTCCCTGACCTAATTATTTGACTGGCTTAACAGTTCTTTTTCGTGATTTTCTCTTTTCCACTGTGTTCATAAGGGTCCTAAGGACCGCAGCGTCACATTTTATGGTTCAAAATTTGAGTTTAAAATGACTTCGCAGTCGTTCCCGAGGAGGTCACCCATCACTGCGACTCTCGGCTCGTTTAACTTCTTATGTTCTGTTTTTCTTATTTATACTTAATTAATTGGAAATCACTAATTATTGGTGTTTATGGTTTCTCTAGTTGTCTTAAGTATGATTCTAATCCCCTTAATTGTCCGGACCGAAACCGGTCACTGGAACAGTAAAATTGAAGGAACGGAAGCGTGAAAAACACAAGATTATACCATTGAATTCAAAAATTTTCACCTAGGGTCACAAGCACCGTGCAAGATTTATTTTTATCTGTTTGATTTCAATGATAAACAACATATTAAAACTCTTTTAATATGTTTTTGGATCTGTATTTGCCATTTAAGATTTTAAAATTAATCAGATTAATTTTAGAACCCTAGATTAAATTAAGAACGATTACACTAACCTCTTGATGTGCTGCAGCGTGTCTGCGCCTTTGAGATTCGTCTTCAGGACACCAGATGTTGTCCCTCTAGCTTGTCCACACCAAGAACACCTATGGCAGCCCTTGAACAGCTTCTAAAGCCTTTTCTATTAATTAGAAATTCAAGTTCTGCCTTTTAAGAGATTAGAGATGCAAACAGGACACTAGAAACAATTTCTAGTGTTCTTAATTCAAGAGATTGATGGCTAATCTCTTTGAATTGATGAGAGATGAAGAGAAATAGCTGGAGAGGCTCAAAGTGGCGTGACAATTGAGAGAGGAGGCTGCTGGTTATGTTTTCTTTTCATAACCACACTTAAATAGCTAGGTTAACACATTAAACCCTAGCCACATGTCACCTTTTGATTAGCTCTAGGTTTAAGTGACCCAATCACATTGTGCCAAGTGTCAAACCTATATTTAATCTTGATTTTAATCATCTTACATGATTAAAAAACATTTGGCAAGCTTATGTGTTATGCCATGTGTCACCATCTCAGGGTGCCACGTGTCACTGTAATAAAATGACCAAAATGCCCCTGTGTCTTAATTTTGAGTTCTTAACCCAAAATAATTATTTTCTTCTTCTAATTAATTTATATCAAATATAAATTAATTAATTAATCTCTATTAATTAATTTCTCATCAATTAAATTCATATTTAAACACTTTAAATATAAATTTAATTTATACTACACATCCAATAATCTAGATTTGGTTTCAAGTCATGCTAGGGACTTTGCAATTTAATTGCAAACCAAATCTATTTAATTAATCAATTAAACTCTTTAATTAATTAATTAAATCATATTTAAATAGGTGATAACTTGTGTATGTGTGTGACTTACTAGGCTCATCACTAATTGGCAATGAGACATGATATCAACTCTTAATATCAGAACTCTTTCTTACCATAAATGATTTCTCTAAATCATTTTATGAACCTCATAGACCATGGTTCACACCTAGCATAGCATGCCATGGCCACCCAATTAGTAATAAGATTTACCTTAAATGAACCTATAATCATATGTTACCATGCACTAGAATCTCTGTTACAAAATCCCAACTCAAGTTGAGTCATGGTTTATGTCAAACTCCATTTGCTATGAATATTATGTTCTCTTT
Organism: Hevea brasiliensis; assembly: GCF_030052815.1. Lineage (NCBI taxonomy): Eukaryota > Viridiplantae > Streptophyta > Magnoliopsida > Malpighiales > Euphorbiaceae > Hevea > Hevea brasiliensis. The sequence continues at coordinate 72,146,852 of NC_079496.1, read as the reverse complement.
TAATTCCAGTTCTTGATTAAAAGATTTTCTCATCGAAACTCTTTTACGAATAAATCTATCTGTCTGGCAGAACTTGAAACATCAAGAACAATTAAATGAACATAGGATTTTATCTCTATTTACTTAGAGGAAGATTCCATCTTGATCAACACCTACCTCCATATATAACTAGTAGGAGCCAACAGATGCCCATATACCCATACACGGTACAAGTATGAAAGCGTTATCAAACTCAAACTACCTATATACAAGATAACTGTGCCATCTCAGGTCTAAAGATTATATGCACTGATATGATTTATGACAAAACATTGACAAGAGTAAACTCCATGTGCTTGTCATAAGTGTCACTGGTTCGGCCTACTTATCATTTATAAGTGCCTATCATGTTTGTTATATGGCATGACTCACCATTCCATCTTATTTATATCTCATATAAATAACTTGGGAACAAACATGAATACAATCTTTCTGGATAAGTCATGTCCTTATTATGAAGTATCCTCGATTGTGAACCTATTTATGATACTTCGTGCTAGAAATATTGTCACTCATATTCTTAACAACTTAAGAATAATATTTCTAACAAAATATCAATGGACCTTTTCTATTACACATAAATATATTATGTAAACGGAAAAGTGGAAATGCCTTTTATTAATAAAATATATACAAGATACATACTAAATGATATGCTCTAGGGCATACTACTAACAATCTCCCACTAGCACTAGAGCCATTCATTACAATACCTTAGACCCATCTTCTCAAGATGTCGGTCTAGCGAGCTTGTGACAAAGGCTTAGTGAATGGATCAGCTGAAATTTTCAGCTGATGTTATTTTTCTGCATGGCTATATCGCCTTTGCCCAACTATATGTCTGATAATGTGGTAGCGCCTTTCTATGTGTTTGGATTTCTGGTGAGACCTTGGTTCCTTAGCCTGTATGACTTCTCCATTATTGTCACGATTAGTGGAACTGGCGACTCAATGGAAGGAACTCTTGTAAGTTACATCACGAACTTCTTTATCCAAACGACTTCTTTTGCGACATCGATGCGAGAATATACTCGACCTCGATGAGTGGAATCTGCAATCGTGCTCTGTTTGGAACTCTTCCAACCGATCGCACCTCCATTACAAATGAACACATATCCAGAGGTAGACTTTCTATCATCGATATCGATTGGAAATCGAATCGGTATAACCATCCAATTGCAAGTCTCCACCTCCATAAATCAAGAATAAATCCTTAGTTCTTCTCAAGTACTTAAGGATATTCTTGTGACTATCGATGTTCCAAACACGGATTGGATTGATACCGCTAGTCAAACTAACGACATATGCGATATCAGGCCTAGTACACAACAGTGCATACATTAAACTTCCAATAGCCGAAGCATATGGAATCCTGGCCATCTTATCTCTTTCTTCAGGTGTCTTTGGAGACATCTCTTTAGAAAGGTGGATACCATGTCTCACTGGTAACAATCCTCTCTTGGAATCAAGCATGTTAAACCTCTTTAACACCTTTTCCAAGTATAGACTTTGGGATAAACCTATTATTCTTTTCGCTCTATCTCTATAGATGCGAATCCCAAGAATATAGGTTACCTCCCCTAAGTCTTTCATGGAGAATGTATTTGACAACCATACTTTTATAGTCGTCAACATACCTGTGTCATTACCCATCAACAGTATGTCATCCACATATAAGACAAGGAAAGTGATAGCACTGTCACTAACCTTCTTATATACACATGGCTCATCCTCATTTTTGATAAAACCAAAAGATTTAATGGCTTCATCAAAACGGATGTTCCAACTCCTCGAAGCTTGTTTCAACCCATAAATGGATCGCTTTAGCTTGCATACTTTGGAACCATCTTGGGATTCAAATCCCCTAGGTTGTTCCATGAAAATGTTTTCTTCAATGTATCCATTGAGAAAAGCTGTTTTGTCACACCTTACCCCTCTATAAGGCATAACATGATCCCGTAGTATACCTAATGAATTACCAACTCCGTCTACTGATAACCCATTAAATACACTACAAGGGATTTTTAAAAACTTTTCTTACTTCTTTTACAGTGATGAGCACTATTTACAGGTGTTAAAAACTTTGGTGAACTGAAGTGAAATAACTAACTCATTTGGTTTATTTGGAATTTCTGTAAAAATTTTGGCAAAGTGCCATCTGTATTTTGGACAAAACAGTTCTTCAGAAAACCTGTAAAAAAAAACTTCAATAATTTTTTCCAAATCTCAACTCCAATACATTTCTCAACACAACAATTTATCAACACAATTCCATAGAAATTTTTCAAAGTCTGAGATAAGGAAATATAATACAACTTTTACAATCCAAAACACTCATAATTAATTTACAACTTCAAGGTACAATTTAATTTACAACTGCTCAAAACCAAAACAATATGTACATACAGTGTCATACATTACAGTACAAAAAGCAAAAGCGGTATACTCAATATACCGGTAATCCCTCGCCGGATGTATATGCAGCCTAGTCTGCTGCCCTGTCGGTCTCTCTACCTGCGACAGCAATAAAAAGCTATCGCTGAGACAATGTCTCAGTGGTGCACAACATTAACCAAATCCAATTTAAATCACAATTCATAAGTCATGTAAATAGTGGATACTTAAAATCATAATTAAATTCAAGACAATAATTGTCAACAAGAATTTAAACTCCATTTCTCAATATCACAATAATTTTCCATAAGTCAGATCAGGTTTGAATTCAAAAGACAGTATATGTCAATGAGAGTTTAAATCCATTTCACAATCTCAATACACATCAATAAATCACACACAGCTTAATCATGATCCATAATTCAATTCATCCCAAAAGTCAATGACTAATGAGGAATAACATGGCTAGCTAGCAAAAATATGAGTACTCATTCTATTCGTCCTCAACAGGCACACACCTCAACACTTCAGCCAGAGAGGGAATTCAATTCATCCCACTAGACAAGCTAGAGAGGAATACAATCAATATACATGATAGCTGTGGTTTCAAACCATTTCTAATGCTTTTTAATCAATAAGTATCCATCAATGTCATTCAAACCATTTTTCACAGTTTCAAACTATTCACAATATTTTTCAATCAATAAATATTACTCAAACACATTTCCACAATTTAAAATAATGATATACAAATAATCAATATTTATTTCCATTGAAAATAATTCAAAAGAAAGCAGTTGTTGTGCACAAACCTCGATATTTGTCTCTGGTCTTGACTCGTATTTCTTTCCCTTTTCTTTGAGTCCTTGTTAAGCTGAGAAACACAATTTGAAGTGTTTTGATTACTAAATTAAATTGTCTCTATCGATGGGTGCAGTAAATAATGCCTGAACTCAATTATTCGCTTAATCACCTAATATACCGACCCTCGATGCGTTTTAGGTAAATTAGGTTTTAGTGTCGTTAATATGTCACACTCGATAGGGTTTTAGGTTTGGTATGTTTTACCAAAGTCATTTCCTTGTTTAGTGCATTTTAATGCAAATTTCTGGATTCCGGAACACTGTTTTGACCTAACCGGACGATCAAGTTCCCTCTGTTTTCGGGTCTCGGTCGAAACTACAAACTTGTAGATCTAGGTCTTATTGCACGCGGTGCAAAATTTCAGGTCAATCCGAGTTAAGTAGACCAAGTTATGGTCATTACACTATTGCTGGTCAAATGGTACCATTTTAGGTCAATTTTAGGTCAAAGTGGTCAATTCTGGTTCGGCCAGTTTTTGGACCCGAACTTGTGCAAGTTGTTTGACTTGCTTATGGTCATTTCTGGGCTTTGGTGTCTTCATACGACTTGTAGGTATGGGTCTTAACTATTCTTGGTCAAAATTTCAGGTCAATTGGACCTGGTTTGAGTGAGTTATGGCCTAAACACTCACTGCTGCCCAATTGGTCATTTTTCAGGTCCTAATTGCATCTAATCCGAATTGGTCAAATTTTTAGGTCACCTTGCAAGCAGAATTTTGGCATGGTTTCTCAATGAAAGTTGGCACATTTTGTGCCTAGTTTCACCACAAATTGGTCTCATACCAATTGAGGTTACACATTCAAGGTTATAGGCCAAAATATACACTGCCCTCACTATGCATTACACACCCAAACTTCAAACACACACTTACCTTTGCAAGGTTCACTTCCATACCCTACCAAACTGTTTTGGCACATTACCAACAACATTTTCTACATTACATTTGCATTATTTTGGGCAGATTCCAATCACCATCAACACACCAATTATCATTCACAATCACAATTCTAAGTACCATTACAATTACACCTAAACACTACAAACATTACATACACTTTACAACTTTAATTTACATACATAACATCCATCCTTCTAGGTCAATATGCTGCCCACACTTCCTTCAATATACACCATTTCTCAAGTGTCCACAAGCTGCCACAAATCACTCATCAACATCACATTGCCATACCATATGCTAATTCCCATCAAAGTGCATAATTCACCATATATACATGCATTAAATCACTAGGTTACTAACTCACCATGAACAACATTATTTCCCAACAATTATATGCACAATTTCCTCATCAAAAACGTGACCATGGCTGTCCAAAATGACAACAACAATAACCCTTCAAACTCAAAATTTTCCTTTACCAAACTAACACCCATAACATGAACATAAACTTTAACAAAGGATTTCTCAAAAATACAAACTTACCTTTATTTGTAACTTGCTAAACCTTCACCAAACTTCCCAAAATTGGTATCAATATCTTCCTTGTGGTGTGTAGACCATTTTTCATGAAAGGACCTAAGAGCTTGGAGTTGAAAATGGAGGATGGATCAAGCTCAAAGAAAACGTTAATGGAGGTTTTCAAGGGTTCATCAATTCGGCAATGTTGGGAGGTTTTGAGGAAGATGGGATTTCAGGTGGTTAGTGGACCACTTCAGCCATATTTCATGTTTAATAAATCCTATAGTGGTCCACTAACTAAAATTAAAACATTTTATAAGTTAATTTTTCAATTAATCCACATTTAACCCATTATTTCCACTATTTATTTTAGGTACCACCAAATTAATTTTTCATTTCATTTTCTAAGTGTAATACTATTTATTTTTAATGGACATTTAGGTCAAAAGACAATTCGGGATGTCAAATGACCATAATGCCCCTGTTCGGGTGGCTTTCCCGATTTTTCGGTAACACCGTATTTTGTCTGTTTTTCGATTTCTCACTTTTCTTTGTACTAATTATTTAATTTTTCTTTGATCTTTCTAATGATATTTATTCTTCAATAAGGGTCTATTTAAGTCCTAAAAATGTTTTCCAGGGTTCCCCGCAGTCCAGGGCTAGTCAACGGTCCACGCCGTGACCTCCCGGTGCGGTCACCCATCGCTAGGTTTCCCGGCTCACTTACTCGGTTACATTTCTTTGCTATGATTTTTCCTTGGTTTTTCTTGTATTTTCTTTTCTTGTATTTTATTATTTTATGCCTCCTCACTCATATTGAAGTACGGTTCTAGACATCCTAGCTGTCCGGACAGCACTGGTCACCGGAGCAGTAGAACGCACTACCGAACTTAGGGGTGTTACAATTCTCCCCCCCTTAAATAAATTTCGTCTCGAAATTTTACCTGGCATTAGTCTCTGAACAGCTGTGGGTGCTGTCTCCTCATATCCTCTTCACGTTCCCAAGTTGCTTCCTGGCCTGAATGATGGTTCCACAGCACTTTAACCAGGTGTATCTGTTTGTTCCTCAGCTGTTTCACCTCATAAGCCAGAATTTTTATGGGTTCTTCCTCATATGAGAGGTCTGGATTTACTTCAATCTCTTCAACTGTTAGTACATGAGATGGGTCTGACCTGTACCTCCTTAACATGGACACATGGAAGACACTGTGTATCCTTGCTAGCTCTGGAGGTAATGCCAACCGGTATGCTAAAGGACCCACTCTTTCCAGAACTTCATATGGTCCGATGAAACGAGGACTCAGTTTCCCCTTTCTGCCAAATCTCATAATCCTCTTCCAAGGAGAAACTTTGAGGAATACCTTATCACCCACTGCATACTCAATATCTCTTCTCTTCAGATCAACATAGGACTTACGCGGTCCGATGCAGCCTTGAGTCTATCTCGATCAACTGATCTTTTCCTCTGTCACTGGACAATTTCTGGCCCAATCATCTTCCTTTCACCTACTTCATCCCAACATAAGGGAGTTCTGCACTTCCTGCCATACAAAGCTTCATATGGAGGCATCCCTATGCTTGATTGGTAGCTGTTGTTATAAGCAAACTCAATCAAAGGCAAGTGTGTATCCCAACTACCTTCAAATTCAATCACACAAGCCCGTAGCATATCCTCCATTATCTGAATAACCCTCTCAGACTGGCCATCTGTCTGTGGGTGGAATGCTGTGCTGAAGTTCAATCTAGTTCCTAGGGCTCTCTGAAGACTACCCTAATCTAGAAGTGAACCTAGGATCTCTCGCGACACAATTGATACTGGCACTCCATGCAATTTTACAATCTCATATATGTACAATCCGCCAATCTTTCCAGGCTATAGTCCATCCGAACTGGCAAAAAGTGAGCAGACTTAGTCAATCTGTCAACTATAACCCATACTGCATCATGACTACTCTGTGTCCTTGGAAGTCCTGTAACAAAATCCATAGTTATCCGTTCCCATTTCCACTCTGGTACTGACAAAGGATGTAACAAACCAGCTGGAACTTGATGTTCTGCCTTTACTTGCTGACAAGTTAGGCATTTGGAAACAAATTCAGCTATATCTCTCTTCATGCGCATCCACCAGTAATGTTCTTTCAACCCTCTGTACATTTTAGTTCCACCATGGTGCATAGCAAATGGAGACTCATGTGCTTCCTTCATAATGATCTGTCTCAATTCCACATCACTAGGAACGCACATTCTGCCCTGATGTAGCAATAAACCATCATCTCTCACAGAAAATTCAGGTTTCTTGCCCTGCTGGACTTCTTTCAGTAGCTTCTGATATTTTTCATCACTCTGTGCAGCCATTCTGATCTGATCAATCAACATTGGCTGTACATACCATGCAACTACTGTCTGTCCCTCATCATCAACCTCTAAACTGGCATGCTGTGCTTTCAATTCATACACCATGGACAAAGGAGAAACTCTGAGACTTGCCATAGTCTTGCGACTTAAGGCGTCAGCCACCACATTTGCTTTCCCTGGCTGATAGTCTATTAAGCAATCATAATCTTTAATGAGTTCTAACCATCTCCTCTGCCTCAAATTCAATTCCTTCTGGGTACCTAAGTACTTCAAGCTCTTGTGATCTGTGAAAATGTAGCATTTCTCTCCATACAGATAGTGTCTCCAGATCTTTAGAGCAAAAACAATAGCTGCTAACTCCAGATCATGTGTTGGGTAGTTCCTCTCATGCGGTTTCAGCTGGCGTGATGCATAAGCAATGACATTCCGATCTTGCATCAGTACACAGCCTAACCCATTGTGAGAAGCATCACTATAAACTGTGTATTCTTTACCCGGAGTAGGTAAAGTGAGAACTGGAGCTTCAGTTAAGCACCTCTTCAACTCATCAAAACTCACGACATTTATCACCCACCAAATTTTACATCTTTCCGAAGAAGCTTGGTCAGTGGAGAAGATAACATAGAAAATCCCTTCACAAACCGACGGTAATATCCAGCTAAACCTAAAA